>NC_090943.1:5933547-7234345 GCF_040807025.1 Struthio camelus
ACTCAGTCCTAAAATCACCTTATGGCTGTCCAGATTTAAACTTTTACATAAGATCATTTGCCTTGAAAATTCAACTTTCTTTGGAGTAAAAATTAGTGGATTTTAATATTCTACAGCAATTTTGCATAGCAGTTAGATACATATTTTCTGTAAAACATGCAGCTGATCCTACAGAATCGTAGTGGGTAGTAATTATGGTAATAGCTGTTACACAGTATAATGTGAATGTGATCAAAGTGTTGGGACTTGTATCACGACTCTACTGAAAATTACGCTGGAACTTTAATGGTACCAGGTAGTTATGATATCCTTCCAGAAATGGCTTGATGATCCATTAACAGCTCTGTTCCTGAACAGCAAGCTTAAATATTGGATCACTTTTAAATAAATTATTGTCTTAACTTTTTTGTTCTTTTCTTGTGTGTGGTGTTTTTTCAAACGCATAATGATTTAAAATTGATAATAGGATTATAATGTAAGGTGATATATTTGTGGAACTTCAAGTAGAGAAGGAGAAGGTTGAACTTTTGAGAGACTGGTGGCAGTATCTGAAGTCTTTGGGAGCTCGGGGCATTGCTTTAACCTTTCTTTCCTTCTGCCTGCTCTTATTATCCTAACGAATTTGTTTTACGTTGCCAGCAATCCTGCAGGTCGTAGGAGATATGAATGTCTGATGGAAGTTAGTATCCTTCAACACTTTCTTTACTCTAAAAATTGCTTGCAGTTGGCATAAGTGCTGTTTTATTAATGCTCTATTTCCCTTCTTTTCCTGAGCCCTCCCTTATTAAAATGAACTCTTGACAGTTATAACTGCACAAGAAGAGCATGTGTTAAAGATTGCAACAGGAAAGAACTTATCCCCTATTTGCAAAATGCCCTTTAGAGATTACAGAAAACAATTGTTAAGACTAAGTAAGGATTTTCTGGTGGTATAAGTGCTTGGTGGTTGGTTTGTTTGTTTGTTTTTTAAACTGTACTGGATATGATAAAGTTCTCTGAGTTTAGCATTCCCAAGACATGAAGAACAAATGCATTTTAGGTGCTAGTTTATGCTGTAAATTCTTATTTCAGCATAGAACATGCAGAGGTGAAACAGTTTAATGCTTCATACAACTTATGGTTCATACAGCCTCAGAAAGAATACATATCATTCACATATTTTATATACAATATTATTAATTATTAATAATTATTATTAAGTTATATGTATTTTATGTGGGTGTATATATATGCATATATATACTAATTATTATATTAGCACTTCATCAGAATACCCTGAACCTGCCTCATTAAAAACAACCTCTGAATCCCGTTTTCAAAAAAAAAGTAAAATTCTATATGTATTTCCCAGTAAGAGAAGGATAAATGCACTGTCAGAATTTTAACTTCAACTTTACTTGTTGCATTGTCTTTAGTTTTATTACTATCATACCAACAAATCCTTAAGAAACCAATGAAACCAACTCCTTTTTTTTTTTTTTTAATAGCATCATGATAGCGAGTTGTTCTGTCTTATAGATAATTGGATGTTTCAATTTCTGGTTAGGCTTCCTCTGTTGTTTGGGCATTCATCTATATTACAATCAGTGGTACACTTTCTTTTTTTTTCTTGTGCGACAATATTGGTGTTTCATTCCAATGTTCTTTTTTAAGATTAACATACCATTAAGCACTGTAATAAGATCCAAACTCTATTCTCTTGCAGTGAAATGGCAGGGGAATGCAAGGCATATTTTTTACAACAGCTTTTGAGTGGTTTATTCAACAGCAGTAAAAAAAAATCTGAAAGTGGATTAGCCAATTAATTAGCACTCTGTTATGGAATAGCAGGGCCAAACTGGAGCATATACAGTAATATTGATGTTCATGTAGATGCGTTATTTTTATATCTTGGCTGAAAGTTGTAAAGCACTGAATTTTAGCAGCAACTGTAATCCGTACAGCTAGTGTTTGCACAGTTTGGGGGCAGGGCTTCCCTGACTTCCGAGCAGTATTTGGTATGCTTTAGTAATATATTGTGCTATGTGCTGCTGATATGGCTAACTAGGGGTCTTTCTGAAAACCGAAATTTAGTAGATTAACCCTTAAAAGAGTGCCTCTGCTTTTAGAGGCAAGCAGTTCATCTTTGACAGAATATTTTTGAAGTGTTATGGAAAAATCATTCTGTACGTTAGCCCTGCTACTTAAACCATTGTCAGTGTTTGTTGTGGGGCTCTTTTCTGAAAAGCTCCTGTCAGTGATAGCCCTGTTGAACAAAATAACAGCTGATCAATGTGTGTTTTATCCATGGAGTTAAGTGCTTGACTTAAATGGGGAGAGATTTATCAAAAAGTCTTTCAAATAAAACGTGACAAGCTGCTGCAGGCCTATCTTACCTGACTGCTTGCTGGTGTGTGTATGGCTTTTTTTCTGGGCGTAAGTCACAACAGGGATAATATTAGGTGGAATTAGAGTAGCGTTTCTTTTCTGTACTTCATATGATTGTACCTTTAAAATGTAATTCCGTGTAGGATAGATCATGGTTGTTTCTCTTCTGTGTTCTTTCATCAACGCTATGATTCTTCTCAATGATTTTCTTGCCTGGCAGCCTATGAGAAAAATGCAAGACACTGGGCCATCTTCTAGCAGTGTTCTGTATAGAAGTGTTTAGCATAAAAGCATTTGGAAATCCTGTACTCGGAAGTAGTTCTGAATGCTGAGAGGATTTGCTGCAACAGGGGAGTCTCTTTTTGGCATGGAAGCTTGGGATGTGGTCCTCATAGCTAGATATTGTGGTCTGGCAATGACTCTTGGTTGGCCTCTCGCCTCCTTCAAAAAAAAAATCCAGTATGTTTGAAATGTGATTAACATTTGTTTCTGATGTTGTTGTCCAAAAAAACTGTGTTCTTAACGTGCAGGTACTTTTTATGAAACAATATTGCACCTCTATTCCTTAAAAAGGGATCTTGAAGTCACTTCCTAGAAGTATGTCCGTTCTGACCTCTAAACTGTCGTCTTCATAAATAATGCTATTTTTATTTATGATTCATCCTTTTTTTCCCATTCTTTTTGACTCCCTGAGCTACCTGTGAAGAGGAACGCGCCAAACGTTGCTTGCCACTGTTGCTTTTACTGGAATGTATGCGAAGAAATCTCAGGATGGGGAGGTGGTTGTACGTGTCGAAAACCTAATGCATGAACATGTCACCATGGAGTGAAACATTACAAATGTGCCTATAGTCATTTCATTCATCATTACAAATGTGACTCTGTTCATCTGCTTGGCATGCATATATACGCAGAATCGCTAACCAGATTTAAACGTGCATGTGTCAAACTGCAGTCTGGATTTAGTATAGTAGTGGAAACATTTGTTGTTGTAAGAGATTGCTGTAAGTTTGGGGAGCTCCTTTATTAGCCTCGTTGTCTAGAGGTGATGGTTATTGCTTGAAATGTGATGGGAATGTATTGGTGGCAGTTAGAGCTCTAAGCATCCTGAAGTGTGTAAGAAGAGAACATCTATTCTGTTTTCTCTTGCAGATTTTTTGGGGGAGTCTTTAAATTCTGCTAGTACTTCTATTATTTTTTTAATATTTTAACCTTTCCATTACTGTGGACGCTTGGACATTTACGAGGCTGATCGGAAGCGGTGTGCGTTTAAAAAAAAAAAATCACTCATGACAATCGTATAATTTTTATCTGTTCTTTTAAGGATGCGTAACACTGATTAAAGTGTTGGTGGTCAGTTAATGTTCGGCATATAAGGACAACTCTTAAGGAAATGCGTAGGCATTTTACTGACTGAAATATTCCATAATATTTATTTTGTGGTTCTATGTTTTTAACTTATGCTCCAGATTGTCCTCAAAGATGAATTAAGAAACAGTGGAAAATTGTGCTAAGCGTTTTTAGTTCCTTTCTCCCTCTCTGCCAGGCATTTAGTTCAGAATTAATTTAGATTTAAAAAAAAATAAAAAATAAAAATAAAAAAAAAGCTTTTATTTCAGTGCAGTTAGGCATGGAGTGAAAGCATTGATCTCAATGACAAGCTTCCTGAAGGGTGCTGTGCAGCTTTGCAACTCGGGCGGAAAAGAGTGCAGTCAGATCCTCACTGGATCAAGGGTGGAAACATGCCCTGTTGAGAGGTACTTGTATAATGATTTGGGCAGAATTACAGGTCAGTCATATGTGTCTCTGCATATCTAGTACTCTTTAGAATTTGAAAGTAAAACCTAAAATAACCTTGATAAGAAAAGAAGCATCTCTCAAAGATTAAGGTGCATCTCTTATGTACTGCATTTAGACATGTGAAGACTTGATACAGTAATTATTTTTATAAAATGAGTTGTGGAAATGTCAGTGCTATGCATGTATTGCAGCACACTGATAATAAAAGCTGTGAAGGAAAGGGACCTGAAAAGGAGGGAAAGGGTAGGAAAATGCAAAGATTTTTCACAGTAGAGGATTTTAGTTTTGGAAGACTTCCATCACCTATGATAGATGATAATTCTTTAAAACAAGTATCATGAAGAATTTGAGAGAGGTGTAAGTTGCCCCTTAATGTAGAAGGAGACTGCCTACAGTCCGTGTTCACGCAGTTTGTGTTTTATAAGGTGGACTAAGATGTATTTCATGTGAACAGGAAAGGTGGCAGCGACGGCGAGCGTATAAATGATGTTTGTACTTGCCATTTAAAGACTGTTGCACTGCACTGTGGTGCGTCACACCAGCGAACCTCCATTGTGGAGGGGTAAGTTCCTTGAAAGTACACTTCCGTGGCAGTTTCATCAGCTCTCCTACCCTGTTAAGTAGTGAAGCATCTGACAGCCTTACGATGGGTGATAGGCCCTTATGACATGTGAAATAAATATTTAACTTCATTTATGGAGTTATCAAGAAAGAATGGCTGAGACCAAGCGTTCTAAATAGTATAATAATACTATTTATAGAACTCATAGTAAAATAGCAGCGCTAGAAAGCTGCTGTAGTAGCCACATTTCACAAAAATACATGACCGGTGTTTTATGTTGTACCGGTGAATACTGCTGATGATGTAATTACATTTTGGTAGCTAGTTTTTCTTGGAAATCTTTTCTTGGACATCTTATCTTTATGTGCTTTCGCTCAAGTACCTGATATAATCTTGCAGTTAACAATTGCTTTATATGTTGTATCAGAGTTTCAAAGTGATTCAAGCCACAGAAATGATCGGTGATGTGATTTTTTTATTTCTTTAATTTTTGAAACTAGACACTTGGGGAAGGAGTACAGAGGGATACGTTGTCCAGCACATTCTCCAAGTGTGTTAAGTCTTTCCATGTACAAAGAGCAGCTGAGAGAGACGCTTTCAGGTGTGATTCTGAATCTATACTTTCTGAATCTGAAAGTACAGAAGTGTAAGGTGGATTGGAAAGGCAGACCATGAAATGATGGAATTCATAGGCCTTAGGAGAAGAAGGAGAGAGAGAAAGAGGGCAAAAACATTAAAATCAGTGGCATGGCAAACTTCACTAAGCTCGGAGAGTTGGGAGACACAACTCAGTTCTTATAAGCCTAAAAGGGGGTGGGGGGGGCTTAAGATAAGGTGGCAGTTTTTTAACAGAATCATTATTGCGGAGATGAGCAGAGATTGTCCCAGTTCAGATGAAGGACGTAAAATCTAGTGAGTAACTAGTCTGATAGGTTTCTTTGACACAAGAAGAAAGCCAACAGAAAGTCTGACCTAGTTTCTAGTAGGGATAATTTGAGCAGGGATAAGTATAAAAGTATATTTTGGTTTCTGTTTTTGTTTTATCCTCCCCACCGTCGCTCCTCTATGCTTTGTGCTTGCCAGCATGTGCACCTAGCAGAGAATACGGATAGCTGTGGGGAGGACGAAGAATCAGCAAGTAGTATTTTAGCATTAAAAGGAAGATGAAAGTTATGGTCTACTGCTCAACACAAGAGGAAGTTACTAACTTCTGATGCTAAAATATTTTATTAAAATATTAAAATGGGAGGGAGAGTATGCTCAGTCTGACTAAAAATTTAATTGGGAGCAGATGACAAATTAAATAATTAGATACTTAGTAGGTGATGCAAAACTTACAATTTCAGAGCCACGAGCTGTTATCTCTGAGAACGTGCGAAGAGTAAATAAGGTTCTTAAAACAAACAAACAAAAAAAAAACAGAGAACAATGAACATAATACTTCAAAATTGTGGATTAGGCAGTCTAAATTTCCCAAAAAAGGAACATGGGAAAATAAGAACTCTTGCAAGAAAACAAGGAAACCTCTAATATCCAACAGATTTTCTCTCCAAGAATAAATCACCTTAAACCAACTGAACTTATTTCTGTGATTTGGTAATAAGGAAAGGAGAGAAATAATAAATATGTCATGATTGCAGTGAAGCTTTTAAGACCCCAAGCTAGAAAAATGTCTACTGAAAAACTACTATAAAATTGGTGCATAAGTCTTTGCACAATAGATCAGTAGCTCAAGACCTCTCAAGGGATATGGGGGACTCCATAAAGAGGTTTCTCCTGGGTCTGATGCTAGTCAGTCATTGATGAGGTGGATGATGCAATGCCGAATATGCTTACTGAATGAACTAAATGTATATCTTGTCTTTTGCATACAGCTTGGTCAGACTGTGTCAAGATTCTGTGGAATAATTCTCTAAAAACTGAGAACAAGGAACAACTGGTTGTGTTGCTAGCCTGTAGAATATATTCAGATTTTTGTTATAGTCAGGTTTGGCACACGGCAATAAAAGAAGATATATGGTTTTTTACGCGTTCCAATGTGACATTTGATTTGTAGGAAAGGTGAAGTAGTCCTGCTGCATCGTGCTTTGGTAAGACTTCGTCTGAAGTGTGTAAAGCTGGATTTGGGTTTGATAGCATCCCAAGGAGCAGGGAGAAAGAATTCAGGCTAGAAAATATGACCTGAAGTGAAAGAAGTGAAAGACTTGAATGAACTGAGGGATTTTTTTGGTCTAGAGCAGGGTGGGGGGGAGGGGGCATGATAGTCCTGAAATAAATGAAATGCTACTTTACAAAATAATCTGATATCCATACATCTGTTGGATGGAACAAGAGGTAACAGACTTCACTGTGAATCTCCTTTGCTGCAGTTTACCATTAGAAATCTCATCTAACAGTAAAGGTAATAAAGCAGTGCATTTCCAGTGTCTGCGGAGATTTTTGGAATCCCAATCTTTAAAGGTTTTAAAAATACTAGATTAGACAAATTCTTGAAGAAGCAGCACTTGAAGTTGCTCTCTGCCTTGGTAGAGGAGGATGGATTAGATCCGAACGTGTTTTCTGTTTGTATTTTCTGTGACTGATGTGACTGGAGCATGCAATAGTTAATTTGCCAACAGGAGTCACAAATACCTGCTGATATTGGCTTGCTCTTTTATTGAAGAGGAGATGTGTCTGTGTGATTAATTCTACGTATAGTTAATCTATATACACTCACTTCTTTTCCTTTCTCTCGTTTCGTTGCTATTACGTTATTAAGCGTTCCGTATAAACGGTTAAGGGATCCTTACAGTTAAACGTTCGTTAACCCAGGAGCTTTTAAAAGCATTAGGTCCATTCGTAGCACTAGAAGCTTCTTGAATCAGCAGGCATTGCGTAATCTTCGAGAGATTAATTACTTCCGCTCTCATTTAAAGCAATTGCAGTTTTTCCCTCCCTTTTGAGAAACTACCCCTTCTCTTAGCCCTGTCAAATGCTTTTTGCAGAATACCTCGAGGGAATGATGTTTAGGCCTGGTGAGATGCAGAGGAAGGTCTTCTAATACCTTCTAGATTAGCGGTGCCCTTCGTGTACGCTGCGGCAGTTCTGGGGAGGCAGCTGGAGTTCTCGGCTGACCACAGGCGTCAGAAGATATCTGAGTCCTCTTTGATGAGGCTCTTGACACAGCAGTTGGTGTTTAAGGAAACAGTGCTTTATTGCTGTTTTGTCTACGTGGTAAATGCTATAAAATCATCTAGAGTAAAACCAGCGAAGGCTGGTTGCTGCTTACGTCGCCGACGTTAGTCGGCGATTGAAGGAATGGCTAGTCTCTGAAGTGGGCACTTACCTTTCTTCAGAGGGCTGAATATACAGTTAAGCAAATTATAGATGTCTTTACAGTATGTAGTTTTACCTTGAGTTAGAGTTAGTAGTTGAGGAAGCACCCAGATAATTGAAATGATGGCAGAAAGGTTTCCCCCTGCCCTCCCCCACCTTCAGGCCCTGAGGTTCAGGGAGATGCACTGAGGAAGTTACTGAGAGGGTGGGAAGACTCATTTCATTACACGCTGCTACACTGCAAGGCAGAAATTTGATGGGTCTTTTTTTTCTCTTCCCCCGGAAAATGCTGGGGCAGTCTGGGTCATGTTGTCAGGTCCAAGGGAGAAGTAAAGGAGATCTTCCTTGTTTCTCTACCCATCTGGCACAGGTTTGCTACCATTGCTACTTCCCCAGCCCCTCATAACCTCGAGGGAAAGAGCTCTGGTGCAGCTGCATCTTAACTCGCGTAAAGTGGCTGAAATGCTGAAGCATCGGTATAAAGACAGCAGGACTGCTTGGTTTTACTGGTGTTGCACTTTGTACCTTTGCATTTGGATTATTGGCTTTTTGCCATGATGATTAAACTTTTTGTTAAATTCTAGGGACTTCTTAATCTTTCTTTCCCTCTTTCTGGGAGAAAAGTGAAGGAGAAATAACTTTTCTGTGCAGGAGCTCAGTAAAGGCTGAAAAACCTTGATCCCACTTTGTTTCAAATTCACCTGGCCGTTCGGTTGGCTTTCTGTAATACTCTCTCATCTGACGAGCCCAAGCTGTTTCTCTGAAATTCGGTCCTCAAATCTGGAGATTTTAAAGCTTTGATTGCAAGAGCTTTCGGTGCTTTTTGCTCGGCGAGTGCGTTTGTAGTGGTGGCTGGAACAGAACAGAACTGAATGTGCAGGATTAAGTTTGAGGCCCCAACTTCCTGTATGAGGGAAGAAGAACATTTACGAACACTAAATGCGAGCCAAAAGGAAAAAGGGTAATGGACAAACATAGACTGTGTGGTTTTCTGCAGCCTTTGCCAGCTACTGCTGTGTGGACTTCCTGCTGTGGGACAAGATTGACATTTTGAGCAGTCAGTGTCTATGCAAAGTTGCCCTTTAACTCTACTGAAAACAAGAGTTAGATGAGGCCCGCTAATAAGACCGGCAGCTTCTCGTGTTTTGAACCGTTTAGAGAGCAGTAGGTTTTTATCTCGGTGAGGTCTTAGGTAAAAGAGCTCTTCACGTGAATGTTATTATTTAACACTAAAGCAAATTTTGAAAAATAGGAAAATGAAATTTCCTGGAAAAATAAAATACAACTTGACAGCTTTTTAGTTTTAGGATCGACAGGTTTGTAGAAAGGGACTTCCAACCTGGTGTCTCTTGAGCACAGCTAAAGCCAAGTAACTTAGGAGTGCTGCTCCCAGAAATTTACTGGGACCCGGCTTCTTGTCAAAAGCTCTGCTTTTGTTAAGAAATGAGCAATTTGGTTTTTATAGGGTTGACAGCTAGCTTCCACGATCTCTGATGTGGGAAACTGGTGATCAAAAGATGTTTACAAATTAAATTATTACTGACCAGGCACTCTAGTGTCCATTTCAGATGTCTTGCACCTTATCTTTCTTGGGGAGTGTGAAGAGCCATCTGAAATTCCCACCTAGAATGAAATTTTTGGATGCTAGCATTTCACTTACTAAAATGCTTTTAAAAATATTATTAAATGAGGTAAATGATAACTTTTTTTTCCTACTCTTTTGCTGTGATAATGAGTACAATATCCCAGCTCTTCTGGATGGTGGTACATTAAAGAAGAGAAGTGAAAAGATATCTTTAATGGGTGATTGGGCTGAAAGGTACCTTTGCCCTCTGGTTTGTAGCCATTACAGTCGAGTCTGTAGCAAACTTCCTCCTAGCACCTTAATAAAAATGACCTTTTTTTTTGCCCTTTATACCTCCCTATTGTACTAATTCTTATAGCTTAAGCAACGCATAGGAATATACACAAGGAAGTGTATGTTACGTTCGTCCTTTATTCGGCACAGTATTTAGAACGTAGTACGTAGGCTTCTTTTTCAAGGACACCTTGTCCAGTTCTTCAAGTGTTGCTAACTTTCCGGTGACTTCTTGGAAAAGATACTCGAAGGCTCCTGGGAATTGAACTTGATGATACTTGGATTCTAACGCAGCGTTGCCAGATACATGCACTTAAAAATACTGTTATGGAAGCAGCATATTTGGATGCTTGCTTTCTGTTTCCTGAAACTCCTGGGTTCATATTCCAGAGTTTGTTTATTTTTACACAACCGTAGGAAGGAGTAGAAAGCTTGAGGCTGTAGCGTAGCCATCAGACTGCAGAATCGACGCTTAAGCAAGTACACAAGATTGATGCAGCTGACGTTCTTAGGGCTCTCGTCTTCCTGGAAACGTTCATCCTTATAACAGTTATTTTGCTCCATCTGCTCAGTTAAATAATCTTTATTGCTGTAAATGGTTTTGTTTGTGATAATTGGTTTTATTTAGATATTCTGTTAGTAACGTGGATTATAGATGCCTACCTTGAAATTAGGATTCTCCTGTCTCCATGTAGAAAAGCCGGTTTTCATGAGTGTCTGAGAAAACTTGTTTCACTTCAGATTATAACATCGAGTTACGGAGCAAAAAATATTAAACTCCCTTGATGTGGACACGGTAAGTGATTGTCTCTCTTGACGGCGGTTGTAAAGCTATGTATTTTAGTTTTAGAATTGGTATGATAAACGGTAAAACACTTTGTTATGGCATGATTTTTGAAACCATTAGCTTATAATTTACCCTTATTTAAATGTCTACGTGAATCTTTTCAAAGTAGTGGGACAGATACTGTACTGTTTCTAGAGACTTAAAAATAAGATTTGTTCTTTAATATTTTTTTTATGTATTATTCATGAGGAAAGTAAATCTGAAAGTGTTTTTTTTTTTTCCCCCCTCAGTAGAAATGAACCGGAATACGTTATCTGTATGGAGGGGGGGGTAAATTAAAGAATCGTTTATAACTTCAGTTCTTACTGATACTTGAGCGGTGTGTGCAGTGTGTGCAAGTACTACTGGAATTTCCTTGGGGTAGAGGAAATGGAATATTTTTGAAATTCTGATCTGATATGTGTTGATGGGCTAATTCATACAATAACTATTGGAATTTAATTCTTACAAAAAAGTCAGGATAGGTTAAGTTAGAATATGCGTTTCAAAATGAGTAAGTTACTATGTGCTGAAGTTGCTTTAAACTCCTTATCTGACAAGGATTATCTCTCTGATCTGGATACAGGGTTGAGGTACAATTTTTGTGTTATTTGTACCACTTTTGAGCTAACTTTTCAAAATGTGTGTGTGTGCTTGTAATGTACACGTATATTTATATTTAGTTAGTTTTATTAAGGCAGGCAAAATATGTGTGACCTCTTCTACCTATGGCTTGTAAACAGAATTTGGAAAAACATTTAAAGCTATTTGGCGTTATATAGTACAATAAATTCTTTCAATATGAAATATATTAAACCTGGTGCAAACTTATGTTTGCAATTATATTTTTCTGCTGCGCTGTTGCTGTAAACAGGGAGTATAAGCCAAGTGACATCATAGTTAGTGATCTTTTTCTTATTTAATCTATTTTCTCATTCCTAGATCATGCTTGATTTAGTTGCCTGAAGTGACTCAAGGAAAAAAATGCCAAGTTGCATGTTCAGACGAGGGGATCTGAAGATATGTTTTTCCATTGCCTTACACAAATCTTATGCAACAGTTGCAGATATTTTTCCTATTAATATACTTTAGTAATATCCAAACGCTAAACCCCACAATCGTATTTTGTGCAAGCCATAACTTAAATTGGTATTTTAACATTAAGGACCTCAAGTAGTTCCTGTGTGTGTTCAGTGCTGACTCTAGAACACGCTGGACAAAACAATGCATGATAAATTGTGCAGATTTTCTGCAGGATTTTATGCTACCTGTAGTGGGAGAATAAAGTTAGGTTGTTACACACCAAGTATTCGTCTGGACCTCACTGTCAAATCATATGAGCACCTTGCAATTTTTAGTATGTGTTTACCTTCAAACTGAATTAAGTCGAAGGCTGTATGTGTACCTTACCTCTGATTAAAAAGATGCAAGATGTATTTCATAGCTGGTTTTTATTCTAGGTTTAAAAAGTTGTCCTACAAATAAGGAACCAAGACACAAACTAGGTGAAGCTACTTGTCCAAAATGATGAAAGTTTGAAGTGGAGAAGAAAATGGAGTTTACTTCTCTGTAGACTTAAACTATTTGTCTTAGTTGGTGAAGCCGATGGTTTTCTCTTTGCTTTACAGTACATATTAAGAAGTGCAATTCAGTATTATATTTTGTCACTTGCTCCTAAGAAATGAGGTTTTTAAAGAAACTTCAGTTTTCTATCCTCAGTTGTTGTTATTTGGAGCAGTTAGTACCTTTTGTCGTTACTTGGATTTTTTCACTGTGGTAGGAGTATCCAAAACTTACAGTTGCAATAGAAGCTTCCTACTTCTAGCCCTTTTTTTACTTACTCACTTCTAGCTATCTTCCTTAAAATTTCCTATGATTTGTCCAAGATGTAAAATGCAGACATATGCTGATATAGCTGTTTTGTGCCATAAGCAAGAGAGCACATCAGAGACTTATAGAATTAAGAGTTTGTGTAGTATTTATAAAAATACTACTATTTGGGGCTTGAATAGAAGACTGAGGATAGTGGTGAGAAACATAAAAATCTTTAGCCAGAAAGCGGGCACAAACATTATGTTAACGTTGTAATTATTTTTCATTGTTAATGGCTGATGTTAAAGCGTGTTTTAACATATAGCTTGTCGAAGGTATTTGGGATTTCTGCTCATCCTTCGTTATAAAGGATGAAACAGCCTATTCAATACTTGTTCTCTGCTCTCCTGAAAATATGCACCAGCTTATTAAGGAAGATCTTTTTAATAGTTGATTTTTCTCAACTGAGAAACCCCTTCAAGATTCATAGGTAATTGTGTTAACTTAAATATTGTATTACTCAAAATGTCCAAGGCATCCTGTATATGAAAACGTTTTCCACTTTGACCTCTTGGCAAAAGGAAGGAAAGAGAGTGAAGAAAAAAACCTACCATAAAAGAGCATCCAGGAGCTTTGCCCTGTTTATGTAAACTGTTTCCCTTGTGAATTATTGTGTGGTCTTTGAGCTGGTGCATTTTTATAATACTATGTGGCTTTCTGGGCAGGCAAATCTACTGTAAAATGTCCTGTCATCAGATCTTATGTACTGTGGCATTTTTCTTGAAGCATCTCCTAGGATGCTCGTGGGATGCCCCAGGATTTCTAAAAAGCGAGGCGCAGTTTTTTGCGGGTGTGGGAAGCTGCGTTTGCCTGCTGCGGTGTTCTGGCTGGTATTCCTGATGCAGGCTGACTGAAGAACCTTGTTCTACGTCCTAATCCTGCTTTTCTGACGTTGTTGTCTTGTTTTTCATATTAACAATTTTTTGTATTTTGGCTGTCCAGATGAATAATTTGGAATGATTCGGAAGTAGTTGCATTGGTATGGACAGAGGAGAAAGAGGACTGAGTTAAGAGGTTACTTGGTAGCATTTTCAGAGTAAGCATGTTTGATGGATCGTTTCTGGTCTTGACCCAACTCCGCTGACTTACAGGAAAGAAGTGATATATAGGGGGTGGTATTCTTTCCCCTAACTGTAGATGACTGCAATACAAACAGCCGAGCTATTCATCGTAGCCTCTTAGTGGAGAAGAATAGGCATTCTGGGGGGGTCGATTATAATGTAGACGAACAAATGGGATGAATTAGAAGTTCTTATCTACTTTTGTCAATGTTCCTGGTGGCTAGCCAGACTGATGACTGAGCTATCAGGAGGCTGAGGATCTAAGGAAAATATCTATAGAAATTTCTCTGGATCTGCAGTGATAGATTTAAAATCAGTTCCTTTCAGTGTGGAGACCCATTGCCACCATAAACTTCCCACCATTACTGTCTGGGTCTTGGCAGGAGATTTTTGACAGCGTGTATCTTAAACACATTGGGCCCTGCCTTGTTTATTTAGTAGGGCTGGAATTCCTCGCCTGTGCTGGGGCTGTGGGAGGGGACTCGCGCCACCCCTTGGGTACACACACACACAGACGCACACACAGACACGACGACTAGACTAGCAACAGATTTATACTGTTGCTCTTTGTTAAATTTTGGGTTGGGAAAGTTGTGTTTTGTCGTGCTTTTTGCTTGTAATGTTTTCCTGAGTATGCGTCCAAGAAGAAAAGAAAGTTGTATAGAAAGGCAGTAATGAAGCAAACAGAGATGCAGAAGTACTATTTATCTTTTTTTGTGGGTGTAGTGTTTTTTTTATTTGTTTGGCTTGGTGGGGAGTTGTGCAGGAGTGGGAGAGATGCCAGATATTCATGTTGTTTTGCAGCAGGCATACAATCACGTACAACGCTTTCTGCTTCAAAGTTGTGTAGCTTCAGGAGATTAATCCAAATGCCAAAGTCTGTTTAGATGTTAGTAATTCATTGAATATGCTGGGGCAGGGCAAGTGGAGCTATATGGGTAGGGAGAGGCTCTGCCCATACCGACAGCGTTCAGCCGGTAGCCAGAAGAAAGCTTTTAAAATTGCATGCGCCGTATTACGGTACAGGACATAATAGTTATTAGTAGAAATCCGTTGAGGCCGGAACGGGTTTTTAAAGCTGTGAGGATAAACTCACACGCACAGCTGTGGCAGGTGTGACTATTTTATGTAACACTTTCTCAATGAAAGTTTTGCTGTGTATGGCCGGGTATCCCTGCTGCAACCGCACTGTTGTCAGTTAGGAATTGTTGCTGCTGTCCCTGCCTTCCGTCTTAGTCAGTTTGACTTACGACCCATGTTGCACGGGGTTTGTTGTGTGAACACCTGCTTTAAAAGCTGGTGTAGGACTCCTAACTGCAAGCTGGCAAGTGCTGAGGCAGTTAGCAAAGTGCAGAAAGCATGAAGAAACTGAAATGAATAGTAATAATTCTGACTGTCAGTGCTGGCTGGTGTTCTGCAGGGTTAGAACTTGTTTTTGTTTTGAGAGGGGGGAGGAGAAGGAGCAAGTCCTGAAGATGGCCTTCTAAGTGCTTGAGCATAGACTTTAGATATAGACTTAATATGATTTAACTCTTATGGATCCTTACACTTCGGATTTTCCATCTGAGCTAAGTGCAGTAAGCATCCTGGTTCAGTCATCTCTTTTTTTTTTTGAGCTCCTGCATGAGATCAACAGCTGCTTTTCCCCCGTGAGCCTAATCAGGACCTCTGCTATTAGAAGTGGTGATAGTTAAGACAAGGGATCGTACCTCTCCCAACGAGTGAATATTATGCAAGACCTAGGTTTCTTCCGTGCCAAGAACAAAAGGACAATAAATTGGTTTAAAGGAAATGGTAAAGCTCTAGCTCTGTCTTTTATACTAAGAAAGAAAAGGATGCAGTTAAGTGGTGGGGATAGTAGTCTTGTGTCAGTCAGTATGTACTAAGTAAACTAACAACCCTTGCCAGTGCATTAGAAATGAAAGAGAACAATTTGTTTTGTTGTTGTTTCGATTTTTTTTTTTCCTCCCTCCCCAATCTGACACAGGCCAGCTGATCTGGGTGTGTTTTACATAAATAGATTGGGCAAGAATGTAGGTTGCGAGAGACTGAGACCTACGAAAGAGTTTTGTGAGAAGAACAGCTTGAAAATTGGAATAATTTCTGTTGCATCAAGCATTTGTTATCTCTTACAATTAGTGCAAAGACACATCCTGAAAAAGTAAGCTAGGAAACAATTTTAATTTTGTTAATGGGAGCAGGTGCTATTTTTACCTCCTGTTATTTTACTTCTGATAAAATTAATACATGGCCTTTATCTGAGAATAACAGAACTTTTTTTTTTGGAAAATGTGCCCATCCACGTAATTATTTACAAATTCAGTCATTTTTACTCCATTAAACAACAAAAAGTTGCACCATTCCATTTTTCTGGTAGAATTAAGAAAAAAATATTATTTTTAATTTCTCCAGAGTTGTGGTAGTGGTGACACCAGTTCTTAAAATCTTCAGTTATTATATAGCTGCTAGATTTTCATATTTTCTCACGGCTTGCATATGTAAAACACCAAGTGGCTAGCCTCTTGCTTTTTGGAATTAGTAGGAGTTAAGGTATTGGTATTAAATTGCATGCATTCCTCTTAGTACAAAGGTTAGGATGTTTCAAATAGGTCAAACATACTTGATGTTCTGGGTGTTTGGAGAAGCAATTAAAACATGTCTGCAGCTGTTCTAACCTGCAGCTGAACTGCCAGCTTGATGGAGGCATCTAAATACTTGTTTAAGGTATCAGGATGTGATTTGATTTTTTTTTTTTTTAATTCCCTCCTCTTAAGCCTTGTGGAATAAGAAAAATGAATACATTTTCACTTTTGATTGTCTGATTTTTCTAGAGAAGTAATGAAACACAGCTTTGCTCTAGAAAGAAATTACTCAAAGTTGAGCAAGTTTTGCTACTTTTTTTTTTTGGTCAAAACTGTAACTTAATCATAGAAAGCATGTGGCTTTTCATATCTTTTGTTTTAGTCTTGATCTAGTCTTAGCTCTGGGAATATCACATTTCCAACTGGGAACATGTTGTTTTTAAAGGTCCAGGAATGTTGAACTGAGTACGATAATCTTCAATCCAAAGTAGATGGTCGGAAGAGCTAGGAGTTTTTATTTTGGAACTTATTTCTTAGGATCAGCTGAAAGTACTGTTAATATTAAGCAGTATCCGCATTCCACTCTGTTGAAATGATTGCTGTCATTGATTGAATTACCTTGTAGACTGTTCATAGTTCCCCCTTCAGGCTTTTTAATTCTTAATGTGAAATATTCCATACAACTCTTTTGTACAATTTATGGATTTACTGCATGAGGTGAGTCAGCTGAACATTTTCTTAAAGGGGGTTTTAGTGTTTTGTTCAGTCTAGTGTTTTAGTGCAACATACAAAACCAGCCAGTAAGGAAACAAAAGTCTCTACAACAGACTCCTAACTGTTCTTTAAAAATGTCTATTGTATATTGGTTTTGGCTGTTCCTTCCTCTGCTGTCTGTTTTTCAGTAGTTGATCGGGATTCAGATAGACATTTAGATGTTTTAACCTTAATATGGGTACGTTACGCCTGTCTTTCAAAAATGACAGTATGTATCCTACTGGCCTTTTAGAATACACCCAAGGGAAATGATGTGTGAAAGCCAAGCAGAGAGGTCTCATGCTTCTGCAATGCAATGCTATGTATTTACCAGATTATGGCACTGAGTCTGCCATACTCTTCTGTGGCTTTATGGCTTAGCTCTTTAGTTGTGATTATAACAATAGATGCTTTGTTACAGAGAAACAGACTGCAACTTAAAAATTTCCATCAGAGATACCTGACAACGCTGTTCTTCTGCAGATGCCATTTGCTTCGAATAGAAAAATCCGCAGTGGTCAAAGTTATAATTATGTTGGATTTAATATTGCTGCTGAATATGTGTGGAGCTTACTGAAAGCTTGCATCAAAATGATTTCTAGCTTAACTGGAGTTGGCAGAATGTAACAGCTTGAAAGAAAAAAGGCAAAAAAGCTTTCAAGTATGACTTTTTTTCTCTTTAGGAGATGTACTCTTATTGCACGTCCATAAATAATGCATATATTTTGAAAATGAATTTATAAAAGATAATCTAAGGCTTGGTAAAACCTACTGCACTGAAGCTGGAGGAGAAATGACTCTCAACAGTTCCTTTTAAGTCAGATTCTGTCAGAACAGATACGCCAAAGCATGTTGCAGACTATTCCTTGAGAAAGCAAATACAGATTTAACAATTGAATTTAAGTTTATAATCAAAACCTAATGTTTTAATTTTGTTCCCAGAAATGCTAGATATGATACAGTGGTTTAAAGAAAGTTCCTTCTCTCAAATCGGCACAGTTGCTCTTTCTTCTTCTCTGTGTGGATTTAATAATATGAACAAATTCAGGCAGGGGAGCGTGGAAAAACAGTAACTGGTCTAAATAACAACATCTCTGATAAACTCAATGTCTTTGGAATTATACAGCTCCTAATTTTTTGAAAGAAAGAAGGTAACTCTCTATTAAATAGTCATGTGTGTTTCTTCCTCCATTACGATGGAGTCTTTTCCAGAAATTACATGCGGTAAGTTAAGAGAAATGAAATAGATAGGCATCCCAGGAGCTACCAAGAAGGATGTCCTAGTTTGACCTTTGTCTATTAGAAATATATCTTTCTTTTGGGGAGCAAACTTTGGATGAACCTTTTCATTGGAAGGAAGGAGAAATGTAGCCTATTCAGAAATATCCCCAGGGAGTGACAGGAATTTGTAAGGCTAAATGGAGAAACAAAACTTTTCCATGCAAGGAAGGACCCTTTAACAGCATTTCTGTTAGAGTAATCCCTCCGAAAAGAGGTGTTCCTAGGGAAGAGATGGGAAGGCTAGCAAAAATAGACGTATACTTTAGGTTTGATGACTTGCTGAAGTATTTGCTGTAAAAAAAAAAAAAAAAAAAAAAAAAAAAACAGTTGGGAAAGTAGCTGTCTCTATGGGAACATGTCTTACTGCTGTATTTAGGGAAAATAAATTAATCTTATTCTCTCCAGATGAGCAAGGTTTTGTTGAGAGTCTGGATGCAGGTGTATTGTTTTTGAGGCAAAGAAGACTGGAAGGATTTCTTCCCTTGCGGAGTTCAATGACTTAATCATTTGATGTTTTTCAAGTCAAAAAAAAAAAAAAAAAAAAGGCATCAAAACCTGTAACCTATGATGGAGTCAACTTGTTTGCAGTCTGAAATGGAAAGAACCGTAGTTTAACTTTCGGAGTCAAACTTCATGTTTTGGATTTGATGGTTGGAAAAATATCACGTGCATTTACTAAACTAACAAATTTGATAAGGACATAAGCAGGTCAGCAATGTTCTTGTTAGAGTCTGTTTTAGGATAGGATGGCACTTTGGCTTGAAAAATTCATTGATTGAATAAAACGTCTGGTAGGTGGCTAGCTGGATATTAAGCACAGTGCAATGCTTGTGAGACAGGGAAAAGAGGGTTTCTGCAGTTCTTCAGTAACTTTGTAGTGACTCCAAGACACAATTTGTCAAGGAAAACATAGTGAGCGGGAGCCTTGTGTTACAGAGGGGAGATGTGTTTATTTCCTGTGCAAGTATATATCTATTTGTACGTTCACACAATTTATAATCAAAAACATGCTTTTTGCAGAGGTACTTTTCTGTAGCTTGTTTTTTGCTCATTTTTGTTTTAGTTAGTGTTACTTTAAAGGCTTTTTTTTTTAATTCCAGCTTTGAGTTAAGTAATTTGGGGGAGGGGGGGACACCTTATAACTGGTCTGGCTGTACGTTCGCTTCAGATGTCTGCGCATTGTTTATTTGTGTCTCTTTTTCCTGTATTTAAGTTACTTCAGAGCTGAGTGGGTCCTTTACTGCCTTTCCCACAGTGTTACATTTAAATATAATCTAAAGCAGAGCAGATCAGATACTGTGCATATTTTTGTTCTGTGAACACATGCTTGTTTACATTTTGTTTCATTGCCATTTTGACTGTCATCCTATTCTGAATCCAGAGGGTATCAGCAGTGACTAACAAACTTGCAAAACTGGCATTTTGACCCCGTGCGCTGCTCATATTTTCGTTTGTTTGTTTCTCCTTTGCCTTCCCTCTCAAGTATTTAACAGATGATTATTAAATATCTTCCAGAAGTTAAGAGGCCGACCTGGGAGCAGTTTGAAAGAGTCTAGATACATGAGCATATGTTCTAGTTAGCTATTCCGTTTTACTACTTTAGGGTTAAAGACAAAATTAACCTGTTGAGTGTTGGTTCTTTAGTGCTGCATACATTACATCACGCTCAGGATAAAAACAAGTAAATCCTCTTCCTGCAAATGCGTCTTTTTTTGAACGACAAAATTTTCTCGATTTTGACGGACTGTTGCACTTTAATTGTAAGCTGCTACTAATATTTGTCAAAACCTTCTTTTTTAAAAAAAAAAAAAAGAAAAACTCTGACATATATGCAATTACTGCTCAGTTTTTAGCAACCTGAAGGAGCATACAGTTACAAATTTTGCACCTTTAGAACTCCAGGTCTTTACTCATCCACCTTCCCAAAGTTGCAGTGTTCCACTAGCGCTGCAAATGAGTTGAATTCTTCTGATCAACAGAAAGGGCCGTTTGGATTCATAGGCCACATCTGCTGTTGAACTTTGTGCAGTCTGCCTTTTTTTTTCTTTTTCTTTTTTTTTTCTTTTACTAGAAGAAAGGTTTGTTTGTTGGCCACTCGCTCAGGGCGGGAAAGGAATGTAATGCATGCACAGACTGCGCAGTATTTCCTGTTAAACTGCCATTCCAAACCTCTGTACTGGGAAAAACTCCAAAAAGGGCAGCTTAGTCCTTGTTCTAAAAATGAAGAAATGAGGCATCTTCTGAAATACCTAGATTTTTATAGAAAATATATTTTTAAAAGTGAATCTTTGGTGTGCTATTGTTTTAAATGCATCAGTTCATATGTATTCTGCTTCTACGCTATTTATACATTACTATGACTGAGACAAAATGTTCAACTGTTACTGAAGCATTATCCCTGCAGGGAGATGACTTGATGATAGCAGTGCAAAAATTTGTGTGTATTTTATAGTATGCCTTCATAATATTTCCTGTGTAGTTCATGGATAGCTTCGTTTTCCTTCCAGTTAAGAATGGTAGTAATTTTTGTCACTAGTTATTTTTGCATTATTCATTATCCTTATTTTATGTTGTATCAGTATCAGCTTTGCATTGCATGAATCGTACTCAAAAGTGAAATATTTGCTTTTGTGAGAGCAAAAGACAGTTTGAGTTCCGTCACTTCTGCCAGGGGACCCTAAACTCCAGCACTACAAGTAGCGCGAAAGTGAGATGACAGGATTTTCCCTTCCCCTCCCCCCCCTTTTTTTTTTTCTAAAAAGGAAACTGTATTTTCAGTTATTTGTGCATGTGGTAACTGTTACTATTTCAGACTTCCAGTTGGTTGTACAAATGGAAGAGCAGCTTCAATTTTTTCTCCCCTCCTCCCCAAGCATATATGTTTTGAGAATCTATAAGCACAGGCTCCTCTGGAACGGTATGAAGCAGCAGGGGCTCTTCTGAAAAAAAGGGTAATTCTGGGGAAAGGTTGTACTGTGAAATGTGTGTGTATAGGTATGTGTACACATAAGATCTTTTTTCATGTTTTGTATATTCCTGTTGTGCCAGTGGCTGCTTAATCACATGTGAAAGGGAAGCAGGCTTACACAGGTTAACCTTTAAGTTCAGGGAGCGTAGTTATGGGCCCTCGTTGCTTGACACTGTTTTTCAGGACACAACGCACTGGCAAGGAAGATGGGTATCAGCGCAAGCTAATGTACTAACTGCTACAGGAGCAGCTACAGAGGAAAGACTGGGCATATTCAGCTCTCCTATTTCAGCATTATAAAGCTATTTACATAGGAAGCAAAGGCGCAGCAGCTCCCTTACGTATCTTCCTGACGGAGTACTGGAACACTGCTAGAACGGGATGTCGCCTAACTTAGCCACCTTCTATTCCTGGCTGTTCCTGTGACAAGCAATACATACAGATGTATGTATAGGTGTTCGGTGTTAGCTCCTTCCTGGATCACAAGGTCCAGATTTCAGTCCTTTGGAGATACAGGTTTTTACATGTGCTTCTCTTTGAAACTGGAAGTGGTCTGAGTGTAGTCCTGTTAACCTGTAGTTAACAAGTTGCCCTGGGAGTAGTAAAGGAGCCAGCCACACACTGTGCTGTTTAGTGTCAGCCTAAATAATGAACTTGAAGGTACTTCACTCAGAGCGTGGTTCAACAGGTTAAGTAGGTTGTTGAAACTTTTTTTAGCTCTTCAATATCAAGCGTTGATGCCCCTGAAGCAGTGGGTCTGTGTTCATAAAGCCTGCAAGTAAGAAGAGTTGGACTTTGATGGATACATTCCTTTTAATGTAGTGTTAGAGAGTAATGAGCCTGTTAATGCTTTTGAATGCTACAACACTGCAAGACAACATGGGTGTTTTTCTTTAAGTGATGGCTTATATGAGAAGCTAACGCTCATTATATGATGGTTATATGTGTTTGTATATATGTAGATGATATATATGAATACACATATACACACACGTGTATTTCCAACCTAACTTTGGTATACAGACTGAAGTGTGTCAAACTGTTTTATTGTTTCGGATTGGAGTTTGTCAGAAGTTTTGAGCCTTTTCATAGTTTCTCATCCCTCCTTGTCCGTTAAGAGACTTGTATGTACAGTTGCTGTTTTAAGTGTTTATTAGCTGTACCTCATGATGTGTCAGAGCATTGCATGGAGAAAATGGTGTCAGGTTCTCAATCACGTATTCAAAAAGTGACTTCAGATTTTTTTGTACTTTTATTCCTGAGAACATGAGCGTCAAACAACGATGACAAGTGTTTAACCCATCCAGATTTGAGGAATGTAATTTGTAATTTATGTAGGGCAAAAGATATCTTTTTTTCCTTTAAGCCGCCCCAGCACAAAAATGCTTCCAAAGCATTGTTTGATTAGGTAGAAGACGACTGTTATTCTTCATATAGCTTTAGCTGTCTTGAATTAACATTTGTCCTGATGAGTTTTCTCCTTTTGTTCCTAGGTACTGCATGAAAGTTTGTATTTACAGGAATTCCATACGGCTGGAAAGCAAACTTGCGTGTGCTGATTGGCATATCAGCTAGGTAACAGCTCCTTCTTCTCGGAGGGAGATAAGCAGTTCCTGTGTAACCGTTCCAGCTCAGTGTGCAGGTGCAGCTTTTGAGCCTGTTTTCCAAACTGGCGTGGAATAGGTTAATAAAAACAGTAACCTTTACTTCTTTTTAAAATTCCTAAAGGTTCATAAAGCATATTGCACTCAGATTTGGGGGGGGGGAAAAAAAAAAGTCAGTGACCTATCTTAAATGGATTACAGCAGGATAGAGAAGAGATTATCTTAAAAAATAAGTGATTTGGTGGTTATTCCACCATCTCCTCACAAGTCTTAGGTATTTAAGCTGGCCTTTCTTGCCCCTAGCCATAGGTCTAGTGCCATTCAGAGCAGATAAGAGTAAAATGATCAAGACAAATCCACCAGTTATAAGTTGGCTTTTTTTTTTTTTTTTTTTGGGGGGGGGGGGGGTAGAGCAATGTTTGGGGAAGACTTTTTTTCTTCTACTAGTCTGTGATACCTCCCTTCAAAGAAATGTCTTCAACTGAAAAACCCAAACCTTAAGTTTAATTTCATTTGAGGTGGAAAGGAGTTGCCAACTTTAGCTGAAATTGAAGTTATTGTGGAGTATGTCGTACTGGAAGTAAACAGAGCGCTTTGCTTGAGTTTTACCTATGTGAAGGTTAAACACTTGTGGGCAGTTGTTTCAGGTATGTGAAACTGTTTGCTGTTACTGCTATGTTTTCTGCAAAGCTCACATGGGAAAATTAAATCTTTGAGCCGTAAACTGTAAGTGACATTTTAAAACCAAAGTAACTAGGGCATCCTGTGCTGATTTGACATCAAGTATTATAAAATAATTTCAGTCCTGGTCAGTACCTCACAAAAACAGAATTTGTATGTGAAGTGACAGTTTTCTGCCAAGGTTACTGCTTCTAGGTGAAGTCCTGTAGGACGTACAGTTTATTTTTTCTTGTAATGTCAGGTAAAGCCTCTTTAGCAGATTACTTTAGATGTTATTAGAGATGTATGATTTCTCAATTTAGAAGCAATTTCATTTCGAAGGAAGGCTTTGTTTAATGCTTTTTTTCTTGTTTAAATCTTTCCATTTTATGTGGAAAGTTCATACAAGCTTATAAATGGAAAGCTCGTGGTGCATAGACGTTTGTTTTATTGCATTTAGCAAGTTCATCTCTAAACACAGTGAAAAGCTCTTCATTACCAGATTAAATTATTCAGGCTATTCAGGAGGACTGGCTATTGCATTCATTTCATTAGGAAAAACTCAGCAGTAATTAAATCCCTCATATGCTGCAGAGGGATGGACTCGATTAGTAGTTCTCCAGCCTGCCCATAGTGGCTTCCTGTAGCAGGGAGAGGTTTCTCGTGCGACTGCTGCACAACGATCTATTTTTATATTTAATTGTGTTCTGACTTCAACTGTCAAAGCATGAATTGGCTGTGTTTCACACCGTGACAGTAAAATTTGATTAGAGAAGCCTGGGACTAAACTTTGTAGAATATAGTGCATGACGGAAAAGTTTGTTTTTATTTAGCCCACAGCTTGTGCTGCTTTTGGAACTACGTTGTTCAGAGAAGGAAAGTGTAAGCTTTCTGCATTTAAAGGATAGTCTGAGTCACAGGAAGTTTAAGACGACGCTGTCCCTTGCCTCTGTAGGCAGGCTGGTACAGCAATTGGTAGTTTGAAGTTTGCCCATTGCAGATTTTTCTTCTCCTTCACTTTGTATAATTACCCAGTATGGATACATAGCTTCTGATTAAACTTGCATGACTGCAGTAACTTATTTTAAAGCTTGCCTTTATCTCTCCGTGAACCCCCTTCCCAGGTTTTGTCAGAACTTGCCAAAAGACCTTGCTAAGCACAGTTCTGTGGACCATCTGTGACTTCCAAAATCACGCGGGCGGTTCAAGAAATTTCCGGTGCTATTAACTTTACCGCAAGCAGGGTATAGCACACAGGTTAGTAGCAGTGAGGTTTTTCTTCATCAAAAGCAGTGCAGTGGAAGATCTAGAAATTCTAGACAAAACATTGCATTTTCAAGCCGCAGAAGCTCTGCACCAGAGTGACTTCTCTTCTGGCAGAAAGAGCTGTGCTTCCGCTTCCAACCCACTCTGCAAAGCAGAGGCCACATACAGTTCTGTTTCCCTGGCACCTCAAAAGAGTGGCAATATATCTTAATTTTCCTCAAGAAAGGAGGATTGCATATTTGACAATTTAGGTTGTTGATTGAATTTGAATTAATGCGAGATCTGGTTAATCTTTTCGAAATTCAGCTACTTTTGTCAAAGTGTCTCACTGAAGATTTTTCTAGGCTGCCGTGAGATCTGTGGGGGATGAGGTTCTTGTGGGTAAAGAACTCTTTTTTTCTTTTTTTTTTCTTTTTTTTAAATAAAAAAGGAGGATATAAGAAGTGGTAGTATGTGATTATTTTTTTCCTCAATGGGTGGTCACCGGTAAAGTTACACAGGAATCTGTGCAGTCTGCTGATCTGCTTACACTGTTTGGAAAGGGAATAAGGAAATGAGTTAAAGTTTGTGAGGGAAGGGTGCGTGTTTGTGTATGCATGCGTGCACATACGTGTGTATATATGTAGTATTGAAACGAGCTGTGAAGAGTTGCTGGAGGACTTTACGATTTTGAGTGACTAGCCTCTAAAACAGCAGGTGAAATTAAGTGTGTAGATGCATGTGAAATTGTCTGCATGGGAAGAGACAAGAATTCCTAACTTATTTGCAGTAATATCTCTGAAATAGCCATTAATAAAGACGCCTTGATGTTCTAATAGGATCTTCTCTGAAAATCACATCAATTCAATACTCAGTTCTAGCAAAAATGCAAATAAAACGTGAGGAATTATGAGAAAAGTAAGAGAACAAAGCGTTGTGTTGCTATATAAATTTGTGGTGCTCTGTCCTTTTGTCCTGGCTTTTGTGTGCAGTTCTAGTCCCTCTTCTGCTCAAAAAGAGGGATTAGAGAAGGTACAAAGATAGGTAAGAAGGTGGATCGGAGTTACTTGATAACTAAGTTGTTGGCTGAGCTGTGGAATTTCTTGCCACAGGATACTTCCAGCACTGAGGGTTGATGCACGTTGAAGAAGTCGTAGGAGAAATTCATGGAAAAAAATCTGTTGAGGACTGTTACATACAAAGTTGCTGTCTTTAGCTAAGGACGTGCCTAAACCGCAGTTACTTAGTGCAAGGACTAGTGTTCTAGGGATGCATTGCTCTCGTCTCGCATTGTTTTATTCTTCCAGTTTTCTGTAGTTATCTTTTGATTACTGTCTTCTCCGTTTTTGCTGATAACACGCTGTCATATTTTGAAGTTACTTTTGGCTTTTTTTGGTATGACTACGCAATATTTAAAGTTGTGAAAGGTCACTTAAAATTGTCTTCAGCGTTTAGTGGTGATAGTGGTAATGAGTATAGTATTTCAGCAGATGCTATAGGAAATCACTTGCAGAAATCAAGGTTATAACTCCCAAAAGATGACGAAAAGTATGTTCTGTAAATTCAATATATTGGTTACTGTTTAAACTTGCAATTTAGAAAATTCAGCATGCAACTTTATTTTCTTTACTGATTGATCTTACCTATAGGCTTTTAAAGAATGCCAGTGTTTGGCCTCTGCAGTTCATCTTTTCTCTTTAAAATTAGCGAGCATCCAGAATATCTGCATATATGGTACTGATTGAATGTTAGTGCTTCTTCACGTCTTCAGAGTTATAGCTGTTACCCTTATACTGTCAGCAAAATTATGCAAATCAAGCAAGTTGCACAGTATTTTCATTTCATCCAGTATAACTAAGAAAGCAAAAACTATTATATGTGATGCATGACACTGTCATGGTTTCTTAAAACGAGATACGGTGCAAATCTTTTTCTATACATGCAGTTCCTGTATACGTTATACTGTATGTCATATAAAGCCATTTGAGCACTTCTGTTCCTTATTGCATGGGAAATTAAAATGTACTAAGTCACAGTAGAGCTTCTACAGCATATTGTAAAAATAGATATCTTTAAAGTAACATCTAAGTGGAAACACCCATTTGAAACATGATTGTATTATGAATTGCAAAATTACCAAGATGAAAAACATGATTCAGAAACAGCATTAAGGAAAATTCTTCCTAAAACAAATGTTGCACTTTCTAAAATTGCCATAAGCTCCTCAGGTATTATTAACTTCTGTGGGCTCTGTTACAGTGGGTTGTTTTGATAACTCCTGCACTGAAGACATTTCATGAAATTTTAGCTTATTTTTAGAGTTCATTGCATTTTTTCAGTGGAAAAAGCTAATGACTATGAAGCGAGTCTTTGGGAAGTCTGGAAAAAAAGGGGCACAATTTTTTTTAATGGTTCTTAATTTCAAGCTAGTTCCGTTTTGTCACCTCAATGTGTAGGGTTTTTTTATGCCTGACACCAGCAATGTTAGTTCAAAGCATGTATTTTGAATTAGCAAATTTTGTGGGGGCTGTTTTTGATAATAGTAAACATATCCTTTTAGGGTGTTGTCTGTATTTCAGTAAATCTTATGTTTTCAAATGTTCAACCTTAAACCCCCCAAAAACCCAAAAGGTAGCAAAAAGTAAAAATGTATAATTTCATTAAGAAAAGTATTCTTAAATGGCTTTGACAAAGCAGTAGCTTTCGTCTTGAGATTTTTTGCTCCAGGTAGAAGCTCTGAGAGCAGCAAGATGTTAACAGACCTAAAGTATCCTAGAGATGAAGAACTCGAGTCTCTTGGCAGCATATATGTTTATAAAGCCATAGCCATAGGAGCAGATGCAGCACCACTGCTTTCAGTCAGAGCTTCAGTCTTCTCATTTAAATGCTTTAGTGATTGCTGGGCAGAATTCCTCTTGCAAACCTGGGACTCCATCCTGTAATTTCTTCGTATTGCACAAGTTACATCCAGACTGTCCGTGGACTGATCCTTAGCATGTGAGGTTTGAGGACTAGCATGATGTGGTTTAGTGAAGTTTTGGCCTTACATCGTGTTTGTGTTCAGTAAACTCAAGGCTAAGCTCAGAGGCATTCAGCCACCTTCTTCTGCAAACACTTGGTAATTAGTTTCTCTTGCTTAAGGTTGACTTTTTATTGCACTTCACAGAAGTGGATCCTGCACTGAAGACCTGCTTCAGTCCCAGCCCTAGACTATAAACCAGACTTCATTATGAAATGCAGTTTGGCTTCAGGAGGACTACTTTATGCATAAAAATTGTTTTCAGAATAATGTTTCATCTTGCATTCCTTTACCTTATGAAGTCCAGAAAAAAGTGGTGTATGAAGAATGCTGTGTAAGAGCATTTCTGCTTTAAGCATTCAAATTATTTGCTGCCACATTTTTAAATAGAGGTTGAACTGAAAGATCAGAGAAGCAGATAATTAAGTAAAAGTGAGTGGCTGGAAAGAGCTCAAGAGTGTGGATAATCCAAATTATTGCTGTGAAACTGAGATCGATGCATCACCCACAAATTTAAATGTATTGATACAGAGAAGAAAGGTGCAAACAAAAAATAAACGATTAGGAAGGCTTCTGCAACAGTAGCTGTGGATAACAGGATGCATGGATTGTAGTTCCCATTTTAATTTCAGTGTTTCGCTTTCGTTGCCTTGATGGTATTGCAACAAAGTTGTTCTTCCTGCTTGTGATGCAAATTTTCTCAAGTGCTGTTTTGAAACAATCAGTCACAGCTCCATAGATGCCCTTTGGGAAGTTCTAAACATGTTTTTCTGCAAATTTGACACAAACAGAATGTGGTATTTTGAGAATGAGCCTTTCACTGTAGGACGTATATTGTACCTGTAATATATCACCGATGGTTCGAAATTTGCATGTGTTTTTTTTCTATTCAGCTTTAAAATACAGTATTGAGTTTAGTTGAAAAATATTTTCAGTTGAAAATACTGTCAGTTTACAAATGTTTTAAATGTGATGAAATACTTCCTTTTCAAATACATGCATACATACACAATATCTATGGACAGTTCTAACTTAATTTTGTTACCTAAGCACAATCTCATTTTTTAAATGACAAAAATCTGTAAATTACTTATTTTCTGATACTAGCAGTGTTCCCTGCCAGTGCCAATAAATAACTGAACTGGAGCCTTCTGCCACCCCTGTAAAGGGAAACATTTTTTAGTAAATAGAGACAGATAAGGTATATGGAGAACAGAATATTACTGTTAGACCTGTTAGACACATTGCAAGAGTTCTGAGAGGAGAAAATGTTGAAATCTAGCTGATGTGCTGACTCTTCAAAATCGGAAGATTTGTTTCTGTTTTCAGGGAGTCCTGGCAAATTCATTCAAGATCTGTATCGCAGTGCTTTCTTATCAAAGCATGCGCATGTATCTGCGCACTTTTTGACTTCAGACAGTGATGGTATTCCTAAATCTTCCCAGGCAGGTTTGTTTCACTTCATGCAAAACTCCATTCTCCCACTGAAATTTTCTTTTTGTATTTAGGTAGGTTACCGGTTGCTTTTATTGCACTCGATCCCTTGTAATATCGAGAGGAAAATAAACATATATGGCGGTTCCCTTATAATCTGAGAGAGGAGGAAAGATGAGGAGTTAGCGTACTGATTTTACTGATGTGCCTTTGCAATGGGACTTGTTAAGAATTTCATTTACCCTCTAACTTTGGGGTCAAGGAGGTGTTTTGTTTTTCTCTTTCTTCTAATCCAGAACGTAAGAAAAACCTCTCTGGTGCATAGGTCACTGCCAATCTGCTTGGAGGCACAACTGTCGTAGCATCTTTTTTTCTCAGTTTAATCAGCCTTTTTACATTTTTCTACTATGAATGCATTTTTGTTCACATACTGACTTCAGAAGTCTTATACGTGTTAGAGGACTTAGAATATGAAATTAAAATGATAACGGTGAGCAATTTTCCTCCTCTGCCCCCATTTGTCCCAGCACGATTAACAGGAGTAAATTGGACAGAATTAAGCAGCTTCTGGTAGGCTGCTACTGCTGGAATATGTACCTTTACGTTCTGTTTATAGAGAAGGCTGAACTGGTGTCTGCTTTCTGCATCTCTTAAGCCAGCTGTAGGTGCACTGCTGCGTAGCTGTGAAATAAGAACGAAATAGTGACTTGTTTGGGCTTGTTTGCGTATGTTTGAAATGAAATCATTTGTAGACTCTGAAGCAATGAATCCTTACATGCTAAGGTACTTCCCTGCTGGAAGGAGAGGGTAAGGTGGTCGTGACTAACTTAAGGCAGTGTAGCAAGGGGGAGCTGCGTAGCCCTGGAAGGGAGAGCGTGGTGTTTAGGCTGGTTTTGCATCGTATCCGCAGCAATAGTTGTGGCGGGGCACGTTTGACGTAGTTATCTTTCCTTGTGTTACCATGTGATGTTAGCAGTTTAGTAACGATAACGTTCAGTGCTGTATATTGCAGTGCTATAGATAAGCATCAAAGAAATACGTCTGCGTGAAAGGCATGTGATCAAAACAGTCCACCTACCTGTTCGTAGCTGCAGAGAGCGCTGAATCGATCGACTGGTGCAGTCAAAAGTAGTAAACAGATGCCTCTAACGAGAGCCTGTTAAAATATTTGGTGATCTAAAATGTTGTTTGTTCTACTGGAAAATGCTTTTCTGATTGCTTTTTATTGTAATACATGTTAAAGATCTATTGGGAGATTGAAACTCAGGGGATTGTCTTTTGTGCACTTCTTTTCTGCAAGCTGTTTCTTCTGTCTGCAGTTTTGCAATTGCTTAAAGATGCTACACTTGCTTTCGTTCATCTGTATGTGATTTTTTTTTTAACCTGATTTTATACTGTTAGACCAATAAGCAAGTTGGATGAGAGCAGCAGCCTTCCTTTTCATTTAGCAGTATCCTTTTAAAACTTGATCCATCGACAAATGTTGCCACTCACAGTACTGTCTGTGTTGTGCTGACTTTGCCCTTCAGCAACCCTGTCAAACAGGGAGCAACAGAAAAACGCGGAAACATCTCAGATCTCTTTCTCACTGTAGCAGAAGTTTAAATGTTCCACGCACAGTGACATATTTTGCTAGAAAATATGGCCAGGCATCCGCAGGCATCTGCGGAGTTTCTTCTGTTTTAGATCTGTCCTGTTTGCTCCTTCGGTCCAAGATGTATTTTAGCAGCAGGTTAGTTCATGTAGTTTATAGTATGTAATTTGGATATTTCTAGAAGACCTCTCAAAGTAGTGTCTTAGAACGGTATGGCAAGAGCTTTGATTATCCAGAGATCCAGGTTGGTTAGTAACATATTAGCATCTTCATGTAAGTTTGAGCAAACAGGGTGTTAAAATAGAAGAAGAGGTCTCAGTAGGATTGAAAATTACTGTGAGATTGTCTTAAGATTGAAGAAGGGCTTCTGAAGTAATAACCATGCATGTTAGATTCAATCGTATGTCTAGAAAACTAGGTCTGTGTTACATGAGTTGATTTCTCTGCTGTTTTGTTCATTTTTTTTTCCTAGTGTCCCAATGTAATATCAGCTTGAAGAAGCAGAGGAGTCGAAGTATCTTTAGCACCTTATTCTGCTGCTTTCGTGACTACAATGTCGAACCACCATCTACCAATAGCACCAGTGCTCTTCCTCCTTTGGTGGAGGAGAATGGAGGACTTCAGAAGGTCAGGCTTTTATCGTATTTTGCTGTTGTACAGACCTTTTCTAACCAAGGATTAATTAACTCTGTGCTTCTAAAGGTTTTTCTCAACAGGTTTCCCTCATGATGAACATGTTCTGTGAGATACTGAAAAACTGAACGTTGCGGTGGTGAATTGCTAATAGTATCTATTCAACTGCAGTTTAAAACCAACTTTTCCATGACAGTGATTGGCACTGTGCGTTTTATACGCAAACAATATTTAAATCCTGAATAAGGCATCCCAAAATATAGAATTCTCATAATATAATGAGAATATAATAATTTTAGATCCTGACTTACCCCTCCTAGCTTTAGTTCTCTTTCTCAAATACAGGAAGGTTAAAGTGGCTGTTATGGGAGTACAATGGAACTGCCTTGAATATGAGTTGAAAGAGTTTTCAGTGATACAAAGCCCTTTCAAAATGGTGGAGAACCACCATTGCTTTGGTGGGTTTTTTTTATTTGTTTGGTTTTTTTAAACTGCTTCACCTGTACGAATGCGTGTTTTCTCTGGAGATATCAGCTTTTGGTCATTTTACCAGGTTATTAATAGTTTTGTTTGCCTAGTTTTAGGTTTGAAGGTGTTGAAAGTACGCCAAAGTAGTTTAAATCAACTCTTAGTACTTCAGAGCATTGCGCATGAGAGCAGTGTTTTACTTCCATGAAGTTCTAGTTTTTATGAATAAGTCATACCAATTACATCACACATACAATTTTTAAATGTGTGTGTGTGTGTATACACACGTACATATATATATATATATATATATTTAAAAAATCTATTAACGGAGTGGGTTGGCCCTGTGTTCCTGAAGGCTTGCAGTTCAATACAGCAGGCATAGGAAATACCATCTTCTCCACGTTGCATTGTTTTTCAGAACTCCATTAGCGCTAATTGTAATGCTTCAATTAGCTTCCCCTCTCCCAGGGCTTTAAGGAATTGCAAGTGTAGGTGTATCCATGATGGGGAATAATGATAGAAATAAAGGAGCTTCTCTCTTCACCCTTCTACTCTTCACACTGTAATTTTTCATTTTTCTTTTTTGATGCAGCTGATTTCTTACTTGTCTTGTCCACTACATTTTAATTTGTTTCAAATTCTCTGTTCATGTTTGAACTCTGAAAAGCTTAGGAGAAACAGCAGAGGAGCTGTTTGGGGGGAGCAGAGGAAAGGAAAGCAAGTTAAAGTGGCAAACATCAACAGTATGAGAGCAAGAAAAGGCTGAGCTGCGACAGTTCATGCTGACAGTAGACCCCGTTGCAGAGGTCGAGCGCACTGAAAAATTAGTGTCGAGAGGAGGAATTGTACTTGAATTTTTAGATTTCTTTTGCTATCTAGCCTTGATCTGCTGAAGGGAAAGCTGAGTAGTGAGTAGCATGTATGCACATGTTCCCATGAAAAAGAAAAGGAACGGGGAACTAATAACATTTCCCTTCCATTATGCTAGGGAATGGAAAAGAGGCAGAGGTCATATTAACAGCAAAATTGCAAATGAGAGAAAATGAGAATGTATTTGAATGAAAAACCTAGGGAAAAGAGAAGAGTTATCTTTTTATAGAAAACAGGAGTTAGAATGGTCTAGAATAAGAAGTTTTCACAGTGCATTTTGTAAAACACAGTAACTTTCTGAATATATTTTATACCTTGAGGCAATGATTGCGTGTATGTTTACATAAGCATTCATCCTCATGCTGGACTCCCTTAGTGAGCAGTTTTGAAGTTGGGAAATACTTGTACAAAAGCCCAAGATAAAAATCACAGAATTCACAGAATTACCAAAGCACAACTTTAGCAGAAAAGTTTACCAAGTATCTTTACAAGAGTTATTAAAGAGTGCATTTTCCAAAATACAAGTAGAATGAAGAAGGAAACGCTCAGATGTGTACAGTTCTTTGTAGAAGAAGTCAAGTATGGCTAAGCTTTCAGGTAATTCTTAAATGAGTGCAAATAAGTCTATAACACTTATTTTAAAGACAGTATTGAAAGCTAATAAGCTTTGTATGCTGTTTTTATTTACTGTGTTTCAGTTCTAACTGGTGAAATTAAATAGTCAGGAAAGACGAGGTGACTTCTTGTAGAACAGGAGAGCGAGCTTTGCAACACGCTGCTTAAACTCTTCTGTTGTTCAGTAAAGCTCTTGTTGCGCTGATCTGCCCACCAGTCTGGAATACTTCAAATTCTGTTGAGCACTGTTCGAATGGTTGCTCTACTTTTATCTGCTGTCACTCTTGCGTTGATGTCTTATTTTAATAACACATCACAGATGACCTCTGACTTTGGCCTGATCTGCTCATGTGTTGTGACCTTTTCCTTCAAAAGTGGAAAAAGGAAATTGCACAATAATGTTAAATTGTTGCTATTAGGAAGGGTATTATAAAATGGTTTGGGTGTGCTTTCCTTCTGTCTTCACTCTTCTGTGGAATTGTGATATGAGAGGTAGACATAGAGACTCCTTTACAGAAAGAAGAGAAACTGGGAAAGCTTCTACTGATTTCATAGAGCAAACACTCAGTTTCTATGTTGGTTCTGGCGTATTCTTAAAATTGATACAACGAGCTTACTCTGCCCTTATTAGGAGTCTCAATTCTTTCAATGTTAACCTGTTATGAGGGAGGGAAAGCAAAGAAGAGTATTTTATTAACCAATTTAAAACACAAACATTTCTAATTTTTTTTTCCAGAGTAATTCTATGTGATTTTTTTTCACTGTTAGTTTTTTTTTTTTTTCTTTTGCCAAATGATACTTGACTAGCTAAGTGCCGTGTCACTTTTTCATAGGATTGGAAGAAACACCAAACTGAAGATGATTTTGAATAAGCAGAGTTTTACAGCACTGACTTTTATTCCAGTGCGGGAGGAGAAAATTCTTCCAAGTATGAAGTTCATTTTTCAGAACGTCTACTCACTGAGGAGCTGTTGGTCCAAGTGTGACTGCAGTACTGATATTGAACAGTCCATTCTGCCTCCAGAATTTCAATACAACATTTTTCAGTAGTAACTTGTATTTACTGAAACTATTGTATGCTTGTGTTTTGTTTTTTTTTTTCCTTTTTTTTCCCTCCCTTAAAACGCTACAGCTTTTTAATCCAGCACAAAGATACATTCTGAGATGTAGTATCTATTACGGTGGGTATATCAGCCTGTCTGCAGCTTGGATGCAGATTCAGACGTGCCATGGGGAGTACACAGTGTTCAGCCTTCTGAAATTCTTGCTAATTTTTTCCTGCTTTCTCAGCAGCAGGCAGCTCACCAAGACCTTCCAACGAGCTTTTTGGGGAAGGAGTGTTAGGAGAAGGGGAGTGTTTTTATTTTCCTATGAATAAATTCAAATCTTAATTCCTGTTCTTTAATTTAGCAGTTAGGCTCAATTTGTGTGGTTCTTGGGTATATCTCTGGGTTAAGTTTTATTCTGGGGTGAGTTTGTTAACTGAGTCTTGAAGTGTTTGCAGATACTGATTTCATCTGCAGGCTTAGTGGAGAGAGAAAATAAAATGAGGAAAAGCTAGATGCGAGCAGATTCTTTCTTCCCATCACTTTTAGTACTGGTGAGTGAGGGAGCTCTGGCAAGCCCTTAAGTCCATTTCACTTACAACCCAGTTCCACCAGAATCACTTATGTTTTTGATTCATGATTAGATACAAATCAGGCAGATAGCTTGTGGCTTCAACAAGATGAAGGATGAATGCAGAAAAGGGTTTTATGTTTGTTGGATTAGGGGAGAAGGTCTTGATCCATCCTCAACAGAAAGAAGATGGGTGATTGTGGGGCCAGCAGCTGCCCCCACTCCTTTCCCTGTGAGATGAATGAAGCCAGAAAGGCTGAGTCCTTGGATTTCTACCTCACCTACCCTAGCAACTGCAAAAGTTAGGTCTCCTCCTCCCTATTTTTTTTGTTTCGTTTTTTTTTTTTTTTTTTGCTCCAGGGTGGTGCCATTTCCAAGGTGATGCTGGAAAACTGTTTTGTTGACCTGTTGTCATCTAACCTATTGTCTCTAACACTGTATATTCCAGGGAACTCTATTAATAACAACTTGAAACTGCTGGGGAAATGATCTTCCCTATCCCATGTGAATAGGGTTCATCAGGTGGAGAAGAGCAGGGGTTCAAGGGAGGACAGTCTTGAGCTCTACGTTAGTATCTCCTTCCTCTAGGAGACCTGGAATTGCAATGTGAGCCTGGACTCTTTGATGAGGCGATGACTAATGACGTGCTTTCAGAACAGATGTGGCACCCAGTCTCACCCCCTGCTGTAAAGCAGAACAAGTGAGATGAATATAAATAACGGCACTGTTTCTCCTGCTTAACCCTCACTGAGTAGAGCAAGAAATCCCTAGTGTTTGGTTCCGTTGGTCAGCATCGGTAGGATGGTATGGCAGATCTATTTAAAAAACAAATAACCCTCTGCATAGGAAGATTGGTTCTTCCTCTGTCTTTGCCTGCTCATTCTGACCTCTTTCTTTGCCTCTTCCTCCCTCACCCCCAAAGTCCTCTATAATAAGAGACAAAACTCAATAATCTAATCAATGGAGTTAAATAGTGAAATATATATGAAATATATATTTTATATATATATATATCTTTAAGAACCTATCGTAGTATAATATGAACTCATATTAAAGAAACAAATATAGTAAATCTGTTCTTTTGATCATCTTCTCTAAATAGGTTATTCCATTAAATGAAACAACCTAGTTGTTGCATAAATCCACTTTGTAGGTGGGCAACTCGAAGTTAGTGGCACCTGGGCCCCTTATCTTTGAATGCAGACTGTTCTCAAGCAAAATATAGTTTCTCGCTTGACACTTACTAATCTTGTATGCTACCATGGGCAGTACTAATGTATGTATGCAGCACTGAAAATGTTTTGTACCTCAACCTAAAATTGGGTAGCTAAGGGAAAAGGTTAGATTTTTTTTTTAATGTGTTTATGATGCCATGAAAAAACTGATTTCAATGGCTAGAAAAATCTATTCCTGGATATCTCAGTGATACAGTGGGGAAATTTTGGCCGAGAGCAGCTTTGTCCTATTAGCAGCCCCTGGAGCTCATGGAAAGACTTCAACAAATGCAGTCATCTGTCATTTATTTCAAAATGTATTATTATGACCTATTTCCCTTCCTGTTCCAAGGCATCAGGAAATAAGGCAGGGCACTTTTTAAAACAGAGTTTCCCATAGCAGGCTTGCTGCTTTTTTTTTTTTCCTTCCCTAAAAAAAAAAAAAAAAAACAAACATTTGTCTGCTCATGGACACATGCATTTTACCAGTATACTTGTGGATTTATCTTTCTGCTTTTTTTCCCAGTTGTGGTCATTGCCGTTTTGATTTTTTTGCATATGGCCTTTAGGGTTCCACTGAGGAAATTCACTTGTTTTCCTCAGTAAGTTTTTTTTTATTTAGAAATTTCTGCAAGATGAGTAAAGCAAACAGTGATACTGCTCTTAGAGTCAACTTAGATTCTGCATTCTCATGGAAGTCAATAATACTGTTGAGTACAGCTCTTGTGGCAAAAGATTGCCAAAATAGAAAGCAAGTTTTCCTGTAAACTTCAACTGGCAATGTTTGCAGGGTAATGTGATGTGGTACATAGCTATATTTGCATTCTGCAGTTAAGATAATCTTGTACCGTAATTATGGATATACTGTTTTCATCTGTTGACAGAAAAGAAGCTCCTGTTGTATTTTATTTTTTCTACCAGTAAATGCCAAAAATGACTTAAAGAAAAAGGCGGGGTGGGAGGCAATAGGTTCACAATCTGCTACTCCGCCTGTGTAACCATATCCTTGAGAACAAGGATAACAACTGGCACCTAGTCAAATTTGTTTCTTTGGCACACAGGAATTTCAGATGATGTTCCACTAAGTGGATGTTAACGTGCTGTGGTTTTTTGGTTTTTGATTTTTGTTTCTTGGAAGTTTTTTTTTTTTTTGCCATTAACTTGAGGATTTTTTTTGGTACCTTTGGTACCTTTGTGCTAAAGTAAATGTAATATAAAGTAAATATTTTAATAGTTCATGGTAGTTTCTGTTCTTTCACTTCTTCATCAACTTCTTTCATTTTTGGTCAAATTTCAGTAAAAGCATCTGCTATTGTGGTAATGAAAAATTATCTAAGCACTTTAACTAAGTTATTTTTGTTGTCCATTATTTGTCAACACTGTTAGATTCCAAAAGAAGTGAGCACGGGACCTTATCAGCTGGAGGAGTTCTCATCTTAAAAACAGTGCCTTCAACTGATAATCGGTTTACTGGTAACCACAACCTGTGTTTTCAAAGCAATTAAAAAGAATAAAATAATTTCCACCTAAGCAACATCTGGGTTAGAAGGATCAGCTTTCTTTTACGTGCATTGTGCACCAAAAAGAAAAGACTTGTTTTTGAGAGATGTATGGTTAGAAAATGCAATTCCCGCACCCACAAGTCTTTTACCTATGGAGCTGGCGACCCAGTGATCAGCCTTGCTGCGTTTGGAAGCTTCCAGTAGAAGTAACTTTTTCCTCAATATATCAGATCCCACCCAGGATGAGAAGGAAGGGTCACGTTGGGCAAGGTCCTGACTGTCCTCTTGACTCTTCCAGTGTTTCCAAGTACCATACCGAAGTAAGAATGTGGGAAGAGCGCTGATACTGTTGCGGCCTTCTGGCTGAAGAAAGTAGTTGGATCAGTTTATTGTCTTTGTATCTCTCTCGGGCTTTCTGCTGTTGCATAAATGAAAACGTAGTCTTTTCTGAAGCAATTGTCTCAAGGGAAGTTAACTTCAAGAAGTAGGTTTTTACCCTGCTACCGAGGTCTGGTGGAGCTTCTTGTTGCTGCAGTTGGAAAAGACAAATATATCCATTAGCAGATCCTATAACTTAAAGCTGAAAAAAGTTACCATAAATACAGATACTTTCTTATCTCTTATCAATCATAGCATGGGTTTTACCAGTTAAAATCAAAATACCAATATACTAACCAATCATTTTAGCAACTAAAATGCAAAATCCTGTTTTTATTTTTATTTTTTTACCCTGGTTTCTTGAATACTTTGAATTTTTGGTTTGAAATGTTTGAATGCTACATTTTATTGCTTCAAACCTTTGTTCTACCCTTTGAAAGCCATTACCCTTACAGTAATTTTTTTTTTCTTTTTCCCCAGGGTGACCAGATGCAGGTCATGCCTATACCAAGTGTATGTATTTTTATCCCTTTTTCTTTTAATAATTTTCATAGCTTTTGCTTTGATTCATCTTATGCTGCAGTCTAACAGGTCTACTTTCTGTTGCATGTTACAGGATATTATTCTGTCTGCAAAGTTGTATATTCAGAGAAGAACTGAACTACAGGTGATATACAGGAACTTAATGAAGAGTTTGAGTTTTATACCATTCTCATCTTTTGTCTCAGTTGAATTTGTTTCTGAATTTTTATCACTTTGAAAATGTGTGAAGTAGTCTGCAAGTTGAAGTTACTTATTTAAATAGAGACAAAAGGTGTCTCATCAGCACTATCCGGGACAGAGCTGCAAAAAAAAAAAAAAAAAAAACTTTTCTCCTTCTGTTTCCACATATCTCAATTCAAGAAAAAGGAGTTGGAAAGTAAATTTGTCTTGAGACGACTTATTTTAGGGAAATGAAAAATACATGGACTACAGCTGCATTACTGCACTCGTTCAAGACGGTGCTATCACTATCAGCTGTGGTTTTATGGGCCTTAGTGTTTCTGCTTATCTTACCTGGATTAAACGTGGAATGTAGCTTGGCATCTGAATTATTTTTCAAAACTGAATAAAAAAAGCTGTGTTGAACTGAAATTGTTAATTTAGTGAGATCTTACCATTTTGGGTCAAAAAGTTGATCATTTTCTCCTTTTTTCAGTGTGATTGGAGACTTGAGCTTTTTAAAGGCAGCAAATACTTTTTCTTTCAGAGCTCCTTTGCCATTTATATTTCATTAACTGCAGAGTTCTCTAGGAAGTAGCAGAGCTGGCGTGTGGAGTTACTGACATAGCCCTCTTTCTGGAGATATTTGTTAGCTGCAAAGACCTGAGTGCTCCCCGAAACATGTTTTCACCTTCCCTTTCTTGTAGCCTGACACTACAAGGCCTTCTGTAAGAATCCTGTTAGTGCTGCAGCAAAATAGTTTCAGGAGCTTACTCTAATTATGCAGATAGCTTCCCTCCCTCACCACTTTTTCTGGGATCTAAGAACTGCTAAAAATTATTCATTATTCCGTACTGTTACTTTTAATGTGGAAGTACTGAATCAGTGCCCTCTCTCTGATATTATTAGTGTAGGAGTATTAGGAGTAGTGAGGGCTTGAAGTCTCAGTAGCTCTCAGATCTTTAGGTCTAAAAATGAATATGTATGTTTAAAAAAAAATGTATATGCACATACATAGTTTGTGTATATGCACGTCCGTGGATAACAAACTTCAAATCTATGAAAATATCAATTTCTAAATTACTTTTGCTTTTACTTAACCTGCCAAATTCCAACTGATCACTGTAGCTGCTATATTGGCAGGCATTTGAACTTGAAAGAGAGATGTCCTGACTGTACTGTAAACTAGAGTAAAATTTTAAATAAGAGTGAATATAGGTGTTAGTGAAATAAAAGCTGAAACGAAACATTTTGAAGCTATCGGCTACAAATCAGTACAGTTCTCTCAAATACGAACATCTCAAAGCATGAAATTAGATGCTTTTCTAGGACAATATTTGTGATGTTAAAGCAACGTTCTGTTAGATTTGGGCAGTGGTAGGAATACTAATGTTTCAAGAAGATTATTTTTACTAAAGTTTCAAGAAGAGCTTTGGGTATGTACTGTAATTCTGCTTAACTATATCCCCAGCACTCTGCTAAAATAGTAAATTTATTTTATCTTAACATTCATGACATATGGTTCTCGGTGAGTAGGTAACTTTAAATATGCCCATGCCTCTCTGCATGTGTCATCTGATGCCTGCTTCGCAGCAGGGCATCCAAGCGTTGTCAAGCAATTCTTGTTAATAGGCAATTCTGTGACATTTACCATCAGAATATCAGAGTGCTTCTCACTGTCAAACAGAGGCAAGAATTTATTAGGACATAATCATCTAAATAAAGACAGAAATGCACAGCATATATGGCAAGTGGTAGGAACAAAGATGCAAAACCGACATTGTATTTGGAAAATGCCAAAATTAGCGATCCTTTTTGCCAGCGTTGCAGGACTATTTGTCACGAGCACTGAAGCGTAGAGGTTTGCTCTGACACACTCTTAGCCATGTGATTAAAACCAATTAAGGCAGAAAGTCTTGATGCTTTGCTACACTGAGACATGCATGAGGAATAGGCTCTTTGAATTACATGTAATATACGTATCAGGAGAAAATCATCTTAACAGATACAGAACGAAATTTGGTCATGCTTGAACCAAGCGTTTATTTTTATATGGTTCATTGCAAAAGTAACCGCTTCAAGTGCTGAGAGAATTCCCGAGCGATCCTGAAAAGGGTGCCAACTTCCACAAACTTCTCAAGTTGAAGTCTTCAGTCCAAATAGGAGGCTTGCTGCAATTTCATCGTGCACGTGTAAAATCTAGTTGTCTGCTTCCGTTGTTCTTTGCATACGTGTGAAATAGTGAGATACAGTATATTTTCTGCTGAATGAGAAGTCGTCCGTATTAACGATGCTTCACTTAAAAACTTGAAACTTTAACGTGAGCTTTCATTTGATTATTGATGGAGAGAGCTGCTAATCAGGAAATATTCCAGCTTCAAGTTAGGTTCTTCAGAGAGTGGAAATGGTGCAACTCCTGCCTAGAGAGGAACAGGGTAGAGAAATCGCAGTAGAACCATAGCAACCTGAGCACTTTTTTTTATTCTTTTGAATGAAAGAGTGGACGGAAACGTAAAGCGAGTGTGCATGCACCTGCTTAAATGATCAAGTTGCAGTATCCTTTATTTTGATCAATGTAAATCCCAGTGTTGCAGGAGCGGTGCTGAAAATAGTCTTCAGAATCCCTATGGAAGTTGAAATTTAGCACTGGGATATGTTTTCACTTATCTCTACCTACATTTAGCCAATTTCTTACTTTTAACTCTTTTCTAGAAGGAAGTTTGTGAACTGCCTGCTTCACAACAGGAGTTAGCTTCTTTTGGCAGCTGTATATGTTTTAAGTTGAAATAGTTTATAATCTATTAGAGTACTCCTGTGCACAGCTGTTGGGAGAAACTGTTAACTGTGCTGTGCACAAGCAAAAGTCTGAATTGAAGGGATGATTTCACACAAATGAATGTGCTGCCCTTATGCTGGAGAACATCTTTGGAATGCAAAGGACTTAATTCTGCTGCTTATTTGTGTGGGAAACATGGACCTGGAGGGGAGAAGGACTGTGGTGGTTTTATATAGTAAATTTTTGAAAGGCTTGTGTTGACCTGCTGTTAGGCTTCATACAGAAGTCTGCTTCTCTTGCTGTTTGGCTTGCTGGGTTTGTTTTGTTGTTTTTGTTTTGTTTTGTTGGTTGTCAGGGAATATACTATTTCCATTAAAGTGAGGCAGTGAAGCGGTCGTTTCCCTGGAAAGGCTGTTAAGCTGATCAGCTAATAGACCTGGCTGGAATGCATAAATCTCAAACAGTGTCTAGTTTAAAAGCTTGAACCTGTATACAATTTATATCTTACTGGAATTGAAGACCAAGCTGGGTCTTGAATGCTAAGATACTACTCGTTATTTTTCTGCCGAGTTTTGTGGGAAGTCTGCAGTACTTTGCAGAGTACTATGTAGTAAATGCGAGCTGCTGTTAGCTACAACTCGGTACTCTTAACAATCTTAATTATCTTTAAAGCTAATACGATTCTTCTTTGAAGTCATTAAAGATCCCTGACTATTCACCATTAGCTATAATGAAAACTTGGTAATAGCGACTCCTGCAGATGTTTCTCAAGTTTTTCTCAGCTTAGTGAGAGAAATAAAATACAATACTGAGCAACATTGTTTTTGGCATAGAAGTGTTGCTACTCTTTACAGGTGGAAATTGCTCTAGAATCAAAAAGCTCAGATGGCAAAAGAAGTGGGTTGATATGATGTGTACAAATCCTTTCAGCCTCGAGAACGTCATCCTTGCACTAAATGCCTACATCAGACTAAACGTTTAGCACTCTCACAGCTTGCAGCAACTTCCGCTTCTGAACAGTTTTCTTGACCTGTTAGATTGTCAGGCAGCAAAAGTGTTTTCAAGGTTGAAGGCAACATAAATGAAGCTTTTGAGGTGGAAAAATTCACTTCTGATCTTCAAGTGTGCAAACAGTGTTCTGCTTTGAAAGTGGGATCAGATCAACTTCAAAAAGGCGCAGCTTGTAAAAGGCTTGGCCTGCCCTAGTAGGGGATTTTCCCCAAGAAAAACCTGAAGGTGTCAGTCATGTTAGATAAGGTTAGATTAATGTTTGCACGTTGTTTCCTAAACCAAAACTGAAAGGGGAGAGAAACCATAGGAGTAGCCAGCAGGCGTGTATATGTATTGCAGGTAAGCTTGTTCCTCTCCCAGCTGCTGCCTTTGAGAAAGCAGCGCTGCGGTGGGATGAGATAAAAAGGGAACAGGCTGTCTCCATGCAGTCAGAGGAATCCAGGTTCCTTGCATGTAAGGTCCTCACGTCTTCATAGTCCTGCTTCTGTTCCTTCTTTTTTCTGATGACAAGCCTACTAGTTTCCCAATGAAAGTCAAAGATTACTGTGGCATGACAGTGCTCATGGTTTTTCATCCACACATTTACCAATGAAAAAAGATTTGTTTCCATGTTATATTTTCTAAATATGTATTTATAACATGAAAAAGAATTCACGCAGCACAAGTAGTAGCTGTGTTGGTGAAAAAAGAAATCTTTGTCCACGCACGGATTCTGAAGAATATCATCCTTAAATTGGAGCAGTTAATAAAGCTTCTTGCCCGTATGTCCTTCTTACTGTGGAAAAATTAGGTGGTGTGCCTAAATACATTTTAGATTTTGAAGTGGGAGTGAAACACCTCAGCTCTTTAGAGAGGGTGTAGCAAAGCAGCTTGCCTCGTATTTTTGTTTTGGTATGGTATTGAACGCTAAAAGCTCTGGTCCAATTAGATTATTGCGATGGATGCATACTCTACAGATATTGAGCAGCAGTAGTTTTTCCTTGAAGGTCATTAACGTGTGCTGAGAGAAAACATATTAAGTGACTTGTAAGCTAAGCCGCTTCCATGTTAGCTCGGGAAGCTTGTTGATAGTCACTGTAAGCAAACTAAGCTAGTTTCAGTCAGCCCTCCTAAAAAATCTCCAAAGAACATATATTTTGGCTAAGGACTGTTTGTTTGTTTGCTTTTTAAGTTCAGAATCTTTTTTTTTTTTCCCCCAAGACTAGTTATTTCATTTAAACAATAACTTACTAGGCATCATTGACCAGTAGCCATCTGAAATAAATCAGTGATTTATAGAAAAAATCTGTACTTGTTACTGTATTGTGCTCAGTGGGTGTGTTACTCATCTGTTCATCACACCGCTCTCTGCAAAGCGGTGCCCTCGCAGCTTTCTGAAAGAACCTCTGTAAAAGGCTGATTGTGTCCAAAAGGAACCAAGACTGCGATGGGTGCGTCCTTATCGCAGCAGCAGCATCTGAGTGCGACAGATAAAACGGCAGCAAAAGAGCGAAGTAGAATTCGATACACAATTTTAATTTTCTTAGTAGATTTAATTTCCTGTCAGTTCTGAGCTGGCTTCTTATTTATTCTTTTTTGTAAAACTAATGCTTTTCGTTCACCAAAAAAATCTCTTGGAGCCAGTGACGGTGTAGCAGTGTTTCAGCTCCAAATGATAGTTATCTCCAATTTCTGTTCTTTCAGAAACTATACAGTACCAAAGTCTGCATTGCTTTCAGAAAAATTTTTGTGGAGCTCCCCCTTCGTATTGTATAATTGGTACCATTTTTGTAAGGGGCAGCATACTGTAAAAGATCTTGTTTTGAGGGAGGTTTCTTTACTACGCTTTTCATGGTTTGATTCTGAGTGTAATTCATGTGAAAGCTCTTGGTCAGCACCCTAACAAGCGGTAGAGGTCGCATGCAGACATGTTCTGCAAGATAGAACTGGTTGTGTTGTCTTCCTTCAGAATTGGTTTCTCCATCTTAGCATGAGCCACAGCAAACAGCAATAATGTAATGTGTAAATGTCCATCTGTGTGATATGGACGGAAACGTATGCTTATAGTACTTGCAGGACACTAATGGCAGCACAAACTGAGGCATTTAGGAAGACGGTCATGGGGAAAGGGTGTTCCATTTTTCACTGTTGTTTTTTGCCAGTAGTGATGTTTTGCCATCGTCATTTCCAATGCTTTGGAGATTATTCTAGACAAGTCTTTCATTTTAAAAGATAGGAAAGTCTGTATGGGTATTGCACGAACCATTGATTTCCATGTGTGTACTTGCAATGAGCCCAGGAAAACATTCAACTTTGAATCGTGTATTTCAATCCCCAGTGAATACTGCCAGAATAGTAATGTTAGTGGGAAAGTGCCCTTTTAATAGATTTTTACATTTTTTTTTGTCGTCTTTTTTCTTTAGCCACCAGCTAAATACCTCCTACCAGAACTGACAGCATCAGACTACGGGAAGAAGTGTGTGGTCATTGATTTAGATGAAACTTTAGTGCACAGTTCATTTAAGGTATGTAAATTCGTAAGCGATCTCTTGCAACTTGATTCTTTTAGCAAGCACTGTAGCAACCGTTAAACCTCTTAACACTGACACGTTATCTAGTCTTGCAGGCTATCCTAGGATGCCTGGTAACTCTCCTTTTTGGTTCACTATTGCACTTGTTCATAGAGGAAAACATTCTGTTTCCGATCACTTTCTTGTTAGTTTTTTCCAGCTTGTAGCTTTGAGCCATTTAATTCCTTCGTGTCTTTCAGCAGTTTTCAGTTTTTCTGTTGCTCTTTATTTAAAACCCAGCGTTCTATCTAGTCAGGAGCTTCTTTTGCAGCAGCTTCAATGTCACTTCTGTGATTACTCATCCTAATTTGGCTTTAAGGGCAATAACACAAACGTTACTTTGGCCAGAGTAGGGAACGGATTTTGAGGGAGTGGTATTGAAAAAAGGCCTGAATGATTACTGACCTTATGGTTTTAAATGGTAACTATTCCAACAGGGGCCTGTATCTAACAGGTACAAAACCTATCGCTCTGAATATATGGTTTTATTTTCGATGTTCAAATGATGTTACAGGTAGTCTAGGAGAATAGAAATTCGGCACAGCTTTTGGCTAGGTGGATAGATGTACCTTAAACCAAGAGTTCTTGAGCAGCAGTGATTGCTGTTCTCCACTGTCAGAGAAGTTTGTTTTCTGTATCGTGGGTAAGTAAATGTCTGTCTGCTGTCCCAAACGTAATTTTTAAGTCTGTTTTTAAGTATTCAGCTTTCAAAACAGGAAATCAAACAGCATTTTAGCTGTTGCTGATGAGTCAGTCTTCTTGTAGAAGCAGCTTTTATAACTGCTTCATAATGCTGCATGCAGTGGGTGTAGTGGTATTTTTCTATTGTTTATATAGGTCTGGAGTTAGAATAGAAGAATTCAGTAATACAGATAACCTAAACTGACTCAGAGTACTGGTAGTCTTTCTGGTCAGCTAATGTCAGACATTATAAAGCATCTTCTAGTTTTATACACTGATGTTGGAGAACTTCTAAGAACCAATAGTATGTTTCCTTACCAGTACCAAACCAGAGCTACCACTGTCTGTATAAGTCTTCTAACTTTGGTTGCATTCTGTTTTTCACTGCAAGCATAAATCCAACATTGTAATCTACAAATATTTAGTTGCCAGTATTTAAATATGTAAACCGTAATTCATTTTGTGGTTAGAATTTGGCAACAGTCTTTCTTTGTTGACTTAAAGATGACCTTATATGGAGATACTAGAACAAATATTCCTATGCCTCCAAGTCAAACTGAAACTAAAATTCTTCTCTTTATTGTGCCTACTGGTATATACCAATTTGTGGTGGTGTACAGGAATCTCTTACCCTCAGTTCCAGGTTGTTGTCCTCCGTACCCAGTCTGAAGTGGCACTTCAGAATTTTTCAGGGAGATTAGAAACACGGCTGGATTGGGAGGGGAGGGAGTTTGCCTTCCTAATTACAGAGAGAGTCAAAAAAGGAAGGGAAAGCTGAATGTGAAAGTCTAAATTTACATAAAAATAACAAAGTATTAGACTATCTGGAACGTAAAAATGCAAGTTTCTTTTTTGAATGCTGTAGATAAGTTTGTACTGTGTTTTTTATGGTTCTTGAAAGAATGAGATGCGCTTGGAGTCTTTATTAATTTTTTTAAACTATTTTAAGGAAATGCATGTGTAATAGTTGACATCGTGTGAATCCTTTCTTGTAAGATGGTTTGCCTTTATTACTAGGAGTGCTTACTCAGTCAGTTCATTTTTAAAGTGAATCATCCCATTTATTCAAATGATATTTACTGAGTATTTAAATTATATTTATGGATATTAAATGATAAGTAAGAAAAATTAAAAGATTGTTCTACTTAGTCTTGAATACTGAACAATATTTCCTTCTAGGAAAAGAAAGCTGATCCTCTTTTCTTTTGAAGTAAAATGTGTTAGACAAAAGTTGCAATGATTTCTGTGGTACTAGAGCCATATTAATTAAGATATTGCCATCATAGGCAAATGACGTGAAGCACTGGGATGGTAGTACATAACAGAAAACCAAATTTTGGAATAAATGGCTTTAGTTATTTAGTATCTGGCACTCTGTTCAGTGTAGTTGGTGGAGCTGTTTGGATTTTGTGACGCAGGGGGGGAGATACTTGAGCTCAAGTAAGGCCACCATGGTCATTAAAACTCTTCTGATGATTTCCAGAAGACCAGGGATTTTAATACCTGCATTTATACTGCTCTGCCTGAATAATTGTATTCCTTTTGTATTCCTTTTGTATTCTTTGTATTCCAAAGAAGTTTGACTTCTTTGTTTGTTTCTTTCTTTCTTTCAAAGCGTGTTTTCTGTTCTGAGGCAGATTCACACTTAAAAGCTGTAAGAGCATCCATAAATTTATGTTTTTTTAGTGCAAAAGGCTTTATTTAAAACACATGCATGTTTTGGGAATGCATGATTCAGTTATGAAATAGGCTTCATATTTCAAATGCAGGCAATTTTTTTTTTTTTTAACACAGTCAGAGATGCAGGATTTTTTAAGTGCTTTTTTTATGAAAGTGGCAACAACTGAAGGAAGGTAGTTCTCACCTTTTTTTGCCCTTGTATATTTGTGAAGTTTTAAGAGGCATTAGTCTTTTATGTTAAAGGTACGTTAAAGGAATAAAGTTTAGGGTGCTTTGGCAAGAGTAGAAAGGATTGGATAGACATTATAGTTATGATTCCCATCATAAAACAATAATAGAAGCAAAAATCATAAATTATTAAGTCAAGGAGATGTAAACATTGTTCTGTATAACATAAATTAAACCACATGCAAGTCTGGAATGTAGTCGTGTTCAGAACTGTACCTGAAAGATTTTTAAAGCATGTTTAAAACTCTGAAACTTTTTATTAAACAAAACTATTTTCAAGTTGAAGAAGAGATTTTCAGTAGAAATATATTGTTCTTTCATGATTTGTCTGTGTGTTTCCCCGTTGAGTTATGTTCGTACTTTGTGTGCAACCCCAGAAACCTTTAGCCAGCAAGCTGTTGTGGACTTGTTTCTCCCGTCTTCCCATCGTGATGAAACACAGAACCCCAGTCCGTGCTCTCTTCCTAGACAGCTACGTAATATCCAAAATACAAGCGAGGGAAGCAAATATGCAGTTGAATAGTTTAGTGGGTGTTGCAAAGTCTAAGAGTAAGTTTTCTTTTTTAGCAAAAATTCAGTTGTCTAAACAGAATGTGTTCTCTGACATCTCTTTGCTGTTCCCCCATTGGGAACAAAGTTTAGTCGTAGCTGAGGTTTGATCAGTGGGCTTCAAAACTTTTGCAGCTTGCAGTGAACTAGTCCTGCTTTCTGTGTCTGTACAGAATATTTATCTTGCTTAAGGAAATCATGCATGTGTAAGTTTTGCAAGCGTGTAGAAGTTTCTTCAAAGTATGTGCAGAGCTGGCACCCACTTAAAAACTTTGGTGTCTGTCTTATTGGAAGTTCATTTGTGTTTCTTTTAAGGTGAACCTTCAGAACGCTTTTGTATACCTGTTCTCTGGCAATTAGAGATGCTGCAGAGTACAGTCTTCTCTGCCTGAGAGTCTCCGTGCAGATAGCAGATAGCAGATTTGAGCTGTCCCTCTGTCTCTCTTCTTTTAGAGGTAGAAAGGGGGACATATCTTGGAAATTGTCTGATGTCAGCAAAAGAAATAACTAACTTGTATCTGCAGATGTTTGAGGAGTTCTTCAGGCCACACTAGCACTAGTGGTCATCAACAGGGCTGGGTTTTTCAACATCTGCTGCTCTAAAGGAGGAGTTGCCTGGACTAGTTTGTCAGCATGAGTAGATTCAATGTTGCTTCTTATTTAGTCTCTGACACAGCTTTCTCAGAAGTCAGATAACGCTAGCTTCTTTGATTACTTTAGTATTTGCAATTGCAGGTATGGCTCTCAGTATAAATCCTTATGGTGGTCTTATTTCCTCTCAAAAAGGTGGAAATTAGAGTCTTATTGGCAGTGGAATTAGAATCTTATTTTTCTAGTGAATGGGTTCAAAGTGATGCTATCAGATTGATGCTGCAGAATTCCCTTTTTGCTGCGATTTTTTTCTTTTCTTTTCTTAGAGCACCTGTTTAGGTTTATCAGCCTGTGATCTACTTCTCTGTCTATCTACCCTGAGTGCTTCTCTGCTTTCTTGACACCACTCTTGCAAATTGGTTTGAACACTGTTTCTAGACTCAAAAACTCTTCAGAGGCACTCTCTTCTTATTGGCTCTTAAGATTAGTCTTTTGGCTGATCCAGAAAATCACAGAGAAAAGCTTTTATGAGTCTGAGCTGAGTGAAGATGTTCTGCATCGTATGCTTGATAATGTCACGCCAGTTATCAGCCAAGCTGTTACCAGTCTGCATTGTAGGCTATTGTCTGTGAAGCGTATTGTCTGTTAATCAGTCCTGTAAAACTGTATCTGGCAGCTCTGTGCCTCAGCCGTTTCCAAGTTGTGAATCATGGAGAGAGTTACAAACTTCACCCAGGCATGTTCATGTGATCTTTCCATCACAGAGGTAATACATGAGCCACACTGAAGGTTTCTGCCCAGGTTTGATATCCACTTAAACTAGTAAACGTTCTTAGCTGTGTGTTCACCAACTGCCACTACTATCTAGCCAAGATTAAGCTGTATTCTCTTAAAATCCTTTTTGCGATGACATTTTTCTACTTTAAGCTTTTTTGCAAGGAATCATTTTCCTTGACTCACAGTTTTTCACAGTAAGTTTAAGTAGCAGGTTGTCTCAAACAGATCAGGAAAACGGATTTGAGATCTTAAGAGTGTTCTTCCTCTTCTCTTTTGGATTAGAATTCAGTTTTGCATATTTCGTTTGATTGACGTAGCATGTTTTGAGGTTCTTGAGAATTATGCAGTTATTACTTAGTCTTCCCTTGTAGCTTGTGGTTCAAATATATCTGCTGCTGCTTTTACCAGCTTCTTTATTTTTAACTAATTTGTAATTGATTACCTAGAGTAGAGTCTGTGCTGATAGATATTTGAAGAAAATAGCTGAATTTTTTTGTGGTCATCCACCCAGACTCCATAAAAGTTATCCAGGTAGATATTTATACTGGTGAACGGGCTCAGTTTGTACTCAGCAGTAGGGAGTACAAGTAAAGTCGAGCAGTAAAAGGGAAACATGGCATCCGGCAAATACAGCTGCATAAGACCTTTTTCTCTTTTGTGTGTAAGAGACACACGCACACAAGGTAGATCTGTGTAGTCAAAAATGCTTATGAACTTGTTCCTGAAAGGTACGGTTTGTGTGTGCGTGGTTTTTTGTTTGTGTGTTTGTTTTTATTTCTGGTTATTTTTGTGTGCGCGCCTCTGAAATTTCCCCTCTAATGATCTTATTTTTAATGTTGATTTGTTTTCTTATTATTCTTCCAGCCAATTAGCAATGCTGATTTCATTGTTCCTGTTGAAATAGATGGAACCATTCATCAGGTAAGCATTGCTGTGCGCTCATCACTGATTTGGTAGTTGAACTGTCCTCAGTATCCCAGAGTGTTTATCTATTTCCCCGTTTGCTGTATTATGCTCAGTAACTGGTCTCTTTGCAAAATGCAAAAGCTGCACTCTGGAGTGTGTCACCCAGAAAGGCATCCATATTTGATCAGGTACGTAGTTGCTAACCGATTCCTAGTCTCAGTTTTAACTGCTTAAGTTTTCTAGAATATCCCTCTCAGGACTTCAGTACTTGACTCTGTGTCGATTGTAAATTATTTTCAAACAGGAAATGTAGAAAACGAAAGGTTTTCAGGCATTGCTAGTCCCAGAAAAACTACTTGAATGCTACATTGCTCAGTCCTTGCACAAACAAGTGGATGGAAGTAAGCTTCAGTGTATACTTGTAGTTCACATGAGCATAGCTTTGTAGAACACAGCTTTGTAGAAGCATAAAGGCGTTTCTTCAGTTTTTGTGCCAATCTGTCTTTAAATTCTGTCTCTTTTTCTTCTATATGTAATTTAGGCTCCTCTGATTAGGTTTCTTCACGTACTTGAGCATCTTTAAGTGGTCCAGACAAAACTAGGAAAGACTAATTATTTTTGTCATATTCTTTCAAAACTTTACTTAAGACACTGAAATGATTTTCAGTGAATGCAAAACACCCCTACTTGGAAAATCCATCCCTTTTATGTATCTCAGTTTGATATCTGTAATCAGAAGTCAGTTCTGAAAATGTTGAATGAAATGAATTATAGTACTGTAGATTTTCCTCTTCGGACTGACATTAAAGTTTGTGCTGGAGACAGGTTTTACCAGTTGATATAGAGCTGAGCCTTTCTGATAAGTGAAACTTGCAAAGTGTTTGAAACAACTTGTGTTGGTTATTTTAGGTTTTTACTGAGCTGCAGTTCTTCTCTGGATATGATTCAATGAAGATCTTTAATTCCTTGATTTTAAAAATGGTGGCTTAATTAAATACGTAATTTTTTGCCTGGACAAGTATGTTAGTGTGTGTTTTTTTTTTGTTTTTTTTTAATCTTGGAACAGTTCATAGCTATAAAGTTAATTCATAGTTTTTGTTTGATCCCGTGTTATGAAAGCCATCAATGTAATTGCTTCTTTGTTAAAACAATTATTAAATATCAGCCAGGGGACTGAAACATGTCTTAGAATGAAAGTTGCTCTGACAGCTTTTATACTGTGCCAGTTTTATGTGGAAAAAGTCAATACTCAGGGTACTTGAAGCAGTTAAATTTGCCAGTAATTAATGCTCAGAACACATAGGTGACATGTTGGGTGTTACGTATTGTGATAGCATCCATCCTTATTTGATGTGGGCTTTAATTATTCGGTCCTGTAAGGCAGACTTTTTCTCTCTTCAAAACTTCTTAGAATGTTTTTGAAAGGAAATAAGTTGCCTAGCAATTTTGAAATACTTAGTATAGTGATCACTTAGTTTGCCAATATTATATATTTACCTATTGGGGGAAAAAAACATAATAAAAGACTATTAAAGCTTTACAGTCAAGCTCTTCTAAAGCTGGAAATACTGCTGCCTGTGCTTTTCCACTCCACTGCAAATTTTCAAGTCTTTCAACAAATTTAATGCAGTTAGACACTCAAGGTGACCGCATGTGGGAAAAAATGTACGGGTTTCTATTTAAATATGCAGTTGTAAAACCCTGGTCAAGGGGAGTGGATTAGTGCCTGCCCTCAAGGTGTGAAGGGGAGGAAGGATGATCTTGATAGAGAAGGTCAAGTGAAGTTAGTCTCTAAATGTGCTCTGCTGGAGATTTCCTGTGTAATTTTTAGGAAGTTGCTTAATCCCTTTGTATTTCAAGTTCTTAATCTCTATAATAGGTAAAATATCTCAGTCCCATCTGAGCTGTTAAAGTGAAGTTAATTGAAAGGAAATTTGAGATCCCTGATATAAAGGTAATTTATAAGGTATGCAGAACAAGCAGTCTTGGATTCCTGTGTTTATAACCAACTCTGCAGCCAAACTAATCTGCAGCTATCACCTCTCATCTGGCAATTTTATTTTATTTTTTGGTTTAGCGTGATAATCTGAAGAGCAAAAGCGGGTGTTCTGGCTCAGTCTGATGTGATTTAATACAAGCTGTGGAGTTTTAGCAAGTGGTTTCCACTTGAAACCTGTAACTTTTCTTTCAGTTAGAGCATAAACTGAACCAATGTCAGCGCCTTTTCTTATCTGTCAGAATTTAGCATCTACATAATGTTTATCTGTTTTCTTAAAGTGTTTATGTATTCAAAGATTAATCATTGGCACGGGAAAGTACTTGCACCTGTTTAAAATATCACAGGGTCTCTAAAATGTTATTGAACCATTCTGTCAGTAGTTTATGTCCCTACGTGTTTTATCAGTAACATAGTGTCTCATCAAACAGGGTTTTCTGAAAGAGTGTTACTGTACTCAAGCTCTGCCTTAGACCCAACTGCGTGGAAAGCACATGGAGAACACTATTTTGAAAGTGCCCATTCAGAAAGGAATTTGACTTAATTTTTCTTCCAATGCCATATAACAAAAATAAAGTTACTATTACATGCTTTCGCTTACGGGGAAACCCGTATTGCTGTACATTTACAAAAGATTTGAGACAGACTTATCTGGTGAGTTCTTGTTCGTGGTAAACATTGCAGCAGAGGTATTCAAAAAGGCTGTCTTTAGTTTGGGGAGTTTATTCTCCCTTACATCCTCCTTTATAATCTGAAGATCAACAAGGCTCTTGTCCTTCTAGAGGGAGGACAGTTCAAACCATCATCTTAAAGGGTGCTTGTATAAACCGGTTTCCCTAGATGATAAATAGCTTTTTCTGAACAAAAAGGTGGTCCCTCTCCCATGTTTGTGTCTCCAGCCTAGCATACATGTCTATTAGAATAGATTTGTCATGGTCACTTTATTTTACAAGGAAATAAATCATATTGTAGAGGTGCCTCTCTTTTGTGGTGTTATAGATATTTTCATGCCTGCAGAGATTTTGCCCACCTACAAAACAGCTAAAGCTACAGATGAATTCCATGCTTCATGTTGGAAATTATAGCAGATAGAAAAGGGGGTGCTTCTAATGCAAACTGACAGTCTTCTGGCCACTTCTCTAATCTCTCCTGCTTCTTTGAATAAAAGGAAATCAAAGTTGGTCACCTGTTCTGCCAAATTTTAAGTGAGAAATGGTGGGAAGTCCAGTGAAATGTGGTGCAACTGAGAACACTCTATAGAGGAAGCTTATTGCAAATGAAAACAGTGGGTGCAGAAAAGATGGTCCGTCTGTTTCGTACCTTAGCTTAATTTCTGCACAAACTTATCCCCTCTTTTGGAACGTGATTCCCGTTTCACAAGTGCAGTGTAGTCACAACCCCCAGATTAGAAATCATGCATTAAAATAGCTTTAATCCATGATGGCTGAAGAGTCTTTGGGTACCGCAGTCCGTCCTTCTCTTCAAATTAGCTTGCAATACCTTTGTGGCTCATGCTGTCAGTGCTAAAGAGTAAAGAGGGCAGCCAGGAAGAGTTTGTTTTGGTATTACTTGCAATTCCATTCTTCAATATAATTTGTTTATTACTTGAGTAAAACTGATTTTTAAGTGTGTTTTGGATTTGATTAATCATTTCTTTGGTTTTCAGCATCTAAAAATGAGTAATGTTTAGCATATGTGCTTTTAATGTAATGTACAAATGTTTTTCATTGGTGGGGGAGGGAAAAACTGTTTTAAATAATAAACTTTCTTTCTATAAAGGACAAAATTTCCTAATTCTGTTACAGAAGGCTGTGACCTGGTTCAAGTAATCCAGGATAGGCTGTATCCATTCTAATTGGCCTATTCTTGGTTACTTGCACTGGGAGGCAACCACAACTGTGTGAACCGGGAAGACAAGACACAAGACCACGCGTTATTTTCTACTTGCTGTTAAGAAGCACCTATCCCATGAAATAGGAGATTACAGAAGCTTGAATTGTCATGGGTAGATTTCTTTGTCAATACTTGAAGATTGTATTATTCTAAAGTTAATTTTGAAAAGCAGTTCTCTCTGTCATATTTTTAATGGATTAAAATTAAGCTGAGTCTCTCTTTTGGTTTGCAAATATTAAGTCTTTTAGGTGAAGACTGCTTTGAGGTATGGAAAATGTATATGGAAATCCTAAATGCTTGAAAACAATTAAAGATAATGACTTGTGTTCCACCATTAACAGTTGTAAATATATAATCCTGTGAAAACATGCCTAGTGCCTGTTTCATGTTTCAAAATTATAAGAGTAAGGTTCATTTTAAAAAAAAAAAAAAAAAAAAAAGACTGCATTCCTCTGAATTCGTACTGTGATAAGGGAAAACTTTTTTCCTGCGCATATACAGCGCAGGAAAAACCGGAGCGTTTTTTAAAGCCCTGAGGACAGCATATAAATCTCAGAAAAATGCCAGGAGCCAGTTAGTCTAGAGACTTAAACTGAAGACATCATGCAACAGAGAAAAAGCCAAGCCACAAATAACCGTGCAGCATTGAGATTCAAGTCCAGCAGCTAACAAAGTGAAGGGAAAAAATTCCAAATGAGGAGGAAGAGGAGAAAAGAGCTGCACTGTCAGTTGAAGAAAGCTTTTTATGTGAAGTAAACCAAAGAGATTTTGTAGCCCAGGATACCAGTGCACTTGCAGTTGCTTCCAGGATCTAAGTATGACTTCTCAAAGCAACACTGAGGGGTATATCCGTCCAGAGCACTAAGAAATGTTGTCCTGGAAAAAACAGTTTTGTTTAAAAGAAGGGGATGAAGAAGTAGGGCTTGTTAGAGAAGAAGGGGAAAAAGCAGAGTGAGACATCATCCTAATAGATTGCAAGTGTTATTAATGAGGCACTTAAATGAGGAGAAAATCTGTTGGCCAGGGCCCGATAGGTAAGGTATGGAAAAACAGCAAGAGATACCAAATGAAGAAGTAGAGGGAGCTCCGTGATGGATCAGGAGGTCTAAGCATCGGAATGGAGACGATGCAACTGAAAAATGCCATATACTTGCAACTAATACTGACGAGTTGCTGCTGCTGAGCTCCAGAAGACCTACAAATCACCGAAAGAGAGCATGTTCCAAATACTTACTTTTTATCCCACTTCTCTCCACAAGTCTGTGGTTAAGAAGCTCTCGATCCCTTGCTGCTGGGTTGATTTACTGCACGCTCCCTTCGTGGAGGAGACAGGTTATGTTGCAAGCGCCCAAATCCTTGGCCTGGATTGTGTAATTTCATTCCAGGGGGAAATACTTTGCTGACATGGACATAGATAGGGATGGAGCGGAAAAGGGGCACTTCTTTCTCTGTGACTGGAAGGAGTAATTTTTAAAAGAGAAAGTAACAGTAGGTTTCAGAACTTCCTCTCTAACAATGGTTTTAAGACTTTGGAGTGGGAATTATTTCACATGCCTCCTTGTGCTCTCGGATATAAGTGTAGGAATAAAATTTAAGATTAAAGAATTCAGAGCTTTATAATGAATTCTACAGTTAATTAGTAACTCGTGTCCTGCTGTCTTTCCTCTTCGTAGCTAGCAAACCAAACACACTGTTACTGGCTCTTCAAATGGAGAGTGACTGCAAGTGTACTGTCTCTTTAAAACTTTAAAGAAATGATATGGAAAGGAAATACTACTAAAGAAAGTTATTCTACTAGATTTAAGTGAAAAATTAATTGCATTGTTAGAGGAGCGGAAATTACTTAGTTTATGCCTAGTGAAATACAGGAAACTTCACTGCAATTCTCTGGAAAGAGAGCAGTGCTAAAGTACATCTGTTAAGTGTCTTTAACTTTAATTCATGAAATGTCTTATTTAATTGATTGGTCAGGTGCCTGCTAAGGTGGTTTAAAAATATAAAAATAAATGTAGGTTATAAATTGTTGTCCATATCCAAGTTTGAATGCACTGCTTGAATGTATTACTTGAATTTCCTGAGCTGGCAGAAATAAAGCTGAATTAAACTTAACAGAAATAAAACAAATCTTCATGCTTTGAGCTATAAGTTATGTGCTGCATAAAGCAAAACGAAAAAGTAATTAACATTTTTGCTCTAGTCATTAATGTATAGCTCCATCAAGTATGTTTTTAATAAAACTTGGCTTTCACACTTAGGTTTTCTGTTTCAGGTCTCTATTATGCAACTTCTTACTAAAGGCTTTAATTGTTACACTTCAGTTCAAGCTAGTATTTCCACATTTTTCTCCTTCAGGCTTTTTCTCTGGGTGCCTTATGTTTTTTGCCTTTTTATTACTATGAATCTAGTGAAATACGTACAATTAATCCACTTCTACATATTGAAGAAGGAAATCACTGAAGCTGCATCACGTTTGTGCTTCTTGAATTCAGTTATATTTTACTTTTCTCTTTGACGTTTCCAGTATTATGGATTATTTGCTAAACTAAGAAGATAAAACGTTGCCAGTGTTTTCTCAAACTTTTAATCTAACTGCAAACAAGATAAATATTTTTTCAAGCGGACTCCCCTCTTCAGCTTCCCAGTTTATTTTAAACCAGTTGTAAGCTTTCTGGACAGGAGTTATCTTATCTTGGTATTTTCTGTGAACGCAAAGCATCTTCTTTGCTCTAGAAAGAGGAGCAGGGATGGTTCTAATACTAATTAATCCGCGTAAGCACCCAAGCTGCCTGTATGGTTGTCAGTGCAAATAGGCAAAACAGCTCCCTCGTTGAAACCGAGCGGTTTGGGAAGGAAGCAATCATGAATATTTACCATCTTTATGACAAGGCTGCAGTGGAAGATGATGTAGACTTTGCCACTGAATTTTAAAAGCAGCGTTTGCTGCACGTTCTGAATAGCGCTGTGGAAATTTTTGGTGACGAGCGCTTTACAGGTCTCGATGACTGATAGCTATCAGTAGCGCGATATGATGCTCAGCGCCTGGAGTTTAGAAAATGAAAGAATTAGCCACAGGAAGAAAAGAGTTCCCCGTTGTGCAATTTTTGTCATGATAACAGTTTCTTCGGATTGACTTTTTCTGTAAGGCTCTTCAGGATTGAAGGCAGCAGCACCAGAATCATTTCGGTTGAGAGATCGGAGTCCTCCTTCCTTGAGGAGCCCTACTGTCTCTCTTTGCCCTTAATGGGCTTTTCAGAAAGCATTACTCCAGAAGATGCGCAGTACTTGCACTTGCATAATCAGCATGCGTCTTTGCCGCCCATGCATTCAAATTCCTCGTTATTGAATGTCTACTTTTATCTTGTATGCTTTTTTCCTTCAGCTTTTCCTTTGGACTGCTTGCATGTTAACTTGGTCCCTTCAAGCGCAAGGATTGCAGCGAGGTGGTTGTGTGGGCGGTCTTTTTGTTTGTTGCTTTTTTGGCTTTTGTGTGTTTGTTTTACCTTAAACATCATTTGACCTGAACGGTCGTTGTCATTCCAGGTTTACGTATTGAAACGACCGCACGTGGATGAGTTTCTTCAGAGGATGGGAGAGCTCTTTGAATGTGTACTCTTCACAGCCAGTCTAGCCAAGGTTTGTTAGCCTCTGCCTCCCGGTAACGCTTACAGCGCTGGTTAGTGGACTTTGGAGTGGATTTTTCTGTGGATAATTATTTCCGTAGTTGGTACTATCTTAATTTTTCGCCTTCTTTTCTGCTTCTTTGTCTGACGGTGTGTACTTTGTCTGCTAGTGTGTGGGTAAGTGTTACCATGGTAACAGTATCACATATGGGCTCGTCTCATAATGTAGCCTCCATGCGTTGCTCATAACGCCAATATGAAAGGCTTACAAGTTACCATGGTTATAGTGGGGAAACTAGAACAAATAGCGTGCGATTAAAGCTGGGCGTGAAATGAAACACGCCGTGTTTAACGTTATCTGCATAATCAGCCAATGATTCGGAAATTGCTTGGGTATGAAAATGTGGGAACACAGTTTTGTACCGGCAAGGTGCAATTATAATTTGAGGTTAGAAAATTAGACGCTGTAAAGCCTGAAACGTCACCAGGAATGTTTTGTGCCCTCTGATTCTTGGTAGCAGTAGTACCTTGTAGGTAGTTTTGTGGTAGACGTTGCAGCAGTAGACATCTTAAATTCTTCAGTTCCTTCAATGTATTGTATTTGTGGTGTCTTGTTTAAAAACTACATTGATCGTTTTGAAATACTATTCTAGCATGGTAAGCTTACATAACAGTCTTTGCAAGTCTTTCAGGCTGTAGAGATCAGTGGGAGGGGACAGGACCCTGTTTGATCTACTAGATTGCCGCACTCTCAGAGGATACTTCCCTGCAACTGATTTGCCATAGTCTATTCAATCACGCTGTGAAAATCCTAAAAAAAATGGAACAATTTCTTACTGCAGTTATCTGTGTCACAGCTTTCATAGTCAAGAGATGATTGACTTCAATATTAATTATTTTTTTCTCAGTTTAAAAAATTGGAAAAACCGTGATTCTTATCCTGCAAAAATAAATTCTAACTACGGTTTTCAAGTATACGGTTACTTCATGCTCCGGTTTCTTACTTAAATATTTTTCCTTGAACAATTTTAATCCTAAGTCGTGCCTCACTTAAAAGTATCGCTTGTATAGAGAAAGGTATACGTATTTGAGATGCTGTCCTTTTGAGCATTTCCCAGTACATGGGCATTTTTCCTAATGACGTCTTTATCCGATTATGTAGTTTGATAAGATTCTTACTGACCCAGTCATTCCACGAGCATCACCTGAGAAAGCTACCGCAAGGTCAGATGCCTTCGTTGCATTTTGTCTTCAGAGGTGCATGGAAATAAATCAGCTGTGGAATTGGCTTCATATTGATTTTCTATTAACGTTCATTGGTTTTATGGTAATGTTAGGTGAGATCTCTGGATCCATCAACTTTAAGATGTGAAAGATAGGATGACCCTAAAAATAAAAGCAAATCAATAAGTCACAGAAAGCACTGGCATGCAAGTTATGTTCTTTAGAAAGGTAGCTGTTCTACTTGTGCGTTATCATTGTACTAAACACTTCAGGTGTGCTGGTAATTAATAACAAGGAGGGAAGAAAAAAGCATTTATGAAATCATTTTGTGTCCCTCCTTTGCTTAGTTCTGTGAAATAATTTTATCGACAGATTGCTAACTTCAGGTTTCTAACTTTTATTTTTAAGTATGCAGACCCCGTAGCAGACTTACTGGATCGCTGGGGTGTGTTCAGGGCACGGCTCTTTAGAGAATCCTGTGTTTTCCACCGAGGAAATTATGTGAAGGATCTGAGTCGACTGGGACGTGAGCTGAGTAAAGTTATTATAGTAGATAATTCTCCTGCATCTTACATCTTCCATCCTGAAAATGCAGTAAGTATTCTTAGTGTTTAAGGTACTCAGTGTAGCGTTATCTTTCTGGTCTTTGCCCAGACTTTCTGATTGAGAAAATAACGCCTACAAAATGTTAATTGTGTTAGTTTCTGCGTTCAGACTGCAGGTAGATTCTAGTGTTCACTGTTGAATAGTGAAAGGACTAGGGCAAACACATCTGGACAGCGTGTCGTAATCGTGACTGTTCATCTGTTTTCAGTTTTAGCTTGTGGCGTGAGAAGTCGTCAGTTATGAAAAATGCCAAGCAGCCTAGAACCTGCGAAACTAGCTTACCTTTAAACTGTGAGGTTGCCCTCCAGCATAGTGGAATCAGAGTGGTGATTACAGTAAGGATGGCTTATTTGAACTGTTTTTGGCACTCCATCTCTTTTATTGGGTGAATTTTTTTTTTTTTTTTAGACAAGATAGTTAGTTTTACTAGTTACTATCTGTTCTCTATTCGTGGCTAAGGGGAAAAAATCCAGCTCTTATTGCATTTTTACGCTGCTTCTTTTAAGTATTTTTGTGGTAGCTCATTTCATGATTAGAAATGTCAACAAGTTCATCAAGCTTTAGGAGTAAGGATAAAACGCAGGCAACAGTACTTAAAGCGGAAATAATTAGGAGCAGTGCACACTTTCATTATGTATTTCATATCAGCTCCAGAACCTGTAATGGAATAGCCTGGCGCTTGCTCCATCAGTTGCTACGAATCAATGCAGATGTTTGCATCTGTTCTATAGCTGCCAGGATAGCAAGCTGGAACTCCCCTTAGATCTATTGACTTTCAAACAACCAGACTGTGTAGTGTTTTCTTTGATGTTCTTAGGCTGTCTTTTTTGTGAACTGTTAAAATTAACATCGGAAGTTTTTATTAGAGACACTGTTTGCATGGTCCTACCTCTTACAGAAACAGCATTTTAAGTGAGCTTTTTTGTCTTACAGCAAGCAGCTTTTAAATTCAGATCTTAATACTCTATCCTAAATGATTAGGGGAAAACATATTTCTGGCTGGTGCCACACATGGTTTAAAGCTGCTATTTATAATAACCAAGAGGTGTAACTCTAAGTTATCTTCATGGTTAAAATTAAAAACCTGATCCAAATTGTCATTTGGTGTCTCAGAATTCAGTGCCAAGAAAATAATGAGCTGTAGAGAGTTGGGAGATGAAATCAAGGGCCTTGTCAGAATGGTTTAGTCATGTACAGCAAAGTACTGCTAGCTAACTGATATTCGAATCTCTGCAGAAACAAGAGCATGTAACTAGATCCAAGGTAGTCTTTGAAAGACCTCAGTGTTCTTACAGAATGAAGATATACAGATCTCCTTCCCCAAATCCAGCCTGCGCACTTAAAGAGTGTTGTTACATGCATTATTCTCTTAGCCCCCTCTCGAGGTCTTAGATTTTGATTGGAGAACTGCTCTGTACTATTTAAATATTTTCTCCTCAGTCTCATTTGCCAGAGGGGTTTATTGCTGCATGCCTAAGTGTTTAGTGACTCACACTGATAATACTTGAAAGAAAAAATGACTTGCCCGTAAATAATTTTTTCCAAGCGGAGTGTCATTACAGCTTCTGTCTTCCTCCCAGTCTATTCTGAATATCAAGGAGACAGAAAAACTGAACTACCTGATGTTGTCTCCTCTAGGTTACCTGGAGTGTTCCATGTAGGAAAAGGTCAGCCGCTGTCTCGCTTTTACAGTGCGTCTGGGGTTAATGTGCTATATGTAGCTGCGTAGGAGATAAGATGAGCCTGAACCTGGCACTCCACTTGAATTCCAGTGACTAGCAATTTGCCTTACTGTGCTGGCAGTGAGCATTGCAGGACATCTTCATGGGCAAAACTCGTGTGCTTTCTTGACATCATGCAGTCGTCTTAATATTTGTTGGTTGCTTTGTTTCAGGTGCCTGTGCAGTCCTGGTTTGATGACATGACAGACACAGAGCTGCTAGATCTTATTCCTTTCTTTGAAGGACTAAGCAAAGAGGAAGAAGTTTACAGTATGCTTCATAAACTCTGCAACAGGTAGCCCTTAACTTTGACTGACTTCTGCTACTAGATTGCAGTTGCTAGAGGCTGTCTCCGTCTTTTTCAGCTCTTTCAAGTGTAAGCTTTGGGGAGGTCACTCCTGTCAGAAGCGCTACTCTTGATCTTCCTGTTATGTTGTACACGAAGGACAATCATGAGTGATGCTATTAAGCCTTCAGAAGCCTGACTCCTAGAGGTCATGTGTTCAGACTACTTTTTTAAGGAGGAAAAAAAAAAAAAAAAAAAAGAAGACGCTATTTTAAATGGGACTCTTTTAATGAATTTCATAAATGGACACCTTTTACTGGATCAGCTTTTCTTAAAACATGCCAAAAAAGAAGCTTGTATTTCAGCAGTTAATTTCTCTCCCTTTTTTCCCCTCCCACTATGCAGACAATTTTACCCCGCCCCTGCTTAGAGCAGTTGACCTGACTCTGAATTTTTTCTTACAGAATGAAGTGCCTTTTTGAATGTTATTTTAAGATAAAAAATTCATTTTTGTATAAGACGTATTTCCAGACATCTTTTAGTCTTGTATTGTCTAAATGCTTTAAAAGGAAAAAGGAAAAATTTTATAGAGCACTGTAATATATAACAAAGGAAAACGTTGAAACAAAGATGCTGGGTTCTTGTCTCCACAGTGACGTTAAGTTGTATTACGTTTTGTCATGCTCAGAAGGTTTAAGAGTGTTTGAGAGCGGTGACGTGGGTTACATGTTTGTTTCACTGATGTGATTTTGGACATAGTTTTGAACATATCTGCAGTTGTTTGAGTATTAGGGAATGATGGAATTGAGAAAATAGGGTGGCAAATAGATCTAAAGCACCTTTTATTCTTGACAGATGAAGTTCTATCATCTCTGCTTACGCACAACTGCCATGCCTCTTGTTATTTGGAAATGGTTATCTTGGGAGAATGGGGAGGAGATCTATTTATTAGTTTAAAATTCTTTTCTTACAAAAACCCATCTGGGTAAGCTGGATTCTGTATCGAGCTGTTTGGAGTACTTTTTTCTTTTAATTGCTGCTACTGTATACTCACCAAATGGAGTTGACCATCGGCTGTTATACTGTTTTTGCCACTGTGCCTGTGCTATGAAACATTTTCTGTAAGCTGCAAACTTGGGCAATAAATAAGATGCAGGCTTCATAACCCACCCTTATGTATTAGTCCGATGGTATCTGATATACCATAAAACTCAGTTAAAGGTGACCTGCAAAGGATACTTTTTATTGTTGTATTTTTTTCCTTTTTTTTTTTTTTTTCAATTGGGATGAAGCCTTCTCCTTTCTTTTGTATGTGAAAATGCAAAAAAAAATGTTTTTCCATCTCCCCTGTTTCCTGATCCTTTCCTAAGGTTATGAGGTGCAGACTGGCAGCTGTATCAACCCTTGCTAAAAGGGCAGGAGTTACTAGCCGAGAACTTTCTCGAAAGTGATCCTCTGTTTTTGGAGTTGAATAGATGTCGTCTCTCCTTCCGAGAGGTTTACAGTTCTAACTGAAGCCTTTTCTCAGTCTGCCTAGCTTTTGTTCTTTTGTGGTGTCATTGGTACCCTAGTGTAAATTTCAGTTATTTTAAGCATTTTGAAGAAAAAGGCACACCTATTCTTTTTTTTTTTTTTCCTTTCCAGTGTCACCTTTTAATTATTTTTTCGCACCAGAAATCTACAAGCGTAAAACTTACAGCTGTGTTGGGCTGTCATCAAAGAAAGTTAAATGGAGCAATCGGTGCTTGTAATTGGCCTCCTGTTAAATTCTGAATAGCTGATCCCCTTTGCCTTTTTTCTTGAAAAGTCGTGATGACTTAGGGGGAAAAAAAAAAAAACAACAACAATTTGTAATGGACTTGGGTTGTAACCCTTGTCGAAAACATTGGTGAAGCAGCTTAACAAATTCCTTCATAGAAGGGCAGGCCAGCCTACGCAGGCAGTGAGTAGGTTGTCGTAGGTGCAGTATAAAACTGAAAGACAACTTGCCCCCTTGCAGGGCAGCTGGGCACCAAGTGCTTTGCTGTGTCTCGTGGTGAGGGTGTTGCAGGCAGTTCCATGACGCTCGTGAGTCTGTACAGCATCGCCATTGTGTTTTCTTACCAGTTGGCATTACCTTAGTACTGTATATTTCTGTGCCACGACAAAAGATTCAACTGATTAAAAACAAACAAACAAAAAAACCTACAATGTTTAAAAAGAAAGGGTGTATGGATTCTGGTTAGTCCATCAATGTTTATGTTCAGTTTAAGATTCTTTAATTTTGTTTTTGAGTTCAGAGTAACGAAACTATAAGCTGCCAAAAAGTTGTTCTCTGAGCAGTATTTTCAACTGTGCTTGTCGCTTTTAGGCTTCAAGTACAGTTTGCAGGGAAGTATTCAGGTTGTAGTTAGCTGTGCAGGTATGATAGGAACGGCTGAAAAAATTCAAAGACTTTCTCACTAGCATTAGACCAAACAATCTTTCAGTTAGACAATAAACAACCCCATTGAGACATTACCATTTCACAGTTGTGACCTGTTGTACGTGAGACAAACCATTGTCATTAGTTTGCATTTATGAAAGCAGCGATTTCCTGAACCAGTTGCCTTAAGTCTGTGAATGAATGTTGATTATTAAAGTGTCTTGTATTGTTTCAAAATCCACATATAATGGACAACTGAACTTCCGTGCCAACATCTGGAAGAACTGTCTTGGTGACATGCTGTACAGCCATGCTTGTTCTGTATTGTTTGTTTTGGCTCTTGAAACATACAAAATTCCAGAAAAGACTTGTTTTTTAACTGAGTAAAGCATTAAAATGATGCTTGGTGACAACGCAGAGGGGTCAAACTTAGCAACAATTTTGATTCATGCTAATATTTTAAGAGTATTTTCTGTAGTTTCTTTTGTAGATTCCTAATCATGTTAATTCTCACTGCAGAATGAAGGCAGTTTTGGGGGGTTTTTTTGTTTTTTTTTGTTTTTTTTTTTTTTAACCTGATTCCCACTGACATAAAATTGGGAGCGTTCTTCTAAGACCAAGTTTTAGCTTTCTTTAGTATCCCTAATTTGGGCAGGGGATCAAACTATGTTTATTTTGGCTCCTTTTGTCATGCCTAAAATTTCAAGTTTTAGGCTTGCTTGGTTATATATACACTATATATTTAAAATACCTAGATTTTAACAAAGCAATATAGTTCTAACAATAAAGCCAGATACGAGTGGAATGTTTGTAAAATTTGCAATACGGGTATTTGATTGTATTTTAAATGCAAGCTTTTGAAAATCAAAATAGGAAAAAAATATTATTCCTTAAATCTTTTGCATATTTTGAAGTGCAGTTAATGCATGCAGGTCACCAGGGCTGTTACAAACCTTGGTTTTCAATTATATTTCTGGATATTTTATCATAGAGGTATTAAAAAGTCTTTTCCAGCTGATCATTCTATTCAGCTAAAGAAATGCTGCCTGACCTGGAGTTCTGTTGTCCCTTTTATGTTGGGTTAAAAAGGGTTTTTTGCCTGTATAGGTATTTTTTAAATTAAGCTGTAAGGCAGAATGCCTTAGATTCTTGAAATTCAGCTAAATTCAACTGAAGTGTTATGATTAAATTGCCATTTGTAAACTAGGGCTGTGCGCAAAATATGTGTTAAACACCAGGAAGTGTGGCAAGTTTTGAATGGAAGATCTTAGCAAATGTACAATATTGCTGTGTTCATCTAGGTAGCTTTGGAAGAATAATTTGTCTATTGTTTTGCCCTTTAGTCTTTTTTAAACAGCAAAGTTATACATCGAAGAAACTCGACACCTGAAGAGGTCTGGTTATCAGTGTGTGCAATCACTTTCACAGCATGATTTTGATTAGAGTGGTCGGGGACAATAAAGTATCTAAATGACACTGGTGTGTACTGATGTTGCAACTTTTGAAATTTCAGTGTAAAAAATCTGTAGCTATATAATTTACAAACACATAATCCTATGTTTTACAGATTCTTTTTACTAATAAAACACAGTACCGCACAGCCCGATTTGTAAAACAAAAACAAGTTTGTGCCTCTGATTTCCACGGTGCTGTGATGTATGCCTTTGTGTGGCACAGACGGCAGGTGAGACTTGCGTGGGGGAATTGCTTAAAAATCTCTGGGCTAACTATGCAAAACCAGCTGTCAGTCTTCTGTTTCACATCATATTGTAAAAATCCAACTGACTTTTTTTTTTCCCTTTCTTTCTTTCTTTCTTGTTAAAGATCTTTGGGGAACTTCTTAACAGAGGAGTAAGCAATGGATATGTTTCTTGGGTTTTTTTTGTTTTATTTTTTTTCCTCTAATAATGGAGCTGTTTACACTTTAATGCAATGAACAATCCAGCGATACTTGAGAAACACTACAGATACCATATGAGTGTTTTCAGGAGACAGAAGTGTTGTCAATCAGGTATTGAATGGTTTCTTTACTGTCACGAATAAAAATTTTTAACAATGTAGTTACTTGTGCATGTAATACTTCTCTGGGGAAAAAAAAAAAACTGCCCCTCTCCTTTCAGTAACAACCACTGCCATAATTTGACAGAGACTTTACTCCTCCTGTGTGCACATCCGTGTCGGATAGTAAAATCACCCATCTCTATTCCACTCTCCTCCCCCTCTCCTCTTTTTAAATCATGTATAGGCCTCCTTTTTGACTGCCCTGGCACCTGCTTGTGCAAACAGAGCTGATGAACTACTGATGAACTCTGCTAAATAAATTGGTGGTGACTCTGGCAGATGTTCCAGCTATTTAGATCTCGTGGATGAGATCATACCATAATTTGTTCGAGTCTCAAAGCTGTGTGACTTCTTTTGAAGGGCTCACTTCAACTACTTGAATAGCTGTTCTTAAAATCATTGCCATATCCAAATGAATATCTGAATAAAACACTGTATTTGGTTGAAAAAATCTATTTTGGGACTTTTTGTCTGACACATTAAGACTTAGGCAGAGCCTTCCTTTCTAGGGAAAGGCACATATTATTAATGCTTTATGAGTAGAAAACCTTAGGCCTGTTAGACCAAGCAGCTGGCTCAAGGTTGCACAGTAATTGCAATTAAAAACTAAACCCAAGACTTTTGTGTTACTTCTGCTAGTTATTCCTATGATCAGTTGGAATGAGCTAAAATACCTTTACTTCACGCTGGTGAGTTTTTAAAAAAAAAAAAAAGTTATTTATTTGTTTTTAAATAAATATACCAATCTCCATAGCTGCTGCTGAGGATAAAGATTCCTTTCTTTCAGTAAAGCAAGTATTTCAAAATTCATAAACAGTTAGCTCTTTTATGTAGGTAAGAAAAAGATATTGTTCTGTCCTGGCTGATTAAAACTCAAGTGTCTGCAAAATTGAATCTACCATAGTCTGTACGTACATATGCCAGTCCTTTTTTTCTGTTTTTTTTTTTTTTCCCTTGTGTTCTGGGTCTGAAGGAAAGCCAGCCGTTCGGAAACTCCCTACAAGAAGGAATGGGGCCCTTGCAGGCAGGCTGTAGCTCGGGGGGCTCTGCAGTCTCCAGCAGCTTCCCTTGGTGAACAGTCCTTGTGCTGCAGACCTGCGCAATGCAGATTTTCTACCAGGCCACCTCTGCTGGCAGGCAACCAGGCAAAGTTCGTTTGGTAATTCTGCAGGAGGCACTGCAAAATAAATGATCTTTGGGTAATATATTGGTTTTGACAGGTTGGCAAAGTCAAACCTGGGCAGCTTCCAGGCATATTTAGTTTAAAGCCTTCTCAAGTGCTCATTAGAAGGGAGCTGTGTGGAAGGGCAGGTGGTTCTGTAATTGCCTAATGCCATGTCAACTAGCAGTTCTGAAGCACAGGACATACACTATTGACGTCATGGACTTAATAGAGAATTGATTTGTCTCGGTAAGATAGATCTGCAGCTGCAATCACACACCTTCCCCATACAGTGATTTAAAAAGATTAGCTTTGGTCGTTATTTAGATCAGCAGCAAACTGAATTTTGGAGGTGGTGGCTGTGTCAGCGTAGTCGTATTCCCCTGGACCCTGGTGAAACCTGTCTTACAGTTATCTTCTACTGCTCTTCTCTCTGTGATTGTCATTGTTTAATTTTGCAGCCATCCTTGCTTTAGTATTGTAGACGCACTTGATCAGGGTGTAAATTGCATGGAAATACTGGGAAAAGAAATGGAGTGTTTGTATATCTTGCACAGAAAATTGTTTCACGTTAGCTGGTCAAAAAAAAAAAAAATATATATATATATATATATAAAAATAATACAAAAAAAAAAACTCATCAAGCCCCTGTCAACCTTAGCAGTCATCTTGGGTTGGACTCCAGCTAGGACAAGACCATCGCTACTTGAAGGCGCATGGATGATTCACCTCTAAGCCAGAATCATTTCTCACCCCTCTCTGAGAAGCACTATTCTTGCAGTTAATTAGGGTTGATTATTTCATCCTTGCAAATGCAAGTGTACACACCTATGAATTCCTAGCATTTCAATAAACCTTATACTCAAGGATTTTGAGGGTTCGTTGTTTCAGGAGTTAATGGTTTCACAAAGGTCTATTTCCTTTGTCATATTTTTATAAGCTTGTGAGATGAAAGCAAAATTCGTTTACAGTGTAACTATAACTTTGTGATTTTTTTTCATGCTTTGAATTCAGTTTGCTAATAAACAATGTACGTTGTTTTTTTTTCATCATCTTCATGTCTGATAATGCGTATAGTTAAAATCCCCCAAGAAATCCCCTTCCCCTCCCCACACCATTCTGCTTAGGGGAAATACTGGAGTGGGGAAAGCAAAGGCTTTACATAGTCAAGGCAGAAAGTTCTGCCTGTTCCGTTCCTGTTCAAGTCTTTTGACTTGCCAGGCTTTAAAAAAGAAAGCTTTGATTGCTAAGCATCAAGGGCCTCTTCCTCTAGAAGCATGTTTGGTAGGTAGGTTCAATTTTTTTTTTTTTTTAAACTTGCTGCAAATTTGAATTAAAAAATCTTTCTACTTCCAAAGCCACCTGAGCTTAAAAGTAAGTTGGAGATGAGAAGGGAGTAAGAGAGTGGATTCTTCTGGGGAGAATAAGGTGCTAAGAAAAAACAAGTGGTGCCGGCTGGGTTGGTTTCCCGTACGACTCCGTTGTAGTTCCTGGATGCAGCATCCTGCGTATTGTGTTCAAGAGCAGCCCCCAAAGCAGACAGTTAATTCTTCAGGTGGCGACCATGGATTCGCGTGGTAAGCACGTGCCTCACTGTGGACTGGGAGGCACGTCACTAGGTTTTGTTCCACTTCTTTCTCAGGCTACAGTGGCATCTGTCGCTGCAGCACTTGGCAAAAAGCGTGGACGTTCCTATTCTGAATACATCCAACAATGGTGATTTTGAACAGGGGACCTGATACTGCTCCTAGGTTGACTGGTGACTATCAGCTTACAGTCAAACCACAGTTATACCCCCTAAGCAGAGAGAAGTGGTGGAGCAGCATTTTGCATGAATTGCATTTGGAACAAGATGATTTGAGAGAAGCTGCTTTTCATTTGGCACGCATCTTTGAGTTAAGATCTTTAGTATGGATTAAAAATACCAGCATCTTAATGTTACAAAGAAAAAGCCGTTGGATAGAGTAGGAAGAATCTGAAAATAAGAGACATGCTGATGAAGTTTGCTGGTATGATTTAGGCACGTGCTAGCAGGTTATTGCACAGGAACGCAGGTGACACTGACGTAGTATTTTCATGCATGTTTTTCACAGGGAAATCGTTCTAAGAATGTTTTTGGAAAGATTTTTTTCCCCTAGTCTCTGCTTAATGACCTGTTTATTACTTGCCAAACTGGGAAAGGTTCAGAACCATGGATATATGTAAAAATTGCATGTGTTTTCATGCAACTAAAGTTGTCAGACGTAGTATCTGATGTGTTGGGCTGTTTTTCTTTCTTCTTGAGCAAATGCATTTATAAGAAGAATGGAAGGTGATTTTTGTCAAGGATTAGCAGGGCCACTTGCTATGTAAAACAGTTGGGCTAAGATTCAGGATGTACAAATGCTTTCTTTGGCTCTGTGTAGTGTGGGTATGTAGCTTTGTGTATCCCTTAGTCTTCTGGTGTTTTCTTTCTAGATAGTGCGGCCTTTGGAGGCTTACTTTGTGTACGTGCTTAACTCAGTGGAGCCTTGATGGCATCTGAAACCTCTGTAGACATCTCAATAATTCAGTTAAGATAGGCTCAGATCAGTAATGCTTCCCTGGGCCTGGTCTCTGACTTACTGAATAGGTCTTGAAATAATAAGTGAGAAGGCAAGCATTTGAGGGGGGACGATGGTTGCAGTTTGAAATCAAGAAAGGTTGGAATACTACGTCCCAGAGAAGACGACTGGCAGAAAGTACGGGAAATGGCTGAAGGTGCAGGATGATTATGTGGCGCTGGGCTGCGGTGCAACGAGCTGCCAAACGGCCTGGCAGCGCATGCACTTGGCTTTTATTCTCTTCCACCTTTAAAAATTTGCTAAAATGAAGAAGGGTTGAAACGCCTTGTCCGTGCAGGGCTTGGTCGGACCACGAGATGGTGCAGCTGTGCAGCGTTGCCTTAAAAAGAAAAATCATTATCTCGAGTAAGGATATCGCCCAAAGTTTGGTATCTTAGTCTCCTGTTTGGGTTGAACTCCACGGGTCTGTGGATAATGCCTTCCTTCAGCTGAAAACTTCTCTCAGTATTTCAGAGATGGTTTCATTTGCTTAGTGAATGCTTTCTTTTGCCAAAGGAAGAGGTATCTCCGCAAATGAATTCAAGACAGATAAGTGTTCATTTTATTTACTGATTTCTTTTTCGTCCATGAAAATGCAGAATCGGCACATCAGTGCATGAAAATAAAGGGAGAAGTCAGTATTTTTTGAGTACTCGAGTTTAAAATCAACTCGATTTTGTTACACCTTCTCTAGCATGATTCTCCCCCCGCCCCTCCGCAAAAAAAAGCTTTACTGCTGACCTTTCTTTTTCTTTTTCTTTTTCTTTTTTTTTTAAGCAAGAAAACTTTAAATTGTTTGGGATTTGGCTGAGGAACATAACTAGTCTTGTGCACAGATGTTGATCTCCGGGGGGGAACAAATCAGCTGCCAGACGAGCAGATGTATAACGAGGCAGCGCACCCCGCGGCCCTTCCGCGTCCCCGCCGCTCCGCGTGGACCGGTCTGCGTGGGCTCCACCGCGCGGCGCTGAGACGTCAACCAGAGCTTTGGGGCAGCGAGGGGCGGGAGACCAGGGCCATCTCTTGCCGAAGCGAGGCCGAATGCTGTGTCTGTGCCCGTCGCTGTGGACCGAACGCAGGTTGGGCTGTTGGGTTTGCAGGGAATCGGTAAACGATGCGTTTTGGCGCAGAGGGAGGCAGCTGAGCTGCTTTGCACAGATGCTGGGTAAGGTAGGTACTGACAAGGAGGCCGTGTCTGGGCTCCCTGCATGAATGAGATGCGGTCTGAGCGGCTGGGAACCGCGGGGCCGTCCTTCCTGGAGCAGGAGGCCTTCAGGGCGAAAGCGGTGGATTTAGGATCCATCAGGTTTGGGCGCCATCCCCAGCTCTGCTGCAGAAGCCCCATGTTTCCTTGGACGAGCCGTTTCTGTGCTTGCTCTGCCTTGGTTGCTTCCCCTCTTTTGAGCCACGTTTTAGAAGAATTAAGATATTTCCCTGCCTGAGCACTCATTTTTTGTCCTAAGCGCAAATTCTCTAGATTAGAGACCATCCCTCACTATCTGGGTTTAGCACAGGGGGGGTGGGTTTAATCTTGCCTGAAAAATACCAGTTACTGGAATGCCAAGAATTACACATCTCTCCTTGCGTCTGACTTTCCGTTCATACGTTAGCACGGCTCTGCTGATCTTTTCTGTCTAAACAGGATTCCCTCCATCCTGAAATAAGGCAGCCTTTAAAGTGCAACGGTGCCTACCGCTATGCAGAACAGCAAGTTCATCCTTCTCGGCCGCCCGGTGGCTTTGCTCACTTCTCTTTGCTTTTAGCAAGGGCGAAATAGTAGCCAAGGACGCTTGAATGGGAGAAGTTGGGCAAGTAGGAATTCAAGCCGTTGATCCAAGCAATTAATTCAAGCCATTAAGCAACCCATTGAGCTGGGTGTTCCCAAACGGCTGATAGAGAGGGGATGGCTGATAGAGAGGGGACAGGGAAGGGGGACGGAGGTGGGACTCCACAGCAGGCAGTAAATCCAGCGCTGGGTGTAATCCCACCCTGAGCTACTCCGGGTCTGTAAACTTCTGCACGGATGCTTTCACGCTCACTTTGTCCCATTAAACTCCCTGCAGATCTGTTCCTCGTTAATTTGGGGGAGCGAAGCCGGGTTTGGCATTCCAAGCTCTTTCAGTGAGAACATTGTGCTTTACGCGTATTGCCCTTTGATTTATAGAAACGGCCTTACTAGAAGCGAAGATGATGCTCGCTGAGGAAACAAAGTGGAACCGAGAGACGTCAACGGGTGTTTGGAGACGCACACGAGAGAAGCGTGCCGGCCCAAAAAAAAGAGGAGTTTTGCTTCGCTGGGGAACGCTGTCCCCCACGAGGCAAACCACTTACTTGCCTTCGATCTGGAGGTTCGTTCACGCTCTTACCGCTGCCCGGATGTTTTGACACGAGGCAGCTCTAGCCCCGAATCGGGTTTATTAACGTCAGCTGCCCTTGCGGAAAGTGAAAAAGGTCACGGGTGTAAATTCAGCTACGAGCGCTACGGCTTTTCGTGCATTTCCCTGGTGACGGGGAGGCTGCCTTTAGATTAAACTCGAGGCTGGGATTCAGATCCGAACCGAATTCCTGCCGTTCAACTTTGATTTTTGCTGTCGCAGTGGATCCCTGGTGGCGACGGCAATACGGGGACACGGCTGTAACACAGATAGTGCCTGCACGGCCCTTAGCAACATGAAGACGTTCTCTTTGCCCCAAAGCTTCAATTATCTGCAAACACACGTTCCTCGTGACACGCAGACTTATGGTTGGATTGCGTTAATTGAGTTTGACCTATATGGAGAATTTAAATTAAAAGGAGCAAAACTCCTTGAGATGCGTCTCCCGACGTTTACAGTGAATAACGTGTGCCGGGAAGAGGTGCGTTTGCAGGTAATGTCCTGATGTTTAATTTGGCCCTGATTTCTCCACGATACTATTTCTCTTTGAATTGTTTCAGTTGCTTGGATGCTGTAAGGCATTTTCTTTTCTTACCTTTACTGTAATGCAGGGAATTTAATTGTCTGAGATGCCATTGTCTGAAGGGTAAAAATATTCAAAAAAAAAATAAAGTAATTTCTTGTACCTTTTATGGAGGTTGCAGCCTTGTCTCATTTGACATTGTATCCCCGAAAACCCATGCTTCAGATGTCGAGGGAAAAAATGCTTTTCAGATGCCTGGGGTGAGTCAGCTGTAAGGTGGCACCAGAAGCCAATTTTGCTAGCTTTTTTAGATTTCTTTAAATTAAACTTTAAAGAGAAAATAAAGTTCTTCAACGTGTTCTTAACGAGGCTGTCAGCTCTGATGCTTTCTTATGATTTTAAAATAATGCAGCTGATGTGCTTTCTGGCAGGCTAGAATGCGCAGTCACCATTTTTGTATGTTTTCTCATACAGTTTTAGGCATGTCACTACAAAAATGGGTTTGCAGCTTGGTTTTGGAGAGGGTTGCAAATGTTTAAGCAGAGTGACTGATTTGTCATAATAGCAAGTTCCCTTTTCGAATGTCTTTTTTTCCATTTTAGAGCAGCTATCCCCTGAGAACTATTGTGTGATATTAGCGAAGCAGAAATTGGTTCGTTATGAACCTCCACAATTAAAGAGAGTGACAGTTCATTCTCTGGGAAGACAATTGGCTCGATAAACGTGCAGAACGGCTCCAGCAAGTGAAGCAGTTCAGATTCTGGTGAAACTTAGTCCAGAGGGAAGTGAGACACCGGTTAGCTCCTGCTCTGGTCTGCGGTGAGAAATCAAAATGGTTTATAGGTCTCTCTGTCTTCACGGCAGAAGAAGGTGATCACAGTTTCACAGTCCACAATGGCCCTATAAGAAACGCAGTTTTCAAAGGGGGAGTTGTCTGTTGAGGGCCTGTTGGCAGGGAAGTCGATGTGCCAGTTTCACAGATGGGGAAGTGGAGGTGCGGCCGGGAAGAGGAGTAGCTGTCCCAGACCACGTAGGTGACCTGCGGCAGGACTACGACATTGGAAGGGGCTCTCTCGTGACCCACTCCACAGCTTACCCATGACGTTGTCCCCTCTTGTATCTCGTGAGTTCAAGGGCTTTCCATCCAGGTACTCCCTCTGCAAAGGCTGTTTGCGATGAAACACCTTGAAGTGCTTTCAGCATTGAGTCACTAGCGGACAGAGCTGAGTTCCTGGCAGCTGGTCTCCTAGGCCTGTGCTTCAATAAGCCAGTCCGAAAATCTACTTCAGATTCACAGCTGATTGCAATTTTCCAAACTCAGTTTCGAGGTAGTACTGCCAAATAGCTGATGCTGCTCCTTTGCCCTCTCTTTTCCCCAGTGAACTAACCACGTATTAGAAACTTAAACAGCTTTGGCCTCTGTGCAGGTTCTTGTCAGTCTTTACAGAGCAGAAGCTGAGACATGTTTGATTTGCAGGTAATTGGGAAAAATCCATATAAGCTTGCAGCCCGAACCACCTAAACCCGGATGGATGAGGAAAGGACACTTCTAGTCTTAGGCAACCCTTCTCTCGTAGGAGAGCATCACCTCTAAGCTCTGTGTCATGCCTCTCCTGCCTTCAAGAAGCTTGCTTTGCTGAGGGACCAGGCTGAATGAAAGAAATCGTGTCCAGCTCAGTGGCCTGTGTCTTAGTAAAATTCAAGGGTTTAAGTCATGAGGGAAGTAGATTATTAAAAGCTTAATCTTGCTTATATCTCTCCGTCCTACTTTTCCATCAACTTTTGTTCGCCTCTAATGAATCTAAATCACCCAAGCTGTGAGGGAGCTTGGGTTCACTGGTCAAAATAAATCTTTTACATCCTGACGGAAAATTGTAAACCAGCTCCTGTCTCTGCTTCCCCGGAGGTATCGACCCCAGATGCTGCGTGTCACCTCAAGAGGGCTCGTGTACCTCCGTTTTACAAACCTCCCACCTCTTGTCCCTCGACAGGGACCTGCTCTTGATGAATTGTTTTCAGCAGGAGTCATCCTGGCTGAGCTGGCAATCTGGAACAGCAGTGCAATGTCAGGAGTAAATCAGGGTAGCTGCTGAGGCTGTAGCACATATGATCATCTTGATGCGATACGATGACTACAGTGAAGCTTGCCTTGGGGAAGCGTATCTCCTGCACGAGGAGAGAGTTAACAAGAACGTGGTGAGCACCGTGCAGTAGGGACACGTGTTTGCTCCTGGTGAGCTCCAGCTTGAGAGATCTCTTTCACGGGTGCCTGCACAAAAGCAAAAAGCACCCTGCAGCCCTTGGGTGGGGGGAGGCTGGAGGACAACAGATAACATTAAACAATGAACTGAAACCAGTCCGGGAAGTCAGAGGTTTCACTTGGGAAGAACAAATGAAGTCTGCTGAGAAGCCCGTGCCAGGGAAAGGTGTGGCACTGAGCAAGGCTTCTGCGCTATGTCGGTCCGCCGGCATGTTTAACGCTCTAGAGAGGTTCCTTTTCTGTAACGTTGGCAAATAGAGCCGGCTGAAAGTGTTTGGGGTCACTTTTCTCAATGCCGGTCTTTTGGCAAAATAAACTGCAAACTTATCAATTCCTGTGAATTTTCTCTTCACCTCTCCTATTTTTATGGCCAGCTGTAAAGCAATCAGAAAATGTCTAATTTTTTTTATTGTGTTTTCAAAGTTTCAAACAGTTCTATGATTATTTCTTTTGTTCTTAAATGAGCAACAACTGTCATCTAATTACTTTTATTTTCTAACAATCTGGAGATCTGTTCGCTAGATAGTCCTGTTTTCTTAAATGTCTGCTCAGAGGTTATCCTGATGGCTCTAATTAAAAACGCACTGCATGGTAGAAAGAGATAATGTCTTCATGAAGCTAATATAGGTGGGAGGAGAAGGGGAAGCACAGGCTTTCAGGTGCCTACACTTGCCTTCAGATCTAAAGCAGAAGCAGCAACTTCAAAGCATTTCAATAAAAAAGCTTGCTGTTTGAGTCGGAAAATATGCAAGATCAGGAACAATGAAGACAGATGCTTTTTGCTGAGAAAAAAGGATCGTGGGAGAATTCTCTCGCTTCACAGGTGGACCCAAGTCATTGGGTGGTGATGGCCAAAAGTCGTGTGTTCTTGAGGTCAGTGTTTTCCCTGCTCTTATCTGCTCCCAATGCTGTTTCCCTTTTCCTCTGCTGGCTCCCATTATCGCATGTCCAGAGGCCAGAGGTAGGCAACGTGGCTTTGGTCATCCTACAGCTCCCCCATCCTGATCCAAACAGCATTGCTCAGCAGGAGATCTGAACAGACATTGCTTCAGGCACGCCTGAAGCCCCGTGGAAAGGAACTAAACCGCCCTATTCTGCAGGCTCCTCTTTAAGCTAGGAGGGGTTTATGGGGCTTGCAGAGTATGCATTTTTTAATACTGTCTCCCATAGGGAGAACTCTTTCCTGGATTGTTTTGGCCACTGTGTTTAGTCAGTCGAATTATCTTGCCAGAGGTAGATAAAACAGAGGCACAATTTTAAATATTGTTGTTATTTTGGGGAAGTCACTTATAAACTTGAATTTTTGTCAGTGAGGCTGTTGATGTGGTCACATTGATCGATGCTGTCACTGTCAAATCATGAAAACAGTCCAGGCGAGGGGTCTCTGAAGCCGCAGGAAAGCAAGCTGCCGCAGGCCCGTCTCTCCAAATGAAAAGGGCAAGGATGCCTGCAGCTGCGGGCTGAGGGGGACCAATTAATCCAGCAATATTTTGAAACCACTGGGCTCAATGAAATTACCGTGAAGTGGGTGAGAGCTTTGTCTTCGTTTGATAAGTACCCTAAGGACAGGCTGCGAGGAGTTTAAAGTGCATTTCCCTATATAGCATGTGGTTTTATGCAACGCTGGCATCTAGAAATCAGAGGGTGGACTAGCATTCAACGGATGTGCCTGACTCATCTTCACTGGTCTTGCCTTCAGGTATTTCAAGAGTAGAGCTGAGATTTCCCAGTGGTGATTAAAATTAGAGATGGGAACAGAAAGATTGCATTTTTCTCACCTGCATGAAAAGTGTAAGTGGATCAAATATATGAATAGAAACCAGGAGACTGTTTGGAAGGGAGCCACACTGCAGAAGAAAAGCTGGGAGAGGCAGTGGATGGCAAGCACAGCTTGGATCACTTATGTGATGCTTCTGAAGAAAAATAACCATGTGTTTAAAAAAAGCAAAATACCACCCCCCCAAAAAAAAGTTTCCTTCTAGGAGCATATTCAACCCCAAGAAGACTGGGTAAGATCTGGGAAATAATTACCAGAGACATTTCAAGTTGGAGTTGTGTTCAATTTTGGCTAGTGCACTCTTAAGGCAAAAAATATTGATAAACTGGACTGATAGCACCACAAAAGTGACAGCATGGAAAACATCACCCGTATGAAAGGAAAGCAGCACAGAGAGAGAATTTCTTCTAGACGAGAGGAAAATGAAGGTCATTTGGTCAGGATAAATACTTTGTTTTAAGCAGGATATTAGTCAAATTTGACATGTCTAGAAGAAGAAACAGCTTCATTTTCAGCAAAAAGAACATTTCGTCAACACTTTAGGACACTAATACATATAGCTGTATCCTAGCTGTAAAGATTCAGGACCACTGAGGCAGGATAGCTGGACTAAGTTCATAACTACTGTAGGTATCCTGCCTCTGTGGTCATGCACCCTTTATTCAATACCTCCTTTGGTGGAGCTATGGAAGAACAAATCCAGCTGTCACAATCTGGAAGTGTACAAACCTCCCTGTACTCTGAACGTGGCCAGGCATGAAATGTACTTAATATTTCCCTGGTTTAAATGGAAACGTGTCTTATCTGGATAAACGCAGTACGTACCCTGCCCACACCACGGTGCTGCAAGTGATACTTCTTCCCTTGGCCACTCCAGAGGCTCCAGGGCCACAGGACACCATGCATTTCTTCTGGAAAAAAATATTTATTGCTTTTTATTTTCCCAGCTGCAGATATATGCTTGTCCATCTTTTCTGGGCAGGCAGGAATGCATCTCGACCAACAACGATCTTCAAAAGCAGGTACTGTGAAAGCTCCCTGTTCCAAACGACTGAGCAGTGAAGCAGTGTTAGAGGCATCTTAGGGATGTGTAATCCAGCTGGGAAGCCTGCCTTAGGAGGGAGCAAGGGGAATGTAAGGAAATAGCTTCAAATTTGCGTCATCAGAGATTCAAAGAAGTTTGGAGTTTGGCTGAAATGGCTGAGAGACGGGGTGTGGCTTTTTACTGAAAAATCAACGATTTCTGTGTAAAGTGGAAAATGTTCCTGAGAGAGCTTGCCTCCTCAGCTTGATCAGCTTGTCACTAACCGAGGCAAAAAGCTGTTCTGGGAGGCTCTTCTCCTTTCTGCTTTTCCTATGTACAAACTGCGATCCTTTTAAAAAACCAGGAACCTTATTTCTTCTCTGGCAAGTCAGGTTCTTTGACCAGCAAGCACTGTGCTGCAGGCAGCCTCCCACGGAGGAAGCAAAGAGTGCCACTGGCACAACTGGTTTGTCTGAGAGCTGCAAACACGGATGTTGTGGGGTGTTAACCGCTCTGCTCTCCATCTGCTTCGCTGCCGTGGTCCGAAAGCTGGAAACCAGTCCATCCTCTTTAAATCCCCTTCTGACACTGGTTCCCGGCCTTCATGTGTTAGCAATGGACTTTTCCTCTGTGTGACTGGAAAACGATTCATCTGCCAGCCCAGGAATGCAGCCCTGAAGGCGTTGCTTGCGGTTGTCTCCCAAAATGCTCTCTGGAGTTGGATTTCTGTATGCTGCGGTGGAAGGAATGTGGCTTGGCTTAGAAAAGTTCTCTGCAGTAAATTTAAGTAAAGAGCAGTCAATTCCCTGCCTCATGCAGGTCCTCACTGGGTAGAGAAAACCCCCCAAAACTGTTAGTACAACAGACCTTCCCCGAGGGCCAAAGAGTAGCTTTCTGGTGGAGGTGGAAATGACCACCTTTCCTGCGATCGGGCACTGGTGAGCCATAGCGTCGAATTCCTCCTCCCCGTTTGCAAAGGGGATGACACTTCTAATTCCCCGCCGGGCAAAACCAGAGTTAGCACCTGCACAAAAAATGGCCAGGAAGCCAAACTTTGTGTGCATGTTGATGCAATCTGTTATTCAGTGCACTGTGATTTCCCTGGCATCTCTTTATCCTCTATCTCCAAGCAATTTTGATAAGAAATGGAAACGCTAGTTGTATTGTACAGACACCTACAGATCAGAGCCTGGGCCGTTAATTGCTAGCTATGAGCTCTGTTGGGCAACGTGTATAATCCAAATAAATGAAGCCATCGGTCTAAGCGAGGCAGTTCTGTGACTTCCAAGGCCTTCCATTCCTGCCAGAGCTACTAAGAAAATATTGTGATTTGCAGAATGGGCTCTTTATGCAAGTGCTGCTGGCTGCTGTTCAGAAAAGCCAGGAAACATAGGAAGGAGAAACACTAAACTAGCCTCTTTCTGTTGGGAAGCGGGACAAAGATGCCCCAGATGTGACCTCTCCCTCCTAGCAGAAAGACTGCAGTCTCTTACCGATGTAACGGTAGTCTATTGCTCAGTGTTTAAACATGGTAACCAGAACTGCCCGGAAAAATGCTCTCAGCTCATGTGCGCTCCTCACCCAGTGTCAGTGCTCTGACCTGCTAACAACGGGTGGTGTCAATATTTGTACTGACTAATAACAGAAAAACTCTCCAAAGGAATTAGGTGCATCAGCCTCAGCGGGAGGTTTTTCCTGAAAATGAGAGTATACCACAGCTCCTCACTGGCCTCTAACACAGAGCGTGATGGAAGCTGAGGGAGACCATCGCTCTTTGGCACCCGAGCTTGCGACTGCCTTTGCAAGCCCAAGTGTAACACAGCAGTGAAGTACACCCAGTGGGTGGTAAGGGGGACACAGGAGACCTGGCTTTGACTTCCTGAGGACCTTTTCTGACAGCCAGCTTAACTCTAGACTATGACATTGCCTAAAAGCTGGCTGCATGCATTCTTCAACTGTTGAAGCAGCTATACTTACACAAACCAAGCTGTGTTCCCCTTGAATAGTTTTCGTGCCCGTTGTTTCCCATTTTCTCAGAGAACCAGACAAGCTCTATGAGTCCTAGCTGACGCCACGTGCTGCAGCCCAGCCTGCGTTTGTTCTCCTATGTAGGTCCATGGGGTTTCTACAAGAAGTACACAGAGGCAATGCTAAGCAGGCTGCAGGCATCACAGAGAAGCATGTACAGTGCCCAGTAAAGTGACCGACCGTCATTCATCAGCCAAATTGAAGCTGTTTTGAATATCAGTGCCCACATCGTGCTTACTGCAGCAGAATTTGAGTCTCTTCCAGGAGCACAACGTGACTAACATGCAGTGTGGGGGTAATGAAGCAAGTGTGTGTCCTTCTAGGGGTAGGGCCCTAGAAGAAAGGGGGGTCCAGGAGAGTTGGTTAATATTCAAGCATCACTTCCTCCAGGCTCAAGAGCAGTGCCTCCCTCTGAGTAAGAAATCCAGCAAAGCGGGCAGGAGACCTGCATGGATGAGCAAGGAACTCCTGGCAAAACTCCAACAGAAGAAGGAAGTACACAGAATGTGGAAAAGAAGACAGGCCACTTGGGAGGAATACAGGGACGTTGCCAGAGTATCCAGGGATGCAATGAGGAAGGCTAAGGCCCATTTGGAACTAAATCTGGCAAGGGATGTCAAGGACAACAAGAAGGGTTTCTTCAAATACATCAGTAACAAAAGGAAGACTAGGGAAAATGTGGGCCTGCTGCTGAATGGGGCGGGTCCCCTGATAATGAAGGATACAGAGAAGGCAGAGTTGCTGAATACCTTCTTTGCTTCAGTCTTCTCTGCTAAGGCCAGTCCTCAGGAATTCCAGACCTTGGAGACAAGAGAGGAAGGCTGGAGAAAGGAAGACTCTCCCTTGGTTGAGGAGGGTCGGGTTAGAGATCATTTAGGCAAATCTGACATCCACAAACCCATGGGCCCTGAGGGGATGCACCCACGAGTGCTGAGGGAGCTGGCAGATGTTATTGCTAGGCCACTCTCCATCATCTCGGAAAGGTCCTGGAGATCAGGAGAGGTGCCTGAGGACTGGAAGAAAGCCAATGTCACGCCAGTCTTCCAAAAGGGCAAGAAGGAGGAGCCAGGAAACTACAGGCCTGTCAGCCTCACCTCCATCCCTGGAAAGGTGATGGAACAGCTCCTCCTGGAGGTCCTCACTAAGCATGTGGAGGACAAGAAGGTGATCCGGAGTAGTCAGCACGGATTCACCAAAGGGAAATCACGCTTGACCAATCTGATAGCCTTCTCGGATGGAATGACTGGCTGGGGAGATGAGGGGAGAGCAGTGGATGTGGTCTCCCTGGACTTCAGCAAGGCTTTGGACACTGTCTCCCATCACATCCTCCTAGGTAAGCTCAGGAAGTGTGGGTTGGATGAGTGGACGATGAGGTGGATTGAGAACTGGCTGGATGGCTGAGCTCAGAGGGTTGTGGTGAATGGCGCAGAGTCAAGTTGGAGGCCTGTAGATAGCGGTGTCCCCCAGGGGTCAGTCCTGGGTCCAGTCTTGTTCAATATATTCATCAATGACCTGGAGGAAGGGACAGAGGGCACCCTCAGCAAGTTTGCTGATGATCCTAAACTGGGGGGAGCGGCTGACACACCAGAAGGCTGTGCTGCCATTCAGAGGGACCTGGAGAGGCTGGAGAGGTGGGCGGAGAGGAACCTCCTGAAGTTCAACAGAGGCAAGTGCAGGGTCCTGCACCTGGGGAGGAATAACCGCATGCACCAGGACAGGCTGGGGGTTGACCTGCTGGAAAGCGGCACTGCAGAAAAGGACCTGGGGGGAGTGCTGGTGGACAACAAGTGGACCATGAGTCAGCAATGAGCCCTTGTGGCCAAGAAGGCCAATGGGATCCTGGGGTGCATTAGGCAAGAGTGTTGGCAGCAGGTCGAGGGAGGTGATCCTGCCCCTCTACTCAGCCCTGGGGAGGCCTCACCTGGAGTACTGTGTCCACTCCTGGGCTCCCCAAGACAAGAGAGACATGGCGCTACTGGAGAGAGTCCAGCGGAGGGCTACAAAGATGAGGAGGGGACTGGAGCATCTCTCCTCTGAGGAAAGGCTGTGAGAGCTGGGCCTGTTCAGCCTGGAGAAGAGAAGACTGAGAGGGGATCTCATCAATGTGTCCAAGTATCTGAAGGGAGGTTGTCAAGAGGATGAGGCCAGACTCTTCTCAGTGTTGCCCAGCGATAGGACAAGAGGCAACAGGCACAAACTGAAACACAGGAAGTTCCATCTGAACATGAGGAAAAACTTCTTGACTGTGAGGGTGACAGAGCACTGGCACAGGTTGCCCAGGGAGGTTGTGGAGTCTCCTTCGCTGGAGATATTCAAAACCCATCTGGATGTGATCTTGGGCAATATCACAGAATCACAGAATCACAGAATCGTTTAGGTTGGAAGGGACCTCTGGAGATCATCTAGTCCAACCTCCCTGCTCAAGCAGGGACCTCTAGAGCACATTGCCCAGGATCACATCCAGACAGGTTTTGAATATCTCCAGCGAAGGAGACTCCACTACCTCTCTGGGCAGCCTGTTCCAATGCTCTGTCACCCTCACAGTGAAGAAGTTTTTCCTCAGCTTCAGATGGAACTTCCTGTGGTTCAGTTTCTGCCCATTGCCTCTTGTCCTGTTGCTGGGCACCACGGAGAAGAGGCTGGCCTCATCCTCTTGACACTCCCCCTTCAGATACTTGCACACGTTGATGAGATCCCCTCTCAATCTTCTCTTCTCCAGGCTGAACAGGCCCAGCTCTTGCAGTCTTATGCTGTAACTGCATGGGTGAATATGCTCTAGGTGACCCTGCTTGAGCAGGGAGGTTGGACTAGATGATCTCCACAGGTCCCTTCCAAGCTCAATCATTCTATGAGTCTGTGATTCTGTGATTCTGTGTGCATCAGGAGTTGAAGGTGTTCTGTACCCTTTGGGGACTTCAAAAAACAGGGAGGGGCAAGATTTAACAAGAAGACAATTTCTCAGCATTTACTGTGATTGATTTTTCTTGCTCTTTCCTGGTTGGCACATTCAAGGCCGCATTCCTTTGAACAATAGCTCAGTGCCAGGCTGGCCTCCAGCCTTGGCCACCTTCTGTAAGCAGACGCCTGTAGGCATGGCATTGGCTCTACCTGTTGGTCCCAGGGCTCAGTGGCTCATATAAATTTCAAATCTTTGGGGGTCCAGGGACAAATCATTAGCCCCGTTCAGTAGATTTGAACAACAAGGGTCGATAAACTTGGCTCTGCTACCAATCTACTCATGTACCCTGGAAATTTTTGCCCTATGTCAAGGAAAGACGCGGGGAGCAGACTCAGGAGTCCCTGAGCAAAGCCCCAAGCCTCCCCTCACTGCCTCTCTCAGGGCAGAGCTCCCATCTGATGTGGCTACATTGTATCCCTCCCCACTTGCCACATCTGGGCACCACAGTTTCAAGTAAGACAGGCAGCTGCTATGGCTCTGATTTCGTGGGGGGGTCCCTCATGTGTGTTGGCAGCAGGACAGGGCTCCAACATTTTGTTACCGTCCCCCATACTTTTGTGGAGAATGACTTTGTGCAGTCACACATACAGCCAGGTCACTGAAATGATGGGGGGTTAAAAATTAAGCTTGAAAGAGAGGCTGGAGTTATTTTATGGGCACTCAGATAGAGTCACCAAGGTGAGCAATCGAGTAACTGCATGGGTGAATACTGCTGGTCTGTCCGAATGCTAAAGAAAAGAAAAATATTAACAAGAAGGGTGGAGACTCCAGTAGTCTTCACCACCGAAGCCAGTGTGCCCTATAATTAGACCTTCTGGTCTCCAAATTATTTAACTCCCATTAAACCCATTGGGATCAATTGGTTTCTCTGGGTGCTAAAGGACCAGCTTTATATCCCACAGGAGGCAAACCTGGGTCACGTTTCCTGCAGGGTGTGGGTTGGCTGTTGGGGACCTGAGCCGACTTTGTAGCTCTCGTGTGGAATTCATCTTCTGTACTTCTGGCCAAAATGGCATAATCTCCCTTTGCTTCATTTCCCATAGATCACATGAGAACAATTCACTAATCCTTTGTCTTGCTTGTGTGTGGTGTGATTCCCACAGAAGGACAGTCCCAAGGGGCCTGGACTTCAGGGATTGTCACTGCCGCGGCACAAGCAACTCCTCTGCTGTGCAAGGACTGCTGCGGGATAACCTTTGCTGGGTTCAAACACCCATTAACTAGTGACTGTGCTGCTGAATCTTCCCTGGCTGTTCAGCCTGTGCTATGAAATGTATCCTTGCTGCTAGATTTAGCTGACTCTGTAAATTGTAAAGGCTCTGCCTGATGACCCTGACCAAAGCGTGCTGGAATTTGCTGGGTTTCATAAGGTTTTCATTAGGGCTCAGAGAGAGTCCCTGAGGTTTTGTGAAACTCCTAAACTAGCAATACAGCTATTTGCAAAGTTGTCCCATTTGTAATGATGTGTGTACTGTTCCTTTCTGTATTTTGTCTACTTTTCCTCTTTGTCTTCCTCTTCAAGGTAGACACGCTTCTCTACCTAGCAGAAACATCTGTTTTGTACTATGACTGAGGACTGAATGCAGTGGCCACAGGCTGCTCAGTAGAACGTTGATCTTCATGGCTGAGTTATCAATCAGATTGGTTCTTGGGTGATCTGAGTTTATTCTTGCCATTAATACCTAGTGCCTGTAGTGATACTGGTCAGGACACCTTATCCACCCGTAGCCTGTGCTCCCTCCACGACATGATTCCTCCAACAGTAATTGATAATCTCTGTTATCATCTTAAAACTGACATGAGGTGGGTAAACAACTCAGCACAAGGCCTGTCTCTATCTTTGCTGAAAATTTTAGATGATACCATTTTAATAGTAATGATAGCTCTGTGTAGTGCAAAGTTAGTGTTAGTTGCATTTATTTAATATTATTGTGTCTAGCTAATTGTGTAGCTAAGTTCTCACCAGGTAACAACCTTTTTTCCACCTAGCCTTTTGGTCCAAGGAATATTGTGTAGACCAGCTCTACGTGCTCTAGATGCAGGGTCCTGTGATGGCCTACCATGGGATTATGAGTTTAGGTGTCTGTAAGTCATCAACATTTGCTTTGCAAAGGACTGAATTAGGATTTAAGATCGCTACAACAAGTTTGTAATTTTGTAATAGTAATAAGTAGCTGACAGTCCAGACCCTGACCTCAGCAGGTTGTAGCTCATGAAAAACTGATGAAAACACTCAGCGCAGCGGGAATTTTGTTCTCCTGCAAATCATTCACCTAGAGATAGATTTTTGTCAAGTCCACTACATTGCCCTGAAGTTCCTCCCATCAGACTCTCTATTTTTTACCTAAAGGGCCCCGGTCCTGCTGAATCTTCATTGACACCGACTACTTCCCTAAAGCTTCTTGGCACACTAGAAGACCAAGTCCATTTTCTGAAGCAATAGAAAATGGAAGGTTTTCTAGCACAAACATTTTAAATCTTGCTCATCCTATCAGACAGTCAGCCAATAACCCAAGAACACAGCTGGTAAAATATCAACTGCCCAAGCTCTGGCTTCAGTGTCAGGGGTTGGGCACTGGGTCCAACGGTGACCTGGGCAAAGGGTCTGTTGGACTCGGGTACTTCTGGGAGTCTCCCCAGATAAAAGAATGGCCTGAACACGGCCGGATCCAAACTGGGGCCCCTCTGCCACACTCTTTCTTTATCTCTTTGGAAGGGAGCCAGAGTTGTTGTTTGCCCATGCCACGTCACTGTCCCACCTTGGCTATCCAGTTTTCTCAGTGCACCTGTTAATTCTTGGCCGCGGTACGAGTGAGCAAATGGAGAGGGGCACAAAGGAACCCACGCCCGCAGTGCACACATGCACAGCCAGCCTCCCCCAGAGATTAGAGACTCCCGAGCTGCCTCTGCTCTCAGGCAAGTAGCAAATTAACCTCCTGAAAGGTCTTTTGCTTCAAGGCAGGAGTTGCTCACCAGCAGAAGAAATCCTTTCCTGAGGATTTCCCGCTGCATGCCCTCAAATTCAGTTTTGGAAAACAAAATACGCTGCAGCATAGTACTCCACAAAGTCTTCAGTATCAGCCAGAGCTCATGCAGAAAGACCGGAGGAGGTCTGGCATGGCATGGCCATTTCCATTGTTGTTGTTACATCCCATTGTTATTGTCAGTGCTGTTATATTCACTGAGGTATCTCTCCTTTTGGGCTACAATTTTATATTCAGGGAGACATGCATCAGTCTTCCTTGTCCAGTAGCCTGAGGTTTTTAGGGCTGGCATCACTGGTCTTACCATCTGTACCTTATCACTGCAATGGATCTTCTTAGGTAACCACTACATAGGGTTTGAAGCTGGGCCCTCAGCCAGAGCTGCAAGAACTTTCCTCGGGACAGGAAATCACTCAAGTGCTGGAAAACACCTTGGAAATTTGCATGCAGCATATCCCCCTCCAAAAAAGGGGTAGTCTGGGGTTTTTTTTTAATATGAAATGCTTAGAAATGAGAGTGGGCAGAGACTACAAGTGTGGCTTTGATTTTTTTCTGAGGAAACATGAGCCTCGTACCTGCAAATCATAGCCCAGCACAGTCAGATTAAAATAGGGATTGCACTAAGACTGCTAAGAAATGAACTGGAGCAGCAGGTACCTGTTTCTTCTGCCCCAGTGCTATAACCCCTTTGCCAGGGAGACTTCTCCTGTCTCAACCTGCTGCAAGCTGTTGCCTCCAGGAAGGCAAACTGGAGCTCTAGAGCTCTCATCAAAGCTATTCCAACCTGAAACCAGCATTTACCCTTGAGTCCTTGGCTTGCCAAGGCTATTCCTCTTTGCTGAATAGGGAAGAGAGGTGTTGGCCTGTCCCCAGCTCAGCTAGATATACTGTCTGCACAGCTCCAGGCAAAGCAGTGATCGTTACCCAAAAGCTGTGATGAAATGGCTCTTCTGTAGAACTGAGGTGTGTCTGTGTGCTAACAGCTATTGGCTACTGACCTGAGCAGACGGGAGGAGGGATGCAATGACTCAGGGCAGGTAAAGATGACTGGTTCGGCCTGTGCAGCACAGCTTTGCACCACAGGATCTGTGGCGCAGGAGCGCTGCTCACCTAGGCGTTCGGCCTTCTTCTATCTGGAAGCATTTCCATTTTCTGCAGTTAAACATTAACTAGAACACAATTGTCCATTAGAGGCAGCTATGCACTCCCCAGTCAGTTGGTGCTCGCAGAGTGCTCCCCTATGAAACAGTTTCCATGCCAAGCCCTGACCTCAGTTGGCCCAGGCCAAGGCAAAGCCAGAGAGCAAAATCGTGGTCGCTTTTCCCCACGACGAAGTGCCTTCTCTCAGCAAAATTGCCCCAGAAGGCAAGTGGGCCAGATCCTGAGGCTGGTGCTTAGCTCCTTGTGACTGTTAGTCGCCGCTGCCTTGCTCGCTGTTAGATGCCCCTGCTGCCCAAATGTACTTATGGGGGAGGAACTTCAGCAAGCTAAAAGCCCCCAGTCTTTGTTTGTATGTACAGATCTATTCACAGGCCTGTAAAAGGCTCTGTGTAGATTTTTCATTTGACCATTATGATTTCGTAGAGTAGATAAGTGCCTTACGGAGGGTTAATGAGGAATATATAGTAGAAAGTCATATGATTTGGTTTTGCATCCACGAAAGTTCTCCTGAAAGGTTCTCAGAAATTGATGCAATCCTTTGGCGGGTACAAGTCAGGGCATTTAACCTTGCACAAACAGTGGCAGGTCTTTGCATCGGGACCCCTTGAGCAGCTTGTACATTTTTGATGATTTTTTCCTTCCTTCCCTTGCTTTTCCAAAGAGTGAGGCCCCTGCCACGTTATCTCACCCTGCAGGGTTTGGCCCTTCTCTCTTCCCCCAGGAGCTGCGTACCAGAAAGCAGAGTGGAAATACCTTTGGAACGTGTCATTTTGCAAACACATCCTTGGCAGAGCCTGTTTCCCCACACACAATGTTAACCTTGTCCACAGGCATGTGGGATGGCCAAGGGTGAGACAAATGGGGGCCTCTCTATTTTGTACTTTGGCAGAATCTTACTTCCAGTAACTTCTGATTTATCCCAGTATCTGCTTGCAACAATGTCTTCAATGTCTTAGCGTTGCACTGGGTCACTGAAATCGGCTTTCATCTGCCATCTGTATACATGAAAAAAAAGATTCATATAACTACAAGGTCTCTGAGCTGTGGGAATACTGAGCCAAGAATATGAATGCATCATGTCACAGATGTAGAAAAAATATCTGGAAATGAAGACCTGAACAAGAACATCTCTGATCATGTCTCAATTATGAAAGTCAGTCACACTATTTTCCACCAGTCCTGAGTTAAACTGCTTGGAAATAATATTTTCTGCTCTGTAACCCCAGAGCATGACCAGAATTAGCAGGAAGTCCCTACAGCTCGGCACTTAATGAGCCTCTGTTTAGTGAAAAACTGATCTTTTTTTCCCTTTAGCACTAATTGTTCTTAACTGCTTTACAGAGATGTCCACAGATTTGGTCTCCTTAAAAGCTCATCAGGATTAATTGCTACTTTTTCACTGTGAAAGTGAAGAAGAGTGGGGACAGATGGCAAAAATATCACCTGAGCTCGAGCCTGATGTTCACTGCAGCCAAAGGTATGGGTATAGGAACGGCGACCTTTGTGCCAGAGCTGAAATCCATGTAGATGTAGCTACAGAAATTGATTTGCTTTCACCAGTGTAAATCAGGATTGAACAGGACTGCAAGACAGCAGTTATTAATTAAACTCTCTGTGCTGGGGATAATGATGTCAGGTGGCAAAAGGGGAACTGGAGCACAGTAGACCTGGCCGTCATCAATTTTGTGCAGATCCTCTGAGGTGTCCACATTTCCTTGCCACTGGCTCCAGTGGGATTACAGGATAAATGCTGCTAATCTCCCATTTTTAATGCCTCTCATCAGAGCTGCTGGCATGTGACCCTCACAGCTGGGCCTACAGTGGGGCTGGGGTTGACTCAGAAGATAAAAGCAAATCCTGGCTGCAGGTCACTGTCTCCACGAGGTTGGAGGAAAACACATAACGTGCCATCTTTCCTCTCTTCCCTATAATAGAGGAAAACATGCAGCATGAATGTCGGTGTGGCTCCCACTTACGATGGCTTTTTCCTGGCTGATATATCATGTGGAGAGTCAGAGGCCTCTAGGGGTAAGATCTCAGGGTGAAGCGTTGGCTCTGTAACACCTTGGGACATGCTGTACACCGTGGACCTCTAGCAGGCAAACACCTCCTATAGCTGAAGGCAAAAGGAATTCCCTATCTGGGCATGGCTCAAGTTTCCAAGCTTTTGGGTTCTTTTTCATGGGCTAGTTTTGAAAATGTAGGCCAAATAATTCAGTCAGTTTAAGGGAAGATAGAAGGGAGCAGATCCAGAGCTATCCTCTGATGCAAGATGCATCAGAAATTTGCTGTGTTGTCCTCAGAAAAGACTAAGTAGTTGTGATTCCATCTCAGATAAAGTGTGAAGACCTGCAGATAGCTCCCAAGACGACCAAGGGTTAGTGTTCCTCAGTGACACCTTCATTTCTAAAGGCCTGGGACAGGTTATTCGCAGGCCCTGAATCCCACTGTATTCTAAAGCCATCCTGTCCTGGCAGCTAGAGAGGTGAAGGGTGCTAAGGTTTTTGCCAGTTGTTTTGTGCTAGGAATAAGGAGTAAGTTGCTCACTGAGGGTCAGCATCTTCAGCTGTGAAACCATGTGAACTCTGAAATGTGTTTCTCAAATATAAGCATGCGCAGGCTGAATGAAGACATTCATGGATAGCTACAAATTAGGGTGCAGGTTGGATAGTGGCACACTGGCCACTAGATATTTTGAGAATTCCTCACATTACGGGTTTCTTAGGCCCAAGAAGGCCTGAGATCTGTGGCAGTTCTGTGTTTGTTTGATGTCTAGCTGGGATTTAGCCAAAGAGCTGACCCACACCCACCTCCAGTTGCTGTGGGCTGCTCGAAAAATTAAGAATATGGCATGAAAAGCTTAATGTATAGGAAAGTAAGAACTTAGTTCCTACTTTGGAGAGATTGTGGAGTCTCCGTTACTGAAGATATTCAAAACCTGATTTGTCGTGGTCCTTGACAAACCGCTTTAGCGGACCCTGCTTTGAGCAGGGTGGGGTTGGACTAGACAATCTCCAGATGTCCCTTCCAAACTCAGCAGTTCTATGATTCTATGATTTAAAGCCCTTCCCACGTATCGCTGCTCCATATAGGATCTTCATCCCTACATGTGAAATGGCCTGGTGACCATTTTCCTCTGCTCCAAAAGGTGGGACTGAGCTGGTATGCTAGGTGAGCACTGGAGACAGAAAGGATTGATGTTCAAAGCCTCATTTCCCAGGGAAATCAGTGGAAAGCTGGTCTCTGAATTCCTCTGAAGATCTAAATCCGAGTAATCTCCCTGAAAGTACGCAGGAGATCAACAGCGTGAAACTTGAGAAGAGGGGCCTGCATGCAGGACAAACGCCCTCTCTACACCAACAGTCCTATCTCCGCAGGCTCTGTCTCACCGTAGCTGTGCCTTGGTCCCCAAAGAAAGAGCTGCCTGGTGACAACGGAGTAGGAAGTGGCATCTGAACCCCTCTCCAGTGAAGGATTTTTCCTCTACCAGCCATGAACAGGGCAATGCAGATGTCAGGCAGGAATGGTTGGGACTGAGAGGACATGATTTGTCTTCACTGAGCCCACAGTCAGTGGCATCAGGACAGCTTTTGGAGGGGGTAGCTGCATTTCACCCTTGCAGATACTGTTTGACTTTTTCCTAATGAAGATCCCATCCTAAAGAAGATCACAACATGTAACTGCATACATACCTCCAAGTACAGAGGAAGTAAGCATCACATTTCTGTCCACGCATGCTGACACCTGAACGGGCAGAGCCAGAGGGAAGGAAATGAACAAAATCAGAATTAGAAACCCCTCCTCCACTGAGTGCCCTGACCATCCTGCTGCAGTGTGATATTTTGGCCTCTAGTCACTTTCGGCTTTGCAAGGGTGTTTATCGCTTATAGCAGACAGCAACACATACATAGACCCCTTGTGAGTTATCTAGCACAATTTCTGAACCGTCAGCTGTAGTGTTTCCCAGCAAAGAGGAGAGCCTTCTGCTGTGGGAGGCGCCTGTAGCAAACATTGCCAGCCTTTCTGGGATTTTCTGGTTTATCATTATTTTTCTCCTGGGAGGGCAGCCCAGTTGCACGCTCTACTACTCTGCCGTGTGCCCATTTCAGCCAATAATCTTCATGGCAAGCATCACCCCTGCTCCACCTTTCCCAGGGCTGCACAGAGGGCTCCAGTCTGTGGGCACGGCAAGGCTGACTTCTGCGTTGCAAGGAGCATGGGAGCAGGTTGTCTCGCCTCGGACAAACTGCATTTCAGCAGCTGGCTTCCAGGTCTTCTCCCTTCAGTGTCAGCAGTTGGGGCTAGGACTCCTGGACCCAGCTTTTCATGTAGTCCTGAACAGCACTCCACCTCGCTTTGTCCAACAGACCTGGAGAAAAAGGGGGAAAAAAGCCCTACACTTTTAAATCTGGATAAAACAGGTTTCTAATAAAAGCAACCCTTAACTGTTAGGGCTGCAAGAACTGAGAACTGGTGGATATTGGATGTGGAGAGTGAATTGGTTGAAACTCTCTCATACTGGCTCCCTCTTTGTCCCTCCGTGAGCCTGGGAATGGGTGTGATCTCCGAGTAGGAGTGTCTGTAGTTAAGTAGAGGATTGAATTACCGAACGCTGCTGTTCCCTAGCTGACAAGGTAGCAGAACAGCAAACAAAAGTGCCTTGAAACCAGCTCGCCAAAGAGGAGAGAAGGCTGTGAGTTTAGCAGAGGAGGGACCTGTGAGGACACTGCACACTTTCTAGTAAGGTAAGCAGCTTTACTGTAACCATCTCAGTTTTATTTCTAAAGGCCAGAACTGTTTTATGACCACTTTTACTCTATGGGATTGTAAAAACCCAAAAGAATTACTGAGTTTAATTTTTAAAAACCTCACCTGGTATAAGCCAGGATCTCTTCACTGAAAAGAATGAGGCCATCCTGATTTACACCATGTCTGGTACTGTGTTTCGGTTTAGAATGAGTAGATCTCTCAGATCTCTGACAATCCGGCCACTCTACGCATCAGCATATGCTGCTCCGAGGACACATGCTTTTCGTTTAGTTCTCTGCAGAGAACAGTTTTGATTTCACACAACAAGCAAAAAGTGTTTGGTTCTAACCCAGTTTGTTTTATGTTTTGCTGCCATGGGGATTTGCTTAAAGCTTGAATTCCTTTGGAATGCGGTTATGTACGCAGACAGCAAGAAAAAAAGTCATTGGAAGTTCTTTGTGATAGATCTAATCCATAAATCTGCTAATGGTTGAATGCTGGGTTGTTTTGCTCTACAAGTGTAGGGTGTTTTCTCATCCTGTTCATTTGAGATGCAAATTGTGCTAAGAAAAAATTGAGTTGTAATGGAGCTAAGCTTGAGGCTTTCTTGCCAATATTTTTCTTAGGCGTGTCGATGAAGAACATAAATATTTAACACAAAGGAGAAAGGATATGAATTAGCATCTGTGGGAGGTTCACATTTATTCAAAGCTACCTTAGCGCACATGTAAACAAATGTTACAGCAGCTGAAGCAAACTGGCCCCACAAGAGTGAGTACTTAGGTGGTGAATCATCCAGGTACTCTTTACACACTGCAGCTAAATGGATAGATTAGAGCCTGCAAAGTAGTGATTAGACAATCCAAGTGCATCCGCCTTCTTCTTCAGCAAGGTTTCACAATACCGTGTCACTCAGGCACAAGTGCGAGGTGGGAGCTCACTGCTTGCAAAACGCAAGACCAGGCACCAGCTAGCGCAGTCCAGATCAGGGAAGCGCTGGCTGCTCCGCCATGTTGTTTCTGGCTGAGCCAGGTGAATCTCCCCTCCTCCCTCCACAAACAAGCTGCACTTTTCCTGCTCCAACTCCCCTCTCACTAGCGGCAACGTAGGTCTCATGACGTTATTTCCCAGGCAAGACTTTGTGGCAACGGTTGCCAAGGTCTCCCAGCCGGGAGCAAAGGTTTCATGCCATGGCTGCAGATGGTGTCACCCTGGTCTTTGCCTTCCTCAAGATCTTGGGGCCCCTAGTTAGGTTGAGATAACAAATTTCTGCTCTTGAATGGCCAAAGATGCTGAAGATGCTCACAATTTCTGCTGATTGTTTCCCGGAGCACTGCATGTTTTTCTGGACTTTAGGCATTAAAGTTGTTGCCATCTGCTCTGGAAGGCCGGGGAGATCAGGGACTTGCATGAGTGGAGGACACCCTCTGAGACCTTCTTGACTTTGGGCTCACTTTCATAGAGGGATGGATCCATTCTGGAATCTGTTTCACCAGCACTGCCCATGTGGCACTCATTTGTCCCTGGTAGAGAAAGTGACCGGCTTAAGCATCTGCCTTGTGCTTGGAAGGGAATCGTGCCTTTCACCAAGTTAAGACCCTGCTGTTTCCAAGTGAAGCTCTGCCTCTTGAGGCAGATGTTCAGCTCTGTGCCAGGCATATCCTACTGGACCAAAACCCCTTCCTCAGTTTTTGATCCAGAGCTCTGTGCAATGAACGGTCGCAGTGAAAAGCTCAGGGTCTCAGTGAAAGCCTTTGCCCTATCTAACCAAGCTCTGCTTTAGCCACCCCTAGAAAACAGCCCTCCTCAAGGTCCCTTGTTCATCACAGGGCTCGCTTACATTTTCAGCCTTCTGAAATTTGTTCTATGTGACTGCACCAAAACAAATTAATGGGTTTCAATGTCTGCTCTAGGAGCTGCTCTGTTATGTATGAAACATCCAACCATGCAAGGAAGTAAAGACGTTAATATGGGCATCCCATATCCAAAATCTCTCTACTCTAGCTCTTCGTTTATTCATATATATTCTTCAGCTTCTGTTGGCCTCTCAGGCAAATAGACATTGCACAGTCACACGGGAATATGTGCTCCTAAGAGCTGTTAAAGCTCCTCTTTTCATGTTCTCCCTTTCCACATAATACAACCCTGGAAAAGGGCCTAATTACAATTTATCCTGCATGATTATACATTTCCACTGACCATTTAGAGAGTAAAAGGAATGCAGGAAGGGGTGAATATTGTCTGTAAGTCTTTGACAACCTTCAATCTGAAATATCTTCTCAGCTGTAATGTTAATTTTCAACAGAGAATGTTGTGCATTTACTCCAGTTGCCCTAATTTCCAAAGATCTTTGCTTGAAACAGAAATCCTACCTTCTTTTTTTCCCCTTCGTTATCTAAGCCTATTCATGCTTATCTGGTGCAGTGCTTGGTAGAGTAACAGAGAAACTCGTTATTACTCTATAGCCACGTCAAACACACAAGACATAGGGGGGGATGTTAAATTGCATGGTTGAGCTCTGTTCACGGCAGTTCCTGTGGAATGCGCTATTCAGAGCAGCTGACCTCTCCTACCTAAAAATGTGCTGTGGCAGTGCCCAGGAAAGAAAGAATAGGTTTCTGGATGGCCCTTTATATAAAACCACTCTTAGAAAAACAGCTGAACAAGGTAGGAAACAGGCAGAAATCATATCCTGTTCTGGGTAATCAAGACTACTGAGATATCTACCTTCTCTTCGGAAGGGTGGTAGAGCCTAAATTACTATATTTTGTTGCTATCTACAAAATAACTGTCTTGGTTTGAAAAAAATCCCACCCATCCTGAATCTTTCAGATGTCTTGTACCCTTCTCTACGCTCAGACAAAACCCCCATTGGCAGTTCTGAGTACAGAAGGAGGTCCTGGAGGAAAACTCTTTCTAAGGCTCTTTCAGACACCTTAATCTGAAAAGCCCTCTTTGAGGTAATATTAATTTTTTTTCTGGTGTCTCAGCTCAGCAATTGCAATGGGATCTGATGAGTCCCTTCAGTGTGTTTCTGTGGGCTGATACTCACCAAGTGTTCAACCACGACTGCTTGGCTCCTGGTGGAGGTGTCTTCGGTTCCCAGGTGGTCTCCTATCGGAGTACAGGTCCTGGGGCTGTTCAGAGTGTGAGGAAAGGTGAGCCTGAGTGTGCTCAATCAGCATACTGTAATACCAGCCACAGGCTGAACAGGGACATTTGATGAAAGAATTTTGTCTGCACGATTTGCGGTAGGGATGTTTTATTCATTTGGCTCTACGCAGTTAGCTTGCTACTTTCTCATATCTGGCCTCCATTTTGCAAGATGGGATGGCACAGTCTCCTGCTGCGTTTCCATGCTGGGTCCTGCATGGGCTAGATTTCCCTTTTTATGCCAACTGAAAGCCTTTGGGTAGACACAGATGCACAGACCCATCGGCTGTGGCTTCGCTTCTTGCCCTGCAGCGTCTCCTGAGAGCTGTACTCGGGAGCGCAGAGCATCCAGGCTCATGAAATTGTAATGTACTAATGCCATCCATCATACAGCTGATGGGACCTCAAAGGCAAAGTTACGCTCCTTCGTTGTCCCGTATCCATCTGCCCTTTACTCCCCATAATCCATCCTGTCTCTACTTGCCCTCTTTTCTCCTTGACCCGCTTCCTACCGTGACAGAGAATAGCCACCAAAGGGTGGGTCAGCCATTCCAGGAAGGAGACACAACAGGAAGATGGGATGGTGGGAAGACATCTCCTCAAGGAGCAATCGCTTAAAGTGGGGTGAAGGAGGTGCAGACTGTGACCAGCGTCCACAACTCACCGAGGAGAGCCAAGCATGATCTTGCAACCCACCTTGTGTCGCAAAATGTGAACCAAACAGTAATAAACACACTGCATACAACGTGCTGGATGTCCCTCTTGTTTCACACAAGCCTAGAGGATAACACTAGCACTGGTGACTGCCACTGAAAAGACAGAGAGCAGGGTGCTACTGGTGTTCTCCTGAGAAGTCACCTGGAAGTCTGACTCTATTTCAAAGACTTAAAAGCTCGTGTAAGAGAACTCACACCTTAACTCAGCACCCTGCTCTGAATGAGGAAGCCTGCCTTGGGTTGGTCAGTATCTGTTTGCCTGGGCACAAGCGAGGTGTTTATGTTTGATGACACACCTCTGCCACAAGACAAAGGACAAGCTTTCCTTTGCAGCTCAAGAAATGAAACTGCATCCTCCATAAATCCATTGCTTTACGCCATGCCAGCAAGGAAAGCGCAGAATTACCTGCAGAGTGCCCCACTTGGGTCCAGGTTATTTCATTTGCAATCCAAAGCATAAACCTGTTTTATCCAGAAGTCCTGGGTCCTCCTGTCCTAGTTTGATGTGTTGCTTGCAAGTCTAAACTGGAACAAGACTGGAACGGTCCCTTCCATTTGGTAGTTAATATTAATCTTACCACTTCCCACTTGCAAGCTAATACTCTGGGAACCAGTTCTCCAGCTGGTCTAAATGGAGCCACATTCCACAGTCAGACAAAGGTCGTGATAACAGGGACTTGTGCAACAGCACTTTTTAAACAGCGCATGAGGGAAAACCTGCCCTTTATCTTGCATACCCACACGTGCATGTGTGTGCATGCACATATATGCACATACCCACGATAAATATAAAATTATTATATTCAGTAAGCAAAGATCATAACTCTCAGATCTGGTTTTCAAAGAGGATGGGCCAGAGGAGCACTGGTGCTCGCTGTCTGAAAAATGGTTCTTAATTTTGGAATCTCACAGAAACCTAGATAACCAAAACCAATAAGATTCGGACAGACAATTAGGCATGTCACTATAGCACCAGTCCCAGAGTAAAGGAACCCGTAGGAAAACATGGCCTGACAAAACAGAAAGCCCTGTAGAGGAAACACCCTTCAGGTTCAACGAAACTTTCTGAGGGTTTCAGTTTGCAAAGCCTGGGTTTAACTATATTTGATGTTGTTTGGTTCAGTTCACTCAGGCAGAGCTTGCAGACAGGGTCATTGGGCACCACAGATGGGGTCAAGTTCCCATGGGAGAGGTGAGGGGCAGAGCAGGAAGGCTGAGCCCCCCACTGAAGACTTTCCCTGGCAGATTGAGAAGACACTGAGTCCCTCCTGACCGAGATTCAACAGACCTGCCTTAGACCCTATATTGGGATAAGAGGAACCACCCTGAAAGAGTCTTCCTCTGACTTAAGCACCCAAGATATCTGCCTGAGGGTGGATGAATCCCAGCCCTTGAGCCCTTTTCTAATCTTTCTCCAAAGCGGTGTAGTTCTGTTTTGGCCAGACTCTTCTAATCCTCCATAGGAAGCAGTGGCCTGACTTTTTTTTCTCCAAAGTTTCCTTTCTTCTTTTCTTTTTTTTAATGCATCTTCAAAAGATGAGTGGCAGTTGTTAGCTGAAGAAGAAGCAGGTATTCCATTTCAGGTGGGAAAATGTCTTGTTTTGGGGGTCTCTTCTCGACTATCCAGCTGCCATACCCTCCCCATAAACCTCTGAAACTCAGGCACTGCACAGGGCTCAGGAAGCTGTTGTACACATGACCGAACATACATGCCCTTTTCGTGGATATCTCAGTAGTCGGTATTACTTCCCCACAGCCAGTAGATTAAATAATGCTCCATTCAAATGCTGATGTGGGAGAGGATCGTAATCTTTTTCCTGGAGGTGGTGAATAATTAGAAGTTTCTGAGAATGTTTCTAACCTGAGCTGCTTCTCTGGAAACCAGGAAAAGGAGTTAAAACGGCTCCAGCTTTGTTTGCCTTCTGCATGCATCTCTTGTCCTCACTGTGGCATGAAGCCCTGCCTTTGGAGTAGTGTTGGTCCGAAGCCAGTGATCTTTCCCTTTCACCATGGGAGGAAGATCTGAAAGAAAGGAGAGATTTATTCGTAGTGAATTGGCAAGCTTCATGCTTTGCATTCCCTCGGGATGGCTCTGTACCCTTACTGACTGGCTAACCTCATCGTGAGAAGCTGAACGTGGAATGGATACCTTTGAAGCAGGCTTGAGTCAATCTTCCTTTTACTATTCGAAAGTAGTACACCTGGCACCCTACCAGGGGCAATGCTGCTGCAAGGCACTTCACAGTAGGTTTTTAGGAGCTCTCGTGGTGCTGGGTTTTTTTTTTTTCGTTTTTTTTGTTTATTTGTTTTTTCCGTGGCCCAGAGAGAGCTGGTAGGTTTGCACTGAAAGAGTTCAGTATCGGTCATGGGACTGATCGAAGGGGGAAGCCCCCCTCATCATGCAGAGATGTCACCTTCCTCAGAGAGATTGTAGTTTTCAAAGACATCCTTAAAGAAAGCCAAAGGAGAATGACTGCATGGGAAAACAGTTAGCCAAGAACAGGGTGGGTGCTTGGACCTTCTCCGCAGGACACCAAGGCAAAGACTATCTATCTGCCTCCGTATTAAGCCAGTTCAATCTCCCATTTTTAGTGCCAGTCACTGCTGAGCATTATGGTCTCTCCATGCAGTATTATGAATGTGGAAATTCAGTTTGCATGCCTTGGGAGTTGTGGCCAGTATTAAGACTTTTCAATTTAATAGTCATTACGTAGTTCTTAACATTGTTGAGAAGCTTGTTTGGACAATACAGCATGTTCCCAGTAGAGTACGGAAAATAGTCAGTTGTTAAAATTTTTAAGGGAGGATTCTGAAATGGAAAGTTTGGGAAAATCTGCTCATACAAATCAGTTTCCCAAGACCATCTGCTTGAAGATCAACGTCCTGGAAAGCTACCAGAAGTAAGATCAAGACAGAGGATGAAGGAGGTCATAAAGGGAAGTGTGTAGAAATGAGCAAGAATTTCTGGATCGAGCAAAGTGTTGAGCTAGAATTTATGGCAGGTGGAAATGAGGCAGCTGCAGGGACTAGTCAAAATCAGCAGAGATAAATTGTGAGTTGCCTGCCTGTCTAAATCAAATGTCCTCCAAGGGATTTGAAGAGACAGATGAGGTACAGATTGAGAGCTGTTGCACCTGGGAAGGTGGTTGTTTCATTGTAAGGTGTTATTTCTTGTGCTCCTTTCTCTTAAGTAAGAAGCGATAGTATGTTCAGAGGATAGTGCAAAGCTCGCAAGGGGCTGACAGCGTCAGTGAGTTTCTGGAAAAAACTGTGTTTAAGCTACAAAGTAAGTCAGAGGTGTTAGAAATGGACAGGGGTGAAGGCACTGCTTGTGGGAAGGGACACTGAGCCAAAGGTCTGCTTCTCAGTAACATCCTGGGACTGCAACTGGAGAGGGGTTAAATTCCCAGGATTCCAGAGATGCAACAGCTGAGTCCTGGAGAGACTGGTCAGCTTATGTCAGACTGACCAAACTGGTTATTGCTCACGGGAAACATGTGAAGGTAGGTTTTCCCCTCACATTAAATCTGACCAGACTTCAGTTCAGAAAATTCATCCCAGTCCTCACCATTCCAGACTTTGCCCCATGAGCAAAGAACAGAAAAGATTAGTCTCCTGTGATGGCAGGTAGATGCTTGGACAAGGTTTTTTCTGCCCATCCCTGACAGCCATTCACAGAGAAAGGTGAAAACCTGCCAGTATGAGCTCAGGAAAAATTCATTCTTAGCTCCAGACACAGTGCCCTGAAGAGGTGAGCCAGAGGTTTCTTCATAACGTTAGTTCACCTTACCTGATGCCCCATGTCAAGTTTTGATCCATCTCTACTTACAAGAAGACTAAAAAAACCTTTCAACCCCCGCATAATCCATCCAGATGATTCAGTATCAAGGATAGGAGGATCTTTCTTTGACCTGTGGAGGTGGCCAGGCAAAGCCCTGAAGCATGAGATTTAATCCATGCTATTGCCATATTGCCAAACCAAAAGGGTTGTGGGTGAGCCAGGGGTGGCACCGCTTGCTGTCCCCTGCAGGCCCTGCAAGGGAAGCATGTGAGCAGAGGCTCACACTTTCAAAGACCTTGCGGATCCAAGGCCAGAGAGCACACCCTCACCATTTAGCCATCTCATTTTAAAGACATTAAGTAATCGTGAGCCTGCCAGCTTCCCTAATAAGCTGTTCCAATATTTAATTACCCACCGCGATCAGAAACAGCATCTTATTTCGAGGCTTTTTTTATTTTTAGCTGCCAGGCAACAGCTCTTTTCAAGCAAGTTGAAATGCTTTCTGTGATTAGATTTCTCCTGCAGCCGTAGATGCCTGTGCACAGCTCTCTCTTTGACATGCTGGACACATGAGCTCCTGAATCTGGATTTTATGGGACCTAGAGGAGGAGGGTGATCCGAGCTGTACTTCTTTCCTTTCTGCCACACCCCAAAACACATATCCTATTCTCTGCCTAGTCACCATGTTCCAGCACCTCCAATGTGGGTAATGCGATTCAGCTTCTCTGACTGCAAACCTTCCTGTGATTGTGCGAAAGGTGAGGAGCTGTCACCAATAGACACGTGACAGTATATATGTATGCACAGGTATGTTCTAGCAGCTCTCATCCACGTAAATTTTGTCTTCCTGCCAAGACGCTGGAGGAGGATGTTTGATAACGTGACTGATCGTGTGACAACATGAGATAGTAGACAAGCCCCATTGCTGAACTTCTATACCAATCATTTCCATGTGAGATGAAAGCTACTTTTTCTCCTGCTCTAGCAGAAAATAAAAGATGGATTAGATTGCTTGAGTACTGTACTTCTTGGACAAACGCTCACTAATATTTAACATTCAAAGCAACGGTTCCAATCAGTAACTGATGCGCTCCAGAAGGTAACTCAACCTTAAATTTCATTCCCACGGGAAAAATAAGAGTTAACTGCTGTCCTTTGCACAGACGAAAAAATAGCACCTAGTTGGACCCAGATGCCCAACTATAACGGAGACAATGATAGCAATTCAACAGCCCTAGTTTACCTCATCTAATGCCCATCCAAATATTCCCAATAATTAGGCCTTTCAGCCTGGAAAGGCTGCAGCCACAGCTGCTTCCTATTTTCCCAAGGCTGTACAGAGCATTAGTCATCACATGCAGATTTTTTTTATTACCATGACTGCAGCCGAGTAAGCATACCGCCAAAATCCAGACAAGCCAAATCAGACTTAATTCAGAATGTACTTCGGGAGTTTGAAATGATCTCCTAACCCCCTTCTGAGTCCTTATTTTCCCTCCACATCCAAACAGCCTGAGTCTGCCTGAACCAATGTCCTACTAAGGCTGCTTTCTCAGCACCTACCAGGCTGACTAAAATGAAAAAGTGATTGCTGGCATTTCCACTTCAGTTGTTATTTATTAACTAAGCTTGGGAGTGACCTTGATACTTAATTAATCATCTAACCCTTCCCGGAGCAAAAGCTCTTCCCTACACCATGTTAGTTAGTGGTGGGGATGGGGATCAGATTTAGCAGGCAGGCATGGAGATGAGACCTATCTGCCCTGATCCACGAGCTTTGTTATTTAGGTCGAGTTGTGAGAGACTTTGCTTTTAGCTCTGAAGGCTAGCAGCTCTCATCCACGTAAACTGACTCTGAAGCCAGTTCCAGCAATAACATCGCACCAAGATGTCAGCCACCTCCATTCTGTCCTCACCTGCCAGAAATGTTTGGTTCTTTGCAGCTTATTTGATAGCATCTTAAGCGAGTGGTGTTGACCAAGCAGAGCAGCTGTAAGACAGAGCTCCCCTGCCTGGTCCTGCCTGGTGTGAACTTGTCTTCACTTTCCAGGGGCACAAGAGGCCCTGGAAGTGGTGGACATAGAGTAGCTGGCCATGGAAGTGGAAATAGAATAGTTGCATGCTACTAATGGGGAGGATAAAGCAGAAGGGCTACACTAATACCTCTCTTTGCCCCCTTTCATGATAAAACTGTTTCTGTGTATGAGGAAGCAAAAACCTTCCCCATAACCAGCTTTTGTCCTTTGAAGTGGTGCTGGCCTTTTCCAGTGGATTCCTGCCCCTGAGGAGGCTGACTCATGCTTCTTGTTGGTTCACGCTTCACCTAGCACCAGGCAAAACCAGCCTGGTTGAGGAAGGAACTGACCTGAACATCACTGTTCAAACCCTACAGTGAACCTAAGCCTCTTAAAGTCTTTTTTTTTTTTTTTTTTTAATTTAGAAAAGTTTCTACCCTTCCTGGTATTAGCACAGATGAGAGTTTTGCACTCCATGAATACAAGATTTTGTATCTGCGCAGGATTTGACTTATGGAATCGTTTGATTAAAAATCTACACTAAAAAATTAAAGGAATGAGCTATCTGATTATAGAAGTCATATTCCTATTATGTCTAAATTGGCCACAGTCCTAAAGAAGCTGGAAAGCCCAAAGAAATAACTGATCTTGTCTGTGTTTCACAGTCTCTCCCCAGTTTAATGACTAAGGAGAAGGGGAAGGACAGCATTTCCCAGAAAAGTGGGGACCAGAGCTAACAGGGAGGTTTCCAACAGAGAAAGGAGCCCCAGGAGTAGAAGAAGTTGAGAATCCCTGTTTTGAATCAGAGGGGTTTGCATGAGAGTCTGTAAAGTGTAGCTGACTTTTGGAGGGCTTTATCCAACCAAATTGCCTGAGCTCAGGGAATCTGTGGATCCTCTGGGTTAACTTTTTTACAGGAGAGGTTGGGATAGCGGGATAAGCACGAAGCCAGCTGTGTTTTACAGCTGGCCAGCTGCCGCTTTCCTGTGATGCTAGGAGGCAGTGGTTTAGGTATTCTGTCAAGTTCATGTTCAGCAATAGTACAGTTCCTTCTGATTGATAGGCACTTTCTTACGGCTGAGCAGAAGCATGCAGGAGAGGCCATGGCCACCAATCAGTACAGCTTTGTCATCCAGCGGCAGAGAAAAAAAATGCAGTCAATCAAGTTGTTGTTGTTTTTAACACAGTACAATAGTTCAGTCTGTTATAAGCAAATGTAAATCAGAGGAGCATACTGGTAAAGCAAATGAATGCAGAACACAGAAATCAGTGAGCCATGTTTTCTCTCAAAGTTGGGCCTTGACTTCTGAGCAGGATTGACTCACACTGAACGGCTGATATGGCTGTCGCTCCTACACAAACGGTCTGTGCTGTGGCCACTGCAGGGGAGCCAAGCTGCCCAGGAGGCACCTGCTGGGTCCCATGGGCCAACCAGCTCTCCTAGTATACGACCCAGTGTTTTTATATAAGCTGATTTTGGTTTTGATTTGCTTCAGAAGGTTGTATTGTAAACAGCTCTGTTTGAGAGTCGTTTCTCAAGCAAAAAAGTTATCCAAGCAGTGCAATGGGGAGCATAACCAAGGGCAGTCCCTTTTACTTTTCACAGCTGGCAGATATGATAAAGGATGAATAGGAGCCCTTTACCCTTCAAGAGCGGTAGCTGGAGATAGCCAGAGCATCTCATGCATCCCTGTAGACCTCTGCGTGGGCAACTGAAACCCACTACTTCCTCATACAGGCAGTGGAGCCTAGGGACCTGCTCAGCTATGCGTAAAGTAGACGTCTGGGTCATCATCTGAATCACTCCCTACTTTCTACTGACTACACTAACTAGGTCTCCCTTGTTTTTAATGGCGCTTAAAGTCTGGAGCTCCTTACCTTGAGACACCTATGTGTAGGTGTCTTAATTTAGAGCTGATTGTCATCCTGAAATGGAAGGGCTCCCTTCACTAGGTCGCCAGGGGCCCAGGGTACCTGGCCTGACCTCCAGTCACTGCTCCAGGACAGCATGGGTCTCCTGCAGGTCCTATGTTGTCCCTGTCACCTCTTATGCAACTGCGGGAATAAAGCAGTACTGAGGCCAGGTTGAGCTCATTGCCGAATCCTTTCCACCTTTTCAAACGTCTGTAAAATAGTCCCATACCAGGACAATGGTGTCCTATCCATGCTTCGCTGGATGCCACACTTTCCTTGTCCTCCAGCATGAGCATGGATACACTGGGAGTGGGAGTTCATCCCTCCTGACTCTTAATAACTATAGCTGAGCTGGTCTATCCTCTTCGTAGTCATCAGAGAGGCACAGACATTTTATGGTGTGGTTTACCTCCAATATCTAAGTCTCCACTGACTATAAGAGCAATCCAGGTGCCTAGCTCAGATGTAGATGTCTACACTTGATCAGATAAATCCCACCTCGATGAGCCAGGTCTTTGGGCTGCAGTGCTAACTGGGAATCATAAGTGTCTACATCAAACTGGTTTGGCAAGAAAGTCCAAAGCAAACACTTTCAGTCTCAGTTCACTTACCATTGTATCCAATTATGTAGTTATTTATAGTTATTCTGTTTTTCTGTTCTTACTTTCCCTTCCAGCTCAGGGGACAGGATGACAGACGGTGACTCAAATCTTCCAATTATCGAGAGAAAGCTGGGACTCCAGATATGGGGCATAGAGGTACAATAAGAGGAGAGTGACCTCATATGTCGTGTGTGTGTGTGAGTGTGTGTGCGTGCGCACGTGTGTGTGTGTGCCTGTTTCCAGAAAGAGATATGCTCAAAGTAGTCTGGGTGATCTTACAAAAAGATGATCTGACAAAAAGATGATCTTACCAAAAGATGATCTTACAGGAAAGATGCAGCCATGAGAAACGGAAGACCCAGTTTCTAGCTTTGCCCTCCTCCCTACACAACTTTCAACATGTTATTGCTTGATGGTTTGCTTCCCTTCCCTGTAAAACAGGGAGAGTAGTGACTAAGGAAATATTAATTTTAGTGAGACTGAATATGTTCTGGCACCGCACTCCTCCAGCACTGGAGGCTTTCTTACCCACTTTGGGAATTGCTGCATAGCTGTTTTAGCACATTTGAAGTTAATTACCTGTTGCATCAAGAAGGGGGGTTATGGGTTAGCAGCCTTTATCTATACTAGCAGTGGGGCAGCTGCCATGAGGAAGGCACACAATTTTCAAGGAAGGATTTCCAACAGTGTCTATATGCCTCTCACCTCCAGCTTTCCCACTCCGACGGTGGGTCGCTGCAGGGAGAGATACTGCAGCATGAGAGATCCCCTGCTACTTGGGGTGATCTTTGCTTGTGATTTGGAACAGGGCCATACTCAGTCCTGCCTCTTCTTTCTGGCTGGTTTTGCAGACGAGGTTCCTCCCCTGCAACAAGGGGGCTACATTGACTAAAGCCCAGAACCAGTCCAGGGGAGCAGCGAGAAGGTCTCCAACATGTGTCCCAAAATGGTGGTGATCTTCTACAGGTTCTAGTTATGTTCCAAACAGTCCAGGGTCTTTGCTTTTGCCTTTGTCTCCCAAATGCTGTATTAAGCTGCTTTCTAGCACATCTGTAATTAGAGAACCATAGACTCACAAAGGCCGGGCTCATATGCCAGGAAACAAGTCAGACCACCAGAAAAATGTGTGTATCTATTGCAGGGACCCACAGAGACAGATCAGGCCTAAGAGCTGTGTGTGTGTTGGTGTGTGGCACACCCAGGCACGCTGGGTAGGCATGGCTGGTTAACTGTGATGTGCACCAAGTGCAGTGTGCAATTGTGGTTTGGAAGGGTGAGAGACACACCAGTGTCCTCAAGCCTGTCTTTTCTCTGCACTGTTAATTGCTATATATCCCTAACAATGTAGTTATAGCTCGTTAAGGCTGCTGAAAGGGGTCCTTGAACTGACAGGTACTGAGTAAACACCATGTCCCAAAACTAAGCCTGGGATGAGACATGCTCACTCCCCTAGACATTCCTGCACAAACCCAAGCACTGGGGCACTTCAGCCTGGCCTGCTGGTCTTCAAGTGCTAAATCTACAGGATTGCAGAGGGGCAAGGAGGGTGAAAAATCCTTGTCAATCTGGGCATAACAGCACTCTCATTTGCCCCTTCTCAACCCTTAGCACTTTCAGAACTTCCCCCAGGAGAAGTGCCTTTTCCCAGCCCACAAGCACAGCCCTGGCAGTACCACCGAAAATCTAGACGAGCAAAGGCAAACAGCTTTTGTATCTGTCATCCAATGCGCTGGAAAAAACAAACAAACAAACAAAAAAAAAACCACACAGCTCTGGTAGTGACAGCACCAGCCTGGCTCCCAGTTGGTGCCATTGCTGTTCTGAGCAGTCATCCTGGTCACCCCCTAATACTCCTTGCCAGAGTGTTGCAGCAATGCACTTAATCTTCATTCACTTTGGTCTAAGGAGTCCCAGCCAGTACAGGTCTGTGTGGTTTCTCTGTATGATTTATTCCACAGATACTAATGAGTGACCTTATCTGGGCTCCTCCTCATTTCCACACTCAGCCCTTCCTGTCTGAACTCTTCCAATTACTCCTAGTTATACACAAAAGTGGAAATGGGATGTTAGGAGTTTTCTTAGGATAACATGTTGCAAAGCTGACATAGAGGTGTTTGAGGTGCCAGTATAGCATTTCGATGTATGGCTGCCAAGCTAAACCATGATTCACCCCACTCTAAATAAATAATCTGCAAAAAACTGTCAACAAATATGACGAGGCAAAGCAGTATTTGCATCCTCAAACCCTACTGTAGCCCTAATAGCAATTAAGTGTGATTATCAGCTCCTTAAGACACACAAGCTTTCTGCCCCAGGAAACTCCCTGATACTGGCTGGGTGCCATGAAGCTTGTAATCCTCACTTGAGCTCCTTGGTCCTTCCTTCTCCAATCTTAATGATCACCCTAGTGTTTCATGCATCCCAGCTGCCCTGTTTCACACTTATCAGCTAGCTCTTGGAGTTCTAGCAATGACCCAAAAACTCATTTTCTTACAGAACATGAAGATGGTTCCTGTTCCTGAAAAGGCTTATGGAACTTTTTTTGAAGGGGACTGTTACATAATTCTACACGTAAGTAAGGCAAGCAAACATCAATCTGTTTGGCAGGCAAACAGGTTCTTTAGCTCCAGCTTGATCCCCAGGTACTCTCACAAGTGAGAGAGCACTGTAGGATAAAAATGGTTGTGTTTCTGTCTTCACTATCATCTAATCATGCACCTGAATTTAACATTGCCTGTTGCAACAATATTGTGTGTTTAGCATAATCAGAAGGCCAGAGCAGCCTTTAAGTCAGCAATTTATTAAAATGATTTATTTCCTAATCAACTGAATCAGGCACAGAGATGGAAAAATGGCCGGTATATTCCTGGCAAACTAAAGCAAGGCCTAAATTTTTATGACTCATGAGAGTATTTTGGGGGTATGAGAGGTGGCCAGCTAGAGGGCCTTGTTTTAAGGGGATGATGTGGGTTATGGAGGTGTGCCACTTAATGACACATGAGCAGCAGAGAGGATCAGTAGCCCTTTTCCCTCTCCCCGTTAGGAGACCTCTTATATCCCGCCCAAATTTCTCCAGATCTACTTATAACCAGCCCCCTACAGTCTGGGCTGTACAAAGTGCCTTGCATTCCTAAAGCTCTCTGGGAGGATGATGTGTCACACTGAGCTCCCGGACCTCCTTCCAAATCTCTTTATCTGCACAGAGCAATGCAGACCCCATTGCATCAAGCGATGTCCACACTGTGGAAATCAGAAACATTTCCCACTTCTTGGGTCAGAGCATCCCTTCTGCAAACATTCCCAGAAGTCAAGTGTCAGCAAAGCCTCCACTGTCCCACATAACCAAATACGCATAAACACACACCTGTAATGTAACAGAGGCAAGGTCTAGGTCATGCAGTACTTAAATCATATGAAGCAACCTGGGTTTCCAATATCCCACAAAGTATCTAACCATTGAATAGATCAGGAAGTAGGATATTAAGCAAGGATGCGTGTGAACTACATTCTTGTTCTTCATGTGAAACAGGAGACTTGAATGTAGAGCTCCTCCAGGCCCTAAGTTCGTGCCCAAATTATTTGGGTAGGGTACCTACTTTGAATCCTCAAAAACGTTTGCAGGATAGAGAAATGGTTGTCCGCATGCCTCTAGGGATAGATTCAGCTATAAACACAAGAGTTTTGTGCCATTTCAGAGGCCCTGGAATATCCAAGATGTCCACACAGGGCCAGCAGCTGTGACACAAGAGACCTGCACCATTCTGGGGTAGCACCTGAAGCCCAGTCTGGGTGACCCAAAACACCTCAAATCGCCCTAGGATCCTGGCTGAGGCAACTGAATTGGCCCTCTGATGATTAGCTGTGCCACAGACCACAGTTCTTGGAAGATTTCATGCAGAATCCCCTTTTCTTAATGCTACGGACTTGATTCAATTTCCTGCACTTGCTGAAGGGAGTCCCACCTGGCCTCCAAACACAGATGAAAACAGAAAACCTGCCAGTCTTGTGTCATCTCCACCATCCCCATGTGGGTATTCAGATGATCTAAGTCGTCTCTGACAGCTACCGAGCTGGGTCTTAGATTTCCCTTTACTCTTATGGGAGCTTAGATCTTTCTCACATGCAGACACCTAAATTTAGGGACAGAGTTCAGGTACCTGAATACACGCTTATGAGTATCTCATCCACCTTGCAGCTTTTGCTTCGGAGGAGCACACATGCCCTGCAAGCCCTAAGTCACACCTGCCCAGTGCAGAAGTCTCAGATAGCCTTGAAAGTCTTACAAAGCTCATAAATACCGGTATATAGTCAAATGAATCCTCCTGTATGTGTCTTCTTCTGCAAGCCGAATCCACTCCGTGTCAAGCGGGGAAAGCAGGCTGGGATAGCTATGCAGAATGTCTCTCGTGCCCTAATTCACCGTGCAAATGCCTTTATGTTACCCCCAGGTAACATATAGCCCAGGTAGAAAAGTCCTTAATCACACCACATCTCTCCTCACATAAAAGAGGGTAAAAATACTCTTCTTTCTGCCTCTTGACTGGAGGCTCTCCAAACAAAGATTGTCTGCAGGATAAGAGGACTTTGATCGTCTTTAATGACAGTCAATTAAATAGAGTCATTTTGCCACAAATTAATCAGTTGTGCCCACGGAAACTGAGTTCTATTTTATTTAAGTTTGAGTATTTTTCACTGTGGTGCAACTACATAAAGCAAAGAAACAGAATATAGTGTCAAATCCAGTTTATAAAATGAGTTTTTATTATCTTTTGCAGGCATGGATAAACGGGTTTAACACAGCAGGTGACGAAAAATAGCTGGCACAACTCACATAGCAATAAGCACACCTGTTCTCAGACCGCTTGCCTCTTCTTTCTAGGCTATTGGGTTTTTCTGTAACAAGATGAATCACAGCATGCACACATAGGTTCAGCTTTATTTGCAGTTATATCTGTTTTGCAAGTCAGCAGGAACTCAGAGGCAGTTTCTGTTCCTTAATAGTATGATATAAGAGAGAGAAAGGGCAAGAAAGGAGAGTACCTCCAAGGAAATAAATACAAGCGTATATTACATTCAAAAAAGTGATCTGTGAGAAGAACATCCTTTAAGTTTTGATATCAAACTCTACAAAAGTAGGACAGATTGAATGTATGAAATTTTGAAGTTGCACAGGTGCTCCATTTCCACGATAAGAAGAGTCATAAACGTACGTAAGACAGAAACATAGTTCAGTGCAGAGTGTACGCAGGCCCCATAGGTGCTCTCCCAAACTGGGGCCCTGGGAGCTGAGCTAACGTTCCGCTCTAGCTTGCCTGAGGGTCACTAGGCTGCTCAGGCTTTGGTCAGCTTTGAACCCCCTTGTGCTAACACAGTTTTTCGTGTCCCTAATGCCCCTCCCTTGAAAACAGTGACATAATGGTCGGGGTGATGGTGATGGAGGCCAAGAGACGGGCGACCAGACCACAGGGTGAGCTCTGAGGGAGTGTCGTAGGGCTCAGTCCTGCTTCCCATTGCCCAGGAGAAAGGCAGAAGAGGAAAAGGCCCTGGGCAAGGGCCCCATGATCGCTTGTTCGTACTAGGTCTCCTCGGCCAGCAGTGTTCTTTGCCAAACCTCTATGGGCTTCATCTTCCCAGAGAGGGAAAATGCATCCTGAATCTTGTCTTTCACACCTCTTCCAGAACAAAAGGACCTCTCGTGGCTCAGCTACAGACTTGCATTACTGGATTGGCAAGGATTCATCCCAGGATGAGCAAGGTGCTGCTGCCCTGTACGTCATCCAGATGGACGATGCACTTGGGGGGGACCCCGTGCAGCACCGCGAAGTGCAGGGACATGAATCTGAGACCTTCCAAAGCTACTTCCGGAACGGCATTGTGTGAGTAGCGTAAAATACCCCACAACAATGCAAGTCTCAGTCCCTGGGGTTCCTTCAGCTTCTCTCTATCCAAGAGGCATCAGCATTTCAAAAACCTGAAAAACATGGACCAGTTCTGAATCTGGTCAAAATGCAAAAGAAAAATTTCCTATTTAAAAAAATTTAGTTTTAAGTGTTAAGATTGGAACCACGTTGTTTTGTTCTACTGATCGTTTTCCAAGATGTTTGCTGTAAATGCATCTTAGCCTCCCTTTTGTTCACTCTAGGGTCATCTTTCCTCTCTCCTCCATATGCTTTAGATTAGTATGCCCATTCAGGACACTTTAGACTAATATCCACTTTGCAGAGAAGTGAAGATTTGGCTCACACTGAGAGTAATTTTCCTGCATTGAAAGCAAAGTTTGGCTCACTGAACTTCTGACATCTAAAAGATAGTGTCTTGTCCAGCCACGTGGTCTTGGCCCCCTTCAGGGTCTTTGGAAGGTGACTCCAATAGCTTTCCTCCAGGAGAATCTGTCTGTCTCCACCAGCAATAAACAGAGCCTAAGTGCCTCACTTTTAAATAGCTGAAGAAAACTGAGAGGAAAGCCCATCCTTAGTCTGTATCCTATATTCTAGTCTGGCTTTTGGTACGGCTGTATTGTGCATCCCTACATCTCATAAGTTTCTTCAGGACCTTTGTGAGACAGTAAAGTGCTTTTATCGTCATCTTAATGAGAAGTAAGGGGCAAAGAAGTGCTAAAATTCAAACTATCAAGAGCATGTAGGTTTAGAGGTCTGTTTAGAAACCTCTGCCCTGAAATCAATAGCCTTTTGTGCTGCCTACGTCAACAATTTTCTACCTCAGCTAAGTTTGAATAGAACAACCATTTTCAGCAAAACCAAATTTTAGCAAAAAAATCTTTATTTTCTGCAAAACATGTTTCTTGAATCTCTAAGGAATATTTCATTTCTGAGGTAACACTGCCTTGCTTGATGAGATTTTCAGTTTGGTTATATCATGTTTCCATTGCCCTCCCTGACTCACCTGTTCAGCTACACACCTTCTCCCAAGATGCACGACAGCAACACAACACCCATAACCAGTGGAAGGACACCATGAAGAATCATTGTACGAACAGAAACCGTGAACGGTAGAGTCAGGCAACAAAGCAGCATCTGACGTTCCATTTTTGGGAGTCTAAGATGATATTCTCCTTAGATTTTTACTTGTCACCAAAAGCTTGAATTTTTTTCAGAGGAGAGAGGGTCAACTATTTTCTAACCAGCATGAACTCTTTGTTCCCTGCTCCACAACAGCTACAAGAAGGGAGGAGTAGCTTCAGGATTCAAACATGTGGAGACCAATATGTACAACATCAAGCGTCTTCTTCATGTCAAGGGGAAAAAGCACATATCAGCCACAGAGGTAAGCACAGGACACCTCTCTACTTATGGACCATTTCTTCTTGCCTCTCCTCCTACACCTATTTTCCACCATGTTTGCTTGCTAGATAGCTCATCTCTGCTTGAGCACCCCTACCACAGGACAGTTTTCAAGAGCTTGCTGTGGGGTTTGGTATTATCTTATTGCTGTTCTCAGAAAATAGGTTAGAAAACTGGAAGTTTTGGAGAAAGAGTAGGGAACACCTTCAGTTCACAAAGGCCTACCCTGTCTCCCCCCTGCATTAATAAGAGTAGAGTTATTCACATCCATTCAAAGGGAAAATAGATCTTACAATCCCAGTGTCATTGCTGAATCTAGCTAGAAAAATGAACATATCATTGCATACCAGATCTTACATTCCTGGGAGCAAGTTCCCTATGACTTGACTTGTGGCTCTTGTTACCCCCTCCAACCCAAACTGTTTCATGTCCTTGTGACAGGTAGAGCTTTCCTGGAACAGTTTTAATAAGGGTGATGTTTTCTTGCTGGACCTCGGGAAAGTGCTGATTCAGTGGAATGGACCCAATTGCAGCATTGCGGAGAAATCTAGGGTGAGTACAGGCACAAAAGCCCCTTCATTTATTAGATTACTTTTTGATGCCTGCAGTGAGACAAAGCACAAAGAAAAGAAAAAGAAACAGTGAAAGATGCTTGCAAAGCGAGGATCTCAGTAAAGCTAGAGACACGTGGACGAACAGAGAAAATCATGGTAGATCTACTTCTCCATCTGCTGATATCAGAAGCCAGGGAAGTGCTGTGCTCAAGCCTCAAATGGGGTGTCAGGGGTTGCCTTGGACACATCACTAACTCCAGCACCAGAAAAGCATCTACTTCCCTCTGAGGACGTACATTTCCAGCCCTCTGTGGCCTATAGTTTGAATAAGATAGGGTCTAAAAAGTCAGTAGCAACAGTTATTTTAACTGCAATAACTTCCCCAGGGGTAGAGGAATTTTTAGTTTTTACAGCATCACAGGTAATCCCAGCTCGGTCCATATGAGACAAGCAGGAATGTGTATCCTAAGTCTTGGTAGGATAGTTTTTATCCAGAGCTCTCAGAGCACTTTAAAAAGGGTCATTATCCTTATTTTATTGACAGAGGAACTGAGATATAGAGATTTAATAAAGCAAGATCTGCCAATGGGTCATAGGCTATTGAGCTCATAGCCTGTCACTACACGTGTTAAATGGCAGCTAGCGCTACTCTTCACATGGTGACCCCTGAAGAGCTGGGATGGTGGAGGTTCACAGGGAAGGTAATTTGCCAGGACACAAGGGAAGAGGTGAAGATCCAGGTGAGGGTGGAGAAGAGACAAAGAAACTACCAGTAACCAGAGGAAGGGGAGCAGGAAGAGGGAAGGTTGCTGTAAGGAACGGGCCATGGCTCACCTTAGGCCTGGCAATCAAGCAAATCAATTCCTAGGCCTAACAAAGCGGACCCCTTTCAAAGCTATTGTCATAAGACGGTGAAAAAATCACACGTCATCCATTTTTCTACGGAAAATTGAGATTTCAGCCTAATTAGTTATTTAGCATTTAACAGAGTTTTTTGTCGTGGAAAATTTCCATGTTTTTTGAAAACTTAAAACATTTAAATTTAAAATGTCATCATGGTGCATCCACGGTCCCATAGCTCTGCTTCCTCTGGCTTCTATTCTGCTTAGCATGCGTACGTCTCTCTTCCGGATCGTGTCTCACAAGGTTATTGGATTTGCTTACGTAAAGTCATGCACACGTAATGCTTGTTCTGACTACTGCATGTCTGTGCCCTACAAGAACAAACAACAGTAGTGACTCCACTAAGGAATGTTTTCCTGGGAATTAGTTAATAAGCAGGTTTAATGGACACATCCTCATTTTTTAACAGCTAAATTTGCGAGACAATGGCAGCTTCAGAGAACTGTAGTAATCTAGCTTAGACTATTAGTTCTCAGTCATTACTATAGCTCTGAGGCAATGCTTGCTGAATTCATTGTCTGGATCTGGATTTGTCCCCTTGTGATCCTCACATAGGGCCTCGCATTGGCTCGTAGCATCAGGGACAGCGAAAGGGGTGGCCGTGCTCAAATAGGCATTATTGACAATGAGAAGGACTCTCCAGACCTCATGCAAATCATGAAGATGGTGCTGGGTGAGAGGCGTGGAGAGCTCCAAGACGCCATCCCAGACACAAAAGCAGATGAGCTGCAGAAGGCAAATGTCCGGCTTTACCAGTAAGTCTCAGGCTGAGCCTCCGAACCCCAGCCCTTCTCACAGAGAGCTCTGCACAGCCTGACTCTTCTCGATGACTCTTTCTTTCAGTGTCTACGAGAAGGACAACGACCTGGTGGTACAGGAAATAGCTACTCGGCCCCTGACGCAGGACCTGCTCCAGCATGAGGTGAGAGAAAGATCTCGGTCCTTATAGAGAGAAACGCCGCTGTGGCCTCCTTTGTTTTCAGCTGAGCACCTGTTTCTATGAAATACTCTGTTTGCAGAAAATGATCAGCCCTTTCATCCTTTAAATTGTCAGGTGTCCTCTAAAAATAGGGTGCTTTAGCCTCCACCTACCTTCTTGGTGGCCAGAGACCGGGAGTGGATTGAAAATGCTTTAATAAAAGGTGGCAAACAAGCCCTCTCAGCTTGAGGAATATGTTCCTCTCAGAGGAATATGTTAGCTGGGCAATCATTATAAAAGGAGAGTCAAGGCGAGGTGGGTTGAAACAAGCCAGGACTAAATTCCAGATGGAAATCAGGCTTCTTAACACTTGCACAGTGATATTTTGGGACAGCCCTCCATTTGCAGAAATGAGAGCAAGCAGCCATCCCGCTTGTAAAATTATGAAGATTAGATATGTATTCCTGTTGTAGCAAGTGACTAGACTCAGTGACCCTCCTGGAAGGAGGTTTCTTACAGAACCTCTGTTTAAAGGCACGGAGAAAACAGAGGCCTTCCTAATATCCTTCCAGCTAAAAGTTGGCAAAGAAATGCTCATCCATGATTGTCTGCTACACAAAGTGGCCCACGTGGGATTGTGCTGCAGGCAAGTCATCTGGCTCCAGCTCCTTTATTCGTCTTACAGCCCTTACGCATGCTCCATTCAGTCCCTGGTGTCAGCACTTTTAAATCCTGCTGGTTTGGGAGCAGCTCTCATGAGGTTGTAATGGCCAATTTGGAGCAGTGCCTAGGAAAAACATATATTTTATTTCTTCAGAGTTAAAGGTCAGCTGTTGGGATCAGAGGCACTCACAAGGTTCGTGCACCCAAGAACTCAGGGACTGTACAGTTGATGCAGTCATAGCCCATTCAGGGACCACAGAAAATCCATTATCTCTTGCTTCAGCCAATGATTACACCAGGTTACACAGGGCTAGCAGCTCTGCAAGGCAAGGAAATAAGCTAGATCTATATCTCCAAGTAGGGGTCAACCTAGATATGCTACAAGTATATTTCCCTTTCCCTTTCCCTGAAAAAAAGGTTTTACATCTGGATTTTTTTTTTTCTGTTTTACATTAGGACTGTCACATTTTAGACCAAGGTGGCTTTAAAATCTATGTTTGGAGAGGAAAATTATCCAGCAAGGAAGAGAAGAAAGCAGCCTTCAGCCGAGCTTTGGTGAGCTGTAATATAGAGCAAACAATGTCGTGGGAGGGTAACTAAGCACTAATCTAGATCTGACCATTCATTATAATTAAGTGTGGGTCTTTAGGAACTGGCCTGTGTAATAATAGGACTTACACTTTTAAGGGAGATAGGATGACGTAAATGCAAAATTGTTGTTCACCAGATCGTGATAGAACTGGGATCTGTCACTGAAACTAGGAGGAAATCAGTTAAAGAAAATGAAAGAAAAGAGAACACAAAAGAAAATAGTTTCTTACAGTAGACGGTCGACTTCTAGAATTTGTTCTTTGAGATGTGGTGGAGGCTGATGATATCAGCGGTTTCAAAAAGGAATTAGACAAATTCATGGTCAGCAGGTCCATAAACAGATATTAAAGGGGGTTGGATCTTCTGTTCCCTCTAAATAGACATGACCCAATAATGTGGATGCTGGGGAGAGTGAAGGGATCAGACTGCAGATAGTCAGCAGGTTCACACGTGCTCACTAGACAGCATCTCCTACAGCCACTGCCCAAGGCAGCATGGACTGCTCTGATCCAGAGAGGCATTTCTTATGTTTGTAATCAACACTGAGATACCTCGGGGAAGCCAATGGGGAATCTGATTGCTCTCTGGAAAAAAAAAAAAAGGCCTTATATGTAGGTGCTACAGACTAAATCTCAGGTCCATTGCAGTCAACAAGATAATGCCAGTAGGTCTGGGCTCAGGTTCTGTGTGTGAATTTGAAGCTGACATGAGGTCTTCCACTGGGTAGAAATAGATCTGTTACGAATTCAGACTGGCCAACCTGAGGTAAAACCAGGGATCACGTTAAGGTGAAGTACATCAGCATAGCACACTGGCACTAATCCCGGCCCTTCCAATAAGGTATCATATAGTTTTTTTCTGGCCTAGCATGCTCCAACACGTTCTTTCAGACAAAATTAGCCTTGCGAGAGCCTGAGTGAGTAAGGCACTCGGTAGTTCTTTCACAAGTTGGCATGTTGAAGTGAAGACTACAAGGGAACTTGACTTTTAACTCTATTGGCTATGTTTCTTTTGCCTATCTAATGACTTGTTTTAAGACCATAAATGGCCTCACCTTCAGTGAAATGTTACCTGGGGATACTCATCTTCAATACTGGTCACACTTATTGTTTCAGGGAAGAAAAGCTTAGACAAACTTAGCCTTCAGACCTATCTCACAGTCCTCTGTGCTCCTTTCAAAAGCTTAACTCAGATGCTTTTTAGTAGGCAATCAGCTTTGCAAATTCTGGCCTTGAGCTACAAATGTAGAATAAAAGATATCTCTTTCAGCATGGCAGGTGGGAGGGATGGGAAGACCATCTGCTCTGCTTTTCCCCAGGGGTAGTGTGTGGCTGCGGTATTTACAGCACAAAATGAGTGTGAAGCGCACACTCAGGCTCCTTCCCTGAAAGGCGGCTGTCAGCACTGTACCTCTGGGTCGTTCTGGAGCCTGCTGAGATAAACACGAGAGCGCTTACTGAAAATTGAGCAATGACTTTGACACTGTGGCAGAACACAGATAATTTTCTTCCCTCTCAAACTGTATCAAGCACCTATGTTGAAGTAGTCTCTTAGCTCAGTAGCTGCCCTATTTGTGAGTGCTTGTCTCTTCAGAACGTATGTCACACTCTGGTACTTAACTGCCTCCATCCCTTTACTATCTTGACAAGTCACATTTTTTAACAGGCAAAAGGGAGGACGCTCTCACTTTTTTAAAGAGGGACAAAAAGGTCAGAGCAAAGCAAAGAACTGAACTGTGCTCTCAGGTCATGGGCACATCCCATACACCCTTCCTTCCCCTCCACTCCTGGATCCCTCACCAGAAGCTATTTGCAGATCTGGGCGAGACAGAGGAGGGTGATTTTCATTAGATCTACGGGCTGAGATTCTCTTCAAGATGAAGATGCCATTTCGAGATTAGTTTTAGGAAGTGATCCAGGTCACCAGCCTCTGGGGCAAGGTTCAGTTGCCTAAATTCAGGTAAAAACATAAGCAGTCTAGTGGAAGCTTGTAGACACCACACCTCCATTTATAAGTCTACATGTGAGTGTCTTAATCTTCAGATGAATCTTGTCCTTGGTCATGCTGCTGGGAGATGTTTGCTCTTTGGACTGGCTCAGTTCCACCTCCTTCTTCTCATGTCTGTAAAAACTTCAGTGTGTCCCATCTAAAGTCCTTTTGCAACCCCGCTAGGGTTTCATCCAAGCCAAAGGCTATCCTCCTTCCACCAACATTGAAGTGATAAATGATGGAGCGGAGTCAGCCATGTTTAAACAGCTCTTCCAGAAGTGGACGGAAAAGGATGAAACGCAAGGGCTGGGCAAAGTCTACACTACCGGCAAAATTGGTGAGTATGTTTCAGAGCCATGAATTGCCCCAGATTTGGCTTTACTACCTGCTCACTTACGCTAAGTGACAGCTGAGGGAACATCATTCACATTAATTGTCTCCTGTCTTTAGCATCTTGAAAATGTAGCGCACGTTCCTCTCATGCCCCATATTTTCCACCTTATTCAGTAGATGCAAAGGAATCAGCAACTGAGCAACGTTCACAACTTCCAAGGCTTCTTATATGAACCGAGATGCTGCTTATTCCAAATGTAAATGTTGGCAGAAGATCGATCTCCCCTGAAAAAAATATATGCAAAAATTCACACTTACAGAGCTTTTTACAAAATTTTCTTTAGATACGGCTAACAATGAGCCTGATAAGGAAGAGATGAACAACATTCTGCTCTCATTTACACTGGCATCCGCCCAGGACCCTCCTGACGTCAATAGAATTATTCTGTACTTACACCGGTGTAAACAGTAGCTCAATTTATCATGCTACTGAAGTGAATATTGTAGTGTATTAACCCCAGAAGGAAAAAAGTACTGAAGAGGTAGACCTTACAGATGAATGAGAGGACAGTGATAGACTTGCTGAAAGTCTCCATCAATGATAACTTCATAGCCACAAATCTCTTTCCCTTGCAAATTCTCTCCATCTCCCTCTTCTCTCCATTTCTTTCTCTCTCCTTTCCATGCATACTCTCTCTCTCTCTCTCTCTCTCTTTATCATGGACTGCAGAAATGTAGCCTTTTTATTTATGAAAGGAACATTTTAAAGGGAGGGTTATAACTATAGGTCTGGAAAATAATCATGAATTTTGAGTCAGGAGGTAACTAACATTTTTACCAGCCAATCATCACAACTTCACTGGAATGTGCAATATGGCCAGTTGCCAACCCAGAGCACAGATCAACATCAGAGTATGTGCGCTCTTGTATGTTTTGAAAACAACATTTTCTTACTGGTGGCAAGACTGGCTTCATGCAACTGTAAGCCGTGTTTCTGTCAGGTACATAATAACTGTGTGTGTGCATGAGGGTGGTACACAGGGTTTGCATGTTTTACACGCTTTGCATGCATTTAACACCTTATGTTCATGCTTTGATTCTGGTGATGCATCCAGCCAAGGTGGAGCAGGTGAAGTTTGACACCACTCAGCTCCATGCCAGACCAGAGCTAGCTGCTGAGCAGAGAATGGTGGATGATGCCTCTGGGGATGTAGAGGTGAGAGATCTCCTTTCTCTGACAAACGATGCAATTCTCAGGGTGTTTCCAAACCCCTCTGCCATTTCACATGCAGCAGCTGTACGGACCTGTGAAAGTATGCCCGGCTTTTCCGCCTTTCCTCCCCAAGAAAGCACGGCTGCAGCCAAAATAAATTCCTTGTCAACTCTAACTAATGCAACACTTACTCAGGGGTATTTCACCTCCAAGCATTGGCCAGTGGAGCAAAGAAGTCACCGAGTTTACTCTAACCCTCTCCTGCCACACGCACAGGGCACAAGAATGACACATTCAACTCCCTTTCTGCATTGTCTCATACTTTGGTCCATGTCACCCACATTTATGTGGAGCAAAGACCCTCCTCTATTCTTGCAGCCTCCCATGGCTAGTTAAGAGAGGAGCCCTGGGGCTGTGAGGCACCAGGAGGCTGCATCTCCTTTAGGGTCACCAACTGTCAAAAGTCTTATTAATGGCCCACACGTCGTGGGAGTCATGGGAGAGATATGAGATTGCTGGCAAGCACTTAATCAAGTTGGGGAAACATAGGTTGGCATCCAAGAGGAAAGAGGAAGATTCATCTTCACACCTCAAGACCTGGCTCTGCTGGCAAAGGGGCTGTGCTCTGCCTGTACGTCCACTCCACTGCTGCTTATCAAGACATCTCTCTTGCTAGGTATGGAGGATTGAGGACTTGCACATGCAGCCAGTGGATCCCAAGAAATATGGGCAGTTCTATGGGGGTGATTGCTACCTGGTCCTGTACACCTACCTGAGATCAGGCAGGCCTCACTATATCCTCTACATGTGGCAGGTAGGTCAAGCCAAAACAGAAGTGACTGTGCTGTGTCTATTAGAAGACTAAAACTGGTGTTTATTAAAAGCCTAAAGCGAATGGAAGCAATTGCACACAAAAACCCAACTGACAGATCCCAAAGAACTCACATGCTCTTTGCTTATCCGCTGTCCACTTGCAAATATCCCAAGCCTCTGTCTTGTAAGCAACACGGACTCTCTAAGCCCAAGTTGCCATCAGACTGAGAGATGGGAATACTGAACAGAGAGCATGAAGGATTATGGGGTTTACAGGGCTGAAGAGAAGCCTTACAGGCTTTCAGATTTTTCTTTGAGTTCCTAGGTCCTGCATCATGTGCATATTTGAGTAGCTCTGCTTTCCATTTTTGAGTATATAAATCTCTGGATTACAGAGAAAAGCTTTGAAAATGAGGCTTAAAGGCTCCAAGACCAGAATGCAAGTTTAAAATCAAGTAGTTTGAGTTCTGATCTTGTGATATTGTAGGCAGGAATCTGGGTCATGATTCTAGCAAGCTTGGGATTGGCAAGAAGTTACACTTCATACCCTTTATACCCATTACCTCGTCATCTTATTTGTGGTGTTGCTTCCCCCACTAGGGTCGCCATGCCTCTGTGGATGAAATCACGGCCTGTGCCCTCAATGCTGTCGAGCTGGACAAAAAGCATGGGGATGAGGCTGTGCAGGTGCGCGTGACAATGGGCAAGGAGCCATCACACTTCCTGGCGATCTTCAAGGGCAAACTCATCATTTACGAGGTAACGTAGCTTTGTGTGCAAGGGCAATGGAAGGTGCAAACCCCAAGGATGGAGCAGCACCTACAGTGGACGTAGTCCGGAGTAAGGGGCTGATGTTAAGGAAAGGTGTCCGCTAGGCCTGTATGTGCTAGCATGGGGAAAGAATGGAACACCTCTAGCTCTCTTTTTGTGGTACTTACATAGCCACCGCTGCTGTGGCGTGTCTTCAAAATTCCCTTTTTCATGAAGTGAAGCAGCTCTGTGCACTTGCCCTTAATAATGGGTAACTAAGGCACAGAGAGCCCAAGGACTTCCCACAGTCACTGAGAAGTCTCTGATAGAGGGGGAACATCTCAGGAGTTGAACCTCAGCTCTCCGTACCGACTTCCCAAGTAGGCTGAACAAAGTAAACACCTAAGGGCGAACAGTCCTGGGCTGAGTTAGACTCAGCTATCTGTCTCTGAAGTCCAGCATTTACATGTGATGTTCTTTCAAATTCTATCCCAAAATATTCTGCAGAATTGCAATAAAAGAACTGTGTTGTAAATTACAGATAGCATGATCCTTCAGGGTCTGGCCTCCAGAGAAGGTCCCCCAAAACACCCTGCGAAAAGTTACACAAGTTGAATTGTCCCTGCCTGAATTTCATCTCTTTATCTTCTAATCCACTTAACTTACTGCTTTCGTTGCTGCCATCTGTTGTAGAGACATTATAAATGACTGGACAAGAGCGGGATTGCCCTCAGCACTCAGTGGTGGCCCAACCATATGGCTTCCACAACAGATGTTCAGCTAAGCTCACCACAGTTGAAAATCTGAGTCCAGCTGTCGTGTCCTTAGATGGCAAACGCATAGCAGATCCTAGGGTCTGTTTACATTGAACTCAAGTGCCTTGACAGGAGCTTGTCGAAACTAGGATAACTAGAATAACTAGGGAGAAATTGAAGAGTTATGACATGCAGGATTTATTCTGGCCTGGAACCAGAACATATTTGGATTTACTCACCTGCTGCAGTTGGGCTCTCTACAGGCCTGTGGTCCCTCACTGCAGCAGCATGAGGGGCTATGAGCTGAAAAGTCTTTCTCCTCTAATCAGTCACACTCCGAATTTGCATGCCATCCTCACCTCCCAGTGCTGTCCTTCCCTGTTTCCTCACAGGGCGGTACAAGTCGGGATCAGAAAAGCACGCCCGAGCCTGCAATCCGCCTCTTCCAGGTGAGGGGCACAGACGAGATGAACACCAAGGCCACGGAGGTGCCAGCCCGGGCCTCCTCTCTCAACTCTAACGATGTCTTCCTGCTGACGACCAACCAAGTCTGCTACCTGTGGTGTGGGAAGGTGAGACTTCAGATAGCCCAGGGGAGGCAGCTGAGGGGAGCCAAAACTTCTGACACAGGGCTCAAGTCTTCTACCCTCCGCCGAGCCGTGGAGGTATATTCTTGGGCAAGCAGCCGGTGCACCCAGGAGAAGGCCCTGTCTGTGGAAGATTAACAGGAATATGACCCTCCCTTCACAAAAGTAACCCTCCCTTTAGATGTTTATACAGCAGACCCTTTCAGCTGAGCAAACCGCCCCAGGTTTCCTCTCCAGCCAACTGCGGGAAATTAGCTGGGATTAGGGCATATTCTTTTAGCCTATTTAGGTTTCTCCCTTAGAATGAGATGAATTGAGCCTTGGATGCCACTGTCTGCCCTGAATGGCCCTCCACTAGGTTTGGAGTTTTAGTGACCACCTCAGATGTAGTCAGTGAATCTCAGTCCTTCTGCCTGCTCAACCCATTGGAGGATGAAACCCTCAAAGCATTAAAGCAAGTCTAAAACTTTTGAGGTGAACGCTGGGTCAGGCCAGCTCTTCCCCACAGACAAATTTTGCCAGTCTGCCCCTAACTCCACCTCAATCTTCTGTCATGAATGCAGGGCTGCAGCGGAGATGAAAGAGAGATGGCAAAGATGGTTGCCGATGTCGTCTCAAAACGGGACAAGCTGACCATTTTGGAGGGGCAAGAGCCAGCAGAGTTCTGGGAAGCCCTGGGAGGCAAAGCCCCTTATGCCAGTGAAAAGAGGTAATAGTGACCTGGTTGTTCCTCTTGGTATGCAATATTAAGCAATGAATCAAAGCTCTGGAGGGATGTGAGGAAGCAATTTGATATCGTGTCCTCACCCCAGAGCACACTACGTCAGAGTATCCCCAAAATCTTGGTCTGCACAAGCCCTACTGGAAACCCCATTAAGATATCTCTTGTCCAGGTTTTGGGTAAGACTTTCCGTGAAGTAGGAGCTCCAGATCCAAATCCAGTAAACAAAGGTCCCTAAACTGTTCTCTCCCCACAGTAAATCTATGCAGTGTCTGTCTTAAGACATGACTGTCCTAGGGCTACATAAACTGCATATTCCATTTCCATCCATTACTAGCCTGATTGGCAGTCCCAGGAGGTTCTAAATTTACTGTCAAGCAACCTGGATTCCTTCAGGCTTTTGAGCGGGTGAAAAGTTCCTTTGCAACCTAGTGGTCTCACGTGGCTTTCACCTGAGAGTAGGCTCGTCTCCATGAGTAGGGAAGGGTTGCGCTTTTGCCTTCTTTGGGTAGAGAAGGGGTTACTTTAAATACTGTTAAAATCGTCCAAGAATTCCTTGAGAACTGACTTTACCAACTTTCAGGCCTGATGATGTTCCCACCTCATCCATCACAATCATAACTAGTCGTTGCTGGGCCAGCAGTAAACCACAATGGAAAGGTTTTCATTTCTCTTGCTTTTTCTTTCCCTGCCACGTGTGAGGTAGGTTTCAAGAGCGGAACGCCCACTACCAGCCTCGCCTCTTCGAGTGCTCCAACCAGACAGGACGGTTCATCATGACAGAGGTGGTAGGTTTCTGCCAGGAGGACTTGGACGAAGATGACGTCATGCTGCTAGACACTTGGGAAGAGGTCAGCATAGATTCCTCCTCCCCTTTCCCCAGACATGTTTTCAAACCAGATCTGGTTTAATTCATTTTATAATTCAGCATTCAACATGAAATTGAGGGCAATGCCTTCTGTCCCATCCCCAAACCCTTCCCAATGCCCCTCCTGGTAGAGGGGCTTATACCTAACTCTTTTCATCCAGTTACAAAACACTTCAATGAGGCAGTATTGTTAGCCCTGTTTCACAAGAGGGGAAACCGAGGCACGGAGAGCAAAGGTATGAGCTCTTTTGCCAGCAGGGTGGCACCCAGAAACCCTCACCCTCAATTCCTAGCACCAGTGATGAGAACTTGCTTTAGCCTGTTGGAAGCATACTCCAGCTGGTTTGCTCAGAGGATACTTGAGTTTTTGATCACACAAGGACTAGGTTTAATTACCTTGAAATATGTGAGAGCTGTTTCCTGAAACATTCATGCTGTGGGGCTGTCTCAAAAGCAAAATCCTTCTTGGTTTGCAGCAAATCTAGAATCAAAATCCCAGGACGTTATTTGGCAACAACAATTCCAGTCTTATCTCTGCTTCAACAGGCAGGGGAGAGCAAATAAATGTGTCTCCAAGGTTCTAACTGCTCGCTGATCTTCATTGCAGATCTTCATTGCCTTCTCTCATTGCAGATTTTCCTTTGGGTTGGCAAAGCCTCCAATACATATGAGAGAAATGAAGCAATTGCCTCAGCGAGGGAGTATCTCAAGACCCATCCAGCAGGGAGAGATCTGGCAACTCCAATAATACTGGTGAAGCAGGGCTATGAACCCCTCAACTTCACAGGATGGTTCAATGCTTGGGACCCCTACAAATGGAGCGTAAGTAACTGAGAAAACACTGTGGTGTGCATGTGTGCCCGGCAGTGCTTAAAGAGTGTCACTGTCCATATCCGCTACGATACCTGAAGCAAAACTTCACCATGATATCTCTTGAGCTTCGTGTCTTCCTGACGCAGGGCGACCTGACCAGCTTTTGCTCCTTCTCCAGCAAAAAGTACCTATTTGGTGAAACTGAGAATGGAAGTAAATGTGCTTTAATTCACACTATTCATATCTTCCTTTTAAAAATATCAGGTCCCAAATCAGATGGTTTGGCCTTGCAGCCAAAAAAATAAATTTGGGGGCTGCTAATAGCAAAATCAAGTTCAGAATCCCAGCGGAAGCACCCCAGATCACAAAGAGAATTTAAAAATGTTCATTTTCAAAATAATGATGTCACAGAGAAAAAATCCTGACCCAGCTTTAAGGGCAAACTCCCAGGAAATGAAAGATGAGAACAGATAGGTCTTGTTTCCAGGTTCACAGACTGTCCATCAGAGCCCTGGCACTGAAGGCCCTGAAAAAGGTCACTTTCGATCCCTACATACAACCCATCTTCTCAAAATCTAATTTACAAACACCAGCTGTACAGAAAGGGGAACCTGCCCCAGGAGTTGCCTGAGATATACAGAAGTCTTGCCCCCCACCCCGTTTAAAACACACAGACTTGAAAGTACTTCAGTAGTTTAAAGTGGAGCAAAGATTTGCTCACACAGCTGGTGCGTGGGGACCTGCCGAGTGCTGTCAGTGCCGCTCCACAACTTGGGCTGTGCATAGCAGGGTTGGACCAAAGAAGGAGTAATGCACTAACCCTGTGCAGACCCCATACCAACCGGACCAGCCAGCCTGTGCGCTGGGTGCTGCAGCACAGAGTATACTGGGAATATAGGACAACCCTGGAGAGGCTTTACTGGTTTATCTACCCAAAGTATTGGGCCTGATTTCAGTTCGAAGTAAACAATGAGGTGGGAGCAAGGCTGCCAGCCTGGACTGATACGTCTGCCACCGGATGGCACTGGTGTGCATGACATAGAAATCAAAAAGCTGCTTGATGATGGAGAGTTGGGAAAAGCTCAGCTCCCAGGTGGTGTTTCCCCAGAGCAGGCTTAGTCAGCGCAGTGCAGGGTCCCTGGAGCTTTACTCAGCAGGCTGTCACTGATCACCCCTTCTCTATCCCGTTTTTTTCTACGAACATTGGTGTTCATCTGATTCACAAGCACTCCTGTTTTCTGGTTGCGTGAAGGGCAGGTGAAGTCCCATGCTGGAGCCTGCAGGTGGGACAGACAAGCAGCAGGGGTGAAGGTCTCTGGGGGGCTTCACACTGCAGGAAATCTCATGCAGAGCTATTTTTTCCTGTAGCTGAATTTGCATCCTCTTTCTTTGCAGCTGGCGTAGTGGTAGAAAGTCTGTCTTAACAGCAGGTTTTGAACGGATAAGACAGTAACTCCCGGAGAACTGAACCTTAAAACAATGCTGATGCTTGAAACAAAGGTCATAAACTTGGGAGTTTTTGAGAAACCACCAAAAAAACAAGTATACAGCTCAAAAAAATGCATGCCCCTGAAAAATATCCCCTGTAGGCAGCTTCAGCAACTACAGACATGCAATTCAAACTGTTAACGTCCCAGGAACATCTGGTGTGTGTGTTCATTGCTCAGTTTTGGGTTTCAATCTGTTTGCTCTGCAACCCGTGTGTTTATGTTGTTTGTTCTTTTTGGGGAACTTTTGTAGATCGCCCTGATAAGAACTGACATCTCCTGGCTGTTCAGGAAAACACAGTCATCAGCTTTGCCAAAATATCCAATACATTCCTTTTTAGGAAATAAGGGGTATCCGGTACTACATGGCACAAATTATATCAAGCATGGGACTGAGGCTTGGACTTTGAAAAATCAGTAGCTTTAGCTAAATTAAACAGGGGAGGAAAAGACAGGAAAAAAGCTTGTCCTAAACTTTCATGCTTTGCAAGATCCGTTTAAAACTTAGAAGATTCAAATTCAGTGGTAAATAAGGTTTCTCTTGGTTTGCTTCCTGCTCTGTTGAGTCTTTACGTTTTCTGTTTTCACCTTGTATTGTACAACTGCAGAGGCTGAAATGTGTTTGTTTCTTTATTTTCAAATGAAAGCTCATATTCTGGCAGAATCTCCTGATTCCAGGAGTTGGGGATTAAAGGAAACACAAGCTGCCACCATTATTGCCATCCCTGTGGCTTTAAAATTTACATGATCTCTCAAGCCCTTTGGAGAACAGGAGCATGTGGTTATTAGAGGTGGCCTTTGCTTCTCATGGCTCTCTTTACCTTTAGGATGGCAAGTCCTACGAGGAGATGAAGAACAGCTTAGGAGATGTGTCGGCTATATCTGAGATCACAGTGGTGAGTGGGTCCTAGACCCTGTGGGTGAGAAACATCAGGGTATTAATACCGCCGTGCTCCCCAGCCTGGTCACATGAAGGAGAGGGCATGACGATCAGAGCAGGCATGAGGACCTCAGGCTCTCAGGATCAGAGATGTGCTCCTCCATGAAAAGCAGAAGGAGATGTCATTAATAGTCCATAAACATACCCAAATCTCTTCCAGTCCTATAAAGAGGTATCTGTGGGCAGGAGCCTGGACAGCTGATTTCTAAACTACACATGCAACTAAAAGTGTGAGTGGGGATCTTTGTATGAGCAGTTTGCAGAGCTGTGATCCCTGAGACCCTGGACTCTGGCAATTGGCACACAGATGCCACAGGCCAGGGAGGGCACGGCCCAATGGGAGATCCCACAAAGCACGGCTAGCACAAGGTCCCAGCAGTCCTAAACGTGACTGCCGCAAAGGATCAATTCTGCCCTGGATGGGATCCAAAGGAAGGCTGGAAGGAAGTGGCAGGGGCTTTGAACCAGGAGAGGGAGCAGTTCAGCAAGCGGTACACAGATAATCCTGAACCGAGGTAGATATCTAGCCTTACCCTTTCTGCTCCCACGTGAGCCTTCCCCTACTGTTATCTTGAGAAAAACTAGGCTATTGTAAGTTCCCCTGCTTAATTCTAGTGGGTACAATCAATGCTGTGGTTTTAGCAATCTTAACACCATAACATAAGCTTGGATGGTTATACATATTTTCCTTTACTTGGCAGGATCTTAACAACATCAGCCTGAACAAGAGAAACATCAGTGTGATCAACTCAACTGTTTCAAATACAAAAAGACCTTCCTCTGAGTACAAGTCACACTTCAACCACAGTGACAGCAACAGCTACAGTAATAGCAGCAACTACAACAACAGCAGCCATTCCCCAGTGCCCAACAGTGAAGGAATTTACTCTCGAGAGGTGCTGATTAATAAGACGGTGGATGAACTTCCAGAAGGCGTGGATCCTGCTAAAAAAGAGGTGATGGCATCGCTGGTTTAATGTCTTTTACCTTAACTTGGTACTTAGTGTTAGCTTAAGTGCACTAGCACTTTAAGCTATTGAGTCCTACGTCAGAGGACTGGAAATTGTAGTAGTTTCACCCTTATTTTGACTCCATATTGGAGCAAATATTTTAAGTACTGATGGTTTTCAGGGAAGAAAAATGAAGTTTAAATAGCTAATTTTAAAAATATTTTATTTTGGTACAGTTCATTATGCCACTTGACCTCCATCCTTGTGGGGATAGAGACTCAAAACTACACATCCTGCAAGACACAATGACACAGTGACTGAGGGCAGCTGAGAGTGAAACCAAGAGTTTCATTCTGGCTAGACTGCAGATTTCTATTTTCGTTCAAAACTCCTTCCAGAAAGATTCTCTTTTTTTGTCAGAAAGCTTAAATTTCAGCAAGGCCCATTTGTAAGGACAAGGAGAATTGCCACATTTCAGATTTCTGCTCAGCCCACAGATTTTGCCAACATCTGTAGCTGAGTCCCAGTAACCACGTGGGAGGGGCGCAGTGGCTGATTCCCTTTACTCTCTTCAACTCTCGATTGACCCGTTTCTTGTACCAACAGATCTCCTGGCAAATGCCAAGGTCTGTAGCCACACATGATCTACAGTCGGACCAACAGCTCCATGTTGCGGTAGTGCTAGCTCCCCTCATATACTAATGAAGTTACTTCACCTGGTCTGTACATGAGTGCTTTCTTTTACTCAAAATGGCAGTGAAGACCCAATTTCCACTTCCCACAGAGTCTTTCCGGGTAACACTGATAAACCAGCTATCTATAAAACATTCTGGCTTTCCGGCAAAAGAAGAGAGCATTTCCAGCCAGAATGCCATTGGGAGACTTGTGTGAGAGGGAAATGCTTTCACTGTGAGTTGCTGCTTGAGAAACCAGCCAGTATTTTGACTGGCAGAACTCCTCTGAAGTAACATTAACTGTCTTGGCCTCGGCGTGACTAGTGGAGCAGAATTCCAGCCAGAGCACACTAACCCTGAAACAATGGTGTCTCTTTGGGCTGTTGGGCTTGTACCTGCTCTGAGCTTTGGGAAGCAGGATGAGGAACAGTTTCTGGGATGTTCGACTTTCCCACTGTGAGGACTGGCAGCAAGACAGGAGATGTTTGCCTGAAGCCAGGGGCCAGCACTGGCATGATGAGGTATGGATGCTGCCTAGAGAGGCATCCTAGCCTCTACAAAAGCCAAAACTGACTGTCTCCTTACTCTCTCTCCCCATTGCAGTACTATCTCTCTGACACTGATTTCCACGATATCTTTGGGAAGTCCAAGGATGAGTTCTACCAGATGCCCAAATGGAAGCAACAGAACGAGAAGAAGCAATATGGACTCTTCTGAGACAACAGGGGCCACCTGGCATCTAATGACTCTGGGACCAACCTTGATCTCTTAGGAGCTGCGGGAAAGAAATGCAGGCATTTGTCAATGAACCCAACCTCTTCTCAATCAGGCCAAGCCCCAATGCAGTTATTCCAGCAGCCACTGTTCAAGGGAAAGCTCCTTTCTCCTTGCAAACCCCAAAACCAAACAGGCAAAATTTTTTGCAGGAGTGACTTTGCAGGACATTCTTGCCTCTTTTGAGCATTTTACTGCTGGTAGTCACAAAGATAAGTGTGTGTCACACAATCATATTGTAGCCTGTCCTCTCCTCTCCCCCTTGCAAATTGCTACTTGCACAAGGTCAGGGCCTTCCTGAAATGTAACTTAGGAAATGTAGGAAACTAGAAATTTAAAATTGGGCAGGACCAGTGCTACTTGCAGCTGATGTGCTGGCTGGGGAGAGGAGGGGAAAGCACTACAGGGATGGGGGTGGGTGTTGAGGTCAGGAAAAGATACTGGAGTAGCCAGGTGCGTGATGGGATAGCCCGTGGAGTGAGACTGGCCAGTTGAACCCCTTCTTACCCTGCAAAAGAGCTATTCACTACAGAAAATCAGTTGCAGATTAATGTGCACAACCTGATGCAGGAAAAATGAATGAGAAGCTGGCTTGTAAAAAAATACATATTTAGAATGTATTTATTAGCTGATTTATTTCAAGAGGCTGATGAGCTTTAGGGCTAGATGCAGTATTCTGAATGTCAGACAAGACCCTGATCTTTTTTTCTTCCATTGAGATGGCATCTCTGTTCTCACTTGGCCTCTCTGACCACAACCAGGTGCAGGTGGGCAGCAGAGTCCTCCTACCCACAGACTAGAGGCCTGGAGAAGCCAGAAGGTTTTGGGGGATGACCAGAGGCAGAATTTGTCCCACTGCAGCTTTTGTCATGGGGCTCCATCCCTGTGATCTCTGCGGGGCTGTGAGGGCACGTTTCACAGCGTGAGCTCAACCTGATCAGGGGGCAGGGGGTAATAGCAGCGATCAGTGTTTAAGGGATGCAACTGTAAACAAAAGGAAGGAACACATGTGTTTGAAAAAACCCAAAAGATTCAGGTTTGCAGCTTTATTCAATTTCAGCCTGATCAATGATTTCAAATAAACAGCCAACAGCAACATGATAACTGTCCTTTATCAGCAGATGGGGTAGGATGGCGGTGGAGAAAAGCTCTGCAGGGCCACAGCTTCTTCAAACAGCTGATCATTATTGGGATTTTGGATGTTTTAAAAAGAAATGGATAAACTCAGGAGGTGAAGGCCCCTCTGTCTCCAACCACCATACAGCAGGGGCCTTGGCACGGTTTCTCTCCCTGTGCTGGTGCACCTTGCTCCTGAAGGACCCTGTTTGCTGTATAATGGGGGTACTTGGATGCCCTTCCTTCCCCCGCAGCAGTTGGCCTGTCCAACCCTGCTACAGGGATGCAGTGTTTGTATGCTTAGGAGTTACAGATGACTGTTGACCTAGGAGCAAAGTGCTCTCACGCAATACCCAGGACCGGTAACAGTGCAGTAACAGTGGAGTGTCACCAGCTGGCTGGCTTGGAGGTAAGGACCTCCAGGGGACAAGGTCTTCTGGAGAAACAGTTGCATTTAAAAACGGGGGGCTACTTTACGCAGACCACGATGACTTTATTACCTCCGTGCTCCCTGGCAGCTGTTTTGGCCCATTTATGCTTGAGGACCCGGCACAAAATCCATTGCAAACCCCGTGCAGAGTAAGGTAAGAATCAAGCAGAGACACAAATCAGCCAAATTATCTGCATGCTTGCTCCTGTTGTGTTCACACCGGATACAATCAGCACACATTATCCCTGTTTCAGCCAGCATTGCCACGGCTGGAAGCAGCAATCCACATACAATATTTATATCGCCCTGCTGTGGCATGCTCCTGCCAGCTCCCAAATTAATGAATTGCATGTGCTACTTGATAAAATTCAGTGATTCCACCTATAAACCCTGACTGTAGGCCTAAAGAGTGTCATGCAATCAAATGAAGAGAGGCGGAAATGCAGTCGGGTTAGGAAGATTAGGCTGGTTTGCAACGTGTTGCTTTCATTCCTGCTGCCATGATGCTCACCAACAAATATGTGCTGAGTGCTCCTGCCAAGACGCAGAAACGAGCGTGGGATTTTACAAATAATAGATTGCTGTGATATCTGGGCCTGCTGGAAGCTGCTCTCCTCTCCTCATGGGGAGAGCTAGTTTTTCTATCTGCCTCTGATTTATAAAGCAAATGGCAGTTTCTCACCTACATCCTCCTTTTCATACCACCTGCTATTTTGCACCGCGGTGTCTGCAGGGCCATGTCCCATTTCTGCTGCTACCCTGGTGTCTCTTCACTGGAGCTCTTCCCTAAAGGGGGGGGGGGGGGGGGGGGAGAGACTCAGAACTTCCTAATTTGCTCAGAGATTAGGTCTCTTGGCGCCAATGTGGACCGTGTTTCTTTGGGGAGAGAGGAGACCTTGTGGTTGTGTTGCCCCCTCATGCTCTGGTCCATCCCAGCTCAGTCACAGCTACTTCCTCACATGGCTCCAGTTGTTTTCCCCCAACTCTGTGTGTCTGATGAGGCGTGTTCTCTCTTCCCACAAATCTTGCCTGCCTATATTTAAACACACAACAGGCAGAGGAAACCTTGGCTTCTCCACGTAGTCCATCTAAGACCACCCTGAGCCTGGGTAGTGAGGTCCTGCCCTTGGCCACACCTATCCCCCACCTCTCAATCCCCTACTCTTCCACCTTTCTAGAGCTTGACCATGCTGGTGGGGGTCAGTTAAGCTCACTGATCCAAATGGAATCTGATCTATCCAAATAATCTGTTTCCAGCCAACTCAGCCCGCTGATCTGAATCATCCCACAAGACCCAGCGCCGGCACGAGAAAGGGGGCAGAAATGCCACTAATCATGCCTGTGCTCAGGTGGCGTGATTCAAGCTCCCTGCAAGGTACAGAAAAGTCCTGGGTATCCTTTATGCATGCTTTTTATCCAGTGGTTCTTTAAAATGAGATGCACAGAGCATCCTGGGAACAGAGACTGAACTCAGGCTGTTCTCTTCCAACTGGTGTGCCCCGCATCGGCCTACAGAGACATTATGTGCCATTATGTGCCCTCAGGCACGTGTGCTCTCAGGTCACTGAACGGGCCCCAGCAGGAGGTGACCGCCTACATGCCCTGCTGTAATTTGTCAAAAACGGCCCTTCCCTTTAGAGCTGGGAGCAGTGGTCTTATCTCTGGCTAAGCCTCTCCCTTCCTGGACAAGGGCTATAACCATTAGGCTATGGTAAAGAAGATAAGGGTTGCAGTTAGGAAATCTCCCTGGGCTCAGCAGGATGCCCAATTTCTGCATCTCATTGGGCTTTGATGGGAGGTAGGACGTGATTATATGACCTGGGGCTGAGTGCAGAAACAATCTGTGGGCATTTAGGGGGCATCATCACCCAGCTCCAGTACCCAGAGTAACAGGCTTTGGTTAAAACTCAGTTTTGTAGTTAAGCGGAGCAGAGACACATTTCAGCCCTCCCCTGAAAGACTTCCCCTGGGGAGTGGGGCATTAGCACTCATCACACTTGCTGTAAAAAAAAAAAAAAAAAAAAAATCACATCGTTCCCAGAGGCCAGATGTGCCTCAGCCACACAGTAATGCTGCAAAACCCAGGGAGGGAGCAAGACCGAACCTAAGGCGCTGCAAGCAGGAGCACCAACAGATGGGACCTTCATAGCAATATGACAATGCATGCAACAGTATGATAATGCATGTGAGATATGACAATTGGGTGACAATATGTCACTGCATGTGTCAAGAATGACCCACTCTTGGCTTTTGATTGTGTCTCATGACACAACCTGCCCCATCTTAGAGGTGAGCTGAGAGACAGCCCACGTCACTGCAGGACATCTGTTTCCGCCTTGGTAATGTCTGCAGCTCTTGAGCTCTTTTAACCATTGGTAATTAATTCAGTTTGAGCCTTTGAGGTGTGGATATAATTCACATTTAATCTGGCAATGGTTTACAACATCACACAGCATTATAGTGAGGAGGAAAAGTCAATGTGTCCAGCAGTGATTACTGCAGCATGACAGACTCTGGGTTGGACTAAATGAAGTCCAGTTTACAGTGTGCCCAAGGGTTATTAAATCCAGGCTATTTTGGACTAGGGAAAAGCTAGAGGAGGGAGCGGACTGGAATTTATTCAAAAGGAAATTAACCTCTTTGGAAGCAGCATGCCAGTCCTCTCTACTACTAAGCATGACAAACCCCAGGAAGACTGATTAGCTTTAGAGAAATTAAGCAGGTCTATCTCCAAATTCATGTGTGTTGCATTCAAGTAAGCCAAAGAGGCAAGTAGTGACAAATCACTGGACTTTTTCAATTTTTTTCTATTTTTAATAGTCTCACATATTGTTAGTAACACAGCTGGCACTTCAAAAATATATTATTTTATTTCAACAATATTCTCTTAACTCTGTAGTTGCACTTGGAAAAAAAAAAGACCTTTTCCCATGAATACTGGGTTACTGTTCAAAACACTCCTGTCTGCTTGTGCTAAGTTACCCCTATAGTGCAATTGGGACCAGGCTAACATTTAAAATGTTTTCTATTGCCACTTCCTCTGTGGTTAAAAAAAGACTTTTTTCTTCTACAAAAACAAAAACAACAAAGATTTACAGCATTAAAAAAAAGCCCTACTGTCAGTTCAGTGTATTTCCACTGTCATCTGCAAAAGACATTCTCTGAGGCTCCTTTCAGCGGGTTTCACTTTGGATTAGAGGGAAATCTGCCATTCAGTGGCTTCTTTCTCCTTCACAGACTCGGAGCCAGGCTTTGAATGTGCAGTGACCTGGCTGAGAGCCAGGCACACAGGCAGAGTAGTGTTCATATATTTTTTATTATAATACAAAAGGAAAGTCAAGTTGTATAACATGGGCCTGTGTAGTGCAGCTTTCTTTTTTAATCTATAACAGATAAGTGGAAAATTTTTGTCCCTGTTTGGGACTTCATACGGTAAAGAATGGCTAACATCTGAAGTAGTGTGAAGCGAACTGGTATCTGACCACTGCGTTTCAGTGGTAGGGTGTGTTGTTTTGCACAAGTGTTGGGTGTTTTGTCCAGATGCCTACCCAAAACCAACCCAAGAGCTGTAAATTGCTAAAATGAAATCCCTATGTTCTCACTAAAAGCAGAACTAAAAATCTCATGAATTAAAGTGAACTAAAAACATGCCTGGATTGGTCAAACAGGTACAAAATTATTAATCTCAATAACCCCATTAGGATGTTTCCAGCACACAGAAGGGAGAGGTTTGATGGCTATTTCACACCACGGGCCCTATGGGGCACCATGTGCTGCTCTGGAGAAGGCACTGGGGATTTGACAGGACCCTGGTGTAGGCAGGTGTCGCACGAGATGTCGCACGCTGAGGTCCTCCTAGGTCTGTAACAGGATTCACTGTACCTAGAAAGAGTTGAGCCACTAATCACAGTCCTGGATATCAATGTACACAAAGAGGGTGGAGGAGGAGTACGGGTCCCCGTTCTTGGTTAGAAGATGGATGTGGCGGTAACCTGGAAGGAGAGAGACAGATGGAAAGCAGCCTTTAGCCCTGTCGGGAAAGTGTTTGCTAACATTTGCCACGGCCCTGCAACAACTTTTCCCGTTTCTGCAGCTGCTGCTGCTGCCCCTGAGCGTTTTGCTCCCAGTGCCTCACAGAAAAGGTCGGTCAGACAGTCATAGCTTCAGGCACCGAGAACGTAACATTCCCAACACCACCAGCAACGGGGGACTCCCTTCCCTCGTTAGCTGCCGCTTCCCCAGAGACAGTGCTCATTAGCTGCTCAATAAGTCATTTATCATCTTGTCCGGGCCCCAGAGAGAGAGTCTCTTGAGATCTGCAGTGCAATGAGCTCTGAATGACTCATCTAGGACACTAGAACTTTTCGAAGGGCTCAAGGTGTGCAAGGAACTGGGAGCAGGGCCTTACCTTGCTTCAGACTAGTGAAAGGGAGGGTATACTGCCCAATGAAGTCATTCTTGGTTGACATGTCAAAGTCTTCCACCACAAACCGGATTAGGGCAAGCTCAGGGATCTCTATGTCAAACGTAAACTCTTCGTCCCACTTCGGGTTAAAGCCTGAGCAACATAGACAAGAATGGAGATCAGAGCTGGTCACAGACATGGATGAAGGTCAGAGATGCTTGCAAACAAGGATGGAAGTCAGAGATACTTTCAAACTGATGTAGCGTCTGCTTGACTGCCAACTTGACCCATGCCAAAGGTCATGGAGGGGGTGCTGAGACCCTTGTTCTCAGCTCTGGCACTGATTTGCCACCTGGCCTTAATAACTCTTTCAGCTTAGGCTGCAGCACATCCTAACTGCAGCAGACAAATCCTACACTCACTGTTGGACCTCAGCACTCGGTCTCACCAGCTGATACACAAGGTATCAGGCTACACAAGCAGCCATCAGACCAGCAACAAATTTTTACAGCCTCAGACCAGGGAAGAACAGAGGGGAGAGCTGTGCCTTTACACTGTGCTGGCTTTCTGGGATTTGCAAGTTTATGCCTCATTGACTGCTTGAGGTACACCACCGATCCATCACCACTCTGTTCCTCAGTTCCCCTGTCTGCAAAAGGATTAATGAGGAGTGTCTATCTGTGAAAAACAGCATCGCATCTGCTGATAAGATGCTTTACGTCTCCCCATATAAGGGCAGTGTCTGAGAGAGCCAGCCTAACCCCATCTCTGCTACGGATAAGGAACTTGCGATCCAGCCTTACAAAGCAAACAAAGCCAAGACTGTCATATCAGATGAGAGGTAAAGTGCAAGTGCCGTGTGCTCTCTCTCCAGTTCATGGTGCGTGCTTTCTGTAGTTTCAATAAACCACTGCCCAGAAACAAACAGGAGGTGAGGACATCCTGTTCGACACCCTGCTGCCATTGGCATAGCCTGTCTGGAGTGACAGCCCGAAGACATTAAAATATCAGGCCAAGCCTGCTGGCCACAGAGGGTCTGCTGACGATTTGACAGGTGGCAGGTTCTTTCAGATCACTCAGAGGTGCTAAGATGGGTGCATGGGAACACCAGCTCTGGGCTGGCACATTTTATTCTGCCATTCACAGCATTATATCACCTGGACTATGCAGATAACACACATCTACCCCTGAATCCCTTTATCCTTGGAAAAAAGTTGATGATCCCAGGGGAGCAGAAATCATTAAATCAGCTTTAAAATTATATTTTAAATGAGAATTTAAAATTAAAAAAAATATCAGTAAGGCTTTTTTTTTTTTTTTTGCATTCTCTTTCTCAACCTTTAAGGCGTACACAGGACACAGCCAGAGGCTTATAGATCCTCTGCACATGCAAGCTTTTCTTTGCAATGCATTAAAATAGACCCTATGTTCATGATGGGTGGCTAAAAGGATGCTTAACAATATGACATGGGGCAACGAGACTTTAAGGAGGGAAAAAAATGCTTTACAGTGGCAGTCTTACATTTCTTTGAAACCTTCCATTTCAATTATGAAGCCAAAGGGAAGTGTCCCTTCACCCATGAACCCACATGCTTATATAGTGCTCCTCCTTTCCATGTGGGTGTGAGGAGTAAGGTAGAGTTAAACACAAACAGCCTCTCAGCTTCTTCCCTAAGTCCAGCTTCCTCAGAGACTCAAGATCAGCACAAAGGACTAAGATCAGCAGCATTTTCTGCCTTTCATCTTTGCGGAAAACCAAAAGAAAGTTTTTGCCCCTGGGGCTGGAGGTTTCACCGTGCTGATATCATGCAAGATTTTCAGCCACTTCAGAGTCATAGAGAGCAGACTCAGAGCCGTCAGGGTCCCATGACCGCCCGAGCTCCACAGCTGCACCGCTGAAGCCCAGTCTGTGCCCACAGCCTGTGCTTCAGTCCCACTGGCACCAAACCAGATGGGCTGCAGAAGCATCACCCCACATCTACACCTCAGACCCTTTGGAGATGCAGCCCCCTCTCTGCAGCTGCTCCTCTCCTACACTGGTGGTTTCATAGCTCAGTTCACATCCTGCTTTGCAGCACTTCCTTTGGCATCCCTGCAGCCAACCATGAGCCAGATGTGGGACCGGGCATGCTGGGCAGCCCTGAGAAGCAGCCTGGCGGGTCTGAAATGCTCCTTGCAAGACCTCCACCGAAGACGTTATAGAAATCAATGTGGGTGACGGACATAGCCACCAGCTTTAGGAGTCGAGCCAGATTGACTCAGACAGGAAAGGAGGAAAAGGGAAATCGTTAGCAGGGAGGAAAGCACACACTGGCTTTCCTGCACTCGGCTCTTACTCCACACGGAAAACCAGTGTGCGTGTGCGTGTGTGTGTGTGTCTGTGTCTGTGTGTGTGATGTGTTCATCAGGAGAAGGATGGCGACTGATTTCTCAGAATCACAGAATCACAGACTCCTACTGCCTCAGTTAGTCCCACAGAAGAGAGGACTACACTCCATCTCTCTCCTTCCGCTACCTCTGAATGCCATGGCATTCAGATCCTCACAAACACTGACAGGCTTTTCTCACAAGCCATGGCCCTGTTTGACTGACAAGAAATGGTCCACAGGGAGGTGAAGTATCTGTGAGATTTCCAAGAAAGTCAGTGCTGGGTAAGCGTGTGACTCCAGGAGTCATAACCTTACAGCCTTCCTCCCTCACCTGCCATGTTATTCTGGTGTGCGTGAATTTAGCACTGGTGCCGCTTGGGCAGAAAGGATGTGTCTCTGCCTCATGCAAGGGCTGTGAGCTACGGGAAAAATTCTCCCTTTGCATGGATCACGTTACATATGAGGAGAGGCTGAGAGCTGGATTTGTTCAGCCAGGAGAAGCCTAAGGGGTGGTTATTGCCATCTTCCACTGCCTCCTCATAGAAAAGGAGCCAGGCTCTTCTCAGACATGTGCGGCAAAAGCACAAGGGGCAATGGGCACAAGTTGCAACACGGGAGATTCTGATTAATTATGAGGATCCTTTTTTCCACGAGGGCAATCATAGACTGGATCAGCTGCCCAGAGAAGATGGGGAATCTCCATCCCTTGCGACATGCAAAACTCAGCTGGGCTCAACTGGGCAATACTCTCCGCAACTTGACAACTGACATTGGTCCTGCTTTGGGCAGGGTCTGGACAATCCACCTCCAAGGCCCCTTCCTATTTCAAACTTTTGTGATTCTGTGACTCTTTCAGGATAAAATCAACCTCATAAGAAGCCTTCTTTTGGAAGACCTTTGGGACAACCAGTGCATCCCAGGGCAGAGCGAGCTGCACAGGAGTAAAGAGCATCTCCAAAGCTCTGGCTCTGCAGTTTTGGCAGCCAATCTAAAAACAACTTAGATGGCCCAGGCTGATGTTGTTTTGTAGGGCATTTCTGCCTCCAAACATCTTGGAGGGACAAAAGACGCATGAACCCCTGAAAGAGATGGCCCAGAGGGACATGAATTTGTGGGGCTAGTTAATATCACCAGCAGTCTATACAAGCAAGGTCCATGAACTCAAGCAGGCCTACAGCATCTCATGTAACCCTTCAGTGGGGGCGCGCTTGGATGCACCCAGGGCAGCAGGTCTTGGTGAGGAACATGCTGCTGTGTGTGCTCCCCTAAGGGAGCACAGGATGGAAGAAATTCTCTTACCATTGTTTTCAATGACTTTGGTCTGTTTCTTGTTGTTGTCCTGTTGAATGCCATGGATCTCAACTGTTACCTTAGGATCAACGATGGAATTTTTGCTTTTGTTCACCTTCGGCAGCTGCTGACCAGAGATGATCTGCAGAGGAAGCAGAGAAAAAGGGCAGGTTGTCAGGAGAAAGGGGGCTCCCTAGTAGAACTTCTCTCTCCTTCTGCAGGAGTGTAGGACCTGTTGTGACTAGTTGGTGTTGGTATTTTAAGGCCAGCATTGTGATATCCTTCAGAGGAAGCTGTAGTGAGCCAAAGCACCTAATGACCATTGCTTCAGCCCAACAGGCTGGGCAGGGGGCAGGGAATAGGGAGTTTCTCCAACTCTTCCCCGCAATGATCAGAGGATACTTGTACTTGGAAAGAGCAGAGGTAACTGTTTGCTGACTGCTTGCTGTACGATGCCTGTGTCTTCCTGTACAATAGATACTGTCCTTGACCTATCTTGGTGCCAAATGTTAAACATGTGGATGAGATCCTAGAGGATGGGAGCTCACGCAGGACTGAAGTAGAGACTCTGACTGTGGGAAATCAGTGGGGTCAGAATAACGTTGCCCAGGTGGGACCAGCAGAAAGGGAAGGTACAACCTACAGCCCCCCAAGGCGGGTTCTAGTGATACAATTTTCCAAATTCTATTCTTACTTTAAGCAGAAGTTTCTTCCTTGTCTCCCATGCTCCTTCTGTGATGGATTTTGGATTGAATTTGGTTTGCTCATCCCGGAGGAATTCCGGCTTTAAGACATACCCAGAAAACCCATTGTCCTGGAACCGACCCTGGTAGACATCCATTTCTGTGCCTGCTGTCTGGAAATTTAGGGCAACTGCAACATAAATAAATAAATTCAGTCACTTTCAAGTAAATGAATGGGAGTCTTTTTATACTCATTTTATTTACCCAAAATTGCACTTCATGGATGTAAACATTGGCTTTTCCATGCCGCACAGAGCAGTGATACACTCCACCCCTCGCAGCCTTCTCCCCCTGAGGATTTCTCACATTCAGCCCTGTTAAAGGCAAAAGGAGCTATTACAGCCATCCCGGTTGTCCTCCTGCCTGCCACAGGGTCAAAGAGCATCCTGCATTGAAATTACATCATCTGGTTGAATAACCTCATCTTTCAAATAAACCCATTCATTTCTACGCTGAAGGAGTCATCTACTGCAGTGAATCCAGTCGGTCCTTCTCAAACTGTCTGTCTGATGGCTTAGCCTCACTGTGAAGCCTCCTTTCCAAACACACCAACTGCCTTTTGCCATCCTTAGGGCTGGTTAGACTGGCGAGCTCTTCACTATCTGAACTCTTCATGCAAGAGTACAGAAACTGTGATCAAATGACCTTTTTATTATCACTTGCCCAAAACAGATAGAGGCTCACTGATCTCCTAATACCAGGCAGATTTTTTGTACCCTTTTCAATTTACCAACATCCTTTTAAAAGTGTGGATGTCAAAACTGGATTCAGGCTCTGGGAACGGTCTCACTAATATCACATAGGGAGAGATATGGACTCCGGTGCCTACTCCATACTCCACTGACATCTCAAGTACAGTGATAACCTCTTAGCCATCTCAAAGAAGGCTCCAGGACAGCTGACAGTCTATCCTGGTCCTGGGTCCTAGGCACTTGAAGGCTAAAAGCATTTTCAGCCACTCCCCTACTTCTGCACAGGCTTTAATAACTGCGGTATATTGATTCTACTGAAAGTACTCAGGGCTTCTTATTTTGGGTGCCCATATGTTGGATTGCCTGAGTTTAAGGCGCATAGATCCAGCCTCAGTATACCCCGAGAGATGCAACATCGCCTTCCAGGGACCCTCCTGAAGCCAGACTCATTGCTGGCAGACAGGCCCATAGGCGCTACCCACAAAGCCTGCAAGATCCCACCAATTTCACCTGCTATCAGGCACATGCAGCCTGTGCAGGTCCACACGGCTGGGGGACAGGGAGCCCCACATCTGCTGCTTCTCTCACCTATCAGGGCTGCATAGGCACAGCTGGAAGGTCTCCAGCATCTGCACAGAAGAAAGCCCAGGATGCCAGCTGCTAGCCCACCCCTTATCACTGCACCAGGTTTCCTGGATGAGAGCTGCAACATGCTTCACTTAACAGGCTTCCGGATCCTTGTTTTCATAACATCTCAAAGACATCTATATGCTGTCGGGGTTTCAATGTCCCAGGAGCAGATTAGACATGCTGCTTTGACTATAGGAAAAGCTCAGACTGTAGCTTGCCCCTTATGGTTATGGTCCTGCCCTAGGGCTTGAGAGATTTGAGTTTTGTTTCCAGTCCTGCCACAGATTTCTGCATGCTCTTGGATAAGGCATTGTATCTTCTGGCTCCCCCTGGCCCTTCTATGTTAAATGGCAATAATTGTGCTTCCGCAGGGATGCGCTCCTTAATTTGCACAAAAGATTCTCCTAACAGTAATAAGGTAGGCCAGTAAATGGCCTATGAAAAGTCAGTGAGCACCGACTGAAGAGCTGATTTATCCTAGTGACCACTGAGCCTGTCTTGACAGCAAGTGGCTTGAGATCACACGTCTACCTCAGTCGAAGCCCCACGACACCAGGTCATGAGTGACCTGGCCAGGTTCACCCTCTCACACCTCCCCGTTGCACCCACCAATCTGGCATCCGACGTTCCACAAATCGACAGGGTTATAGTTGGAGGAATCTGTCCTCCAGCCTGCAGGGTAGATCCGACTCAGGTGCCTGATGTTGTGATGAATAAAATTGTTTCCTATAGAAAAAAGAAGAAAACGTCCCTTTCAGTGATGGGGGCCACATTTATCTCTTCTTAATGCTGCATAAACTACTGGAGGGTCTGGCTGTATACGAGCTGCCTGGATAAAATGCCCTTCTTGGTAATAGCTTCTACAACTTAAAAGTTATTCCCACTGTTTCTCATCATAACATGCATGGCTGAAGAGAGTACAGCCTAAATCTTTGGGAATGCCACCTCCCCATGCTTGACTACAGCTAGCTGTCCCTTTATGGGGGACGGGGGCAGAGGACAGCCTTTTGCCAAGACAGAAAGTACGTACCAGACTCCTGAGCTAGCTTCAGAGCTTTGCTCTCTGAGAACGATGACATCTCGTAGAAAGCCCGAGGGTGACTGGGGTCCCCAAAGCCATTGAAATGGACACTCTTGCAGTAGACAACTGTGTCTGACAGCTCCTTGGCGAGCTTCAAGGTGTCACTCTAAAAACAAGAAATGAAGGGGTCTGTGGGGAGTTTCTACAGTCCTGCTCAGAAACGCTCATCATATCACGTCTAGGATCCCTGGGGCTTCTCTTCTCCAACCTCTCCAACTGAAAAGGATGCCCAGTATCAACACTCAGTGGCACCCCTATGCAGAGGGACAGTGGAAAAGGGGCAGGCTGCCTTTGCCATACCCCTTTCCCTCCGTGGAAAGTGATAATCCCTCCACTAGGAGCATCAGTTGGAAACACCACTGGCATGTTTCACCAGTCCATACACCGGCCTGTCCGATGATAACACCGGCTTCCCAAGTGTTACCATCCAGAGTATTTCACTCTATCATCTGAGTCGTCACTCCTTCTACATTTATTTATATGTTGTTACGTGAACGGATTTTATAGCTTGTCTATTGGGCTCAGAAGTGATTAGGGCTGCAAATGCGGGAGTAACTCATCTAGCCTGTAATGGTGAGCTAAGAAAGGATTTCATATAGCAGATGCTCTGCTATTTCAGCACCCTTGTTGCATGATGTCCTCCAGATGGATTCTCTCACTGTGTTGGTGGGATACCCTTTCTAATGCTTTCTGCACGATTACTTGTATTTCAGCGCCAATGGCTTTCTCCAGTAGCTAAGCTTTACGACTAAGCTTTAGCAATGGCCTTCCATTTTGTCATGGTGCCAAGCATGCAGACCTGAAAATAAGGAGAAAGAAATGATGCTTGGGCCTCCATGGAGCTTGGGCCTGTTTGCCTTCAAATAAGAAGACGCCAAGTTGTTTGCACGATGCTCTGATTCCCACTACTCCACTGCCACATTCATTGGTGCAAGAGTTAAGCAAGAGCCGTGAGCTTCCATCAGAGACAAGTAAAGAAAATGATAAACTTCAAAATAATACACACTGTTGACTACAGATCAAAGAATGAAATAACCCCCTTAAAGAATGACTGAATCAGCAAGGGAAATCATAGAGCAGACCAGATCTGGAGGCAATGCCAAGCAGCTTTGACATCAGCGGGACTGAATACATTTATGCCATCTATGAATCTGTCATATGCCATAAGGCATATGACTTTCATAGTGACATGCAGGCTGAAAAAATGAGTGTCTTCACATGCGGGAGTGAAACACTGGTGTGAAGGCCAGCCTTTCCCCTCCAGAAATAGCAGAAGGCAGCCTTCCACCCTTTCCCCATAGCTCTGTAGCTCTTTCCCCCCTACACAGCCAGTAAAACGTGACCAATGAGCGTACAGGTATCTCCCAAAGCGTGAGCAGATACACACCAGTTTCTGGTAGGGAGCAATGTCATGATGGTCCCCTGATACACGGATGTCTGGGAATGAGACAGAGATGGAGCACACATGTTTTCCCCTTCTGCTTCCATAAATGCTACAGGGTCTGCCCAAGGCAAACAAACCTCCCACCTTGTTTTAGGACAAGAAGCCAACCTTCATGATTGGATGGCTCTGTGAGATCTCCGTGCTTGTTTCCGGGACAGAGATCATTAAGCTGAGCAAGGACCAGGACCCTTAGCTGCAATGCTTTCAGTGATTCACCCTACCCTATTCCTAGCTGAGTTGCTGAAATCATACTGGAAGCTGGCTTAACTGGGACCAGACTAAAAGTATATTTCTGTTATTTTTTTTCTTCAGGCATGGCACAAAGTCCACCTAGAAAGTGGTTTGTCATTCCATATTTCAAGGAATGAAATAGGCAAAAAGATGGGATTTCCTCAGAACTTCAAAGCCTTCTGCAACAGGCAAAGATCTAGCTTATAGGTCTTTCTCCCTCTTCGGATCTTCTCTGTTCAGGGACTCAGTTATGTTTTTGACTCACCTTTCCCTTCTGCTCTACTTCGGTCTTTACAGATTCATCTTCCATTTCAGCTGCTTCGTCTTCATCAGAGACATCCTCAGCCTCCAAGTTATTGTTCCCATTTGTTCCAGTGGGGTCCTCTTGCCTGCTCAGCTTCTTCCCTTTCACAAGGATCTTCCCTTTTAATTGCTGCACAAGAAAACATCGACAAAACAGCTGGCGGTTAGAAAAGATTATGTCCTGCTCTAAAGGAGCAAGGAATACCAGCTTCTGAGCTTTAATTAGGGCCAAGGACCTTTAGAGTTTCATCAATCACTGATTATCATCCACAGATACAGATAACAAGTAGGTCCGTTCTTCTGCTGAGGCTTTGCCCTGCCTCTGGCCAGCCCCTGAAACCACAAGTCATGAGTCTGAAAACCCCAAATAGCCCATTGATTCCCCTCTGGTACAGACCATCCATCCCGTCAGCAAGATGACCTAAACATCAGTGCTATTAAAGGCCATAAAAATGTATTATTTTTTCAAAATTGAATGTAGCTCAGTGAACAAGGCCAAGTCTGGAGGTCAGGACTCATGGGAGCTATTCATAGCATCGTTACTGACCCTCTGCTTGGATATAAACCAGCCTCTGCAATGTATGCATATAAACACCACACAACTTGGGAAACTGAGATCTATGCAGGGATTGAAGCAGTACAGCCCTGTGCATCACTAGGCTGCTTAACGGGGAGAGGCCCATTAAGTTCTGGACAGGTGCCTTGTGCCTAGCACATATAGCATTTTAATACGTGTGGGAGCTTGTAGGTGAAACCTGAGGGTGCTGACAACCTAGGGCAATGTTCCCAAATCAGAACCTTCCCAAATATGTCTCCTCTTCTGTGAGGAGCTCCTCTGTCACTGCTCCCATGGCGGGACACAAGCAAATAACCCTGGCAACACTTAGGGGCTTAGAAGACATTTTAGCAGCAATGGCCCTAGAGATCAGCTGCTGAGAAGTGGCACTGGGCAGTAAACAACAGAAGGCCTTCGAGTGACTATGAATGCCTGGTACCCTACTGGAGAGGAGCTGTAGGGGATTTACTTTCTCCTCACATTCACAAGTTCAAGGGGAGCCCTGAAGCTTTTGCTCAGCTCAGCCAGGCTGCCTTTAAGCAAAACAAAACCTTGGGTGATAGGTGCTCAGCCTGCATAGATCAGCACATGCCAGTGTCACACAGCTGGCTGCCTGCCTAATCCAAGGAACACATTTCTTGCACTGAATCAGCTCGCTCCAGCCTCTTTCAATATCTACATGAAACCTTCAGGTGAAGTGGAAAAGCAGTATGACTCCAGCGCCAGGAACACACCGATAGCACATGGTGCCTGCATACGAGCATGTCACCACTGTGGCCCAGCACTTGCACCGGATCTGACTGCAGAAGGAAGGCTGAACCCTTCAGAGGGCGGACTCTGATCCCAAATGAGGTAGCAGCAATACTGGCAGCAGAGAGTAATACAGAATAGGGTGACTGCCCAGAGGCCATCTCCAAGGGAATGGAGTATGCCCCAAAATCAGTTAATTTGGCCCAGGAGCACTCCTACACCCTGCTGCTTCCAGTGAAGTCAGTGTGAGGTCTGCTGTGATTCCCACTGGCATATGGATGCTTTTGGCACTCCTGGCTAAGGAGAGTGTTACTTATTCCAGCAAAATGCAATCTCAGAATTAGCCTCAGTCTTTGTGCAACACGTTCGCCCTTCTCTCAGTGACATCCTATATTTGCCCCTTTCACCACAGCAAAAGAAACAAGCCCCACTGCTCTCAAATGACAGGGCTGTGGAAAACCAAGGATCTTTGTTAAAAAAGTAACACAGATTTTTGAAGAACGCTTTTCCCTTTTTGTGGGTGCAAGCAAATTGCATCACGTTTCAGCAGATCAGCCTCACTCCTCGTTGCCCAGCCAAGCTGTGCATAAAGTTTGATTTACGCTGAAATATGACCCCGGCACCTGTAGAAGCAGCCAAGAGCATTTTCCTTCAGCTACCACAAAAGATGTGTTTACATTGGGGCACTTTTCCTGTCACTCAAAAGCTGCACAAAGGCATCTGGGAGGAGGCTACCGATTACTGGGCACCGACTGACTGGGAAAAAAGGATGGGAAAAAAGGCCGAAAGGGGCATTCAAAGCAGAGCAGCATTCTCCTCCCCACATCCAGACAATCCTCAGCCAGCTCAGCTCCTCAGCCCTCTTCTAGGCAGAGTTTTGCCTTGCTTCTTCACATGCGCAGATGGGAGATATAATGGCTCATCTTCAAGTTTCACTTCAAAACCTCCAGTCTGTGGATTGCACCCACATCCCATACTCCCTGCTCCCAGGATCCAGCTCCTCTCTGTCCTTCCACAACACCCACTGGCAGTCAGAATGTAGCTCTGTGCAAATTTTCAGGCTCCGTTCAACACTTTGAATAGGCTGGCCTGGGGGATTGTGTTGGTGGGGGGACCCAGAGAAGCACTGCTGCTCCTTTGTAGGCTGTAGACAGCACCCTGCTATACGCTATTACTCTCTGCTTCTGCTTTCTAACGTTCCCTAAGGGATGTTTCAATAACTGTACCACGCCTCATATCATGGCGCAGGGGTAAAAAACTAGGGATTAAAAAGTGTTTGGGGCAGATTGCTTGATTCACTGTTACCGAATGGAATACTAACCCTTCTTAAGCTATTACAATTCAGGACAGACTATCTGTTCAGCAAGTGGGAGGTGTAATTTCCGGCACAGACCCACCCTAGCTGGCTGAGTAACATCAGCAGCGATGGCACAGCAAGGTGGCCTTCATCTCGGCCCCTGACCACAGCACGTACCAGGGCTGCCAGCAGTGGGTCCTCAGTGCTGCTCCTAACCAGGCACACCGGTCAGCCTGGGCTGTTAGACAGGATGCTCAATGCAGTGATTACAGTGGTCCCCTCTGGCCTTGAAATCTAAGGAGTTTGTTCCCCTCTGGAGTCCTGTTGCATCGCAAAGGTTTAATATTCCCCAGTGCAGGTGACTTCCACCATGCCTCTGAGGGAGAGCAGTCTATGTGCCACCAGATCCAAGAGAAGATGCATTAGCTTACTGGTTTTCTTTCCATCTCCTTTCAGAAGGGTGAGATTCATCCCAAAACAGATTGAATCCCCAAAACAGATTCATCCCAAAACAGATCCCAAAACATCTCCATTTCCTACAGAAGGTGCTGTTCTACAGCAGCATTGCACCAAATCCACCCTGCAGAAGCTGCTAGTGCTAAGCATTGTCCTCTTTCATTTAATGTAGGTGGCAGGAAGCAAAGTCCTAAATTTCTGTGCTTACCTCCTTTAATGAGGTTTTAAACCAATAAATACACACAGCCACAAGCACAAACACTCATTCTAGCTCTCTTGGTTTTCCTTCATGTGATATTAAGTATTTCTGACCTAACTCAGCCTGAGGGGAAAGACATCAGTTCAGCTCTGTTGAGCAGAGCCTTTGTCTCAGGAAGAAATACGCGCATTCCCAAAATACTTAGCAAATATTCTCCATGTAGACCATAAAGCTATTCCTACTGCCTGTGGCAAGCGCAAGGTCAAATACAATCTAAGACAATGGGAATAGCTACACTTGGACACCGGACCAAGAACGCATAGTATGGTGGCTGCTGGAACAGGGGCAATTCTTGCCCTTTCTTATATTACCCTTTTAAGTCCTATTACTTTAGTTCTCCACAAGCACAGCTCCTCTGCTCACCCACCTTTTTTACTGCATGCTGAGCAAGCTCGGCTCTGCCAGTGCAACGATTCTGACACCAAGCTTTGCTCCCTTTGGGAGTCTAGGGTTTGAGACGTGGCAACCATCTTAAATCAAAGCACTGTTTATTTTATCAGAAGCAGCAGAGCTGCTAAGAGCAGACTATTTTAAAAGATCTGCACACATGTGTTTATCCTGCCTGAAAGTATCTCACCCCTAATGGCAACCTGTAAGCCACATTCCTATGGCAAGGCACGATTTCCAACTTTAATCTTGGTGGGAGTGGAGGTTTGTTAACCGGATCTACCTCACCAAACTTTCTGTGCTTTCGACACCTCCTTTAGAGTCAACAGAGAGAACTAAACACTTACGGGATGTGAATCATTTGGCCTGTTTAGACAACAAGTCAGGAGGAGGTGAACCGCGCCTCAGACTCCCCTGGTTGTATTAACTAGCTCTCAAAGGGAGCCCAAAGTGACTTGCTCAGGTCCATGGATATACAGTATCTGAGCAGTGCCACCTTACACCTCACTCTCAGTACAAAAAATTAATCTCCCTAGACTTCAGGGAAGCTGTGAAGATGAACAAGTTCATGTTCTTATAAGGAGATATGTAGACCAGATGCGCTACTTCATACCACATCCCCATCTATGGATGTTTTTCAGGCCAGCTTTAGGCTGCAGTGCTGCAGGGTTTAACAACGAGGATGAGGGTTTAATACCAGAACACGGGAAGAGGCATCAGAAAAAAGAAAGAAACACATTATCAAATATCAAAGGAGGTTTTGAGACATTTGAGAGAAATACAACTCAAAGATTTCAGCCAAGAAGATGCACTGTAGACATGACTGATTTGCTTCATTGCCATGAGTGCAGCACAGGACAGGGCAGCGACTTCGGTGTTCAGATGGGTTGTGCTGAGCCTTACAATGGCGCTATTACACTAGAACCAGATCCTGAGCTAAGTGGCTCAAAGCAATGCTGAATGGGGGCACCAGAAGCAGCAATGGACATGATTGATGGGACGGCTGGTGGGACGGTGGAGGTATGGGATGTCGGTGGCTGCAGCCAGAAGCCTTTCTATGAGGGGAAGGGCAGATAGAGCCCTTCTGAGGTCACTACACCAGGGCTCCAGAGTGGGGAGCACATGGTCACCCCACCAAGGCAGGTCTGCTAAGTCCATGAGCCACCCTCATTGTGAACAAGAAAGTCCAGTAACAAAGGGTAGAGGGCTCTTGGACATGTCCATTGTGTTGGAAGCTGCATTCAATGTTGGCAGCTGTTTTAATCTCATTCTAGTGCTGTTTTCTGTCTCATTTCTAGCTGGAAAGTAAGGATGCGGGGAAAGAGCACTGGCAGATCCCTGTGCAGAGCTGGGCTGGGGCAGAAAGGCCTGCAACAGGCAGTCATCAGCAGGAGTTGGAGCAGCTCTCCCCTAGGTCCCTGGCACTGCCCCAAAGCTTTTCTGTAGCTTTTCTGTGGCTTTTGGCCTTTCACCATATAGACCTCAATTTTGTTATTGGGATGTAAAGACAGTGGGTTTTAGGGAGCTATTTGGATACCTCTGTGCAGCTCAACCCTCCATTCGTGCACAGACCCTAATAAATCAGATGGCTGCCCTGGGCTGCAGTGAGATTCAGTGTGAATCCAAACCATGCCAATCTTCCTTTAATTACTGATATTGCCCTGCTAACACACTCTGCAGCAGTGCTTTGTCTGCTTCTATTTACAGCTTTACAGCCCTCTTCCCAGTGGCAGATCCCACCCTTTTTCTAAGAAAAAAAAAAAAAAAAATTACATTTTCTCAGGCTTTCCCCGTGCCAGCTTTACAAGGAAGTGGAAAATCCCAAAGATTTTTGTTGTTTTTTTCCCCGTAGTGTTTCAGGTTCAATGTACTTTCCATGAACAGTCAGCAATTCAGCCCTTCACACTCTTCTACTTCACATGGCAGTCAGGCAGAGGAAAAGTACCAGAGGAAAAAGTATTGTTTTTGCTACACTGGCAATTTTTGTCTTTTTAAACTAAATGGATCAATTCCTCCACCGGAGCATATTAGCCCAGATCCATTCACTAAGGTAAATCCGGGCCCTTTTGTTCCAGCTGGAGCAACATGTCCATCTGGGTAAGCAGAGGAGCAGAAGAAGAATGGGAAAAGCATCTTCAGAAGGCTGAGGTCATTCCCTTACACATATCACACGTTTCTCTCCCTGGTGTTTCTCCTTTCCTTTTCTACATTATTCCCCTGGCCTACAAAGCATTAACAGTGCTTTGAAAAGTTGTCAGCAGCTTTCCTGCACTTATCCTGCACTGAGGATAAATAACAAGCCAGGAGGTGACACTTAATGCTTTGATTTTCCAACTCAGTAATAGCCTGCAGAGATCTGTCTCCATGCTGGGTGTATCCTTACCCTGGGAGAGTCACTGCTTAAAAGGAGGCAACTAGTCTGTGTCAGTGTAAAGGTCTTGCTGAAGCAACAGTATTAAAAATTATGATTCATCCTATTTATTGCACTGAGTTGGTGCCTAGGGACCAACTCAGATCAGCTTCCTTCTGTGTTAGGCATTGTATCAAGTAGGGCGCGACACTCCCAAACAAAAGGAGAAGGTCAGAAAGAGAAAAGAGAAAAAAGAGAGAGGGAGAACAAATACAGAAAACATTTTGGGGGGGCTCATTTCCCTCCCCTTTCTCCCCTGCTGACTACCACCTTTATCCCACCCACAAATTCCTTCGAGCTCCGGCTAGGCATTCTTGTCTATTTTTTTGGCAAATCATTTCTGTAATAAAGGAATGCAATTTAAAGGGAACTGCAACTACTTTCACACAAGCCTGGTTCTGCAAAGTGCCTAGCAGAGAACAAAAGAAAAAAAAAAAAGCCTAAAGGGTGGAAACAGGCAAATGGTACATTGTGTTTTTTTTTTTTAACAATTTTTTTTTCATATCAATTTTTGTCTAATTTTCAGCTAATAATTTTATAGCAGTAGAATCCTGTTGAGGGCTATATCTCTCCTTCTGCCCACAGCTTGTACCCACAGCTAATCTTCCCTGCACGTGCAATAACCTAACCGTGCTTCAGATAATTAGCCTGAAGAAGGTCATATTCAGCTTTGGGGTGCGGTGAGCTGACGTGAGACAGATCCTCAGTACTCAGCTGCCCTGTGACAACCCACAAAAGCAACCTCCTCAGAGGAGTAAGCGCATTGCCTGGCCTTAGTAAATGGACAAGGAATGTCCTCAGTGCTTCAGGGATGTCTCCTCTGAGACCTTACACAGCAAGCAAAGAGCGACAGAGCTTGATGTGCACTGGCCATTTCTAGGTACTCCTCTTTCTTGTTCCACTGCTACCCTCAGGAAGCTCTGTTCCTCTGCGAGGACACCTCCCTCCAGCCTCGGGAATATTCTCCCCCACTTGGTGACCCAAAGGCCGAGCAAGAAGATAGACCTGTCTCTCGTCCCACCCTCAGAGAGCAGGAAGTGCTACAGTGGCCTTGCTCACCTCTGGGGAAGGGAAGTGGGATTTGTTTCCGTCAATCGGTGCGACCAAGAGCATGTCCTGCAGGATCGTTGTCATGTGCTGAGCCATGACCTTCTGCTGGTCAAGGCTGCAGTGGTTCTCCAGGGAGATGATGACAGGGTATGGTGAGGTCTAGAACAAGACAGCAACATCCATCATCGGTGAAATCTGCAAATTCACCAATCTACAGCAGTTATTACAAACCCCAGTGCTGCTAGAAGTTTTAAATGGCAAGTTTTCTCTTGAAACTAAAGTGTCAATAGCAGTGCTTAGGATTCCTTTAAAATGCGCATTTATTAAAAATGACATATTTAGCTGCAGTGTAGCTACTCAGATCTCTGTTGATGCCTTCCAAAAATGCCAAGCCCATGTACAGGGCAGTGCGCTGGGTTGGGCTGCCTGCCACAGACTTCCTAACGCACTTTGACGAGGCTCCCGGGGCCACCGTTCTCCATCTGCACTGTGGGTATGAGCACCTCCCTACCACGGAGCAAGGACCGGGAAGGGAGGCTTTGTAAATCACTAGGTTTGCTCAGATCCTTAGGTGACCAAGATTTCGTGCAGCTGAACACTTCCTCCTTTCAGGCACAGGCCTAATCTGGTTCCCTGTAACCTCCTAGACATTTGCTGAAGACATTGCCATTGTCACTGCAGCCCTAAAGGAAACTTGGTATGGGTCTCAGCTCAATTGTGTTGAAGGAAAATAGTAGAAAAACCCAGTGGGTCTGGGCAGACCCAAAGTTTTGTGAAGGCTGCTGGCTCAACACTGCCATATAAGACTCCAGATCCGCTCATTCCTTTTAATCCAGGATAGAAGCAGTCCTTCACATGTGTCCCTCCAATGCAGATGCACTTGAGTTCTCCTAAGCTAGGGATGTAACCTGAGACATAAAAATCAAGCAAATCATAGGCCTGTTAGCACTTTCCACTACATAAGTAGTTGTTCAAGATATTCGGCCATTATTTTCATTGCAGTGGGGCCCAGGGTCCAGTTGGTGCTGGTACAGATTCACACTCGGCACCCGACAGCGTGCTGCCTAACCATGACTCCCAGAAATGGATCTCTGAAGAAGACAGAATATGGATGCCCAGCCAGAAGCATATGTCTTCTACCCATGAGAAACACTAAGGTGTAGACTTTTTTTTTTAAATGGTCTCTGCTGCGAGGGCAGAGACATGCTATCAGTCTTGAACTGTGCAATATGAGAAATCTGAGAGGGTCCAAGTTCCCTTGTCCTTACTTTGAAAGCATAGTTCTTGATGGCCTTAATGACATCACTGAAGAGGATCTTGGAGGTGAGAGTGTAGCCATGATAAATGACGGGCTCTGAGTTAGGGCCATCCCAGCAATCCAGTTCCACACAGCGGCAGCCTTTGGTGAGGGCTCTGGAAACAAAGAACGGAAGTGGTTGGGTTTTAAACCTTCCCCTCCGTTTCACAATGAGGCTGTATCAGGCACAGGTTATTTCCTGGGAAGGCTGACGAGGAGCTTGGGGATGCAGGGAGAAAAGAGGATCTTGGAAAAAGGGGAAAGCAGATGGAGAAACTGTGGAATCAGGAGAGCTCAGAGTCAGTGAAGAGAGCTCAAGGCCAAGCAAGGAAAGTACACAGAGGATCTGAGAATAGAGGCCATGAAAGTCCAAGGTAACTGGCAGAAAAGGAGACATAGTGAATGCCACGTGAGAAAGAACACTCGTGTCTGTGCTCAAAGACTGCGCCCAAAAATCATGAAGAGAAAATGAAGAGATGATGCACTGGAAGAAAGACAGTAGGTCAAAGTCAGCCTTAGAAGCCAGCTCACAGAGCCTGATGATGTGCCTCCTTCAACTAGATCCGATAAGACATGGGGGACGAATCCTCAGAGCTGTCAGGGAGGGATCTGTGAGAACTCTGCAATGACAGCTGGGGACATTGCTGAGAGCCAACGTGCCAAACTGAGTCTATAGACTGAATTTCCCTTTGGAAAGTCCTGCCTGTAAATATCTACACTTGCATTTTCATTTCCTTTCAAATGTAAGTCCCCCTATATGGCGCTATCTCTCTAGAAGGTCATTTTGTCTCTTTTACAGTAACCGTGTGTACGTTTCAGATAACACATCTCCTGTGACTCATTGCAATAAGAATCACGGCAATCTTTACTTATAGCCAAAATGTAATCCCGTAATTTTTTGGATACTGCAAGAACAATTGATACAGCTAATGAAAAAGCAACTGGTGTCAAATTTCATTCTCTGCTACTTTTAAATTTATGACTCTAGACAGCCATTGTTTCCTGAGAATCAGATAAGTAATAAGCAAAGGCAGAACCACGGTCATCAGGTTGCTTATAGGGAAACTTTTAACAGTGCAGTGTATAGATCCCAACAGAAGGAAGGGAAGAGGGTTGTGCAAGTTAATGGAGGCCATCGCAAACATCTGGCCACTAGCTGTCAGACACAGCATTTGTCATTGAAGTCAGAAGTAGGCAACTCCTAATATTCTGTCCAGGGATGCTGTGGGAGCATCTAAACTGCTAAAAAGGAACCATGCAGAAGCTTTCTGATCACCCGCACTGCCTCATTAGCTCACATCCCAGCCCGTTTTTTGGATCGCTCCAGCCAGCTTTCTCCAAGATAAACCTCAGCGTGGTCCTAGGGATAGTTCATGCCAGGGACTACTCCCAAAAGGCAATATGGATCATTAACATTATGGTAATATGCATCATTTTTGGCTCCTTTCATTCCCTACGCAGTCTTCCAGCTCTATCCCAGAAGTCTTTGCAGCTTATAAACCCCCAGCACACACGATCCCATGTCATATTATGTGGCATACAATAGACTCCCTCAGCTTCACACTTGGAAAGCACCATGCTACAGGGCTGCAATCCAATCTCCATATTATTGTAGATATTTTAAAATGGAAAAAAAATATATAGTAATTGTATGCCTTATAGTCAAAAGGACACCACGCGGGGCCCAGAGGAGACTCAGGATAAAGTGCTATGTAATGCTTACGTGGCCAACCTGGTCTACAAACAGCTCACCTTAATATGAACACAAACCAGTGCATACTACTTGGTCTCAGGGTTAGAGATTGCTTCTTGGTCCTTTTGTATCTACAGTATAAATGCATCTTGTGACCACACATGCACACGTGCGCACACACACAAATGTTACCTGATATAGGCCTCTGTGCTGCTTGGACCTGTCAGTTGGTCTTCCATGAGATAGGTATTGTGTGAGGATGACACCAAGTAGTGACTGAGAGGTTGAGTCATATCCTGGTAAACTTTACTGTGAGACGAATTGAATATATTTCCATCATCAGACAGCAGGTACATCAGGAAACCATCCTTGGTCATGGCGTTACCTCTCTTGGCTGCCAGATAAATTGACACAAGCCCCACAGTGAAAATTTGACACCTCCAGGTTGTTCCATCTTCACCAAGCTTATAACTCTGCCTGCAGATGCCTGCTGATCTCCAGAGGATCTCAGAGGCAAAATGTGCTCCCCAGACATTCAGCTATTAGTAAAGATGCTGATGCTGTTCAGGTGATGATGACATCCTCATCTGCCTGAAAATGCTTTTAAAACCCCTTTACAAGCATAACACTTGATAAGACCTAAAAAATGCCAAAAACAGCACTTAACTAATCCTTCTCTAGAGATTTACAGTACAAACATCTCCTTTTGAGATCTTCAAGTTCCCCTCATGTCCACATAGAGAAATTGTCATATGTCTAAATATGGCCAGATAAATCCCACCTAGATCCAATGAATATATGATTTGCAAAGAGAGTAAATACAGAATGAGCACATTTTGAGGAGAAAAGGGAATCTCCCCATCTTGAAGGATGGAACTAGATCCCAGTCCAGTCTCCACATCTGACATCTATAAAGTAGCATTGTCCCTCTCCTGAAGGTGTACTAGGAAAATGTAGAAAGAGTCTATGATGTTGCGATGGTGTCTTGAACATGTCCTTCAATCTGTCCCAGACTGGCTATTCATTTAATTTCTGAGCACAAAGACAGTTCTGTGTTTGTTCTCCTAAAGAGAAGTCACTTTCTTGGCTCTTTACTCAGAGACCTCACCACCTGCCTGCATTCAAAAAGACTGGCCTCTATTCCTGCTTCTGGAGAGCAGAAACATTGCTACCTACTTAACCTTGTAAAGCCACCTGAGATCTTTTAAATAGGTCATCAGAGCCTTTGCCACAGGGATTTCAGTGCCCTCTCATCACCTCGTTATCAATCCCTTTCTTGCTAATCAATGTACCTAAGCTGAAGGAGAATAGAGAAATTTCCTTTGCTTTTTTGTGGCCGCCTCTTCTAGAGCTGCTAATGTTTCCCTATAAGACTGGTCTTTCAGCAACAGCAGCTAGGAGAAACATACACATGGCTGCAGAAGAAAGCAACAGGAAAGCAATTCAGAGCTCAGTAAGGAGGTAAAGTTTTGACCCAAACCAGCCAGGGTTCCAACCTACCTCTTTCATTGGGCTCATATCTCTGAATTAAGGCAGGAGCAGCAACAACAGCGTCTTCTTCTTGCTGCATCTCATAGAGGAACCTCACCAGGTTCTGGCAGGACATGAACCCTTCCGCATCTGCATACTTTTGGAAGATTTTGTCTATTTCCTCCCTCTCTGTCAGTATCTTGTAAAATTCCTCTATCTCCTCATCCTCCAAAGCCTCTGTTTTGGACTTGTCACAGTGCTGTAAACGTAGAGGGGAGAAGGAGTGAAAACCTTCTTTCCTTCTGGCATATGCCAGCCGTAATCTGCACCAGGGCTACACAACGCAGAACACAAAATAATTGGACAAAGTTACTGGGCAGTGAAGAAGAAGCAATTGGTCAATGGTTCTCATTGACAAGCCCAAGTCATAGCACAGTTACAATTATTTTTATTTACTCACATCGTCAGCGTGCCAAGGGGCGCCAGGCACGGCCCCGAGCTCCACTACACTAGGTGCTATGCAAACAAAAAGTTAAAAGGAAAGCTCCTGACAACCTCAGCACAAAGCAAACATCAAGAGACCAAGAGATGGAGGAATATACAAAAACATTTAACTCAATACATCTTAAACTATTGATGGAGACCCTGCTCTAAAAATCTAGTAAGTAAAGTTGAAAGAGCCTTAATCTTTGATCTATCATGACAGATAGAGCTATAGCCCTGGGTTTTACGTACAAAATGCATGCTTTCGTTTAACCAGTCTTTGTACTAATCTCAGCCTAACCCTGCTGATGACCTCACCGCTGGCCACAGCAGCCTTGGCCATCCCCCAAGCAAGATGATAATGAAAGACTGTTTCTCCCTCTGGAATGACACTACTGGAATGCTTCAGTGGCAGTTTACAGCCCACTTATAAAACCAAACAAAATGATCACGATGCATTGCGTCCCACCAGCTGAACCAATGGCAAAGATTTCCGCTTGTTGTTCAGTTTTCAGAATATACTAGGTAAAAGCTATAGGTTCCTCTCAGGGAGGGGACAACCTGTGAAATGCTCAGTGCTACGGGCAACTTCAAAATAAGTTTGAGCACTCCCGGAACCATCCTTTCCTTGCTGCATTCCATGACTGCACCATCCTCTGCTGTAGATCTGGCAGATCTCACAGCCCAAGCAGAGCACGATGTTTAGTGAATGAAGAAGGAAAAGAAAGAGGGAAATAGACTGCTGGAAACTGCAGGGATCCAATGAATGACAGATGTTCTTTTCTTTAAGACAGGACTGGGAAAATAATATGATGCTGCTCCTCAGAGGCTGGCACTGTAAGTGATGGGCCTTGGGAATTTTGGTCATTAGTGACCATTAAAGGTCTTGATAACAATAGGATAATTGCACTGCCATCATAGTCACATTGCAGGATGGATCAGATGCACTATGTAAAACCAGGCTGTTTCTGCTTGTGTTGAAAGAGTTCCAACTTAGAAAGAGAACCTCAACCCAAAATCCTGTTTCACCTCATTTGTGTGCGTCATAAACCATGAGGCCTCAATTAGCTTTGGCTTGCCAGAAGGAGCCAGAACCTTTCTGATGCACCAGAATGAACATTCAGTTTGAAATGCCTGAGCAACTAGAGAAGCTTTGTGTAGTTCCTGTTTGCATTGCATATGTCCTACTCAGGCATGCCTAAAACCTATACATGGACACAGAGTAATATGATGGAAAGCAAGAATAATGTGGGAACATGCCCTATAGCAAATACTTGATCATCCTTCCTTCCTGTGACTACATGAAGAAAAAACTCAGAGAAAAGAAGATCGTTGTCATAAGACACTATAAAGTCTCTCATCCCATCTAAGTTTAGGTAGTACACAAACTAGGAACACAATTGCCTTAGGCTAACCCAGTGGTCAAATGGAGAGAGATACTCCCTGGAGGCAATTCAGGTAACAAGAGATCTGAACTAATCTCCAGAAATGCTTCTGTTTCTACTGTCTGTACAGGAAGATTAGAACAATTACACGTCTAATGAGGGTACTTCAGTTAGCTGCCTGCATTTAGATAGGAGGAATGAGGGCTTAGTAACTTTTTGGATTTCTCCTCATCAAGTTTCCACTCCTAGAGCTACCTTCTAAATATTGAAACAGCAAAAGAAGTTTGCTGAACAAAGAGGAGACTGTGCCTCCAAGACAAAGGTGAGTTTTTAGATGCTCGATGTTTGGAGATGTAGGGAGAGATGCATCTGTTGTATGAGATGTCTCCAACAGAAAGAGGTGAATTGTGCCCCAGTATCACTGACCTTTATTGGCTTGACCTACACAGACTGAAAAAGAAGCATAAAGTGACCACTTCCAACTTAGACATCTGCACTGGAAACATCTAACTCAAACAGAGGACTTCCAACCTGACTGTCGTTCTTTCAGGGTCTCCTAAAGAAGGAAGAAAGGACAAGATATACCAGCCACAGCAAGTAGTTCATCTGGAGGATTTTGCAAGGGAAAATTATTAAAAGATTTACCGGCGACCTTCCCCCTAAACCCTTGCACAGTTACCGGATTGAGAGAGAGAGAGAGAGAGACTTCCATAGAGCAAGATTTAGGAAACGAGTTCCTCCCCTGGGAAGAGGTCTTAATGAAACCTTCCCAACCTACCCTACTACCTGCTTGCAGGAAGGAACAGAACTCCTGCCTAGAGTTCTGTTTACCACTCACATGTTTACCACTGATTAGAAAATCATCTCAGAAACTACCCACCCATGAATTCAAATCCTCCTTTAGATGTGGTGAAAATTTGGAATTTATCCAGATAGTTTATCTTACCTTGGCAGGAAGGCTCATTTAGAGAGACACTAAAAACTTAACAGCTGAGAAACTGTCATCCCTTCCATTATCTTCCCGTAGGCTCAGCCAGCAAGCTGAATCTCAAGAAATTAGAAGTGTATACCCTGAGCAGATTAAATATGCCTTGGGCTATTAGAGCAACCAGACTGATCCAGGCCTGTGTGCAATGCCATATATCTATCATGATTCTATCATGATTTTTCTAATTTACACTTTCTTTCTGTTTATATCAGTCACTTGTCATCTTCCTCCTCTGAGAAGGTAAGGATCTGGGTTCACAACTGTAACCCCCTCTGATTTCAGATGGGCCCAAGCATTGTCATGTGGTCATGACATGCAAAACTACTGAAACATCTGCTACTCAAACTGCATTTGCACTTTGCTTTTTTCTTTTTTTCATGTTTGTACCCCATCTCTCTCGCAACCTTGGTAAAAAGGGACTTCAATGGTAAAGAGAAAAGACCTCCATCAAAGATATCTGCGTCAAAAAAGAAAGATACCTTCATCAAAAGCACTGCACTGGCCTAACTTAATTGTTAGTGGGAACCTGTTGAGCACCAAAAAGCCTGAGTCCTTCCTCGGTGCAAAAAAAGATGTTAAGAGTTCATTTTAGCTTAGGTCTCCATCCAAAGTTGAAAGCTATGGGAAACCATGACCTCCACCAACAGCAAGTACTTCATCTGCTTGTTGTCTTTACCTGAAAAATCTTCTTGGCATGATAGTCATCGACTTCAATGTTCACTTCTTTCAGGAAGTTCTTGAGCTCCTTCAAGCTCATCTTGTTGTCTTTGTTTTTATCAGCTTTCCGCAGGCAACTATGAATCCAGCTGCAGGATGATGTAAGGAAATCTTTCCAGGCCAGTGCCTAGTCTAAATACCTCACGCTTAACCCACAGGGGGGAAAATCCCTTCTGAAGACTCTGAACCACCTCCCCAGCTGCTGTAAATCAGCATGCTACCGCTGAATATCTTGCATCATCTTGCCTTCTGCTTTGAAAGGGCAAAATGGTGGTTTGGCAGCAGCAACATGCTCTGTAATATGAGCAATCCCAACCTTGGAGAAGCTTTTCACCATCTGGCCAAAGCTAGATCAACTCTGTTTACCCTGTAGGAGTTTTTGGCCGCAGCCAAATCACAAAGCAGTCTTATTTTTCTTTTATGACAGAAAGTACATTTTGTTCCAAACTGTTAAAAGGGGATAGATGAGGGATGAAAAGAGCTCCCAGGAAGGTAAAACAGATTGTTATGGATTTGGTCAATATTGAGTATAACAAGTTAAACACCGAACAAGGAGTCTCCAAAAGAAGCATTCACATTAATTTTTGGACTCACCTTCGACTTCCGTATTTTTTATGGATTTCTACCTATATTTCTTAAGAATTTTTTTTATAAGCATAATCAAACCAAACTTTGCGGGGTCTTGGCTTACCCTTGTAAAATACATAGATCTATTGTACTGTGACAATAATTTCTAAGAGCTCAGTTTATAATATACTCAAGCTATTACGGATCTGGATCAATTGCTGTAACAAATGAGCTTTTTTGTGTGATGTCAGTCAAACCGAACTGGGTTTCTCATGTTCTGTTGGTTTTTTGGGAAAATAATGTCAGGTAATTCAGATATGTTGGAATTTTAACGAACATAAAAGTCTCTTTTTGCAGCAAGGAACTACCTTTCTTTAATTTGCTTTAACTGTCAAATGAGGAAGGTCTTCCAGAAAAGCCTCCTATTTTTAATACAGAAAAATCATCCAAGTAACAACTAGATCTCCATAGATGTAACCTTCTATGTCTTGCATAGGAGACATTGCTTCAAACTCATTCTAAAAAAGACATTTAAAAAAATGCCCAATCTGAATGTTGATCAGAATAAAACTCAGAGCTTGCAAATACCAGCTGATGGATATAGTACCATAACTAGGCACTTCAAAATTCCCCCAGAAGAAACACTAACCGACAACCTTAGTAGTTGCAGACGCAACCTTCAAACCAAATATTTATGTCTGTGAACTTAGAAATAAGAGTAAACTGTATGCAAATGCTGTTTTTCTCTCCTTTAAAGTTGAATTTTCTGTCTTCAAAAATCTTGGCAGGTGTCAAGCAATGACTTCCTGTGGCATGCCTCTGAACCTGGTAAATATTAGTATTCCTCTTTTGTAGACATAGAAATCAAAATAAAGAGAGGTTACATTTCCCCCAGCTCCCAGGGACACCCCCACCAAGTATGCCAATGTTTGGTTGGTGGGGGGCCTAACACGTTTAAGAGCAAGCCCCACAAACAACTGGCCCGGCCTAGCAGGTGGTCACTGCCTGCAGATGGGTGGAAAAACACAGCCTAAACCTCCTAAATTAGTTTTGCTATCAACAAACTTACACTATGGAACTGGATCCATAATTTGTGCCTCTTGCTCTGAACCAGGGTCTGGCTTGGACTGGTTCTTCCTAGAAGCCCAAGTTCAAGTTATGAAGAACTTTCATTATCTGGAAGAAAAGGTCCGCAGCCCAACCACACAGTATCCTGTGCAGTGAAATATACCCCTGCTTTGCTCCAGAGGTACGTCATGCTCCGGACACGTCCAGTTACTCTATTAAAGTGAAATCCCATCATTGCCATGGTGAACCTGGGATTCTGCCTCCTCAAAAGTCCTGCAAGCACACGAGAAAGATGCTGTGCATGGAGGCAAGGCAAGAAGTCACAGCACCTCAGCTCTTCCGCACAACCTCCCACAGGGATGCTGTGCCAGGAGCACAATATCATCCGCCCTAGGGCGGAGTACAGTGCATCCAAGAGCTACACTTCCCTGAGCGTCCTGAGCATTGGTCAGCACAATGCTGACCAATGTGCCATCTGTTAATTCCCTACCCCTCTGCACCTCCTCTTCCCTGCACTGCCAGGCCTTAAGGAAATAGGCCTAAGTAATGTTCAACTCCAGTGAGCCAAGAGGAAACCCAACCTGCCTTGGCCAGAGGTGAGCTGTAGGGCTGACTAACACTAACTGTGTGCAGAAACCACTTCTTTTGCTCTAACTACTGCACAAAAGCTTTTTTTTTTTTTTTTTTTTTTTAAGTCTGAGGTCATTTCCATGGATCATGAGCACCCAGAAGACATGCATGTATCCGAAGGCTAATCTGCTCTGGAAAGCAATATATGGGCCATAAAAGGTATCCACAGAAGAGTATGCCTGGGTCCTGTCTCCAAATGGAGGATGCTTTCCTCTTATATTCATCTCAGAGAGGCTGAGCAACGTAGAAGGGAAATCAGAGAAGGGAGATCTGCTCTGTGAAGAGCAGAGGCTCACAGCTGGCCCTGGCTCTGCGAGGGGGAATGGTGGAGAGAGCAAACCAAGACCGCAGACTGTCCGGACCTCAGCAGACAACAGTGTTCATTCTCAAAATGATCTGAACTCCACATGCATCTGGATCCCCTTGGATTAGCAGAAGCTGTATGAACTAAACAGTTCACCCCAAATTCTTATTGTCTGATAAAACCATCATTTTTTGGCCCTGGTTGTGGGTCTTCCTTTTACTAGAAAGACCCTACTTGGGCCTGAGTAGACTAGAAGGAAGTTGTTCCCATTCCTGTGTACATCTGGAGAGAACCTGCTTCTTCCCTGGACATGCCAGACCGAATTATCACCTTTCTACTAGAAACCAAAAAGGGATGACCAAAAATATTTAGGGGCTATCCCTTGTACTTGCTCACAACAGAAAAGCACACAAAATTTGGGATGAATGATTCCCAACCAGAAGAAAAGCTCATACATAAACCCCAGAATCAACGCAGATGGCTTCACACATGAAAAGTCCCCTGCCTTTTTTGCTCTAAAATCATCCTGGGCACATATACCTGCAGTATTTGCTAAATAACCTATGTCAACTTGTTGCAGGATTGAATTTGATGCTTAGTAAGATCCAACTGTATGTAGAAGAACATCAGAAGTACTTTTTAAATATCAAGGGGTTTTATCCTTTGTAGGAATGTAAGGCTGGAAAGGACATACAAGCCACTAAACCCAGTCCCTTGCTATCACAGTCAATTCCACCATATCACAAGCTGAACAAACTCCACTTGAAACTAGTAAGATTTTTGCTTGCAATACTTCTAATGCTATTTCTAAATAATTTCTACATGTAATTTTTATATAATTCTGTATAATGTCTATCTTATAATGTCTATCTTATAATTTCTATCATTTCTCAATAAAACACTTCAAAAATCTTACTCATTCTTTACTTGCTCTAAGAGCTTCAGAGACTGGAAAAGATACAATGCATGGCAATTGACTACTGTGGGGGGACAAGGCAGGGTCTCAGCACTTCTTCCTCATTTATTTACTCTTTGCTTTCTGTGCTCACAGATGTGGAGAACACTTCTGACGTTTAAGGAAGTTCTGCGCAAGCCCGTGCTGCCAAGCAAACCCAATGAAGAAAAGACTAAATCTGAAATCTCAGGCTGTAATTAAACATCATCAAATTTCAAATGAGAAATTGTGCTGCTCTGTAATTCCAGGTTACGTTAAACAGCCTGAGACAAGCCCAGATTGGAAGCCAGCACTGTACTGTAATTACCCTTCCAGAAATATGGCTTGTCTGCCCACCCCAGTTAGCTTTGATTCTGCTTTCCAAAGAGAGAGAGGCCATTTCCACACTGGAAATTTACAGCCTTCTTCCTTTGCAAATGTAGTTGTTATTTCCCTCCCCTAGCAATCACTTCTTGTGAGGAAGTTTTTCAGCAGTATAGTCAATTTGGCATGCCCCAGGGACCACTTCTGCAGCCCATATTTTGCCCATACACTGTGGCATGGTCGCAGTCTTCACATTTGAAAGGAAAACTGCCAGGGTGTAACATTTGGTGCTGGCAGCTCCAAAGGTTCAAGATCTCAGCTTGTCTAGAGACTGCTCCCTGCCACCGTGGACACTCAACTGCTGACACAGCTGAGGAATGACTTTACAGCCTGGAGTCTGAAAAAGCATCTGAAAAGGCATTCATAATCCAGGAGAGAAACACACCATCCCAGGCACAGCAGAACAGATGGAGCCTGATTCCTTTGAACAAATTGCACTAAGGTTGTGCCAGGTGCTTATTAGACATCAGAGAACCCACAGAAGAGTACGGCCTGATGAAAGCTCAGCTTTTATGTGCTATTTCCTTCACATCTGGTACATTATTACCCAGCAGAGAACCCTCACGGAGAGAAGCCCTGGCTGAGGGCAGGACTCCCCAGTGCCCATGAAGGCTCAAACTCCACCTTTGTGACTTTCCCTCCGCTGAGGAGAATTCACACCACCCAGCTGCTGCGCAGATGCTTTGATGACTAGCAAGGCATTAAGCTCACACAGCCTTCCTCACTGTGAGCGCTGTGTGGTTCCCTATCTGACAGAGGAACGCCTATTTTTTTGGAGCTTACAGGAACTTCATATTTTATGACCACTGCTGCTCTGTCAAATGAGGGTGAAATCGGCCAACGCGTTCAGATGTTACTGGCAGGGCCTCAGATACAGAAGAACTGCAGAAAACTAGGCAAAAATTGCACCTATCGATAGTGTCTTTTTTCACACGGAGGTAAGACCCGTGATCACAAAGGACCTTACTGAGTGAAATCCTAGGGAAAATTCCCCGTGAACTCAGCAGAGCTACGATTTCACCCAACTAGCTCACTCTCCTTTTCCGCTCCTTTTCCATTCTAATGTCTCCGTTATTTCTAGAGCATTTGCAGACTCTTTCAGGGCAGCACTTCCTCCCTTGCTGAGGCAAATAAGGAGCAATTTCGCTGAAGTCAATAGAGCTACCCCAGGGTAAAGTTGGCAACTGGAAGAGGAGAATCGGTTCCCTTGCCTTATATTACTGAGAAACATGATAAACAGTACCAGCTTTTCATGCCTTGCCAAGAAGTGCCTGTTCTGCAGTTTATCGCAATGCAAGTGAAATGGACTCCTGAAGAATACAAAAAATAATGATTGTTCTATCGGAAGCTGCCTGAAAGAGGCAATTCTTTGCTTAAGGAGCTATGTGAAGCCTGAATCTACTCTTGCTTGCATCACTGCAAATCAGGAAAAAAAGTGCTGGAAACTAGGAAGTTTGCCCAGGTGTAAAATCAGCATGAGAGAAAAGTCAGTGTGCAGGGCCAATAGGAAAAAAAGGGTTTAGTCTACTATCTCCACCCACAGAAAAACACAAGAGCATCTTTATATGTGATTAACCGTTTTACAAGGCAAAGGATACTGTTGGAGTTTCTGTTTCTGGTTCATAGAGTTGCTGTGGGCTATGATTTTCCCAAGGCCAGTGATCCAATGGTTGGCATCATCCTCTGAATTTGCAATGAGATCCAGGTTTTTGCGTTGGTCTTTGAAAACGATGGAAAAGCAGAGATTCTCCGAGACATTCTTGGCGTACTTTTCCATACCTTCTGTTTTATGGCCTGACCTCACATCCCGAATATCTTCAATGGAGACTGTGGAAAGAAAGCAGAGCCTGCTGTCAGCAGAGGTTCAGTCAGACTTATCTCTACTTGGTGAAGGATATTAAAAGATTACTTTTTCCTTTTCCTGCTACCTCTCCCTCCCATTGCTGGAGGATTTCCTTCCCTTCCCTGCTTCCCTAAACTTGGGTACTAAAGAAAGCGCAAATCAAAAGGAGCAGAAAGAGCAAACAAGAAAACAAAAAACTCTCATTTGTTCTTTTCCCACGTCGTTTATTTAACAGAAGCAGAATATGCACTGGATGACATACTGTGCTATCACATTTAGGAGACATGAATCACTGCAAAGACCTTAGCTCCAGTCCGTAGAGCATCTCTGACTTGATCTCTGCTTGGATCTGCAAGCAGGGAGAGCAAAGTGGTGCCTCTCCAGGAGCATCAGGACATGCAACCTGCTATGTCTATCCACTCCACTCCGTAAATCTGTACCCGAATCTGTCACTGAGACCATGATTTTTTAACTGTCCAACCTGACACGTTGATGTTCAGAGACAGGAGCTACCAATTTCAGAAATCTGTGCTTCTTTCCATGCTTTCAGTTAGCACAACCCAAAAGGGACACCAGAAATCACCGGTTGCTTTTGTTTCACCTATCTGTGCCTTTCTTACCCACCTATAAACACAAAGGGAAAAAACACTGATCTTCCTGTGGAAACTGCTTGGACGCTTTTAGCTCTTTAAGATGCCTCAACAACCAGGATGCCTCAGCATGGGCGTAATAAGAGATGCCATCAGCATGGGCATAATAAGAGATGCCATATAATCAATAAGTGTTTGAAAGGCCCTAGAGCAGTGTGTAACAGGACCTCACAGTATCAATCAAACCACCTTGAGCTAATCTCTTCTCAGACCTGGAAATAAACAATTCTAAAGGCCCACAGAAAAATTGGGGGCTGATTCAAGTGAGAGCAGGGCAGGAGCCACCATGGTGGCCCTTCAGTTTGTGAAAAGTGAGAAGGGAAAATTTACAAGCTTGTATAGTCTTCTCAGTCACACCTATGTAAATTAAGGATGCAAAGACCAAAGCTTCAAAGCAGTTCAGTGTCACCCATGCTCTGTCCTTACCTCTGCCAGGGGTACATTTGATCCCCTTTGCTGTATGGCAGCACAGCACCTTATTCAAAACCATCCCTCCCCATTTGCATCTCTGCCCCTCAGATGGTGGAAATGAGCCTTGACTCCACACCACGAGTCCGCAAAGTGTGTGCATGAAGCAATCCAGACACGTAGCCGTGCATTCACCCCATGGGAAGAACCAGGTTACTAGACAAATATAAGTAACCACGACCTCTCTATGCTGTTCTGAGAGCATTGTGGGTGCCCTCAAACAGCATCGCGTGGAAAGTGACTCTTCCAGCAGCACACACAACCTCTTCTTGTCTTTCATGGAGGTGCTAGGACACTTCCTACACATACAAAGGACTGAGTGGAAAGAGCAGAAGCTGCTTCGTCACATCGGACTGCTGAGAAATACAACACCAAAGCAGGGATGGCACCTCCAGATGTGAAATGGCAAAACTACCTTCATCGGATGTTGGAGCTACTAACTGAGAGCAGGGGAAAGTTAATGTTTTGCAAACCTCTACCTCCACAATTCATCTCAGGGCATGTGTAGAAAAGGCAACACATCAGAGAGGTAACCAAGTATGCCTAAAAATAGATTTAATCACAGAAACTTGAAAAAATGTGGTTTTAACCTCTCCCAACCTCAAACTGTAAATCAGGGTAAAAAATCCTGTGTCAGGGTAAAAATCCTGTGTCACAGACTTGTCAGACTAATTTTTTTTGTGCCTATCTTGAAGGAACTTTGATGAAAAGCAGTATCTGAGTGCAAAATATCCCCATTGCTTGGCTGGAGAGGAGAACCTTGCCTTTAAGCATCCATTCCACCTGCTCCTTCATTTAAATTGGTGCAGTTTCACTCTTAAAGTGTTTAATTATTTCAAAGTCAGCACTGCAGAAATACACAGCTAAGCATCCACCCCACATATTTTTAGCATGGTTGCCCTGGGGTCATCCGAAATTAATGGGATGCTCATAAGAGTTTTTAAGTCTCCCTTTTTCCCCACGACATTCACAATATGCTCAGCTGCATAAAATATGATCAGCAAAAAAAAAATAAAAATCGGTCTTGAAAAATCATTGACTGTTCAAAACCAACACCTGACATTTGCCTTGAATTTCCACCATGTGTTGAGGCGGCCAGACATCTTTCATAACACTTTTCTGGTGTGGTTTCCATATATGAACTTGCCAGGAAACAGGAAGGTGCTTCCCAGAGTTGGCAAAGCCCCTCCCTGATGATGAGCAATTATCTTTGTGTGGCCTTTTATTATCATTCAATAAAAGGCCAACAGTGGATCTGCTGGCCAAGAGAGAAGAGGGTTGGGTTGAGCTGGGTTGTTGTAGAGTCATCTGGCCAATTTACTGCACAGTGAAAGCTCATGGTTTTGAGTGCTAAAACTCTCTCTGAGAGAAATGGGTTGCAATTCCTGGGCTGCTGACAGAGAGCCTTGCTGATGTGCTTTCCCACTAAGTAGCACACTGCAAAAATCAAAGAGATTGTGCCTTAGTTTCAAAGCAACAGATTTACTACCCTTATTGTAAAGGATGTTGTCATGTTTGGAGGCATTCATCTCAGTCAAAATGTCTAAAATTTAGCTAGGCTCCTTTTATAACCAATGGGAAAACAAAAAAAAAAACCTTTTGGAGCATGACCTTTCTGTCCTATTTAGACAAACTCCTTAGAGTGAGATAAATCACAGCCTTAACTAGAAGGCTAAAGTGGACCATCTACCAGAAAGAAAGCCCAGGGTGAGCCTCTCAGATGTAGATATGTGCAGTGCAGATGGTCCATAAGTAGGTGATGCTTCTCCAAAGCCATTCTCTTTTGATTATGGCTGTCCATGTGGAAGCATCGTCCTGTTGTTCCTAATCACCTGCCAACTGCTCATCACTGCTTCACTCTTGGGAGTTATTTTCCCCTCAGCCTGGCTAGCTAATCTGCTTGTGCAATCAATCCCTAAACTTGGGGTTGGCAAAGACCTTGTGTTTCCTAGACTAGAAAATCTGATGTTAAATGTTGGAAATTTAGAATAGATTCTTTGGAAATCATTATCTAGCGAAGTGAATAGGCTGGAAAAAAAAAAGAGAGCTGTGTGGGAGGAAAAAAGGAAAAAAGATTGAAAATCTGTGCCTGGAAAGGCTGCCTTGTTCTTTGTGGAGTATACAGCTGAGAGGAAGATGATGGGGGGCACAGGGCTCCTCCATGCAGAAAAAGTGCAAGAAAAGTTGAGGAACAGGATCAGTATCTAACATAGCAATGCAAGAGACAAGGAGAGACACTCAGTGCAGGAACTGTTGAAAAAAACAAGGTAAGGGAGCACACTTTTTAAAGCTTTCCATAGCCTGGTCATGTGTACTGTTTTCATCTGTCAATGAAAGAGCTGAAGCCAAAGGAGCTGGCCTAAGCCATCTGCAAATGTTATCTCTTTCCTACCCTTGGAAAATCTGAGCATGAATCCCAGCATGAATACATTATCAGTTGCTCCAGGACAGTGAGTGTACTGTACTAGCAGTCCTGCGATGCCGTCTCAAACCAACTGTGTGCTCAGCTGAGCTATCTGCAAGGAGAAATCAGAAACAACTGAGGGACAGAGATGTATTTTAAAGCAGAGGAACACTTACAGCAAACACCCATCTGTCATGTATCACTGCAACCTCCCTGCCCTTCCCCATCATGCCACAGCAGGGAGGCAACCAAGAGCTGAAGAGAAGCTGGAAAGTTTGCATCTGCTTCTCCTGAATGTTTATGTCTGCTGAAGAGGTGGTTTGTGTAAAGCCCAAACCCCAAGCAAACACAAGGAGGCTTGTGCTCTTCTGGGCCTCCAGACATCAGGTCAAACAGGTCACATCTAAGTCAGCCGTCCCAGCTGCTGTGGATGCAGCTCAGCTAGTGCCACAGCTGACAGTGGGGTTTCTCCCCTCTGCGTGTAGGCTCACGGGGACACACAGCAGCATTCCCCAGAGTCAGTGAAATTACTCCTGTCTGAACAAGTCTGAGGGAGATAAGAGATTCTTGCTTTTATTCCTCCTTTCAATTTTCATCATTGGAAGCTGCCCTTCCGTACCTCCCTCATCAATTCTGTGCCCAGCACCCTCCCCCTGTTTCACTGTGGCATTAACAGCCAAATGATGAGTCAGGCCTGCAGGATGCAGGAGACCACCTTTGACAGCCATGACATTTTCCAGCAACCAGTATGTATCGTGTCTGTCTGGACTGAATTTCTGCTCCTGTGGCTTTCTGGGTGTTCAGTGTTACACTTGCAAGCTTGTCTCCTCTGCAGAAGGTCAAGGAGCATCGCTCTTTCCAAGGAAAAAGAAATCTGTAATTCACACTGACGTGAATCTAATCAGACTTAAGAGTCTACAAGTGCCTAAGTCCAACACTGTGAGCCACAAAACCCTGCTGAGCAGGTGCAGAGCCTCACCTGTGCCTCTTCCTGACCTGAAAGCTCCCTCAGTCACCTGAAGTTGTGTCCACCCATGGAACGGCCCCCACACGAAAGGCTACCTGCCTTGCTCCTGGCAGAACCTAGGCTGACCTGATCATCTCCACGAGGCACACTCGCACTCACCTCCGTGTGCCGATTTCAGCCCTACACATCTGTGCAGAAGGGATGGCCATTCATGTAGGAATCATTCCTGGAGGAAGCAGTAAAAAGAGGGGCACAAGTTCAATCCCCACATCATTCTGAAAGCTGTAACCACAGAGCTGCCAGGCTTTGGGAGCGTGTCAGAGCTACATATATTCACAAGCCTTTCAGCAAAAATACAAGCGCTGAAGAGTCAGAAGGACAAGCCTGTTGAGGTGCCTAATGATTATAGCACTTGTCCGAGAGATGAGCCCTGGCCTCCAGCCCTCTGCTCCAGGGACGATGTTCATCCCTTCTCTAGCCATTGCTCCTATGGTAAAGTGCTTAGACTGTGCTTGGAGCGTGGACAGTAAAAGAATTTGATAATCTAAAAGAATACAGAAAAAGGAGGAATGGAGACAGAATTAGTTTTCCTTTTGTTGGACAGTCAGCCCTTCGAGAGGAAAGGCTTCATCAAGAGTCTTATAGAGACGACAGAGAACAAGGAACTGAACCCGTCTCTCCAGCAAACTGCTGAGCCTACGAAGGACAAGGACCAAAGGTGTTTCTCCATCCTGGTGGTGAGAAGCCGTTGCTGGTAAGGAGGTAGACGGCAGTCAATACATAAGCACTTGGAAGCCCAGCTGCCCTTGAGATACTGGTGAGGGGAGAGGGATGGTTTTCCACCGTGGAGGAAATAATCCCCAGGTCCCTCCCTTTCGTTATCCTACTCCCCCTCCATTAATGAGCGATCTCTGCAGTGTGGCATTGAGTCACATTGACTTCTTCCATCCCACTCTGATTGTCTCAGTAAGTCATTTCTGTTTACTGGCCGGAAACATAGATGAGAAATGTACCCGCTTGGTAATAGTTTGCACCATACTTGCCCACAATACTGCATGTTTGTGGAGAGATTAGACCCTCTCCAACCACATCTTTAGCAGAGCTTGCCAAGACTGGGTCAGTGTCTTGTCAGGAGCAGATAAAAGCTGCTATCTGACCACAGAACTGCCTTGCCGGCCAGGAGGGCTGCCACAAGACCACAGAGATTTCACAATACACAGATCAAACTGGGCAAACTGGCTGCTTCTCTGTTTGGTTTCCCTCCCCAGAAATCATTTTAGCTGCTTGCATTTGAACCTGATGCTAATGGCTGAGTGCAGTTGGGTTTGGGACCCTGGCAATCAGCAGATGTTAAAGTACCATAAACTCCCTGGACTGGGAATACGAAAGGTTATCCATCACCTGAAGGATGCTTTCCCCTGATGGTCCAGGGGTGTTTTTAGCAGAAGCCCCGCTGTGCTACCTTCTTTGTAGGCCTGGCCACTTTGCTCTCCCTTCTCCCTGCCTGCTGTAGGGCCTGAGATCTCATCTGCTGGTTCCTTGTCTACTCTCTGCTCCTCTGCTCTCCTCAGACTTGCCTAGCACGATGTTTTAACTTGAGACCTGCTGCACGGTAGTCTGCCTTCAGTATTGACACACGCCACCAGCTGACCACCAGTAATCTAATGGGCATGCAATTTTACAGGTCTGTTTGGAAATACCTTTTCATATAAGGTCTTTACCCAGTCTTTCCATCTACCCATCACAGCACGGGCAGTGATGATCTCTATTTACATTCCTCGCAGACAGCACAGCCAGGGCCCCGCAAACTATTTCTGCAACTAGTTCATACTTCTCCTGACATTATAGTGCCACTAAATTTGGATCTAAGGCTCTCAGCCCATCCATCTTTGCATTTAACATAGGCTATGAAGAATAAGGTCAATATCTGTCAGCACACTGCCTGCAATGAAAACTATCGCAGCAATGCTTGCAGTGGCCTGATTCAAAATTAAATGAAAAACAAAAGAAAACAGGTAGCTCTGCATTTGAATTGACTTGTTTTATAGGTTGAGTGATTTTGATAAAAACTAACGAGACCCACAGACAGACGGTTTTGTTTTTACAGCTGAGGTCTGCCTTGCATAACACATTCACATTGGCAAATGTTTTTCCAGGGACAAATACACGTCTGACCGTGAAGCACTGATTCCTGAAGAAGCTGCCTGTCTAGCTCCAGAAGGAAGCTGTCAGTGCAATCACCTCCCTGATGGGTGTATATAGGTTGCTGATAGTTTTTGTTGACTTTTGGCACTTATCATATCCACAGAAACAAGCAAAAGTTCTCACTTCCTGACTTGAGGAACAATACCACGACCCTTCTGTTCTTCTGAAAAGAAGTCCAGAGCATTAATTCAAGGGACACAACCTTTCATCCCTCCACAAAAATGGCATGGTACGTTCGGCATGGGGTATTTCAAGCATTTTAAAGGCGTTCCTAAATTTACAAGAACTCAAGAACGAAGGGAAAAGTTGTCTGCTGAGCACTGGTACCAGGCTATAAGCATAAGGCTTTTGTACTACGGTTAAACCACATAGAAATATCCTATTATATAGTTGGAAGTCAAAGGCAATAACACTAACGAGAATTAATTCAGTGCATTTTTAACAGTGAGAGTAATTAATCATTAGATCCAAATATCAATTTCATGTCTTTAAATAATCACATCTTGATTTAAACAGTTGTGCAACTGTATTTAGCCCACCTCTTTCAGTTGCTTCTAAAATTGATTCTTTTAAACAAAGTATAGAAAAAAATTACAAAAATAGGAGTTTTCCTGTAAAGCTTTTGATCGGAAATTAAAATTTTTCAGACAAAACTCCTGAATTTGTTTCGTGATTGCACAGCTCGTGACTAAGCCCAAGCACTCCCTGTGCAGGAGCTAACAAAGCCCAGCTCCTCTGATCCCCCACAGTAGTAGCCTTAAATCTAAATCAGTCATTCAGGCTTTTTCTCCCAGTTTTGAATACTCTGCTTTTCTACCAAAAGCTCAAAATACCGTTTCAATGGAAAGTTTTCAACCCTCTCTACAAAGCCTTAAATTCAGAATTTTTTTTTTTTTTTAAAGGGATTAATACTGGCTTAAGTGAGCTCACACTAGGGACTTCAACTTGTTTCAGAAAAGACTTTCAAAAATCGATTTCACTGAAAGTAGCACATGGCTTTTTGCTCTTTTTTTCCATGTGGAAGAGATCAAATATTTGACCACAGCTAAACAAGACTGTGTTAGGGCTAGGGACAGGTTGCTGTTCCTTGGACGCAAGCCATTGCACCCTGTTGCCTCCCCTCTCTCCACGATGTGTGCAGAGAGATGCTCAAGAGGGACCTGGCTGTCACTGAACTGGCTGTCTCCCAGCCCCTTGCACAGACCTTTCCTCTTTTCTGAAAACTGTTAATCCTGCCACTTGACCCCTGTTCTCTCAGGCCCAAGCCAATTTCTCTCTTTTTTTTTTTTCCCTCCCAGGAGAAAACATAGCATGCAAAGCTTTCTTTCCATTTCCCAGGGAGAAAGCTGTCTGATGCATAAAAGCCTCACGGGCCAGAGAAGCATCTGCCCAACTGCTGTTCCACACGACATTTAGCATAACAGAGAGCCTGGGATCACAGGCCAGAAGGAGGCACGCAGCCAGTGAGGAAGCTCCCGCCTTGTGTTGGGAGCAGCAGGAGTTGCTCGAAGGTGTACATGGTCCAAGCTGGACCTGTATTTGGGCCTCATGCTGTACAAGAGGCCCAGCACCACTTCTGTGATGCTTAACGTGGTGGTTAGAAAGAGGGGCTGCTGCAAAGCGGCGCGGGGACGGATGGCATTGCCTGCAGGCAGCCTTCGCCACAGGGCGATGCAAGAGGCTACAGCACCTTACTGGTACTTTTGGAAAATCTGGTCCCTTGGGCCTAAATGGAACACAACGAAAAATAACGGATTATGGATAACAGGGAGAAAAATGAATTATGCTCCATCTGTGTAGGAACTACATTGTAACGGTAGCTTAGCCCCGCAAAAGTCCTGCGGGTAATGGCAACTATCCAGAAAGCTGCCAATCTAAACCTCCAGTTGTTCCAAATAAAAGCACAGCAAGGTAAGGGATTGGATCCCTTTGTGTCTGATCCAAGTAACATCTGTGCCTGAGACAACCCTGATATTTTTGTTTGTTTGTTTGTTTGTTTGAGTTCAAGCTGCTGAGATTCTTCTGCCTAGCCTTGGAAATCCTCAGTTTTATCTTCTACAGACACCACCACACAGTGGTTTACAAACAGCATTTCTGTACGATTGTATGCAGTAACAGGAATAACAGGAAACTGTCCAAATAAAAATATAACCCTTGCCCTATCCAGAGTTCACTCCTCTGAGCTGCCTTCATCTGCCTGCTCCCAGCGCTGCTGCAGATAAGATTAGACTTGCTGCCCAGACCTCCCAGTTTCCATTCTCCTCATTCTTTTTCCTTCCTAAAAAAGGCAGTTTATCTGCATTTTTAGAAAGGTTTTACACTGGAAGGCAAAGTTACGCTCTGTTAACAAGGAAGTGTGACCTTCTGGAGAGACTCACCGTGAAGTCCCTGATCCCGCATATCAAATCACAACCCTGCACTCTTCCTTTGCCTTTCAACTGTCTGCACACACAGGACCAAACAAAAAGACAGCCATAGTGATAGAGCCTACCAAGGGACACAACATCCTCTCCATCCTGAAACCCAGAGCAGCCAATGCCTGGTGCACTTGAAAGCCCAAGAATCAAATTCACCAGCAGCAGTCGTTCTGAAAACTTGGGGATGGAAGGACTCAGAGAACAAATAGAGCAGACAGCTGTGGGGAAACGGATGGCCTGGGTACTGGGCAGGCGTTGGTCCAGTACTCGTCTCTGCCGTTGACTTCCAGGCTGAGGCATGTCCACAACACCTGCTAAAAGCAGCCCCAAGGTGGTCCAGTGAAAGAAAGTCAAGCAGAGAAAGTCAGCAAGTCCAAGAAAATCAACAGAGCTAGGGCCTTGCCAGAAGTTGCTTCTTCAAGGTGGCAGAGACCAGCTCAGCCTTGGCTGCCTGCTCTGTTTTCCTGCTATCCTGGCGATAAAAGTGAGAGACTTTCTTTTGGGAAGGATCTGTTCCCTTGGGGGTGTTACAGAGCAGTGTATGGGGGTGAGCAGGTAAGCAACATTACTCCACCTTTATTCTGCACTGAGGACACTCCCAGGGCACAGCAAGTTCTCCTTCCTGTAGTGTCACTGACTTCATCTCCAACAACCCACATTAGTTGCCACCAGCTAACAAAGTATCTCGGGTATCTTTAGTGCTGTAAATCCACACCCTTGCTGACTGTGCAGTAACGTCCTACGTACACACATACCCAGCTTGTGCGCAATACCCAGATTTGATCTCACTGCAGGGCTCTTGTTGTAATTGAGTCTGTAATAAATTATGGCTGGTGTAATTCTCTGTGCCACTGCCCTGGAGAGGGAAGCAATGGGTTCGAATAGCGCTTCTTCAAGCAAGCCTCAAGGTCCCTGCCGCCACGTCACAAGAACTTGCTGGCTGTGTGTTTATTTCAGAGGATTGGGGGGGGGGGTCAAAGTTGTTGCTGGAGGAGCGCTCAGCTCCCATAATTTGCAAATTGCTGCCATGGGAAAGAAAGCTCAGAAAGTCCTTCCCTCTCAACTCACGCCCTTGTTTGTTTTGTAACAAGACATTATCTGGGCAAGGACTTCGGTTGCAAACAGGACAGAGCTCAACAGAGCAGGCGTTCACAGGGAGCAAACGTTCACTAAGGTCTTTGCATTTGTTGCTGTTATTATGAGTTGTCACGTTAGTACCTAAACGGCCCAGCTGACCTCAGGGCCCTGCTGTGCTGGACATGTAAAAAGGAATAGCCTCTCATCCAAAGGCTTTTACCATATAGCTAGGTAGCAGAGGAGAAAGGCAATGATGTTAAGTTTGGAGAAAGGTGCGCAAAGAGATTAAGTGAGCTGCCCAAGGTCACAGGAGAAAAGTGTGGTAAAGTCAAGGCTATAAACCAAACATATTTTGCCCCACTACCTTACTCCTGCTGAAGATCTCATACACCTCAGCAATACTGACCGTAAGACTGGGGGTAATTTGGAAGACCCACTTCATATTTAGGAAAATATAATTGTTGCAAAAAAAAAAAAAGTGTAAATAACTAGGACAGGGTGGTCTCACATTTCAGCATGCTATAGAACATATCCACCACTATTCATTTACCTCCTGGCTTTACAAGCCCATGATGATCAGCGACAGAAATATGGCAGAAAAATACTAAATGAGGAGAACAAATAGACACAAACAGATACACAACTTGCCTGATCCCACTGTTGTAAGGAACATTCTTCTTTCCCTCTGCCACTGTTGCTGTTTGACACTTTCCCATTTTGACTCTACAACAGGGACCAGAAGCCCCTGGGTAATAATAGTCCCAAGCTGGGTGATGCTGACACTGAATGGTTTTAACTTGTGTTCATATAATGTACAACAATCATGCATAATGATTGTTGTATCGACTTTTTGCCATGGACAACAGTGGGATAGGTTTTAAGTTTCCAAGATAAGGATGAGAACAGTCTTTGCTTTCCAAAGCAAAGGCTGCAAGCCCTTGGATCTCTACATCTGTGCGGTTTCCTTGTGAGGCTTCAGTACCAGCCTATACCTTGCCCTTCTTTCCTAGGGGCTGCAAGACAGGTAAGAGGTGTCCGGGCAGAGCCCAGACAAACAGCCGGAATTCACCATACAACGCTGCAAATGCTCGAGCCAAGTCTCACAACTAGCTTGATGACTGCACCATCACAGGGACACCTGAATAACCTGAACTCTTGCACTGAGGAGGAAATGACAGAGCCCAGCATCACCCACTGCCCCAGTGTGATGTTCCCACAATGGTGGAGTCCCAGCTACCATTGGCGTGCTTTTCCCTCCACGTGCCATGCCACGCCGTGCCATGCCACACCATGCAGCCCTTGTGGTTCATATTCTTCCACCCTATGACACCTTTGAGTGGTGGTAGCTCATGAGCTTGGGAAATGTGGCCGTTCCTGACTCAGCAGATTGCTCCCAGCTGTCTCGGAGCTGACAGCATCTCTCAGCTTGTGTGGTACCCAAGGTATGAAGGATCTGGCCCCACTGCTCCAACGTCTGCCTCCCCATTGCAAGGGTAAAGGCCCTGGCCCACCCCAACCTCCTCTGCAGACACTGCCCAAAGCCTGTGGTGAAGGGAATGATACTCACAGGTCTGCGACTCCGGAGACCTCAGCATCTTCTTTGATTCCTGCCATATGGTTTTGCAGTCCTCCTGGAGCTTATAAAACCGCTGCTTTTTCCAAGAACCTGACTTCACTTTGACCAGCTGGCTGCCTTTCAAAAGGAACTTCAGATCCTTGTCATCTTTCAGGCCTGTGGAGGAAACATTGATAAGGTTAGAGGAGTCAACACATGAAATAATGTACACAGGGTCTTTCCTTCAACAGGACATTACAGTCAAATACACAGACAGACCACTGCAGTGCAGCCAGCTCTGGGGAGGACAGCAGAACAGAGAGATCCAGAAATCTGCTACGCAACATTTTATGCTCACAATGAGACGGACCCCTTGTGTATTCTTAGATGAAGGTAACAAAAAGATTTTCATGTTAGAATTCCCAGCTGGTCTACAAACATAAAATATCTTCTTCTCAGTAAACACAGTGTAACCTTAGGACAGAACACAAACAACAACATAATAACAATAAAAGTAGACAAAGGAAGGCTGTGAAATTTGTAGTTAAAGTGCTGTCAGGAAATTTCAAGAGATACCAGTTTTATTCTGCTACGGATTTCCTTTGGCAGTCACACAGGAATACATATAGATCTCTTTCTTCCTTCTCTAGGAAACAATCCTCTCCACTCCACCCAGGAGATTTCAAAGATCACTGTTATGAGAATTACAACATATATAGACAAGGGCGGTGTCTTGTATAGGTGGCATCACATCTACAAAGTAGCAACAGTCTTCTCTTCTTTGTCCAGCTAGCATCCAAGCGGTCCTTTATATTGTTTTACCCTACCAGATACCACAATGCAAAGTAATAAAAAACAGACTATCTGGTCCCAGGAACTCTAGAGATTTCTCATTTTAGGCTAGATTCAGGAAGGCACTTAGACACCTAAGCAGGCATCAGCCATCTACCAAGACTTTCAAAACAGAGAATTAGCCTCCTACAGTTCTGAATATCTCAGCAGTATATGACTTCTACATACTTAACTACCTTGGAGAATCTGTCCCTCAGACCAACCATTTCTTCAGAGATCTGGAGTGTGTGGGCTGGGGAGGGCAAGAGCATGGAACACGAGAAACACGTCCTGAGTTTTCAGTAATAGGCACCTTACCTCTCTGACTGTTTGAGAGCTAGTGCAACACCATTTAACTCTGTAGCACTTGCCAAACGTGTCCTGATTCAGTGGGATTTTTGCTAACCTTATCCTGATGCAGATGACTATCATTAATAAACACTCAGCTGCTTGCAGCCACCTGCCACTCACTTCCTGGGATATTTCCCCATACTATATAAACATAATATAGGGTCACACAAAACAGAAATCCAAGTTAGCCAACTTAGCGATTTATGTAACAATACTTATATCACAGTGCAACATTCCCCTGTGCCATTGGCTTTGTTCCTCTTTGGAAGACACAGCTGCCTTGAGTTGCTGCTATCTAAGCAGGGCAAAGTAATAAACCATCAAAGCATCACTTCAGGCCTGCTTAAAAAACAAGACTCAGCATGAGATCCATGAATTGCCCCTAACCCCAGACACCCACCACTGAGATGGATCCCAGAGGTGGGGTAGCTGGTGGGCTGCAGAGTACCAAGGTGAGTCATGGCTGCAGCAACAAAGAGCAGTGCAAAGTGTTTGTAGCTGGGACAGCCTGGCTTAAGAGAGAATTTTAGACTGCTAAAAAAGCCTGAGATCTCTGTCAGACATTGCTATTAGGGGTCTCTAGGGCCCACCCACCGCACAGCTCAGGCCACTTTCTTGTTTTTGAAGATGCCACGGAGCAGGCCTGGAGCTGAGTCTCGCTGAGGGATCAAGAGTTGAAAAGCAGCACACTAGGAGCTGGAGATCCTGAAAAGGTGGTTGTGGCCTCCCTCTTTCCTCTATATTCAATTAGCTATCTCATTAATTAAACACCTGCCTGAGCTACAGTATCCCCTGGGCCTCTCAGTTCCAGTGTCTGGCCTGGAGGAAATGTGAAAGGGAGATGTGAACACTTCTGGAAACTTCAGAAAGAAAGTCACAGAGAGAAAGAAAAATCTGACATCTTGCAAGCACAGAAGCGTAAAAGATTCACCCCAGTCATGGGATAAATTTCTTCCTTGTCTGTATTCACCCACAAAATTTCTATTCTGGCTCCTGGCTTCTTTCGCCTCCTGTCCTCAGATCCCAGCCATGCAAGGCACCATTATGGGACTAGGAGGAGGATGCGCCATCCTAGGATGATGTGCACAAGAGAGTAGGAAAGCCATCAATTCCACTGGGTGCCTACGTACTAAGTGTGTAATGAGAAATCCCCATTAACCGTGAAATGGTTTGTTACGCAGATGCTCCACGAGACGTGTGTGATATGCCACACTGAACATACTGAAGAGTTGCATCAGCGACGGGTTATGCTGTCAACGTTTGATGCCACTGAAACACAGAGGGCCTTTGCCGTAGGGACTTGCAGTGTAAAGGCACAATCCAGTAGACTTATCATGGACATAAAGGCCTTTTTTTCTCTCTGAGAAGATCCAGAAATACAGGCAAAGCTGGATGGCCACAGGCAGTGGTCAAGGGCAGGTTCCTCTTGCCCAGGCCAGAGCCACACAGGAAAGACATCAGCAGAAGCTAAGAGCCCCTCATCCTATTAGCCAGTACAGCTTAGTCAGTGCATTAGCATGGATCAAAGCTCCCCTTCTTCTTCAGAAGATCCAACCAAGGGTTGGGAGCGGCTCTCTCACCCATCGTTGGGTGACATGCCTATGGGCCAGGCCGGTAGGAAGGCACCAGACTCTTCCTGAACCAGGTACTTGCCCTCCAGTGCCAGCCTCAGGGCTCTCCGTGAGTCCCCAGAAGAATTAAGTGACAATAATACACGCGGGAGCCTACCTGGCCAGCTAGGAGCATCTTCCTGGGAGCTTCATACTCGTCACTGCCCAAGAACTAAACCATCCTAGGAAGATGGCTACTGTTTTGGGCCCAGCCTCACATGCCAAGGTCCAAGAATAGCCACAGACTTTTTAAATGACCTTGGGCAAGTCACTTTGCCTCTCTCTTCCAGTCTAAGAGGCAGATAATAGCACTTCACTAGGTCGGAGATGGTCAGAGTAGGAGGTGCTCTGATCTGGTAATAAGGGAATTGCAAACACCCCGGAGGTGTCGATGGGACATTTGAATTGCTTTCCCCAAAAAACATCATTTCCCAGTAGAACCCTCAGTTCAGGTTTTACCCCTGAACTGTTCTTGGAGGACTTCTGCATAACACCCCAAGGAGCGGATGAGGTTTGCTCTGCTGAGCCATGTTTCACGTTTCAAAGAAACCAGAGTTGTCATATACATTTAAAGATCCAAAAACACTGTGTAGTGGGACAAGGATTTTGGTTTCCAATTATAAGACAAGTCTGGGCACAGGAAGAGCAATCACAACCCTGAACTAGATGATCAAATCCTGCCTGAAACATGCGGCAGGGCTGCATCTTGCTTAGCACCCTCTGCAGAATATAAAATGCATATTTGCACCCAAAACTGCAATGCATGTTTCAAAGGTCACCCCCTCCCAAGTATCAGTCACACACTTTCTAAACATAATCTATTTAGTGTACCGTAAAGTTCAGAGTGAAGATTGCCTTTGACAAAGATCAGAGAACCTTAAGCCCGCAGCACAGCAGAGAGCGCGAAACTAATATCCTGCGCAAAGAAGCTTTAGACACGAAGCCTCCAAAAATTTTAGTCTTTCCATCCCCGGTTTATAGCAAGCAGGAAACAGAATAAAATACTAGCCATCACAGTAGCAGGCAGGCTCTGAGTTCACTAGGGAGGTACTCGGACCATGTTTATAGGAGACAGCGATAATCTGTGTTTCTGCATTGCTCATTCACAGATCTGCAGGTCTGGTATAAAAGCATCGATTTACAGCTGCTATAAAACAAGCCTCTTCCTGCCTGCTCCCACTCTTCCACCAAGCATTTAAGACCAGCCGTAACTCAGGCTTGCCCGTTTTAAAGGCAGCGAGCCTTCCGGATAAAATCCAAAGAACTGTCGTGAGCAAAGGGAGTTTTTTCCGTTTCCACCTGCCCACTTGGGCCATTGCTCAGGCGAGCAGGATCCAGTTCAGAGCCAGGCGCAGAAGTTACGAAACTCCCTGGGTTTCCTGTTTCTTTTCAGCCACTGACTGCAGACCTCTGAGTGGTTCCTCAGGCTCTAATAGCAACTGGCAACATACCACCGAGAAGTCCGAAAATCGGGCAGGAAAAAGGCACTCCCGTATCCAAACACCCTGCCATCAGCAGCCTCTCAGAAAGCCCACCAGGAGATTAGGAAAACGACCCTTTGCCATAAAGGTCCCACCTTCTTTGATGCCTCAGCCACAGTAGTTTGCACATCTGGAGGGTGGCAAAGGAAAGGAAAAGAAACCTCAGGAGTTTAAAAATAACCTTGGAGCTGCCTTTAGGGTGGAGCAGTGCCTCTCTGCAGAGAAAAGCGGCAGAAACGAAGCGGCGGCCAGCGCGTGGGAGTGCCGAGGACCTGGCCGCCTTGCCCCTTACCCAGCCGGATGCCGTTCAGCGCAGCCACTCTGCGGCTCTGCTCCCGCAGGACGTTTTCCTGGGATATGCTGCGCTTCGGCTGCCTCCGGAAGCACTGCATGGTCTGGTGCGGGGGTCAGGGAAAGGCACGGGGCGCCGGGAAGGACGGGGGCCCAAACACTCCCTGAGGGGTATCCACGCATCCGGGAGCCCCGCTGTGCGTGGCGTCAAGCACAGCTCCGAGGAAGGAGCAGGAGCCGCGGAGGAAGGGCAGAGGCTGGCGGGGGTGGGACCGTGGGAAGTCTCGCCTCCAGCTTGCTCACTGGCCACACGCGCTTGGCTGCAAAATTACACCCAGGCACCTGCCAGCGGTTCCCCAGGTAGAAGGAGCAAGCTTTCCTACAGTCGTACAGCTTTTGTGTATCACTTCCAGGGGTTGGAGGGTTCTCAAATGTCATCTGTGTCTCTATACAGCACCTAGAGCTTCTCAGCTGCCACTGCCTGCCCAGAGGTGCCCGCACACGAGAGCTGCGCAGCGAGCAGCCTCCAAAACGTGGAGAGGAGGCTAAAACACCTTTTAGCCAGAGCTGATGTAACCCTGAAGTTGTTCATAAACTGTGTTTTAATCTCCTTTCACCCAGTTAGAGGAGAGCGTTTCCCTACGGCGCTTGCGAGCCTGTGCCCTGCCACCGATTTCCTGCACGACTTGGGTGAGTCACTCACTCACCCTACGTTTCAGCACAGCTCTGAGGTCGCGCTCGTCATCCAAATTCATGTGGCAATTCGGCACGTGGAAACCTCTCCATCAGTGGTTGTAACAAGCCACTGAATACACACAGAATAGCCCAGGTTGGAAGGGGCCCTTGGAGGTCTCTAGCCCAAGCCAACCTCCCCTTCTTTCTACCCAGAAAGGGTAGGAAGAGGGTGGGAAGCCCTACCAACCCTCACGGATCAGCACAAAGCCCTGGGTTATTTCACCACCAAAAGGGCAGGATCAATAGCATTTATCCCAGACACATTCTGCACGTACGAAACTCCCTGGGGGTGAGGCAGGGCCCCTGCATGGCCTTGACACAGCAGTACAAGGCAGCTTATTTATATTTTTATGTGCCTTATTTACACAGAGCAACTACACACCACAGTCAGCATGGCAGAATAAGGGTGCTTTGTGGATGGGACCTTGCCAAACATGCTAACCAGGCAGCAGGCAGGCCCTTGAGGAAATGCCTCCCGTCTCTTCTGACCCCTCTACACGTACAAGGGTTGAATGTTGGAGATGTAATTTCTGCAGAGCTCCCCAGAGAGCTGCGGGCTTCACTCCTGCCCTGGCAAGGAGGCGAGCAGCATGATGCAACGGCAAGATGATATTTAGTAGCTAGTAGTCTCCAAGCTCTTCCCATATTTCACATTGTGCTGGAGAGGACTGATCTATTTAAGGAGTGAGGAAGAGAGTCATCTCCTATACTTGCATTTTGGCAACATATTTTGTTTCTGGGCATCCAGCTCTCCAGCCCGGCAGCAGCTCGTCTCCCATAGGGATCCACCCGGGAGCACACTGAGCCTTTCCACTTCATTTTCCTATTAGTTCCTATAAACAGCGCCAGCGGCACTGCTGCTCAGAGCCTCCCAGACTCTCAGCGAACATTTTGCTCTACTTATCCCTGAAGTCTGCACACGTGCAAAGCACAGGATAGGCACTTACTGACTTTGGGTAGGACTCCAGAACACCTAGTTGTGCTGTTTTTAAGACTTTGGAGAGTGACGGCAGGGCAGGAACATCAGTTTGTTTTTAAAATAAAGGCGATAGCATCTGGCCAGAAACACCCTGCTTTGGGAAACAATGGAGAGGGATTTATTGTGGTGTTAAGGTCGTTTAAAGACATTGGGATACCTCATAAAGGAAGGCTGATGGATATGTGCGACACTGCTTGTTACGGGCCATTGCCTTGCTACTGCTCCACCTTACATGACACAGTGTCACACGCCTGTGCTGAAGGAAGTGATTTCTGCAAACGGCTTCGGGATAAATTCTCCCACCCTTACTCAGATAACACCTCACCAGGTCTGAAGCCTGCAAGGACCTGAGCATGCAATTTTAGCCATATAAGCATCCTCACTGAGATCAATGGTACCAGTCACATGAGCAGAGTTATTCATATCCATGCACTGGGATCAGGGCTTTGCTAATCATCCTATCGATTCCAGCTGCGTTACTCATGGAGCAAACACAAATCAATGCGAATGAGGATGCCAGAACGCCTTCCCAAACTTAGCAAAGTGCTTTGAAATCAAGGAAATAGGCAACTGAGAGAGAAAGAAATACTGGAGAGTTTGGTAGGAAATGTGTGGTGTGAGAAAATTGATAACGCTCAGGCTGCTCTTCACATAATTTTCCAGAAAAGACATGAATTAATCTCCATCGCTTCCCTATGCAAAGGAGCTCAGTCAACTCTATTACCACTTCACAGAGGAAGAAGCAGATTGATTTTGAGCACTTTGGGGCTGGAACCAGCCTCGCCACTCCCCACCACCTTCAGGCAACCCTAAATGTGACGCAGCCCTAATGCTGACTGGAGTCTCTTCACACCACAAATGGCATGCAGAAGGCAGAAGTTGGCTGCTGATTTGTCCAAACTTGTGATAGTTTGGGGCTGGAATGAAAATACCCATGCTGCAAGTGATCTCACCACTTCCCCATTGCATCAGGCACATGCTGTAAATTGCTATATAGTGATTAATAATGCCTCTGGCAGTTACGTAACACATACACATCCCATTTTAGGAGGAGATTTTTCCCATTAAAGAGGTCAAAGATTGTGCCTTGCTCCATATTTGTCACCAAGAAGAAATGATGTCTATTTGACATGACATTTTTTTCTGAAGAAAAGCTGTAGTTTCACCTTCCTTCCCAGGCTCCTCCACAGTGAAATTCCACAGGATTATTTACAAAAGAGCAGTAGTGTTCAGTACCTGAACTGCACCATCTGGCCCTATGTATCTCCAGCCCTCAGCAAGCACGAGATCATTTGATCCAGCTGCGCCCAGAATTAATGACAGTTTGGAAAAGTCATAGTGCAGCTGGTCTGTAGTAACGCAACAACCTGCCATTGCTCGTTAGAGCGCTGGAGCCCTCAGGAGCTGTTCTCCAGCTGGGAAGTTATTCCCTGATGGAAAATAAAGTCTGATGATCATTACATCTTCAGCACTGCACACCAAGGATGGGTGGTACCTTTGGTGCACTGGCTGCTTGGAGACAAGGACAACCAGCTGCAGTGTTAGGTAGTGGTGGCTGTTAGGAAAAGCACAAAACCTCTCAAGTGAAGAGAAATTGGTTGGTCTCCCCTGTGCTTTGCCACATCACTGGTATTATCAGCCATTTTCTACCCACCCCCAAGAAATGCCACTGGCTCTTCTGCACGAGCTTTGCTCTCTTCTCGCTACCTCTGTAGCAGCCTGGAGCAGGGAGTGGGTGCTGGGACCATAAATGTTGGGGCATCTCAGGCCAAAGATGCTGCTGCTTGTTCACCATGGGTGCATCTTCAGTCCATGTGATATGTATCAAGTTCCACCTTGTGGTGACACTGAGAATGGGCTTCTCCGTGAGCAGGCTGCCACATCCACAACCCTGTCTCCTCTTTACGCTGGCTCTTCTTGTCTGCCCAGCTACCCTTGCAGGGCACTTGGGAGGTCTGGCCAAGTGATAGCAGGGTGAACACAGGAGCAGTTCCCTGCAAGCAGCATGTCATGTCTGTCCTTCAAATCAGTGCCTAAAACATTCCTCTGCTGGGATGCTGGCAAAGAGCCACATGATGGGTAGGTTTCTGGTGCACTGAGACCCAGCCCAATATTTCTCAGGCCCCGTATGCTTTGGTTGTTCTCACCCTGCCTGTAAGGTCTCTGGGAGGAGAAGCCCGTTCTCTAGCTCTGCTTGGATCAGTCCACACGGCTATGCTGTCTTTCCCCAAAATAGGCTGGCTATATCCAGACTGCCTACTGGGAAGCGTCCGTAGCCCACGCCATCACCATCCAGGAGCGTACTAGCTTGCGCGGGCCAAACCCATGCCAGGGAGCGTGCTGACATGGTGCAGAGCCCTGACCCTGTCTAGAAGAGGTTGCCTGCTCAGATGTTTCACTGCCAGTTTGAAGTGTGACCTTTATTTGTGAAAATCTTCATAAATCTTTCTGCCAATCTGTGTCATTCCAAGGATGCCTGGATCCACACATGGTGCTGGCTGTGACCCATCCGAAGCCAGCACTGTCTCCGTGCACTTCTGATGAAATCCAGGCAAAACTCCTAACTAAAGTTCATTGCACTCAGGAGCTCAAAACCAGACTGAAGGGCACTGGTCCTTCCACCACAGCGCACAGGGAGATCTGGTGCAGAGCAACAGGCACTAGAATGAACACGGGCTGCAGTAAATTGTAGCTTTTCCGGAAGTTGGTGCGAAAAGAGTGGGAAGAAAGTAACTTTATAGGAGGATGCCAACTTGATAGATTGGACCAGTACCTACAGCGAGGAGCACCCGTGCAGTTTTGTTGCATAACTCCTAGCTATGAGTTAAGTCATGTTTCTGGGCACAGGTTAATTTAATGAAGATGTTCCCTTCATAAAATTGAATTTAGTTGTAGATGGGTGTCAGTTTCCATTTTTAAGGTCGCTTACAACTTTTCTCAACTTTTCCTTCAAGAGCTGGCATTTCTCCCACAGCCCAAATGCAGGTTACTTTTGCCATTCAGTTTCAGGGCAAAACCGGGGGGTTGGGGGAGTGGAGGAAGGGTAAGAGTTTAATTTCATTACATAAAATTAGGAAAAAAATCTTTTTTGTTTTTCCTGACTGATTTATCTGGAATTTCAGTACTCTAAATTTAGCTAGTAGTAGCCAATGAGACTTGCTGTGCATGTCTCCACAAAGGGCTTTGGAGGCATCCATGTGAGGGGCAGCCTGAGGCATGGGAATTTCTGCAGACACATTTTCTACACTGGCTCATTTAAGGACGTCGAAGGATCTCAGTCTAGAAGAAACTGTGGCAAAATCTTCTCCGTGTGAACAAAGCAAAACTGAAACCTCCCTGTTTAACCCAAGGGCTGCAGCCTTATGTCCTGGTAGGCTTGACTGAGTAAGGACTGAGAACCTCTGCTCGCAGTAAAGACCTCGGAGATACATGGGCAGGGGATTAGTCTCACCTGTATTCAGATGCCTGCAACACGCTGAAAACATGGCCAGCAGAAAGACGGAGGGCAATTCACCTGTCTCAGTCCCTATAAGCCTAAGATTTTGCACAGACACCTGCATTTAGCCAGCTTAATCCGCCGTGGGTACTGCAGGGTTTACCCCAGCAGTAGTGCCACGACAGTCCTTCAGGAGAGCTTCCTGAAGGCCCACAACCCCTGGCCTGCTGTTTCACAGATCCCTACATGCTTGCCTGCAGCTTTCCTTCATAAATACCCGTTTATATATTTTTATTCCCATGTGAGGGAAATCATATTTTGCTTCCACCTCAGGGACATCTTTGGCTGCTGTAGCTGCCCATCCAGTTAGCTGAGTTTCGGATCTTGCCTAAGCCATCTCTTCCCCACACCTCTCCTCCTCACTTCTTCCAGCACTCGGCTGTATCCTTTCATCTCAGCTGCCTGCAGCAGTTTTCCAAGTGCCTACGTTTCCATCCTCTCTCTCTCTCAGTTCCTCATTAAAATCTGTTTTTCCCAAGCATCTGTTTGCCCCTGCTCACCTGTGTTTGAGCCTTGCACACCGGCAACAGGGTCTTAAAACCAACTGTGTGTTTTTTTTTTTTTTTTTAAACTAAAAGCAGTGCTCAGGCTGGAAATTTAGCAGTCTTTTTATAAAAGCAGAACAGTCCCAAGATGACTTTTACTTGTCCTGTCTGAAAATGGGGCCAGGTTGCGCAGTTAATGTACTGCTAAATGTCACAATGGCAAATTCTTCTGCACTAGTAGTAGTGCTATGGTGCAAAACGCTCCCGTGTAATGCATCAGTAACATCCTCCATCAAGTGGGGTGTGTAAGGAGCATTTTGTTTGCAGGACTGAGAGCAGCGATGGTCCCAGCTTCATCAGAGCAGATCCCAGCTGATCCCCAGCAGCAGCATCTCCACTCACAGGTGCAGGTCCCAAAAGGAGACTCCTCCAGACTCCCTGCTAAGGGCAGGTGCAGATGACTCATTTGGAAATTTAAATCAAGCAAAAGTCAATCCTTGGGACTAGCTGACAGGAGCAATGAGGAAGTGGCTGGTTCTGCAGAATTTTACTGATTTCTTGGCTGATGCTCGCCGCGGGCTGCCGCCGAGCATGTCCCCTTCGCGGGGCTCTGGTGCTCCCAGCACAATGTGTGCAATGTCTGAGATGAAGAGGGCAGTGTATAAGAATAAGGCATAGTGCAAATTAGCCTTTCTATAATCTGTGTGAGCACAAGGGCTCCCAGTTCAGGGTCATGCCAGCTTCATGAGGCAAGAGAAAGCTTATTAATAGCCTCCAGAGCCCAGCAGAGTTATTGCATAATAAATGTAGATGACTCTTTATAGAAAAAAAAGCAACAAGAAGATCATGCCGCTGACTCAAATACATTCAGAATAAAAGGCACAGACCGCTAAATTAAAGTAGCTGCATTGACTCTGTGGAAAATGGACATTATTATGCTCAGTTTTCAACCCAGGCCTCAGATCTCTATCCAAATGCAGAGTCAACAAAAGCTCTGCAAACTTTTCATAAATTCTCATCTATGGTAATAACCACTTTTGCTCCTGGAGGATATCTCAGAAGTCTTAGTTACTGACTGTCAAATATTTTACGGAGACAAAATTTTGTGCATGTGGTTCGTTCTGACATAAAAAATACAGCTATTAATGTTATACCTGCACTGGGCAGCAAGAAAGGGAGCCTCAGCACACAGCCATAGCCACATCTGTAAACCACAGTAGCTGAGTAATTTCAGAGAAATTAGATAGCACAAGTCTGATCCTGCTAACAAATAAACACGTGAGCAACCTTTTTGTCCACGAAGCCAGGCACGCAAAAATACTTTGGCGCTTGTGAGCGTATGTGTCAAGGAATTTCAGTAAATAATTTTTTTTTAAAGCTTAGCTCATCCAACACTTGTATATTTTTCTGCTTCAGACAAGAAAACAGAGTAACAAACAGCCACTGAAATCTTGTCGGTTCCTATCCCCAGAAGACTAAATAATACTCACTGAAAAATGAGCTACAAGTGAGAATAGGAAAGATTTTAATAGTTCCAGATGTATTTCTAGCTCTCTTTCCCCAGTGGTTGTATAATGAATGATATACCTACAAAAAGACTAACATTAACCTCTGGTTCACCTTCCTCTCAGATTTCTAGCATCTGGGGAAATCAGAGAGAAGACTTCTTGAGCCTGGGGGAGTCTTTTCATATTTTCCCTGGTAATACTAACTGATTGTATTTAAGGTCAAGCACTTATTGCTCTATTAATTTAATTGTTTTCATTGTTATTTTTGTTTATCGCCCATCTACACTAAGAAAAAGACAATCTCCTAAAATAACAAATAAGCAGTGCAGACTTTTCCCATTTCTGTGGGATCGCAGTATCCCATTTCAACCTCTCTGTGATAGCTATGCACAGTCCTGAATTGTTTCTGCTCATCAGAGTGAGTGAAATACAAGGAAGAGGTAACAAATCAATATATTAAAGTCAGTCCAGGGAATAAGGGATGGATGATTACCCCGTCTCTATGAGACAGCCCTCCCAGTCTCGGTACTGTTTGAGACTTTCTAAAAAATCTCACTCGCTGGAAGGACAGGAAGATACCTTCCTTTTTAGGAACATTACTTAGTTTTTATTAAGTATTTATAGAGTTTTGGAGGCAGCTCCTGAGCTGGGGTGATTTGTTCGAGCCCTGCTGTCTTCCCCTGAGCTACAAGAGTTTACCCAGCTAAGCATCCGTCCTGCTCGCAGTCTCACCAAAAAGGGGAGGAGATTTGGATCAACTTTTCGGACTCGCACACTCTTATCAACCAATGCACCCTTCCCACCAACACAGCTAACCCTAATAACAAAGAAAAATCACTTATCGCCCTCCTGTAACATTGTTCACACCACTGCATGGGGGGATCGGGGTGGCAAAGAGGACAAAGGGGAGGGAAGAGGAAAAAGAAAGCGCTGGGTTGAGACAGAAGAGAGCTGAAACATAAAGACATTTCTTTGACTTACTGCTGCAAGCGAGGAAGCTGCCATTCGATTCCATTGCTGCAAAATAATGTGCAGAAGGGCTCCAGGAAACAGCTGTGCCCAGATGTGAGCAGCGGGCGGCGGGCAGAAGGGGGGAGCCAGACCCGCGAGGCTCCCTTTGCTTTCTGCGCCAATAATCCCTGCCGTCAGCTCCCTTCGGAGGCCGGTTCCTTCCCCTTGGCTGGAAATAACCTCTCTGCTATGACTCCTCATGCGTTTCCCTCCCGCATCCGCACGCCGCCGCCTGCCCAGCACCTCGATTGAGGCCAAACCGCCCGAGCCCCAGCGCCGCGCTGGCCTTGGCTCCTCCCTGCTGAAATCTGGCCGTCTTCACCACGCTGGCCCGGCCTCCCACTTCTGCTACCGCCGCTGCTCAGCGCGGTGCCTCTTTTCCTGCGGCTGGCACAGAAGCCTACTCGGCCGCGCTCTGCTCCCTTCCTGCCAGAAGACACCGAGCGCTGCAAATGAATCCCGAGGGGTGATGGTCCCCCAAATCAAGGGCAAAGCCTTAAACAGAAGCCAGTGCCTGGGATCTAGGTCTCTAAAAGGCTTTTAGGGACTGGGGTGGAGGGGGAATATTTCTTTTCACAGGGGGAAAAAAAAAAAAAAAAACCAAAAACCCACGTATGTCAGAAATTGCCAGTATAGAAATAGAAGCTGTAACCACAAACGCTCGTAGAGGCAGGAGCTCAAAACAAGAAAAGTTACAAGCTTTGCAATTGAGACAGCAAGACAGAAAGCAGAAAAAAAAAAAACACTTGCACTGTCCCCAGGCTCTGACTGAGGTGAGCTGATTCCCTACAGCCTGTCTCCTACACTTGAATTAGATATTTTTTAACAGTACAAGGGTGATGCTGGCAAAATGGGAGAGGGAAAAAGAGGAAATCCAATGTGGGAAAATAAAGTTTCCCTCTACTCGAACATTTGGGGGAGGTTTGCAGTTATTTTGCTGTTGCTTTGTTTTGTTTCCAGTGGTTTAGAGTGGTCTTGATGCAAGGGCTTGGTGGAGCAGTCAGAAGATGCAAAGCCCTCGTCCCTCTGCAGGTATAAACCAGGTAGCTGCACCGACGGAAGGGACAAGTTCCCATGTGACAATAGCAAGTCTGGGAGACACACTGTGAAAACCAATTTAGTCCTCGGACTGTTAGTGCCTCCATGCCAGGAGTGTAGCTGTCCCTTCATGTCCCAATGGCTGACCCACGGACAAGAGATGTCCGCTCAGACGGGGCACCATCCCTGGGGCCAAGTTCACGAGTGAGGTCGGTTCCCGACAGGCAGAACTCTTTTAAGATTCCTCTTAAAAGCCCCAAGCCAGGGAGGTTTCCAGAGGAGGCCAGTAAAGCCTGTCGACCTTTCAGCCCATGGGGAAGGGAGTGCAGAACTGATGGTATGAGTGGCCAGCAGATAAGTCAGCCAGATTGGAGACTCGGGTGAAGTGGAGGTGATGAGGGCAGGATAGTTTTTGCCTGGAAGGAAAGGCAGAGAAGGGCAAAGAGCCTGAACGTGGTCATGGTAATTGGCATTATAGCAACTCCTTTGCCCTCCGCAGGCAGTCTATAGCCCCCACTGCAGGCAGGCATCCCACACTGCCCAACACAAGCCCCTTGGTGTCCCACACTGCCCAACACAAGCTCTTTGGCGCCCCACACTGCCAAAAAAAGTCCCTCAGTGTCCCACACTGCCCACTACAAGCCCCTCACTTAAGAGACCTGCAGGCCAATCTACCTGTGCCCTCTGTAGCACAGAGAAGATGTAAAAGGAGCTACGTTAGTCCCAGAAATGGAGAATACAGCGGTCTGGATGCAATCCCTTCACTGCAGCTCTGAGCATGGTTGCACCAAGATGGGACCAACAGTCCCCTGCTGCACTGTGAACACCACCGTTATTGCACTGTCTCTGGCCTGAGAGAGAGACTGAGTTTCTCTGCCATCGTTGCTTGAGATTGGAAGATGATCCTCTGCGTTTGAAACCACTTCATGGCGGCTCATAGCATCTATGTGTGCTTCCTTCTTGCCATATTGTCATCTCCACGACAACACCCAGTGGTACTGGAAATGGTGCCAGTCAGGAGGATTCACAAAACCTTGCCTAACTCTTTCACTTTTCAGAGTTATGCTTACTTAGGTAAACCTCTTCTTGCTTCTCTAGGTGGCCAGAAGCGTCGTCATTTGGGCTGCTTCGTGCACTTCTGCACCTTCCTGCCACCCAAGCTAAGGCTTTGCCATTGCTAAGCCCACGATGGGCTTGATCCCACATGTGTGCTCAGAGCAAGCCTGGCACTTGCAGACTGCCTTGCACTCCCTGCATTCATCATAAACCACAGCAGAGCTGCTGTCAGAGCTGGGGCTACCCTGCGACAGACACTCGAAAGCTGAGACCACATAGCACAGGTCCTATCAGAGTTTTGTTTCAGAAGGTAACAGTCCTTTTAGCTATACTACTACAAACATGCCATATTTGCCTCTGCATGGCTGAAACCCATATACGTCTGGAAGAACAATGAAACCAAGGTGGCATGAGGCACTATCGGCCTCCTGTAAACAGCAAGAATCCTACTAATAAATAATATTCTAAGAATAATAGAAAATTAAAGAGTGTCATGCAAACTGATTCTCTGAGCCTCATGCTGGGTCACTTTGCTCTCTGCATTCCAGATTTGGGTTCTGGCAGATCAGAAGGTACAGTGTGTTAAGGTGGGTCTTCTGCCTAGTTAAACCAGCATCACAGCTGGTTTAAACGGGTTTAAAATTGCTGATAAAAAAACTGCAAAAGGTCAGTATTCATCCTGAAACACTGAGAAAGTGATTCACTTTGCAATAAAACATGTAGTTAAGATAGGCTGTTGCTGACTAATTTTGTATCTTCACTTACCTTTTAAAAGCTGTCTGAATTTCTGATTGCGCCTACCCTCTTCTGAACACAGCTCCATTTTGCTCCTAAGCTATATGCACTAACTTGTTCATACCCAGCTTTATGGCTTTTCATCCTCAAGGTCAAACCATGACTTGGAAGGGAAGAGCTTGGTATCTTTTAAATTAAACACCACCGCTTTGTGCATATTGTCTCTACTTGCAGAAGCAATACTGCTAATAGGTGTCAAAGTTAAATAAGTGCAATTTATTCTGAGCAGATTGGTCCTGGCGTCTGTAAGGTGCCATTTCAATTCCTGTTTTAGGCATTGAAGGTTAGTCTTCTCTGCTTTAAAAATGTGACTTTTACAGTGAGATAACAACAGAGCCATAAAAATGTTGTGGGTTTTACTGCAATGTGACTGGGTGAGGTGAATGCATATTCTCTGCCCATTGCTGACTTACCCCATAAAAAAATTACAGTGCTTTGCCTCCCCCAGGATTTTACAGCAGGTGAGTTACCGTGCACTGATTGCGTTGCAGGAAGAGCACACCTTTTTAGCAGCAGAGGCAAAACCTGATGGAAAAACCTGTTTTCCTGAATTCCACAAATACTTTATTACAGCAAGGGCTGCATTTATTCCCCTAGGATGTCCTGTGCACGCCACCCATCACCAGTGACTTCAGAGCCAAGCCCACCTTGCTATCTCCCAGCTTTCCCAGCTTTTGGGGTGCTGCAGGCTATTACATTTAATGGCTCTTAGAAACTTGGGAAGTGGCTTTATTCCCCTGCCTCTGTTGTCATGGGTTTTATTCCCTGAATCATCCTGCTGGGCCATGGAGGAATGTGAGGAATTCCTCACCATGTCCCAGTCATGTGTCTCCGGCAGCTCCTCTCCTTCTCCCCAGGCTCCTTGGAGTCAGGATCCAGTTCCTGAGTGCATTAGTCCCAGGCTGCCCATGGCTGTACCTGGACCTAAGCTCTTCCTCACTTCATTAGGAGAGCAAGGTTGGGGGTCAAGGAGTAGAGTAACACTAAAAAGCAGAACAACAGGAGAACGGCACCTCAGTCAAGGAGAGGAGCAGGTAGCTGCTACATGGCTCCTTGGCCTCTGTGTGCAGGGTGTGCTGTCTGTGTTTGCTGAGTGGGAGCTGTCGGATGGGATCTGGATGCCAAATGCAGCATTGAAGGCATCTCCTCCAAGGGCCAGCAAGACAGGAAGAGAGGAGGAAAGGACCCAACGTTCCAAAACCCAGGTTTAGTCCACAAAATTTTCTTAGGGCTAGCAAGAAACACAAACTCGGCCATGATTCAAGAAATGAGTAGCCTACTCATTTTTGTTCCTTTCTCCTCAGTGCTTACCTTCCTGATTAGAGGAGGCACAAAGGCCTCGCGCAGCTGGTTTCACTCCACATCACCTTTAGCTTGGCGCAGCCACAGCCCGGCCTCAAACTGAAAGAACCCCCAGCAAAGACAGCAAAAATTGAGATGCACTCAGCAGTTTACTGCATCTGTTTAAGACAGGCCTTTTCTTTTCACCAATTCATCTTGCAGCAGATACTCTAACATGAACACCAGTGTGCACATCATCAGACAAAAGCAATTACTTTTAAACAGAATAAAAAAAAATTGCAAAGCACGTTTCGAGCACTCTGCTCTTTTCTTACCTATACTATCATTTTCTGAGCTTACTAAGAGGCATTTCTAGGCTTGGAGACACCCAGTAGGGTTAATGGCACCTTCCTAAAGCAAAGCTGCCACTTTTCTGATGACTGCGGTGCCATGACATTTTACTGAGGGCCAAGTCCTAAATCCAAGGCACACCTTGATTTACCCACTTGTTCTCCAGCTATAAATATGAGCTTGGAAGGAGTTCAGCTTCAGCATGGCACGGTGAGGAACCTGCATCCTTCTCCAACCCACCCTCCAATGCAGCCACGCGCAGCAGCACCGAGGTTGCCCAGCAAACCAGAGCCATGCAAGGTCAGCGAGCTCCCTTCTCACTCTTGCACGCGCCTACGCCCTATTGCCTTTTCCTGCAATGTTTGTGCACACATAACCCAGCCCAGCACACACAGAGCATCTGCAGGGTTCAAAGCCAAAAGCGTTTGTGAGTTTCAATTCAACGGCAAGCCATAAATCACAGCGAACCCTGAGCGAAGCAGAGGTTTACCTGCCGAGTGGCTCCACTCTGCAAGCATGATTCAAGTGTTTGTTTAATTGCGGAAGAAGTACTTTTTCATCTCAGAGGAATGCTACGCGGCCCGATCACCAAGTGTTTCCTAAGAAGAAGATGCCTCCTGGCTCCCTCTGCCTCTCGGACTTGCGCACACACCCTCCTCATCACGCAGAAATGCTCTCGACCACCTGGCCCGAAGGTAACAAGGAGGTGTTTTGTTTGCTTTGAAACAAGGATGCAGGATTTCTGCTGCCATGATGAGTCAGGAACGAAGGAGCATTTTGTGATGATATGCCCGGCAGGGAGCTTTAGTAGCTACATGTTATTTTCCCCATGATTGTCAGCAGAAGTATAACTGAAACCACCACAAAATAAAACGTCATATTTCCACAGAAGTGGGATCTGAATTTTTCAGACATTTCTGTTATGCGCCAGCTGCTCACTAAATTGTTTTTTTTTCTACCTTCTCCCATTCTATTTACTGTTTTAGCAGTTGTTAACAACCATTGCTTGGATGTTAAGGGAGGTCTCTTGCCATGCTCAGATCAGCTGGTCTCTCTGTGTCCAAATCTGATGTAAATTACCTGCTAGTAGATGGACAGGAAAATGTAAAATTCTCAACTGTCTTGCATTTTGGGACTTGCTGAAAATCAATTTGGGATGCCAGTTCCTGTCAGCCTGATGACTCACATTTCGTATTAGCATCCTTATTCTTTTTTTTTTTTTTTTTTTTGTCAGTGCTATCTTTCCTTAGGTGGACACAGCTCTTGTGTCTTGGAAGACAACATGTTGCCTTCCCTGCCTGAGAAAGGCCTGGGAGTTGGAGGACTGATCCTGCCACCTAACCTGCTCCACCCGGCACTTCCTGATGGGCCAATTTTCCTGCCAGGCTCCTGGCAGGTCTTGGCGCTCCACTTCTAAGAAACAAGTTGCACTGGGGAAGCGCAGGCTCACAGACAGCCCCGTGGGAGCTGGCAGAGCTCAGCACCTTTGAGGATCAGGTTCCCTTAGGAGATATATTGGAAAAAGCTGAGGAATGGGATTTACAACCCTGCAAGGACAGTGAGATTATCTGGGTATGTGGAGGACTCACCAGACGTAACAATTTTGCTTGCAAAGTAGTTCGATGGAGTTTACAGGCAAGACTGAACTGTAATTAACACTGAACACAGTATCATAAAGTTCAGAAAGCGAGGAGGACAGCCAGATTCCTTGTTTATCACCATGGATAACTGTGCCAGAGTATCTTCAGACTGAATGATGTTGAGGTATACATCTGAAGTTAAACCATTAATTGCAAGTTACTCCCATTCAGGAGACCAGCACTGGAAAACGAAGCAATAGATGGCAGGGATGTATAAAGCAGCTAAACCGACTGCTGGCATAATCCTATATAGGTCCATTAAAATTAATGAGGTATTTCTGCTTGGGCAGGAGATAAAATTGACCTACTAAGCTAGGAATACACCTAAGAGACTTGCTATTTATGCTTTTTTAAGTGTTTTGGATTCTCCACCCCCAGTTAGCACAAGTAATCCTGAGCAGCTGTAACCACCAAAGAAAGCACTAAAACAATCAAAAGATTTGTCTACTGCTTTATTGGTCACAATTAAAGATTTTATTGAGCTAGGAGTCCAAAAAGTCTCACACTGATTTCAGACTGAAAACTGATATGAAAACGGAAGAAGGATTGAAATTATGAGATAACTTGAGATTTTGAGATATGAAATCTGGGATTCTCTAAATATTCTCTAATTATTCAAGATCACTCATTATAAATGCAGGAATTTCAGCATAAGGGAGACACTTAAATAATTGGAACTCTGACCAATAGTACTAGGTATGATGTCAGCACCTCACTAACTGTATCTTGAGATTAATTTATGTTGAAAGGTTTATTTCATATTTGTTCACCTAAACTGTGTCACTACAAGATAGATTTGAGGGTGTCCGCGGTTCACTTTTGTGCATTTTAAAGCTTTAACAGCTTTAGGTTGAAGTGAGCCCTCTAATGCTGAATTCCCGGACTTTAAATCTTTTGATTCTGGGATAATCAACACATCTTTCCCAGAGATCTGTAGAGAAAATTACAATTAGTCTTAAATCCTTATTAGCAAGAGAGAGGGGAGGGTTGGGGTAAACCTCATATATTAGCTGCAAATGAGATTCTCAAAAAAAAAAGAGTCACTGTATACAGTACCAAAGAAAGAAAAAGTCACCGTATACAATTACATGTCTACATTTTATCAGCTTTTCAGTTCAGTGCATCAGTAACAGCACAGAGCAGCCCTACAATACTCGACAGCTGATTTATGACGGTCTAAATCATTTAGTGAATCTGACCATTAATAGGAAGTTAACGTTGCGTGAACGGAGAACAGTAACCTCTTTAGGACACCTAGTACTGTACCTGACTCACTGGTATGAAAAGGTCACTTGGAGTGATCATCACTGTTAAGAAAGAAGATCTAAAGGAGGCTGGTCCCAAGGTCCTGCCATCTTTACACATTAAAGGCTACTTCAAATACACCTCTGGTTACAACGGAGCACGCATCACAAGCACTAACGTCCAGGTTAGTGAGCATATTTCAAGCCTTGAAAGACCACAGTCGTTGGGCCAAGTCATCCTGCTCAACATGCGCCTCTTCTTCCATGCACCGTTGCCTCTTTACAACCAACAGCACTGGTGTGTACAAGCTAGGTATGGAGGAGGGTTCATGATTAATGCCATAATGGGCCTTTTTAACATACTTCAGCTGTCAGCTTAATTCTCCGTAACTGGGATAATCGTAATAATTAGATGCAATTGTTCATATCATTAACTAACTGCCTTTTTTTCCCAGCATCGCTTATTCACATGAATTTTAAATACATGGAAAATATGGAGAGTCTGAGTTATACTTAAACTTTGGAAAATCCTATTATGCATATACCCTGTATGTTTATGCTATACATGAGGATCTCGTGATTCCATAGTGTGAAACACGAGTAATCACAGTGATGTTACAAGTAAAGCACTTTTAGTTTTGATCCCAAAGAATTAAAACTAGAATTCACTTAAGCTCTATGACATCAGACCTCTCTTCACTCCCATCTGAACAAAACATGAAGGGTATGGTAGATTTTTTAAATGAGCCTATGAGTTGTTAACATTTCCAGAGCAGATGTTTTTGCAGAAGGTACACAAGGAATTCCTGTGTCTGTCAGGGTCCTAAAGAATGGCCAACACCTTTGGTGTTAATTTATAATGATGTGCCTCGCTTTTTGAAAGCCAAACTAAGACAAAGAGAAGGAGAGAAAGACATCTTAATATTGAAATCATTTGGGACTAAAAAAAATCAGCCAAGGTGACAATTTATTACTAGATTAATTTTTAGATTAACGTATTTCTCAAACCAGTGAAATCATACCAAAGGATGAACTTGTAAAACCTTGTCAAGTTTATTCAAAAAGAGCATTCACAACCTGTAATTTAGCCTCTTCTATTATCTAGTTTAGGTGCATAAGATAAAAGTTAGGAACACAGTTCAATATACCGTCAGTGCAGAAAGAGGAGCCTTTGGAGAAGATGGAGAGAACCAAATTAAGACACTGAAGTATCTTAAAGCAGACAGGGTAAACTCCCTTAAGGGAGTTAGTGTGGGAAGTCCAAGGTCACATGCTGTATCTTTTATCTTTTGCAAAGGGAATAATGAACCTTTGCTGTATGTCCTGAGCAGAACTCAAGTTTATTTACAGAGGTGCAACTGCTACTTCCAAAATCGTGCTATTACATTTCCAAGCTGGTAGAATCAAATGCAGCAACATTCCTCTGGCTGGCAGCGTTACTTGGGTTTTTGAAAATAAAACATCAACGGGATCAGAGAGTGCAAAAAGGACCATAAAAATTGCCCATTGAGGAAGTATTTCATTGTTTTTTCAATGCATCCTCATCAGTTCTGCAAGCCTGGTGCAGCGAAGCACAGAGGTAGAATGACTCATTTCCTTCCTGTTCCCGCTGGAGGGCACCTAAACCAGAAAAACCTTCACACAGACACACAGCCTCCTTCCATTTGCACGATTTGTGCAACTGCAAGCAGACGTGCCAGTGGAAACAATACACGGAAATTAGAAACCAGAACGATACGAGTGCTATTAACATAAACTACCAGGATCCCAGCTAAGATCCTATCGTCTATAGAAGGACTAAAAACAACCCCGGAGTTGTCTTTTGGGCCTTACTTTTAATTTTGCGGCACAGGAGGCACCTGCCTAAGCTCCTCAGGGTTTCCCCCATCCAGCTAGACCGAATTATGCTGTCAGCTACCCTGTGCCCACCCTATGATCCTTTAATCCTGAATACTTCATCCTCCCCACCTTCTTACACACAACTAACCTTGATTGAGAGGCTGGTGAAGCAGAAGGTGAGAATCACTATGAACAACTATGTTTCTGCAGAAATTCCCTCAGAGCTGACACATTCCTGCTTATATTAGCTGTGAATCTCCTCTCCCCTTAGATCAAAGGTGAAAAGGGCTGCGCTGCGGAAGCAGGAGACAACCCAACAAACCAGTCTTGGATTGAAGAGTTTCAGTTGAAAGGTGTTGCAATAGTGCAATGTCTCAGCACAAGAGCATCTCGTTGTTGCCAGTGTGACATGGGACATGTTGTCTGCTCTGTTCCTTATAGTCTTCACCCCCCAGTGAGGAAGCAGACCTGGTGCTTTTAATTTGAAGGTGTCAGCTGCATGCAGCCCAGCCTGGAATGAACTTTTGAAGGGTTTTGCTCTCGTCCTAATGCACCAGGGAAAGTGCTGGGCTGCACTTTGGAGTTTGCAGCTGTGTGTATTTTTAAGGCCAACTGCAATTAAAGAAAGAGTTTACCCTTTCTGCTGAGTATGAAAACCATAGTGAATTCCCCCAAATGCTAGCATTTCCTCCTGTGTTAGGAAACCGGTTGTTTACAGGTCAAAATTAACACTGTAATAGATTCCTTGCTGAGCTATAGCACCAAGGGCCACCAAGTGGCTGCTTCTAGCCTCCAAAGTGCTTACCAGAGAGGGAATACTAGATTCAACAGTTTATGCTAAATGTAAACTGTTCGAATCTGGGCCGGTCAGGATCACCAACTGCTTCAAACACATTTTGCTCATGTTCTTGTTAACGCAAAACCAACAGCTGGGGCCAACCCTAGGTGCCAAACCCTAGATGTAGGGGTGTTCGGGTTTGAGGTAGCTCCCTTCTGTTAAAAAGAAAGGCTTCCTTTCCCTTCTGAAGTAGGCAGCAATTCCTTGCATGTCCAGGGCCAGACCTTGACCCTCGCTCTCAACCACACAGGAGGTATATACTGGGTCTTTCCCACCTTCTACTGCACAGTTTCAGGCCTAGCCTCATCCTCTGCGAGGGTGGGGCCTTGCTCAGCATCGCCTCAGATTACAGTCATCTAGAGCACAGACAGGCACAGAGGAATAATTTGCGTTTTTCCCTTTAATTGGTCCATCCAACACACAAACCAATAGAGTAAAGGAACAGCTACAAACACACTGTGCCTGAAGGTTTGCTAGCAGGTGGCTAAGACAGTGACTCAAACTTACCAGGTAAGGACAGGAAAAATGATGCTGAACTTCGTATGAAAAAGATTTCAAGATAAGCAGGGAAGACTTTGTAAAGTATTGAGGCACTGGGACAGCAAGAGACAGGTCCCTCTTTTCTGATAGCCATGATTTGGCTGAATGAGCCTGGCCAGGTAAGTCACAAGGGGACAAAAGCAGAGTGATCTCAGGGAGGTGCTCCCAAGGGTAGGGAGCAAAGTAGAAGGAACAGACCCAAAGTTTCTCCTCTTTGAAGGTTTCTTTGAATCTGTAGAAATCCTGGCTGTTGGGTAAGGAGAAAAAGAACCTCCAAAAGAAACTGAACCCCAGAAGGGAATGAAGGAAAGAGTTATTCTTGGTAGCACAAATTACCCCTTGAGGATTTCTGTCCTGCCATGCAGGATTGCTTCCAGGACACAAGTTAGCTCACACAAAGCTAGTCCACGTGTGTCTACGTAAACCTGGTATTTACAGTATAGACACATAGTATAGACATATCTCTAGTAATGTTCATGAAGCGCTGAAGAACAATATTAAGCATCAGTTAAATCTTGATGTTACTGCAATATCTTTAAGATCTGAAGTGATGTCTATGGTCCACTCTGTAGCTGATGTGCCCAGAAACTGACTCATTTACCAAAAATAGCACTGAGAAGCGTATTTATGACCATGTAAAAAAAACACTGGTGAGGGAAAAGGCTAACTTTTTTTTTAATTTGGGGAAGAAAGGTTCATTGTGAAGCAGATGCCAGATTTTGGATCGTGAATTTAACCAGAGATTGGTTTCCTTGTTAGCTTTCATGGATTCCTTAGAAAAAAATCAGCGGAGCCCCAGCTATTCATGGAGCACAGAATGAAAACCACTAATTTCAACAAAACACATGTTACTCTAGGTGAAATGCGATAGCTTGTGACAAAAGGAGGGCAAACTGCACGGTCCGAAAATCCTCACCGACTCCAGGGATATACGAACGTATCTGTGGACCTGGAGCATAAGCCCCTTGTTCTGCCCTGCCTGGACCATGACCCCTTGTTCTTCCCTGCCTGAGAGTCCCAGTGTCACACCGGGACGGCACACTCCAGCTGGATCCCTGCAGAGAGGCGTAGCCCGTTTCTAGCTTAATTAGAGAGTGATGTATCTGCCCAAACATTGTTGGAAAGGAATGAGTGACTCCTTTGTGCATGCATTTTCCACATGCTCTCCTACATGTTGGGTGTGCCTGGTTTGTAAGATCCCATGTGGCTTGAAAGAAATTACATGAGTATTTTAGCAGAAACACGGCAATACCCACCGAGATGTTTCGGCGAGGGACAGACTTGCAGGTACAGGAGAGACGTGTGGGAAACAAAGAAAAGTTTAAAGAAGGGTGAAAACTGGAAACAAATGAAAGAGCTGACTCCTGTTAGGAGACAGTCACACAATAACACCACAGAAGATGCTAGGAAATAATGAAGAATATCCAGGTGGAACTGCAAGTTATTTCTAAGTGTCTCAAAGAGAACTGGAAATTATCTAAGACAAGCAAGGCAAGATCTCTAAGAAGAAGATAATCTTTTATTAAACTAACTAGTATGTGTGAAGAGAAACCCAGCTTTGGCAGGAGAAGGAAGTACTGTGATGTGAGAAGCCAGCTCTCAGAAGCTGAGCTGTTTGACATTTGAATCTAAAAAAAAAAAAAAAAGATTATTTTTCTAGTTGCCATGTCTGAAGGTTTTACTAGGTTTTAAAGTCAGACTGTTAATGCTGTTTTTATTTCATCTTCACAATACACGCGGTGACATGCGAAGGAGACTTGCGTTCAGATGATACTTGTTTGGCCACATTTGGCTCTGCAATACTGCAGAGGGGGAAAAAACATAGTTTCGTCAGTGTAGAGAATAAAATACCTTTGACCCGATATACATATAAGAGAATACGCTAGATTTAGACTAAAGTGTTTTTAGCTTCTCCGTTATCTGATCAGCGGCTTAATACAGCGTTTGTTTTAAAAGGGTTTTCCTGAATACATGAAAACCTGAATGTGGCCATAGGAGGGCAGCAACGTCAAAGTGAATCGTATGCCCAGGGTACTTATGGGAATTGCGCTGGGAACACCCTAAACTGAGGAGGAGACTATTATTTCTGCTACCCCTACGGGAATATGCAAAACAGTGCAATTCTTCCCCAGCAAGAGACAGTACCTTACTCTCCTGCATTTAAAAAATGCCGCGTGGACTTGCCCTGTCTCTAGAAAAATCCGAAAAACACCCCAAAATGTTTGCAGACGTGAGCATTCTAAACCCTACGGGGTTTTTTTGTTTTATTTTAACCAATACATAACCCAAGGCTATTTGATTTATGTATATGTGTGGTTGTGTGTGTGTGTGTGTATGTGTGTGTACACTACATATTTATATTTGGATTATATTTATATTTGGGAGATATAAATAGATCAATTCCAAATGAATCCATAGTGTTGCACAAACAGAGTGGGGACGGCACTTTCAGCAGAATTTTTAACTTTGATTTTTAGTTTTAACAGAGCCCTAAGTTTTGCAGTTTTGAGGAACCTTTCAAATATCATGTGAGTGTCATCACTTTAGTGAGTCCTCCCTCTGTAAGGATGTCCACTGACATTAGTATAGGTTTTGAGACTGCTATGAATATGAATGTATGAACTTTTCTGCAAGCTGCTTTATTCAGTGAAAGGACACAATAATTACTCCATTCTTATTTATTATGCATTTATTTATTATGCATTTAATGAATACATGTTGACAATAATTTAGGATTATAATTAGTCAAACACAGCTGTCCTTTGCTTTAAAATGTGTATAGAAACACTGGCTGACTTACAGGCTTGGGTCATAACATCCATCTCTACTTCCCATAAAACATGAGCAAGCCAAATAAAATTGATTTAAAACTTGATTTTTTGCACAGAAGTGTAAGATGTCATTCTATTTCGCAAACTACCTTTGTACACATCATCTCTTACACCATTCTTTAGTGCCCTGATTGCATTCAAACTACATCTGGCCACTTTATAGATATATATGTCGCTCCTTATTGCTGCTTTCAATCTTGAAAAGCTAACAAGCAGAAAGAGCAAGCTGGGCTTGCCATATGCATAATGTCATTTCGTGCTTGGTTGCATGAATGATCCATCCACCCACCATGACTACGAGCTGATGCAGTTAGGTTACAATGGGAAGGACCTTTTAACAACACGTTACTACGAGCAGAAAGCATGTTTTTGGATAAGAGATGATTTTTTTTCACAGTCCTGGTGATACAACAAGGCATGTGTGGGGACCACCTGGGGAATTCGAACAAAATAAATATCGAAAAGCCATATGACCCTGGCACAGCTATGTCTACATTAGCAAGAAGCATGGTGCAACAGGCAAGAAGCACGGGAAGCAGGGCCGTCAGGAGAGTCACTTCAAAAACACGCTCCTGATCTGAATCAAAACATCAGCATAAGATGCAACATTATGCACGACATAGACGTGCAAGGAAATACAAGGCAAAAATTTCTTGTAGACGTCATACACGGCAGCTAGAGAAAGTGTCTGCATTTGGACAAGCTATGCCTACAATTGTAGGCTAAACCTTCCGTTTGGTGGGTTTTTTTACCATTTCCTACATGCATGATTCTCCATTCAGCCTTTGGGAATTAAACATATCAGAACGGTGATGAAGAAGATGAGATATATGCAAATTGTTCTTAACAATTTTATAGTAGTCCTATGGAAGTGTAAATATCTTAATTGCATTAAGCAGCTCTATGACCAGAATAGTGTTATCTATTTTTTAAGGTTAAGTGAGTTAATGAAGCCAGCATAAAAATGAAGATGTGATCAAAAATATATTATTGGGTGGGAAACTGAATTGTGTACAGCTCTAGATCAGCCTTTAAACCCTTCCTTCCGATTTTGGGTTTGACCACCAGGTAGGTAGATCTCACCCTCGTTCTCAGATTTCATGGTAAGTTTGCTGGACTGCAGAGGCCAGAAGGCCTCCACCTTCTAAAATGAGATGATCTGCCTGACGAGTCGTTGAAAAACAGTAAAGACGAAAGGACAGAAAGCTTTCTCCACAGTCAGTTTTTACACACATCTATATACTACTTTAAACAGAAACGTCTGCTTTACCGCCACCGCTCTAAGGCTTTCTTGAATGCTGGGGACGAATTCTTTAAAAATGCTGGATTTTATTAGCGTTCCAGTCAGCAAGCAGATGTTACAATGCATTGCAACAGCACATGAGCAGAAAACTTGGAATTCTGAGGTGGAAACAGGTCAAAACGTGGATGCTCCGAACGGCTAGAGGCAAGGACGCGTGAACGCGCCTGCACAGCCGCCAGCTGTGACCCTTTCCGACGAGAAAACACGTGGAACCGGGTCTTCTTGTCGGATGACTTTAGGCTCTTGAGCGTGATGTTATGAGCGCGCTGGGGTTTCCTTTGGAGGAAGTTTCCCCTTTTTATAGGGAAATTAAAAAAAAAAAAAAAATCCAGTACGGCTAAGGGTCTAATTTGGCATCGCACTAGAACAAGGCAAGGCAGATTTCGGCACCCTGACGAACCAAGGTGTGTCGGGCCAGCCGCGCGGGGAAGAAGGCGCGTTGGCCGACGGCAGCGTTCGCGAGAGCCGTTTTCCGGCAAACCCCGTGCGAGGGCAGCGACGCGCCGGCGCCCTTGGCCCGGGCCGGGGCGACGGGGACGGGCACGGGGCGCAGCGGACCCCGGCGGCGAGGCGGAGGCCTCCTGCGCCGCGGCCCGGCTCTTCCAGGCCGAGCAAGACGCAGGAGGTGGGGAAATGAATAAATAAATAAATAAATAAAAGGAATGAAAGGAGGCCTGAGGAACGGAAAAGGCTACGCCGGGAACGCAGCGGAGGCGAGCGCTGTTTCTAAGGAAAACATCACCCTCCTCGGCCGAGAGAAGGCGGCTGTTGTTAGCAACCGGCGCGTACACAGGCGCCGTGACTGAGGCCCGCGGGGCCGGACGGAGGGAGAGGGGGAGAAGGAGCGAGCGCTCCTCGGCGCCGGCGGCCAGCCGAGGCCGAGGCCGTTTTTTCCTGTCAGGAAAAAACGTGGGGCTTCGCCTCAGCCCCGCAGCTGCAAAAACGCACGGCGGCTAGCGGTGCGGGGTGAAGCAGCCAGGTCCCTTTGGAAAAGCACAGCTGACCCTCCCTCCATCTTCTGGCGGCTTCTCCCCGATGTTTTACGGAGTTTCTCCTTAACCTACACAGTGAGGCCGCTCTCAAGGAGCGTTTTCCGCCATGGAGTCCCGGCCACCAGGCACCTCCCGCCCCGGCGGTCGCCGGGCAACGGCGGCGTCGCAGCCGCCCGGCGGGGCCTGAGGCGGCGGGAGAGGCCCGAGGCGGCGGGGAGAGGCAGCAGGGTGGGCCGGGACGGCCGCGGCGACCCCGGCACCGGGATCGCCATGGCTCAGGGCGGCCTGAACCCCGGGACGCAGGTAAGGCACCGCGGCGGGCCTCAGGGCACGCACACAGGTACGCACACACACACTCTGCCTGCACATCCCTACACAAACACACTCTCCCTACACACACACATACACACACACACACACACACACACATACACACACACACTCTGCCTGCACATCCCTACACACATCCCTGCACACACACACATACACACACACATTCCCTGTACATCCCTACACACACACACACACTCTGCCTGCTTATTCCTACACTCACACATATACACACACACACTCCCTGCACATCCCTACACACACACACACTCTGCCTGCTTATCCCTACACTCACACATACACACACACACTCTCCCTGCACATCCCTACACACACACACACACACTCTCTCCCTGCTCACCTCTACACACACACACACATAGACACGCTCCCTGCACATCCCCCCCTCCACACACTCTCTCCCTGCTCACCCTGACACAGACACACACACACACACTCTCCCTGCACATCCCTTCACACACACACACACTCTCTCCCTGCTCACCCCTACACACACACACACACAGACACGCTCCCTGCACATCCCCCCCTCCACACACTCTCTCCCTGCTCACCCTGACACAGACACACACACACACACTCTCCCTGCACATCCCTACACACACACACACACACACGCAGCCCCCAGCACACGCACACTCCCCACACACCTGCGCACAAGGCCACGTGTGCAGCCATCGCGCAGGCGTGCAGCCAGCACAGACGCACCACCCTGCCCGCCCGCCCCACCGCGCGTGCCCCCATGCACACGCGTACCCTTGCTGCCCGGCATGCGTGGGGGCCCCACCTCTGCGCTCACCCTCGCGTCCTGGCTGTCATCTCCTGCACGAGCTCTCTGACCTGCCTCAAGCGCTTTCCTCCAGCTGGGAGAAACCCCGTTCTTGCTCTTCTGACAACAGAAGGAGGCTCCGAGGATTGGCCCTAGTGCAGAGGCTGGCGTTTAGTGACGTAAACCCTCCCCGCTGAGGTTCCTCACCCCCAAATGCAGACTTAGTTCACATTCATAGAGGTAAATTGAAAATTACTTCTGCAGAACCGAATACTGATTCAATCACTGTAGCGTGCTTTGTTTAGTAGCCCAAGTCTTGCCCTAGGATCTTCTTTGTTCTTGTCTCCGTGTTTAAGCGTTAATATCCCCATTTTCTTTCCTCAGGACATTTCCCATTTGTTGATTAGCACCTTTAAGGACCTGTATACTGGAGATGTGATAGGGGTGGACATGGAGACAAATTTGATCAAGTCTCGAGGAGGAGATGACGTTTATCGTGAGACTTTCACGGGGGAGCTACAGAAGGTACAAGTCAAAACCCAGTCAAGACTTCAGAGCTCTTTACATTTACTACACATACATGTTTATTACTGATTTACAATTTCTAGGTCTTTGGAAGGGAGAAAAAGTGGACTTTTTTGTTTTATTTTTTTCCAAGAATTGACATTTTAATGGACAGTCATTTAGGTACAGAAATTTACTTGAGTACATTTTCCCTCCGGATCTTTCCTATAAATTGGTATTCGTCACGTGATCTTTCTAACTGTACAGAATATTCTCTGTCCTGGAAGCTTTCTCAGACACTAAGTAAAACCAATCACCCTTTAAAAGCCTGTTCTACTGCCTGTTGGCAACTTAACTTCTCCCTAAAATTGAAAGTCAGTGTACTAGACTTCCTGTCTTGCAATAAAGTATTCTCATGTGTTGCATTTTGCAAACAGATGCTGCAAAGATACTTAAATGTACTTTTCCTACCTTAGTGGTGCACTATGATACATAATTCATTAGCATTTGCAAAGCTATCTGAGAATCTTGGGTGAAAACAACAGGAGAAATGCAAAATACTTGTATTAATCATACTGCTCCGGTAGCTGTTGTCAGTGTGTGAGTGGAGGCTGTTGTTAGGATGATTTGAGCAACGAGTATTTTGCTTTGTTTTGTTTTGCTTTTTGCGTCATACTTTCTCAAAGGTTATCATACCTGAAAAACCTGAAGTTTTTTATTTCTTTTGAGTCATTTGTCAATATATCTGTGGACACAGGATGTTCTGAGTAATAAAACGTGAATACTATCTCTTGAAATTGACTGCTTGGATAAGATTCATCTCAGCTGACAGTACATGCCTCTAATGTGTATGTTACAGCTGAACTAGCCACCCAAAGCTCTCTGTATCATCACAGAAGAAAAACAGGCACTTTTTAGGGGATGACTCATCTGATCTGTTTTAGATATCTGCTTTGGCATGGGATGGAGTCATATCCTAGGTTCCATTGACAGTGGAGAGATCCCAGAATGAGCAGAACGGAAGGAAGCATCTGATTTTAGCTGAGATGCATCTTGCCCTTTCTATTTAAAAATTTTTCACCCAGAAGATTAAACCATGTTACATAAAAGTTCTGCAAAAAGCTCAATGACAGGCTACAGATGTTCTGAGACCAACGTCTGTAATTTTCACTTGGCGTTGCTCCTGTCTGTCTCTGTGCCTCTGTTAAATTCTTCCTTTAACTTGGATTGATACTTCTTTGAGGCAGGATCTTCTTTTAGAGTTGTGCTTGTGAATCACCAAGCACGCTGGGCAGAAAAATCTAAAATATATAAGGAGAAGTAAAGTATCACTACTGGGATATTTTGGAGTTTTAGAACCCATCCTAATAGGTAGGAGGGAACATATTCACTTTAAATGTAATCCTACACTTCCGGGCAAAATACAGAGCAGTAGCCACTGTCCCACAGAAGACAAAAGACAGACCTTTGTCTTATTCTGAGAAGCTCTTCTCATCTTTCATACGTTTTTCCTGTTGACATATGAAAGTTGGATAGTGCTTCTTACCCAGCACAAGTTAAATGATAGAAATGAAGGTATTTTAGCATTTTCTTCTTGTAAACTAATGATGTTTTACCAGGTTCTCTCTATTTGCCTCTCAAAGGCAAATAGAAAACATTTATCTATAAGGAAATCATTACTAGTTTGTGGCAGCTCAAACTATAGTCATTTCTCTACATTCACCATGTCCATGACAGCTTCTTGCTGAGTATAATTGCCGACTGACAGAAGCTGACATGGTAGAAGAGAACATCATTCATGCACAGGAGCGAGCAATAGCTGAAGAAGAAAGGGCCCTAAACGTGCTGAAGGCAGATGCTGGGGAAGATTTCCGCAGAATTGGATTGCCCTCAGGTGAGGATTCTGGAAATATTACCTCCCCCCAGTACATGATAATGGTCCCTGGAGGCCAAGCCATCGTCCATCTAACTCATTGGTAGGGCTGACAGTGACCTCAGTGAGCTGTTAGTTTGCCCTTACAGCAATAAAGCAACTTTGAGGAATTTTGTGCAGAGAATCGAAAGAGTTATATCCATTCAACTTGGGAAGAAACTAACGGGCCTGATCACTTTCAGGGTATTAAACTTGCTATTAATGGCTTGCCACCTTAACTTGATTGCAAGCATACCTACGTTGCTATATAGCAATGACTAAGCGAAATTAAGTCTTTCTCCAACAGCTGCATGGAGTAGGAAACGGTAAAAAAAAAAAAAAAGAAAAGAAAAGAAAATCACCAGAAAGTTTAGCCTGCAATTATAGGTGTATAACTATATACCTGTACTTGGTTGGATCAACTTTTGCATTGATCGAGAGCAAAGTACCTTAAGGGGCTAAGCTTTTCAGCTTTGTTTTTTCTTTTTTTTTGTTTCTTTTACTGTTGCAGTTGCATCCTCTTTCAGGTGGATTGTGGATAATGAACTTCTCAGAAAACATCATTTCGCCTGCCCAGAAGATTACATCACAGATAGATTACCTGTTACTAGAGCACCAAAAGGTAACTTTTAAAGAAGAGAATAGTTTAGAGTTTTAACTCTCTGAGAACTGAAATACTGGAGGAGGTAGTAGATCTAAGCATACTTCTGTAGTTTTCTGCCAGAGCAGAACAAACTCTAGTGTTATAAGCATAACATCTCATTAAAGGGATATTATTAAAATAAAACTGTAAAATTAAAAATTCTCCTTCTCTGGAGTTAACAGAGTGTTGAATTTAAATATCAAATGTAATGGTAGTCGCACATATTTATTTACACTTCATTCCTTTTGACGCAAAAACTGTACTGATTTGGACTACTCTACTTCTACTCAAATTCATCAGCACAAAATGCAGTAAATATATATTGTATACAGAGTAGGGAAGTGGTTACATTAAAGTTAAAAACTGTTTTGAAGGAAATAAAATTTTATTCTTTATTTTGGATTTTAAATTTTTCGGGTGGATGTTCTAATTAGGCAAAGTTGCATATTTTTGGAAATATATCAGTTTAATTTTCAAATGGAAATCAGTAAAAAAAGTCTTTTAGGCAAGGTCAGTGTTATTTCTTTTTTTGTGCATGTGTGAAACGTTAAAGGGTTCAGTATGAAGGTGAAACATTTCAGTATCATTAAAATGAAATTTTCAATCAAGTCAAAAAAAGCACTTCTGAGTAATTAAAAACAAAGCCAAAAAGCTAAAATGGCAGAGTATCCTTTAAGGTGGGAATTTCATTGTTCAGCTATAGGAATGTGAAGCTGCACGAGACCTCCTATTTATGTCAATTTTCTGACTGTTACAGATCCATCAGAACTTTTTGTAAGCTAATGAGGACATCCTAAAGTCCCAGGCACTTGAAAGATTAATATATCTTTCAGGGATTAATATAATTGCTAAAGGGTTCATATAGCTTGTTTAATTAGTATTTATGAAAGTTTTGTTATTAAAACACTTTGCATCATTTGTGCAAAATAAACTATAAATATCAATGAATTTCTAGAGGAAATGTTTTTTACCATCAGTATGTTTTTTACCATCAAAAAGACTAAAATAAAGTCAAATATCTGTGCTTAGAGTAAGTGTTTATAATTTTTTGACTCTAATAGAATTATGTTTTTCTTTGAACTACAGGAAAATCAGAACCTGACTATGCCAAAGAGACATTTAGTTTTAAGCAGCACATTTCTTCAGACTCAGAGAACCAGATGCCTGAAGAGATTGCACATCTCCGTCAAGTACCGGGTAGTCTGCCAGATGTATCTTTATCCACATTAACGCTGCCTTCAACTCCGGAGCCTAAGCACCAGACTAAAAGGATAAGTAAGGTATATTTTACAGATTTATTGGGTTTAGATTATTAGAACTGTAGGACCTGTTGCTATTCTTATAACAGAGGGTGAGTCTCAGTGCACTGTTAGTTTGGCTCCAGTGTTTATTTTCTTCGATTTGATAAGAAAAGAGAAATATAGCATTTTTATATCCATTTTCAATGCTGCATAACTATTTAGTCACGTACAGATACCTTTTTCATCATTCTCAGAGTTGCTGTGTTTAATTTTGCATCGCAATCGTCTCTCTGTTTTTCAAAGAAATCTAATGCCTCGCAGAAGCTAGCTGGGAAAGACAGTAAGTGCGGAGCAGACAGAGAAAGCGAACATGCTTACATTGCCAGACTTGAGGAGAGACGCAATTACCTGAAGAACCCCCGCTTTTTCCCACTAAATGCTCTTCATGGAGGCAAATCTCTTGTCGTTTCTCAGGAAAAGGTGGACCAAATCATAGCCAGAAGAAAAGCAGAGGATAAGAAAGGGTATACAATATATTTAGTTTCTTGATTCTGAGCTGGACCCCACAAAGAGCTCCACTTTAGAATTACTGTATATAGTTATTTTGAGCCATATGTCTGTGTATAGCTTCTCAGGAAACAAGATGTGTCACTGACATTTTGTTTTTGCTAAAGGGTTTATTTTGCAATTTCTTATTTTATCAGTATTTAAAGAACTATGTAGTAAGTGGCAATAATATATCTTATTTTTTCTTTCAGTGATACCTCATTTGTTCCTGTGTTTCTTGCTAATCCACCTATTGTTTTATTTTCTGATTATGAAGTTGGTCAGGTTTATGAGGTAAGAACTTACCTCTTTGTTGAGAGAGTTTTGTCTGCCAGTGAGAAGCATTATATCTCACCATGATCTAGGTATTTCACCCAATCTTTTCACATGCTAGAATTTAATAGAAGTCTATTTCCTTTTCACATTAATTTAATGGCTCTTCAGCTTCTTTCAAGAGACTCTTTCACACCCTCCACTGACAGGCGAATCAGTGAAGACTAAAAGGGACCCTTTTCAACCTCTGCTTGATTTCGTTAGTATTTGTTTTACCCCTTTTCTAATAAGCTGAGAGAACTGACTATTTTACGCTTCTGTAGTATTCCTGATTTTAAGGCCTGTTGTAATGATGAATTAGCTGCTACTGGTAGAGCACTAGGACGTTACAAACACTGTAATGACTGATGATAAGTCATGATGTGGTATTACATTTTCTTTTTAAATGAAGATGACAATAGAGCTACAGAACATCACTTCAACATGTCACCATGTAAGAATTATCCCTCCCTCTACTTCAGCATTTGCCATTGGGCCAGGTAAGGGCTTTCTGACTTCATTTAAGACGTTAATACATAAGAAATCTAATTGATGTGCTTGAACATAGATTTTTTGAGAGACTATGTTTGGTTCTGCTATCCACAATGCTGTGAGTAGGACTCTAATCTTGCCCCGTTCTGTAGAAACTGAAGATTCTGTTATGTCTCTAGGACCACTCACATGCAAATCGTAGGCAGATTCAAGTGCTCTAATGAGGGATTCAAGAAAACTAATTAGCATTAAAATATTTGAAGTCAGAATTAAATGCGTCCATGGAATACCTAGACTGAGTCTTACCCAAAATTTACCAAGGAACAGATTTAGTGTCCATTGAAATCAGTAGGGGGAAAGGGCAAGAAATAACACACTTAAATTGCAGCAAGGAAGATGAGGTTAGATGAAAGGTAAGACACATATCTTTCCTACAGTAGGAAAGCCAGGAAGGAGTGCGTAAGGAGACTGTGGAATCTCAGTCAAAATACTGGAGGAATTTTTAGAACAAGTTATACATACACATGTAAGCCTTGTTGTCTGTGACAGAGAAAAACTATGTAACTTCTCCAGGTTTCTCTCCGTTCTGTTTTCTGTAATTATGAAAAAGACATATTTCAGACAACAAATCCTTTTGAGTTCAGTGGAAGGTATGCAAATACACAGATTATACTGGCAGGCCCTTTGTGGTCATTTGTTTTTATCAGTTTGACTTAGGCAATACATGTGGAGAGTTTACTATATGCCCCTTTCCAGAGGGAGATGTGATCATAAATACATATGCCAACTTTGGAGGGTTTAAAATTGAATTTTCTTCATTTTTTTTCCAAGGCAAATTTCCAGGAAAGGGAGGAATGATTGCTCCTGGGATGACATGCCAGTATACAATCCAATTTATTCCTGAATATCTAGCAGATTATGAAGATTGTATATCAGTGGAAACCCAAGCATCAGAACCTCTTATAATACCAATCCAAGCAAAAAGACCACCTCCAGTGCTAACGTGTCAGTAACGTCCAATTCTACAAGTTTTTCTTAAGTTTAATGGATGTGATTTTTTAATTAGGCTGTCTCCAATTTTATGGTACAAAACAAATGTGGAGAAACTTGGCAGTGCATTTGCTACATTTTGATATCTATCTCATTTTCATTCATAATATGTTTATTAGCTATTAAAATATAATCCTGACAATTTTTTCCTCAATTATTTGTGCCTGCCGCACCGAGCTCATTTCTTTTCACTGCGAAGAGGAGTGATCAGGAGCCTCGTTTTTAGATTTATATCCTGTCAATTCCTAAACTACTAGCTGTAAACACTACTCCTAAATATCAAGTAATAAGTATTTAGTTATAAATATTTGCTGCTATTGATTAATATTTGAAGTGATTGATTAATATCCATTGGAGATTGCATTCATTATATATCATTATGACATATCTGCAAAGTTTGCCTCTCAGACATCTGGCAGTAAACTCAACTGCAATAACTAGGACTATTTTGCATAAATTTGCTTTCATTTTTCATAAATTCACCTTCTCTGTAACACTGAGCTTTCTTGCAAAATGATATTTCTTATTGTCATTATTCAGGGGGAGTCCTTAAGTAGGAAGCACCATTTAAATTTGAGATGAATGTAGCAAGATACAGCTCATAATATTTATCTTTCAAATGAAAATAATTTGAGCTTTTTAGAATTAGAGTACCTAGCTATATTCCTATGTAGCAATATCTGCCTTTAAAGAATTATAGAACTAACTGGCTTTGCCAGCTGCTAGCCTTCGCTGTCTGTGTAGTCTAATTTTCTTTGCTTTTCATTGCAGTGCCTCACATTATAGACTGTGGTTCCTGCCTTGTTGGAGGAATAAAAGTTACAAAGATTTTGTGCAGAAATGAGGGATTTAGCACTGGCAGGTTCTGTATAATGCCAAAGAAAGTCTGGCCACCTCCTAATTTCAGGGTAAGTAATTAGAAAGGAGTACTGAATATGGTATAGGTGCCCTGACACATGAAGACCTTGTGAACTAGTCATAGTACATTAGCACAGAAGTCATAAGGGCTCTGCTGGGTACATCTGTCCTGTCACATCCCCTTGGGGACTCACATTTATCCTCAAGCCCAGTCTCCCTGGCCAGCCATACTTCCTACTTGTGCTCTGACTTGCCTCTGAAGGTTGTTGTCTGGCTCAGTGGTGAGATAAACTCAGGCTCAGATTGGGGGAAGGAGGACAGCTGGCTTGAATTTTAACCTTATCCATACAGGAAGTAGAAATGCAATCAGTTCTAGCATTGCTTTAGGTATTTTCCTTCCTCTCCCCACCAAAGATTTCCCTTACTGGCCTGGCTGCACCTGCACACCCTTGCATCGCACTCCAGTACTGCTCTGTCTTTAGCTTCCCAACACAAAACAGGGTCTATATGATACAAAGAAGATGAGATGTGACTGGTAGGTTGGCCTTTATCTGTTGGAGAAAAGGCTAGTGGGATAGCTGATGTGCCAGGTAATCCCTCCTGAAAAGCTTTGCAAATCCAACTTAAAGTGAGCCATAAGCACACAGAGACAGGCACAGCTCCTGAACCTATGCTCAGACATACTTACTTCCTCTGTAAACATTAACATTAGTGTTCCTGACAGTGTCATTTGTCCTTGAAGACAGCACGTTCCCTCCGTCTGCCATCAGTAAGGTAATTATAAAGCATGGAGTATTTCTTCTTGTTAAGCCATGTTACTTATTTTTGAAATAAGTGAAAAAAGAACAGTTACAGGAAAGGATAAAACAGTGATGGTGCAGCATACCGCCTGTTTTAGGTAGCCCCGTATTCAAAAAGAAAACAACCCGATCTGTTTAATGTAGTCATCTTTTCTTTTTTTTACTCCTAGGCCGTTGCAACTGTTGGTTTTGTAAGACAAGATCCATTTGGGATACATCCTGCAGTTTTTGAGCTAACTCCAGGGCAGAGTACAACAATAGAGGTTTGCAATTGCTGCTATGTAAAATGTTAGTAGTTCACCAAATACGTGAGCAAAATAAGACCATTTTAGAAGACCTAGGCTGGACCTTGTGAATTTTAGCTTATGTGAGTGAAAATGCTCAAGATTCTTTGTGCAACTGTGCCAGAAGGATTGCAACTGTGTGTGTTTCTGGAAGGTCTTTCACTGAACTTCTAAGTCTTGCTTACCCACTCAGAGACTAGTCAGATCTTCTCCAGGCAAAGAATCCTGTTAGAGAAAATGGGAATTTGAGAACACAGGAGTCCTTATTTGACTCTAACTGGAGGTTCAAATCCAAAAAATTTTCCTTTGTGAGCTTCCTTGGAAGGAACATTTTGGAAAATAAAATCTGTCATTGTAGAGTAGCAGGTACAAATGCTCTACTTCTGTCCTGCTCCTTACCGAAAAAGTTCCTGCAGTAAGTGTGCAGTATTGGCTGCCACCAAGGCTTTCCCTGGTGTGGGCCACATTATCTTATAGGATGACTATGGGGAGAAGGGTAATAAAGGGAACATGGTCAGCTTCCAACCTTTCCTTTCTTAACTACCTCCTGGCTGCCGCTAAAAAGTAGTGGGTCATTCAGATTTGGATAGAGGAGGACAGTTTCTCCTCCTTTCTCTGTCCCCAGATGCATTCCTTCAGCAGGTCCAGGCACACACTGGAGAGGGAAAAGAGGAGGTGGATGTAGGATGGGGTTGGACTTGCAGGCAATACTGGATAACAGGCAGAAGAGCTATTGCCCACATTACTGGAGCCAAAGGTTGCCCAGGTTTGGCCGCCTGAGCCATTTTTGTTGAGATGGAGCTCAGAAAGGGCACACAGCAGCTGGCCGCCCTGCTCACGCTGTTGTAGCTTTACAAGCTATGGTTGCAATGATCAAGAAGTGATGCACATCTGATTCTGAGAGGGAAATTCATATGACTGAACAAGTATAGTGCCTACATCTCTAGTGACTACAAAGGTAGCCTGTGGTGACCAGCCAGATACACGCATGTAGGTTTAGTCACCCTGAAAGCGCGTGTTTCTTTCTGCTGTGTATTAGGGGAATGTGAGACTGTGACTGTAGGCATAAGATTTAATTATTAATCACTAGAACTCTCCTTTAGTGAACAATTTTGAACTGAAGTTGGTGGCTTCCTGGAGAGAAATCAGCTATAGACATTGCTGTTTATCTTCTATCTTTCAGGTAGTGTTTTTTCCTTCTTTTCCAGAAGTCTCACAGCAAACATACACCATTGTTTGTGACAATTGCCAGGTCAATGATGTTACAGTCACAGGTTTGTTTCTAACATCTTTCACAGATCAGTTTCCAACACTGCAGATACTCAGTTGATGTGAGTTGCGGTCAATGGTTCAAAGCAAAGGCAACATTTTATATCTCTGGATTAAGCAAATACTTTGCACGTTGCTAGTGTTAAAGGTTAAGCATTTTTATTATTACTACGCTATTCCAATGTATGAAATATTTAGAACTCAGAAAGTGCTGGGCTCTAAACCCACTGTAGGCAAAAGAGAACTTTACAAATATAAAATGTCACCAAGTAGTGGAAGAGAACACCTGTAGTCAGGTGCAATTCATTTCTTAGGCTTTTGTATCAATAAAGTAACATGACAAAATATAAAGAATTAGCTTTAACAGGGCAGAAGTACATTTGGGTATGAAGCAAATGTGTGGCACATTTTGTATGAGTGCGTTTGGGAGAGATAGGCAGTCTTAGGTTAACTAATGAAACCAGCTGAAATTCTTGGCTATGAATTTTAGTGCTTGTCCTAAAATGGAACTGTGAGTGCTATAAAATTAGACATAGCTTGAAGTCTATATAATCACTTTATCACGTGGATTTCCTTTGGAAATTTTTTAATAGTGCCTTTGCTGCTTATTTTTATTTTTAATATGCTACTCTAAAAGTCTGGAAGCTACATTATCAACCACTGCAAATGCATATCTCTGCTGACTTCAGTGAAATAGTGCTAATGTATAACAGATCATGCTGGTGTGAATGAGCTGAGGTTATGGTCTTGAAATCTAAATCTGTTAAATTTATAAAGAGGCCTTCTCTACTGGTATATGGTGATAATCAAAGAGCATGAGGAAAATATTGTATAATTAATACATTGGAGTTTCAAATCTTGAGGAAACACCCGTTATAATCAGTACAAGCCATTGCTGTGTAGCTGTAGTGTTAATGAGTAGTACAAACAAAGTTAATAGCCAGATGATAAGCAGTAATACCAACTTATTTCTTCAAGGCATTGGACAGCTGATAGCTCTGGAGCTGTTGTTTGTCACGGGTGGAGAAAGCAACCCTGAACTTGGTGAAATTACTGATGTAACAGCACAGCACCTCATACGATTTGACCCTCAAAACCCACACGTCTCTGTGGAGAAGAATTTGATTATAAGAAACTCTACGTATGTAGCTGCTATTAATAGAGCAACGCTCTGCAGTCCAAACATAGTGTCAGTGATGTTATTTGTGATACCACATTCTCTCAGGTTGGAGTAATCTTCATGCACTGGATAAACTTTACCTTGTTTCTTTTTGCCTTGCTTCTTTTTGCTTCATTGTTAAGTAATTAAGGTTCAAGGATATACATGTAGGAACTGCAGAACAAGCTTAATTGCCGCTACCCATATTCCTTGGTCCATATGCTGTCAAGGTCAACATACTTACCCCTATATAGATACATCCACAATTCCAGAAGATTCATGAATATGGATGTTTACAGGAATTGTTTAACAAGGTGATCCAGATGGGATTTGTCTCATATGACTTTACCTGCCTGCGATGTATATTTATACATCCAAACTGAGCACCCTGGTCTTTTTTGCTTTCATAGCACAGGGAAATAGGTGCTCTTTAGGGCACAATTTTGACTTGACCATAGACATCTCCTATAGAACAGGACAAAACACATCCATGGACTCCATTTTCACGGGTGAAAAAGGGAGACCAGCCTGACTACCTCAGATTAAAACTTTTAGGTTTAGTTAGGTGAATTGTACTAATGGAGTCTAATAGATTTAAATATAAACTCTATTTGAGTTTAAGGAACATCTCCCAGTGTGTGTTTATATTCTACTGAGAACAGTCGGACCCTGATTTTGATCAGTCATTCAGACAATAACAGAAATAGACCAATGTGCCTGACTGAAGCAGAGTTAGAGGATGCAGACCACCACAGCAGTAAGGAGTTAAATACTGCTCCTAGATACATTCATGTAGATTGCAGCTTGATACAGTGACTCTCTTGGAGTTTGCTGTCCGGCCTGTAACCTGCACATGCAGAATGCTGGTACAGGATGCAAAGAAAATAGCAAGAAAGTGTGATTCAGTCAGCTGAATGCTGTAAACTGACCAAGGCTCGGCATTATAACAGTGACAGCTGTCCCTGCACTTCTAGCGTTAGCACTTGTATGAAACAAAGCTAGACAGGCTGAGATTGACCTCCACAGAAGCAGTAAAGAGAAAACTTTCTACTGCTGTAGAAAGTACTACAAGAAATTGTACTTGTTTTATTTTATGTCACTCATACTCACTTTGAAACTCCAGTGTCCTGCCTCTCCTTTGTAATGCAGAGTTTTTGAGGTCAAAATAAACAAGGTTTTAAAACTTATGAATAGATTTCATGGAGTAAGTACACTTCTGCTGAAGCAAGCCAACCAAGCAACCTTTTCTGAAAACTGTCTAGGTTAAAAAGAACATCATAGCAGAGCCGTTGCTAAAATCTTTGCTTAGATGGAGTTGCTGTGTTTGTTGACATTTTAAAGACTAGGGCCTGTACTTGGATTAAATTCAGAATGATAAACGTAGATCGTCATCAGTGGTCCAGTGCAAACCTACTGGTATCAGTAGGAAAGGTCCTATTGATCTCAGATTTTTGGAAAGAACAACTATAGAGTTTCCTAAAATTGGCATTGCATGCCAAGTTAGATAAGGCAAGAAAGTGTTAATATTTCTTACATGTTTATATATTTTAATTCTATATATTAGCGTGTTCTTAGTGGAATATATACACTCTGACAGATTTTCTGTGCTGCCTCATCATCTCTGTAGCTCACAAAGACTGGTAAGTCAATCTCCTCATTATCTTTAAGGAGCGAAATTCTCCATAGGGAAGAAAAATGTATTTTTTCTCCCAATATGTTACTCAAAAACATCTAATCTTTTTAATTATAGCTTTTTGCTGTTTACTGATCTCTTTGCAGCCACGTAGAACTTCCTTTCTACTGGCAGATAATAAAGCCTAATCTGCAGCCATTAATGCCAGAAGGAACTGTAGACTTTACGAAGCTCAAATATAATCGCGACACAGAATCAGCCTTCTCCCTGAATCCTAAGCAGGGAGTTTTGCTTCCCCATGCTGATCATGAGTTTGTTCTCACTTATGCTCCACAGGAGGTATGGCTTGTGATTTCTTCCTATCTACAAACTCCAGCTGTGTATTTTTTATGCAAGTCATAAAACCCTTGCTGTGCAGCTTTCTGAATTAAATTTAATTAGCTAGTACCATGCTCTGATAAACAGTATTGAAAAATGTAGAAAGTTTCTACAAGAAAACATGTTTTGATCGCAAAATATGAGCCAGCTTCTGATCTCATGTCACTTTTGGTACTGATTGAGCTCCATTAACTTTACGCTGAGAATGTGGACACATCCTCATTTCGCTGCAGCTGGGCTGGCTGAAGAAGTTACCACTCTTACCATACTACTGGCTCCTCCACCATCCCCTGCCCTTTCCCATCTGCTGGCTGAGCTGCTTTGGGGATCTGTCCCATTCCTACTCCAGCCCAAACAAGCTTGGTTAGCAAACAGTGATTATTTAAACTGTTTTCAATTGTGGCTTATTTGGGATGAAGCAGTCCTATGAACAGCTGTGTGGTAAGCATAAGGGGTAGTAACCTTTGGCAGAGGAATGATGATGTGCAGCTGTGGGTAAAGAGAGGTGCAGTGATCTTTGGTGGCAGCTGTACCAGTGGATGTGGGACTATTATTTTAGCTTTTGCTCTCCCATCAGGGTAAATAAGAAGCATGAGATCACTGTGTTTAAAGAAACTTGATCCAAACTAAGTTCAAGAGTGGGAATATTCAATACTGGGGAGACTGACAGACATAGAAATGAGTCAAATAAATGTGGAAGAGAAGTTTATGGGTTTTTTTTTTAATATTTTAAAGCAGATTAATTGAAAAGCATATTGATGATGGTTTAATGATATTACTTTGCTAACAAAATGTATTGAATTAATATATACACTTAGATTAATATCCTTTGCATAGCTCTTCAGATTTAAGGCCTGATTCTGTGTTACTCTTTTCTTTCATTAGCGTATAGAAGGCATCCTCTTCCAGCAGGGAAAATAGTGGTTCTTAGTCAAAATCAAATTACTGATCAATTAAGCTAAATGCCCTGGCATGGCTATAACAACCTTTAACTTACTACAGCAGTACTAATCTTAATTTAGGAAGCCTGTGCAAATGCTTTTGTGTAGTATGCAATATACTAGGGGAATAATAACAGGCATGTAAAAAATGAGTATTTTTCTTGGAACCATATACCATGAGGTCAGAATCTGGCTTAATATTTTGCAGTCAAACATGTTTTCTTTTAGTTACTCTAGATTTTCAATATTGTTGATCAGAGCTTAGTACTCTGATGATGATTGTTCATCCTTTAAATATAAGCCTCTTTTTTATCTCTCTTTTTTTTTTTTTTTAAATTCTCAATATAACTGATTACTCGGTAATAAAATCGTCTGCTTCCTCTTTTGTATAGCTGAAGAGTTATCACAGTGTGATTCAGATGGTACTGAGGGACATCCCAGAATCACCTTGGTAAGTTGAGAAACACTGTTTTCCTGTAACATGTGTAGTAATAGTTTAGCTGTGATACTATATTAAAAGTTACTGGGATTCTTTATCTCTGTAGTGATGATAATGCAAAAAAAAAAAAAAAGGGAGGGGGGGGAGCCTTGGACAGACAATTAGAAAGGATTTTATCTGCACAGCCAATATTGGTCTAGAGTGTGTCTCTACAAATTCCCCTCATGTCTAAACACATGCCTTAGCTCTGCCTGGGGCTGCACCTGTCTAATACTATTCATTTCCCAGGCTTTCTGCTGAGCTTTCCAGCAGTTTTTTCTGTTATTACTGTTTGTCACAACAGTCTGTGACTTAATACTTGTTCAGGAATAGATTAGAACAGCCAGAGTATGTCAGAAGGACCACTGGAATTTGTCCACTTTTTAGTTACCCCCCAACCTGGGCTAACTGCACACCAGCAGTCTGTAGTTGAGAAGGTTTTGATGATTTTCACTTCCTGTTTATTCACTCTCATCTTGTTTATTATCTTGTTTATAATGTTTGTAATTGATTACTATTAAATCATGTCTGCATTCTGTTTTAATTCCATTCCTAATGATAGTCTCCCAAGCAATCCACGTTTCAGTTCTGTATCTCTAGGCTTTGGGGACGGAATCTCTGTTTTCAAGCTTTTTAACTTGTTTATTTAACATGGGAAAAAAATATAGATTTTGTTTTAGGAAACCGGATGGATCAGATGTGATGAAACAAATGAACAGAACAGAAATAAAAAAGAAGCAACAGCTCTATCTGGAAAATACTAACCAAAGAGAAAACGTTTGAAAAAGTTATGCGCATTTTAACTTGGCAATTAACAGATGGGATCCATGGTCCGTACTACATTCATGTGTCTAGCTAGCTTTGGCCAGTTTTCTTTTCATTCCGGTTTTACTTGATAGCTTCATAAGGGAAACAACTGATTTACAGCAGTGTAAGATGCTTAATAATTCTGCGACATTTCCTCTCATAGTTTAGTAACGGAGTCGGTGTTTCAAAACATCCCAGAATACAAAGCGGAGGATGTAATAACAATGGAAATAGAAGTTAAAGGTTCAACAGAACCATTTCAGCTTCTTCTGGAACCATATGCTGTTATCATCCCTGGAGAAAGTTTTATTGGTGTAAATGTCAGAAAACCATTTAAGGTTTGTTTGCTTTTGCCTTCACTGTTATCGCGTGCTTTGTGTCACTGGATGCCATAGGTGTTGTTAGAAGACAGGAGATAATCTGTTACTTTAGGTTTTTAAAATGTTTTTTAGAGGAGGCCATGACTACAGGAGGAGCTGTACTAAAAGCCCATAGCAGGCCTCCTTATCCCCACACTCCAGGCAGCAGGCTTTGTTCTTTTCTCTCAAGGGTGATTCCCCAGATTTCAGCTCTTTTTAAATGATTTCCTGTCACAAACCTATTGCTTACCGTTTTGTCATTTCTGTAGTGCAAGAGCTCTCTACTTGGGAGAAATAGCCAGCAGTTGAGTAAATCATTCATGACAGAGGCACTGTTTATTCAAAGGACTACAGAAAGCAGAGAAAAGGGTTAAAGCCACAAAAGTCATATATGCCTACCGCTTAGCAGACCTCTTTCTATTCTTTCCTTGTTGGTTCTGATAATTTCTGATTGCCCAGTACGGAACGCAGTCCTACTGTAATTGTCCACTCATCGTGCTCTTCACTACAGACAGGGATCCTTTTGATCCTAGATTCACCGGAGAAGAACAGGCTCTGTGGCAAGAGCCAGGCATGAAAACATTTCCCCATTACTGGCCTTCCCATTTTTTTCCTTAAAGACATTTATTTTCTTGCTTACTCTTCCTAAAAGTTCTTTTTCCACTTAAGGTAGCCATTTCAGACATTCCAGGAACCTAGCAGAGCTATGTATGTGCTGTAGGTAATTGAACCACAATTCCTTTTTTTTTTTTTTTTTTTTTTAATCTTAAAAAATGTAAAAAATTGAAATGTGTTTAGAGATAAATGTGCTACAGAGGACAAAATTCTTTGCTATGATGAAGAAATAATGTCTGAATAGATCTGAAGAGCAGGCCAAAGAGTTCCAGAGCTTACATCTCCCTTTCAAACAGATTCTTTGGCAAATAAGGTTACTCTTAAAAAGAAGGATTTGAAGTTTAAGCTTTGAGGGTCTGTTTCATTTGGTCAAATGTGGAAAAAAAATAAAAGGCTTCAAATATTATAATGTCCTCCTTGGAAAGAACGGCTAATGGCTAACTCTTCAAGTTTCAGAAAACACCACATACTAGTGTGAAAGTAGTCATTGAGGTTCATCTGACTAAATATAGTTCTCTCAGCATAGATGTCCATGTCAGAGCTATCTTTTTTGGGCTCTCCTGGTCTTTGGAGATTTGAGCAGCAGCATCCAGGGGGTGATTCATGTCATCCTAAAGCCTAAAACGGTTCAGCAGAATTGTTGCCGACACTGCCTAATTGGCTTTATTGACAGGAAGGTGAATCCTAGGAGATAAGATCAGATGTAGAGCTCTCACCTATACTGCAGATATGTGAAATCCGATCAGATGGATTCTACTTCTTGTCCTACTTCATGTCCCTGTTTCAGATCACAGAGGGGAAAGGAAAGGGAAGTTACAGCATATTATGAGAAAACAGTAGTTAGTTCATAACACTGGGCTGGTACTGTTTGAGTCAGAGATTAGATTCGTGCCTTTCCACTTTTACTGTACTCAGTTGATTTCAAGATTCAGGTGGAGATACCCAATATGTTTGAGCTAGATTAGAGATACATTAGTATGACCTAATGCTCAGTGGTGATCAGGATGTGGCTAGTGTTTGCAGTTAAAGTAGTGCATGCAGTCATTAGACTTGCATTACCTAGTTTGTAGTGCATCACTGCTTTCAGCAAATTGGCATGTCATTATGAAAGCTTAAAGTGTATTATTTAGCTCATTGATTTTAATTGTTTTAGATGTGGAATAACAGCAAATCATCGATCAAGTACACATGGGAGAAAATCATTGCATGTGATATAGTGGAAGTTGAACCTCATACTGGATTCATAGGTAAAGTTTCTGTGACTTGCAAGTATCAGTTAATGACAGAAATATTTAAATTGGCCCTGGCAGAAGAGAAAAGTTGGAGTGCTATAACGCAGGACCCGATCCCCAGCGCACTGCAGCTAGTGGGAGACTTTGGCTCCAGAAGCTTCAGTAACAGACTCACAGCAGGTTGTTTCTTTTCAGGGGGGTGTGGCAGAGACCTGAATTTTTTCTTTTCTAGATATGACTGAATGCTGTGAATTTGAGCTCACAATTACTGGAGGCAAACCTGGCTGTGTCAGCCATAACCTGCAGTGTAAAATTGAACACTCTTCAGAGCCCGTGGTGCTGCATGTTGAGGCTGCTTTTAAGGTGAGCAACCAGTTCAGTGTTGCAGGATGACTAGCTGCGGGGCCCGGCTATTGACACATTTTTGCCTCTTGAAGGCCTGATAAATCTAAGGCATTTACAAATGGGGGTATTTTTACTGCCTAGTAACTACTGAGGCAATGTTGATACTGTTGTGACGGTAAGAATTTTCCTGTATTACATGCAATACCTTTGCCTTCTGCTATTATATGTGAAGTCAGACATTAATCTTAGCGAATGTATGCTTTTCAATCAGGCAGTTTTGGCGGAAATGTCCATTTTGACGTCTATTTCCTGGTGTCCTAGGGTCCACTGCTCTCTATTAATATTCCATCGCTCCAGTTAGGTTTGATTAAGTGGGGTGACAGCGTGTTAAGAACCTTTGAGATTCAAAATCTATGTCAGCTGCCAGCAAGGTGGAGAATGCGAGAAAGCCAGGCTTGTCTAACTGAAAGGAATGAAGAGGTAAGTGCCTGCCATAACTGGCTATATTCTCCCTTTAGCCATTTCTTTCTCATTTTAGCAGCTGTAACGTTCATTGTTGCAACGTAAAGTTCAGAGATCAGAAATTCTAATTTCTGTGACTTGTTATGAAACTGATTCTGCACAGTTCCAGAAGTGCACAAGTTCTTTTGAAATGAAATACTTCCCTGCAATTTTTCTGTGCTTCCATTTCTTACAAATCCTCTGCCAGCCTGATCCAAAGAGTTATGGAGTATTTCCTTTTCGACAGTGATTTCTGCTGCCACTGATACAAGTGAGGGGGTAAGACTTTGTATCTGAATGGAGGCTGCTCGGCCCTATTCCTGCACCTACATCAGCATCACAGAGAAGAATTTCAGCACATACTGAATCGGGCATTTTGGCTTTAAACAACAGTTTTGAAAAATGCAAGTGTGCCCCCAAAATAACTTCTTACCACAATCAAAGCTAAAAGTATAATTTAGTATTTTCTAGACTATGATGCATCAAATACAGTCCATTCCTGTCCTTGACCTCAGAGCTCATTGGATCGTTTCATATGGAATAACTAGAGCACCTTGCAGTTAATGCTGGTGACAAAGAACTGACTGAGAGCTGACATCTGCAGCCCATAGCATGTTTCCAAATATTTTGCTTTATTATTACTATTTTATTTTTATTATTTCTGGCACACAGTGGGCTCTGTAGCTAGATTTCTGTTGGATGTTATGCATCAAAGGGAAGTGAGGAAATCTAGACTCTGGGATAAGTGTTTTTTATTGTAATGAAAGGCCAAATTCTGCCTGTAGGCCTCTTCACATGATTGCCTGTGCAGGCAATTGAGTTTACTCGTTTCATGGCAAAAATTGGTCTAAACAGTGTTCGGAAGTTCTGTTTTTTTGGATAGATCGTGTCAATTTTGCAACTGAAAAAGGAACTGAAATAGGAACTTTTTGTTGACCGTCTCGGACAACGGAAGCCCGAAGGAAGCTTTACTGTATTCTTATGAGTTCTTCAGAATTTTTCTTTCTTAACCTGTCACGCAGATATTTCACCAACTTTGTGTGAAAGTTGACAGCGAAAAAGGATTTATGAGTGGCCGTTATGGCATCCTTGCAGAACAGTCTTTTGTGTGTGTGTGTGTGCGCCTGCCTGTCCCTTTCCCCTCAGGGCAGTTATGGTCAGAAGTGCCTGATTAGGGATGGGGGGGTCCTATAGTAAAAACTGTCCTTCCAGCCCTCAAGCCCTTATGTTCTCCCTTCCTTATCCTTCTGTCCCTTGACACATCCAGCAGTTCTCAGGATCCCAGAGAGATTTTAGAGATGTAATCCCTTCAGTTTATCATCCCAGAGTCCCATTCCTGCCCCCCAAAACATCAGTGATCAAATTCTCCATTCCTCCTACATCAGAGCTATACTCCTCTCCCCTGCTCTCACTCTTTTGATTTCCTTCCCGTCCTTCTGTCCAAGAATCTCCTCAATTCATGGCACCCTGCGTAGCTGCCATTCAGCCCGCCTCTTGGGAGGAGAGCCTGCTGCTGACCACTTGTCTGTCTGTTTGCCTCTCTGTCTCATAGGTTTCGCCCTTTACCATTCATCCATCTGCTGGAGAAATACTTCCTTTGGATATATGCAGTGTGTCAGTTCAGTTCACGTCGCTGCAGTGTCAGCGTCTCCAGACAGTTTTAGAACTAGAGGTAGAAAATGGAGAAGGAAGGTAAGGGGAAAAAGGAGTGTTGTGTTTTGTTTTTCCTGAGGATTCACATGTGATCTTTCACTTTAGGTAGTTTTATCTGCTAAAATAAAAATACGTAGCAGAAACTCTGCGTGGAATTGTATAACCTATCAATGAACTATCCAATCGCAAATATTACTAGATAAACATAACAATCATTCTTTCCAGCATGCTGTTGTATGTCTAGCACATTTCATTAACGATAACAATAGACCATCTGTGTGTTTACTTCCAGTCATCTTCCTGTTTTTGTTGAAGTTCAGACCCCCCAAGCATGCCTGATGTCTAGTCATCTAGTGTTCACTGAAATTTATACTGGAGTTCCTGCCAAAGCAACCAGCAAACTTTTTAACCAGACACTGCTGCCAGCAAAATACTTGTGGGGAAAGGTAAATGCCTTTCTGGTAAATGAACGATACAGCAGGGACAGATGTTGTAGTTTTCATCAAAATAGAAACGTATCCGGTGTGTCCTTTGAGTAGTGATTGCTATTTACTGGTTTATGAGCAAGATTTAGACTTGAGACATCTTTTCTCCATAGTACCAGCCTTTACGAGAAGATTAACTGTCACTTGATGTTAATACACTCTTACTGTCTGTCTGTTGATCCACCCTGGGAGAGTGGGTTGGTGGAGATTTGAGGAAAACGGGATATAAGCTACCAGAGTATTAAACAAAGTATCATGACAGTTCAGGATTTGCATTTCATTCAGCAGAGCAAAGATACAATGGTGCTTTTGAATTTTAACTGTTTAAATTATGCTTAAATTCCGCATTATGAGTGGGATTCAGCTCACGGATTAAGACACCTAAATTTAATGACCATATGCAAGCTACTCTCTGAACAGTGGAAATCTGGGGAGGAAGTCGGTCACCAGAACGTGTCCAGTGTCGTTTTGGATGCTGTAGAGTTTTCTGTCTGACTTCCAGATGTTAAGAAGTGTGGTCTCTTTTGAGTCCTGTCACACAAGCCAACCAAGCATCTATGCCTCAGATACCCTATGTGCCTATGTTTAGGCAACTGAATCCTACCCTATATATACAGACAACAGAGTCCAGAGAACTATTCAGCTGATCCTAAAATGGATGCCCATTTTGGTTCACAGAATATTCTCCAGAACATACTGATTGGATATCTGTTGGCTACAGTGGAAGATCTGATGCCCAAGTCATATAGAGACACATGCACTTAAGTCACTTAACCTGTAAGCTGAATCCCACTTGACAGTGCTTTAGTCCTTCGATCCACTTTGAGATCCACTCTGGGTTCAGTTCAGTTGCCCGCATAAAATCATTCAGCGCCACTTGAGATGCCCTAAGGTGCTCAAGACATCCTAACAGAGCTTGCGGACATGATACAGGACCTGCCGGAAAAACTTCTGAAGCAGCTGCAGCCCAGGAGGGGTATCTACAGCATTCCAAATGGTATCTGATCTCTGTGTGAGCTGCTGAGTTTAGTCCCTGGACTCATGCCACTTAGGCAAGCTGCCAATACTAGGCTTGTCTCTGTAGGCCACCTCTCAGTAGTCAGTGGAGAGAGACAGGGTGCTTCTAGGACCCAGCTCTACCCAGCCAGGTAGGTTGGACCTGGTCTCTCAGGTAGGTTGACCCAGCCCTGGAAAGGCTCGTCCCTCTTCTGTGACTGTGAAGGAGTCTCTGCTCCCAGTTCAGATGCGTCAGCTGAGCAACTGAAGTCACTGAGAATGAATCTAGGGATGAGCATCTTACCAACCATGGGGGATTTGTAAAGCAAGCCTCATCTCAACAAACTGTATGCGTTGCTACCTGAAAGTGCACTAAAACTTTAGATCACTCTGTGTAGTCCTCTTCAATCTGAAGAGAAAATATGGAAGAATTGGGAGTTAATGAGTTAAGAGTTAGCTGAACGCCTGTCCTCTCTGTTCGGCAGCTCATTGGAAGTCAGGCAGCTTTTTGCTCTGCCACTGTCTCCCCAGCCGGTGGCACCTTAGGCCCAAATGAAGAAAAAGAATTGTGCATAGAGGTAACAGCCAACATCACGGTAAGTTTAAAAACTGATGTAATTTTGTCAGAACAACACTGGCATAATTATTGCACTTCCATCTGCCAACATTTTTATATACGGAATAGAATGCTCCTTTTCATACGATGTCCCTGAAATTGCTTTGTTTTGGAGATAATAGTGTTTGAAGGCAAAAATGAAACCAGTCCACATGGCATGCAATTTTGTACTCTGCCTCTTTGTTTCCCAAATAATCTTGTTTTCTTTCTTTCTTGAATGCCTGTTTAATTGCTGTTAATGCTTATTACTTTTCTTAGAGCATACAGATCCTCAGTTATACAATTATCCCAAATGATTGGTACAGATTGGTACATATATAGAGCACGTTTGATTTGCTGAATGCCACTGGGCTCATGACGTTTTGGTAACAGAAATCATAGACAAAAAGGGGGTGATGGGAGTGGGAGTCTGCAAAGTTAAAAGGCCCTGAAGGCTGTAGATCACAGAGTTCACAAACTGCAGGAATTCAGCCATAGGCTTTATGGGAGCATTCAACAATGTGATTTAAGGCATCTGAATGATCTAAATCCCTTTACGTGAGGTGTATTAGTTCCCGTTACAGTCACTGGAGATCTAGAAAAGTCCTGCTTTAAGCTGAAGTAAAAATAAAATCTCCTTTTGGAAGAGGAAAGTGCTTAATGCTTAGAGCTTCAGCACTTGCAGTATAGAAAGCTTGGTGCTCTAGTTAAATCTCAGGTGATACATATAAGCTTTCAGTTACAGATTTTGGCAAAGAGGAGTTAAGATAAGGTAAAAAGAAGGGAGAAAATCTGTAAGCAATATAAGTATCTCCCAAACTGGGAAGATACAACACCCAACTGACTTCTTCCTGTAGTATAGAGACAAATGACTAAGAAATTCTTGTGGTATGATATCTTTAACTCTGAAAAGAACATGCTAATTTGGTCACCTTAGAGTATAACTGTAAATCTGTCTTTTTCCATTTATTGACCACCATTGACCATTTTGTCATTTTAACTATTCTTTGTGTATGGAAAGCTAAAGGAACAGGTCAAAATTCGTACATAATTATACAACAGAATCCACTTGCACAAGCTTTCTTATTTTCAAAATAAGTGTGTCAAAAATCACTAAAGGAGCAGTTTTAGGTTTATGGAGTGGTCTTGGTACAAACAAAGATAAGAAACATCCACAAATTTTTAACTTGTTACCTACTTCTAAGCAAATCTGATGCTGGCAGAAAATGCACTTAAAGCAATTCAGTAAAACTTTTCAAGTTTCTGCTGTGGTTCTCTTTTTAATCCAGTGAGACTTATATACGTTTGCTAAATAAATTTCTTAATGAGACTCTTTCCTCTGTGGCCTTTGCTCCTGTCACAAGGAAACATGATTCTTTTCCTATTAGGGTGAGCTGAAAGACCTTGCCCTTTCCTGTAGCATAGAAGACATGATTGAACCCCTCTTCCTGAGCATTTCTGGAGAAGTGAGAGGATTGCACGTCAGTTACTCACTACCTTGTGAAAGTGGAGTTACTAGGTAAATCAATGTGTTGTTAAAATTATCCCACATATCTGTTTGTGAAACCATTTTAATAGATAGAAAGCACTCATCTATCTGTACAGCACTCGCTTATAGCAAGATGACGAACTGGAGAAAAAACACCTAAAGAATTCCACTGGGAGAGGAACATGTAGTAAATTCACCCCTGAAGTTCTGTAGCAGCCAGATACAATATAGGTCAACTTCATACCAATGACAGTGTTTGGAGTAAAAAAAAAAAACAAAAACAAAAAAAACCTAAAAACAAATTCGTTCATGATAGCTCAAAGACCTTAAGCTCTTCAGTTTACATATCCCTTTTGCTTTGTTTTAGTGCTGTCATTTCATAAAGTTGGGAAGACAGCCATGGCACCGTATATTAAGGCAGATCACAGCAACGCAGCCTAACTTTATGTCCAAACTAAGTTTCCATTTGTAAGTGCAGTGCACATTTTTACACATGTCACACTCTATGAAAGTTAAGCAGATCTTTCTGTGTCTTAGGCTTCCAGATTAAATGAACAAAAATTACTTTTTCTCAAAGCAAAAAAACAGTAGAGGAAAAAAAAAAAATGTAAGCACGCCATTGGCTGCGTGAGCTTCTTTCCTCTTCCTGCTATACATAGGCAGCAAGGACACATGTTTCATTGTCCATGGGACCATTCACTGAAGGGGCTATGTGAAGAGAAGGTGCTGGGTTTGCACCATAACCAAATTCAGCATCTTGCTAAGCTCAGGAGATGACTGATGATGAGCACTACAGCGTTCTAACCATTGTGTAGCTGAAACAAATTCAAATTAATGCATATGAGTTCGTTAATTCATGAATAATAAATTAGCGTGAAATTAACTGCACATCAGCGAAACTCATGTTCACGTGTTGTGTCTCTTCTCCCATGTGCTCCTGGCACCCGTAACCTGACGGCAGCTCTGATGCTTCTGTGTATAGACAGCAGGAAAATTAATTTCTCCATGCTAACAAAAGTGTGGGGCCTCTGCTGCCTATCACATGTTTATGAGGAACAGCTATTCTGTGCAATGTCAAAAATGGGTAAATTGAACTCTTAGATGTGAATTTTAAATAACAGAATTATGCCCAAGATCACATGTTTTGCACTATTAAGTTTTCTTGTTGCACTGTTAGACGTGATGTTAAAGAAAGATGAATATACTTCTGTTTGACTCTGTATATCTGACTGATATTTTTTGTTTTATTTTTCTAATATGTAGTGTGATTCCTCTCTTTTGGAATGTGCTTCATCTTTATACGTTTTTGATATAAGTAAAAGTGACTCCGTATTTGTTGGTCTGCATGTTATACAGTATAAAAGTTCTACCCAAAATAAATCCTTACAAGGACAGAAGTGAGAAAATGAAAAGCAGCGAATTATGATAACAAAAATCTTAGGTTGCATGGTCCTTTTACACTATTATCACAAACACATTGCACGTTTTCAAATCTACTTTAATTATCTATACCATAAGAAAATGGGACTAATGTTTTAATACTAATGTAATTTCTTTTGATAGTGACGAAAGGCAAATGCTACAAAGCCCATGTGATCTTCTTTTGGACTTTGGATCTGAAGTTGCATTCAAAGACATAGTAAAACGTCAGCTAATTCTTACCAATCACACTGGAATCAGTGCTCCATTCAAACTAGAAGCTGAGTATTTTACTGGCTATTCACCTACTGCAGAACAAGGACTCTGCCCGTAAGTCCTGGCTTTCTACATAATGATTCAAATTCTAATGTAGGTCTGAATTAAAGTTGAAATCAGGCTAGAGTACTATTGTCTCAGGAACCACTTTCTGCAATACTCTGGTGGATTACTTTAAACTCTTACTCTGACTGTGATAATGAAACTTGCTGATGAGATTACCTGCAGAAATGGGTAGCCAGCAATAGAAGGAGGGAAGATTTAGCTGGTACAAATAGCAAAACACTGTTTGTGCCAGTGGACATAAACTGGTTTACACCAGCTGAGACTCTGTTGTGCTGGATTGTACAGTGAGACAACTTTACAACTTTAATAGATTTACTCATAAGGATGTTATATATTTTTTAAAAAAAAAATTTGTAAAAAAAAAATATTTCTATAAGTAGTCCTTCTTTAAGTTATAATGGCTAGTGATCTAGAAGTCAAGCAGAGCTAGTTCTTATTTTACAGGAGACCTGCTCATCTCACAGAATTGTCATAGTGATCTTTTATTTTTTTCAAGCTCTCCAAGCTACCTGGTGAAAAGGAGAGGGCCCATCACAAGACACACAGCCAAAAGAGCACAGTCAGGTATGAGAATAGCTGTTTCTCCCCTCAGTGAAGAGAAGGCAAAGGCCAGTTGACTAGCATATTCAGCATTAAATGTACCTGTCAGGAACATCATCATCATCATTTCGTTCTTGGAGTATCCAGTTAAGTCTGCACTGCCAAATAATTTGGTCCTCCAGTTCACTCTTGAGTTTAAATGTTCACATTACATAAACATTAGGTCAATCCTAAACTTTTCTTTTCTTTTCAATAAACCAACTATCTGAAAAAGAGATGGGTGTTTCTGGTGATAGCTCCCTGCCAGGACCACTCCCAGCACACAGTATGGACAAGACTGCATAAGATTTCGCTGTCTCCTTCCTGCACAGGCCTCCAATGCTACTGCAGCAGGCGTTGCTCCCTCAAACGCTCTTGCATACCCTTCTCACTGTGGAAAGATGCAGCGCAGCCCACCCATCGCTTCAGATACCGTATATTAAAAACAGTCATGTTTGGAGCTACATGGGATCCTGGCGGGAGGGGAGTCAAAGTAAAGAGCAATAGTGTGGATCTGTCTTCTGTATCCAAAATGAAACTTGGACATACTGTTAGCTTGTCATAGTGTTTGGTGTCTGTTACGAAGACAGAGCTTTTTCAGCTGTTGGATTAGTCATTAAAATTTTAAAGAATCTGGTCACAAACCTATTGGTTTAGAAGGTGAGGCGACTCAAGAGTGTGGAAAGGCTTTTTGCTCCTTTTATTTCAGTCTTTGTATTGAAGAGCGCACAGATGTAAACAGGCAGCTGCTAATAGAAAGATAACAAGTTAGCACAAATCTCAGCTTAGTTTCCTCAAATTGAGGGTGTGTTTTCATGTAACCAATTACTGCCTTGGATCTCCCAGAGAGTCCTGGCTCAGGTTGTTGGAAGGGAGTCATCTATGAAATAATCCCTGTAAGAACTGAGTCATGTAAAAAGCAGATTAAGACCCACTGCAGAAGGGAATTGGAGTAAAAGTGATTTAACGGTGCGAGCTGTGTAAACGATCCCAGTTTCGTTGAAGCCTCTAGGGCTCGGCTGATTAATACCAGCTAAAGATCTGGTATTGTATTTTCTCTGAAAGACTGACTTTGTTCCATTTCCTAGAACTTTATCAAATGATTCTTTGCTGTGCTCCTTCAGTGTTTGCAGCAGCAGTGCTGTCTCATGGGAAGGGAGTAGCTTTCCATATACAACCTTCCACAGGAACTCTGAAAGCCTTCCAGCAGCTAATCATAGAAATAACAGCTTATAACAACATGTGGGGAGAGTACCGTGATGAGCTTATCTGTAAGGTAGGTGGGGCTTTGCTTTTAAGTGAAGTATTGCTATAGCAGATCTGGCACTAATTGTATTTCCCAAATTCCTTTCGTTGCAATTGCCTTTCAAATGCATTTTCAATTTGTTAGAATTTCAGTAAATTTCTAGACCTACAACAACGTCTGCGTAACAATGGCTTGCTGTTACAGTGCGTGTTTTAGCTTTGGGGGTAGCATGTTTCTCTCTTGGGAGTTTTTTTGTGCTTCTTTAAAATGACTAGAGCAGTGCTGATTTATAAAATCTGTTTGGTAATCAGCCAGTGCACTGCTCTGCTTTACAAATACAATATACTGTGTTGTATGGAACGGCCCCAGGGACACAGATTAACGAATGAGGTATTGCATTCTTCTGCTGAGAAAAGCTTTTGTTAGCGTATGACTTACGTGCTTTCAAAATAAATCAGTCAAAATATTTGAAAATCCAATCAGGTTTCAAGATCTAATTTTGTAACCCAGATACCAAAGCTTTATTTTGATTCTAATAGCAAACATTCATTTTTTCATAGGTGGGAGACTTGCAGCCTACATTAATTCCTTTACAAATGACCGTGAAAGGCTGTCCAATTTTCCTGCAGATGACAGGACCACAGACAGAGCAGCCCATAATCAGGTATAGCCCAAAATACTGTCAGAGAAGTCTGACAGTTAAATACTATTGGACTGTGGCCAACATATACACCTGTGCCCATCTTTTTGTGGTGCAATGAGAAGGACAGCAAACTGACCGTCAGAGTACGGTATCTGCATCTATAACAGCAATATATTTGCCTCTCCCAGTACGATTAGGAAAGGATCTGCATACAAGTCTTCTCAGGTATACCATCAATTGCTCTTCTAGTCTTGCAGTTCATAGGAGTTTCTATTCCTAGTGATTTTGTGGGGATGAAAATAAGTAAATGGTAGCAGTCCTCCCCATCATGTGCAGTACAGTTCTCTCTGTCCACTTGCGTGGAGAAATGCAGCCCCAAGCTGAATGGAGATAGGAGGAGATTTAAACCCTCCCCTACAGTGAGTTACATCTCCACATCAGCGTAAGGCTTGGTGTATGAGCACTGGGGCACTACACGCCTGGCCAGCTGCTGCACAACGCTGTCACATCTCTCTGCCTTTGGAGGAATTGGACTTACGTGGCACACTGCAGCAGGAGGGTTTGTAAGGTCAGCTCTGTAATAAGGCATAGAAAATGGAATTACCATCTACCATAGAAAACCCTTATGCACCTGGAAATTTGTGTCTGACATGGATCACACAGGATAGCTATTTGCTGCTTCTACCACACCTATGCATCCTGAAACATCTGAGACAACTAACAGAATTGGAAGAAAGAGTCTGATTAAATAAAATAGCACTGCACTTCCCAGTACTGGCCATACTTTACCCATGCAGCCAGATATGTTACCACTATTAAATGAACCTTTAATGAAAAACCATCTCAAACATTCACTTACTTTCTGCATCTGCTAACAGCAAGGTTTCCCACCTCAGGTTTGGCACTCATGTCTCTGGAGGGTATCCTGTGTCCCGGAGTGTCCAGCTCAACAATCCCACTCCCTTTGGTAAGGCTGGTTTTTGTACAGCAAACATTGACACTTGCACTGCACTACTTCTAGTAATGAAAACATAACAGCCTACTAACATGTTAATTAACTGACCTTCTTGTTTCTTAATCAAGATGGCTGTTGTAAAGACAATAATAGTTCATAAGAGAGTGTCTCAGCTGCTTTCTAGTTTAGCTAGTACAGAGCAATAGAAGATGCTGTCGGGTCTTTATCTGCATTTATCGTTATGGCGTTATTGTCGTGGAGATTAGTCTGTTTCCGCATCAGCAAAGCAGGTGAGCTTCAGCCATAGGGTAGTGGAAGAGTATAATTGACTTGATGTATTATTACTATGAAACAGCAGCACATCCTGTTCTAGTGTCTGGGTTTTCACTCTTTATTAAAATAAAGGATGGACACTCAGGGTTTCCTATCCTGCTATGTAAAACTCTTAGAGCACTAACTCTGTCAAGCAAATGTGCTGCCTGCTTCTTAGTGGCATCACTTGGCTTTTCTGTGTTTAGTCTTTTCATCTCTGGGCTAGATTTTAAGCTCTTCAGAGCAAGGATCAGACATATTTTTTTCTGAATGCTACCAAACACATTTGTTTAACTAACAAAATACTTGTAATTCATTTTAATGTTAATAAAATTATATTTGGGGACCTAGAGACTTACTCAGCTGTAATAACGACCTAGCACACACGATCTTAAGTAGTCTGACTTCCCCGGTCCTGAAGGGACCCACAAATGTGGCATAGCTTAAGATGTGCTCTAATAGAAACCTAGTTGCTGGAGAACAAATTCGTGACTTGATCTTCTGATTCTCCAATCCCAGCAATGCTATGAGTCATCTGAATGACCAAAAATAATTGTCCTTTCTCCTTTTCAATTAGACATTCGCATGGACTGGGAAACATACAATCGAGAGAAAGATGATAAAAAGCTGATAGACCTGTTGGTGGTCTACGGAGACCCTTTTCCTCCTAAGGACATAGATGAAAATGAGACTGCATCAATTGGTAGCAGTTCAGAGTCAGAAACCGTGTTAAAGTTGGATCAAACCCGCATCCCCTCTGAAATCACTTCAGCTTCACAAGCCTCAGCTGAGGTCAGCTATTAGTAGTCTGGTTTTTATATTGCTGCTGAGATACATGAGGAGTTTCTTGGCATGAAAGGTAGAAAACAATAACATGCAGTACAACATGTAACTAAGATTTGGATTGTTAAAAGAAATGTCAACTCCTCTCAGTCAAAAAAGCAATACATGGCTAGGTGGCTGTCAAAATCAGCAATGAGTTACCAAAATGGGCTATAAGCTAATTGCTTTTCAGCTTCTCCACGTCTTAAAATCGTTAGAGAAGCTGATCAGGTATCTTTTAAAACTGTCATTGACAAACTGACTGCATTTTTACATTGCAAGCGCTAAGCAGATCCAAAGTGAGGAGGAGTTTTAATAATCTTATCTCATGGGTGCTTTATGGTGGCAATATCTTGCTCTAGTTAGAGAGCAGCATCTAATCTGCAAAGATCAAATTTCAACTGACGTTCTGGAGGTATTCATCCCAGTGCCAAACTAGATTGGTTCTGTTACTCTGTTATAATGTGGTAACATCTACTTTGTGTGAAGCTTTATATAATATGGCAGTTTACTGTCCTGATAGGCTGGGAGTGACAGGGAGAAAGTGTCTGCAGGATATGGATGTGTCTATTACAAAGTAAAAACTTTACAGAAAAGATGTTAAGGACACTTTCCCTCTGTTTCCCCTCAGAAGGCACAGTTGTTCTGAATAAACCTCTTACCTTTCTTGTGCTACAAGGGAGCCCTATTGCACTGGTATGCTGGTTTATATGATGGGCCAGAGATCTTATGGTTCAATGCTTCTCTTGGCTGAACAGGACTCAAGCAAGCACATTTTCCAAGGATTTCAGGGGCAGTTTGGGAAGAGCAAAACCCCCGCATGAAAAAAATTTACAAACAGGACACATCCACATAACCAGTTTTTGCGCCAGAAAGAAAGAAACTGCCTGACTTACTGACTAGTGCAGCAGTTCACCGCAGACTTCACTTGCATTCCTTCTTTGCAGAATAACAGTTTTAACTATTCCCTGCCCTCCTGTCTCTGCAGTCTTCAGACACGGACAACAAAAAAGAGGAAATCATCACTGAAGAACCTACAATAAAGAAAATCATCTCTGTACTTATACGACCTCACGAAGGGGTTCCTGCAGACAACCCCTACTCCATAACTCCAAGGCAAATAGTAAGGTGTACATTTTGTTTGTGCTTAGATTTAGCAGATTTTATGTAGGACAGCAGAAACAGAAGCAGGAGCAGAAAGCTTTGGGTTGGGGAAGAGACTACTAAACAGGCCTTTGAGAAAGGGTTGCATCCTAGAAAACTCTTCTGGAGAAACATTTATAACCCACAGTGCCTTTGAAAGTAACTGATGCAAATCGGGGCTACAGTCTCACAATTATTTAGGAATAACATAATGCAAAGACAGCACTGGAAAGATCTAGTAAATAAGTCCTAAGGTAACCCAAAACAGTAGTGTGGTACTGCATGGCTTCCCAAATACTAACAAGCTTTTTGCCAAAGGGTTTCAGTTACAAATTATAATTAGCTAAAGAATACATTAAAGAAACAATTACTGAAATGGTATCTCAAGGCAGTGAAGCCTACAGTCAGCTCTGGGGTAGGAAGACAGCTCTGAGACAGCTTGGATAATACAGAGGTCTCTTTGTTAAGACATCCTATGGCTGCCACAGCCAGCGATGAGCTAGAGTTAGCAAGAGCTATGTGCAAAGGAGTTGATGCCTTCCAGGTGTTGTGCCGCAGAGACGTTCTCCATGTTTCTCCCGTTGCTCCACACTCCACGAAGGTCTGTTAGCTCAGGTGTTGTGCGGCACAGCTGCCCAGACCTGGCTCAAGTCCATTTATGTATCTGAGCAAATAAACTTTCTGTGACCACAGGGCACAGACGCTGCAGTGTTGTAGGATATGGCAGAGCTTATTAGCTCCAGCGTCACCCTGGCCATGCTAGATCTCAGGCAGCGCTGTCTTGCAAGAACCCACGGCAAGGATAGCTGAGCTGGCTGTGCTTCCACCGAGCGCAGGTCCAGCAGGGACAAACGTCTCACCCTGTGATTGCATGAAATCAGGGAGGTCACTTCTGCACAACACTAGCCTGAACACTAGCAGTACACGTCACATGGCCTCTGGGCTTGCAAACTTGGCTAGACTTGAATTGACTCTGAAGGGCGATGGCTAAGGTGTTCCTGCAGCAATAGCATGATTTAACCATAACCTGCATAGTGCACATAAAGAATTCGGGATCAATTCAACCTGTAAATCACAGAAAAATCCCCTGTGGCTGGCCTGTGCATTTGATTGTGTTCTCTGCTGTCATGTAAATAAAAAATGGCCAGGAGTAAACTGAATTGTAAAATACTCATAACTCATAAGTCTTCAGAAAATGCTTCTTGTGTCTCTGAGTGCTGTCAGTTGTCAGAGAATCAGCTTGAGTTATGCAGGGAGAAGGACTGGGAATAACTGGGCAGAATTACTTTTCTTTTTTTTAATAAACAAAAAAGTCTGTATGTATTCTTAGGGGAATTGGTCTGTGACGTTACTTAAATTATGTGCACGTTAAAGAGTGGTTACGCAGAGATTTGCCACCAAAATAATTAAACGAAGTTTGTTTTTACATGTTGTCATTTCAGTGCAAGCCTGGGCATAGCCCATCCCCAGGAGCTTTCAGGCTGTTTGTAAAACTCAGTCAGTTTTAGCTGCGGAGCTCTGAGGGTGCTTGTGCAATCCCCAGCAGCTCCCTGCCCTGCTCAACACCCGTGTCTTGACTGCAGGTGGTTCCAGGAGGTGGCAGTATCTCCGTTTGTATCTGCTTCACCCCACAAGTCCTCCCAGAGACCATAAGCCAAGTGCAATGCGAAGGGTTTGTGCTGGGTTTCATGAGCCTCGACAACAAGGTAAACTGACTGTCCCAGCAAGGCTAAAGAAGACTCCAAAATGATCGGTTCCATTTCGGTAACTTCATGTACAGACTGCTGTGTACCCAGCCAGTCTATATAAACAGTCCTGTTCCTGCTACCCTGTACATCCTTCCTCAGCTAGGGTTGTTCATTTGTTGCATTTGCCTTTTACCCTGAAAGCTTTTTTTTTTTTTTTTTGGGGGGGGGGGGTTGGACCGTCACCATATTCTTAACATTGTCCCGTACAGCAGACACCAGCTGAAGGTCCAGGATTTGAAACACTATCACAACATCAGGTTTTCTTGATAACAATAGCTAACAATGGGACTGAGACTCAGGACTGCTGAGTTCTGTTCCTGGCTCTGCATCTACCTTCCTGTGTGAATTTGGACAAGCATGTTTCTCCACTGGGAAACTTCCTCTTCAAAAACTGCAAGTGCAGCTTACAGGCTAGTGGGAGGTGTGAATAGTGCTTTATGAATCGCTCTGAGAGTCTCTGACATCAATCGTTACAAAGGTGCAAAGTGTAACTAATGAATGATAATATAACGTTTAATAAAAACCTCCCTAATAACAAGAGAAAGCAGCATCTGCTTCTGTACTAACCACAGCCATTCAGAGTTCAGAATACTGCTCAGCTTTTGCTCTTCCTTGCACGTTGCCATCACGTCTTACAAACAGGTAATGTGTTGTCAAGCAGAATTCCTCTCCAGCTAACAGCTTCTCAGCCTAAAAGTTAGGGTTTGGGGTTTTAGTGCTATCATTTATACATCGTTTCTGTTTCATTTTGTTGTCAGTTCGCACAGACAGTGCCTAACAAAGTACATCGTAGACACGGCTATGAAGCTCCACCATTACAAATAAACTTGCAAGCTTTCATCACGCATGCACTGTAAGTACTATCCCGCCGACAGCGCGTGCACTCACAGAACATGTGGGCCTGCAGAGAAGAGTTCTGACCCGCTCTAATTCCTTACATTCAGGTTAAAAGTGGACGTGGATCATGATGAAGGAATGGTATTTTACTCTATGGCAAGTGATCTCATCCCAGCTCAGCCTCTGTTAGGAGTAAGTACCTCACACGTTGGTTTACTCAGCTGTTTTCCACTGCTGTGCTACTATGAGAATTCACAGCAGTATGCGCTTGGTCTTTAATATACATCTTTCTTTAATACCAATGTCCTCATAGTGCAGTTTTCAATACTGCACATAAAGTATGTAAAACTAGAGGACTAGGAGTACCTACAGGCTAGAAATAAGTGAAACAGTTCAGAAAATAGCTATTTCATAATTCATTCTCCTCCCCCCTCTTTTTTTTTTTTTATAGAGTAATCTTAAGTAGAAAAGTAAGTATTTATTTGCAGGACATAAAGGTCTGATACCAGAATGAGTCACTTAGAATGAATGGTGTGGTCAGTTTCTGGAACCCTTGACATTTGAGGACATTTTAAACCTCATTACATTGTTTGTAATTTGGGTTTTTACTGAAGCAATTTTGAAAAACACAAGTAGAAAAGATTGGGCTGCTTTAGAATAGTGTCTTTCATGTCCCTGATGCCGCTAAATGTCCAGACAGACTAGCACAGACATCTCAAGGGAGTTTAAACTGACCAGTTTTGAATCATTTCTCCGCCAGGTTTTGACAGATTCAGTAATGACTCAGAGTTTGAAACTCATCAATTGCACCAAGGTTCCTCTCTACTTCAGGCTGCTTCTGTCTACGCCCTTCAGCCTGTCCAGCACAGATCCCAAAAAGAGCACCAAAACATCCCACAGCAACAAGGAAGAAAAAGAGCAACAGCCGCAGTTTGCACTTTATCCACAGCAAAACATGCTGGTAGGCTCAAAAATAATAATTCTGTGCCAGAATGGATAGTTTAGTAATTGGTGTGTTAGCATGGCCCAGATGAACCAGAGAAAAAACACAGTCAGTATAGAAATCCACTCATTTCAGGGGAAGCAGTGGGATATTGGCAAACGCTAATTACTGCAATTTTGCCTGCAGGTACAAAATATTTTCCCACCATGGTCCTGCTGTGCTTTCCTCAGTGTTTCTGACTTGTTGCAGACCCTTGAAGAAAACCCTATGTGGTTTCTGGGGCGCCTCTAAATCAAAGGCTAAATACATGTTGCACTAAATATAAGATCTCCAAAACCTGCATTCCCTCATTTCAGATCCCAAGATAAGGTGCAGGGAGTGCAGACAGAGAATAATTCGGTCACTTTTGGCTGTACTTGATGACATTAAAGGAAACAAAGTCCTGGATTCAAGAATTAGCTAGGGTGCAAAGAGTGCCTAACCCTATTAGGCACCTGCATTTTTAAAGTGTGCTTCTCATTTTTTCAGGGTACATTTTGACTTAGAGACACACAAGGCTTAATTCTGCATGCAGGAAGAAGGAAGACTTATATTTTTAAGCCCGTTTTGGGAATATCTTTGTAGCCTCGAGGCTTTAGAACTTTTGTCTCGTTAGAGACGGTTTCCAGAGTTTGGCTGTTCACCTTTACACGCCATCTCTCTGTACTAGTTTAAAGATAAAACATAGCTATTTCCTATGACTGTCCATTAAAAAGCTGTGTTCCAGTGGGAATTTGGTCATTGGCATAACACCTTGGGGTTCCAGTGGGGAAATGTGTGCTTGGGCCTTTGAGCAGTATTTACTTTGGATTTCCTGCACAGAGTGTCTTCTTGTGTGATGATCATCCAAATTCCTCTTCCCACAGGTGAAAGTGTCATTTCACACAACTCTGGAGTTACTTACGTATCAACATCTGCCAGCCAGCCAGCTGCTTCCTGGATTCCAAGTGCTCCAGTTTGAGAATGGAGATAGGAAGCTGAAGTTTGATCAAAATCTGGTCATTGAATATAGTAACCGCACAGCCCAGGTAACATAAGAAAATGACAGCTCTGGGCACTGAGAAAGGGCTATGTTTTAGAAGCATCTTTGATTCAGAAGGAGTATGCCTTAAGATGTACTCAGCCCTGAAATACAGCCACCCCTAGAGTGAATTGTGTCATCCAGTCAACACGAATGGCCACAAATTTGTAAAGGGAGATAGCTTTCTATTGAAAAGGTTTTGCATCAGCACCCTGGTGTTCCTGTCCCTACTTTCTGCAAGAGCACTGTTTGATTGCTCAGCATGGAGGCCGAGATGATACATCATCTTGACAAAAGGGCAACACACCCAATCACGGTAGGCCTCTCAACGTCCTTCTGAGACATGGGGTCAGGACTGTCTCAATGAACACGCCAGGGACTGAGTCACCAAGCACTGCCTCCTGCAGTACCCAAGTGTTTCTGAAAGTCTCCCGAGTCTGTTATGTGACCACAGCCCTCATACACTTCAAGACTGATTTATTCCAGATGGAAAGCTATAAAACCCCACAAATCTTCAGCGGTTCCAGTACACTGCAGGTAATTTTTTCATCCCAAATATTTCTGAGGATTGATCTGTAAGAACCAAGCACCATATCTAAGATACAGTCGATTTAATAATCTTAGGCAATCTGCACAAACTCCATGACTCACAGTGGGCCATATACAGTCCTAAGGGACCACAAGATGCTGTAATGTCTGCATCTCCATAGAAAACCCTAGTAATAAATCAGAACATTCACTCTGTGTTAATTCATTACGATCACAGTGTCTGGTCTGAAAACCTATCCCAAAACAGTCAAACTGTCAACAACCTAATTTACTCAGAGCTGTAGAAGGGAGGATTGACTGTATTAGAAAAGAACGTAGAATGTGTGCTGCGACAGAAGTAATCTTGATTCAGTGCTTGAGGTAAGAATGATTCAGCTATAGCTGATAATGGTAATGCACTACAAAATAACAATCATTTGTCTTTGTCTTTCCTCTCTTGCTCTTTTGCAGCTGGTCCCAGTGACTGCATACCTTACTGTTCCAGTACTGGAGCTTTCTTGCGACACACTGGATTTTGAGACCTGCTTTGTTGCACGAACCAAGACTGAACATGTCTTCCTGTGTAATAGGAGTGGCTGTAGAAGTTACTGGACTGCTCTGCTAGGTATTCTGGTTTTGAAATTCAATTATTTCCTTTGTTATATAGTTTCATTATTCAGTCTTTTTATTTAGTAAGACTACATGCACTCAGTCAGTACGTAGCCCGTATTTAATGACGTTCACTCCAACATACTAGGTCTGTTTCTGATCTCTCTTGTGTGTTTTTTCTTTAAATCAGTGTAGCTCTACTGATTTCAGTAGTTATACTAGATTTAACCAAAAGATCGAATCACAACTGTCAGAGTGGACATGCTTTGCTCATTTATAACACAACCCCAAGAGATGTCAAGAAGCAGCCACCATGAGTTCAGTTTGAGTCGGTGCCTAATGAGGTTAACAACAGATGCGCTTCAAAGGAAAGTAGATCAGGACCTTGTTAGTCTGTCACAGAGGCCATCGATCAGTGCCCTTGATTAAAGGATGAAAACGGAAGCTTCCCACATGCATAGAAAACAGTCTGTTACAGTGCACCCCCTGATTCATTAGTTGGCAAGCAAGGAGATGCATTGTTTTCTTACATGAGTGCTGCATGAGGTACAAAACTTTAAAAGGGGTCTTATATTGCTTTGTTTGATATTTGCTTTCTTCACTGCAGATGAACAGGAAAGACTTAAAGACCCAGAGGTATTTTCTGTCTCCCCCGCTAATGGCATTTTGGAGGCACGTGAAGGGGACCTACCCACCAAAGGCATTTTGCAGATCCGCTTTACAGCCAGGTACAGTAACAGAGCTGAACTCTTGCTATGTTCCCCGATAAGCCCTCGCATAAGGCGGAGTAGTCACTGAAAGCAGAGAGGAATGCTGCTCATTTTTTTCACTTCTGGCAATTCCCACTCCTGTGCTATCCAGCTGGTGCTTTTTCCATCCAACCATATTCCTTATGCTGTTCCTACAGAAGGGATTTCTTTTGGAATTATCACCCTGGATTTCAGACTGTAGATTTACCCAGATGAAATCATGCTCTCACAACTGTTGGTATGACACACCAGCTAGGGAGCACTTGATAAAAGCCCCTTGAGGCTTCTTTAGAGTAATGTCCCTGAGAGAAGGCAAATCTCAGGCCTGTCAGTCCGTGCAGAAGCAGATAGGAAAGCTGAGTCCTTTATATGTCTGGAGTAGTTCAAAATTCCAGTAAAAACAGCTGTTCATCTTGCATGAAAGTGCTATGCTATGTCCTTTGCAAGCAAACTCAGGGATCCTTCATTCTAGTTTACGTGGCTTCGCTCTAAAATAATTTGTTGAATTCCTTTAATTCCCTATAGGCATTCAGAGTACCTGCTGATAAAGCAAATAGACCGAAATATCGTTCCAATGCAGTGATATAATTTGTTCCCCTCTTGCTTAAAGTAGACCAGTTCAACGTTTACCAAAAGAGCTATGCTGATGGGTTCCCCCCCCCCCCCCCATAAAACAACTAACTAACTAATGCATTTTTGCCATGTCTAGTCCAAAGGTTTCCTACACAACAGCAAAAGATAATGATGTGGGCTGCAGGCAGATGACAGTAAAGACCAGAAGAGAGCAAGATTTACTGGTGAATAGCAGAAGCAGTGACCCAAAGCTTTCAATTTCTTTGTTTTTATTAGGGAAATGCAACTCTGGGAAAATTTAGCTTCCATTACAAATGATTTCCCTGGCTGAGGGGGTCAGAGGAAAGCTCCGATGATGTTCCCCCCCCCCCCCCCCCCCGCAAAAGACATTAAGTTTTATTTAAGCCTGAGACACACTGCATGTAAGTTATCCCATCATGGCAGAAAGTTTTGATTTAATTAGGACAGTCTACACCAGTGATTCTAGTGGCGAGACAGTGAACTCTGAGCACTGCTGACAGGTGAGTTTCAAAAGGGAACTACATGTGATAAGAGTTGTTGTCATAACTTCAGCATTCTAGAAGATTGTGAAATCCCTGTCACTGGAGCTATTGAAATCTCAGGGGCACGAGGCCTTGAGCAACCTGCTGGAAGTTGGCCTTGCTTTGAGCAGGGCTTTGGACTAGAGACCTCCAGAGGTTCCTGGAGCCTGAAGTTTTCTAGAATGCCTTTGAATATTCCCAAAGCCCTTCCTTTTGTCTGACAATGGATATACTAATCAGCATGCCAGAAACTACCAGAAAGCAAATATGTTGCTGAATAACAGCCAACTCTTCTGTTCAGCTCCAGACTATGAATTCCTAACACAGCAGTGCTCAGACACAGCATGGCATTAGTAAAATAATCATATACAAGATGTGAAATGATTTCAGTAAGTCACCTCCCTAAATCAGTGATCTTCCTGCAGGGGAATTTTGTATAAGAAGGAAGAATAAAAGTTATTTGGCGGACGACACTCTTGCCTCAGGCCTTTACAACAGCCATCTTTCAGTGCCTGGGAAGTACTTCAGATGAACGGTCTCTAGAGCGCTGGGTAGTTTGCCTTATAGCATAATTTGCCTAAGGCATCCACTCAGCGGCGGTAATAAAACTACACACTACACCTACTGTAAGCTTTTTGATGTTCATTTAAAACCAGGACTCAGCTGATTATCCCTTGTCTTACCGGAGTCAACAGAAACTTTTTAGTTTCAAACTTGTCTGTCACAGGGAGGGAAGCTGTCACATCAAGATAGTGCAGGCATTTGCTCCCAACCCCCAAAAGAACTGTGACTCCTTTTTTTTAAATAAAATTTAATTCTGCAAGGAGGAAGACACTCCAGTTCTTTCAAACATTAAGTTAACCCAGCATCTTTACCTGAGATGGAGACTAGCATTCTTTTAACACGTCCTACATGTAGCAGTGGGAGATGAAACTGAAGCTAAATTGCTGCTTGCAGGCTTGATACTAGGCTTAGACTAGCGTGCATCAGTAGGAACAGTTTATACCTTAGGGCACCATTTGCTCCTTTTTCCTCCACAGAGTAACTAGTCTCATCCTGAACAAGAGAATTATGTCCAGCTGTAATTAAACTGGCTTCTCCCTTTGCATTTTAGGAGTAACACTGAATATGAAACTTCTGTGACCATTACTGGAATGCTGGGAGAGAAGCCTTGCAAGCTACGGATCAGGGGACGAGGAACAAACGATGAAAAGTATGAAGATCTAAATATATTTTAAGCAAGACTCTGTGGGATAAATGTCAAGACAACAGCTCAGATGTAGAAATAGCATTAGCTGAGTCGCTATTTTATCTGCTTCAGTCTTTATGACATGAACTGGAATTCCAGTTTAATGAACTGGCATTTTCACAGAACAAAATTCGAAGCTATGAAGAATAAAAAGTTCACGGCACTTCAAAAAACAGTCACAATCTCATCCTGTGCTATTACTTTTATTGCTGTGCTGAGCTTACCAGTACCCACAAAGCCAGCTCTACAAAATAATCAATTTTAAATTTCAAAGCAGCTATGCTAACAGGCCAAAATCCCTTTGCATATGCTCAAGTTACAATCAAAAGACTGTTGGTACCTTAAGAAGCAGCTTTTGTTTCGTGTTGGTTTTTTCCCATTTCCCATTAAAACGGACATTGACAAATAATAGTGACTTAAGGTCAGCATTCGCACTGGCTGTTTGCTCAGTGCCTTACATGAAAAGGGGATAGCTAGCTTTCCCTAGACTCCTTGGAAAATCACCAACCTGCATGTTTCATCATGCTTGGGTATTGAGAACAGCCCCTTCAGCTACAAAGGGAGGAACCAATCTTGCTTTTAATTCTTTCCCCTCACATGGTTCCCATTTGCTCGCACTTCTTTTTAGCTAAAGTAATATTAAAAACATGTAAAGGTCACTGAAATTCCCACTTTGGAGCCTGTTACATTTTCCACTCCCATCATGTAAAAGACCTTTGTTAAAGGCAGTGTGAGTGGGGAGGAAGGGGCTGCAATCCACAGCGGAGGAGAACAAAAGATGACAATCGCTGCCTTCGGCCTAGTTTAAGGCAGACTTGTTCCAGCAATGACAACTCATTTTGTCCATAAGAACCTCGGTGTGCAAGATGGACCCTTGAAGATGTAAAGTGCCTTTCTGCCCACTCTGGATAATTCCATCCTTTTGCTCCAAAACGCAGCATGCGTGATTGCAGAGTGAGATTGGCAAGAGAACAGGAATGTGAGAATATAAAATAGCTCTAGTTAATCATAACCTTCAACTAACAATCATAACGAGAACAATATAATATATTGCAAGAACCCGATCGTATTAAGTACAAAAAGCATGAGCCAGGACAAAGTACTTCAGTCAGTGTTACAAATTTAAACTTCTCTAACGTGTCAAAGACAATGAGTATATTTCTTTTTCAAGTAGTCAGTGCTGAATTTTAATGATCTTTCTGCTCATAAGAGGAGAACACATACGGGAGAATGTTACAGTATGAAAGGTATACATCTGCACCGGCACTGAAGTACTCAGCATGTTGCTGATAGTCATGTAGTGCTTGCAGCAAGAATGATATGCTGAAACCTGTTCCATGTTAAGTAATTTAATATCACTAAACACGACCTTGTCTTCTAAGCTAGAATCACACAAGCTAATGCAAAAATTTTGTAAAAGATGGAATGACCATTTCGAAATCCCTAGCTTCTAGCAATTATCAAACCTTTTCTATTCAGGCACCCCAACAGTTTGTTTGACAAGAGAAGCCTGGCTGGTGAGTGCACTACTTGCTAATCCTTCCATTTTGCCCCTCTAGAGATTTCACAACAGTTTTGTTTTTGTTTTTTTTTTTTTTTTAAAAATGTTACAATGCCAAAGCACACTGTTCAGCATATGGTCAATTTAAGACATAGCCAACTTACAACTTGAACAGAACAGTGTTGAGATAAAGGAAAGGATGTTTCACATCTCTGCATTGCTAACACAAAAAAAAAAAAAAAGCCTTTCTAGAACTCTAACAAGACTGATTCTTACAAAGATCTTTAAGAAAATCCTCAAAAAGCCACATCATGAACGTTGACATTTTCATTTTTAGTGACAGTTGTAGAAAATTTGTCAAACAAGGAGATTCTCTGATGAACTACTACTCTCTGATAATATTCATGGAATAAAAGGATCAAGTATCATAACCATCACACCTGGGCCTGTATTTGAAGTTCAGCTGAACTCATTTCTTTTCTCATGTTAGGGTGCCTGAATCCCTGAATCCACTTGATTTCACAGTGCAAATCATTTGCTAGTACTAGAGAAGGCAGAGAATTAGGTGCTGCATTGTGTCCTCAGTACACTGGAGTTTAGTTCCCTGGGTACTCAAATACTGCTGCAGCTCCCATGCCTGTTCCAACGCACATTGATACCACACCGTATGCTCTGAAACAGAAGAATGCACAGGCTTAAGACGATGACACATTAAGGTTTAGATTATCCATGCGGGGGGGGGGGGGGGGGAGAAAAAGAGAGAGAATACAATACCCTTGAGCTACCCACTGCTCTCCAGAGTCACTAAGAACACTTTAACTAGATACATATGTATCCGCCTGCTTTCTTGATGGGAGCAGTGTGCCAGAAGCAACCTCCTCAACCACCTGCCTCAAACATACTATTATTGAGGTCTAGATAGAAGAACTGCTTTGATTCAGATGGGTTATAACGAGAAAGAAATTCTTCCTTTCCTGCCTCCTACTACTGTGCTTTAGGTGGCTGTGCTATGTGCTACTCAAGACGAATTTGTACAATCAGATGATGTCCAGCAGGATTTATGGATAAATGGGAGTTCTGGGAAGTTTGCCAAAAGCCCAATTTCAGAGCACATTCTTCCACCTCAGTTAAAGACACTTCACTTGTTCTTGCCTGATTTGCTTGGCATTTAACAGCCTGCCACCACTGTTGTCCTCTGTAGGCCAGGGTACAGCTCACCCTACAGTGAAGCCCAGTAAGACTGTATGTGCAACCCCCAAAGCCCCCAAAGGGAGCGACAGCACCAGCCAGCAGTAGCTACAGGGCTTCTTCCATGCATCAGAAAGAGAGCGAGTCCTGGGCACTTGGCTGGGACCGAACTGTCACAGAGATCCCAGCCCTCCCATCTGACTTCACACTTGCTGCTCTCCCAGTGCTGCTGCAACTCCATGCTATAGCAAGACAATATATAGCCCTGTGTAAAGAAAACCCCGGAGAAGTCACCTTTAAAGCTATCAAAGGGATAGAAATCCCTAAAGCATAACATGCCAAAAGCATAACCCAAACTGACGGTTACTTCTGAGCCTAAATTACTTAAGATACATTTAAAGGGCTTAGGCTAATACTGTTCTTCGTGGCTCACCTTTTCCCTCTGCGCTTCAATTCATTGAGCAAAGTGACAACTTGACGAGCGCCGGTACAGCCCAGTGGGTGCCCCAGTGCTATGGCTCCTCCCAGGGGGTTGACCTTCTCCATGGGAATGCCCAGCTTTTCAACACAGTACACGGCCTAGAGAAACACAGGGAATCACTTCACAGAGATATTCTTGCCTCTGTTAGTTCCCAGCTTTCCTGCAACAGGCAGTAAACAGGACTGCAGAGAACAGTTAGTGGTCTCCTCAGTCTTACATCCCTTATGAAACAGCAAATTTTGCAAGCTGGTATGAGGTTACAAAGGTTCGCATTCTGTGGACAGATCTGTCCAATTTATATATATATATCTATATATATGTAAAAGCAACATCCTGCTTGTTTTCATTTGAAGAAAAAAGGAAAGTAGTCTGTCCATGTTTTTACATATCCATTGTTAAATTCTTAATGTGTGGAACAAGTTCAAATCTTAATTTGAAGCTGAAGTTGATACCAAGCTGTAATGTCCCTTGTTACCAAGCAGTATAACAAGTTAAACAAGATGATCACTCACCTGGCTAGCAAAGGCTTCATTAATTTCATATATATCAATATCATTCAGAGTCAAACCTATGGTTCAGAAAAGTCAGGATTTAAAAGGAGATATTTTTGCCGTACACCTCCATCAAAGAGAGCAATTCGATTAACGCCTCCCTTTATGAATCCTGGTTCTACTCCACCGGTGCAAAGAAAAGGGTGACCTTGGCTCTCTATGGGGCGTGTATATTTATATGCATGTGTATGTATAACAATGTCTAAAGGCTGCAAAACACCACATTCCTTGGTATCACGTCACTGAGCTTGCCAAACTTCCTTAGATTAAAGGTGTTTTTTTTTTTTTTTTTTTTTTTTTTGCAGAGGAATTAAAGATCGAAAGGGTATTTCAAGACTGAAAGATAAAACTAGCTGAGCACACGATCACAATGACGACAGGCACACACAACAGTAATCATGGGCTATAAAAGCTATTCAACCCTGTGAGAGTGGTGAGAACTCTGAGGAAAGCCTAACCCACCAGTCAGACCCCAAAATTTTAACTTCTGACTGCCTAAGTAGCAAAGGGAACCCGAACTGATCTAAGCTGTAAGGGTTCATTACTAGCAAGATCGATTCACTGGTGTAGAGTCACAGAAGAACATCCAAGTCACGTTAAGGAAAACAGCATTAAATGAGCTCTGAATCACTTGCCACACATTAACCATTTGTTGGGACTGTACAAGGATTTAATCCTGGGCTTCGAAAGTGTGAGCAAATGACAATTTATACATTAGTACAAGTAAACAGTATTACAATAATCCCAGGTAGAACTGCTTTCAAGGTTTCGAATTTAAGTTCACTGTTCCTATTGCTGATGGCTGCACGTGCTAAAATTATATCATCTCAAATCTGAGTCTACAGAGTCTGATATGCCTTGCGTTGAACACTGTATGAACAGTGAGTGGTTCCTTACCCGCCTTCTCCACAGCAACCGGGATGGCGTAGGCTGGTCCTATGCCCATAATGTCAGGCGGGACTCCAACCACAGCAAAGGACTTGAGCACCCCCAGGATGGGCAGCCCCAACTGCGCAGCTTTCGACCGTTTTGCCAGGAGAACAGCAGCTGCTCCATCACTGACCTGGCTGGCATTGCCTGTTGGAAAAGATCCGTTAGTACATCTTTTGGCTCAGCACATTTTTAGTACAAGGCAGGCAAATGGCAGCAACAACCATACGAATTTATTAACGGAACTGACCTGCTGTAGTGCTACCATTCTCTTTGAAAGAGGGCTTCAGCTTTGCCAAGCCTTCCAGAGTAGTGGAGGGCCTAATCCCTTCATCTTGGTGCACAGTGATGGTTTTTTGGTTGCCCTGGTCATCTACAACAGTGGTCTTCACTGGAACAATCTCAGTTTTAAACAGCCCCATCTGTTGAGCTTTTGCTGCTCTGTTGAAGAAGAGTATGAAAGTTTAAAGTAGTATGAAGGCAAGTTGCAAGAGGTGCACCAAACCAGTTAGTAGAAGTATGAATTCAGTGTGCTTGGTTTACAAATACACCATTGCTGAGAAATATATGGGAAGATAATGTGAATACTTATTTCCATTCATGGGAAGACAAACTTCTTATCTATATGTGATAGGAAATATATCACTAACACAAAGGGGAATCTCCCCAAGCCCAGGTGACAGGACCACACAGTTCTGAGCAGCAGCCAAGTTGTTTCCTCTGACACCTTTGCGACTCTGCTGACCACCATCTGCACACAGCCAGGAAGTTGTACTCGCCTAGCGGTACAGGCGCATCACAACTGGAACAAAACAAATCCTGACATTCAGAAGTCAATTCTTATTTCTGAGAGTTTAAAATAGGGCAAGCCCACTATGCCTCCACATAATACTGACCATTTCCAACAAGTTAAAAAATGGCTAGAGTTTCGCTTCCTCCTGGCTTTGTCCTGCTAAAGACAAGTTGAGCTTTGGACTCTGGACTATAGGTAAAAGGTGACATTTAGATGCCAGATTGTAACTCAAAACAATTTCAACTTATGTTGCATAATTTATGTGACTACATAGAAAGGAGTCCATTCAGCGACAAAGGAGCAGTGAGGAGCGGGTCTGGTAACGGTGACAGAAGCACTGCAGTAAGGAACAACTGACATGAGGGAAAATGCAATTAGCTAAATTAGAATCAACACGGGGCAGTTTTAATTCTTATAGGGAAAAAGGAAAAAAAAAGATCCTTTATACCAACAAGGTATTTAAAACCCATCACTGCAGAGCTGATTTAGAAGATGATACCTCCCAGCAGTGCAGCACAGTACCCCTTACAGAGAATAAGGGCTGGGATTCACAACTTGTTGCACCCCCTCATCACTTTACACTTTAATTCATAAAATGAAAAAAAATGAAAATAATACTCTCAGGTAAGTGAAAGGAAGAGTGAAAGGCTGAAGGACGGATCAGTAAAGCCACAGACATCCTGAGACAGAGGCCAGAAAAATCACTCCTTTCCTCCTGTGAGAGGTGAGGACCGCGTTCACATACTCTTTTGCGTTATCAGCTCCATGTCAGTGAGAAAGGCTGGCATGCCAAGTTCCCTAGAAGCAGGGCCGGAATTCAAAGGTTAACTGGCCTGTGCAGTGGCTTCCTGTATTAGATAAATAACTGGACCGGGACAACGCTTAAACAGACGTCTAAAAGTTAAATTAACTCTTTGATGCCAGCAACTTTAATGCATTCCCTGTCAATGGACTTGCTAATGCATTCCCATGGATCCAAGGGACAGTTTACTTTGGCAGTAATTTTACCTAAGAGGTAGAATTATTAGAGGTAGAACTGGACTCACTTTAGCCAAACACCCGCAGCAAAGACAAGCAACTCTTCTCATAAACTCAGCAGTTCCTTAGAAATGGCTGCTTTCAAATATTCCCCTTTAGGAAAGGTTCCCTCTGGTGCAACACCCAACTTCAGTTTAAAACGATACTGAGCCAAAGCCACTATGAAAACATTGAGCTGTACATTGGTTTCAGAAAGTTCACGAGAGCTGCATCCTTTAGAAGCTGAAAATTCACAAGTGTACTCAATGGTTAAGGCTGGCACTTCCAGTGGTACGTGCACAAGGAGTAGTCATACGACTTTCAGGAGAGTTCAGGACTCACATTTCCTGTCACACCACCCAGGATCCATACTCATCTCTGCTCGAGCTATCTCAGGCTTCCTTACTCACTACTGTGTTTTCAAAGGCAATAAAGGCTGCACTTAACCACTAGTGGGAAGTAGCAATGGTTGTTTTTTTTTTTCTTTCTATATTTATTCCTTAAACAAAAGATGAAAAAATGCATTTACTTTTGTTGGGAAGCCAAGGCAAAGGCATCTTGCTTCTGTCGGGAAACTCCAAACTTTTCTGCCACATTTTCTGAGGTTATTCTGGGGAAAACATCACAGAATTAATCCAATGACACATCCAGTGGAATTGCAATCAGCTTGCGCTAAGACAAAACAAGCAAAGACGTACAAGCAGCAACTTCACTCCCAAAGTCAACTGCTGCCTTCTCAATCCAGAACTGCTTGGCAGAAGCAGATCTTGGTTCAAATCCACAACCAACCCGTGGTTCAAATCCATTCTCCCCTCTGTGTTGATTTATGAGCAAAGCCAAAGGCCCCCCATCTTTGCCAAAGCACGGTCAAGTCAAGGGGGTTAATGAAGCTGGCAAGACAGATGTATGAGAGGAGAGTTCAAGGCAGCTGTTCCCTTCCACCTTTAGTAGCACACATAGCAGCACTATGTCTATTTATTAGGACATGGTTGCTTCTTTCTATGTGAATGTTCAGATTATGAAATTCAGCAGCATTTCCAAAAATCCTAGACACAGAATACCGTGATTCCCAATCATTTGTGTTCATTAAGCCATTGAGCTTTCCTGTAAGGCGAGGGAATCTCATCAGATTGGTTGATTTTCACTTCACGCAATGAATCTTTTACTGCAACTGAGGAGGATGCTGACACATACAGATCTAAGCTGACTGTATTCAGAGGCTGATCCATTTGAAACAAAACAATCCCTGAAGAGACAGGCAAGCTAGAAACCCCCTTAAACTTCAGGAAGAGGAAACACTTACCCCATAGGAATAAGGCAATCTTGAGCTTTGCTGTTCTCCATCATCCTAGAACTGATATCACCAGGGTTGTTCCCACTTCTGAGGGACATTGTTTCCACGCTAGACACAGAGGGAAAATTTGAATTTGCTACCGCTGCTTTCATACTACATTTACAATAATTGTTCAATTAAGACAGATATAAAATCAGCATCTTGATGACATTCTTTCCTATTACTCCATAGGAACGCAGACGGTAATTAAAACCTGGCTCAGGTACAAGCTGCTCAATCATCAATATAAGTATTAACAAGAAAGGAAAACAGATTGCCAGATTAAATTGTTCCTCGCTTTACTAGAACAGGATACCAACGTCAACAGTTAATTTCTTGTGTTTTCACAGCCTACGAAGGAATCGCTAACTATTCTGGCACTCTCGTCTCCAAACGTAATGAGAAACCTAAGGTTCTTGGGCTGGAGTTTCCAGTGAAATTATCACTGGTATAAAGATACCCGTTACAGCTTAAAAACTGGCTGGCAGTATATTAATGTAAGCATGAGGCAAACCAGAAGAAGCAGCTTAACAAGTTATGTCATTTGTATTTTGCAATAAAAAGAATTTGAGATGCTAGAGGCTGCAGTCTTTGGCCTACAAGTGAGTTAACACATTCAAGACTGTACTGCACAAACACAAAGCGATCACCTAACACCAATAAGTTTTGGTAAAGTCAGGCTACACCAAGAAGTCCAAGACAGAAGAGGAATTTACTTATACTCTGCACCATGCTTGTGTACATTAATACAGAAAGAGTAATTAACAAAGAGAAGATATTCCTGGAAAATGCAAGGCAAGCGGACAATAAGGCTTTTTCCCCCAAGCAGCTTAAATAGCTGATAGTGCATACTAACTCTAACTTAGGCCACTGCATTACTTGACTTCAACTGCATCTGCTCCCGAGTAGAGGGTACAGAATCAGGCCTTAAATTAGATCAAACTGCATCTAATGCATTTTGCGTTGGAAATCATGCAATGTCTCCACGTACAGAGTACAAGCGAGTCTGCTCAGGGGGAGAACTTGACTTGGGATAAAAAGCAGTCACAAAAACTATTTGTAATGATGGATTCCACGTCTACTGTAGCTGCGCAGCTGACAGAGGCAAGAAAACTTCCCTCAGTGAAACCCAGTGCCTTGTGTGCTCAAAGGTGCAAGGGCTGGATCTCAAACCCTTAGAGCCATTCAGGACCCTTCAGCATATCATTTTGGTGGATCTTGCCAAGCAACAAGGAAGCAAAGGGAAGGACTGAAAAGCATAACACATTCAAACAGAAGTGTCCCCCGTGATCACCAAGCTGCTCAGCGTACATCAGGAAAACACGCCTGTCTTGCTCAGCCATTTATTGCATAACTGTCCAAGAGGGGAAAAGGGGTTCTCAGCAGCACCAGATCTTGCTCAGCCTGATACGTGCAGTTATCAATACATTGTAAAGATAAAAAGTTTTTCTAAAGGCTACAGGGTGACTGTGTGTGGTAATAATCCAGGAAAGACTGAGAGTCACCGAAGCAAAGAAAACAAGAAACCTACTACGTTAGCCTCCGGACTTTCTTTAGACTCAGTTACTTTCTGTAACTCACTCTTCTGAAGCGAACGTGCATGTGGTCACTAGTATTTCTCTAAAGCCAACCTAACATTCATATCATCCTCTGAAAAATAAATGCTTCCTATGACTGTAGGACAGAAGGGAGGCACAGCATTCCCATTCAGTGCAGAAGAACGTCTCCTACGAGACTGTGCAATGGTTATTAGCACAAACAGGACGGTTTTTTTGTCCAAGATAGCTCCTGGGATTCTAACGACTTCCATTAATAGGAGGCTAGTTAAAGCACTAATTACAGGCTCTTTCAGGCTGTCTGAGCTCTGCACACAAGTGGCACCCTACAGCAGGGACATAAATGATAAAAAATAGGGTTTCTGCATGCTTCTAAGAGATACTTAAGCAAGAGCCAAGATTGAACAGCCTGTTACTGCAACCCCAGGAGATATGTCACTAAGATCAAAACTTCCAAGGAGTTAAAGGATTTTCAAGTACCCTCCCTCACACCCTTTCAGATGACCCAATTCTCTGAGAAGTACTCAGAAGCATCTGGAAATGCATGTATCACATCTGCAGCCATCACTTAAGTTCAGGCCCCAATTTCAGAGTTAATTCAACCCTTTGTTAAACAAGGACAGTATCTATCTCCTGGGGGGTGCACAGAGATCTGCTTGGAAGGGATTTCTCATATTTATATGAGGAATGATAATTCCTCATACAAGAGCTGATGCAGAAGGACAAATTACTACTTTCAAGAAGCCTCAGTAAGTGCCATAAAAAGATCTTCTTACCCACAGGCCAAGCCAATGTCATATGACCCATTTCGGATGCCACCTGTAACAGCATTGCATAAACATTTTTACTATCATGAGGAATAAAAGCACTTTCTTTCCAGCTGCGCTTTCATGAACATCTGATGCACCTGCTACAGCCGAAAGGGGCCTTCCCTCCTCACTCCCGCCTGCTGGAAAATGACCCCGGTCAAGGAACTGATCTGGCTGAAGACTAATCATGTCCTCACATGCAACTGGAGAGGACAGGACTGAGCGTATTAGAAGCTGCCCAATGTAGAACAATAGTACAACTCATCCTCAGAAAAATCAAGGTTATTTTTCTAGGTGTAAACTCAGCCTCTCCTTTTGGACAAATTGCAGAGGAGACTTATGAACGTATACAAGATATTTTAGCTACCACTTTGACAGAGAATAATCAGAGACCCTTAGTGGAAACGTTCCTTCCGGTTTCAAGGACATAAAAGGGTTCAACCAAAACCACAATGAAAATTAATAACGGCAGAAGAAATTATCACCATTTTTACTGCTCAAAGAGATTGGAGGACAAACCTCCAACAGAAGAAATGAGTGCTGGTGGGTGCAATGAATCTGAACTGAGTGTCCATAACACTCAATACTCACTTACCAGCTATATTGATAAGAGCCTGCAACCCAGAGGAGCAGAGCCTGTTAACACTGGCGCAAGGTACGGTCTCTGGGATACCACTAGAACAGAAGACAGCATTGGCAAGGATTCAGTAACAAAAATCGCACAACAAGCTGCACATCTAAAGACAATGTTAAGCTGCTTAATTAAACTTTAACCCTGAAATTTAGACTAAGATGAAGATCGATCCTATTATATGTTTTTTGACCTATCTGGTCCTGCACCAAGAGAAAGTAAAGGTCATATAACTTCAAAATTTAATTTGTAAGTGGATTAGCATGCTGTTTCCCCACAGGTCTGTCTTCAGCAAAATTCTCTGTAAGCAGCTCCCCCTTACACATCCAGATCCTGAGCTACTGAGCTAGGTAAAAGCTTAGGTAGGGTCCAGAAACGCTGAAAGGTCCTGCAGCATTCATACTTACTGGTGGACTCCGTCTGCATCCCTCCGACAGTGATTTAGCAGAAGGGAACGTCACTTAGCAATACAAACTGACCAGAATATTTGGAAGCTGGACCCAGCTCAAAACAAACCCACCTACCATCACACTGGGAAACGAACAGAAACAACTGAGACAACTCCATAATTTCAGGCCCAAGTGGAGCAAACCGAGCACGTAGCCTTGCAGTACAGAACAGCAGCGGGTACAGTTAGGGACCCGAAAAATGAGATCTTCCACCCAAAGGGCCAGCACGAACAGATTAATCCACCTCAACTCTGCCTTCCTGGGAAGGCTGCCAGGAGCGAGTGAATCGCTCTTACCTCAGTTGCTGGCCCTTGCTGCTCCCCCTGCTCCGCTGATGAAGAGATTAGGGGAGCAATACACTAAGCACGTGGAGTAACATTTGTCTGGAAAGGCAGCTCCTCACAACACTGCCTGCCCTGCTTCTCCCTTCAGGAATCTCTGAACTCTCGATCCAAGTCTAATTTCTAGGCCAAAGTTGATTAGCCTTAACTTCCTAGCAGTGCATGAGCTTTATCGCAGCCTCTGACCCAGTGCTGCTCGGTAGCCAAGGCCTGAGAAGACAAGAAGGAGCCTCGATCTGGTTGAGAGTTTACCTTAGAAATTGTGCAATTCTTGCAATCAAAGCACCAGCTCCAGGCTGCAGCACGTTTCCTGAGCGCAAAGATACAATTCCGGTCAATTAGGTGCATTTCCCTAGCTCTTTTGTTTGCTGTAGACATTTAAGGGATGTAAATATCACCACAGGCTGGTATCATCTGACACCTATATCAGAGCCCAACACTTAACAGAAGAGCCATAAAGGATGTACTAATTCCATAAACCTAATGCTACAGCATTAATCCCTCCCAAACCCCAACTACCCGCTAGTCTCCTATCAGACACAAGGAACAGCCCACTCCAAGGAGCTATCCAGAACGAGGAGTTTCACGGCAGCACAGAAATCGTTCACTCACCAACACAGATATCTCCCAGGGCCTCAGGACGAAGCTTGACGTCTTGAAGGACAGCTGTCATAACAGCAGACAGCAGCTCGTCGGGTGTAGTGTCCTGAAAGCACAGGGGATTAGCGTTACCTAACGAGCACCAGTAACTGCCTTGTCACTGGCCACCTTCACACTGCTTCAGGGGGTCAGCGCATGATCCACACGAGCTTGGACAGCCTTACCCCACTTTTCAGCTCCCGGTCTTACGACTGATGTAGTCTTCCTATGAAATCAGACCTATCCTGTACGTTTTTTCCTCTGGGTGTTTTGCAAGCAGTGTAATACGTGCTGCTTTCTTACCTAGCTGGGTTTTATAAGACGCTTTGTAGGACTTCCAAAGCCAAATAACTTTATTAACTACAATGAGTTATATGGCGAGACTTCAGCAAGGCAGAGCCTCCGGGTTCACGTTGTGAATGAAGCAAGTCTGAACGACAGAAACTATATCCCACCAGCCGCTGAGCTCCAGCTGAACGAATTCAGGGATTTCTGCGATCAGCAGTGTCTGACATAAACCTAGAAACCGGTTTCAATTAACAACCCAGGAACATCACTAAGGCAGGACGGAAAGCACCACCAGTGCCACAAGGTGTGTTTTGAGGGATGAAAAGCAACGCCAACTGTTTGAGGCCAACGTCGCACCGCGTTCCCGTCGCCGGTGGCCGTCAGGACCGCGTCCCGCAGCTCGGCTGGGAAAGGCCTGATCCAGGAGAGGGTGGCTGGCACGTGCAGGGTGCAGTCGGTGCCCCGGGAGCCGGATCGTTCGGACAGTCGCTCCGCTTCCCAGCGGCGGGTAACAGCGGGGGCAGCTCGGCCAACACGCACCTTGGGCTTTTTAGGCATCCTGGTGGCAGTGCCACAATGATGATGAGAGGGAGCGAGTGGGGGCCAGCACCCCAGGGTGGGGACTCAGCACCCTGGGGGAAGGCTGGCAGGGGATCCCAGCACCCAGGGGAGGGCAGGTATGAGACTCCAGCAATTTGGGGAGGGGGGTTCAGCCACGGGGGTGGGAACAGGAAGACTCAGCACCCCAGTGGGGACTGCTGGAGGGTCCCAGCACCCAGGGGTGGGGCAAGTATGGGCCCTCAGCACTTTGGGGGGGGGGAGGGGGGCTCAACAACTGGGATGGGAGCAGGAGGCCCCAGCACCTTTGGGGGGGGGGCAGGCAGGGGGTCCCAGCACCCGGAGAGGGGGTCCAGCACCCAGAGAGGCAGCTAGAAGGTCCCGGCAGGCAGGAGGTGAGCAGGGGACCCAGCACCCCCGAGGGTCCCAGCACCCTGGGGGGAGTCAGCACCCGGAGGGGGCGGCATTTGGGGGCGGGGGGGGGGAGACCCAGCACCCGGAGGGGCCCGTAGGAGCCGGCTCCCCGCCCTAGGCCGTACCTTGAAGCCGCCGCGCTTGGCGCGGCCGATGGCGGTCCTCCGCCCGTGCACCACCACCACATCGTCGGGGCGGCCGGTCGAGGCGACCCCGCTCCCGCAGGGCGCGGCCTGCAGCTCCGCGCCGGCCGCAGGGCCCGGGGGGGCCCCGCCGAGGTGCCCCAGCACCACCCGCACCCGCCGCATCGCCTCGGCCGCCATTTCCCAGCGCCGCGCCGCGCCGCGGGGGGCGGGGCCGCCGCCGCCGGGCCACGCCCACTCATCTGCATGGGACACGCCCACACAGCGCAGCGGTTTCACTCCCTGACTAGGGTGGGGGGGGGGGGGGTGTTAGGTCTCCACCCCGGGTTCGAGCCCCGGCCCCGCTACAACCCCTTTCCCCCCAACCCCACCTGCCCTCTTAACGCTTACAATCCAGCCCCAACCCCCCCCCCCGGCTAAACCCATCCTTGTCTCACATCTGGGCCAACATGGGCACCCACCCCACTACCAGCTGTCAGCCCCCCCGGGATGAAGCCACTCGTGCAGCTTGCGCGTCTGAGAACTGAACGGATTCATCACTTCTAGTCAAAGCCGCCATCCCTGGTGGCGGCGGCGGGGAGCGGGGGGGGGGTTAAGGCCGCTGCGTGACCTCCGCCCGCCCGGCGGCACGAACACGGCGCTAGGCCCAGGCCCGGGGGGCGGCCGCAGCGCCTCTGTCCCCCTCGGCCGCCAGCCAAAGGCAGCCGGGAAAACATCTGTCTTCAAAAAAAAAATAAGAATAAATAAATTTTTGTTTTTTGACACGGCATAATATTACATTCTCTTTCCCTACTTTCGTTTCGTACATCAGAACAGCACTGCGGCAAGGGTGGGTGGGGGTTTTGTTTGTTTTTAAATAATAATAACAGCAAAAGGCAAAGGCACGCGAGGAGGAGCGCGACAGCCGGCGCGCGGGCCTTGAAGCTACCTCGCTCTCCGCTCCCGGGCCAGGGCGACGCACAGGTTTTCATTTCATTTATTTATTTATTTTTTTATTTAAAAAAAAAAAAAAAAAACCTCCGCCGCTGAAGGGCTGATTCAACGAAAGGGGAAAAACAGCTTAAAAACATATATATATATATATATATTTTTTTTTTTTGGTGAAACAACACCCTCATCAGCGGACACAAACTGCTTCCCCCCCCCCGCTCTCTCTCTATCCGTCCCCCTAGATTTGGGCAGGCTGATGGATTTGGTCCTCTTTACAGGATAAAATTCTGTATTTCCTCCTGGAAGGCCTCCCGAGGAGAAGGTTTCCCCCTCTACCTACCACCACCAGGATTTGGGTTTTAACTGAAATAACTCCCATTGACCCGCGTCCGGAGCCTTTGCTCCTTTTTCGCTCTCGGAGCCGCGCGGGTCTGGACGAGGAAACGCTCCCGCCGTTTCACCGCCGGCCCGAAGGCCCCATCTCTTCCGCACGGAAGAATTCGAGGATGTGCAAAACCACACCAAGAGCCACGTTCTCCGTTTCCCCTTCGCTCCCGGCGACGCTTTCCATCTTCTATGGAAAAAATAAACCTGCGTTTGACGCGCCGGCCCGAAGCCGGCAACACCCCGGTAAGCGCTTTTTTACCCTTCGTCGAGCCGCGTGGGCACGGCGACAGGCAGCGAGGAAGCAGGAGGCGGGACGGTGCAAGTAATTTGCCCCAAATGAGCAATAGCTAATGAAGCAAGTGGCTTCCAGGGACTCTCTGCTTGCCGCCAGGTTTGCCGGCGGGTTCACGCTGGGCAAAGGACGCCGCAGCCCGACCGCGCTTTGGCCTTTCCCGGTTCCCCGCTGTATAAAACGGGGGCAACTGTAAGCACGTTGCTGGAGAAACGTGCCCTCAATCTAGGCGTCTCCGATGTGCCGTTTGGAGGCTTCACCCTGACGGGGACCGGTGCATGGCCCTGGCCCGGCTACGCTCCTCCCGCGGCCCCGTTCCCGAAGGGCGGCAGCTCAGCGCCAGCCCCGAGTGAGCAGCGCAGCAGAACCGGGCGCAGGTTATCAGCGCGAGGATGACGAGCACGGAGTCGCCCTCATAAAGACCCCCTCCAGCTCCTGCCAAAACTCTCGCGGTTTCAGTGGGGAAAGGATGAAGAATTAGCTTGTGCTCAGCTCTGCGCGGCGCTGGCATCAACATCATTTAAGCATCCTTACCCACCGCACACCAGAGGTCCTCAGGAACCATCAACAGGCGTACCCTACAGAGACTTCCCACGTCCTGAGAAGAACCCCTCTTTCAGGCTGTTGCACATACACACACACACACACACACACACACGCACATACACACACGCACAGAGGCAAAGTCAACTCAGCTGCTGCATAATTGCGCCCGACTCCATACTTTGTGCCGAGTCGAGCATCACTCCTTGATTGTAACCGCTTAAGGCACAGAACAATATTAAGTGTAGCCCCTCTGGAGATGCTGGCTGGTCCGTCGACTTCTTGCTACCTCCAGGAGAAGGGTTCCCTTCCCCTTCCGAATGGGGAACATCCCCCCAACTCCGTGGTCTGAGGATTATCTCCTCCACCGTGGCTGACGCCTGTGTCCATTCCTTGGCGAAAGGCAGTGGTCACCACTGAGCATCTTTCTCCTCCACTGGTCCTGGGGATGCTACCAGCATCGCTGCCGTGCTGGAGGTGACGCATCCCATTTGCCTCACTTTCCTGTGGGATAAGTAACATGGCAAGCGGGGAACCTCCCAACACCCATTGACAGCAAGGTTACTTGGTCTGAGGCCAGCACCCGCACAGATGGGGTGTCAGGGAACTCCCTCGTTATGAATCCCCGGCAGCCAGTGGTGGCCACCATCTCCAGGCTCCGATGGTCCTGAGCGCAGCTTCGAAATCAAACAGCGCAGCGGCCGCTGAGCGGACGACGAGGCAAGATGGGACCTGCAGGGCTGCCACGAGGAACAGCCCAGGGCTGAGGTCTGATCCTCAGGGTGCAAAGGGCTGTGGGTCTGGTGGCCGCCCCCTCCCACCGGCGTTTCCCCATCCCCGCTGCCAGGGGTTTAGAGCCCACAGTTGACGAAGGGGTGTCTCAGCAGGTCTTCGGCCGTGGGCCTCCGCTTCTCCTCCACAAAGATCTGCTTGAGAAAGTTGCGGCAGGAGTTCGAGACGCCGTCGGGGAGCTGGGGGTTGGTCGGCTGGGTAGCGATTTTAAAAATAGCCGCCATGGCTTCAAACTCTGCCCATGGCGGCTTTTCCGTTAACATCTCCACCACGGTACAGGCCACGCTCCTGCAACAATGCCAAGTAGGCAGCGGGTGAGACAAAAGGTAAGTGATCGGCGTGGCTGCTGCATACCTGAACCACGGCACGTTTTGCTTTTGAAAGATAACTGACTTTAAGGCCTGAAGAATGCTCCTGCCTGGAAGGGACTTGGTCAACTGGTGGGGAGCGCACGTCCCCGGTATGCAAGTCCCCCTGAAGCTCACAGTTCAAATAAGCCCTCTGCACAGAGCTCTCTGCTCCCACTGGCAAGAGTAAACTGCTAAAGCTGGTTGCTTTTCTGCCTGTGCCTGCCAGGCATTTTTTTAACTCTGTGCACATGCTTTATCCTGGTTTCCCAAGGGTAGAGGCTTACCTGATCCCAGCTGGTAACCCCTTAACATCTGAGCTCATGGGCCGATTTTGCATAAGGCTGACAGATATTAAGCTTCACAAAAACATGCGACTGGGAACGAGAGAACTTATCAGAGCCTCCCTTGAAGGGAAGGCCAGGCACCAGTTTAGATACCACAGTTTGAGTAATACCACATAGTTCTCCTAGCAGCAGAGCCAGAATGACACCGGCTTGCCTTCAGATCTACTTGCAACATCATCTCCCACATGCATCAGAGAAGCAGCACACCAGATCAGAGGCAGGGAAGAGCCTGAAGGGTTTCCCTGTGCTTGCTGAGGAGTCCTGGTTTCAGCAGGGACCCTCTCAGCAGCCTCCATTTGCACTTGCTGCTAAAAAAGCCAACTACTTCCCTCCCGTCAGCTGAAGCAGGAGAAGCTGGGCCACCTGCCAAGGACTCCTCAGGCTTCCCCCACCCAGCAGGACACCCAGAGAGGGACTAGTTTTTATTGACCCTGCTGGCTTGGACGCTCAAGGGAAAGCACTTTGAGAAGATAGCACTGTTCCCATTTATTAGGAGGATTACTAGGGTTATCCCAGCTCTTTTAGGCTCCAACTGACAACGCCCACGGATCAAAATGCTCACAAGCAGCCACTAATTTTGGATGTCTTCATGTCTAAGCCACATGCAAATATCCAGCAGCAGATTTTGAGAGCCTGCCAAGATCCCACTGAGCCTCAGAGCCAGACTTAATGAATCCCCAAAAATCAGCACCACCAAAACTCGACAGCTCTTTTGGCAAACTTTGTATCAACTTGCTTTCCAGAATTAAACAGCAGCTATGGGGTTGAGCTGCATGTGGTCCTCACATATGGAAAGGCCTCCCAAAAGCAAGCTGTGATTTTGAGTGCTCCTGTTTTGGGACATTTGTTTAAGACAAACTCCCTCTGGATATCTGCGTAGTTGATCCTAACATTCAGCTCCCATTTCTATGCTTGCGCTGTTCTGCCTTCAAAATGCTAGCTGTACTTGTTGCTCCCACCACAACTTCCCAAAGGGATCACTGATTAAAAGCAGCAGTGGTGGGGTTTTTGCTGTATTCCTTACCACACATCAGCTTTCCGTCCATAGCCTTCTCCACTGATAACCTCCGGGCTCATCCAGTATGGTGTTCCCGTGACAGATTTAATCCCAGTCCCAGACATGCAGATGGTCTGGATGCGTTTGCTGGCTCCAAAATCTCCTAGTTTCACATTTCCAGCAGAATCTCTCAAAATATTGGCACCTAGGGATGAAAGGCAAAAAAAATTCAAGAGATGAAGCAACCTGAGTCAAAGTGGCCAGCACGGAGAGCAGGAAGGGCTAAGGTGAGGAGGTGGGCACTGCACGACCCTCAAGGGCTTTGCTCAGACGGCTTCAGCGTCACATGAGAACCCTCTCTCCAAAGGCTGCCGCTCTCCGGGAGGGCTGACTCCCACCAGCCCTTCTGCACAATCTCACTCAGCAGCTTTCCCAAAGGTGAGAACTGAACAGGAGGGGAACAGTGATCCTCCCCGTGCACAAGATAAACAGAGACTCAGATCCTTCCGAGTCTTCAACTCTTGGGTTATATCAAATTTTTAGAAGTGTAGAGATCTGATGTCTATAACCACCGTTAACGATAATCCTTTTTTAGAGTACTTAATCCGGGCATCTCAAGCAGGAGGCCATCACAAGTGTTTTTGTTTCAGCTGCTTGTTCAAGATTCTCACAGCTCAAGCAACTTGTTGAAGGCAGGAGGCAAAGACAGGGCAAAAATACCTTAAATTCTGGATCCCAGCACTGTACTCTGCATGCAGGATTTCATCTGGGGCAGGGAAGCGGTTAACAAACATAGGCAAGCAGGAAGGCTCCCTGCATTAACTACTCACCTTTAATGTCCCTGTGGACAATCATATTGCTGTGTAAGTAGAAGACTCCCTGCAGGATCTGCCTGGTGTACTTGCGGGTGACGTTCTCGGTCAGAGCACCGTAAGCTTTTAGCTGGTCCTTTATTGAACCCTGTTTCAAACAAACAGCATGCACCATCCGTAAGGACCAGCAGAACTAGCTGCATCATGGCACACTGACTTTTTAAACTTTCCTGACTGTTATGTCCCAGCTTGAAAAAAGAAAAGCTCTCCTGGAGAAATGACAAAATAAAACCCCACTAACCACTGAAAGGAGCAAGGACTTTTCCCTCATGTACCAGATGCCAGCAGAGAAAGATGTAGGGTCTCCGATGGACAGGAGCACTACCTTCTGCCAACAGTACAGATCTTTTTCCCCCTCTAGTGGCTGGACCTTACCAATGGCTAATGGAGATGGACCAAACTGATGAGGGGCTACTATCTCAACGTGAGAGGGTTCTTTGGGGGCTGAGCTGACAGTTCACTCTTCTATGAAGCCTCTCTCCCAGCGGACGAAGCAAGGCCAACTTCTTACAGCAAGGATTATCCACTGTCCTGGGGCAGGCAGACTCATGGGGGACAAGGTCACCCCCACATAGGGCTGTTTACCAGATGCCCCAGGATGGACATGGCATAGGTACCTTGGAATTCTGACCCAGGTGTGCAGGCTCCTAGTGGTTTGATTTTATTGATCAAAGAGGGAAGGAAGCAGTGGTGCAGACACCTACTCTCTGCAGGAGGCTACACCCCTTAGTTTTAGCTGTGTTTCCTGGCCACTTGGAAATGGATGTTCCTAACTACACCACAGTTGGTTCTTCACAGGGAGGAAAGGAAGCAGATTTGGGGGTCAACCACAGAGGTCAGGCACCCTGCTCCACCTCCAGCCTTCAGGTTGGCTGGAAAGCGCAGGGGAAACTCATTTTCTTCCTGCCTGTTCTGCATCTCTTGGGGCTGACCCAAGATTTGCCATAGCTCTTCTCTTCTGGGAATAGCAGGATGCTGTACTCCAAGCAACTCACTCAGACTGTCCTATTTCTTCCATATCCACCCACCTCTGCTATTGCTCTGCCCCAGCTACTATTTTGCCCTTCTTCCTGCCTTTCGAGGCTGGTGGTGATCCTTTAGAAGGCCTCTCCTTTCCTCTTCATAGTGCTGCTGGAGTAATCTGGGATTCTCAGAAATTATCCCTTCAAGCGACTTGTGTGCAGGGTATGTTCTCTCACCCACAACCCTGCAAGCGTTCTGTTCCTAGCTGTCCTCACCCCGACATCAAGAAGGGGAAACAGGACCTTTCAAGCAGACCATTCCCCAACACAAATACTAAAAATGAGGGGGAACGGGGTAGGTAGGGAAAGACAGACAGTCAGCTATTTAATGGGAGCAATTATAAGAACGCCAGGCTAACCGTGCATCCAAGCTTGGCTCCATGAAGATTTTGCCGAACAAGCTGTGTTAAATCAGCCCGGCTAGACCCGACTTTTCAGAGCTGCTGCCCTTAACAGTTTGAGACCTCATCCACTTCCACTGACATTAGGAACTGAAGCCTTGAGCTGCTTTTGTGAAACGAACCGTTGTTGTGGCATGAAAGTCAATCTGTATTTGGTCAGAGCTCTAGTTTATCACAAGAAAAACAAACATTCAACTTCCAGTCTTGCTGGACGCTGCCCCTGCATCAAATGTTGGTTTCCTGGCTGCTAACAAACATCAGCACATTGTGGAATAAGCAGCAAGAGGACTGCGAGAACTCCCTGGGCTTACAGTTCTGGGTCTATGCTTCGTAGTTATACAGCAAGGCCTGAACGTAGAGACGCCTGCCCACAGGCACAGGGAGAAGACAGTGCTTGGATGGGATTCAGTCGCATGAAAATCCACCTGATGATTACCTATGTGCAAGAAGTGTTAGCAGAACTTCTACCGCATTTACTAATGACCAGAATTATTTGTGACTAGATGACTTGATAGTCCCTTCTGACCTTTCAGATCTCGGTATAAACAAGGGTTTATTCTCCCACAGTCTAGGGAATGAATCCAGCTGGACAGGCGGGACTTAAGAGAACAGATCCTCCAGCAATATAAATAGAGCTGTGCTGGTTTATACCAACAACTGATGAGTTTCTCTAGATGGCTGACATAACTTTCATGTGCACAAATGGAGAAATATCTGTGTACATTCTCCAGCCTCTGGCAAGATTCTCTTACAGCTTCCTGATCTTCCTTTTTCCCTAAGAACATTTCATCATATATCAGCAAAGTCACACAATTATGCCACCTCTGCATGACAGAATAATGCAGAAGGTGCTGTCCTAAACAGGAGAAGATTCACGACTAACACTGTTTTTAACATACACGTGCTGAAAGCCATAAGTAATTGGTGACAGCTGTGGGTGGACAGCTGTACTCTTAATTTTTCCTGGAGGAGTTTGTAATAAACACTTACGGATGGGCTCAAGACAGTGTTTGGACCAAGATCTGGATCAGGTCCCACATTCACCAAGTTCAGATTCCAGACTGTGAACACACCCTGCTCCAAGATTCAAACCCAAAACCTGCGTTCAAGGCTTTTGATTTGACCCACTACATGTTGAGGGGCTTGACCGTGACGTCTGACTCACAACCTAAGCTTTCCCAAGCCCTAGGGATGCTGAGATCCGCTGTTTTCATTTGGCTAATCAGATACAGAGCAGCTCAGCTGTAGAGAAGAACTTCAGATCCAAACTTCACCGAACTCCAGAGCAGTCTGAATGTGTCTCTATAGCTCAGGACAATCTTTAGCAGGAACTGCACATACCCCTGGCATGTATTCCACAAAGATAGACAGCTTCCTCTCCTCAGGGTCCCGCAAGCACCCGTAGTACTGCACTATCCTGTCGTGCCGGAGAGTCTTCAACAGCTGAATCTCACATTCTAAGGCATTTACCTCCTGCAACAAAACAGACACGCTCCATGAGCACAGCGAATGCTTACACATACCTCACCCGAACAGAATTATTACCCTAATATTGTACAATGCTAAACACTTTTTACAGCACTTGTGAAGCAGCCCACTAGGACATCAGCCGCCTAAGGCTCAGAAATGAAGGGTGCTCCCTGAGGAACTGATAAGGAGAGGGACAGATGGCATACACAAACGCTTGCCTTTGAGACAAATTTACTTATTTAGTTATGCTCAAGGTAATTTCGTGGAAAGGTGTAAAAGAGGTGTGAATGAAGCACCAACAAAGCTAACACAGCTCCCAGAGCCAAGAGCAGGAGGAAGGCGCACGCAGCAAGAATGGTAACACTAAGGAAGAGCAGACAGACCTGCAAGGGACGAGATCTGAGACACAGAGTGGGCTAACGCAACCAAGGGACTGGGAGGGGATGTAAAGAAACCACCAGAGCATGCTGATCGGCGTCAGCCTGTCAGTCACGAGCAATCACAAGCCACTGGGGACCGCTCCACATTGAGGGGGCAAACACAGGGTCTCCCATACACTGCCTTCTTGCAGGGACATGTCCTTTTCAGCCTCCTTACACCCCACAATGCGCTACAGAGGCAGTCCTGCCCTCAAACTCACTTTACTCGTCTCTTGACTGTCGGGGTCAAAAGGCACCTGCTTCACTGACAGCTCGCGGCCAGTGTCAGCATCGTAGCAGAGATAAACTTCCCCAAAAGCTCCTCTTCCAAGCAGCTTCCCCAGCCTCCAATTCACAGGCGCCTGTAGAGCTACAGGAGAGATGAGAGAGTTGAGAAAAGAGTGCAGCGCGGAGACGTCAGGAACTGTGTGACCTTACAGAGCACAGATGACAGCTGCAGTGATATCACCTCTTTAGAGTCTTTCCTCCAGAAACTGCTTTAAGAGGTAATGCTGAACCTCTTCTCTCCCCAGCTATAGGGGTGGTTAGCAGGATGCAGTATAGCTGAGCAGCAACCCAGGCAGGGAACAGCACTAGGTTGCAGTCCATCACCCAACTGGCCAGAATGCACCCATTTCTATAGCGTGCGCAGTCTTGCAATATCAGAGTAGGCCACAACACCATCCTTGGGGTCTGGGGTGACAGCAGTATAGGACAAAGAACAAGGATATGATTTGTTCCTGCATCTGAGGGCTCCTGGAAGCTTCCACTGTGTGAGCACATTGAGAACTCAATGTGCAAGCAATTTGCTGAAGCTCAACACATTATAAATACCAGCTGAGCCCATACCTACTCTTAACTCAAGGCCAAGGTAAGGTAGTGTGCTATAGTAAACCTTCCTCACTGAAATGTAGGCGAGTGTAGTCGCCTTCTTGCTGGGGACAGAATCGGAGTGCATTCACAGACTTTTGCCATGGTGCAGCTTCTGCTTAGTAACTCAGTATTTCATGGTAACTCGATTTTGTGTTGAGGTCCAGACGTACTGAGACCTCGGACAGCAGCGTGCTTTGATTCACTTACAGTTCCTAGCTTTAGTAGGAGAAGTGCTGAAGACCTGCAGACCTTTTTCACAATTATTCCACCATTTGGGTCTGTACTCGTCGTACTGCAAGGTGCTGAGTTTGCTGTCCCCATTAAAGCTTTTGGTTCGGCTAGAAGGGACAAGCTGAAACAGGTTCTCCTGTGGGAAATAACTCCTGGGGAAAGTCCTCCGGCCTGCGTGAGAAAAAGGGGAGAGTTACAGCAGGAATGCACACGGCAGCTTGTATCTGCCTATTGCCACCTTCTCACATGCCTGCCCGGATGCACTGATGCACCCCTACAAATTAAATAGGACAAGTTTAATGAAACTGAAGGAAAACCCTGTGAACATTTTAAATTCAATTTAAGAGCCGTTAACAGCAGGCAAGATTACATTTAATGCAGAATGTTTCCAGAGGGGTTTGCAACAGCTCAATTAAATTAGGTTTTTTGTTTCTTTTTAGTCGCAATTAAACTCTGAACAGATAGGGATTTACACCGCAAATTATCCCTGGCATCCCCTAAGACCGCAACACAAATGACCGCACAAGCAGTGCCAGATCACACGATAACTACTTGCACAAGGATGTGTCTGCGAGAGATGAAATTCATTCTGGAAGGCTCAATATGCTGTTTGCACGCCCTCAGTACTTTTTTTTTTTTTTCCAAGGGAATTTGATCCTTATTCAGTTTTGCTTCCCACCACTTGCAGTACTGCACAGTGAAAGAAGCTAGCAGCAGTGAGCTGATGGAGCGGAGCGGTCCCCTGAAGCTCAGAGCTCATCAGCTTAAAACAGAGACAGAGACAATGTGAACAGACATCAGTACTCTGATTTGCCAGGGGACTTCCAATAACTCTGCGAGAAGCCTGCTGTAAAGGACAAACCAGCATCCTCAAAAGCAAGTGACTGAGGGGAGAGAGAAGGCTGACTGCCAAAGGAGGGCAGTCCATGATGCTGCCAAGGATGAGAAAGAGCAGACCTTCAAGGTCTCCTAGAAGATACAGAATAGACAAGCAAATCCCATATGACTTGGTTCTTAACCCTTTATTGGAAACACCTCCTTCCCAAGTCTCTCCGGTCCCAGGCACCGTTGCAAGTCGACCCCACGCCACAATCCTGGTATCGCACCTCCCTCCCCAACCCTCCATCATTTTCTTACCATCGCTGTAGTCCTTGCGACTTTGGGAGAGGTGGTATTGCCGAGGGAAGGTCCCGCCTTTCCCAAACCTCTCACAGAACGGGATGTCGAAATCTGACAGGAGGGGAGATGCGTTTCTTAGATCAGCTCAGTACTGAATGCCCAGAGTGTTTCTTATGGGAAAGCGTAATTCAGGCTGAATTACAGGGAAGAACAAGGTAACAAACTGTTTGTTTGAACAGCAAGGCATTTGCCAAAGCTCGCTCTGAAATCTGTCTGCAGTCACCCGTTGCTAGCGGAAAATAAGGGCCAGATGCTCTAACCTTGGTCCCCCTAAAGCCAACAGAGTTTTAACCACTGGCATTACGGACTCTGGCCCACAGCAAGGTAGGGGATTAGCACAGGTCATGTCTGGTTTCCATGACTGAGTACTGAACATTTTATTTCCGTGTGGAAATACAAAATTAGTGTAGAAACAGAACTGCCAGGCAGAGGCAAAATCTCTGCTCACATGGCAGCTATTTCCAAAGAAAGGCTAAAATCCAACGCGTGGCTGACATGGGACAATCCCTCCCCTCCTTTGCAAGTGTGATTCCTGATCTCTGAAAGCTGGAGACCGATTTAAACCCCTAGCACCCCAAACTTCTACATTTATTTTGATTAACTGCTAGAAAGCTAGGTTTAAAATATATAGAAATAATTAAAGAGCATCAGAATAAGATCACACAGGAGTTTATATAAGAGAGATGGATGGATAGATAGGAGATAAATATACATTAAAAAAACCCCAACAACAACAACTAGAAGCACAGGAAGCCATCGCTGGTAGCACTGAACAACTTGAGATTAAAATATCTGTCATTTCCCCCCATCTTTCACCTCCTGTTTTTCCTCCATCCAACTCTAATGACAATCCGTTCTGAGTGTTTGTTTGTCTTAGCCTGGGGCCAGCAGCCGCTCCTTGGAGACTATTCCTGGCCTCGGCCGTGCTTCGGCATGATTTCCCCGTTACACCAGTGCACCAGAGGAGCGCATAATGGCTGAAATATGGTCAGCAAGGAAAGCAACAACGACAGGTCAAGAGGCTCATGGCGAGCCACAGGCGAGCAATGATGCCGAGTGGCGTTTTAAGGCGAAATGCCTGCCTGACCACCAGGGATGGATTAAAACTTCAGCGACCACGGTCTGACTGCAGCATCAGCTCTATAGTTCAATCCAGAAATCCTGCCTCAGGCCAGAAATGTGTTAGCATGCTACAGGCTGACTGCCATTTGTTCATTTTTAATAGCAAAAGTCATTATAATATTACAGAGTTTCCATGACTTAACCAGCTGGATGTTTATATGCGATTAAGCAACAACCTAAGAGCCTTGCGAGTTACCAATACACTTTCCTTATCAGCATGTGCAGCATTACTAGGTCTGTCTCCTATTAATGTGAATGGAGGAGGTTTGATTCCCTGGAGAGTTTGGGACTCAGGTTTTGCAACGTAGGAAGACAGGGCCCTGAAAGCGCCGCTCACAAAAGGTGATGCCACAAGAACTTTTCTCAGTGTCTTGCAGCTGCTTCCAAATAAATGCAAGAGCAAGGCCCACTCAACAGCTTCACCCAGCACAGAGCCCATCTCTGAGTTCTCAACAGCTTCGTTCACTGGCATCCACTACTTCAGGGCACTTGCTGCCAATCTGGACTGCTGTTGGTGTAAGCTGAATCCAGAATCAAGCCCTGAGGTCCTTAAGTGCTACCACTACTGCTGCAAGAGCCAACAAGGTTTAAATAAGGACCGAGAGAGGCAAGCTTGTGTCTGATGCTCTAGGTCCTTCAATTTTAGAGACTATTCATGTGTGAACACTCCAGTGCCACTTGTGAAGTGTAACCGAAGCCATGGAGCTGGTTTGTTTGCTAGTTTTTAACTACTTCTGGTGCAGTACCATCTCGCTAATAGCTTTTGTCCAGTCACTTTACTGCCTGCTTCCTGCACTTTTAAGTGAACACAAACCTCCAAGACTGCTTACCCATGCAATCGAGACCGTCCTTGGGATGGCTCTTCCTTCCAGGAACAGGGGTTTGCGTGAAGGGAGGGCTGCAAAGAGAAAGAAAAGAAAAGAGACACTTTACTACACCCGAAAGGCTATGGAATAAGTTAGGAAGTGATTACACTGAGAAAGCACCGGCTGTATAGGAAGACCACCTGGTCAATTCAGCCCACCCAGTTGAGCTCCCATCCTTCAACCTGCACGAGACTGAACGCTGTTTTTTGCAGGACAACAGCTTGCTCCTGTGACCAACGCAAACACGTTCCTATGATGCTGCAAAAAACAGTCACCAGGCTGAAACGATATAGCCAAAGACTGCGCTTTAACACCTACACACAAGACGACACAGAAGGAAGGCTGCAGATTCCTCTCTTTCCTGACCATCAAGAGCTCAACATGCAACTTTCTGTGAAAATTGTTTAGTTCCTGTGGATGTCCACACTGGGAGTCCTTCAGCCACACTTGATTCACACCAGATGCCCTTCTCTGCAACATCCTCCGCGAGCTTCTTCACCCTGGAGGGTCCTTACACCACTGGGCACACAGAGCCTCCCGGCACACCAGGAGGGAGCGAGCTCAGTGCTGCGAGCCTGGAGGTCTCTGAACCACACAGAGAGGCTGATGAAGCAGTGCATGGGGATCTCAGAGACCTAAATTTCATTCTAGCCTCTGTACGGGCCAGCAGGGCTTCTTTGCTCTGTGCCTAAGGTTCCCTCTTAATAAAATGGACTTTGCGGTAGAAATTTGCTTTGTAAAGTGCTCTGAAGTCTACTAATGTCACAGTTAACCATGACTGATTTGCTGTAGGGAAGAGAAATTTATTGTGTTAAGATCTTAACAGTGCCTAGTGTCTAGCTCTGCTCACTTGAGGCTACTATGATCTCAAGCAATTGGCAGCAAGGCCTCAGCTACATCTTTGCAAAAATAGTCATAATTACTCCTTTTCCTGCCTCTGAAGAGCACAGCCCTCTTCTTCATGCCTTTTCCAGCTCTCTAGACCCCATAACTGCACACAGCTGCCTGCTTTTTTTTTGCACGTGAATCAGCTATATGCTACCCTCTTGCAAAAATGCCTAACATTTGCCTCTTTGTTCCTAATAAAGCATTATAACCAGCCTGTGCTCCTTGTGTTGTTATTCCTAGTAAAGTCTACGCAAAACTGAGGTTGGGGCATAGAGGCTGGGAGCAAAAGGAATCCAGCTTCAATGCTTCTGTAACAATGAGCAAATGCATCACAGGAAATTATTAAAATCCACAGAAAGGAAATGGACCTTGACGCTGAGACAGATCCAAAGCGCACAGAGCTGCAAACCCGAAGCACGCCACACAACCAAATCAAGGCAGCACAGACTCGCTGGAACACAAGCTTTGGTGTTGCACAGCAAAAGCAGCAAGACAAAGAAAAACTTTGACACGGGTTAAAAGAAAAAAATTGCTTCTCAAAAGGACGCTGTGTCTCATACACAGACTACCACGCACAACAGCAAACGTACAGTCACAGCGCACGTGTGAGCTTGGACCGAACCCGCTGCACTAACTATTGAACCGCTGTCTGCTTCGGTACAACGTGTCCTAGTTACTTCCTGCCGAGAAGCTAAACTTAGTTGCTGATCGTCTGGTGTCCTTAGCGCCTCCACTGCCGTGGCTGGGACTGCTGGCAATGCCCGGGGGCTGCTGGATTTACAAGTGGTCAATGGAGGGCAGGCAGCAAACCCAGAGGAGCAGGCATGGGGGGCTAACAGAGTATTGATGCGGTGGCTGCAGAAAGCCAGAGGGGTAGGAGAAGACCTGACAGATTCAGAAAGCCTGGAGACATACAGCAGAGGCTGGTCTGCAGACCCGCAAGTATGTTGTCCAGCTCAGACTGCTGCAATGCAAATCATGCTGCAGCCCTCTTCTCTGTGCTAGCATCTATTTCTCAGCACTCAAGATGAATTCATTTTGCGCAGGTGCATCTTAACCCCGGCAGGAACCTCAGGGGACACCACCACCGCCACTGCTCTCCCGCTGTGCACGAGAGACTGCCCTTCTGCTCCAAACATGGTGCCATGATCAACTCACCTGTCCACAGGTCTGTCCAGCGACTGGCAGCTCCCGGACAGGGACTCGTCAGGGCTGATGAAAGCTTCGAGCATCTGACAGCGAAAGAAAGGGGAAACGATAAAACAACATGCTATAATTCCTCAAGCTCCAGTACTAACAGTCTCTCTGCAGGGTGCAGATCGATGTGGCTCCACTGAAGCCAACTGGTTTACACTAGCCAATATGGCCCCAGCAGACACGATAGCTAATCTAACAGAAGAGTTTTCTTCCTAGAGAAAACTTTCATTAACGAAGCCCTCTCTGGATTATCATTCCTCCTTATTGTTATTTACTAGTAGGGAAACTGAGGCAAAGGTAAATAGCGCCTTGATGTTCAAAGCATGCTGAGAAATCAATGAGAGTCAAAGTGCTCCAAGTATTTGGGTGGGGGGAGAGGTCAGGACACAAATGACGTGCCCAAGGCTGACTGGATACTCTGTGCCACAGCCAGGATCACGGCCCTGGACTCCTGGCTCTCCCGAGCTGCCCTGGCACACAAGACCAGCCTTCCTCTCCGTTGATAAGCAAAGCATCATCTGGGTTTTTGGCTGGAGGAACCAACTTGGCTCTCACTAGCTCAGTGAGTCAAAAGCTGCATTTGTGTCGCTTCCTGGATGAGACATTGTACCGGCCGGGGTTATTTATAGCTGGCTAGTAACAATGGAGCTGTTGTACTGAGCGGTGAACCTACGGGCTACGCACGCATCCAGCTTGAGCGGAGCTCGCCTGGGGCCGTGCCGTGCTACAGGCGGCACCATGCTTCCTTCTGGCCACCGCCACCAGCCCCCGGCCCAGCTCCTTCGCGGGAAAGCCGAGCAGCAAGGGTTAAACAGCAGACAGAGGCACCCTCCGCCGGCTCCAGCACCCAAGCCGTTCCTCCTTCCCCGGATACGGGAACTTCGGTCTCCCTTTGCACGAGCTGTTCCTGTGCGATACCTATTTATCTGAGCGACAGAACAGCTCGCGTTGCTTTGGCGGGCTAGCCCCGTTTGGAAAGCGAGATTTTTTTCTCCGCAGTTTTTACCCCAAAGCCTGAGGCTCTGAAGTGCCCCAGCCAAGGAGGAGCGCGACCCCCGTCAGACCCTGACTCCCCACCTCTGCCAGCCATGCCTCGGCCCCGCGGGCCTTTCCCTGCAGTTAACGTAACGCTGGAACGGACTTGTCGTTCCCCAAAAGCACTGAAATGGGGGCAGAACTGGGAATCTGAGTGGGGTCCATATTCTACCTCTGCCCATTTACCAAGCTGGTCTCAGGCGGCATCCCCTAAAAGGCAGCAAGCACCAGGTTACAAGTAATTTTGGACCAGGCACATATAAAAGCTGCAGCCCAAGGACATTTTGAGGGCAAAGTCCCTACGGGGAAAAGCATGGCTATTCAATGAGGGGGGAAAAAAAAAAAAGAAATACCAACAACAAACAGTTTTCCCTGCATTCAATTTGCCAGTGTGCACATCCACCTCCAGGGAGAAGGGCAGCAGGCCACCTGCAGCGTAAGGCTGGGGAGAAGCGAGGAGAGCATCTGGGAAACGTCACCAGGAGCAGAGCTCAGCGCCCAGCGAGGGCTAACGTAGCTGGGTTAGCAGCCAGTGGACTCGCGCCGATCTACACCCTCGGGGGGTCTCATGCGGGCCCCTCCCCCTGCAGGCACACACACTTTGTCTTAGTCCTACTAAACATGTTTGGAAGTCATGTAGAAACAACAGAAAGCCAGCTTTTGGCCACGAGGAGTACGAGATACATCTGCGCTCCGACGCTGCCAAGACTCACCCGGAGTGACTTCTCATTTTATTAATAGCCGTATAATAAACCGTTAAAAACACAACTTCGCCATGGAAACGCTGGCAGGGGCTGCGCACAAGAACAGAGCTAGTGGGTGCTCTCCGAGCGTAGGAAACGCTCCCCGGGCAGGATCCTCGGGGGCCGTCGTTGCGTGAGCTGCTCTGCTTAGGGCTCCTCCACGTCCCTCCCGCAAGCGGCGGATCCCCGGCGCCGTCCTTCCAAGAGCTCTGCACTCTTGCACCCAGAGAGCCCTCCTGACTTCACACGAGCCCAGGGTACCACCTGCATCGAGACCTCTGGAGCTACAGCTTGAGCAGAGGTGCGAACGGAGCGGGAGGCTTAAGTGGTTTCCCCTCCGGTCCCTCGGTGCTCGAGACGCGTCCCCCCCCGAGTTGACCCGAGCAGGAGGTATTCCTCACTGCTGTGCTTAAGAACAAGCTGCTCTTTTACTACTGAGGGCTTGAGATCTGCAAACTGTTTAATATAGGAGGAAAGGGGGAAAAAAAAAAAGGGGGGAGGGAGAGATGGACAAAACTAGGCTGCACGCAGCGCCAAGCGCTGTAACCAGAGCTCAGGCAGAAACAGAGCCCAGGGAGCAGCGAGAGAGCTGCTGACGCTCATCGCGGGGCTGTTGCAATCGCAGGCAATCGGCTGCTGGCGCACTCCCGCGCGCTCCCGGGGATCCGGCGAGGCTGCGGCCGCGAGGGCCCGGCAGCAGGCGTGCACGCGCGTGCCGGCGCCGCGCTCCTCCGGCGCCACCTGAGAAGCCTGAGCGTGCTGCCGGCGCCGCCGCAGCCAGCGTTGAGCCTCCCTGCCAAGGAGGTCCTCTGTTTCTCAAACAACACGTCCAGCCCGAGGGCATCCGTCCCCGGGAAAGGCCGGCCCATGGAGCGGCTCGCATGGAGCTTGCTGGGGATTGAGCTCACAGCGCAGCCCCCCGCACGCCAGGCGCTGTCCCCGTTTAACCCCCGCGCGCGCTGGCCCCACTTACGTTCTGATCCATGGTCTCGGGGATGAACTCGCCCTCGCTGTTGATGCTGGTGTAGGATCCCTGGCGAGCGATCTGCTGCTGCTCTTCGGGAACGCTCCCCGGGGGTGGAGAGCTCCGGCCAGTGTGCAGAGAGCCTAGGACACGGGCAGAGGCGCGGGTCAAGGACGGAAGGGATTGCCTTCCAGGGACGCGGGTCCAGTGACCAAAAACCTCCTTGAGATGTGGCTGGGTTTGAACTTGGGTGGAAGGGAACAGAGGAGCTACAGATGGGATGCTCCCTACGACCCAGGCATCCTATAAAGCTTTTGCAGCAGGACACTGCTTTACTGTGGGGTCATAGGACACCTAGCTTTCAACCTACCCCGGACCCCAGGTGCTTTGCGCTGTGCCTGGGTTCCCCGCTGATGCCAGAAAGACAAAGGCTCCAGAGTTCTGCTGTAAAACAATCCGGAAAACTCAAAGCGAAACCCGAACTCAGAACCCACCTCCCCTCTCTGACCTCCGGCTGTTTCCTCCCTGGATCACGTCACCGTCTTGTTCAGCAACGTGGGAAACAGCCTCGCTGCACAACATCGGTTAAATAGCTCACTCAGGGGCAGCAATTTGCGCTAAAATACCCACCTCCTCTCCTTCCCTATGCGAAAATAAAAAGGAAGGGAAAAAACAGCCCTCGAGTCCCAGAACCACAGAGAGGGTCTAGAGGACCTACAGGATCAGCTCGTCCCAGCTCTCTCCTAGGAAGGTGTGATGTTCCCTATCGGCAGCCCTGGAGGCTCCCCTACTGCAGCCGGCAGAGCCTCCACGCCAGGCAGAGCCACCTGGAAATCCCTGGGGCCATGCAGCACGCAGCATGTCCCTCGCCACTCATTGTAAGAGAGGGCGCTTCTACGTTGCACCCGGCAGAGAACTCTGCAACTTCCTTAGGTTGGTGTCCCATCCTCCCCCTTACCCCGCAAAGCCACCCAAACCAATTCCTTGCATATTTTTAGGATTTAGGGAGTGTTGCCCTCACTTGGCCCGGACGCACAGGCTTGGTTCCTCTCCTCTTTCTGCAGTCCCTTCCCTCTGTCCCTGAGCTGTCATCACTCCGCGGAAAAGAACTGCTGACGGAGGTCTGCGCTGCTCCGTGCTGGAGCGGTAACCGGTCAGCATTGTGCAACACGAGCCTTCGCACAACACAACAACTTGTTTTTAAGAAAACCTCTAAGAGGCACACATTTAGAGAGCTGGAAAGCACGTGGAGATGCACTTCCCTACGCTCCTTACCCACTTTTGCCGCACTCCTGCAAACTCGTCGGTTTGCTGTTATCATTTGGCACAACATGCCCTGGGCTAAGCACAATATTGCAAGAGAAAGGTGCCGGAAGGGGTCCACCTCATCGTCAAAGGCCAACATTGATCCATCAACAAAACTTTTCTGCTGCTATTCAGCATCACAGTTACTGCGCCAGATTGATCTCTGGCGTAACTCCACCAGCACGATCGGCACCGCAAATCGGCGAGTCCCCACCTTTCACTTAAACCGATGCACATCAGGAGCTGCTAACGTTAACGGTGTCACGCTAGCATTAAAGATGATCAAATCAGGCTTGCTGGATGTGCACCAAACACACAGATATAGCTGTCCCACTGTACATCTCCCTCCAGGCTCCTTGCTTGGATTTTAAAAACAAGAATCACAAAGCTCTGAGTTACCCTTTTTCTTCTTATTTTCTCCTTCACAGACTTCCTGCAGGATAAGAACGCAGTGAAAAAAGTCTAACTGAAGTAATGCCAAGATCAAGGAGAAGAGACTCTCTCGAGCGCTGCAGCACTCATAATGAACTGGCTTTCCACCAGCCCTAGAAACAAAACCAGTTGGGAAGCACAGTATCCTCTCTTGGAAGATAAATAAATTAATATGTTTAGCCATTTAACAGTTCAGGCACCCTGAATAAATCGCTGCATTATCATTCCCTTATTTGCTTAGCAGATGCTAATCCAGAACAGTGCATAAGGACATTAAGGGGGTCCTGGCTCCAAAAAGCTGCTAGACGATTTGACATGGTGCAACTGCCGTGTCTGCGCTCTGTTGAGCATCTCTGTTATTGCTGCTCTAGGGCGTGGGTCTGCTCGTGCAGTGCTGTGACCTCTCGCTACGATAATGCAAAAGTTTCCCAGAAACTCTGAGACTCGGACTATACAAAGAGCTGCACGTGTCCTGTCCGACTCTGAACCCAGGCACAAACTCCAGGGAGTTAAAATGAGATTTCTCAGAAGTGTATAAAACCTTTGCCTGGACAACTACTCCCAGTCACTCAGGTCAGTTGTGTTTGACCTTCCAGAATCACAATTCCAGCCAAAAACTCAAAAAGGGGATAAGACATTAGCCATTTCCCAGCAGGCAAGGGAGTTTAACAAAACAGGTAGGCTTTCACATGGCTGGAAACTGCTGGATTATTTTAGATCCCCTTTCAGCTGGGCCGTTCAGGAGGATCAAGCCCCAGAGGAGCCACTGTGAATAATTCATGCAGCTTCACAACTATGGGAGCAGTGGCTGCTGCTCCGCCTCCACGTCCCCGCTCCCGGCTGTGCGGGAGCAACGGCAGAAGGCCCTGAGAGCGCCAGAACAAAACTCCTAGCCCGTGGCCCAAAATGGAAACTGGGGGCAACACGAGGCATATCAAAGGTATTAGATAATTTGGTTTTATGCACCTTAGAGACAGGCTCGCAGGTATTTGTTTATAAGCCAAACTCCTGGCCAGAGCTCAGCAGCCCTATTCAGGATCCCTGAACTTGGAGAAACTCTTCAAGTTGGCACCATTTGAGCATCTGACCTCGATTACCCTTTGGATCAAGGTGCTTTGAGAAGGGATTCCTGCTCCACGTTACGCACGCTATAATGTAAAGCCACATACTTGAGACGAGAGCACAGCATGTCCCGAGCGGGGCGAACCAGGCCAGCATGGAGACTTGCAGTCACTGCTGGCATCTGATGGGGTCTTTCATGTTCCCGTCTGTTATTTTTATTTAAGCAGCAGCTTTCATGCAGGATGTGCAGAGTTTGCGGTGCTGCATGTACAGCCAGCTCCCCGGTGCCAGGCTTGGCTTCCCTCCGCCTCCGTCTTCCCCGGCTTCACCCTTTCCCCACCCAAAACTTCACCCACCACTGCTGGGACATCACACAGGGGTCCCCGGGGAGGCGAGAAGCCCACTAACAAGCCGGGCAGGATTTGTGGGCGGCCGCCCACGCTCCCAGCTGTGGCCATGGGGCACGTCAGCTCCGGGTTGAGCCCTTGCAGAGCCAAGCCAGGGACACGGCGTGAAGACGCGCTGCTCCTCCGAGCCCCGCGGAGACGCGAGGCTCAGGACACATTGGCACAAGCAGCAGAGAGGAGCCTGAAGGAAGCTTCTCACCGCTGAGCGGTGGCTGCCCAGCGGCGGGCTGAGCGCATGGATCAAATCGCCCTCTATTTCTTCCTTCGCAGCGGGAGCCCTACAAGTCCCCCCCTCCTCTCTGTGCCTTCATGCCCCCTTTCTTGGACTCGCCTTGCCAGCCATGCGCCAGCAAAGCTGTCCCCAGAAGTGTCCCCGTGTAGTTCCCTCCATTTGGGGCCACCACGTTCCCCTCCGGGCTTGAACAGAGCCTGGGGCTCAGAGGTAAATACCCCGATGCGACGGGAGAGATGATGCCTTGCTCCATACCGTCTCTCCCCGGAGGTCTGCGGTCAAATCCTCCCCGAGTGTTAGCCGGGCTCAGCTGCTGCCACACGCGTGTCCGGGCACCGGCACCACCAGGTCACCGCGGCAAGGCAAGTCTCCGCGGCGAAAAGGCCTGCTGTTCCCGAGGCCGGTCCGCGTTGGGCAGCCCCGACTCGGCTAGCGCTAGCGCCCGGTCTGCAGAGGGGTGGGCAGGCACACGGTGCCGTGGCTCAGCAATCCGGCTTGCCACCGTGGAAAAAAGAAATAAGTAAATAAGCAAAGCTTTTGGCTTTGTTTTCCCTGAAATGCTGATTCCGGAATAGGGTTCTTGAATATTCTGGGGATGATGTTGTGAAACATATTCCCTCAAAGTAAACAAAAACAACCGTCAGTTATCAGAAAACCCAGAACCCCAATAGCTTTTAGCTAAAGTTTTCTGGCGCTCAGCTGAATGTTTTCAGATCCTGATCATCAAAAGACTGGAACATTTTCCAGTTCCAAAGAAAAAAAAAAGGGGGGGTGGGGGGGAGATTTCCACTGAACATGTTTATGAAAAAAAATATATAAATATATATATATATTTTGACTTAGCATAAGGTTTTTCAAGGACAGGGAGTGAAGAAGTTTGCTGTCCAGCAGACGTAAAAATAGCCAGTTCTTCCCCAGAACATCTACCCTCTTCCAATCTGCTCGTGCCAACAACATACAGTTTTATTATTTTTTGTTCCCATTGACATGGCAGAGTCAGCAAAGAAACACGAGACATCTCAGAACCGCTGAGAACGTGACCCTGAATCACCTTTTTTATTAAGCCACTTAAAATCTCCTTGTAAATGTGGTTTTAAGAGAAAAGCTGGACTGAGTTAAGATCCTTACTTGATCCTCATTTGATGACAGCAGAAGCAAACACTGAAATATTTTGCAACTGCAAGAGAAGGATAGTTTCTCCTACTGAAATCCCAGTCTCTTAGGCTGCCTTTTAACTATTCACCAAGTTTAGTAAAATCCCCCATCCCAGGAACACAGCACACACAGCATCACCCCTGTCCATTTAAGGCCTGACCTCCAGTTTTGCGCTCCATCTGAAACGATACCCCCCCTTGCAGCTCACTGGAGCGTCTGCTCAGCTACTAAACTACCCAGTTCTGACTCAGGAGGTGTTAAAATAGAAAACAAAAAGCAAAAACCAAAATCTGCTGGATTGTGAGCACCTTAAGCAGCGCTCTAATACCTTCATATAGACGCCAGCTAACTCCAAAGAGAAATCTGGCGTGCTGTTAACATGCAGAGGGTTTGTCGTCACCTCTCTAGCAAATTAGGAGCAAGATTTGGGGTCTGTGAAGCAGAAGTAGAGGGACGCCTGCAGCAGGGACTAGTCACCTTTGCCACCTACACTATACCAGGGCACCGAGGACCGAGTTTTTTGTGCCTGTTTGCAATCAGCAAGCAGCCTCCGCAGCAGCTCTGCCTGCAACACCTGGTACAGCCCAGTCATCCTGTTAACGCTGCCTAGATTAAACCAGTATGTGCTACAACTATTCCTCCACTCGGCTATTCAGGCTATTACCATATGCTCTTGACTACTCGGGCAGTGGCACAGACCAGGTCAGGGACTCTTCTGGTATTACAGTGGCCCCAAAACAGTAAGGAGAGGCTATTGAAGCATAGCTACACATGGGATCGGTTTTGCCCATGACGCTTGGATCATACACCAGTGACAGCTCCCAGTGCCATAGCTCTTGACTGGCTTACATTAACAGCCTAACAAGTGCCAAAAAAACAACAACAACAAAAAAGCAGCAGTAGAGACGTTATTTTGCTCAAGCACAGTTTCTGCTGAGGCTCTGTGCCTTACCACGTGTTCGTGTGTGCATGTCATTCAGAATCATGTAGTGACTCTGGGTAAAGTCTCTTTCTAGCTCACATGGCTTTGAAACTAAAAAAAAAGACAATAGGAAAAGATATCCCTGGCACATCCAAACAACGTGACCAAAGAGCTCTTGCGGACATACCACCCACCCCCTGGCTTCACAAAGAGTTGGGCATGCGTGTGCCAAGCGCAGAACTGGACCTACTCTTGGAAACTGTTTCCTATATGTCATTGTCCGAGATACAACAAACTGCAGCCTGCATTATTAAGGCAGCACAGGCTATCAGACAGAAACCTCCTTAGAGAGGAATGCTCTTTGTTGCATAGAGAAAACAGTCTGGAAGTGCTTACTGCCATACAGATATGGAACATCTTTGGAGGATGAAGTATATCTTTACACATATTTGTACAGGAGGGCCCTGCTCCGTTCAAGGCCTCCGCTGCTGTCATTTCTACACTTCTCAAATAAAGGGAAGAAAATGATAGGGCTCTGTAGAAATTACCCTGTAACCAGCTCCCACAGATGCAGCAGAGAACATTCAGAGTAAGATAAAATCATCAGGCCTGCCTAGAGGTTGCAACATGAATTATACGCCTGCTACACAGTCCTAAGGACTGCTTCACCGGTTCTGTACGTGGCACGCTGTTCTCTGTAAGGTCCCACAAGGCTCTTTGCACAAAAGGTCCTACAAACAGTGGTTATCAAGAGTACCTATAATTTCAAGTAGTTCAATGTATTAAAAAAAAAGAAAAGCACAAACTCAAGCACAGAAAACCAAAGCAAAGGCCACACAAGGCTAAGAACAAACAGCAGTCCCTGCAGGGCCACGAGGAGACAAGGCGTTTGCCAGCCTGGCTTCAGAGCGAGCAGGTGTCCGCTCCTAGCGCTTATAAAGAGCAGGGATGGTTCCTTTCGTTTGAACAGTGACCACCACAAAACACCACACACCTCCATTTGCCTAAGAAACCACAGAGGTAACTATTGCAGACTCCATTTCACCACCACCAAGAGCAGATCAGCAACATTTAGACACACATCTTGCCCTCAGGCCACTGAGAGGCATAGGCAACTCCCGTAAAGCCAGGAGGACCTGGACCTGTGGGAGAGGCAGGCTCAGCTCAGGAGCTAAGGAGGCTAAGCCCAGCCAGCCACATTCACCCACCTAGGAAAGGGAGAGAGCTGCAGAGAGTATGTAAAGAAGGACATACTGGAAAATCCTAGGCTATCTGCAGCTCCTCACTCTTGACTATGATGCAACTCAGCAGCACCAACTTTATCAGAAGCTTTTATCACTGCATTTTCCTCCTCACGCTACACCTCAGATGCCCTGCTTTCCCTTAGCTTTCATGCAGACTTCCCGCTCATCACAACCACGTCCAACCTGTGCAGCTTGCAGAAGCTCTTCCGCAGGCCGAGAGATAAGCAGTGGCTGCACTGAGCTCCTGGGAGGAGACATCGGGGTGCCAGTGCAAACCGTGACAGCTACAGGGGTTGTGGGGGAAGACAGAAAGTGGAAGGTGGTCCAGTTTATAAAAGCATAACGCACCCCGCAGAGCGTTGCATTTCACCCACCTGTGGAATACTTCCGCGTCCTCTCGGAGTCTTTGTACAGGGATCCCATGATATCGCCCATGGATCTGGAGATTCTCATTTCGTGCTGTTTACTGTTGTTCGGCTGCAGGAGCTGGGAATCAGACAAAGGGAATGATCAGGCTCTGCCAGAGGCCAGGGCCCTTCCAAACACGCCGTGGGAAAGCCTGTATTTGGCTCCCCAATCCGACCATTCTCCCTCAAAACAAACAAAAAAAAAGACGTAAGTGGAATCTAGAGTAATCTAAAACAATCCACAAACAATTCTGCTCTATTATTAAAATACTCTAAGTAATGTAAAAACTGAGTCCCTGTTCACAGTGATAAAAGACAAATATTTGACATAAAAGACTTCCTGGGTATCAGTGCACTGCGTTATTTCCAGGTAGATAAGAGGGACTGGTTCCTGCTCTGAATCTAAGTTTGCTGTCACAAAACCTGAGCCTCTCCTCTGCACTGCCTCGACTTCAGTGGCAGCAGCTCTATTTATATTGTATTTATAATCCTAAGCATTGTATAGGTCTTCTGTAACGCAGCAGATGCAGGATTAGGCCCTGCTAGGGAAGACAGACAAGGGGAAGAGCAAAGGAGAATCGCGTGTGCAGCTGGTAACTTCACTGGTAAGCAGCCAATTCTTAGTGAGATAATATGCCGCCATGCACTGTGGTTTTGTGATAATTTTACGTACGACCTCCAGAACCACAGGTCCGTAAATGCAGGAGAACGGTTATATGCTTCAGGCGAAGCTGGGTCTGCCCTCAAAAGTATGCATGAAACCACCTGGCTGCCCTGCCATTAGTGGCTGATGCGCAATATTGCAACGTTACTGCAGCTGCTAGTGAAGATTGTCCCATTTCTGCTCAGGACTTCTGAAACCCCAACTGACCGCTCAGTTTTCCTCTGGGCTTCCGGGCCCTGCTCGTTGGAGAGCCTCCCAAAGGGAGCAGACACACCGCGGGAGCTCGGAGCACCAGTGGTAGCGCAAGGACAAGCACTGTGCATTTCAAGACTCTCAGTCTCCCTCTCCGTACTTCTAGGAAACGCAAGGAAGAAAGTGTTGCAACATCTGCAAATCCCTTGCTTTACAGTCTGTGCTTGGGGCAGCACGATATGTGCTTTGGCAAGACGCGCTGTGCACGCGAGGTCAAGCTAGCAGGCTTAACTGCAAAACCACGGAGCTCAGGAAAAAAAGGCAGGGGGAAAAAAAAAAAGAGAGAGACAGTTCTGCAAGAGACTGAAGGATTCTCTACTTTGATCTCCCTGGCCTTTAGGGTTTCAGCACCACACTGCTGCGTTGCATAGCAAGGGCCAGTGCACGCGTCCTGTACGTGGACACAGCTACACCGGAATGGTTGCAGCATCCCTCAGCAGAAAGCACAGGGGGTTCCCTTGGCGTTTCACCTTGTTTCAGCACTCACACAGTATTTAACCCCTCCCAGGTTGCAGGAGGAGCTAGTGGAGGAGCTGAACAGCAGCCGCTTGCCTCTGGGCTGCAGATGCAGAGGACTATTATGTGCCAGCCGAGCCAGGGCAGGGCGGGCCCCCCTCGGGACCGGCTCGCCCTCAGCTCCCTGCTGTCAGGAGGCTCATTTCTACTCCCCAACGCTATAACAAGGCATCTCGCTTCGGACACACAAGAGCAGAGGTGACCAGCTCACATTTGCTTTCTTTGGAGCGCTCACAAGGATCCGCAGGCTCTTCAGGGAAGGGCTTAGCTCCAAGTGTTCCATCGCTTTGTCCAAATCTTCCTGGGACTTCAGTGGGATCAGGAGCTGGAAGGGATTGAACAAACACCGGAGCGTGGCAGCGTCACACATTTGGGTAAACAGAGGAAGCCAGAGCTTCACAGGGAGCAGCGCAGGCATAGGGGGACAAGGCGGGGAGCTGAGAACGCAGATGGAAATTGGATCTCCCATACCCTCAAGCCTGTGGAGTTGTACAGTTGTCTCCCAAGTTCTTGTCTACCAAGGGACAGACATAAAACCACAACAAAATATCCCTGCAAGGAGCACGCTTACAGGTCACATGGCCAATTCAGCTACCGGGTGAAGGAGAGGGCTGAGACCAATCCTTACACTTGCTACCTGCTATTCCGGGGCCGCTCTGTCCCTGGAGGTTGCAGGCAACACCTGCCACTCCCCAGCCCTAAATCAACCCTACGTGTACCAGGCGGAGAAGAGCCTGGAGGAGAAGGCCATGCAACGGTGCTCCAAGAAAGCAGTGAGCTACACCCAAGCATTGACTCTGGGAGACCCTCAGTGGCCTCCCTACTGCTGCAATTTGTGCTTCTGTGCACTGACACGGTTTCCCAAGTGTTTGGGCACCAGGTGAAATCAGGGAACATCTCACAAGTAAGAGTTTACCTGTCTGGTGTGAAAGGTGTGCATTGCCCTCTCTCTGAGAACCACATCTCTTACTCACAGCAGGACAAATTGAGCTTCTACTCTTCAGACGGTGAATAGGCTGAGAACCAGACAGTGCCCCATCTGTCGGGCAGCTAAAGGTCCCGATGTTTTCTCCATAAGGGGTAAATTCTTGCCCTCATATCTCCAGAGGGAATTTCACCCCTCTGGCATCGCTGTGTGGTGTACCACGTCATGCAGTTGGACTGCAAAACTTCCAACACTTAACACAGCTGCATTTCAGAGGGGCTCTGTGGCATCCTGCTGCCCCGGGCTACGACTTAAAACAAAACTATTTGCCCCTTTATCTGGCACACTCTGCCTAACATCATAAAAACTCTATAGGTTGCTTAGGGCACTGGCACTGAATCCAACCAACAGAGCACATGTTCTCACCTGTGCCAAAGTACATAGCACTTCCACCTACCAAAGGGATCGAGCAGCCACAGCTCCCAGTAGGCTCCCACTGACCTTGCGGTCCAGCACTTCTGAAGGGCAGGCCAGCCCTCCAGGTGACCAGAGTTCATGCCACCAGCCACAGCAAAGAAGCATCAGTGCCTCAGATCAAACCCTCGAGAAGACATTCAAAAGCTGCCTATGTCTCCCTTTTTTGATCATGGGGTGTAACCAAGGGTTTGGCTGTTGGCCCGTACGCAAATACACCTCAGACTGTGTGCACTAAGGTTAGGATTTCAGGAGTGGCCAGGTCAAAGGAAGGCTGTGGGCCCTGGCCAGCAGAGACGAGGTTTCATCTAGGGAAAGAGCTACCGCCAACTCATCCACCCAAGAACCACAGCCTACTCCTGCCAGGCTCCATCTTAGGTGTCTGCGTAGGGTCTGAATGCCTCAAGGTTTAGATTTTCTCCTCTCCTATGTGATAGGAAGGTCATCCTTTGTCCCTGTTTTGCAGACAGGGAACTGAGGCCAGACGCAGGCCACCTGTTTCAGATGTTTAGCACCAGGTGGAACATCATCCTCCCACCAAGAGAGCCTACCTCCAGCAGCTGGATAGCAGGGGTCTGGAGCTTACACCTACTGTAGGCACTCAGCTTTGAGACATTAAAGGACAGATCCACAAAAGAGCTGGGGCATTGCAATGCCTAAGTTTCATGCACTCTGCTATCCTGCGGAGTTTACAGTCCCAAATTAGACAATACTCAGGACTCCAACAGCATGCTTGGGATACTCACGTATCCAGAAATGGGATTCACACACAAGAGAAGGGAGCTGCCTGGCATAGCCACCGGCAATTGTTGAAGAAAGATGAGGGGGGTTCTCAAAAGATGCTTACGCAACAAACTCTAGCCTGAAGTGCCCATCTCAGCTAGACACACTTTTCTGGTGTAAGATGTACAAACGAGATTGAGACATTTATTTGAAAAGTCAGAAGAGACCCCGGAGCAAAGCATTTAGCACACTCAGCCAGGAGGGAGGAGAATCAGGTTGTGTAGCCTTTGTCCAAAGGCTATTTAGTTATTTATGTGTAGGAAAAGGACTCCAAGAGGAGCTCTTCAGGAAGCCTTGCCCCAGAAGGTCCTGCAGCCTGTCAAAGAAGGGGCTCAAGTCCTCAGCCAAACTAGACAGGGAAGAGAAAAAGACATCTTTGGAAAAACGTCTCTTACCTTCCTTAGTGATCTAACCAACTGGGGATAACAGGAAACACCGACAACAGTCTTGTCTGGGCTGGGCCTCACAAGCAAGGCTAGAAAGAGATCCCCTGTCTGGGACAGGGCTCGAACACGAATTAGGAGAAAGTACCCACCAGGTATTAGCTATTCAGGGCTTTCAGGAGTTTAACAGTTAGGCCATGGTTAAACTTTGGGATCTGAATGAATCTCCCAAAGGTCACGACTGATATCGGGCAAAGCTGGTATTGAACGTATGTCTCCCAAATGCTGGGCAGTTGTGTCCACAGACAGCCTTTTTCCTTAAGCAGTAGAGAGTAAGGGATGTTCTCTCAGTACATTGCCTAACTCTCTTGAAGTTCACAAGGGCTCTGCAGGAGTATCAAGCAGAAAAAGCCTTCCTTCCTCTGCGCACCCAAACAGAAATGAGAACGGTGAAATGCTGCTCCTCCTCGTCTCACCCACAAGCAGAATTTGACTCTGAATCGTTAGTCCCACTGCTCAACCATACCTTTATGGGATCCCTTCACAAGTGTTCAGAACTGCAGTCCTTCGGCCTCTGCTTTGAACAAAATGTTCTGTAGGTCAGTCCATCTCACTCCAATATCACAACACTAACGCGTTTGCATGCTTGCTTCAGAGGAGCCAAAAGCATCAGGCAAAAATTGCCCTCCTGTAAAAGGGACTGCAGCCAGTATTTAGCTTGGCTTTACCTATTACCCACATCTGGCACCTAGATTTTGCTTCATTTGGCTTCCAGATTGTGGTATACATGTGGGTATCAGGAACAGATATCTACTAGATGTGAAACTAAATATAAATCCATGCAGAACCACAGAAGTAGTTGCCAGGGTGCATTTCCAGTAGCTGGGTTCCTTCTGTATATAGAGTGAGCAACCATGACGAATAGCAAAGCTCACCTACACAGAAGTTTCATCAAATGCAGCTTCTTAGATCTTCTTCTCACTTTTAAATAGTTTTAATTTAATTAATTTTAAACAGTACACTCCACTGGAGGCTAACGTTGCAGTATGGGACTTGGCAGCCAATCCATTGCAGTCTCACAAGTCTAAGAAAGTGAGTGCAAAGAATGAGTTTTCACTCACCACAACAGTATTGCTAAACCTGACTGTGTAAGACTCACTAGAAAGCCAAAGAATAGTAGGAAACGGAGTTGGAGGCAAGTCTGAGAGGTCAATTAGTTCATCTTCCTGCCCAGTACAGGACCAAGTGGCATCAACAGTTCTTGACAAAGGTTTGATTAATCTGCTTTTAAACCTTCCTCCCAGAAATGGCAGTTCTACCATTTCCCTAGGCTTCAACTCTCCTTAACCTTCCTAAATGATGACAAGCGATAGCCCTTGCCTCAGAGGATACAGGCAAAGGGAGGTCAGAAGGGAACTCGTAGCACATCAAGGCTCAGCGTTCTGCCCAAGGTCACATCATAAGTCGGTAATAGAGATGGGACAAGGGATGAGGTGACACACAGCCACAGGGAGCAGCTGGTTAGCAGTACATGCAGATAAAATTCAGACAAAGCATTTGCTGTAGGAGCCAGCGTTCAAGCCATAACACTACCGGCCATCTAGAAGTCCCCACATCATGCTCTCCATGGTCAGGCAAGATTCTGTTCTCCTGCTTATCAGAAAGATGAGCCCAGCCTAACACTAACAGGCAGACATGCTCCACACACCATGCTGTATGCCCACAGCCAGGCCCTGCTCTTATCTATACCAGCCCAAGCCCGTTGCTTCCATGGCCCCACCAGGATGTGATTCATGTACGCCCTTACTCCACCCAGCTGGCATGCTCTTCTCACTGAACTTGGCTTCAGGAGTTCTGCTTCACTGGGACAGGGACTGCATTTCAGTAAGTGTTTGTAGGGGGCAGCTGGCCTTAGTGTAATTTTGGTCTACAAGGTGCTATTGCAACAGAAACATCTAATGGCAGCAAGCAAAGAACTGCTCCACAGCTTCTTCTGGGGATGAAGAAAGGGTGAAACATTTTCTTGTAATAAGTCTGTGGTGTGGGAGTCCCAGAGACTTACTGTCATGAGACTAAAAAACCTGGCTCAGAACGTGCTAGGAGCCACACTCCAAGGTGTCGCTATGTGGACGCACAGGCTACCTCCTTGAAGGTCAGTGTGGTGTTTGTAGTGTATCCACAACAACAACCTTGAATTGCCACTGCTCGTACCTTTTCCCAAAGGTGTGGGTTCCCACAATGAGGAATGTTTACGCACAGAAGGACAAAACATTCAAGTCCTTCTCACCCCTATGACAATTAGGAGTACGCAAAGGCCTGCTTGTGGTCCTGCTATGTGCTGTACACATGCCCAAGAAGGCAGTTTCTAGCATAGGATAAAGTACATTATTTAGGCTTCTATTTGCTGTTGTTGGAAAAAATACCTCTTCCAGTGGAAAGAAACCTAGAATGAAGTGAGTCATTCCTAGAGAATCCAATGGCAGGCTTTTCCCAGGAGGGCTGTTGGAGAATGCCCAAGATTAGAAAGCTGACCACATTCAAAGCTACAGACCAGCAGAGAGTTTGCTATCAGGAGGCAACTATTACAGAAAAATAGCAACTTTTTTGTGGGTCAATTCTCCACCAACAGGGAAGAGAAAGAGAAGAGAAAGTTTTCTCCACATCTTTCCTCTCTGCTCATGCTTTAATGAAAGGCTGCTAATCATTTGCAATTAATATCCTAATAAGTAAATTGTCATGATAGTTCCAATAGCATTAGTGTTTCAAAGCCTACATATTTGTCATCTGCCCCCTTCCTTCCTCCCCAAAGGTGAACTCAACTTGAGAATTCAGTGGCTCCAGCTCCCTGTACAGCCCAGGGCAAGATACCTTGCAAGACAACACGGAACACTCAATAAAACAGACGCCAAGGACCTCTCCTTTCTAGGTAAGGGCCCTCATCAGTAGTCTCCGTTACACTTCTTTCAGACACAGAGCTGGGCTCAAAGAACAAGTTGAAAAAACGCAATGGCCTGTGTTATGAGGAAGGTCAGGCTAGAAGGCTCTTCAGGCCTTAAAATGCAAGGATGGCAGAGCAAGGGTTTCTTGGACACTTGCGTGTGAGCATATTACCTGCTAGGGAAACTGAGAGTGGTGCGTGGTTCATTGCAGACCTAGTCACAAAAGCAAATGCACGCGGTTGTGGGGTTCCAGGGTTAAACCAAGTCAGTGCTGGACAAAGGTATGCTGCATTAACACTGCTGTATGCTAATACCGAGGACTTCAGTATGCTCCTGAAAACACCCCAGCTAGGGAGGCTGGGCTTCACATCCAACCCAATGAGCAGCAATCTATAGTCACTTCTTGTGGCTCACATGTAACTCATTTGGTCTAAGCCATCCTGCTCTCTGCCCTGCGTGAGCTCTAACCTGCCATCACGCTGAAAGTTAGTCCTAGTACACCAAGGATGTTGATGGGGGAAATGTCTACTGCTGCTGACTGTGCTACTCCCTTCTGTAGGGGAACGGGAAACATCTCCAGCATCTCAGTTACTTAATTTCTCCCTGTGTTTGAGTTTGGGGGAATTTTTTGTTCTGTATGGAGGACTACGTTCCCGTGTCACCGTATAAATACACCTTCATTGAAATCATTTTGAGAAGAGCAAGCCTGGCTTGGTGACTGAGGATCCAACTGAGCTGTGTCTGGACAGCATCGCTTGTGTGCTCACTAGCGGGGAACCAAAAAAAAAATAGATTGTTTTCCTTCACACCTATGTACAAAGACACTAAATCACAACTAAAACAACAACAAATCACTGCCCACTTCTGAAGTGGGCATCAGGCACACAAACTCTCCCTTATCAATAAGGAGTGCAGTACCTCATTGTTCACACAGACCAAGTCCATCGTCTGTCCAAAAGCATCCGTGACTTTCTGTACCACTTCTTTGAATTTGACTGTTCTTGGAAACTGGATAATCCTGTACATGCAAACAAATACAACAGCAGTCTCAAATTAGTAAAAACAAAATAGCATTTCAGATTAGACTAAGGACTGATTAGGTCCTTAGCTAAGCAAGGACCTATATTCCTGCCATGAAGCGCAAACCTCGCACCTTGCTTTTACACTCATACAAACGCTGTTTGTCTGCTATGCCTAAGAGGAGACTTGACCTACCCTGCAAGAATACCTACCCAAAATCTTAATGCATCTCCTCTGCTCCTCCCCCTAATGTGAGATATAGGCTGGTAAGAAGGTAGGTCCAGCAGCACTTTATTGGAGAGGCCCCAGGGTGATGTACTCATCAGTGATTTATCATCTCTGTTTTCAGCAAGTGGCTCTATATAGGCAGGAGGGATGGCAGAGAGGATGGTGTGGTTGGACATCCTACGACCATTACATGCAGCAGCTCTACAGGCACATATCAGCAGGTATGGTCTAGCCCTACACTGATATTGCTTAGATTTTCTTTGGCTTTAACATGTACCTCGGAACATCAGTCTGCAACTTTCCAACCCTGTGTCCTGCCCTGCTACAGTCACCGAGTATCTAGCAGAGGTGATTCCATGAAAATGTCAAGTGGGAAAGGGCGGGCAAGCTTTAACTCTCAGCTCTATTTTCATGGGACCCGTGCCCAAAATCTGGTTATCTTAAGTGTCATAGGCTACTAATCAAAGGACACATTTTTGTAGACTCGTACCAGGGCTGTGGTTCAGCAGGGCTCAAGAAATAGGAGGAGAGAAGGATCCAACTGTGCCTGGTAAGAAGCATTTAATGATTTCCAGCTAGGAACCACTTTGCCTGTGTGCAAATCCCAGGAGGTATTTGTGGCAAGTGGGATGACTAGGCAAGGCTCTTACATATAAAATTGTAGTTGATTTCAGGGTAATGAATCCTGCTGTGAGCTCATCTGCAGCTGGCTGAAGCCTGTAGGATGACGTTGGGTAAAAAGGGTAATTTGTCCCTGCACCTGGAAATGGACTGGTTGGATACATACCTTTTCTCTCCCTCATATTCAAACTTGATCCTGACATTTCGCTGCTGAAAGAAAAAGGAGAAAACAGTTAGCTCCCGAACTGCGTCCCAGATCGACACGGAGATCCAAAGCTCACAGCAATTCTCAGGAACACTCCCCTCACTCCAGTGGGCGTCTGGTCTGGTCTATTTAGGGCCAGCTGCTTTCTGAACTCATGGACTTCGGGGAAGCTCCTCACTGCTGATAAAAGAACTTGCCAAAAAAATACAGTCTTGTGTAAATGAGTGGACACTCATTCATCTGTAAAATGCTAGTTTTAATAAACTGCATTAATACAAGAGCAAATTTTCAAATGGTCCAAACTCATTTGGGAATTACGCACTGCTATAAAAGGGGCAAGCATGCTAAGTGTCTGTGCCCAATACTCATCTTCAGTGCTCCCACTGGTTTTATCCCCATGCTTTCTGGCTGGAAACCCAAAAAGCAGAGATCATTCGATGTCAAATAAAACACAGCCGCATTTAGGACAGAGAAATAAGAACAACGTAAAAACTACCATCCTTTAATGGAAGTGGAGAGACAGTGTTGAGTTTTAAAAACCACCAGCGCTGTATTTTTCATTGTTATTCCTATTTTCTTAGGACCTACCGAATGCAAAGTGAACCAGGCATCAATACATACAGTAATCGCCCAAGCGGTGAACTGACCCACTGCTCACCCTAAGAGAAACCATTCAATTTGCCCAAAGAGCCAGTGGCATCCTGGGCAGACTGGGCACGCAGCTGTGCAGACACTGCTAAAAGCCACTTTTCCCATCCTCTATTTGTGCCTGTTTAGCAGCAATCGGGAGACCACAAGGAGCCTTTTCATTCACGCAGCTTCTCAGACCTCGTGCTAGCCAAGCGTGCTCCCCTGGCTTGCGCCAAGAGCTTCCAGTGGTCTCAAGGCAGATCAAAAACTCCTTTACTTCCCAGACCATGTTCAGTGGCTCCAGTTAACCGGGGCTCTGTTCTGCTAATGCCCACATGCCTCAATTGGTGGCTTTCTTTCCACAGAGAAGAGCACAGCGGGTGTAACAGCAGGGAGGAATCAGGCTCGTGCCGCCTTCATCTCAAAGGGACGGTCCCCGGACGGGCGGGTGACAGCCCTTCCTGAGCCAGGGCCTTATCTCTCACCCTGGATTTCCAGTGCATGAAGGCACACTTTCCATCCTCTCCGAGGGAAAGCAGAGCCGTAGCACAACCATTTTGTCCCTAATGAGGAAAATGAGCTGGCCGGGAGTCCTCGGGTTTATTTTTAAACCGACAGCTCCGTGAGCGCTGCAAACACCCGCTGAAGTTCAGGAAGTTGAGCCTAGAGGCCATTCAGTCGAAAAGCTTAGAAACTGTGGGAGATTCAGGGCAACACGTATCATCTAAAACTCGCCCCTTTTAGCTCTCCCCCTGGCACACGCTGTGTTTGCAGAGAGGACTGGAAGAACCAGTGCTGGGACCATCACGAATCGGGGCGTTCAGGCAGTGTTACGGGCCCACGCTCAACAGGCGCTTACATCGCCTCCGTATCTGCCGCCAGGTCTCCAGACCCACGAAATTTGGACAAACTCCAGGCTCGCTTCTAGAACCAGGCCCAAACCGTAAAAATACCAAACTAGCTCTCAAACAGTCCCAGATTCAAAAGGAAAAGAGATGACCAAAATCGAGCTAGGGCTGAAGGTCCAAATCATTCTAGAGAGACGGGCAAATATAGGTTGGATTGCTACCTTTGATTATCTGTTGGCGAGAAAAGGATGAGCCATCTTATACCAATTTTCATTTGCACATGAATCTCCAAGCAGGGCCTAGTTCACCTCTCCTGGCTGCTGGCAATAAACGAGCCGGGCAGGCACGCTTAACACCATAGCGTCCTTCTTTAAGGTAGGGGTAAAACCAGGGCAAGAACTTTTTGAGGTTTGTCCTTCCAAAGGAGCAGGACACGTAAGGGGAAAAGCTCACGCCACTCTCGCCTCGCCGCAGGAAACCTTTCAAAACACAAGTTTCACTTTCAGCGCGGACCCGACCACGGCGCTGAACCGGTATCTAACACATACTGCGTGTTTATGCTGAGCAAAACAATTTCTCGGACAAGTAAGTTTTTAAAAACAGCTGGCGGCTGGAAAACGTCAGAATACTTGTATAAAGCTCCAGAGAGAGAAGAAAAGGGGGAGGGAAAAAAAAAAGAAAAAGCCATATCCCTGCTGCATCCTTTTCTCCTACAGCAACAACGCGGCTGATCTCCTGTGGCCAGGAGCCAACAAAAGTAGAGCCGGCTGCCCCACGCTGCTCTGCCCCGCTCCCAAAGAAAGAAAAACACCTCGGCTGCATCGGGGCAATGCAAATCTGCTTCATTCGCTGAAGGGATTTTTCTTGCTGATAGAAAACGCACTAACAGCTCCCCTCCTTCAAAGAAACCAAGCTCTTAAACATGTAAGCATCTGAAAGAGGGAGAAAAAAAATTATACATATATATATATACACACACACACACACACACACACACACACACACACACATACACACACATAATGGGGAGTTGGTTACAGTTTTCTTTGCAGTCTTTCCTTGGCTTGCTCAATTTTTCGACTCACAGCTAAAGCCGAGTCCATCACCGCTCTCAGAAGCGGGGACTTTTTTCCTTTAAAAAGAAGAGCCCAAAGCCATAGGAAGAGCGCAAGGTCCCAGAAGGAGGTAAAGGGCTTCCAAAAAGGAAAAAAAAAAGAAAGGCGCCTCCAGTATTTACACCCACGGAAAAATCTGTCTGGTCCGGAGCAACTCATCTGCGATCACACAGGGAGGCTGGGGCAAAGCCAAGCGTCACAGCGAGGTCTCACGTGAGGCTGCAGCCAGCGCTTCAAATGCACGACCTGGAGGAAGGCGACAGAAGCGCCTTCCCCGTAAGGACCTGCCTGCAGCGGGCGAACACGGGAGGGCAGGTCACCGGACAGGCTCCGGTTGTGCCGCTCGGGCGACTCTGCGAGGGTCTGCGACAGCGGCGGCTCCTCCTCGCGCAACCCAAGTGGTGCTGTTCGCCCTCCCTGGGCCTCCCGTCCATCACACGGGAGAGGAGGTCGATGACGGCCTCCTTCTCCCTTCCATCAGGAGGCCGTTAGCTAGCGCGGGAGGAGACGTCTTTAAAAAGGGTGGAGGTGCTACACGCAGCAGCAAGCAAGCAGGAGAAACTGAGGCATGAAGACGGCGGGGGAGCCCTGCCCAGCACCAGCATCACCCCCCGTCCCATCTTCCAGGGACGGATTTGCTCTTTCACCCGGGCGGGAGCGAGCGCGTCGGCCCGGCCCGGAGGAGCCCCAGTCCCGGATGGGGCCTTCAGGCCCTGCGGTGACACAAAGTGACCATCCCTGCAGGAAACGCCACGATAATTCCCTTCGTTTCTGAAATAATCCCTTCACCGAGAGACGGCTGCTGGCATTTCCTCCGGCCTCGCTAACTAATGGCTTCGGGCGGTTTATTATTCCTTGCCATCCGCCTCCGAGAGGAAAAGCAAAGCCACCGCGGCGGCCGCAAACACATCGTCATCCTTGCCGGCTTTCCCCTACAGCCGCTTTTTAGCTCCTGCCTTCAAACTTTTAATTTCCAGGGCGCAAATCGCGGCGTTCAGGAGACGCGCCGGCGGGAGCGCAGCGGCGGGACGAGGGCGGAGGGGAGCGAAGCGGCGAGGCCGCGGCGGTCTCCTCCGTCCCCTGCCGCGCGTCGGGGACCCGGAGCGAGCGGCCGCGGGCCCTGGTTTCGATTAAGGCAGACGTTGGGCAACGGAGGGGGAAAAAAAAAACCAAAAAAAAACCCAAAAAACAACAAAAACCCCAACGCAGCGCTTCCAAACGAGGTGAATCACGCTTTTCTGCGGAGATCCCCGAAGAGCTCACTGCTGTTTGTAATAAAAACGCAGAGCGAAACACAGAGCCGGGCCCGAGCTGGAAGCGGCTTCGGGGGAAACGGGCGGCGGCGGCGCTGCCGGGGCGGCGAGGGCCGAGCGCCCTCCAACGGGCGAAACACCCGCGGGGCCCAGGCGATCGGGGCTCCACGCGCGCCCAGCCGGCGATGACTCTCCCGGGAAGCACCCGGCGAAGGCAACAGCCCAGGCGCGAAAGCGGGGGTCTCAGACACGGCTGCGATTTCTCGTCGCCCGCGTGGCCCGGGTTTGGGGGAAGCTCGGGGCGTTAAGGTAGGCAGACGGCCAGCAGCTCGACGCACGGTTTTGGTAGCTCCCCGCTTTCCGCACGTTGCGAACTCCAGCGCCCGCTTGGCGTTGCCAGTTCCTGCTCGACGTCGTCGCGGCCTCTCCTCCTTCCAGACGTTTCGGCGTTTTCCGGAACCGTCTCTACAGTTAGCCCGGCGAAGAGCTTTGCCCACGCCGGGACAGCACGAGGACAGGGTTTTTCCATCCCTCCTTCCACCCAAACCAAGGGTCGCTCCCCAAAACCAGCCGGGACAGAACTGCCCGACTGCAGCGTTAACCCCTCGCAGGTCAGGAAAGGCAGAAACATCACGGCAAAGGGCCGGGGGCCTCCTCTGCCCTTGGCCGCTGCGCTGCGAGGGGATGGAAGGGGCGCGGAGCGCAGAGGGGCTCGCCCCAGCTCTGTTCTCCCGCTGCCGCCCGCCCTCGGGCGGCCCCTCCGCCTCCGTCTCCCCGCTCCGTAAAACGGGGGCAACGACAGGGATCCCTTCCTGCGTGCGGGAGGATACGATGACCGATTACTTTCACCCCCCTCTCCCTCTCGTTTCCCGCTTGTTAGCTTTGGAAGACAACAACAGCCACCACCACCACCCACAAAACACTTTGGCGCTCAGCTGTTCGAGCTCTAGTCGCCCCTCCGTACAACTCAGAGCAGTGGGTTTTCTCCTCCACTTCTGGCTCCGGTCAAGAAAAAACAGCACCCCAGAGCCAGGCCGAGGGGGCTCCCGCACCTCGCCAGCGGTTTGGGTTAGCCCTGTGCTCGCCGCTGCTTTTAGCGACGGGACGTTCGTTACAAGCCAGACAGCTGGCCCGCATCCCTAAACCACAATAGGAGATGACTAATCCGCGGCATTAGGAAGGATCCGCGCAGAACCCCCCCACGCTCTTCGGGTTATTCAGCAATCCGCCACAAAAAGGTTTTTGTCCGCGATTGTCCCCTTCTCCTTTCAGTAAGTGGAAGCTATGAGGTAGTCAGGTCCTCCTGGGTCCTTACAGCCCTTTTCCTCCCCAAAAGAAAGCCCAACACGTGAGCAGCTCGGAGGCCAGCAGAAAGATGACTAAGGGGTTCACGGCTCCTTGCTGCCCTGATATTTTTGATTTATATAGCAGCACAAAATGTTTATCCAGTACCACCTATCTGATAACAAACAGCTTTTCCCCAGGTGGATTTTTCCCAGGTATTATCACTTTAGCATCCAAGTCGGCTCCACACACTCACACAGAAAAGCCTCTTTCCCAAATCCCCAAGCCTCCACTGCCTTTGCCATCTCCGGCTAAGCTTTTCGCCTCCAGAGCTCCTCTGGGTCCCTTGCTTCTGCCCCCAGGTGACAATCCCTGCAGCTCCCCTAGCAGAAACCCCTATCTTCCAGGAGAGATTTAGGGATTCTCATCATATTCCCCAACCGTAAACCAGAAGGGATAATGCCAACATCCTTTAGGCTGCTTGGAGATCCAACAGACGAAGAGCCCTAGAACATGAGCTATACTTTCTTCTAGTTATAAGCGTGCCTTGTCCTGCGTCCAGCTTGCAAGAGCAAAGACAGTCGAAAGGTAATTTGCTGAAAGAACAACTTCTAGGTCAGTCTGACATTTGTTGTCCTGTGCCTGGGAAAACATTCCTCACAAAAATTGGACTTTACTGCCGTGGGAGAGCTTGCAATCAAAATTAATGTGGCAGAGGACTCGCTAGCTGTCATCAGCTGTGATAGAGGCCCCCGCCAATGCCTTGTCATTGCAGCAAGGCGCAGCACAGACAACCAACTTCGTTCTGCCAGTTGCCAAGTGCTATTTATATAAATAAATGAACGCGCACATAAATAGACAGACACAAAATAAACGTTCACAATCATTGCTTCCTTCTCCCCCGTGCTTTTGTTTGGGTTTTCTAATTCCTTGTGGTCTCACTTCTTATCCCACTCATCCTTTTCATAAGTGAACGCAATGTACATCTTCCTCATGCTGCCTCCTCCTTCCTCTCTCTCCCACCATATACGGACAGAGCAACCACTATACCCAAACTCCTCGGTCCGTTCAGGCCATGAGACCATCCGAAAGGACTCCCTCCTGTCACGCCAGAGGATGCAACAGGAATAACGTCAGGACGACCTCTCTGTTCCCAGAGGATGACTCCCTTTTAAAGATGATGGCTCACATGCAGCAGGACGAGGGCATCCACCTCCGTTTCTCTGCCTTGTTCTCACCAGCCAAAGGGCAGCGTAATGCGATGGCTGGCACATCTGACCACGGCTGAGGAGACTCGAGCTCAGCTACCACATCTGGTGCTAGTCTATTGGGCAATCTAAGAGAAGAAACCGTCCCCATCAAGCACCAGGTATTATTATTCCCATTTCTGGCTTATTCTACTATGCAGCATTGGACATGCAGAAATTAGCCTCAGTTCAAACCTCATTTGCAAGGAAAGAACATTTTAAAAAAAAGACTATTTTTTAAGCCATTTGTCTAGGGATAGGCTCACTTCAAAAAAATGATCTGAAACAGAGCTCTCAATATCTTCAGGAAGAAATATTGTGTAGGACACACCAACGCGGACTGCTTTCTTGTGTGGCCCAGTCTTACCAGCAGTACTACACGACAGGCTCAAAATTTCATCTTCTGTCAAGAGGGCTTGAAGGAACTACTGGGAGAGAGAGAGATGAGGTAGCACTTTTGTTGGGCTTCTTCGTGGACCAAAAAAAATGCTGCAAGCCACAAAAAGACAGTTAGTGAATACCTTTCTGTTTAAAGTGTTCCTCAGTGGAAAATTGGAACGGTGATTAAAGGATTCCCCTGCCTCAGAAAAGTATTTTTTCCACAGAAAAAAACTTCTCTTTTGTTTTTTGTTTGTTTGCTTGCTTTTAATCTAAGAACTGAATGTCTAGAGACCAAGTATTTCAGTGTCAACGTGCTACTGCAGGGCCTCACAGGAATCTCACTGTTGATGTCCCTTAAGGGGAGAATTTAGACATCTAAATGCCCCATGGCTCACCCTTCCTCTCCAGGGAGACTGCGCAGTGCATCCTTCAGCCCAACCAGACAACCTGGTCAAGCAGAAAAAGGGGAACACCAAGTACTAAAGGAACAACCAATCCTAGGGATAACAGCAGCACTTCCAAAGCAATCTTTTCCTCCGCCAAACTCTGCTGAAAACAAGGAAAAACAAGCGTCCCAAACAAGTCAATTAAAACTTTCTGAGCTGCAAACACAAACCAAGTCGCCACTAATTCCACCTCCTTCAGCCACTCCCCACCTCGCAGACGAGACTCGATCATCCCGCGAGCCAGACTTGTTCCAGCTAGTCCAACTAAGTGAAGCAACAATTCAGCACACTCCAACGCCCTTCATCTCGTGGGGCCGGTCGGTCTGAATCCTCAGCCCCGGATGTGAGAGAAGCAGGACGCTCACTATTTGCACTTCCTCCATCACAGAGCTCTGGGTAACTCTGAGCACACAGCTACAGCTGGTCTGGTTATAGGTAAAAAGAAAAACAACGAAGGAAGTAATGTTCTCCCAAGCACCAGTGCCATAATTGGGAAGAATGGTTTGATCCCCAGCGTAATAAAATTAAACGCAAGTGGCAGCCAACAATCCTAAAGCTTTCAACAGAGAACAGCATAATCCTACTGGTGATCTATAAACGGAGATAAGGAGTGGATGGGTTGCAAATGCAAGATTCTTCTACAGTTTTATGTAACTTTTGTACTGAATGATTCACCCAATGAAACCTTATTTTCCTTGTTTCCAAGTAAGCATCTGGTTAACTGTATATATACTGTATAGCTACAGCCTTCAAAAATGACAGCAGGAATTTTCTCCCTTTGCAACAAAAAAAAAGCAAATATGTTATTTAAGAAAAGTCTCAAAAGCTTTGCTCAAAAGCATCCTGAAATGGCTTGGTATGGTCCCCACCCAACAACTTGCAGCAAATGCTACCCTGTGAGCCAGCCCCGGCTGTGCTGGATTGTCCAATTTGCCTGCAGCTGCAGAAAGCCAACTCCAAATTTCTCTGGTCAGTTTTGTAAACATCTTGGACGTATTTCAGCATGAGCTGAACACAACTCCAGCGATTCAACTTGGACAGCTGCTACCGCCAGGACACGCTTTTAAACAGACGGGCTACGTGCGCATGTGTTTTTTTCTGCATGTGTCTAGGAAGCCTAGAGGGATTCAGGAAAAGGATTTTTCTCTTTGGCGTCCAGAGTTCTTTTTTACTAGCACAAGTGCCACTAAAATATGCCTGACAATTGTAAATGACAACTTGTTTTCATGCTTACTAGGCCCTCAGCGACTGCAAAGCTGACTACAAGCTTATTCTAAACCATAGCATCAGAAGTGGAATTCCAAGTGAATTTGCGTGCATATGTCTCCAACAGCTTCTGAGATGCCTTTTTTTTTTTTTTTTTGCCCCCCGAATTCTTTCGGCACAACCTTAGTGTTTTATGGCATTAGTTCCATACGCAAATAGGATATTAAATCTACCTTAGCTCTTATGTCAGTGTCAGTGAAATAACTTCGCACACTGTCCAAGGGGCGATGTTTTTGCTCTGCAAATCAAAACTGAATGCATAGCAAGGCCAAAATGTTTGGGATTAGGAATATAAACATCAGTAATTAATAGCTATACAGTTTATGTAAGAGTGATATTCTTCCTCCCAAAAGAGGCTGGGTGTCTACAGCTCAAAGTTGGCAGTCTACCCTTAAACTATCTGAAGTAAAATGTGTGCATAAGAAATATAATCTCATCAACACTGTCAATAAAGAACATCTGAGTAATTCAAATCTTAAAATTGCATAGCCTGTAATAATTCTGCTAGATTCAGTGCCAAACAAGCAGAAGAAGCGCCATGGGGTGGGATTTAAGATTTAGGATGAGTTTCAGGCTCGTATATCAGGTATGATTTTGGGATCACACTCCTCCATCTCCCCTCTCTGAAACAACCTGCTGCACTGTGCTGCAATGGTACCAAACACCCAAGCCCTGCGGGCTCTGGGGAAAAGCATCTGATGTCTCCTCGTGGCACCTCACTAGCAATATTATAAATCCTAGTTTTGATGGTGGCACCGTGCCTACCTCTTAGACAGGCTCTACTGCAGCAGAGACAAACTCTGCTGGAGTTTGGAGAGGACTCCGGAGACATCTTACCTGTTTGCCGGAGTGGACACTGTTTTTATTCCTGTTGTTGTCCAGGAGCCCGCCGCATTTGCCCAACGCTGCCAAATCCTTCATAATAGAGTTCAGAGCTTCTTCTGCATCTGCGAAAGAAGAAGAGAAAACTGAAGTGGACCAGGCAGCTTTGCCCCCGAAAGCACCGAGTGAAAACAGTGCCATGCATGCGGTCTTTCAACCTGAATGGTTCATAGTCCTGATGCCCAAACCTTCCTACTACAGAGGCATTCAAAGACAGCTCAGCACAGTCCCTCCCAGCCCACTGCGTGTCTGAAGTACGGGTTTCTTCATCGCAGGAGAGACAGAGCTCTCTAGAAAAGGCAGTAGATGGGCACGGGCTGCCACCACCTCAACAGCTCCTGCATCCAATAGCCCACACCCGCTGCCCTCTGGGCCCTTAGGAGAGACACCCGTAGGTTAAATGCAATGTCTGGAGGGCCGGATCCCATCTGCAAGCTGGGTGTTCTGTAGGATGGCAACTTTTCAGGACCCAGTGAGCTCATGCAGGGAGCGGTGGGAGAACAACCTGGTTCTTCATCTCCCCTTCATTTCCAAGACTTCATTTAAGATGCTCGAGAGGTGCAATGGATTGTCAGAACAGGAGTTGGTGGGAAACAAGAGGAAAGGACAAGAAACCCAGCAGAAAAGGCAACAAAATCCAACTGTCCGGGATGGAAGAGAGACATGCGCTGAGAGGAAATAGAGAATTTCTGATTTCTGCTGTAATTGAAGAATTTCGGTGCACTCACTGGATCTGAAACCCATCCACTCCTTTTTAACACTTTCACATCTATGGTCATGGTCTTTTAAACCAGCTATAAACTATTGCATTTCAGGGGTAAATAGTGGATCCAATCTTGTTCAATTTCTTCATCAGTGACCTGGAGGAAGGGACAGAGTGCACCCTCAGCAAGTTTGCTGATGATACTAAACTGGGAGGAGTGGCTGGCACACAAGAGGGCTGTGCTGCCATGCAGAGGGACCTGGCCAGGCTGGAGAGATGGGCGGAGAGGAACCTCATGAAGTTCAACAGAGGCAAGTGCAGGGTCCTGCCCCTAGGGAGGAATAACCGCATGCACCAGGACAGGCTGGGGGCTGACCTGCTGGAAAGCAGCACTGCAGAGAAGGACCTGGGAGTGCTGGTGGACAACAAGTTAAGCATGAGCCAGCAATGTGCCTTTGTGGCCAAGAAGGCCAATGGGATCCTGGGGTGCATTAGGCAGAGTGCTGCCAGCAGGTCAAGGGAGGTGATCCTGCCCCTCTCCTCAGCCCTGCGGAGGCCTCACCTGGAGTGCTGTGTCCAATTCTGGACTCCTCAATGCAAGAGAGACATGGAGCTCCTGCAGTGAGTCCAGTGAAGGGCTGCTAAGATGATGAAGGGACTGGAGCATCTCTCCTCTGAGGAAAGGCTGAGAGAGCTGGGCCTGTTCAGCCTAGAAAAGGGAAGACTGAGGGGGGATCTGATCAATGTGTATAAGTATCTGAAGGGAGGCTATGAAGATGATGGGGCCAGGCTCTTCTCCATGGTGCCCAGTGACAGGACAAGAAGCAACAGGCAGAAACTGAAGCACAGGAAGTTCTGTCTGAACATGAGGAAACACTTCTTTCCTGTGAGGGTGACTGAGCACTGGCACAGGTTGCCCAGAGAGGTAGTGGAGTCTCCTTCCTTGGAGATATTCAAAACCCACCTGGATGCAATCCTGGGCAACACGCTCTAGGTGACGCTGCTTGAGCAGGGGGCTTGGACTAGATGATCTCCAGAGGTCCTTTCCAGCCTCCACTATTCTTTGTGAAATACCAACTACTATCACTAAAAGATCGATTAAGGACCTGGGGCACGGTATACCCATTAGGAGGGAGTGACAACCTGTTGCATGCTGCCATGGTCATAATACAGTCCAGAGGGACAGGCATCAGGCACATGCAGCTTATTACTGTATAAACACAAATACAGCTACTGCATTCTGTGTAAAACCAAGTGTCTCCAGGAAGAGAATAGGCCTGTAGATCTAACTCAAAGTCTGCAAATACGTGAGAGATTACAAAAACTATAGGAAATCCAAAATGCGGGCTGGGTCCAAATACTGAGGTTCATTTCCCAGGGAAAAACCTTCCCTGGATCCTCATGCTCAGATGCAGCACCACCTCCTCTTTTTCTACTCTTCTTCTGTCATGTGTGGCTAGGTTATATCAGGACTGACCCTGCAACAAAAAGGGATTTCTCATGCATGCTGCGTACCCAGCACCATTTCATTAGAGAAACAATGGGGAAAAAAATGGGGAGGTGGGGGGCAAGTGTTTAAAATACAGGGTCCTTTTCATTTTAGAGCTCAGAAAATAATTTTCTTGCAGCAGGCAACATGTGTGTGTGTGTATTTTATATATATATATATATATACACACACATGTATATAAAAAGCACATGTATAAATATATATTGACAGCGCAGTTCCACTCCCCTTCCATCTTTCCCTTTCCATTGAAAACAGGCAGGGGAGGGAGCATAGCCTGAAATGCTACCCTATAGCATTCAAGAAAGTGTAAAAAAATCAACCAGCCAAAACAAAAAACCCACCACACTTTCATTTCCAGTTCAGGAAAGAACAAGAGACCTAGAATTTTCCCATACATTTTTTTTTTAAGGGACGTCTGGGGAAAAGAATATTTTTCCAGAGATTTTGTAGTAGGAAAAAATAAAAAATAAAAACTTTAAAAAAAAGCTTCATGGTGGAGAACGAGTTTAATCACACAACAACAACAACACAAACACCCACACACTGCCCTCCAGGAACTTTCCACCAAAACCATCATCACTAAAAAAACCCTCTCCCTTCTCTCCCCTCTTTTTTTTCCTTCTTCCAGCCTGAGTGACAACAAGACTTTCCCGAACTCACTGCCCCGGAGCGCTGTCCGCAACCTCACAGCCGAGCAGGACTCCCACCTGCCACCGCACAGCTGGGCTGCTGCTAGCAAAACCCCTTGGCCAGCCTCCGCTCTCCCATTTTTGGAGACACCCCTGGACGTGCCCAGCAGGGTCTGCAATGAGATCGATTTTGGGCTAAGCCACGGATGCCCTGCAACCATATCCCAGGACAGCAGACAGGAGCAGGGGAGTGCTTTAACTCAGGAGAGTCATCCAGTTTCTCCCAGGTCTTTCTTTAGAGATATGAGGACTCTGGGAACACAGGCGGAGCCACTGTGTAAGCGACTGGAGATGAGACCACTGCGTCGTCCTGGGGATTTCTGTTTTGCTTGAAAATCCAGGGGCGTTTCTGATGTTCAGTAAGGACTGAGTTTATATTATTCTTTTCTCAGAGCTGTAACTGTATCTTTCCCCCTGTACCTACCCATCAATTTTGTCACCTTTTGAGCCTGCCAGATTTGGGTTTAAAAATCACCGGTGCTATGTCCCCACCAGGACGACTGTTAAAGTCTCCTAAGAAAAGCCAAGATAAGAGTCTGCCAGGGGCTTCCTTTTGCAGCTCTCCCAACACTGCAAAGTAAGAAGAGCCCACTTGCTTTCAGTAACTGGCTAAATTTAACCCATTTGCAGAAAGGCACTTATGCAGCCTACAACCAGTAGCATCAAAACTGGGCCCTAGCTGTCCTAAACGAGGTCCCAGAAGGAAAAAGAAGAAGAAAATATATTTCTTATAGTTAGGCTGTCAACTCTGCCTCTTTGCTTCTCCATCTACTAAAAAGCAGATATTAAACAGCATTCTGGAGTGCATTTTAGAGGGTTTTTTTCCCCCATCTGCCAAAACATGAAATACAAATCCATGCCATCACTATGAGAATTGCTACAACACTAGATAAGAAAGCTTCTTCCTATACAAGCACGAAAGGTTGTGGTATGCCTTTGGAGCATGAAACAGCTGCATATCAGAACACACTTTTTAAAGCACAAGCAGAAATTAGTTACTTGCTCAAACAGCTATGTGGTTTTCAGTCCGAGCGAGCTGCAACATCAGAGCAACTAGAGCTGAACCCCCAACTATTCAAAACAAAGCGAAGAAACCTCACACCACGCTTCGAGGCAGCGTCGGAGCAGAAGCAGAATTTGCATCATCGATTGCAAAACGGACATTTCCCGGTGCTCTTCCAGACAGCTTCGCACAGGGTCTGATGGTTTCCAGACGAGTCCTCTTGCCCATCCTAATTGCTGCTCTCGGGGTCGCCAAGCTGACTCCCTGGAAGGGTGGAGGACTTTGTTCCATGGAAACGAGCAGCCAGTTCAGGCAAAATTCAAACAAGCATTGAAGCTCACTGGATAATTAAATCCAAATGCCATTCCCAAGTCTATTCAGCAAAAGGGGCGTCATACACTGCTTGCTCTGCATTTGGCTTGGTCCAAGCGAACGGAGAGTGCAAGCTGCATGGCTCTTCCCAAGGGGAACCACCAGGAAACCCATGCCCAAGAGATGTGCAAAATCAGGTTCTGCTGATCTGCTGATGGAAGGACATGGGTATGCTTCAGCCTTGTGAAAAGGCGGAGCTGAGACCGTGCAGCTAACATACATACCTTCTTTGGCTTTGCCACATCTCCAGAGCAAAACAACTGCGAGCTACACGACACCAGTGAAGTACCTCGCAGAGCTCAGACAGACTCAAAGACTCCAGGAACCTCCTGACTTCACACAATGTGGGCAGGTTCCTGCTCCTGAGCAACTGTCTGGCCCAGCACCGCTCTCATGCCTTTATTGCACAAATCCACACAGCAGAGCTGCAGGTTGACAGGACGAATTGCTTGCTGGGGAAAGAGTTGGCTTCATTTTACAAGGCACGCAAGCAGGAATATTTCCGCTATGGAAAATCAGAACAAATTAAACCTGATTACACAGCCAATAACACTACAACACCAGAATCAACTGTGTTTGGCACTGTCCCTCCGTCCCCAATGTTCCTCTTCATTTACCCTCTTTCCTTATTTTCAGCCATTTCTCTTACTAGTGAATTCATTATTCCCTACTCCTGCCAATACCCCAATTTTGCACTTTTTAAATCACCTTCCTGTGACAACAAAACTCATTCGATCATGCTGCCAGACCACCCCTAACGATCAGGGACCACCTTCAACCAAATATAATAGAGGTCTAGAGGTCTCAAAGATACTAATTTCCCAAAGGTTTGGAGGGAGGGAAAGGTTGAATATCCACAGTCAGGTAGAGGAGAGAAATAACAAAGAAGAAATCAGTCAAGAGCACTTCTGAGGAGCAATGACCAGTTGGGCCACCAGCACACATAGCTCCAAACCAGATACAGCCCACAGTACCTTTTTGTCCTGCCAAACGAGAAAACGTGGAGGGACCTAGCGATGCTGTGGGAGCTACAGGGGACATGGGAGGGAGCTAGGGGCAGCAGGGAGGAGATGGGTGGGACACCAAGAGACTCTGAAGGTAAATGTTATTAACGTGGCACAAGCAGAGAGAAAGCGTAGAAGATGCTGAATGCATATCTACAGCGGTCAGGCAGCCTTAGTTACACTGCTCAGTGAAAATCTGGTTTTATTGCTGTGTTGCCCTAAAGCAGTGTGGAGGCTTTGAATCCCCATCAGATGAGAGGGGCACATGTTTTCTGCTATAGCATCACCTATGTGGTTTGTGCTCTTTAAAAAAAAAGACAAAACATGGTCAAAAATTTAAAAGTTAGCAAACAACACCAAAGTGAATTTGATGAGCCTAACATAAATCCACATTCAAGCCAATGGGAACTTCTCCCAAGCAGTTTCAGTCTACAAACAATACAAAGTAGAATTGGCGTTAAAGAGATTCAGAGGACTATGCCCATGATTCAGTGACTGCAATCACTTTTACCCAAGATTTTGTACCTACAGCTCTGATTATTGCATCCCATGCTTACGGGTGTCTCCTGCTACCCAGATGCGCTGTCCTTCCCTGAGAAGGGAACATTTCGTACTTTTAATAAAGTCCCCTGACCCATTTTGGCAGGATCTTGTATCAAAGCCTGCACACCTCATCCTCTCAACAAATTTTCAGTTGTGTGAGCCATTAAGACAGGCAGGTCCCAAGTGCTACCAACGCGAGTTTAGGCTATTCAGCACTTGGCAGAATCAACTACGAAGTAAAATCCATTCCATTCAAAAAGCCACAACATGACACATCTCTCTGCCCTTCAGATAAATATTTCTGGAGCTGGTGCACGGCTTCAGTTCCAGTGTGCGTGCAGAAGAGAGGAACCTGGAGTTTCAGTCTTAGTAGAGCAGACTTACTTCTGAATAAGGCAGAAATAAGGCAGAAAAAAATAAGGCAGAAATAGTGAGCCTGAAGGTCAACATGGACCACCCAAAACAATTTGACAGTTAGAAAGGAAAGCAAATGAAGAAGGGACAAAGGAATAATTTAGCTGTGTTCAGATGGTCTAGACAGTGCTGTTATTGTTGGCTGCACTAATAGGTCATTACTAAGAGGCAGCTTACGGTAGTTCCATGAAGCTGCTGCCATCAACAATGCAAAAAAATAAAAAGCACCAGCTGTATGAAGCATAAAAAAAAAAAAAAAAAGGCTGCAGAAGTAAAAACAGGGTCTGGTAAAACATTACCAGTTCTGATTTCTGCCTCTCTCACACAGGGCTTCCGCTGGGAAAAGTCAGGGAAAAATCCGAGGTGTTGCAGAAGGGCAGAAAATTGTCTTCTGAGTCATCGCTGAGCCAAGGCTGTAGCATGTAGCTAAGGGGCTGCATGCTGTCATATACACTTCCGCTTGGATCAAAAGTAAAACCACAGCCGTGACCACTTGTGGTCACTGAAGATCCCACTGTGCTTTTTGCAGCCGTGGTGTTGATAGCCCAGTTCAGTTGCTCTGACTGTGTAAATTCCAGCGGCACCCTCCATCGCTAGCATCCACCTTCTCCGGAAGGTGACGCAACCGCTGGGTATATTCCCAGGCGGAGAGAAGAGTTCTGCAAAGGCTGAGGCTTACAGAGTAGAAACCCGATGGGAGGAGGGGATGAACAAAGGATGGGAAGCCTCACACAAATGTTGTCACCTTCAGTAAAAGTCTGTTCAAACCCACAGTTTGAACATACAGTGAAAAGCAATCAAACGTAGTAAGACAGAACGTAAAGAAGTAAGGAACGACTTGACTAGGGCACTCCAACAATCTTAACTTTGGCCTATGAAGGACACCAGCCTGTCATTTTTCTTTTTCTAAAATATGTATTTTTGGATTAATTGATTCGAGACATTCAGGTATTTATCATTTACCAAAAAGATGCCTCAACTGAAACACAAGATCCACTGCTCAGCACCATTCAGTACCCTGCAAAGGACAGTCCCTGTCCTGGCGGGCTTTCAGCTAAACTATCAGAGGGGAAGAGAGATGATCAATTATTTATGTCCGATTTTAAGGTTGAGCGATGGAGACAGATAAGTCTTGACCAAGACTGCACAAGTCTGCAGCAGAACTAATCCATGTGTGAATGGATTTTAAATCCAGAAAGGACTTAACTTGCTCTAGCCTTCCTGACTGTATATAAAGGCCACAGAAATTCATCTAGCAGTGTCTACATCATGATCTTGACCTTGGATCAAGCAAAATCGTTTCTTTTGGAAAGTTGTCCAGAAAATCTGTTTGAAGAAGTAGTAATTCCAATACCCTCACCATAACAAAACCTTTCTAAATTCCAGTTTGAGTATAGTTAGCTTCATATTCCACTCATTAGCTCTTGATATCCCTGTATCTTTTAGAGAGACCTATACTAACAGAAACCTCACCCCCCCCCCATCATCTGCAGGCACATAGACTATGATCCTATGCCCTTTTAACCCCTCTTCATGTAACTAAATGGACTGAAAACACATCAGTTCTTACATTCGAGCAGCTCTTAACTCATTCCTGTAGCTGCTATTCCTGTAGTTGTCCTGTTCTTCTTTTATCTTTATAAAGGAGCACAGCGCACAGCTGGAGTACCTTTCTCTCTAATGCAACGTTCAATAGCAACAATACCTTTTCTTTTGTAGTTGTATTGTGAAAATAGAGCAACAGCAAACTTGTCCTACACATTACAGCAACTGGACCACAAGCAACCTGTCTACCCACTGCCTTTACCAGAAGGCTGATGTTCTACCAGACCTGGGTTTGCTTTTCTGGTCCAGGGAACGAGACTGCACTAGCTTCTTGCACAAAGCACGTTTCAAAGAACCTGCTTGTGAAGATAAATGTTGCCTTTCCTCCAAAAGCCAGCAGGGAAAATGAATGTGGAGACAAAGCTCTTGCCAGGAAAGAAACAGCATCCTAGCTGGGGAAAAGACTCAGACCCTAGAGTTTCTTCAGCAGCTACCAACACCTTCAGCAGATACGTACTGCCACCAATGTACATAGCCAGCCAATAGCTGAAGGGATCAGCTAGTAACTACTACCCAGTGACCATCCCAGTAAATATTAAGAAGGAGAACAGGGACCTCCTGAGCTAGAAGCACAAGCTCAAGTTATAAACCTAAGAGCATGGCTTGGACCATAACAAGCTGCTAGGCAAGTACAGGGGGGATCTAGATACAGCCCGCTACAAATATCGCTCTGCAACCCATCCCCCTTAAAAATCACTGTCTTAAAAGCACTTATCTCCCTTAAAAACAACCTGTGGCAAAGCAGATTGCTGTATGCATCCATCTAGTGACAGAGATGCAGATGGTCCTCCATTTAAATTTAAACCCAACGCCACTAACTAGAGCAGCAGTGTTCAGTATCTGATAAAAAGTATCCCATTACCCTTGCCCAGTTCAGATTGCTACATACTGTAGCAGCCACTGGTGCAGCACCTTCCTTTTGCAAGTCAGCAAAGGCTTGCAAGCAGCCGGATCCTGATGTCCTTCACCCTCTTGCAACCCCACCCAAGAGATCGCGAGGTCACCCCTGTGCACAACTCAAGGGCAGAGCACAGCTTAGTAGGTCGCACAGAGCAATTATACCCAAGGAAGTGAGGAAAGACCCTTCTGATAGGCAGGATTTCTTGGCAGGAGTTCGCTTAGTGACGTCTTCAGCACAGGACACGTGCAAACTCATGATAAATTAACGCTGGGGGGGGGGGTTCTGAGGTTTCTTGAAACCACGTTTCTCCTCACCAAGGAGCGATGATGCTAAAGGCTCAACCTTCTAATACAAAGGCCAACTAAATTGTGTGTGTGGCTGTGCCCTAAAAACAAAAACATCTCACAGATCCTTTCCTCAGGTGTAGGCCACATTTTGGGAGTCCCTGCCTCCTACATGCACCCTAGGCTACTGCTCAGGTGAGCCACACAACTACTGGTGAAACCACCTGGAGAGCAGACCAGAGTCCCTACCGAGATTAAAAACCAACTCTTCCCCTTACATCCCCTTGCAAAAAGGGGCAGGAATAAGTGGCCAGGAAGGGGCTTGGGGGAAAGGCAAGAATCTGTTTAAAACAGCTAAACTAGCTGTCATTTGTAAAAGTGACATTTTTACCGATGGGAAAAAAAAAATCAGTAAAACTGAATACCACTTAAATAACCCTAATTCTGATCACGACAGAGATAGATTCAAACCAATCTCAGAAAGACTCGCGTACACGACTACGGCGACACTCCCAACGCAACGTTAAGCACATGGGCTCTTAACCTATCTATTTAACAGCTCTGTTTATCCATCTCAGCTTAAGCGAGGCCCTTAAAACACTAAGTGATGCTATGGTACCTTGCAAACACCAAAACCCTTTCGAGGGCGTTATGAGGCAAGTATTACCACCTGTTTCGAGGCGCAGCAGCTAAGCCACGAGCCGTACAAGAAGTCCTCCTTGGTGGAGGGCCGTGACACCACACCGATGGACCCTCACCCCGGAGAGTCCCTCGGGACAGGCGGAAGGGAAAAGGCCTCGACTTCAAACGCGTTTGGTTTCGCTCAGCAGGGGAGGGAGGCAGGGCCGCCTCCGCACTTCATTGCGACCCCTCCGCTCCCCAAACAGCGATCCCGTCGCCAGCGCCGTCCGCAGTAAAACTCCACGGGGTCGGGGCGGACGGACCGGCGTTTTCCCGTGCTCTTCCCGCAGCATCTCCCTCGGCACGCGCCTCCCGGCGCGGACCCCCATCGAGCCACCCTCCATCGCCCCCTCAAAATCACAGCCTCCCCAAACCCTCGGACCCGCCTCCGGCCGCCCCAGAGCCAACGGGGAAAACCCCTGGGTTAAAAGCGGGTGGTGTTTCTGGGGGAGGGTTGGGGGGGGGGGGGGAAGAGAGCATATTTGCTAAAAAGTGAGGAAATGGCAGCCCCCCCCTCAAAGTGAACCACTGGTGATTCAGATCCTGAAGCAGGAGAGATGCAAAGGTTTAATAACCACAGATTCGCAGGTTTTCGATCTTATAGAGTATTTTTCGCCGCTTTTTTGCTGCACCGGCCCCAAACCCCGTTTCGGGGCTGGGTGGGCTCCAGCAAGGGCCAGGCCCCGTTGCCGGGGCGACCGCGGGGCCCCTGTTGCCGTGGTGACCACGGGGCCTGGCAGGGCGGCAGCGGGGCGGCGGCGGCGGCTCGCCGAGGCCGCCGGCGGCACGCACCCACACCAGTCAGCACCCCAAAACCGCGCTCAGGGCACGATCAGGCTTTGCACGGCCTGCAAGCGCAGAACCGAACGAAAGGGTCGTCTCAAACCTCCCCAGGGCAGGGAGGGATTGAGCGGGCCGCATCGCGGTAGCACAGGTACTACTAGCTCGCGGCGCTAGATCCTTGAAAAATAAAAAATACCACATTTAAGAAAGCTTTGTTTACCTGTAACTCCACTGAGTATTTAAAAAAAAAAAAAAAAAAGGGGGCCTGATTGGTTTTAGGGCACAGTGCATTTTCTGCTGCACCATCTGCCTCACGAGCTCCTCACCACTTCACAGGTACCAGCTACTGGTTTCTCCCTCTCATCCCACAACCACCTTTCACGGCTTTTTACTAACCAGACACTAGTTACCTTTTCCTCTCCCGCTGTCTAATAGGTTAACTTAATTAAACTGGGGGCAACTTTCCCAGCTGTGCTTAGCTTGAAGTTGGCCGCTTCTGAGGAAGGGCTAACGTGCCCAACGGGTGGCCTGGTTTTTTCCAGCCGTATCAGTTTGCTCTAGATGTTAGCTCTCCTCACCAACCACCCCTCTCTGGAGCATACTTGAAAGGAGAAAAACGTTTGCCCGGCGAGGAACGTAGCCGGCGAGTTATTTCCCCTGACTGCCTCCAGTGCCTTTGAAGGTTATTTGCACGCCCATAAAGAGCTCTTTCTCCCTCCCAGCCCAGCTACGTCCACTGCTCAGAGCCACAGTCCACAGCCTGCAAACTCGTAACCTGCTGCTGCGGCGATGGCTGCAACGGCCCTAACACAGCGATGCAGGTCTGGTCCTGCATCCCCCACGTGCCCAAAGCGCCTGCTTTGACCCCAAATGGGAGCCTGGAAGGGCACAGCAGCAGGAAAGGGAGAAAGAGTTTGTTCAACTCAAAACGCACCTTCTGAAGGTGACAAAACTTAAGCTAAAAAGCTCCAGGTGCTTTGCAGTAAGACAAACTTGCAATTCAACATGAACTCTGTTTTTTTTTTCTTTTTTAAATAGCTCTCAGGCTACAAAGAGCAAGTGAAGTACAGTTTGCACCGTTGGAGGGATGAAGAAAAACAAGGCACGGAAGAGTTGAGAGAAATCACTGTCTGCACATGCAGGGATGTGGAGAGTTGGTCCACATCTCCAGCCACAGATTGGGGCAGTTTTCCTATCTTAACAGCCCCAGAAAAACACTTCATTGGGGTTAAGAAACACTGAATGGAGGGTCAGACCACAACTGCCCAGCAGGCTCCCCTCCCCTTTAAGCCACCTGCCTTGCCTTCTCCCAGCCCAGTCTACAGTCTGGGTACTCACCACAACCCCTGGGTCAAGGTAGTACTGCATGTAAGTATTATTCTCCCGTCTCCCACACGTCAGATTATTTCTCTGATGAAGCAAGAATCAGACTTTCTTCAGAAAAAAGTATTAGAGACTTACGGTACTTAGGGTAACCTTAGGGGTTATACATACAAATACTGAATGGAAGAGATGGAGTTCCCCACGTTTTTATCATCAGAAACACATAGCATTTCATAACCACAATTAAGAACACTCACATTATTTTTAAACAACAAAATTAGGCAATAAACACGTTGAGGCCTTTTATATCAACATCTGCAGGTTGTTCTGTTACTTTTACTGTGATGTAGGGTTTAAATACAGCAATTTTTAACCTCCATTGACTGTGGTCCCATTGGAGACATGGAGATCTTTATAAGTTCCATACCCATGCACTGCTGCCCAGCTGTATTTTGTTCACATGATAGAGGCCACAGAGTCTTTCCAAACCCACTTTCACATACGATCCATGGCTCCATCCTACTCTTCTCATCAGCCTCCTTTTCCATACGAAGAAAAAGTCAAATGCTTCAGCAGAAGTACAGCAGTTAGCTACACATCTGGCGAAAAGTGCCCCAGGGCAATGCTGACTGAGAGTCCATGAGGTTTATCCGAGACCAAAGCATGAAGAAAAAACAGAACAATTTTGTCCCAAGTTCCTATGCCATATCCAGTTGTTTTTCCCTCAGATATTGCAGCCTTCTGTCCTACCCTTAAGAGAGAGCTCCAAGTACTTCAAGACAGCCCTAAGAACAGATAGTAGCATCAAGTAGACATGGCCATGATGATGTCTACACACCGTGACAGGACATGGCGCCAAGGACCCCTGCTCAGGCTGTCTGCAAGCTGGCATGTGCGGAGATACTGTCTTCAACCCACAATGGCAGAGCAACCTGTCTGCAGTCCTACGATGCCACCGCTACAGAGGGCTAGTCCAAGCAGCCCTGCATTGCAAGGTACAACCCAATGAGTATGTCAGAGGTGGAGCCCACGGAGAAGTCAGAAGTTCCCACTTCCCACCCTGTGGTCTTCATGCAAGGTCATGAAACTTCGCTAGAACATGTCCAGGGGTGAACAGCGCTACACTGAGTGGATTACAAACAGGATCCTAGGGAGAAAGGCAGACCTGGAAGGGACCTCAGGAGATCACCTAATCCAACACATCTCCTCTGTGGTCACAGAAGGGCTTCCAGAAGGGAAGCAAAGAAACGACTCCAGATTTCCTGCTCTTCCCATGAAAACACTCCCCCTTCCCATTACGTAAAGAGGAAGCAAGCTCACACAAAGTGAGGGAAATGAAAGTAAAACGTTCAAAATTCAGCTAATTCTTTTGTGCCTCAGCAAAACTGCTGCAGTGATCCTTTGATTAACAGACACCAGTCAGTAACACTGATCAAGTCTACCCGCCTTTGACTCAAAGCACGGTCAGCTCTATGAAGCACTGTCCTTCACCTCTAGGAATTATCATTTTTGCAAAGGATCTGGAACAAAAACCCACAAAAATCCCCAAAGAGAGTCCTACCAAGCCACTATCACGGCCTGGAAAACAATCTCTACATTAGACCAAAAAGAAAGATAGAAAATCCACCTGCACTGGACTAAACACCAATAAAATATTTGACACACTGCCTTCCACCACGCTGCAGTCTCAGGGCTTCAGCAGATACATCCACTTACCTGTCTCACCCCAACAGGCAAGCTAGAAACTGGGATCAGACAGATCCTTTCACAGTGTGGCCTGGCAGATCTGAGCAGTCCCTACACGCGCAATGAAGCTATTTAACAATGAGCTACAGCAACGCTGTGAGCGACGAGATTTGCGAAGGCGACATGCGCATATACACAAATGTAAGCGGAACTGTAAATCTGCACAACAGGCCCCTAGCTATTCAGCCCGCGTGCCCAAAAACCAGTTGCACGCTTGGAACAGGGTGCTTATTTCATTATAGTACCCACTGCAATTACAGCTTTATCCAAATATATCTGTTTTATGCTTACAGCAGATGGCTCAGATGCTGCCGAAGGCTCAGCTACAGCAGCACAGCCGGTTCCTGCATGGGATTTTGCAGCCTGCAGCAGGCTCTGGGCTAGCGGCAAGCATGCAAGATAGCTAGTTTGAAGGTAGCTAGAGCAGTTTTCATCAGCTGCACTTGCTGCTGCAGACACTCACCCCTACAAGGCTCAAGTTCCCCTTCCAGCCAGAGACTCTAGTGTATAAAAAAGTCACCAAATCAACTATCTGATGAGAACTAGACTGCAGTCACCAACTCAGAGCAAGTGAGAATTTTCCTTCTTAAAAAAAAAAAAAAAACAAACAAAAAACTGCTTTGACAAAATAGTGGCTTTCACCTTCAAAGTGAAAATTTCCCTAAAAAGTTTTGAGTTTTCCCACCAGGGATTTTTAAGTGAAAATTGTCATTGTGTATAGTGAAATTTTTCCTTCAGGTTTAGACTTTCTCCTCCCTCCTTTTCTGCTTTATTTCACTTAGAGTCAGCTCTCTCCCTGCCCCCAAAACATCTCTTTAGGTAATGGAGAGAGAACAGCAAACCAGAGATGTAAATTAGGATAGGGGAACACTGCTTAACTCCTATCCTCCTTTTTCCCATAGGGGAGGACAAACAGTGGCAACGCTTCAGCATTTCTCATTTTTTAATTCAAACCACCACCAAACACTGCATCCCTTTCTTACCAGGGCTGGAGGATGATCCCTGAATTTATTGAGATATATGGATTTTGGTTTTTTCCAGCTGTGTTCCCAGATGTGTGACAGATTACAGGCACCTTAAGCAGGGCACAGCTGTTCTTCTGCAACTAATGTAGGATCTTGCAAGGGTATTGCAGGGAGCTCAATGGCCAACCGCATGATAAGCCCAAGGGCACTCGAGCCTCACGCTTATCACCCGTGAGACACACCATCACCATTCTGGTTATTCATGCACTAAAACCGAGCCAGTCCAGCACTTCCAAATGGTCTCAGTTTCTGCTATAATAAAACTTTTCTTCAGCAGTAGAGAAGAACAAGATTACTATGTACCTCCAGAGCTAGAGATAATCCCCACTTCACGAGAGTCTCCCTCACCACTACAGGACTTCTGATATACAACTACTCTCTTACTCCAGCAGAAGAGGGCAAAAGGTGCAAGCAAACCAGATCACCATTTAGAGAAGCAATATATATAGGGACTCTGTTTGAAATTGAAGCATCCTTGGGAGAAGTGATAAAGGGAATGGAAGATGCCCTGCTCAGAGATACAAAGCAGAGTTGGAAAACGACTGCAGTTTCCCCTTAGAACATGACCCACCAAACCACGCTAAGAAGAGAATTTGTCCAATTCTGTCACCACTGGAATGAAAAAAAAAAACCACTAGAAAACGATATAATATTTCACCAGGGCATTGCAGCAGCAGCATCTCCCGCTGTGTTGTCATGCTTTGCAACCCCAACCGAAATAAGCAGGCCGGACAGAATTAATTGCTTCAGGGGAATCCAGTTCTTACCCATCTTTCCATCTACATCAGGCCTCCATTCCACTGGTCCCAGACACTTGTACTTTATCCTCCACTCTCAGGCATCCACCCTGTAATAACAAACATGCACAGAGTTTAAACAGGAACATGGCAACTGGCATAGAGACTGAACAGGACAGGACCACCCTTAAAAAAAAAGAACGTTTCCTCACCATCACTTGGGCTGGGGAGAAAGAGGACAGCCATTTCTCTAGGAACTGAGAACAGCAGTCCGACCTCCTCTGCACACCCCAAAGATAATGCAACAGCTCTATCAGGCTATCAACCCTGCACCCTTTCGTATAAACGTACTCTGGAGTAACGAGCTTATAATTGTGCCATAGGTTTCCTTTTTTTTAAGGGGAAGACAAAGAAAACTTACCTGGTTCAAGAATAAATTGGGTTTACGGAGGGAAGCAATGCACTTTCATCAACGCTACTGTTACAAAACCATACCATCTTTAACACACGGCATTTTGCAGCAAGCCTATGGGGTAACGCTCATTTGGAGAACAGACAGACGGCAGAAATGGAAAGCCAGCCTCAGGGGCAGCCTATGTCAAAGTAAAGACCTAAATTTAGGCCTTCCAAATTCCAGTCAAGGTTCCCAAAGGCTAGATCAGCCTTTCTCTAACTCTTATCTCCTCGTGAAAAAAACAAAACAAAACAAATCTGGGCAGCTCTCAACAGCAACAAATGCCACGTAGGTCCCTCGTGGCAGGCAGCATCCCTACAGCTCTTCCAGATACTTTGCCTGTGGCCACCACGCTACTTTTGGCCCTCCTCTAGTTCACCAAGGCCAATGCAGAACAGGATTCAGTTTATCTGCCAGGCTGCACTTAGCCGAAGCTCAGCGTACTGCAAAGGGTTGTCTTTGCTCACTGAGCAATTTAGACTATTATCCTGACCCGTAAGCTCCTGCTCCTATGTATGCTAGCTGAAAACCTCTTTTTAGGCTGAACAAAGGCAGAGCCTACCTCCAGACAGGCACCCTTTAAACAATAGTGTGCTAGAAGTCATCAGCAAAGACCAGGTCAGTTCCACTGGCTGATAAGCACGCAGATTTTTTTAGCCATAAAGCTTACTTCGTGATTACATGACCGAACAGAGAGATGTCTCAGATACTTGATGAAGCTTGCGCTGAGAGCGTAAGACGCTCTTGCTCTGCAGCCACTGCGGGCAACCCTGCCCTGCAGTCAATGAGCGGCACGCGCCAGGGTGCACACACAAATTCTGCAGCATTAAGCACCACGTATTGTGCAGAAGCAGGACAAAAAAGCAATTCCAAAAGATCCCAGCTCAGCTAAATTGATCTAAAAAAAAAAAAACAAAACCAAATCTGAAACAGTAAAGTGCACAACAAATGACTGCAAGCGCAGATTAAAATTTTTAGCGATTCCAGAGCCTTCGTGCTGGCAAGCGGGAGGATATTTTTCCAACCTATTTTGAGAGAGACGAGCAGGAAGGGAAACTGATAAGCAAGCAGCACAGGCGGAGAAGTACATGTGCCATTAAGTGCGTTGTTCCTTTTGCTGCTGCAGCTTCCTCTCAGAAGAGCACCAGTTAACCCAAGAGTGTAAAGCCACAGGGTGCTCAGCGATGTCCACTTCAGGAGAAATGAGGAGGCAAGGAAGCAACTAAGAGGCTGGGAAAGGTTTAAAATCCTATCTTGAGAAAAAGAACTGAATGGATCAAGAGAGCAGAAATCCACAAAAGCAAGTTAAAAACTCCCGTTGATTACAACGAGAACAGGAAACAGCCCAAACCTTCACTGTTTTTGCTTTCAAAATTAATGTGACACTTCCAGCAATTAAGCCGTGCACAGAGGTTGCACGAAGGGCCACGTGCAGATAGCCTAAATTTGACCCCAAATTCCTGGGCTAGCCTGGGTTAACTGTCCCATCAGAATCAGGCTTTTTTGAATGGCTCTCTGGAGACTTTTCAGAGACCTCTAATGACAAGGCAAAGGCACTGGACAGAATTTAGGCAAGCCAAACACAGCTCTCTGTTCCATCACTGCATCTATGAACTTGCATATTTGTAGTCTGAAACAGCCAGGCAGACATGCAACAGGTTACCCGTTTTGGGATCTGCATCTAGTCACAAAAGCACGTGCCCGAAGGCGAACCACGCAACCAAACTCCAAAAAATAGGTTATTTTTTTCCTTCTGCAGAATCCTATTTCCCTCTTTCTTCATCATCTCTGCTATAGCAAGCCCCCAAGACCTCATGGCCCGGCTCTCGTCATCGAACCAGCCCCACAAAATCTCCACAAATACATGAGATAAAGTTTTGTGGTTTTTTTTTTCTTTAGGCAAGTTTTTTTTTAATCCTGAAGACAGCCAGCTTTCAAACTGGATCACGAACGCTGGCGATTTCCGTGGCTTCCCAAAAATACATACCAGAAGCTTCCTGTTACAGAAGGACAAATTCCTGTTTCTAGTACAAATTCTGCCCTTTCATTATCTCCCTTAAAAAAAAAAAAGGGAAAAGCCTGTTTCTACTCCGATGCACTTCAAAGCAGCATCTCCCCACTCCCCCCACCGAGCTCCCTGGCCAGAGCTTTCAGGCGCCGGCAGGTCACGACGCAAGTATCCGAAATAGGGCTCCCGCTTCCCGCTCCGACGGATGGCGAAACCCGCCTCTGCCGTAAATTTCTAACAAATTACTGCCCCGGGTAACCTCGCCGTACAAATGCCTCCTACCAAACGACAAAAGCAAGAGCTCCACGAAACATCAGCTACCAGGGATGCCGGGGCGAGTCAGTACTCATGTTTCAGGTCAGCGCGGCGCATGCAAGAGGCTTGGCCTGCTCCTGCTTAGAGCCTGTCTGCCCAAGAAACTCCTGGAGGTTAGTGAAGCTGCAGGAAACACCGATATAGATGCTCTCACATGAAATAAAAGCAGCTTTGATTTGATCGAGCTGAATACACTTCTGCAGCCAAAGTGGCTCAAACCTTGATGGCTGCTTCACTGCAGCAGGAGTGTCCACACAGGGGTTATGTGCACGGTCATAAACCCACTTCAAAAATTAATTCCAGTGCTTCCCCTTTCTCCAAAGGCAGGAGGGGATTAGCCAAGACTGAGTTCAAGGAAGACAACGGCAAGGTCCTGTCTAGCTAGATATGACTCCAGTGCCTGTGTGCCAAAGGTGAGGAACGCAAGACAGGGGAGGAGGGGATGGGGAAGAGGAGTTTCATCTTAAATTTGAGGGGAGACACAAAAGTATCTGCAAGGGAGTTACTGGGAAGAAGGATGTAGGACAGGGGGTTAGGGAAGACTGCAGCCCAACAGCGAGAGCTGGCATCCCTACTGGTCTACCCACCGATTCGAAATAGTATTCACAGCATCCCATCTCTCCAAGAAAGGACCGTTCCCATCCCACACAGGCCCAGCGTCCAACATAAAACACGGCCTCAAAGCCAGGGTGTCTTGTCACGTCCGTCGCACAAACAAGCAGCATCTCCCACTGCAGAGTATCACCCACAGGTTTCCACTGACCTATTCCAGCCTGAACACCACTTGCACTTTGCTTTGAAGGTGCAGGGATACGCTACCATTAAAAAAAAAAAGGAAGCCACAGTTGCCCCTGAAACGTGGCTCAGCTGGAAAGCTACTCAAACTAGTGTTGCTAAAATTGGGACTTTCCTTGTTTTTTCCAGCAGCAGGGAACAACATGTTGGGCTCAGAGAGTTTAACAAGCAAGAGTCAAGCGGAAAAAATCTCTCCTTTTTAAGGGTTGACCACATTAACTTTCAGTAAGTTTCCGGGAGTCCTGCCAGGGTGCTGGAGAGTTGTATACTACGGAACTGTTAAAAATATTATTGTAAATGTTATTTTCAAAAAGCTTCAGAGGCCAGGGCTGGGGTAGTGTTAAAAACAACAGCAAAGCAAGTGAGATTGTTTTAACTGTGAGAACTCAAACGCATGCATGGTGATAGCTTAGTCAAACAGCCTGCAGGCTTGGCTTGGCAAAGATGAATTCGAATGCAAAGAAGAGTGGTTGAAAGATTACAGGTTTGCTATGATCATCTCAACCTCATCCTTACAGTTCTGTTCTAGAAACTACAAGACATTCGACCCTGTGCATATACAGGTGCCCTGCGCAAGGGATCCATACTTAGGGGCTACTCAAAGGAACAGATAAATTTTGGCTTCACTTCAGAGATGTAAGACCTTATTCTCAGGGCAGTTTCTGCTCAGGTTATCCTAGGCACCCACCACACAAGGGTGGTTGAAAAGTAGTCATTTAAGCCACCAGGCCAGATTTGCAGGCTTAACTCATAAGCAGGCTTAAGGGGCCAATCACATGAGCCATGATGAAAAGATAAAGCTCTTTCTGAAGGCACACTGATCAGGCTGCTGAGCAAGAAGTGACATTCATGCATCACCACAGCTCATGTAAGGAGCAAGCCAGTGCTCCGAAAACTACATTGCATGAAAGCCAACAAGCAGTTCTGTATGAGCATGGATCAGTTGAAGGGTTCCCCCTCCCCCCCGTTTACTTGCGCACCACATCAAAATTGATTAAGGAGTTTTTGTGCAACCTCACAGTGTGATGCTGAGAGAAGACTGCTGGCTGTTAACTTCCATGACAGCCCTTTATAAACAAAATGTTGCAGACGGCATGCTCCAAGAAGTTATTTTCAGTTAGTTTTTTTTTTTTTTTTGCGTTACAGTAATAATCTTGCCTTCGACCAAATTTAGTGGTCAATAGTCAGCAATTTGTACTGGCACATACGATAGCTTTGATTTTGTGCCGCGATCATAAACTTCTGGAAATCCACAAAATAAGAAAATAATCAAAAGGATGAGAAAGGACTCTCTTCTACCAGCAACAAACAGATAACACAGCCCTATCAGGCCAAGGCTAATCTATTTTACATATATATATATATATATATATACGCCTAATGCAAATTTTTAAATCAGGCACTGAAACAATGAAGTCTAAAGGGCTCAGGTCCTCATCTCCTGCAAACTGATACAATCATCTCACTGAAGCCAACCAAGCTAGGATTATTTAAACCCACAGCCCTCTCTGCTGAGGATGAAGGTCTCCAGCTTGAGGAAAACTGTTCTGCATCCTTTACCCTTTCACAAGGCAAAATCTTGTCCTCAGATAACTTTTTGTGCACTTACAAAACAAAGACAGATATAAACTCTGGTGCAAGTTACAACAAGAGAAACCCTCTTCAGTTTCCCTGAACGCACCCCACTAAACGGAGACAGCAAGGGGGAAGGAATAGCTCTGTGTATATAAGATAAAAGCAAAGGCAGAAAAGCATTCAGATTTCTTCCTTCACAGGTTTTTGTGGCCATTTTTAAGCTTCAGCTCAAATGACAAGAGACTTTGTGGGGAAAAAAGTTCAATTAAGAAAATATTTTCAGAAAAGTGAACTTTCAGGCCTCTTTCTTCTATGTCCCTGGAATAAAGCGGAAGAAGGAGCAGAAACCATAAAGCAGGAACAGATAAAAAAAAACATTCACACAAAGTATGTCCTCAGAAAAGCATTTGTCTCAGAGTGAAATCTTTCCTAGAAAAGCAACTAGTGTCTATGCAGCACCAATTTCCCACCATCTGGCATCAGAAATGAAATATCTCCATGAATGAAGCCCTGCTCCAGGAACTGCGAAGCTAGTGTGGTGCAACGAAGAATCCAACCCAAGAGCTGGCTTTTGCTCCGGGGACTCGGACACCAAATTTCTCCAGAGGTGAGGACAGCCAGGAACCAACACCCTCTCTGTAGCTTTGATCTCTAAGAGCACCAAAATCATTAAAAAGTTTATGACTGGCCCAACACACTCTAACGTGGAGGTTGTATCTAACTGACCAGGCTTTGGACGAGGAAGGAGGGAGATCCATCCCACTGCCTACGTTAGCAGCAAGACCTCGCAGCAGCTGGCACGGGCCATATGGTGTTAGCAGTAGCCCTGCTTAGATGGTCCTCAAGGCTTTGAGGTCACTGTGCCATCTCCCACGATCAGCCCGCTTGCTAACTGACCCACTTATTCTCACTTGCAATATCCCACTGACAGCACACAGATTAGCTCCTGCATTTCCTATCATTCGTCCTACGAACCTCCTGCCTCCTCATGTACCACTGTGTACCCTCAACCACCTGCGATCAATAGTCCTTCTTGCAGCCATCCCGCTTCACAGCATCTTCTTTAATGAGTTCAGCTTCACCCCCCACAGCCCATTTGGATTTGATTGATCGAAACACAACTTTCCAATCGACTGCGAAGGAGAGACTTATTGACCACTTCCTGCTCAGCACCTCTCTAACTAGTGACGTGATTATTTTATTTCTTCCTGCAGATAAGAAACACAAGGCCCACGGCGCACACAGAGACCAGGACCTGAGGAACAGCCTTGGAGAGCGCCACAGAATTTGAGGTCCTTTCCTTGCTCATGGCACTTCTGTCATCTAATTCTGAATTAATACTAGACCAAGTGAGGAAGTAACATAAGCCATCAGGTAACGGTGACCCGCTACCCTCATGCAAAGCAGCAGAGCGTGGCTTCTGCACTGGCTCTCCTTCATTCCTCGAGTCCTGAATAACAACAGAGCGACAACACTGCCTGTGCTTCTCTATGTGTGCACCAAGAGAGCGCCATGGAAGAAGCGCACAGGGAGGAAAACATGGGAAAAACACAGATCTTGCCTCTAAATCCAACTCAGGGCATTGCACAGCCTAGGGCTGGTCCTGACAACTCACTAATGCTGAGTGCGGTCTACAGAAGAGGCAGAGCAATGCGTAACTTCCTTTCCTCCGGCTTGCCAGCCCCGGTGCTGTGCTGTGCAATGGAAAGTCATAGCCAGTAGGAGATCGAGGGTCTTCAGCCACCTCAGAGGAAGTCTGACCCAAAGACTTTCAGAAGAGAGAAGCCTATCACCCTCTGGAGACCACAGACCAACCCTGAATTGTCAGCGCAGCCACACAACACCTCCAAGCTTGAGGATCATGACAGCAGTAGTTGCTCAGCTGCTCCAAAACCAGGTCACTTACTAGGCACAGTGGGGAAACGGCCAACTACTTTTAGAACAGAGCCCTGGAGAAATACAGTTTTCTTAGTACAATTTAATATTGATTCCCACGGCCCTGTTACAGACAGACAGAATTAATCTCCAGGACGGAAAGAAACATATGCCTGAGTATCACAACAACACACAGAAGCCTTTCCAGTTCTTCAGCTGCATTTCAATGGAAACCAGAAGGCTGTCAGGATGGAAAGATTTTATTTTTCTAATTCATTCTCCCTGCTGAGCATTTAATGCTGTTAATTGATGAGAAGAAGTGGTGCCGAGACAGCATTTGCAATTGCTTTTTACATTTTCAGACAGAGATTTCTCTCAATTAAGTAATAATAAGGCAGATTTGCTCCCTGCTTGCACTGTGCCCTGATCCAGCTCCCTCCTCCCTAGAAGATTTCTGGCTGTGGAGAAGGAGGCAAAGCGCATCTCAGAGCTCATTTACAAGCACTGGAATTTTTCCTGGAAAATGTCATCTGCCACACTGTCACTCCCACAGAACATGCCAAGAGAAAGACCATCACTGCCAGGGATACCGCCTGTACCACGAAACACCCAGCCCATATCTGCTGCGGGTTTAGGGAGTAGCTTCTCAACAGAGCAGTCGGTCAGCCTGGTGAGATCCCATAATATCTGCAGAAAATGACACAAAACGCACTGCAGTGTCAGGAAACAGATCATCAGGCCAGAGCACAGCCCCAGGGGCCCACCACCAGCAAAAAACACCTTCACGAGGCAGTAGCCTGGTTGCTCACCTGCACCACAGACCAGGCCTGGTTTCTAATCCCAAATACTGATCTCATACCAGTGTTAGCAAGGAGACACCCTTGGAATCAGTGGAATTGTCCAAAGTGCAAAAATCACCAGTCTCAATCCAGGAAGGCAGGTCAGCACGTGTCCCAGGAGGAAATCTCTGCTCCAGCCCTCTGGCTGCGTTCAGCACACGCTCCAATTCTGCCCTGAATCGGGGCCCAAGCGATGACAGAATCAGTCCCTTCACCCTCAAGAGTCAGTGATTTCAGTCCTGGGAGGTGCCAAGCGCTCTCAGCCACAAATTAAATCAGAAGGAAAGGGTTTTTTTTTTAAAAAAAAGTATATATGCCTGAGGCCACGCTATGGTTACATATTCTGAGGAGCAATAAATGAAGAAGTGCTGATGGTCCCCGAGCTGCCTGAAATTCCAGCACTGCTCTGCTTATCATAGCAGCAGCATTTCCACCTGCACCTTTCTGACACCGCCATCATAGATCCCAGCGCAGTGAGCCCAAGCCAGCTGCACAGATGTCTAGCTGGCTGAACTCTCCTTACCAAAAGGCTTCTCATTTTCTTCTATTATGATTGGGTTTCGAATCACCTACTCCATCATAAATATAAAGGCAATCCTAGAATGTTAAAAAAAAAAAAAAAAAAAAGACAAGCTGACGCCTGCACAAAACAAGTTCCAATAAGTCACCAGGAAAGCTCCAAGCGCACAAGGAATGTCAAGTCAAGGGCTTTCAGCTCTTTTACTGTGAAATCCTGTTGCTGCAAGTAATTTTGCATGGCAAGTTGAGTCACACACACACACACGTTCCTCACCTGCACAAGCTGCCTGCTAGTCCTGCATAGTGCCCTGGGCAAACTACTCCCTTCTGCCCCGCAGCATATTCAGAAATATTCTCCAGGGAGAAAAACTACATGCCAGCAGGGAGGTGGACCAGATGATCTAATAGGACCTTTTCCATCTCTCAACTTTTGTGCTTAGTCACAGAATAAGCACCTCCCACATTGTAAAGAAACGTGCTGGCTTTGCTCGCTCGTTCAGGTGGGGAGAGCGTTGCCCTCTGAAGACATTTTGTTCTCCTGCTCTTATTTTACTCATGCTAACAGGACTTGCCCAAGGAGAGTTAAGCAAAGAAGAGCTCACGTTTGCCTGGCCTTCAGCTTCGGTGAGCTCAAAGGCACCCAGCCAAGTCACCCAATTCATGTCCCAGCAGCCACAAGCAGCGGAGGAACCTCATTTCCGTATTATCGTAGCATTTGTACTTTTCTGAACAGTTAGACCTGACCTTGCCCAGTGTGGAGAAGTACTCAGGATGCTTTTGCAGAAAGCAGGCTGGCAAGAGAACAGACAAAAGCTGCTCCTCCATCAACCAGCCAGGGCTAGTCTCCTGAAACAGTCAGAAACCCAACTCAAAAATTAAACACGGGTGCAGAAAGGAGAATCCAACACAACTTACACAGCATAACTTATATTGCAATTTGCATTGGCCTTGATTCATCAGCGAGGCCCTTTCTTAGTTTTAAAATGCAAAACTAGTGCAGTCACACAGAGAACGGCAATCCAGCAGATGCGTTACTCCACCATCTCCCAAATCATGTTCAAGCAAAGCACGCAACAATTTGCAAGATTCCCACAAGAGACCACCCCAAACGGCCCTAAGAGCAAACAAAAGCTTCAGCATCACAGATCTGCAAGTTTCATCATGGAAGGAGAAAAAGCTTTCTATCATTTAAAGGGAAAAAAAAAAGTACCCCAAAAACCGAAGCCACACAATCTTTATCTCTTCTTGCAACAGGACAGACATCCACCACTGGGGAAGCAACGTTCACTGGAAAGGAGAGTCAGGAGCGGATGGTTCTGCTTCTATTTCTATTTTTTTCGGCTGCTGGACCACAGGATGACCCCAAGTATTGCTCATTCTCACATAATTGGGAGCTTTTCATGAAGTACCCAGCTCCTGGAGTCACATGATTACATCAGAATCCCACTTCCTTTTTTTTTTTTTGGTTTCCAAAAAAAAAAGGACTGGTAGATGTTGAAGTTCAGTGAAGAAGTGTAAAAGCCATGAGGTCTAAAATGATCAAATAAAAAATAATAATATTTTAAATTTAATTACTAATTTTTTGGAGGAAGGAATGTGATGACAAACTCTGCCCAATTACACATATTGCAAACCTTAGACTGGGGGAGGGAATGACTTCAACATCCCCATGTGTGAGTTACAGATGAGAAAAATCTACCTCTTCTTAGTAATTCCTGCCTAGAAGTTACAAGGCCCCGGGTGATGGCCTAATTCATTGCACTGTGTGTTGGAGGGCAAGATGAAGGCACAACAGGAAGAAGACAAGAAAGAGAGGGGGAGGGGGAAGAAAAAAAAAAATGAAGAAAAATAGCTTGCCAATTTTTGCTCTCACTTACTTTATCCAGCACCGTATCAGGTACAGCCCTGGAAGTCAGCTACTCTGGCTGACTCCAGCCCTCCAGCTGGTCTGCTGGCACCCTCCGTCCACCACAACTACCAGATTTACACCCGTTGGCGGGTCTCGCCCAGCAGAAACTCTGCCGAGAGCACAGAAAGGCAGAGCTCAACACAGCAGTGACCCAGCGCCCAGGGCGGCCAGCCCGGGAGGCAGTGAACACTCGGCGCCCAGCCATCTCCAGCAAGAAGATCGTCCCGTGCTAAACCCACGTAACACAAGCGGGATGTAACGCTGCGGCCACCCACCGCCTAAGAGCGGCGAACTTCAGCCCCGCAGCCAAATAGCCACAAGCACCATTAACGCGAGCAGGCTGCAGATCGCCTTTGTTTCCTTTTCTGCATAAAAGGAAAACATCCAGGCCGATAAGATCAGTGGGGTTCACCCACCCTGCCCCAAAGCCAACTAAACGAGGTTAGGGAGGACCCGAGAAACGGGCAGGACCCGAGAAACCACAGCGCGCAGAGCAGCTGCGGGTGGCGCGTACTTCCGCGCGCAACCACCGCAGCGCCAGATCCGAAGGGCAGGATGCATCGCCGCTGACTTCAGCCGCGTCGCGCTGCTCCTCGAGCAAGCAGAGTTTGCTTTCCGTTAGCGGCGCGGCCAGCACCGATACCCAGTCGGCTGTTCCTGCCCCGCGCGACACGCTCGGGGCACGAAAAGGAAGCCTCGCTGTTCTCGCCGGCCAGTGTGTCGCCCTTTCTATAGTATCTCATCTCTGCAACTACAAGGAAGCGAGCCCGAACCTGTTCGGTGACATCGCTGCCCGCTCGCAGGCCAGCCGGTTACGCGTCTGCGTCGCTGCGGTTCCCTCCGCAGCCCCGGGGCTAGATCTCGTCCGCGGGGACGCAGCCGGGAGACCTGACTACAGCCGGAGCGCTAGCAGGGAGCACGCGCACGATGACAGGTCAGTCTGCGGCTATGCCGTTCCTGAAGTCAGCTGATACAGGTGTATACACCAGGTTTAACAAGCCTAGCCCTCGCTCCTACCACCACCTGCAAAGCACAGGCGCGTTCAACCCAACGCTGCGCTTATCTCAAATGATTACCTTCTGCCTACCGAGGATTTCCTCTCTCTCTCTTCCCTGCCTGCTCTCAGGCGCCTGCATTCAGCGGCTAAACTTGGGCAAGGAAAAAACGCTCCACCGGAAAGGCAGCTCTTCTGCAGAGGCGGCTGCAGCCTGGTTGCAGAGGCTGTAAAGCACTTGGGAACCTTCTCCTTATCCGAAGTCGCCATGCGGCTGTTAAAGATGCGAGCCTCCTCCAGGCAATGTCCTTTGGCCCCTGCAAATACTGCTCCTTTTAGACTAAGCAGACATAACCAGAAAGCAAATCAATGGTCTCCAAAGTTGCACTGAGCAGACACCAAACCCCTCTTGCTAACACTCTACCGTTCTGTAGCACTGTGCGTTCAAACGATCCTGTTGGAGCAAACTTTAACAAACAAAAACAAAAAAAACCTACACACTTATGGATTTGTTTGCATAATTTTTCTCTGCACCTCCCTCCTCCTCAAAACGGATGTGCTCTGAAAGAAAAATGCCACCCATAATGTTTCTCTGCCTGTTTATTTAAGAGGAAAACACAGCGTGCCCTCCTCTGTAATGTTATTAGTCCTTCCCTCTGTAAGGCAAAACAAGACAGGCTGCAAAAACTAAACAGACATGAAAGTCACACGTCTTCTTTTTCCCCCCTTCTTTTTAAATGAGTTCGGTATTTTATTCTAGGAGAGCTCAAAAATCCAGATCGCACATACAAAGAAATAAGTTTGGAAATCCCCTCCCTCCACCCCCACTGCTATTTGCTAAGGAAACCAGATGCTCAGACCCGGCCAAAAAATGATCTCAGCCATTCTTAAGAGAGCCTACGGTGCATTTTCATGAGTCATGGAAAGCAACAACTCGTTGCTTTGGCAATGCTAGGTAAGCAACCGCTCACCCATTCAGAACCACACTTTCAGCAGCAAGTCAAAGATCAGACCATTTTTTGAGAGATTACATCAGAGACGGGCCCAAAATAGAGCCTCGTAGCAAGATTAGCTCTCAGCAGGTTGCACGGGACATGCCACAAGAGCAGGATTTACCAGCCCGGATCCCCGTGGTCCCGATCCTAGTGCGGCAGAGATGTCTCTTGATGCCCCATAGCGCCAGCCGGGGCACTCAGTGAGCAAAGACAGACGCGACAAGCAGCCATCCTCAGGAATCTGCGGTGACTATATACACATACATGGCTATGCACATATGCACACAGGCACGTGGAAGGCATACTTAGCTTTCATTAATCCCTGACCGAAATATTTGCTCTTCTCATTTCTCAGGGACGGTGAGCTAATAAAAAGGATACAAGCATGAGGCGAAGCACACCACCACCATGTACCAACACCTCAAGACTCATGTGGTACATGCACATGTGATTTTATTTAAGCGCTGCTAAGGAAAAAGCAGTCCATCTCCGTCTCTTTTTTTAAGATTTCTCCACCATACCCACCAGCTTCTGGGTAAGGGAGGCTGAGGCAGAAGCGTCAAAGACCCTCGGTGACACTCCTGAACGTAGCCACAAGGACAGCAGCAGTTGGTGATACAACCCTGGACCCTTGAACCAAATCTATGGTAACTGTCCGTCAACACCCAGGGCTGAATTTTTCAGAAATCCAGCCCAAGATATGTCGGGGAGGTGGGAGGTTCCTCCTGCAGTGAAGAAAGACACTTTCCATCACATGCAGTTAGCTTGGAGGCTCCTGCATTCTTTCATAACAACCTCACACCTTTGTCACCTCCTGACAAGTCCCTGCAGCAAATAAACCGCCACTACTGTCTGAGAAACTCCAGCAGAGGCGAGACACTGAAACGGACCTCTCTGGCAAGGCACACCGCAGGAGGCATGCTGGCTTCCCATACAATTACAAGCTGGGTACAGAAGGTCTCGCTCCTTCTTTTGAAGTCCCCAACCTCCTTGGCACTCAGCAGCAGTCCAGGATGAAAAGCACAGTTTATTACACCGTCTCCCCGGGACAGCAGTACTTGCTTTCTGCACAGGATTTCCTGGACATTGACCAAGACTGAAACAAGCTCATCCTCAACCTTCGCTCAAGAGACAGAGGCAGTTGCCATCTTCAGTGCATTTCACACTAGATCCAAAAGCCAGTCTTTTGATCTTGTCTCCTCCAACACAAATTGCAAACAAAAGCACACGTCTTTACTTCATATCATCACATCCCAAAGGCGAGTAGACACGCACGTGATGTTAGCAAGTCACTGAAATACTACAATCATTAAGTATTTTCTCTCCTTTTCTCGAGTCATCAGCCGGGTAACACAGTGAAGGAGACACAGGCGTTCTGTAGGGCGCTTCAACATTTCAGTGCTATTGGGAGAGCATCAAGGAAAGCCCCAGCAAACAAAGCATTTCGTCTCCTCACTGCAAAAAAAAATAAGATCTTCAGATCCTCCACACTTCAGTCAGGGGAGGTGAGGCCAAGCCAGTCTGCAGACGGAGACCTTCATCACTGAGTTATGCAGAAAACAACACAGCTGTACTTTCTTCGGAGCCACCCATGACTCAAGTCAGCATTCAGGAGCACTCCACATTCCCCAGGCAGCACAGCCAAAAATGACTGTATTGCAGAGGGAGCATGCAGGCATCAACCCAGTCCCATTGGGGAAACAGGTCCTCCCAGCCAGCAAAGCCAGTTTGAGCCATCCCATCAGAAAACTGAGGATGGAGAGATGAAAAGAGCATCAGGCAGCCCCAATGGTCCCTGCAGCCACAATATCCAGCAGGATGCAAGAAGAGACAGGGCTACCTGAGGCTGCCACCATCAGATGCTGGCTCCTGCCAAAGAGCAGCTCCTCAGGATCAGCAGGAGCCAAGGGCAGAGTTTTTGAGCACCAGCCCAAGGGAGAAGCATGACAGGACCTGCCCCATTATACTTCTTCAAAGGTGCCGCAGCTGGAGCCCTGTGGCCACCACGAAGCACAGCGCATGCCCAGAGCAAGCTCCTGGGACCAACACCAACGCAAATGCACCTAGCCACTAATCCAACTGCCGGCGATCAGGAGGTGGGCAGAGCAGTGTAGGAGAACTATGTTCCGATGTTTCAAAAAGCACACACATTCAACCTCTCTCCTGGCTTTTGCATCCAGGCACCTCTTCGCAAGGTCTCTCAAATTCCCCGAAGCACAGTGCCATTCAGAAGGAATACACAGTGAGAGCCGTAAAAACGACACTCTTTCCCTACCCTGATCCCCTCCCGGCGAAACACGGCATGACTCAGGAGCAGCTTGAATGCACCCTGCTGTTGGGTTTACCCCAGGCAGCAACAACATTCAGAACTGGACCTTGAACCTTTCAATAAAACCAATGATGCAATAAGCTAAGCACAGCTCAATACAGTCTCTGTTTATCTCTTTTATTTGCCACCAGCACCCTCCGACCAGAAATAACTGAAATATCTTGCATATTTTTCAAATGACTCTTGCTACTCGGTGAGCACTGACATTGAAGGAGTAAGACCAAGGAGCAGCAAATACATTCCTCTGGTTTATTACCCAGCTACCTAGGTTTCCAGAAGCCACTCTCCAAACTGGAATCCAGCAAAAGGATTGTAATAGAGGGATCAATACCATATTTCTGCACTGAAACTCACACAGAAGACGTCAAGGTTGCAATTGCTGGAATCTGAGACTCCTCTTGGGCCAGCCTAGGTAGCAACTGCAAAGCAATGCAGTTACATAAACAAATGTGAGCACCTTGCATCAACAAGGAAAGCTGTCCAGGAGCTTGGACCAGCCTGGTAGCTTTACTGCTTTTTTATTTTACATTTCAGCAGTTGAGCAAAATAGGCCCTACTTCACAGCTCCACAGTACATCAGTGCATTCATCAACCTAAAAGGAAGCAAGGCTAAAAAATCTGATCTCTGATTTCCAAGTAGTGCTTATTCATCACTTAAATCTTCACAGACTGCTTAGATCCACCATCCCAGACTGCATACCTCTGTCCAGCCACGCACTGCCACATCAGCCACAGGATTTCTGTTGCAGATCCCAAGATGAGTTATAACTCTGCCACTGGTTGCAATGACATTGCACTGAGCCAGCATGCAAAAAAGGGACAGTCCTCAGCACCACCCATGACACTCTCGGGATGGTGACAGACAGGAAGAAGTGAGAGGCTGGCAGGAAAAGAATAAAATAAGACTCTTCTGCACACATGCAGCGCTTTCCTTCAGCTGACCTTCACCACTAGCTTAAATGGAGCTCTACACCTTCTTCCCAAGCCTCCCTTATCGCAGCACGTGGGTTCCCCCAGCACAGTGCACGCTCCAAATCGTTAATCTGGATCCACCTGTTAACAAGAGCCAGCAGAAGCGAGCATGAGACAGACATGCCCATCCACCTTGTGCCTGTCACCTTTGTGCAGGGTCCTCGCAGCTCGGGCTAAGCATCTCCGCTGCAACCTTGCGGAGTAAAAGGTGCAAGAGCACCCTGTAAACATGCTGAATCTCAACTAGATTTCGTAGGCTTTTATCATTGTGGAGGGCGCTCGGCTATTGCTGATTTACATCATCTATGATCTGGCTCCTGCCCTGTACAACAGCACTAAGTAACCCAAGCTGTCCACCATCTGCATCACAAAAGCTCACTGCTCAGACTTCCATGCGCAGGATCCTGCCAGGTCTCAGCAGATATCCCAGAGAAGATGCGTCTCCCTCCGAACCTCTGCAGTAGGACTGGCAGGAGCAGAACTTGTAACGCAAGACAAAAGTCATTTTTCTCCCCCCGCAAAACCTGATGTTTGGGCTAACAGTAATTGTTACAAGCAAAAATTTGAATAGTCCCTCGGGGATTTACAGACACTTGGAAGCCTCTGCGCAAGAAATACCTCCACGTGGACGAGACAGCCACCCAAACACAATCACTCCAGGACAGTCCTAGCTCTAGGTGTAGGGCAGGAGCGCTCAAAGCATCTCAGAGGTCACAAACACCCTCCAGAGAGCTGGATTTAAGACTTTCCTCTCTCCTCCGCAAGAACTTTTCATCCCACCAGACACCTTCCCAGACCAATTCTACCCAGTCTTTTTTCCCTGAACCATCTAGTTATCAATCAGGTCACACTGCTACGTAGCATGGAGGCTCCTGGCCATAGCAGGTTTGCACAGTAGGCTGAGCTCCACCCAGCCAGGGCGGTTTTTTCAAGCTATTTCATCTTTAAGCGCTACCTGACCTCTGTCCATCCACCCATCCCTCCGAGGGCTTGGCCCGCATGCCCGCTGTTTGCGCAGCATCCCACGCAGGAGGTTGGCCCGCTCCTTCCAGGATCTAGCCGTACACGGCTCCAGCCTGCCTTGCTGGGCACATTACTCGCTGGACTTTGTCCCACGCAACTTCTACGGCACCGAGCCAAAGCCTGGCTCGACTCCACCCTCTGGTTTCACTGCTTCTGTGGCTTTTCCTCCCTAGGCTGCCCCAGAGCCTCTGCCAGCCTGGATGTACGGAACGGGGGGGGCTTTCATTGAAATGATAAAATTTCGCTATCCTTCTGCAGGTGAGGTCCACTCCTCCTGAATCCTCCTGCAGAAACATCCGTGCTTCATAAGCGAGGGGTGTAAAACAGAAGCCAACATAGATTTTAACTCAGGAGAGCAGGAAAAGCTCCAGCCCACTGAAGGTTCTCATTAAATTCAGAGTTGCTTGGTCTTCACTAACGTTTATTTGGGTTTCTTCCAGGGAAGGAAGAAGGGTTTGGGGAATGGGTTTTGGAGCTGAATCCCCCTCTTTTTGGCAGTACAAGCGCACCTTTCAACCTTGACTTCCAAGAGCCTTAGAAGTCCAGGTCAAATGCTCTGGGTAACCCCACTGCTGGTCATCCAGCCCCACCGGCAGCCTCCTCACTAGCAGCTCCATTAAGATGCTTCAAACACACGCTGGCACCTGAGACCTGACGCAGTGATGACATGCAACAGATCACCCACAGCCGATCACAGAGAAGGGGAAGCAGAGGTGAGGGCTGCTAGAAGACGCCGAGCTCACTGCGAACCCACATGCCGCCAGCTCAGTGACCACTTCTCCCCATGGCTGCTGCTGCTGAGGGTGAGCTGGCTTTGGGCCCAACTCCTCCAGTTTCCCCACCGTGGGCCACACCGATGCTGCAGCGTCCAACCCCACGGGCTGAGCCGGGCTTCCAACCCAGCGCCCTTCCCAGGGGACGGCGGCGCAGGCTCCGAGCACCTGGGAGGGCAAGAGGCATTCAGCCTTCCAGGCCAACTATGCTGCCCGAAAATCTTTTCCCCATTGGAAAAAAAGGCAGCGAGCCAGAGGCAACGACCCTGCCAGCTGGGGAACACTCCTAGCACAAAACAAAGCCGGTCTGTGCTGCGCCGGGAGAGGATCTCACTGCCGGAGCGGCAGCACCGCAGGGTCAGATGTGGCTCAGCCAGTTGCACGCACAAAACTGCTTCTCCTCTCTGTCCGGAGGCTCCACGCTGTCGTGCCGGGACCGTTAGCGAGATGGATTTGGTTGGACATCAGGGGTATTTTCACGGTGATTAATAGTAACATTGCTCGGCCAAAGCGGATCACAGCTGCAGGGACAGATGGAAAACAAACCAAAACACGCAGGCACACGTGCTCACACGACAACTCCCTTCCCCGACAGAAGCGCGCTCGCCTGGTCTCTTTTGGGGAAAAGCAGCAGACGTCAGATGCTAGCCGCCGTGTTTGCATCAGATGAGGACTCGCGCAGCGTGGGGTACTGGCCAAGCCCACGGAGACGGCGCTCCAAGCAGAACTGGGATGATACTTGGCACTTGCGTCTCGCATCTGGCAAAGTCAGAGCATCCGACGAGAGCGGACAGTGTCCTACAGCTCCCCCAACACAGACAGCCACGGAGCGTGCTGCAGCGTGGCAAGGGAAGACACCCGGGAAAAACAACGAGAAACCACGCAACTAGCGTAAAAAACACGCAGAAACTAAATCCAGAGTCAAACGGGAACCTGCACATCCCGACTCCAACCTTCAAACTCAACCAAATGGGTGAAAAGAGCCCGGCACGCAAGAGCACAGAATCACGAACCGCAGTAGCGCCCAGGTAGAGCATCACGGACTCGCCACCCGCCAGCCACCGTGGGAGCCGGGATACCGCGCTCCCCACCGGTTCCTATGGGAGCGTTAAGCATGGAAAACCAGACCCTTGGAGAAGACAGAAAAAGGCACCAGAAAGAAACACGACTTTGATCGGTGCGCGCGGAGCAGGAGGAGCCGCAGAGCTGGCGGAGCAGCAGGTGGGAAACGAAGCAGCCGCCCGGGAGAGCTCGGGCCCCACAGCTGCGAGACACATTACTCCGTCGATGCTGTCCTGAAGGCATTCACAGAAACTGCCTCATCACTTGTTTCACCTTGCGGTGCTTAAACGAGGAAAAATAAATAAATAGAGTCTGGGGATTCGTGGTAAACCTGCCAGGTTCGAGATCAGTGGGCCATTTATAGCTTTTCCGAGAAAATCGTGTCTGAAGGCTAGTGGAAAGGAGAAAAAAAAAAAACCCAAGTTGAATTCCATAGTCCCCTTTTTGTGGCTGTGTAATGTATTTTCCATCTCTCCGGGGCACAGCTGACAGCGTGCACATTTCTGCACGTTGCACCGGGCCTGCGATAGGGGCAGAGACAGGAGTGAAAGCAACGGAGCCCAGCAGCCTCCGGCTGATGCCCGACCACGGCCAAGCCCAAAGCCGGGGTGCCCTGACCTCCTGCCAGCAGGAGCTCGGCCGCGGAGGACTCTGCTCTCCCCAGGCAGAGACAGGACACAGGATCCAGGTTTGAGGATCTAAGAGGGTCTAGGTCTAAGAGAGCCTTGGTACGGGACGATTCGGAAAACATGCCAAGCCCGAGCAGTGCGCTAATACCACCAGCACTATTAAGCAACATCAATGTTTCGGAGGGGACGGCGAGAGGATGGCGTTCCCCAGCCTGCTGTAACTGCTGGCCCTCAGCAGCTCTCTCCTGCTTGAGCATCCAGACCCTCCTGGTCTCCAGCAGCCAAAAAAAAAAAATATATATATATATATATATATATATATATATCAAAACTTGGAGGTACCAAAACTAGTTTAGAGAAGGAACACATGAAAAAGCCTTTAAGTCCTCATCGCACCAGGCTGGCTGCCCATCCAGCCATGCATCCTGTCTCCAACAGAGCAGCTTTTACAAGTGGCAAACCCTTCAGAAGGCAAAGTCTGCGCCTGGCTGCAGAGGGAAGCCTCGACCCTGCAGGAGCCTTGGGAAACCTGGAAACCCTTGCTCTCATTCTGTCTAAACTCGGGGTCTGAAAACGTAGCCCCTCGGACACAACTGTCACAGGACAGACAGTCGTGTGCGAGTCTGCAAACGAAGCTGATCTCTTGCACAAGTGAGTTTCCTGTGCACAAGCCGTGCACAGAGCTGCATCAAACTGCACTTGCCGGACTGGAAAAATTTGCAAGTCACCACAAAAGGAAATTCAGTCAAACGGCTTTCAGGCACAGAAGAGGCAAAAGGGCTTGAGAGGAGATCCCTGGGATCACCCGAACTCTGCACAAACCCCAGCTCTCCAGAGAGGACCCTCCTCCTCTCCCAGCTTCCCGTTCCCAGCCCCGGCCTCTCCTCCGCGCTTGCCGGCGGCGAGAGAGCCCTGCGTTTTCGGTCTGTGCACCGATGCATTCAACACAGCCCCCGGCGTGCTCTGAACCAGAAGCAGGTCTTCGCAAAAAAACCCCACTTCTTTCTAAGGAGCGTCTGGCCGAGGAAAGCCACCCCTTGGGCACGTTACGTGGCCTTCACCCCGGCACGCGACTTCCCCCTCCGCTCCCAGCGCTGAAGTTCGGTGTTGGCCAAAAAACCTCTCCGGTAGCATCAGCACGGCTTTGGCAACACCCCGCACCAACGGCTCGCTCCGTCGGGGCGCAGGGAGAGAGCCGGACCGTCGCCCCACGTCCGACGCCACCGGCCTCCGCTATCGCTCCCGTCGCACACCTGCGCGGCGAAGAGCCCGGCCGGCCGAGCGCGCGTCGGCTCCCGCTCCGGCGACGGCGGGGCCTTCCTCCCGGCAGCCTCCCCGACCGGTGAGGCTCACGCCGCTGGACTTTGCTCGCCGGGCGAGCTCGGAGGGCGAGGGCTCCCGGAAAACCGCGCTTTCCCGGCGCGACTCGGACACTTTGCGTCGTGACAGGACCCAAGCGACCGCAAAGGGTAACATAACCGCATCGCACCTGACCTGGCACGTTAATGCATCCTGATTATGGGACAGTATTTTTTTATATATATATATATGCATGCATATGCATTTGGGGTGCAGCGCTGGGGTGACGGTAACGCAGCCGCCGCAGGCAGCCTCGCGGGGCGGGCGACGCTGGGGCAGAAAACTCGCAGCGGACGGAGCCCAATGCCCGGACCACCCGGGAAAAGCGGCTCCCGGAGGGGCGCCCCCGGCCGCCCCCAGCCGAGCCCCCGCGACGTGCGCGGCCCCACCGACCGGAGACGGCAGCGAGGGGCGCAGCGCAACCGGAGCTCGAGGGGGGAAAAAAATGAAAAGAGCGAACGAGAGAAGCGCTTACCCGCTCCGACGGCGCGGCTACCGGCGCGGAGCCATGCCCGGCGTCTCGGCTCGGAGCACCGTCCGGGCTCGGCTCGGCTCGGCTCGGCTCGGCACACACCGTCCGGGCTCGGCGCGGCAGCGGCGGGGCGCGGGGCGGCGCGGGGCGGTGCACAAAAGCGGGAGGAAGCGGTGACGCGCGGTGCTGTTGCGGCCAATGGGCAGCGGCGGCGGCGGCGGGGGGTGGTTTTGGGGTGGGGGGGGGACAGGCGCCCGGCCCGCGGGGGGCGTCGCGCTGCCGCCGCGGGGAGGGGGGGGGAGAAGCCTCTGCCCCCCGCCCGCGTCGCACCTAGGGGACCCCTCATCCCACAGCCCGGATCGGACCCAGGCGGTCCCGTAGTCCGGATCGGACGGGGGGGGTCCCGCGGTCCGGATTGGACCAGAGGGACCCCCATCCTGCCACCCGTATCGGACTGAGGGGCTTCCACAGATTGGATCGGACCGGGGGGTCCCGCGGTCCGGATTGGACCAGAGGGACCCCCATCCTGCCGCCCGTATCGGACTGAGGGGCTTCCACAGATTGGATCGGACCGGGGGGTCCCGCAGTCCGGATTGGACCAGAGGGACCCCCATCCTGCCGCCCGTATCGGGCTGAGGGGGTTCCACAGCCGGGATTGGACCAGGAGGTCCCACAGTCTGGATTGGACCAGAGGGACCCCCATCCTGCAGTCCATATTGGAGTAAGGGGGTTCCACAGCCTGGATTGGACCAGGGGGTCCCGCAGTCCGGATTGGACCAGGAGATCCTGAAGTCCGCATTGGACCAGAGGGACCCCCATCCTGCCGCCCGTATCGGACTGAGAGGGTTCCACAGCCTGGATCGGACCGGGAGATCCCGCAGTCCGGATTGGACCAGGGGGGCCCTCATCCTGCAGTCCGTATCAGACTCAGGGGGTCCCACAGCCAGGACTGGACCAGAGGGACCCTCTATCCTGCAGCCCATATCGGACTAGGGGGTCCTGCAGCCCGGATCAAACTGGGGGGACCTGCTGTCTTGCAGCCGGATCAGGCCTGGGGACCCCCCCCCATCCCACGGCCCAGGTCAGACGGAGGGGGTCCCTCAGGCCGGATGGGACGTGGGGGGTCCTACAGCCCAGATCAGCCTTGGGGACCTCCCATCCTACAGCCTAGATCAGACCAGAGGCAACCCCATCCCACAGCCCGGGTCAGACCCAGGCGGTCCCACAGATTGGATCGGACCTGGGGGTCCCGCAGCCCGGATTGGACCAGAGGGACCCCCCATCCTGCAGTCTATATCGAGCTCGGGGAGTTCCACGGCCTGGATCGGACCAGGGGACCCCCTGTCCTGCAGCCCATATCAGCCTAGGGGGTCCTGCAGCTCAGATCAGACCAGGGAGGGTCCCACAGCCTGAATCAGCCTGGGGGGTCCTGCAGCCTGGATCAGCCCTGGGGACACCCCTCCCCATACCGGCTCGGCTTTCGGGTGCTGTTAGTGGCCTTGCACTCGAGAAAGATGGAGGCTGCCCCATTGCTGTTGAGGCAGCTTGCGCACTTCCCATCCGACGGCTGCTGGGGTTTGCTGAAAGAGGGAGACCGGGACAAAGCCACCCCGTTGAGGGTTGACTTGAAAAGCTAATGAACAGTGCAACGTGTTCAAATCACCCGACTCCCAGAGATGCAACTTTACCAGCTGAAACGTTGCAGAAGTTGGCGAAACTTTGCCTCGCTGCAGCCTGCTGCAACGCCCTGCTTTCTGCCTGCAGCAGACACGTGAAGAGGGCGTGAAGGGATTGCTCGGACCGCTCGGTTTGGTTTTGGAGGGACCGAACCAAAAATAAGACACGCTTAAGACGCCAGGAGGTGGTGGGAGGCTGTCGGCTGCTCCCGGGCTCTGAGCCGTCGTTGCGGCTCGCCTGCCCAGTCTGCTCAAGGCTTCGTGGGTAGCTCCCGGCGGGGGGAAGTAGAGCAGCCTCCGCGCTGCTCTGATTTGCACCCGCCTGTCCCAAGCCTCCCTTGTGCATCCAAGTCCCTTTAATGTGGGGAAAGCCCACCACAAGGCTTAAAGGCAAAATTCACACAAGCCTTGTGCCCCGAAGATGGGTGGGAGCGGGGCCTCGGTTTTGTACCAGACTGATGGGAAAGAGAGAAGAGGATTCATGCAGAGGGTGGAAAGAGTTAGAAAGAAAACCTTGCTAAACATGTTGTAGAGAGGAACGGGGATGAGGTCAGCTGAAGATTTTGCGGGGGAAAGAAAAAAAAAACGAATCCTAACCCCAGGCCCATTCCCCTCCAGCTTTTACGGACTTGCTGCTGCAAGAAAGTTTGAGCCGTTGCCTGTAAAGGCAACAGAAACCCCAACCAGGGACCCCTCCTGAGAGATTCAGCTCTCACATCCCCGTATATGATCGCGTGACCTATTAATAAAATCCATAGAAACCAATTCTGTGTACCAAATAACAGCAGATGGCTCCAGCCCAAACCGCTCCGGGTTCCCTCACTCCATAAATGATTTTACTAGGCCAGTCGTGAGCTCGATGTAACTGAATAGGTTTCGCTCTCTTCGCTCTCCCTCCCCCTCCCCAGAATATTTGTGCAGCTTTCGGAGAGGCATCCAGAGGGACCGAACTGTTACTGGAAGGAACCTCTGACTCTGGCTTGCCTCATCACTTTGGGAAGCGGCGTAAGTCTATCCTAAGCCACCTGGCTTTGGGAAGGAGGTTGCCTTTCTCTGCACCTTCCCTCCAGCTCTTGCAGCGTTTAATAACAGTCTGGTCACTTGGCACATTGGAAATGTTTTGGCTCCTACCCATCGGGGATGGATGTAATGAATTCTTGCGCTGCAGATGCGTTTAGGAAATAAATCATATGTGTTTACCTTGGGAACCAGGCACAGAGCCCCAGTATTTCAGGCTCAAGTTTTTAAGACACTAAGCGACAAGCAGCTCCTTCAAAACCTCCCCGTTTTTAATGACAGTCAGTTAGGCAAGTACCAATTGCTGTGGAAAACTCCGTCCAAGCATCTCTTTCCCGAGCCTCTTTGATGCCCCGGAAATCCAGCTACAGGGATTTCATTTCCGGCGTGTTCCCAAACAACGAATGATCGTCCATGTCTGTAAAACACGTTTCCACTGATGTCAACAGCACTTGGCTGATGTGTGCGCCGAGGAGCCGGCTCTACGGCTCTGCCTCCCTCGGTGGCTCTTGAAGACGTTTATAAAGCTTGGAAGAAGGATGAACGGAGACGTATGGTTTTGTGTGTAGTTTCATGTTGTCATGGTACAAACGTGCTGTAGCAACCCTCGCCACGCTTCTGGAGAGAAGCGAAAAGCTGGCAGAGAGCGCACGGCAGAGAGCGATAGCAAAACCAGTGTGATGCAGACAGCAGTTGTTGTGGATACACATGTGCTGGGAAATAGAAGAGACACAGGGCTATTCGCCATCCCTAAAAACAACAGGCACGGCATACCCTTACAGCCAAACCCCCGTCTTTTCCAAACCGGCATGCCCAAACTGCCAGCAGAAAAGTTTAATGACACAAGTGGGTAACAGTGATCTCTAAGAAGCGTTGGCAGCTCATCCGCAGACCAAAAGCTTTGCAAATCGTAGCCCTAAGCTGTTCTATTTATGCTTCTCTTTCTCCGACGTAAGCGGTAGTATTTGCTGTGGGGAGAAAAGGGAGAAGATACTTGGCTTTTACCTAGCTGCTACTATTTTGGGCTGTGTTAGGGTTCCTGCAGGAAGTGAACACAGGTCCCTGAGCGCCGACCCAATTCTTAAGTGACTAAGTATGCTCTGTCTAACCTGCAATTCTCCCATGCCTTCTGTTTGATATAATATCCTTTCTTGCTTCCTGTCCTAAACGGCAGCATAAAGCTCTTGTGTGCTGCGAGACATGTGGCAGCCTTTCTCTCCCATAGAGATGGCGGTGCATCAGCGGTGGGTGAAATCATTGCTATACTTAGTTTGCAACCTGTAAAGGAATGATGCCATCTCAATGTAAAGGAAAGAAACTAATTATTCAGGGTGGAAAAAGGGGCTGCAGCCATCCTATGTCCGTCTTAGTGATTCCACCTGGGCAGAAGCCGTGTTTATTCTACTTAAATGTTCTCCCATTTCCCATATGTTTTGAACCACTGCTTGCCAGGCTGAGTGATTTGGGGCCTACCTGAGGCGTAAGACCGGGCAGGACCTACAGACTGTCCGTGGCTGTGTCAGCGTTCCTGCAGAGGCTTTTGCTGCTCCCAGAACATGGCTAAACACGGCCAGAGGTGCTCTGGGGACAAGCATTTGGGGACAGCATTTCACCTCTGCCTCTGCTCCCGTTTTACAGGAATGAAACCCCACCTCGCCCCAGCAGCTATGACTATATACCGGGCAGAGCAGGCGCTCAGATCTGCTGCCCGAACTCACGGGCAAGAGCAACATGGGATCTCTCTGGCTCATCGGGCTTTGACATTTTTCCTCTGCCGTGGCAGGAAGCCGTTCCCCGCCATCAGCCGTTAGCACCTCCCGTGCCCCGTGATGGGTCAGCCCCGTGGGTTAGCGCGGTCCCCCACAAGTCGGGGTTATTACCCGCCGGGTTGAGTAGGAAATCTCAGACTCCTTCCCAGACTCTGCAAACAGGGTGTTTCTAGCACCCACTTTGGCATAAAAGGTAGGTGGCAGCAGCAGCAACCACATTTTGAAAGGGAAGGGTGACTCCTGCACTTGATAGTGAGCCGCGCAAGCCTCGTGCGGGAGGAGAGATCGACCGTGAGGGAATGCAGCAGCCCCCCATTTTGGGGGGGTTTGAAAGCTGCTACGTGATGGGGTCCGAGTCGCAGCCCTCTCTGTGGCTGTGAGCTTCGGTGCAGCATGTGTCTGTGTCCGCCTACCTAACCGCATCCCGCTGACGGGAGATTTTGCAGATCTTAAGAAACAGACACAGAGGGCTGAGTGTGACACACAGAGGAAGGCAGCAGCATGCAACAGCCAGCAGTCTTGATCAACCAAAACGCTCAGATTTGAACTCATAATCCATCCAAACTGGGTGTGACTGCAGCGAGATTAGTTGTGTGGATGAATTTTTTTTCCTGGTAGTTGTTGCACTCGTTTTAATGGCTGAATGTAACTTTCCACGCTGTCTTTGTTCCATGACTCACCTTCTCTGCCCAAACAAGGGGAAAAACCGCTCCAAAAGCGACAAAGTGAAAGTGGAGAGGGCCTAGTTTCTGGGCAGGTTGTTAAGCAAACATCACCAGAGAGCATTTGTCTGTGATGCATTTGCACGTATGCAAGGAGCTTAGAGCTTGTATCCTCCAAAGAATATTCGCTAGGTGACACTACCTGTCACGCTGGTGAAAGGTGTGGAGCTGAAAGCTTCAGGGAGTTATCATGTCTGTCTGCAAACAGACCCAGTTTAGACTTTCCCAGGTAAGGTCAGAACTATCCCAGAATATTTATGGGCTCATGTGGTGTCTGAAACAAGGTGGGAAATAGCACAAGAAATATTGTCCTTGTGGCATTCGCAGCTGAAACTTCAAGAAAGCCAACAATTGCAAGGGGCATCCTTGGTTTCCATCTCAAGTTCCCAGAAAGTTCAGAGAAAATCTTGATAGTTTCCTGGACAGAACCAAGATTCTCCAGCCTGCAATTGGCCCCTCTCTAGTAAAGTCTAAGGGATAAGAGGACTGAAAGAGCATGGTCCAGACTTGGGTTGAGGTACGTGTATCCAGCCTGCCCTGTTCTCTGACTCCACTGGCTTCACTGGGATTTTGCTCCCTGGGAATATGACCCTATTTCTCTAATCCCTCTCCTCATTTGAAAGGTAGTCAATCTACTGCTCTATAGTCAAAGGCACCCGTTACAATCACAGCTGCCGTTGCAATCAGTATTTTGTACTCCTTGCTGTATTCTTGATGAAGAAGCTGCTACCAGAAGCCTTCAGGCATATTTGTACTCTTACAACTGAGAGCGAATCATTCTCGCGCACCCATTGAGCCTGAGTTTCTTTGTATTTCTTCACATACACACACACACACACTCACATACGCACGCGCACACACACACACACACACACACACACACACACACACGGAGCTGGATTTTGGCTGACAGAAATGAAGGGAAGTAGAGACTGATTTACTGCAACTGGGATCTGTCCCATTAGCCATAAACTTATCGGCACACATCAAGTGGAAACCTACAGTTTTTCCTTTACATCTGTCACGAGGGGGAAGAAATCACAGAAACAATCAAAACCTGACTGTTTACACATGTTTTGTTTTATAAATGGACTTGTATAGAAAGTTGCAGCACTGTTGCACAGACAGCTCACATAAATCTCTTATCACAAAAGCCATATGTCCTCATTTCCTCATCTGCAGTAAAACACAAGCAGCAGCACTTGGATAATTAGGAAGCTGGAGGTAAACGACTCAGCATCCAGCACTGGGAAAGCATATTTGGGTGAAGGTTACAAAACACAAAACACTGCAGTTTGCTTTTGAGCAGTGTCACTTGTCTGGAGAACTTTCCGTCGTGCCATCGTAGCTGGTGCGTTAACAACCTAGTTCTTCCTGGAGGGCACGCTGGAGAAACTGGAAATGTCTGAGACATGCCCGATCCTCCACTGTCAGGTTGCTCTGAACTGATAGCCAGATCATTCAGATTTAATGACCATTAATCCTTCCCTTGAAAATGACTCAAATTCAGGCCACAAAATGCAGCGAAGTGACTCACTCCTGTTTAGCTCCCTTTGATAATCTCCAGACACATAGAGGTGGAGGAGGCTGCTCAGGAACGGTCCTGGGAAAAGCTTTCCTACGGGGCACACGCGGGAGCCGCTGCTCCCTGCATGGAGCTCGTATTGTTCCACCTGGGAAGACGTAGTGCTGAGGGAAGAGCAGAAGGATCCTGCAGGGCCACTCAGATATATTTTGGCCTCTCCTTTACTCAAAGGTTGGGCAGCTGTCATCCGTGGGCCTTGTTCAGCACCGTTAGGCCAACAAGCCAGTGTCACTCACTAACTTCACTTCACCCACTTGTTTCCATAAAGCTGCTCTGAGATGGATAAAAATTAATAGAGTGCATACAATTAGCTCATTGCAATGGCACAGCTGCCATTATGGCATGTCTGCGTCCTTCCAATCTTTTTTTTCTTTTTTTTTTCCCAAAAGAGAGACATTTCCTAAATTTCGGATCAGCCAGAGATCGTGAAATGCCCTTTTGCCCAGCTTGGTGTGCTTTGTGTAAAGGGTATTTATTTAATCCATCTGAAACTACATGAGAAAGGAGAGAAATATCCCGGCGGCGAGATAAGATGATTATCTTCCTGGCAAACAATAGGAACACGGTCAAAATTAAAAATAATTTGATTGCAAATAGGAAGCCTAGTAAAGCAGCAGGAATAGAGGAAACATGACTAATTTTTTTTTTAGCTTGTCTGAACTCACACAGCAGAGTTTTGCAAGAGCCGTAACTTTGAAATATAGATCTGTAGAAAACCCATGGGGGGAGAATGGCAACAATCCAATTGCAATAGTACAATAGGGGCAAATTAGTGCAGCTGGTAGATCTAACCTAAATAGCTAAATAGCAACAGCCACAAGCTATTTTAGGTATAGTTTGGTGGGGACCATAATAAATACGATTTGGGGAGGAGTGGCGAAAGTGAAGGCTTTCTTCTTGATTCTTTTTTGGTTTCCGTTCGTTTGCCCTTCTCCTTAGCAATACGCGGCCAAATCACGATGCCAGCATCTTCTGCCTAAGGGCCAGCTCTTGACATCCTTGGTCAGTGTTGGTTCTTCCTGTCTCCAGCAAAGAATCTTACTTTCCACAGGGGAAGGAGGAGGTGGCTGCAAGACTACGATGGCCTTGGGATTTGTCTCCAAGAGAAAATTCTAATAGATGCGAAAACAATATAGGGGTTCTAATAGAGGCATTTCCTCCAGATAATGATTACCTGGCAAAACTGATCCTGTGATTCCCAGAAATGTTGCACACAGAACTATTGCTGCCTCAAAATGAAAGCCAACATGAATCAACTTCTATCTAGTGGGATGTGAAGAAGAAAATGTATGGGACAGCTCTTCATCACCATCCACACTCTTAACATCTTCTGGCCCATTGAGTGCCCATCTGTAGTTTAGATGTGCTGGTGAGCTGGATGGACCTTGGGACTCACCTGGGCTGCAGTCGCTGTTGTCCTTTCATCACAGCCTGTATGTCAGAAATGCTCTGGTGTCTATTGATTAAATCCAGTCGACAGTACAATTCGGATCTGTGTTTTTAAATGTCTAAGATGATTTGACTGTATTTTTCTATACATGTTATTGTCCAAAACATTTTGCACTTCTATTAGTTAGGGTGAGTCTCTAATACAATGGCAGGCAACGCTCAAAATGACCTGTACAGTAAAGAAGTGATATTACATCCATTTTACAGCAGAATCAATTGAGGAAGAGAGTAGAAATGATCCATTCCGAGAACACAGGAAGCACGGACCAGAATACAGCAAAGATATGGCATTCCAAGGCCTGGTTTATGACCACAAAACCGTGATTCCTTTTTTTGCTTTAAAAGCCTTTTATACTGAGCTTTCTAGTCAACTGTGGGTTGAAGCAAATCTTTGGTTAGTTCCGCTGCAGCCATGTTGAATTACATCAGCTGAGCATTTGATTGTACTTCACTGATATTAAGCCACTTCAGTTGCCGTTATGCATGTCTGATCCTTCCCCAAGGTAGATATTTTTTCTAGCATTTTGAGGGCATAGCATAAGTCAGGTGAGTGTGTTGTGAGCCCCTGTGACAGCCATAAGCAGTAGCTGACATTAGACGTTAAAAGGTATTTAAAGCCACTCAGATAGGTCCAGTCATTGTAGGTGGATGAGAGCTTGCAGAAGGTCATTAGGTTCCTGATGAAGGAAATGCCTCTGAAAGGCAGAAGAGGAAACGACAGATTTAATGAATAGTAGTCACAAACTGAAATACAAAGAGCAACCAGTCTGCATGCTTTGCTACAAGAATAATTATGGCAGAACCAAGATCAGACAACTCTCGTGCAGTACTTGATGGCAAGACCTCTCCAAACCAAAAAGCATGACAGGTGACACCGAGGAAGAGTCTCTGGCCAGTAAGGAGAGTGGCTGCATTTATGCAGGCAGTGAACGGAACTCTTTGAGAGGTGCTGTGTCCTTCTGTTTCCACCACGGAAAAGAATGTCATGACTTCTGCAGCCAGAACACCAGAGCATTGTCTATGGAATGGGAGGTCTCAGTGTCAAGGGCAGGTTGCCACTGTTATCAATGGTTCAAAAAGCTGATAGATAGATCTAGGTGGAATATCAGATATGCATGAAAAGAAAGAGGCATTTCATGCAGGCGGACAGCATTCACCATGCTGCTCAGATCCAAGGAAATGAGACTGCACTTGTCGTACCCAAGGTGAGGCATTGGAGCATATGCTTGGACACAGCAGGTCTGGTAACAGAATCATTACAATCTGTCCTTGAGCAATGCTGCTCTAGATGTTGATCATAGAGGGTTTATGCTTTTCTGGAAACAGCTAATGATGACATGATTCAAGAGGTCTGTAAAGGTCTCAGAGGGAGACTCAGTAAAACATCAAATAATTATGTCAGTCTTGTCATGGATGACAAACTAAATGCAAAAGCATCATTCTCACGGAGAGTTAAAAGAAGCAACAGTTGGAGCTTGCTTCCAAAATGGAAAAGGAAATTATTCCTGCCAATTTTGTTACTTTAGGCAGTTGAAACACCATCTGAATTGAGATAGTGCTATGCATCAAGAATGAAAGTGGTCACAGATGCTTATAAAAGTGGACATTGGTGGAAGACGTGACAAAGATTGTAATCAGTGATGCAATGAACAGCAATGCTGGAGGCAAACTGTCCAGTGGACAAAAGCTTTCTTGTCTTGGGGGAAGATCATCAAGTGTGAGCCTTTAACATGATCAAAAATACACAAAAGAATACACAGCCCACGTGTGACAGCCACTTTCTACCTTACTGTTTGCAGTGCTATTCAGCACACAGGTGGACCTGCTGTGGTATCCACTGCCTTCAATGTTATTTGTCTTCAACAGGATGCTGTCACTACTGAAGACGACTTCTGCCTTCTCTTGCCTCTGTGCTTTACTGCAGCCTGTTTCTGGGTAGGAAATCAAAAACGTTGGTGTTTTGTAACTGTGTTGTTGAACTTCCATCACAACAAGCCAGAATCAAAAAGGTAGGATGAGGATGAGGGGACAAGGAGAAGAAAGCAGAGAAGAGCAGAGAAGGGGAAAGAGAAAGAAGGATACTTGGATCATCTCCAGTTCCTCCCTTACAAGACTGGCTGTTTTGCTAACAGATTTGCTCTTAGTCAGCCATAAATGGAGGGCTTGCTGCAGGAATGATGAGGTGTTAATTCTATGGCTATGTTACCCCCAAGATGCGTACAACAGACATTGTTGACTCTAACATTCACAGAATGGTTGAGGTTGAAAGGGACCTCTGGAGATCATCTAGTCCAGGAATAAACAAAGAGATGTCGAATGGCTTTAATGACTGAAAAAGGACACCTAAACAGCGACAGGAAGAGTACAGCAAAATGATTACTGACTTGAAGTTGGGGTCTGCCCAAGACCCAGTGTCCCATGAGGTTATCTCTGAGGAATGAACAGATTGCCTTGCAAGAAGCAGTTGCTAGATATTGGCTAGTCTGGTCCTAGTTTTCCTGGGCTCTGGATAGTCCCTGGCTATCCATTTTCTCTAAAGTCTCCAGTGTAACTTCACCAAAGTGTGTTTGGTAGGATGTTGTGCTCCCTCTGGTCTGCAGGGCTGAACCTTCAGCTGTGCGTGGCAGGTGCTCCCTGAGAGACTGGGAGAGCAGTGAGAAATTCAGGACATCCCACAGGAGTGCAGAAAATATCATGCGTCCAGGAGCTTGCTGAGGTCCAGGAGAAAATGCATTTTCAGTTTCAGTTCAGGCCAGGGTCTATCATTTGAATCTGTGTTTTGTCACCTATTCTGGCAAATGTTTACAGCTTGTTCCCAGTCTGATCTGCTCCCGTCTGAGCTCTGATTACTGGATCTCTCTGAAACTTTTCTCATCCAAGACTTCAGAGCCTGTTGCTATTAAACTTTTTTCCTGACAAATATATTTATAGTTTGTGATAAGTTCTCTTAATTTTTTTTTCTATTTTTCAAACGCTAATATTAGGACTGAAATATACTGAAACACTAATATTAGAACTGCTACCTGGAAATGTCCTATTAACAGCATTTCCAGAGGTACAACCACTTCTCTACTTCTCTTCAGTGTTACCTTCAGTCCTACACACACTGCATCTACACTCCACAGTGGACCTCACATATGATGCATTCATTACAATTGGCTTGAGATGTTGATGCCCCAATCTAAATGATTTGGTCAGCCTGGCCAGGGCGAGGAAGATATACAGCACCCTTACGGGTGCTGCACTCATCTGTATATATTTTCAGGTGTCAGTTCATCCTGACACATCCCTGAATGCGCTTGTGCTGCTCCAGGATGCTTTTCTAGGCAAGTTGCAGGAGAATTTGCCTGTGCTTATGGGCCCATGGCAGAACTGTGGGAAAGCCCTGGAGAGCAGTCAGCATGGAAATGGCTCTCTCTTCTTTTGTCCTCTCCACAAAGAGAGGCCAGCTGAAGTGGAAAGCTGGATCTGGACTCTGATCCCAGTCAGATTGATTAGTGTCAGATTGAACGTCAGGAGAAAGAGGAGCAACAGCAAGGCAGAAGCATAGTTGATGCCACAGTAATATCTGAACTATGGCTTAACGTGAGATTGCAGTCCCTTCTATAATTTTCGTACCTGTGTTGTAGAGGGCAAATCTGAAAATCAGAGAGCATTTCTCCAGCCCCTTGGGCTGGATGGGACCAGTCTGATAAACTTTTTCTCCACAGAGTTTATTTTGCTGCTTGTCTAGAGGAATTTTTCTTTTGTCTACCGTTGGACAGAATCACTCTCGCAGGGAGGTCCTTGGAGCAGAATAAGATTCACCCTGCAAGGGTATCACAACGCAGCATTAGAGACACCAGCCCTGTTGGCAAAGGTGCTCTGCTTTTAACAGGGAGAACGGAAAGCTGGAACACCTTCTTGGAGTAAAGAGGCAGGTGTCAGTGGAAAGAAAAAAGCTTTTGTTCTCATTGGCTGTGCTTGTCTGAATGGAAAATCCAGGCAAGGAGGGTTTAGAGTCCATAGTTCACAATGCCAGTTCTCTTGATTTCTAATTTTGGAACAAAGTGCTCCTCACCACTGCTTTTCCTAAACACCCCTGATACACACGTTTTCAGAGTGTGTTTTCATAAGGGCTCACAAAAGCAGGGATGGACAACATTTACATGCAGAATCTAAGAAAGAAAGAGAAACAACTGTATAAATAATAAAAAAAAAAATTAACTGATCCAAATACAAGCCTTTATTATCCAGCTGAACTAGAGGGTGGGAGCAATCAGCACTATATTAGAAAGCATTAGTTTGAGCATGCAACGGGATTTGCGTTCTCTTGCAGAAGGTCAAAGGAAATAAAACTAACCTCCAGTGATGTAACAGGAAGGTACTGTGCTGGGAATAAGGAGGCCCGGCCTTCTGGGCTTGAGCAAACTATTTGTCTTGCCACCACTGTAGTATGAATTGCAGTAATATTGTACACCTTGCATCCATCTACACAACACAGAAAGCTAGCCTAGGCTCATTTGCTTTTCCCCTGCTTTCGTTTCGTGCTTGGCATATCAAGAGTTTCAAATCTTCTCTCTTCTGTTTATTGCTGTTGCAGAGGGTTCTGTTTGGTGGAAACCAACCTCCCTTGCCAATGGGAAATACACCCTCAGCCCTTTCCAGACTTTTCAGTAGGGCTCGCACGCACATTAAATAAGACCTCTTTAAGTTGCAGTGCAAGTGGGTGGCTGTCTAGCAGCTATGAGTAAGCTATGAGAGGATGTTATTACTGCAAGACTTGGCTCAACTTAATGTCAAGCGAGATACTATGTGGGGGAGAACCTGACTGCAAACAAAAGAGAAGTCAACCGCATGGTTTGTCCTTCTCCAAATGAAGGCAAAGGTAATCAAGGAAGATTTGTAAACTGGATTCACAAAACCCCTTCATTTTTGATATGATAAAGGGAGATAGATGTTTGTTCCTATAGCATGTGCATTGTAAGCTAACAGTGTTTTCCCTGGGTGCTAGTCAAAGTTTTGGCTGAGCTTTTCTTTCACCAACCATGAGCCCTCTGAGATGAGTCACTGGTTCTTATAGAGGTTGCAGTCTGGTGAGCCAGGAAAAGGAGCCCTTGTAACATAAGGAGGGAATCAGGAGATTGTGTGTCATGTGAGTCACATGGGAAATCAGCATCATTTCCCTTAGCCAGCAAACGCAGATTGCATGCAAAGGACCTGCAGGCCTGGAAGACCAGGACTCCCTGTTTAGTGGGGTTTGGGTACCACAGTCTCTGATGAGCATCTAAGAGTCAGAGTGCGGTTCCACCAAAAGCAATGACTCTGGCAATGCAGATGCTTAACTGAGCTGCAGCAATTCACTTTCATAAACCTCAAGCCCCAAATCATCACCAGCTCTCTGCTGTAACATGTTAACCCCTTCTCCATCCTCCCACACCCCAAGAGAACCAGTGGAGTTACACAAGGGGAGGATGTGGCTAGAGACCTCTGCGAGGGAGCCAAGCAGTTTTTTGCATTTCCTCTTATTATGAGAGCGGTTAAATGGAAAAAAAAAAAAAAAAGGATCCCCAAGGACAATTCAGTGAGTAATCCAGACTGAGTAAGGGGAGGTATGATCATTGGTGTTTGAATTAAGGAAACTATAGGCTGAGGCAAGCCTTTTCACTTCAAGCACTGCTCCTAGTGACGGGAGTCAAAGACATTGCTGCCACTCTGAACTGGAAACTCACCTTTTGTTAGTCAAATAACAGCTGAGTAAGCTACCTGGAAGGCTGGCTTGCACACGACTTGACAAGGGTGCAGCTATATTGCACCCTTGGCATTTACTGGATAAATAATACTCAGAGCCAGACCAGCAGGGCTCAGTGCACAGGGGTAGCTGTTGCAGAGGAGGGGTGGATTTACTGTGGTCGCATGAAACTACCAGCTGTTGCCACCTGGGAGAAAGCAGCTCGGCGGCGTTTCCCATTTCATCCTGCTCTGAAGGGCAGTGCGCAGGCTGTTGGGCAGCAGGGTGGTAGAAGAGAGCTGCCAGTGCAGCGTAGCACGGCACTTTTGAGTGAAGTGGCTCCCAGCAGATGTTATTTGGATGATTTAAAAAAAAAAAAAAGAGAGAGAGAGAGATTATGGAGATTAAAAAAAAAAAAAAAAAGCAGGGCTCTGGTAAGAGAAGCTGCAACGGAAAGAGACTCGAACCAAGAGAGAAAAACTTGAGCTTTGCCGCGCAACTGGGGGAAGCGGAAACCTCCTTTGGACTGGAGGCTCTGCAGCCTCTCTGCTCCCTGGGGTCAGGCCACGGGGTGAAGGCTCCTGCCCTGCTCCGCACCCGCACAGCCCCAGGGGCCCCCAGCGTCACTGGGGGCAGGACCCCGGGCTGGGGCAGGCCCTGCCGCCGCCGGCTGCTTCTGTGCTCCGTTGGCAGCTGCCTTCTATCGGGGGCCGCTGCCCAGAGGAGGGGGGACTGCACCCCTTCCCTCAGGCACAGCCGGGGGTCCTGTGCCCCGGAGGCACCTGCCACGCCAGTGGCTGGGAACCAGGGCAGGGCCCGTGGGGAGGCAGCAGGGAGGGCTGGGGGGACCGGGGAGGGCTGTGGGGATTGGGGAGGGCTGAGGGGATCGGGGAGGGCTGAGGGGGGCCGGGGAGGGCTGAGGGGGCCGGGCAGGGCTGAGGGGATCGGGGAGGGCTGAGGGGATCGGGGAGGGCTGAGGGGGGCCGGGGAGGGCTGAGGAGGACTGGGGAGCGGGGAGGGCTGAGGGGGGCCAGGGAGGGCTGAGGGGGGAGCGGGCAGGGCTGAGGGGAGCTGGGGAGGGCTGAGGGGAGCTGGGGAGGGCTGAGGGGATTGGGGAGGGCTGAGGGGGGAGCGGGCAGGGCTGAGGGGATCGGGGAGGGCTGAGGGGAGCTGGGGAGGGCTGAGGGGGACCAGGGCGGGCTGAGGGGGGCCGGGGAGGGCTGAGGGGGGAGCGGGCAGGGCTGAGGGGAGCTGGGGAGGGCTGAGGGGAGCTGGGGAGGGCTGAGGGGGACCAGGGCGGGCTGAGGGGGACCAGGGAGGGCTGAGGGAGCCGGGGAGGGCTGAGGGGGGCCAGGGCGGGCTGAGGGGGGCCAGGGCGGGCTGAGGAAGCCAGGGAGGGCTGAGGGGGCCGGGGAGGGCTGAGGGGGGCCGGGGAGGGCTGAGGGAGCCAGGGAGGGCTGAGGGGGACCAGGGAGGGCTGAGGGGGACCGGGGAAGGCTGAGGGGGGCCGGGGAAGGCTGAGGGGGGCCGGGGAGGGCTGAGGGGACCGGGGAGGGCTGAGGGGGGCCGGGGAGGGCTGAGGAGGACTGGGGAGCGGGGAGGGCTGAGGGGGGCCGGGGAGGGCTGAGGGGGGCCAGGGAGGGCTGAGGGGGGAGCGGGCAGGGCTGAGGGGGGCCGGGGAAGGCTGAGGGGGGCCGGGGCGGGCTGAGGGGGGCCGGGGCGGGCTGAGGAAGCCGGGGAGGGCTGAGGGGGGCCGGGGAGGGCTGAGGGGAGCGGGGAGGGCTGAGGGGGGCCGGGGAGGGCTGAGGGAGCCGGGGAGGGCGGAGGGGGGCCGGGGAAGGCTGAGGGGGGCCGGGGAGGGCTGAGGGGACCGGGGAGGGCTGAGGGGGGCCGAGGAGGGCTGAGGGGGACCAGGGAGGGCGGAGGGGTCCGGGGAAGGCTGAGGGGGGCCGGGGAAGGCTGAGGGGGGCCGGGGACGGCTGTGAGGATTGGGGAGGGCTGAGGGCAACCTGACAGGTCTGAGGGGACAGGGCAGGACTGAGGAGGACGAGCCAGGGCGGGTGAGGCGGGAGCGGGCCGGGCTGAGGGAGGAGCCGGGCGGGCTGAGGGCGCCGGGCCGGGCTGAGGGAGGAGCCGGGCGGGTCGGCGGAGGCAGGAACGGGAGCGGGAGCGGGGCCGGTGCGAGGCGGCGGCGGTGGCGGCGGCCGCGGCACCATGTCGGCGGCGGCCAGGACGGCGCTGTGCCTGCTGCGCAGCGACCTGCGCTGCCACGACAACGAGGTAGGGGCCCGGCCGCGGCGGGCCAAGGGGCGGCCGCGGCCCCCAGCCCAGCCCGGCTGCCGGCGCCGCCCCGGCGCCTTATGCAACCGGGAGGCAGCAACCATCCCCCTGCCCCGCCGCCCTCCGTCTTTCCTTTCTCCAGCAATACCCCGGCCTCGGCCCCGCTCCCAGGTGGGCTGCGGAGAAGCTCTGCCGCCGGCCCTGCCCTGCCCTCCCTCCCGGGGGGAAAAAAAAAGTGCCCCCCAAATAGTGTCACGGCCCTCTCTGTGTTTCCAGGTGCTGCACTGGGCTCAGAGCAACGCCGACTACGTCGTCCCCCTCTACTGCTTTGATCCCCGGCACTACCTGGGCACCCACTGCTACCGCTTCCCCAAGACGGGGCCGCGGCGGCTCCGGTTCCTGCTGGAAAGCGTGAGAGATCTGAGGGAAACCCTGAAGAAAAAAGGAAGGTAGTCGAGAAAGTGGCCCACGAATAACGTGTCCGGTTTTATTTGCCGTGTGTTTTTCAACACGCGTCTACGCTCGAGGTCAATCCCGTCAGATACTCCGGGCTCTGACGGTGGCCCGTCCGTCCCAGAGAGCAACGGCCCTTGTGTCGGACGCACGCCGTCGCACGCTGGTCTCTCGCTGGCCGGGTCTTCAGGTGATCTGTGGCATCCACAGGGGAGCAGAGGGCCGCTTGCCGCTCACGGGTTTGCTTTCTTGACTCAGACGCCACAGATGGGTTTCCGCGTTGAGTTTTTTGCCCAGAGTCCTGCAAAACGGCGACATGGACTGCAGTTTTTCAAGTCCTCGGCAGCTACGCTAACCTGTGTGGCGTCCTTCCTTCCGTATCCCTAGCAGGGTTTCCCTAGGAGTTGATGTGATGCGGAGGCAGGCCAGCATGGACCCTGGCGTATGAGACTAGAGAGTTAAGTTTGTTCATCTGTCCCACTAAACGTATACCCTTTGATAGGCTACACTGCAGGAAGGAGATCTTCAGGGATTCCCCTTTCGTTATGCCCTGGAAGACTTCAGGAGCCGCAACTGGGTAGACCAAGGCCTGAAAGTCTACATGTTAAGGAATCCCATTACCAGATAACATTTGGCTTTGCTTAGCAGAAGATGCATCAGCCAGCCTGTCTTCAGGCAGGGCAGCACAACAGTGGTAGTAGAAACAAGAGAAATGGCTCTGGATGTGCAGTGCAGTGTGGGTTGTGTAGATGGCGAGTGCTATGGGAGACTGGGTGAAGCAACTGAGCAGTGCGTATCTACACCTTCACCCTCCGGTGAACAGAATTGGAGCTGCTTTAATGCTCCAATTAATTAGTGGCATGGTTAATGATAAAGCCACTGATAAGAGATTGGTCTTCCCAGTGAGAGAGACGTGTGGTGCTGAAGAGCCACGCTAAGACCTATGCTCCACCTTCATGGCCGTGAAGTGTAATCTCATTGCAGTGATAGTAACAGCAGAAAGAAATCTCCTCCACTGTGGTGCTCCTTATAGGCAGTTTGATCTCTGCTTTCCTATGGGAAGTAAGGGGAACAGCTGCCCACACAGCACCCCTCGGTCCTGCCCTCCTCAGACCCACCCTGTCTTTGAAGAAACCTTTCAGTCATGGTTTAAATTGTCCTGACATTTTATTAACCTCTCCTGCAACTCCTTCAGGACAGATCTCTGTTGGATTGCACCATAGTTTGTGTGGCAGAGAAGGGGATAGAGTCTGGTGTCAGGCTCCTCACAGGACTCCATGCAACCAGCTCTGACCAGCTTTCTCACTGTGGCCTCTCTTTTAGTCTGGGCCCTTGAGTATACAGCTGGGCAGTCTCTGGGGTTGTAAAGGGCAGACAAGTTGTGACTCTGTTGCTAATCATGAAGAAAGAATCCCCCTGAATACTCCCACATGGAAGCGGAGGGGGATCTGCCCACAAGGCACCACTACCTGTTCACGGGATTGAGACAGTAATGAGCTCTTGAATCTCAGCCTCAGTATGTGAGGCTGAACAGATCTAACTTTAACTCTTAGGTAGCAGCCCAGCTTTGCTGCCCAATCACCCATTGTAAGGCTCCTGGAGGGTTTGAAATGTACTCAGTGCAAAGTGCCCCAGTGGCTTAGAAACTCTGTTCAGTGCATCCTAAAAAACGCGAGCTAGATGCAAAAAAATGAACGAATTGGACAAAGGTAAGGAATAAGTAATAGAAGCAGTCAGATCCTGTCTGTCTGCTTCCACATGCTGTCTGTGCTCTGTAGGGAACCTAGTACATGGGTGTCTGGGCCAGGGCTTCTGTACAAGGGGCTTCTGTACAAATAAATAACAATAGTATCAAACCTAATTCAGGCCAATCTTTTGTGTCTGCAGTACGCTAGTGGTGAGGAAAGGGAAGCCGGAAGATGTGGTCCATGATCTAATTACTCAGCTGGGCTCTGTGAGTGCTGTGGCTTTCCATGAAGAGGTAAAGGAAAGTTTTGAGTGACGTTGCTTAAAGATAGAATTTGTGAGGTTTCTTCCACAACCAATTGGCGATGCTCGTTTTGTACGTTCAGAGCCTTCCTTGAGCGTGGCATTGTTAACTGTAGGGGAACTGGCCAGTTCCTGGGAGGGGGGAGTGTAGATGTCAGTTCTTGCTGGATGGCAGCAGCGTTTGTGATCCCAACGATGGAGAATTTGGGACAGAAGGGTAAGAAAACTTAATTTGACAGCTTCCCCCATGAAATTTCTACCTAAGAGATGTCTCTTACAGAGAATCAGAGGCCTCCCAAGGCAGTGGTGGCCCTTTAAACTGTAACTCAGCCTCTGTTCACTTGATTTGGCAGAAAGAGAGTACCCAGCAATTGTTTGCATGCAACTTCCTCTGAGTTGGTGAAGCTAAATGTGGAGATGAGGGAGGAGGGGAGGACCAGAGTCTGTGTGCGTGAGGGAGCTGAGGTCGTGTAGCCATGGTCTCGCTGCATGTTGTTCTTTCTAGGCTACAAAGGAGGAGTTGGATGTCGAGAAAGGGCTGTGCCAGGTGTGTAGTCAGCATGGAGTGAAGATCCAGACGTTCTGGGGATCCACTCTGTATCACCGGGATGACCTTCCCTTCAGGCCTGTTGCCAGGTGGGATGCTCCGTGATGTCCTTCACTCCTCTTCTGTTTCATTTATTGCTTACTCCACTGAACCACTCAGGACGGATCTAGCTATCCAGTTCTGCTGGGAGAGGACCCATTTGTCCATCTACATTTATGGAGCAGTGCTGTCATATACAGCAAGGGGAAGGGGCATGTTCATCCCTCTCTACCAGTAGCATTTACTCAACAGTATGTGTCAAGATGAGCGACTTGACTGATCATCGATTGAGGGGCTGATTTCTCTTTCTCCTTCCCCCACCACAGTTTGGATACTCAGTCTGCAGTGCCCAGAGACCCTGTGGCATTGGACTGGATAGCTCCATCACCCCATCTGGCTAAATGCAGGTGCTTATGAGAGTAGACCTTTGCATGTGGGCTCTTCACCTTGGCTCCCGCAACAATCATTAGAGATCTAGTTGGTGGAGCTGAGTGATTCGTGTTATCCTATAGAAGTTCTATAAAATAGGGCAGAGGAATCAGGCCATAAAAATGTCTATTTCTCTCCATTGAAGCCTGAGGTTGCATACTTGTATATTGAGGTCAACCCTGTGGGCAATCTAAAGTTAGGTGAGATAAACCTTGCCCTCGTGGATTGTCCCATCAGGACACTCCATAAATCCCCCTTATTGAAAAGACACCATTTTGATCAGAAGCAGACAAAACCTGGGTGAAGGGCTGAATTTCTGATTGCTGCTATTCCCAAGGGAATCTACCTCTTTTGTGTCAGCTGATGTACAAACATGTACACCGCCCTCAGGAGAGCGCAGTCTGAAATGCTCATCCTCCGTCAGCAGAAGCTAACTGGTGCTGTGTGGAGGGGCCAGGGTAGCCATCCCCAGCATTGTAATCTGTGCAGATTGCCGGATGTCTACACCCAATTTCGAAAAGCCGTGGAAACCGAGGCGAAGGTACGACCAACGCTACACATGGCAGATCAGCTAAAGCCTCTGCCTCCAGGGATGGAAGAAGGATGTATCCCTACGATGGAGGATTTGGGACAGAAGGGTAAGAAAACTTAATTTGACAGCTGCCCCCATGAAATTTCTACTTAGAGATGTCTCTTACTGAGAATCAGAGGCCTCCCAGGGCAGTGGTGGCCCTTTAAACTGTAACTCAGCCTCTGTTCACTTGTTCATCAAATCAGACGAATGACAGGCTGAAGGTAAACTCCTTTCATGGAGAAGCTGGGGTGGCAAGCCCTGTAGCTGAGTGGAAAATATCCTTTTAATCAGCATTTTTGAATGTGTTTGATGTGGCCCTTCTTGTTTCCAGGGATCACTGAGCACAATCATTTATTTCCCCCAAGCAGATAGCCCTAATGATGAACTCCCCTAGTTTTTATGCTCCCTGCCTCTGAGCTGCTTCTCGGGACTAATTTTTCTTGATAACAAGCTGATGGTTATTTTTTATGGCAGATTTCATAACTGATCCACGAACAGCCTTCCCCTGCAGTGGAGGAGAGACCCAGGCTTTAATAAGGCTACAGTATTATTTCTGGGACACGGTAACTCTTTACATTTCCTTGTCTGCATCCTTGGCTGTGCAAGTGGGTGAGGCTGCAATTTCATTTCCTACTAATATTTCCTTAGCTCCTGTATAGCACTTTACGAAGGAGAGAATTAGCATTATATCAGTTTTTCAGAGAGAGAAACTGAGTCAAAAAGAAGTCACCCAGGCCCTGGGATTGTAATCTAAGTTACTGGGAACCTAATTTAGTGGTTGACAGTCTTAAGACTTTTTTTTCCACCAGCTTTTGGGAATCGATACCATCTTTTGGCTCCTTTACCTTGATTTGCCCTTTCTACTCTCCCTCCCCAGGTCAGCAGCAGTTTAGTTCCTCCTCTTTGGAGGAGTGAGAAGTGGCCTGAAGGGCTGCAATTGTGACTGAGGTGAGGAACAACTGACCCAAGCTGCTCCCCCGGTGCCTCCATTACCATGCCTTCAGGGAGCGTATATAGTTCCTAATCCTGGCCAAGCATTAATACAGTCAGTGCTGGAAAACCTGTTCCCTTTTTGTGAGGCAAATGTTATCAGCACCTGATGATCTAGAAAGCCCGTTAGCAGTTGTAACCCGTGCAGTCAAGGGGATCAGGGAGAGATCAGGCTTCCCTTTAATGTCCTTTGCATTGGCAGTGGAATGTCCAGAAAATGGAAAATCTGCACCAGTCTGTGAGCGGGGGTGGCCCAGACATAACAGTGGTCAGGATTCCTGCAGATGAATGTTGGGTGCTGCAGGACACTGTGGTGGACCTAGCCGCCAGTCCCAACCCGGCTGCATGTGGTGCCTCTGAGTGGATTATTGATCCAGAGTGAGATCTGTGCAGGCAGGGAGCAGCATGCATGGCGCCAGTTGCATGGCGCTTGTAGAAAGCAATGTGCCACAGGCTGAAGAGGAAAGCATGGCTTCTGACACACATCCCGGAGCTAAAGGGAAAACTGGTGGCCTGATTAATTCCAGTGTGTTGGAGGCAATAGTTCGGCAGCCCTGTAATCCTTGCAGGCGGCCATGAGAGGGAGCCGGTGTCTGCCAAATTGCTCTGGCTCCGCTGAGAGCATGAGAGAAAGTGTGTTCTCCACGTTGCATGTTTGCTATTAACATCTTTTGTTCTTGTTGCTTGCACAGAACCTGGTTGCCTCTTACAAGGAGACAAGGAACGGACTCATAGGAATGGATTATTCAACCAAATTTGCACCATGGTAAAAATCTTTTGTTGTGAGACTTTAGGTTCCCTCTCTCCCCCGCTCCCAGATTAATGTTACCTCTCGGCTGGACACTCATATGGTATAGATAGGGGTCTAGGTCTCATCCCCTTGTCCTGAGCTTTTTGTTTAGGGTGGAGCAATCTCAGAGCTGCTCTTTATTGTGCTCCCAGCCAGCAGTTCCCTGGGAACGGTCTTCCAACTAGGAATTTCTAAAGTGTAGCAGTGCCACAGCCAAGCACCCCGTGCGCTGTGAGTGGGCATGTGGACAGGGCACTGCAGAGACATGCAACTTGTCTTTGACTTTGCGCTGCTTTGTGTATCAAGAGTGGTTCAGAGCAGGCAGGGAAGAAGAGCAGCTTCACAAGCAGCATGTTGACTGGGCTGCAGCAGAACTAAATCCAGTCCTGATTTGCCGAATGTTTTGGGGCAAGTCACCTTGCCTCACTGCTATTCTGTTTTTCTGTGGCAACGAAGGGTCACTTCTGATTGTTGCTATTGCAAAAGGAGCTCTCGCTTGTGTAAGTATCGTGACTTCTGATTACGGGTTTTAGTCTCCAGTGCTGGAAGGGACAGGGTTAATTCCAGGCTGAACCTGCTGCAGGAGAACTCAGTTTAGCCTAATGCTGAGAACATCTGGAGCATTTCCCTGACAGAATTGCAGTGTGAAACAATTTTTTCTGGGGCTGTTTACTGGTCAGGGCTTCTTATTTTCAAGCAGCCTGTGTTTCAATGGCTGCAGTGGATGGCTCCCCCTGGTGGCACTGTGGGGTCCCAGGACCACTGGCACTACAGGAAGTTCTTTTTCTGTGGTAGCTTCCACTCCTGCTTTTGTGAGCTGGTGATTTATTTACCCGGAGCCAACAGTCCTGATGTGTCTGCCCCAAAGTGTTCTTCTGTCAGAGAATCAAAATCAGACCTTTTCAGGTTGCAACCAGTCATTCACATCTCATACTGGCCATTTCTAAATGTTAGAGCTGGTCAACAATTAAGGAAAAGCTTTTCAGACCCTTCCTTCCTGTTTTCCATAATTCATCAGAACGTTCAGAATGTTTCTGTGAGCTTTAGTGAGAAGTGGCTTTAAAATACATTGCTAGGAAAATCAAAGTAAACGTTGTTTCTTGGATCTCCCTTTGCAAAAGGTTAGAATGTACAAGCTCTCGCCCGTCTTGCATAGCAGTGATCTGGAACGAGTGGAAGGAGCCCCGTGGGTTGAAATGCTAGGGTTGGGTTCAGTTCCCTGCTTTTCCTAGCCTGTCTGAGATTTTCAGCAAGTCCTTGGCCTTCTGTGAGTTATGGTTGCTCAGATGAGACGCTCAGATACTGCAGCAATAGGAGCTGTAGACATGATAAACAGGTTTGTAGCAGAAGGAAGGCTGTTCAACAGCTAAAGCAGACAAGGGAGAAGTTGATGTTTGGGATCCGTTTCTGGGTTTGTCATTGATACACCAAGTCCCTGGCTGATAGGAGAAAGTCTTTTAGGCGAAAGTTGTCAAACTTCTGTAAAATGATCTGTCTTGGTAGCTTGGTGTCTACCATAATAGTCATCTAAAACAGGAAGGAAAGATTGTAATTTTTATTTTCACTTGGAGTTGCAAAAATGTCATATGACTTGACAAAAGTTGTTCGGGAAGTCAGTGGAGAACAGCAGACTGAGCTAAGGTTTTCAGACCGCAACTCTAAGCACAAAACTGCCCCTCCACTCCCTCTCTGCAGGTGTCCAGCTGTCAGTCCCTTCTTGCATTTCAGCCATCTTCCTTCTGCTTTCAGGCTGGCATTAGGCTGTATTTCACCTCGATACATATATGAGCAGATCCGGAAGTATGAAAAAGACAGAACGGCCAATCAGAGCACATATTGGTATGACCCTGCATGATATCTGTGGCTTGTTTTCTCTGAAAAGCAAACTGGCTTCTCATGCACAGGATAGAGTGATTTGTTAATTTTCTCCTTAATTAATGTTTGGTTTTCCTGTGCCTGCTGCCTTGTTCCTCTGCGTTGCGTTGCCCTTCTGTTTCAGTATGGATTTATTAATCTGCCTTTGGCATCCAGAGGCTTTAGGTACTTTATAAGTCAAGATTATTAGTGCTAGTTGTCATTATTATTGCTGGGAAATCGTAGTTCATAATTTTTAAAAATGATCTCTGTAAATCAGCACCATCCCTCTCTGAATTGTTATAAGGAGCTAGATTAGAAGGGGGAAAAATGACTTGAAAATAAAAGTTAAAAGATTTCTCATCACGATGATATGAGCAGAGTTTCACCCAATATTTAGCATCTCAATGACTGTGCAACTTGTGCAAATCGCACAGTGTCAGAAGCACCGCAGGACCTCTGGCCACAGTCCTGCAAACAGCCCTGCACTTATTCAGCTGCCTGGCCATGATCACAGCTCCATAGCAAGGGGAAGAGCAGACTTAGAAGTGGGCTTAATGCATCCAGCCTTCCCGTGCACTTCCTTACCCCACTGCTGGCTGCTCACCAGCCTGTGGGTTGTGCTGAAGGAGCCTGCACTGCTGAGGGAGGGACAGTTGAGGTCAGTGTATCTGTCTCGGGGCTGGCCTGTAGCTTGCTCGTATGCTCCTGATCCACACAGACACAGCGAATTAAAGCGTGGACCTAGCTAAAGCACTGAGCTAAGAATCAGCTCTTGTAGCAGTTAGGGGAAGAGAGGTTGGGGCAGCCTGTTAGTGCAGGCTACGGAGATGGCAGTGAATTGGGTGTTGAGGATATGCTCAGATGCACACTTATCTGGCAGTGTGGCTGAAACCCCCAAGAGATCACTTGTACTTCAGCACGGAGCTATTATGGAGAAGCAGGTTCACATTAGAGCCTGGACTAATACTAGACCTCCATGGAAAAAAACAGAACAGAAAGTCTGTGCAAATTGTAAAACTGTGTTTTCATATTGCTTTGTAACATTTGCATCATGTTAAACAGCACAAAGGCTGGGGAAGAACAGGCAGAACATTGGCAACGGTTGTGGCCAAAATACTCAGTTTCATTGAAATCCAAATAACAGACAAAATATTGACCTGTTTGTGTGTGTACTTTCTTTTTCTTCAAAGAGAATTAAAAGAGGAAAGATTTCAAGAAATGAACATACTATTTTTTTTCCATCTAACATCCAGCTAGCCTGTCTGCAGCCTGGGCTCCATGGTGATCTGAGCATTTTAAAGTGATAAATGATTATTAAAAAGAACCTGTTAAGACCGCAGGCACTCCTGTCAACGTACAGACAACACAGTGAAGCCCAGGTCTTTGGTGGCTGCTCACGAGGGGCTGATTGAATCTCTGTCTCAGGACTGTGGTTTTCAGCATTTGGGACAGTTTGTTTTATAGTCAGGATTTCCAGAGCTGAAACATGAGCTGAGCAGCATATTCCCAATATCCCAAATTGCTGAAGCAGCTCTCAGAGGCTGAGATGCCATGACTTTTATAAAAATTCTTGTTTATATAAATTGTTTTTATATATCTGCCTATTTTCTGCAGGCCTAGCACCTGATCTCATGAGGAAGGCCGCTGTAAGCCCAGTTCCGAAAAGTGCCTTTAAGTCCCTTTATTGCTTAAATCCCTGCAGAGCTCTTAGGAGTGTGCTGACATGCTTGCCCATGCGGAAATACAAAGCTGAATCAGGCCCCCATCCTGCTCTTTGCAGAATTATATGCCAGGAGGGATGAATCAGAAACCGTTTTCCTGAAATTCTGCTCTTGCACTAGAGCTAAGAAAGGCCTCCCAAGTGATCCACATAAAGTGTGCTTTTCACCACAATCGTCTAAGTGCAAGCTAGATTAATAGGTTTGGGGCAAGAATCGGTAGCAGGGCAAGGTAGGCGAAGCTGCTCATTGTAAATAAACCTCACGGTGCTGTTAACGAAGGGCGCTATAGAGACAAAATCCTAATTCAGTAATTTTCTGGTCCACAGTGAAGATAGATAAAGACTTGGCTCTGTGTTTTAGGGTCCTATTTGAACTGCTGTGGCGGGATTACTTCCGATTTGTGGCCCTGAAGTATGGCAGAAGGATTTTCTCACTGAGAGGTGTGTATGGATCACTCTGTTTGCAGGGGAAAGGGGCAATCATACAACAGGGAAAGGAAGAGAAGAGTCTGTGAGCATTGCGTTGTACAAACGCTCTTCTTCTAGCACTTGCATCACTACCTTAGGATGTTACCAGGGTTGGAGCAAGAGGGGAGTTTGCATTATGTTATCAAGTCCCCTTATGGTGAGTTTATTTGAATACTCACCAGTGTTGCCATTTTAATGATACTGGGCACTACCCAGTGGCAACAGCTGTTGTCCTTCATTTAGTGAACTTCTGATTAGCAGAGAAGTGCCTGAACACCGTGATGCTGGGTGATGTGTAGACACTGAGAGCGTTTCGCCCCCAAAACTGATTAGACAAAGGGAATGTTTTTAACACGTCAGTGGGAAATGGCAGCACGATAAGAATAAAGACGCTGTTTGCGGAGACACTCTGGAGCCTTTGGAGAGACTCAGGCTTCGGGACTTGCCAAAATTCACCAAAAAGTTTGGGCAGAGCACGAACTGACCCAGCAGTGTGAATCCCAAGACACTGGCTGTCTTTTCTGCTTTGTGCTACTTAGGAATCAGAGTGGGATTCAGCACGAGACCCAGTCACCTAAATGCTGGTATCTACAACCGAAATGGGAGTCTGAACTCCCAATAGAGCAATGGTTATCCAGCCCGTATATAGTCAGGAAGCCTTACAGCCGTGTTGAGTTAGCTGCTCTCCATGTGATTTAGCTGCTCACACCTAAGCATTTAGCATTCTTCCTGGCAGCCAGCTGTTGCTCCAGAGGGATACAAGTCTCTCTCAGGGCCTGTGTCACATCTGTCAGGCCCATGTGACTGTCTTAGATGCCATAGGGCATCTCACGGGGCCCTGGATGCCTAGAGTCAGCCTAAACTTAGGCCCTTAGAGCCAAACCTGAGTCATCCCTGCTCTTTCCCTGCAGCTGTACAGAGAGGTGTAATTTCCAGATAAGACTTAGAGCCCGCAGCACGTGAAGACGTATTTTGGAAAAGCAGTAGCCTTATCCTTCATATCCTGGCTAGAATACAGGATGGAAAATCTTAAACTGAGTACATTTCTTCTGCAGTTTCAGTGGGATGTAAAAGATAGCTGATACCCTGCTTGCGTAAAGCTTCTGATGAAGAAGGCCAGTAGGGGCTGCATTTCAGCATGGATGACATAGCTCCTGTAGACTAAATGCACTGCGTGTGGCACATGGTGACCCTCCAGAAGAATGGTACACCGCTGCTGAGGAACACACACAAATGTGCAGGCGCATCTGCCCATGCCTGTCCTGCAGAGTGAGCCACTAGGACCATTTTGAATGGTTTGTAATATGGGGCTTTTGATGGCGTCTATCAGCTATCTTTCAGAGCAGTTACAAAGGTGACTCCATTTCACAAAAAAGAACGCTTGATGCCTGTGAAAGTGGGCCTCTTACTCAAGGCCACCAGTGATCAAGAGTTGGCCATCAGGAACTGAGGCTGCCGTTGGGCCCCTGCAAACACAAAATCTTTCCCTCACCCACCCCTACTCAACTGCAAGAGCAAGGTGTTACCAGGAACTTCTGGCAGGTAATTCTGGGCTCAGCAGTTGATACAGATAGGAACTTCATATCAATATTGTCTTGGAGTAAAATTGAACAAGAAAACACTAGCTTGGGCCAGGGTGCATCTCCAACTTGTGAGGTCTGAGTCATTTTGGAGTTAACCCTCCCCTCCCCCCCCCCCAATAAATCAAATAGTCAAAGTCCAGCAGAGTTTTAGCATCTTCGGTGTGCAGGCACCCCTTTGCCATGCTTGGAAGGAGGAGCAGATCTCTAAATCCTTGTAGAAGGAATCTGGCTTTTTTTTAATGTCACTGAGACGGCTAGCTGCATCCTAAAGTCTTGTGTCAACGAAGGTGCCTCTTTGTCGTCCTTGTTTTATTTGTAACTGCCTGTGTCAGCACTTGTCTTCATTGGCAGTTCATTTCTTTCTTCAACAGGGCTTCAAGATAAAGAGGTCCCCTGGAAGAAGGACCTTCAGCTCTTTGACTGTTGGAAAGGTCAGTGGAGATTACAGGTTCGGTCAGGTATGCTCTCGGTTTGCTTGTGTCTGTATGCCAACACATACCCGAGTGCTAACTCAGAGTTACACAGGGGGAATTGCCAGCGTGAACAGGCACTGTCATTTAAACTGTTCTCACCAAACAAGAATCCAGACCCTCAGTTCAATGTGAGTGCAGGATGCTTAGCTTTCCTTCTGGGACTGGGCACCACATAGGAGCAAGCCCATAGTTATCACAAATGGCCAAGCTCTGGCTTCTACACACATTATGAGAGGCACTGCGGTTAGATTTTCCTGCTCAAGTGGAAGCGTTTATGGCCCGTTGGTCCCTTCTGCCTAGTCACACAGGGGCCAGCTTGCGCTTTTTATCACTACTAGGTTGCCATGCCTGCTAAGTTTTGTTCTTCCAAAGGGTTCTGGTTGGAAGGTTAAACAGTCTCTAGAATAAAGCCCATCTTCCATTATGCCCCACAGGTCTTTAATATTCTTGCTTTTATTTAGCTTTTATAACTTTGTTTTCACAAGAATAGCAAAGATAATACCTCAAAACTAGGAGGGACTAACAGATTAATGTATCAGGATCTGAAATACACAGCTATATATCCTTCTTCGCTTTAATGTCATATGTATCCATTTGCACACAGGTACAATAAATCTTTTTCTCAACTATAGAAAAAGTTTGCTGCTCCTCATTTACTAACCCTTGGGGATTTGTCCGTTACTTCCCTCTCTATTATTAGTCACCTCTCAAGACTCGTCCTGTTCTCAGTCCATCTCCCTGTTGTTTGTATATTTATTTTGCTCAAATTCCCTGCAATCCACCTGAATCATTGTTTTCCATTCTGATGATTTTTCTATGCCTTGTTCTTGCCAAAAATTCTCCTTGTTTAATTTCCGATTTAATTTCCTATTTAATATCCAGTGGATCTTAATGGCTCTATCCCAGCTAAACCCTACTGAAATCTCCCCAGGAAAATGCTTTTTTCCCTCCTGCTGCCGGTTGGCACTGTCTTTCCTGCTTGGATGGCTGCAAATGCGCAACCACAGGTTGGTTACGAGTGCCTGCCCGATAATGTCATCGCGTCCCAGCACTGTGTCTTTTGTCTCTGCAGAAGGCAAAACAGGGGTTCCTTTTGTCGATGCCAACATGCGAGAGCTGGCCGCAACGGGCTTCATGTCTAACAGAGGGCGGCAGAACGTTGCCAGCTTTCTCACCAAGGACCTGGGTCTCGACTGGAGAATGGGGGCAGAATGGTTTGAATACCTGCTGGTAAGAGCGAACCCATTGTGCGTCCGGAGTCGTTTGTGCTCTCTAGCCTGGGCGACAGACAGAAGGGCAGCTCTGCCTGATAAGGATACAGAAGGTGGTCAGTACTTTTCAGGATGATATAAGTGCATGTATATAGTACTTGCATTTTATGTACCTCCCAAAGCTAATGTAAGAAAAGCGAGTTTTGCTGCTGTGAAGTTGCCATCAGCCAAGATGTAGATGTAGCTAGGAAGTTTGCAATGATGTTTTTGTTCTTCCCATGTAGGCTTTTAGAGCCACTTGAGAAAACTATAAAGCACTTGAGAAAACTATAAAGCATAAAATATCTTAACAATGCTCTGATTTGCTCACCCCAGAGGCTGGGCAGGAGGATAGCCCAGAAATAGAACATAAAAATGAGTACATTTTGGCCATGAAGCCCATGTTGGCACAGCATCTTTCCATTGATCGCTCTGGATAGGGAAGTCTTCTAGCCAAGAACAGGCAAGTATGGACAATGGCTGGATCAGCTTCCAGAGGTCTCCACCCTGGTTGGAGGCATCCTTCTTCACCCTGGTGAGTCACAGGCCTTCTTGCCAACTGGAGCACCAGCTCGACTTGTTTCTCTTATGCCAATCAGCAGGCATGCAAGCTCAGTTAGATAGCAGGGCTGCTCCACCCCTGGCCTCCACAGCTCCTTCCCAGGAGGGTCTGAACAGGCTCACAGTCCCCAGTTCAGAAGCCTGGGCAGGACTGTGTATGTTTGCTTGGTTGCCATTATCTTCTCTTTCTTTTAGTATTACCAAGCTGTGTTGTGAAAACTGATGCTGAGGAGCTGAAGTTCTTCACCAGAATGGTACAGATGTAATAAGACCAAATATTAGTGTCAGCCTCACATTGACTTTCTGGTCTGTGAGGTACAAGAGGCTGTTGATAATCAGGAGATTTTCCACTCACTGGTATGGCTGGAGATACAAAGCCCAGTCACCTTGCCAGTGCCTGCAATTAAAAGATCCCTTTCATTAATGTAACAGTTTTGAGCTTCCTTGGAACAGCGCTCCGACACGGCTTTGGCTGCAGAGATCCACAGTAAGACCTGGCTGCTCCTCCCATTGCTGTGACTCACACTAGTGCAGTGAGCAGTGGTGGGTTTGCACAGTTGCACAGTGTGGTCAGGACTCCTCCAGGATCCTCCAGAAAGTGGTATTGGTAGCTCCACACAGTGATGCTTTTCCAGATAAGACTTAGAGCCCGCAGCACGTGAAGACGTATTTTGGAAAAGCAGTAGCCTTATCCTTCATATCCTGGCTAGAATACAGGATGGAAAATCTTAAACTGAGTACATTTCTTCTGCAGTTTCAGTGGGATGTAAAAGATAGCTGATACCCTGCTTGCGTAAAGCTTCTGATGAAGAAGGCCAGTAGGGGCTGCATTTCAGCATGGATGACATAGCTCCTGTAGACTAAATGCACTGCGTGTGGCACATGGTGACCCTCCAGAAGAATGGTACACCGCTGCTGAGGAACACACACAAATGTGCAGGCGCATCTGCCCATGCCTGTCCTGCAGAGTGAGCCACTAGGACCATTTTGAATGGTTTGTAATATGGGGCTTTTGATGGCGTCTATCAGCTATCTTTCAGAGCAGTTACAAAGGTGACTCCATTTCACAAAAAAGAACGCTTGATGCCTGTGAAAGTGGGCCTCTTACTCAAGGCCACCAGTGATCAAGAGTTGGCCATCAGGAACTGAGGCTATGCTCTCACCAGCAGGCAGCCTCGCCTCCCTCAGATGGGAGCTTTGCTCACCGCACAGTCAGACCCAGCGGGGCATAGGAGATTCAAGGTCCTCCTCCCCAAGTGAGAAAGACCTGGATGGTCTCACACAGAAAAGATGCTCAGTGAGTTACTGTTATTCATACAGGCATGAACGTTAGCAGCCTTGCTGGAAGCCTGATTTGGCTCTCTTTGCATTAGACCTTTCAGAAAGCATCTCACTGCCTCTCTGCAGGTGGGCCTGGCACTGGCTGGTCCTTGTGTCCTTCCATCCCTTCCTTTCAGCTTTGTCACACTGATTGCTAAAGAGCTCTGGTTCTTTAACCCAGTGGCTCACCCAGAGTGACACGCAGGGGGCATCAGTTTGACAAGGAGATACAGCTATAGAACAGTACAGGCTAGCACAGAACTGAAACTGGGGTCATGTAGCTCCAAGCAGGGAAAATGATGCATTTTCTATCTCTGACACTTTCACCGAAGGCTCACAGAGTGTTTGCATATGCCTGCAAAGGAGAGGATGTTTGTCATCCACACAAGACAGGCAGCGAGACGAAGACAAGCTCTCCAAAACCTGTCAAAGCCAGGGGAAAGGCTGGATCCCTCTGGCATCCAAAACAGAGAATATGTCTAGCTCTGATTTCATTCATAGGGTCAGTCCCCAAAGAAAGAGAGAGAAACAAACAGAAGAGAATTGCAGGAAGGGGCAAGGCTAGGGGGGAAATGAGCCTGCCTCTTCCAGTCCCCCTTGGGTTTGCCCTCACCTCCCACATACACTGTTTCCTGCATGTTAATCGCGCAGTCGGGCCTCCGATGGCATCTCTCTTCCCTTCCTTATCTTACTAGCTGGAGGAAGTGCTGCTGAGAAAGGGAAGCCTGCACACAGCGAGCACAACTAGCTGTCGATCAGCCTGTGCCCAGCTCTTGGCTGGCTTTGCGAAGAAAAGGGAAGGGAACTTGGCACAGTCTGTTCCTCTGCGCCTTCTACTATGTGGGTGCGCTGATCTCCCCGCTCTGAGGAGCGGCTGTGATTTTGGAAGTATCGCTCTGTGGCCTGGGCGTCGCTGTGGCTGCAGTGAGGGGAGCAGAGAACAGCCCTGAACCTGTCTTGCAAGACTCTGCAGACTCTTTGTGCCAGGCTTTTGCAATGTGGACATCTCTCCTGGGAGTGCACAGAAATCCCACACCCGATGTGCTATCACTGCCGCACCCCTCCTGAGCTAGGTTTAAATTGCTCTACGACTGTAAAGCTTTTGATGTTGGATTTAAGCCACTGAGCCCAGCTGAAAACCACTGAGTGGACGGTGTTCTTCTCTCCCTGTTACAGAAACCTTGTTCCATTTTACACAAGCATCTCTGAGACTCTTTTATCTGTTTAGATGTTAGAGAACTCTAGTGTTTCCCATAGTAAAGCACCTCTCGCTGCCAAATCCCTGTGAGTTGAAGCTAGTGGCCTGATGAAAGTCGAGTATAGCAGGAAAATGGCTGCTGTGTTGGTACTGTTTGCATCTTCATACCCTCTGTATGGTCACTCTGTATAATCTGAGTTAGACTTTTCTCCAATCTGTCTAATAGGATCTGCAGAGATGATTTTGCTAGCCCGTGGTATCTGGGTAACAGGCCAGGAAGAATTTTTCTATAGAAATGTACTGGCCTACTGATTCTTGAATATGAGCACTCAAAAGCTAGGGATAGTGGTCAAATATCTTAAAGTCCGCCAGATGACTCTGCCAGCAGAAAGAGAAGGATTAAAAAAAAAGAAAAGAAAATTGAGAAAGACAGGGACTTTGGTTGGACTTTACCTATCCCATTGACTTAAGGACCATGAAGAGAAGTAGTCTGGGAAGCTCTCCCAGCTGTGCAAAACGGTCATGCAGCCTGGTCCTCTTCAGAGGCAGATGGTTCTATGTGGGAGTGCTTTGACACTCTCACATGGAGAGTGCAGACAGATTAATTCCCATACAAGCACTTCTCCCTTTGAGAGAAGAGGTGGACGGGGAGAGGAGGGTCACCAAGGGCAAGCTCATCTCTTCATACTATTTTCTTCCTGTGTGCTCAAGGTGGACTACGACGTTTGTAGCAATTACGGGAACTGGTTATACAGCGCTGGTATCGGCAACGATCCAAGGGACAACAGGAAGTTTAACATGATCAAACAAGGCCTGGATTATGATGGCAATGTAAGTCCTTTTTGGCTGCCTTACAGTGAATAGCACAGCAAAGCACCACACGAGTGAAGCTTTCTGAAGGTTTCAACAGAGTGCTCATGTGAGAAATGTCTGGTGACGGCAGCAGTTTAGAACCCTAGGGAAGTGACTACATTAGACAGAACAGCTAAATCTCAGTTACAGGTCCCTGTTTTGTGTTAGAGTCTTACAGGGAGCATGCAAGGATCTCTTTACATTCGTATGTGATAGTCCCATGGAAGAGAGACCAATCTGCTGTGTGGATACTGTTTCAAGAAAAGTTCTTTGATCTCGCCAGTAGTCAGGCAGGTCTCACTGTTGTACAGGAAGATCTGACGTTTACAATCTGCTGCTGTCCCCAAAGAGGGTGGTGCTTTGTAATCCTTCCTTGCCATTGGGCTGTGTGGTTGGTGTTTCATCACCATTTCTTCTGGGTAACAGCCACATCCCATCAATATCTCATGCAACCATTTCCTCAAGTACAGAGCAGGTTCTTGAAGCACTCAGATGTGATGAACAGGAGAGAGCGAGCAGCTCACCTGGCACTGAGGGAGGGGCTGGAGATTAGATTAATGCCTATGACTTGTCTGACTCTGCAAGTGGTGCGAGCAGATAAATTGCGCTTTCCATGTGCTTAACTGCCGTTTATGTACTGGGTTGTGTACTGGAACCTGGTTACTGGGTTCTTAGCTTCGTGGCGAGCTGGCAGTGTTGCCTCCCTGCAGTGTAGCTGACAGAACATGGGAAGAAATCAAAGCTTGTCCTAGCTGGGGACACAGCAGTGGAGTTTATGGGAGACATTTAGGGTTGAGGGCGTTTCATCTTGTTCAAGTACACAGGTGTGCAGCTGAGCTAGTCATCCTGGTGTCCTTCACAGTCACTGGAAAGAAAAAACAACTTCTTGGGAGTGATTTCATTTCACCCTATCCTAAATAGCGCAGGTCGACCGTACCCAAAAAGCAGCTCTGTGTCTCTCCATTGCCTGCAAAGGGAGCTTGGGAGAGGAGCCCCAGCCTCAGTGTCTCTGTGTTTCGGCGGCACTAATTCTGGGTTGAGGAGTTTAACAGGAGGGGCTAAGGCTTGACAGAGGTAACTGAAGCTGTAGTGCATCCGCTTCTTCACTTAGAAATCAGGCTTCTTTCCTTCATGTTAAGGAAGACCCTTGCTGGGAAGCATGTACAGATCACTACTGAATGGATGCCATCGCTGTGGTTGTGTTTGCAGGGGGATTACGTCCGGCTGTGGGTGCCAGAACTACAGGGCATAAAGGGAGGAGATATCCATGCACCTTGGGTACTGAGCAGCACCTCTCTCTCTCAAGCGGGAATAACTCTAGGCGAGACCTACCCACTACCAGTTGTGACAGCCCCGGAGTGGAGCAGACATATCAGCCAGAAGCCTGTGAGTACTGGGAAGGTTTGGGGGCAGAAGAGGGGCAGGGGTGCAGGCAGTTGCTCTGTGTGAATTCGACTATGTTGTTCAGATATAAAGGGGAAAAAATGGTTTAATCAAAGTCACATTACCTCACAGAAGAGGGTGGTCCTGCTCTACACAAGGACTGTGCAGCCAGGGTTATTGAGGTGTGTCTGTGCTAGTAAACTAAATACACCTGAGGCACAGGTCCAAGTACTGACCTGCTGTCACCCAAACTGTTAAATTGTTAGTGTATTCCCTGGCACTGTTTTAGCCAGGGCTAACCAGCACCTTCCAGGACCATGTCAGGGCGGTTTGAGGGTACCACGTGCCAAGGAGTGTCAAAAAAGACAGGCTTGACAAAGCCACTCTATGCCATATGGGCAAAAGCTGTACCAGGCTAGTTGGCTTTACAGCTATAGAATGGACCCATTGTGCTTTATTTCTGTTTTGTGTATAGCTTTTATTACTCAGGTTTTTTCCTCCTGCATATACATGTTGCCAGATATACCAGCTGTGGTGACTGATGCAGATTTTAGCTGCTTCTTTATCCCATCGGCCCTGCAGACCTAGCAAAGCTTAGAGAGAGCATGTCTGCCACTGCATCCTTCCCTGCCCTCCAGACACCACCAACCCTGGCAGCCCCATGCCAAACCCCAAGGGGTCGGATATCTGTGAAGGCTTCCACTGGCCTAACTACCACCTTACGCGCACAGACAGACGGGAGCCCAGCATGATGCTCAGTTCCCACTCTCTGTGTACGGTGGGAAGTAAAAACAACTGACTTCTTAACATGCTTGTGTGCATCCAAACTGGAGTTACTAAGAGCACTGAATATGGGGACTGGAGGCCCTTGGACTTGGCTTTTGGGGTCCTGGTCCTTTATAACGAGAGCAGATTAAGAACTGCATCCTGTAAAGTGTCAAGCATGTCAGACTTGCATCTGTTAAGTGGATTGCTTTTCTTGGAGGAGATGGATAAGGAAGGAAAGTGCTCTGTAGGTCTGGGTAGGGGTCAGTGGTGGTGGAGGTGGAAGGGAAGAAGGAAGGGGAGAACCAACACTATTGTTTTTTTCAAGGGGTTTTCAGCATTTTGTCTTTCCTCATGCATACTCCCTGCTTCCTCCCAAGTAAGGCTACTTTGTGGAGACTCAGATGTAGTTGTCATACTATGTTCAGTGAAGAATGAAATGAGTTTCCATGTGGGGTTTTAATTCCAAGGCCCAGTTCCAAAGTTCTCAGGCCAGATTCCTTTGACATGAGTGGAAAGTTTTACTGAAGCAAGGATGTCCACTTCCAGCCACGCTGTTGAAGAGCCTGGATTGTCACTCTTTGTTTAAGGGGGAAGGAACCCCTTGGTGAGGCACTAGTTTAATGCAGTGATGAAACTTGAATCCAAAAAGCTCTTCAGTCCAGCAGGAATTTCATGCTTATCAGCTTTCCAGCTCACCTTGGGCTCTCTGTGGTTTTCATTGCCGCACTGTGTTTGTGAAATCCTAACGCTCTGGGGAGGGACTGTTGGCCCAAGGTTACTGAGGTCTGGAGAAGAACCTCCATCCCTGTCTGCCACCCTTAAATTAAGTATCAAATCCCTTTGAAATGACAGGCCCATGTCTTACTGGAAACCATACTTTCCTAAGTCCCAGACTAGAACTGCGTCTATAAGACCTCCCTTCCTTTTTGCTGCTCAGCGGGGTAGAAGCACCACTTGAACATTTTTCTGATTAATACTGTCTGTTGAGGCTGCTTGTGATCAGATTCGCCGTCATGGGCGATGAATTGGACCTCACCATTCATCTTTCATTTGCAGCAGGGAAGAGGCCACCATCCCAAGGGGAGGAAAGGTCCTGCACACACACCAACACAGCACAAGGACAGAGGGATAGATTTTTACTTTTCTCGCAAGAAAGATATATGAGGATGGCAGTCCATGTGCTTGCTGGAGAAGAGCTCAATGGCTGATGAAGACACCAAGATAATGGTTAATCTCCTCGAGCTACACCTATGCAAGGAGTCTGGCCACAATACATAGGAACCTGCCTCATAAATGTTTCCAGGAACATCAGCTGGGCGTAGATATTGGGAAGATCTGTGTTAGCACTGATCTTGATATGTTACCCAGTTTTCCCTTCAGCACTTAAATTGCTGCTGTGAGCTCTTAGACAGCTAGCGGGTTGCACTCCAGAAGTGGCTGAGGGTCTGGCGTCAGTGCTGAGGGTCTGATTCCCAAATATAGTATATCACTCTCAAGTCTGTAAAATGCTTTGGCTGAAAGGGGCTGTATAACTATTATTAACGAAAATGGCGTGGTCTTTCTGTTGTGAGGTGGTGAGGCTGCTCTTCCAGTGCCTTTTGCTTTGCGGTGCTGTTTACAGCTATTAAAACTAGGTTTCTACCTCTCGTAACAAACTGGGGAAGATGGTTTATTTGAAGAGTTTTCACGTGGAAATATTTGTACTGAATGTTCTTACGCTCAATTTTTTCATGTTGTAAAGCACTGAAGACACTGACCATTCTGCAGTTAAGTTTTGCTACTGGAATATTTTATCTTCCTCATTTCCACTCATGCAACAGAGATCCATAGACAGTGTGAGACTTCAGAGGATGTTTTGGCATTGTCTTCTATGGTACTTCGGGAAAACCTGAAAGTTTTGCTTGGAAACTGTTCTGGAGGCATTGTAGCACCTGGACTGTTTGTGATACTAGCCTGGAAGATGGAAATTGTTCAACACATAGCCGAGAACCATACTCAGCACCAGCAACTAGTCTGAAACAGTTCTGCAGCCATTTTAGGTGTTCTGTTTTTTACGGAAAAATGTATTGCTGCAAGAGTTTGTGAATTTAGAGATATCCGTCTTTGACTGTGCTGTAGTGGAACACTGCTATGAAATGGAGAGCCCAGATTTGAACCGCTGAATCCTAGAAGCAGACCCCTCGCAGTGGAAAGGGCATGGACAGGGCATTTATTACCACTAGGGATCCCTTTGGGCCTCTTTGGTAAAGAACAATAGCATAATTTTCTTTTAAATCTCTTGTAACGTGAACTTAGAGGCTGGATCCATGGATTAAGAAAAAGAACCAACGTGGATCATCACAACGTTGTGGATCACAACGGCGGGCACTTCTGTCAACGTGAGACAAACCGTGGTTTTGAGCGTTCCCCGTGACGGTCCCACCGCGTGTCGGCTAACGGGATCTGATGAGGAGATGGGGGGGCTCCTGACGATGGAGGAGGTTCGGCTTTTAGGGCGGCTGCTTAAAAGGGGGAAAAAAAAAACTCCTTCCCGTTTCCAGTAAAAATCAGCGACAAACCAGCACCCCAGATCTTAAGAGTACTCGAGCAGTCCTCGTACTCTGGAGATCCTCTGTCCAAACAAGGAGACCCAACCGCACAGCGGCTCGCCCGAAAGCCCACGAAGCGCGAGGCCGGCGCTGGCCCGGGAGGCCGGGCCCGGCTCGGCGGCGGCTCAGGGCAGGGCCGGGCCGGGCCGGGCAGAGCCGCTCCTCAGGGCCCCGGCGGGCCGGGGCGGGGCGAGGCGGGAAGCGAAAGCCCCGCGGCGGCGGCGGCGGCGGCGGTGGAGGCGGGCGGGGGGAAGCTGCGAGCGCGGCGCGGCCATGGCCACGGCGCTGGCGGGCTCGGAGCCGAGCTCGGAGCCGGACGCCGAGGCCGCGCCGGCGGCGCTGGACGCGGTGCCCATGGTGGCGCTCAATTACGGCGTGCGGCGCCGCTTGGGGCTCTACCTCAACCCGCGGGCGGCGGTGGCGGCCGACTGGACGGCGCTGGCCGAGGAGCTGGACTGCGACTACTTAGAGATCAAGCGGCTGGAGGCGCTGCCCGACCCCACGGCCGCGCTGCTGGAGGAATGGCAGCGCCGCTGCCCCGGCGGCGCCACCGTGGGCCGCCTGCTCCACTTCCTGCGGGTCTTGGGCCGCCAAGACATCTTGCTCGACCTGGCCGCCAGCATGGGTGAGACGCGCCGTCGCCGCCCCCCCCGGCTCGGTCCGGTCCGGTCCGGTCCGGTCCGGTCCAGTCTGGTCCCTCACGGGGCTCTGCTGCGCGCGGCCCCGCGCAGGGCGGGAAAGAGCCGCCCCCCCCCCCACCCCGGTCGCCTCCATCTTGTCGCCCGGCCTGTCCTGACGGCGCCCCTCGGGCTTCCCCCCCGGCGCCGACCTGAGCGTTTCGTGTCTGACAAGACCCCGTGGAAGATCACGCCGGGTCCCCGCAGGGCTGGTTCCCTGCCTCTGGCGCTCCCGCCCGCGCCTGTCACCCGTCGGGAGGCGATGCTGCTTAGTTAGTTTGGTCCCTGCCGTCCCACCTCCACTGAGGAATTTAAAAAAACCAAAAAGCCCCCAACAAACAGAAGAGCCCAAACGTTAACCCGTCCTGCGTTTCCCTGAGCTGCACGGTAACCCGCCTCGCTTCCAGGACAGCGGGGTTCCTCTACTTCCGTGTTCCTGCCAGTCCCAAGCCCTGCAAAGTAATCATCTGTCTTCGCCCCGAATCTTTGATAATAAAGATTATTTGTGTAACAGGATGCTTTTGAGCAAGATTAGCCGGGAGAAAGCTGGCTACAGGAGGAAAAATCATTTCTTTGCAAAAAAGGGAGTGAATTTTATGCAGAATCAGGGAGAAATAGTAAATGCCAAGGTCTCGGTGCTGTTTTACAACTTGTTCTTTGCAGACGCTTTGCGCTTTATAGACTCACAGGAGTTGTTAGATCTGCAATCAGGAGCGGAACTTTGTTGCCGAAGTATTTCCAAAGCCGAGGACGTCCCTGGCGTTGTTGCGTGCTGTAAAAAGTAGTTTACTGGGTTAGTGATGGAGAAATAAGAAATCTCACTTCCTGTTACTCACTGAGAGAAAGGAAGATGTAGAAATGCCTCTGTGTGGAACAGCTTAACCAGCAGCCTACAGAGGACTTTCTCATACTCCTACTGTTCTTCTTGATCAAGAATGCGCTTTGAAGACTCTGTGTTTTAGGGAAAAAAAAAAAAAGGATTGGGCAGTGTGCTTCATGATCCACAGCTGTCTCCTTTCATGTGAAATTCATAACAAATAGCAGAAGCTTCCAACTCTCTGTTAGGAGAGCTGAGACCTGCATACAACTTCTGTACTTCACCTAGTCTTATTCTGGCCTCGAGTTCAGGAGCTGACCCCTTGGAAGGGCCTTGTGGTGAACAGCCTTTTGGAGACACTGAATCCACAGCAGTGGAAAGAGTGGGAGGAACGTGAAGTTCAGGAAGGTCATGAGTTCTGCCTCGCTGCGGGTCACGCTGATAAGAGGAGACTGACAAATTCTTGGAAGAATTTCATTGAAGGCTATTCAGTGCAGAAACATTGGCTCAGGAAACCCCTGAACTGCAAATTGGTCAAAACTAGTAGGTTATTTTAGGAAAGTATCGCTGTATATTTATTCTTATATTCTTCCCTAGGCATTTGTTTTTGATCACTGTTGGAGACAAGATATGAGGCTAGTTGGACCCTCAGCCTGACCCGATCTGGCCGTTCCTGTCTTGTATTAGTCTTATCTGAAGACTGGCGTTAGGGCCTGTGGTCTGCTGCTAGCGCTCCGAGCCGTGGCAGAAGTCAGCCTCCCCTCAGAAGGGAGGAAACTTGGAAAAAGAAAGAAAGAAAACGGAAGGTTGCATCCACTCTTGAGTGTGGTATTTCCTGATCTCGGAGGTGTCTTTGTGTAGTCCGTTAGGACTCGTAGCGTGGGATTCAGCTCGGAGATTAAAGCGTCAGTATTTAGGGTTCTGCCTGCAGATGTCTGCGTGTGTCAGTGGTTTGCGCTTCCATTACAGGAAGCACAGATCAGCCCACCCAGAGGCATCGTAAGTCGTTTGAGAGGCCTTAGGATATCTCACGTGTCTCCAGAAGGACATGGGCTGCTTGTAGATCCAGGAGCATATCTGTTAGCCTCTAACAGATGTCTCAGATACTCTAGGATATCTCAGATGACAGCGGATGCCTTTGCGTTGGCAAATGAGCCAGGCTCCCCTGGGACACAGCATCCCTGTTGAAAAACAGGGCAAATGAGTTAAAAAAAACTCATTGATGTTTGCAGGATATCCACTTGCAGGATACAGCTTTCTTAGCAGCTTGTCTGTCCTAGTGGATCTGCCAGAAGTGTAATTTCTCTCCGAAGCTGATTTCGTTGTTCAGTTTTTTAGGGTTGTAAAGGTCTTGGCTTTGGTACCTTTTGCTCTTTCCTGCTGAAACTCAGTGAAACTTTGTTTCTTCCTGGCTAGTTATAAAAGTGCTACTTGCCTGCTTGACAGTTAATCTTTTTTCTCTCTTTTCTTGCAATGAACACATTTCACTAATCATTTTGCACATCAGATTTCATGTTTTATCATTTCTCTGTAGTCCTTCAGGTTTGTGTTTGACAGTTAGAGGAATGGAAGCCTAAACTGTTTTATTGGTTACATGCTGGGTGGAATGGGACAACTTAGTTTGTGAGACTTTCTTGCTACTTTGTTGTTTTGGTTTGGATCCTTTCCTTCATGGGCCTTCAAAGTTGTCTTTGAGTCTTGTTCGCTAATCAGCCTGTGTACTCAGACATTGTTTCATATTGAGGTCTTATTCATGCCAAATTACTGAATGCTTTTCATCACTTCGGGTTCACTGGACCTATTGGTGGTTCCAGGACAGTAGGGTCCCCAGTTTGCACTTGTAATAAAACCTTGAGACTCTGGTATTTCACTCTGAAACCTTTGCCCGACTCTGGGGTTTATCCTGCAGGGATAAATGGGCTCGGGGATTACAGCATAATGCCGTCAATAATCTATGCATGCACATAGGCTTGAACAGATGAACCAGGAGAACGCTTACCTTAATGAAAATATGTGTCATCATGTGAATGATGTGATAAGCTCTGGGACCAGTCTAGAAAAATTCAGGACAGGCCAACATAGATGCTGTTTATGCAACTGGAAGAAGTAAGGAAGAAGACACGGAGCAAAAACATTTAAAATGGATATTTCTGTGGTGAGGACTAATAATAATATGTCTTTAAACAGCTGCCTGTTCTTGCCCACTCAGCACTAAGTATTTCGGATTGTGAACCTGGTAACCTAAGGGAACAGGGCATATTTAAGGTGCTTTCAGCCTGCCAGTCCTTCCCGTGGCCTGTTGCCCAGTTTAAAGCAGCTTTGGTGATGATTTCAAAGACAGCGACTTACATGATGTGAAATGTGCACACCTCATGAAAACAGGCAGCCGGCAGAGAGGTGGGACGCAAATTTGTGCTTTACCGAGGAAAGAGTTGAAATCTGAAACACCTGATTCATTTCTCTGCAAAAGAACCCACATTGGGAAAGAGGAGGGGAGAGAGAGGGAGTGCCTCAGCCGCAGGAAAGGCTTGGATCAGATCGGACACCTTATTAGGCAGAGGATAATCTAGTCGTGAGACACAGAGCTATGAGACTCAAAGGCACAGGATGGGCTTCAGGAGTTAAGCTTCCTGCACAGCTGTTTGCTCCTGTTCATGGTGGGGTTAGAGCAGTGCTTACCAGGCTCTCACGCACATCTGATATTTGCAGTAGATTTTCTCTGCTCGTGCTGTCACTACATCAGTGAACTCTGTAGATGTTTCAGCCTAACCCTCAGAGAATAATTGGTACTTTTCTGATTGGTACTTGTTTTTTTTTTTTTTTTGAATCTTGAGTAGTAGGGAAGACACTAGGGAGTTTCATTTCTTTGTTAATTGCCAGTTCAAATCTACTTTTACTTTCAAGTTCCTATGTAAATGCAGATTGCAGAGTGGCAGAGGCCGTAGGGTTTCTCCTCACTTCTCCAAAGACTTTACATTTAGATTTGTAATTCATTTTTAATCCTAATTCTGCTTGTAATAGATCTGTGTCCGTCGCTATCTTCTTGTGGGAAATTCACAGCAGCAAATATGACAGGTCTTCTTGTCCTTGAAATTGTATATCCACTTTGCTTGAGCTAAAAGAGGATCTCCACTTGTGGCTGGAGAATAGAAAGCCTGTTTCAGGGACTATATAGAATTTTACATGGCCTTCCGTGATTCCTGAATGTGATGAATGCATGCAGGACTGCACTTGTTGTCACCTCTAATGCTGTCACCTCCTCCCTGCCCCCAAGTTATTTAATGTCTTTTAAATATTTCAAAATGCACAACAATGACAGCAAAAAGTAGGGTTATTAAGACCTATTATGTGTATGATGCATGTTGCATAGGTATACCGGGAATATATACTGGGATATACTAGAACTAAGGATACTAGGAGGAGGTTGGTTTAAAACAGATAAAAGAAAGTGCTTCTTTACACAGCAGGAGCGAGCTTCCGGAGTTCATTGCTAGAGGAGGTGGTAGAAGCAGTATCAAGAGGTTCAGAGAGGTGTTAGATAAATTCCTGGACAGCAGGTCCATAAACAGGTACTTGAAAGAACAGAGAGGGATATTCCTTCTAACATCCCTGACCCAGGAAGTAGCTAATCCCATTTTTAAAGAATTTCACCAGTGTAAAACCGTCATCACAGGAGCTTCTTGGGTTGGTTGTGTCTTTTTGCAGAAGCGGACTGTAAGAAATACTTAAAAAGGAAGCAGCAGGAGGCCGACCAGCCACTTCAGGTCCCAGCAGTAGACAGCAGTGTGCCAAGGACATCAGAACTGTTGGGCATCACAACTAGAGATGATCCATACGGTAAGTGACCGTGCACAAAATTGCTGCATGATACTTCACGTTGGGATTACACTTAGGTGTAGGCAGATCCCTGTGAGAAACCCGTTTACTACAAGTTTACTTTATTACCTATGACTTTTTCATAACCCAGGCTAGAATGATGTAATTGATAGTCTGCAGGCATTTTTATTTATCCCATTGCCCAATTTCCTGAGGCAGAGACGAAGAGCAACCCCGGTGAATGCTGTACCCAGAAATAGCCAGGTAAAGAGTGCACCAAAGAGGAGACTTTCCAAAACGTGTCCCCTACCATAGCCTGGCTCAGACCAAGGAACAACTGCTGGTGGCTGAAAGCACGATGAATTGGAGTAAAGGGGGAAGGATCCCAAAGCAGATTGCCTTGGCTGCACTCCCAGTCTTAAACAGATGTAACTGTCCTTAATAAAAAGGAAGTGAGTCTTGAAATATTGCTGAGTGTGAAGCAGGGAGAGAGAGGAAGTGCAGCTCCGTGTGAATGTGATGAACTGCATGTGCAGCTCTGTGGGTGTGTGTGCAGGCCTGTGTGTGCCACTCCGTGCACACATGGGGCCATTATTATTCCCCCAAAGGGTCCATAGGCCAGACCAATACACCACTGTTTGTACACAGCAGCTTTGCTAGACACGACCAAGTTATCTCTCTGCCCTGAAGTACACCCACAGCAGTGTCCTCAGCTTGGCTGGCCTGGCAGCCAGTTACCCTTCTGTTTGGCTGAATGCTTCTTGGGCTGGATCTGACTGCTGGATTGCCACTTTTCTGATCAGCTTGTAGAGCCTGACTTCTTTTCTCACTGCAGTAGACTTTAACGGGCATAACAGCCTTAAAGTATAGGTAGTGACATTGGTATGGAAATGAAAGAACACAGTGTCCAGCAGTCTTAAGGAGCTTAATTGTGAGAGACTTTGCCCTTAAAATAGAGTATTTAATCTTTGAGTGCATGCTAAATGAATGAGAGCTGCCAAGCATTAACATTTTTGGAAAACAGGGTCATTTACTTAGGATGTGACTTCAGGTACCCAAATTTGAAGTCTTAGCCATAAAACTTGCAGGTTCCAAACTTCAGGGCCTGCCTTGTACCTCAGTAGAGAGTGGATGTCAGGGCATTGGTGGATGAAGGGCCTTCAGAAAACTTTTGGTCAGGAAGCTTGTAAGTCTGAGATCTGAAGCAGAGAACCAGGACCCAGAGCCTCAACGCTACTTAAATGTGTAACTTCCAGGGAAAAACCACAGCAAAAGGCTCTGAGTTGCATCCTCGGGGATACTCTACTCTCTCCAGCTCTTCCATACGCTCTCTCACCTCTGCCTCGGCAGAGCTGATGTCTGTATCTTAGCTACCCTTGCCTAAACACCACCAACAAATGTGGGTTATGCTAGTAGCCTGGACCGTCAAACAAAGCAGTCAAGGCACAGACGTATGCTCCTTCCTGCTGTTACGGACAAGAGTCTGGACTGAAGGACAGCTGATCTGGTAAAATGTTAAATTACAGCAGCAAGTTTGTCTGTCAAAGCCCCTAGTTCTGAGTCAAGGGCTGTGGGAACTCCTGAGTGCTCACTACAGGAGTCAAGTTAACTTTGTTTCCAGTAAAAGATGGTAACTAAAGATTTTAATGGTTTCAGGGAACGGAACAGAGATGTTTGATGCCTTCATCTGTTACTGTCAGAAGGACCTTCAGTTTGTCCAGGAGATGATCAGAGAGCTGGAACAAACAGAGTTCAAACTGAAGCTCTGTGTATTTGATCGGGATGTCTTGCCAGGAACATGTGTGTGGTCCATCACTGGAGAACTTATAGAAAGGAGGTAGGTGAACCGTGGCTGTTTGGGACAGCTCAGCGTAACGGAACATTGCATTCATTCTTTCTACTGTGTTGTCTGCAGTGTGGTGCCAGCGAAGTGATAAAAATCCACAGGGATGTCTTTATGGGGTTTGTTTTATGCTCTCAGCAAAAGAAGGAGGATTCAAGCATTCCCAAACATGTAGCTTCATAGAATTCACAAGGAAGGAGCCATTGTAGTGGTGCTGCTTACGCTTGATCCCTTTTCTTTGGCCAGAACATCTGGCAATTGCATTTTTGAAAGAGATCTGGAAATGAATACAGCTCCAAGCTGAGTTAGCTCCACCCAGCAATGTGGGGTTTGAAGGGACAGCACAGGTGTTGACGCTGGCTCTGACTTCGGGGATCCTTCAAATCTCTGTGGGACTCAAGCACGGACTGGAGCTGTGCAACATAAGAGCAACTCCCCAGATAGAGAGCTGCCTACAGAAAGTGCTCTTTAGTGTCAAGAAGGGAGGTACTGGCCTTTGGAGCTCTTTTGCTCCTCCAGTCCTGCTAAATTAGGCTCAGTGAAAAATCCAGACACAGGTGTTTGGATTCTAACATCAGTCTTTCAGATGGATGTGGCTTGGCATTTAAGAGACCTTAATAAGGCCTCATTTTGTTGACTGTTGTACAGCACAGCCTCCCATAAAGAGCCTAATGTGTAGTTTACAACCAAGTGAATTCACCAGACCGGGTGAATTCACAGTAATATTAGTATAATAAACCTTTGTCCAGATCATATTAATATAAAAAAACAGTGATGCTCAGTCGCTAGGGGAGTATGTGAGCAGATAATTAAAGATGGCATTTTTTGGTAATATATAGACTGAAGATCAAATAAAGATTGCACAGACAAGCTGGGTTTTTTCGTGTTAGTATTTGAGTGTGCAGCTGTAATGAGGTTTTTCTGTATAATGTAGCTGTCTGTCAGTAGACCTTACCCTGTAGTTTATTTCTGCTGGAACACAGTTGCTGACTTCATTTTTCCACTAGAACAGTACTAAGGAATACATATTTTTACCAGTGAGGATAAGACACATCTCTAATGGTTTTTTTTTTTCCTTCCCTGACTGCTTTAACTTAGGTGTCGGAGGATGGTGGTCATCATTTCAGATGATTACTTGGAAAGTGATGAATGTGATTTCCAGACCAAATTTGCTCTTAGTCTTTCCCCAGGTAAGATCTTGCAAATACCCCATTTAAAATTTCATATCAATATTATTGTTTGTATTACAGTAATAGCTGAAGTTTCAGCTGAGATCTGTGCCCTGCTACTGAGCACTGTACAAATGCAGAGCGTGAGGGTCTCAGATGAGTTTAAACAGGTGAGCTAACTAAGAGTGAGAAAGAAGAAATTAAGTAATTGGTGGTTACAGAACCAGGAATAGAGCATGGCTCTCCTTAGTCTCACACCTGGGTTCTTTCTACTGACCATCCTGTCTCATGTTTGTCAAAGTCCACACAGGGATTGTCCTGGGTTTAATACTCTTCACTAAGCAAACAGATTTATTGCTGTTAAAAGTAGCCATTAAAACAAACAGTGGTTTGACAATTTTGTTGTGCAGGCAGGGACCTGGATTTGGTTCCTTGCCCAGCCGCTGACCTTCTGTGTGACTACGAGCAAGAAGTTTTGCTGCCGGTGCTTCAGGGCTCTGGCTGTCAAACGGGCTAATGCTGCCTGCTTCAGAGATGCATACATTTCAGGGATGGCTTGTGAAGTGCTTCAATATCCATATAGGGAATATGCTATTGGAGGGCAAATTGATATAGTAAACTTAGGGTGTTAGTAAATGCTGAGGCTAGGGTAGCAGTTAATGAACGTTCACCTTTTTTGCAGAGATCCTTGAGTATTGTGGATATAGGCCAACAAAATCTTGAAAGAATTTTAAACTTGGAAAAATCTATTCCTTCTGTTGTTCTGAATTGAAGAACCATCCATTTATTTCTGTCAAGTCTGTTCAGATGGCTTTGCTCTAACTGCTACTTATCCTACACTCTTGTATGTTCCTGAGGAGTAGATGTAGCTTAGCCTAACAGCATGGAGGATATACACTATCTGTTAGGAATGTCCGCATGTGCAGTCTTTTTTCTAGATAGGGTGCTTGACATCATGTATAAATGATGTGTCAGAGGTTAAATGGGAAGCCAGTGGCAGAGCTAGGAATTAGCTTCATTTTCCTTGATGCTAAAATTTCATACCATGGCCAATAATCCATTGAGGAGCCCTAACAAATTGCATCAGCCCCTAATCATAAGGATTTGTAGCAAAGTCCTTCTAGTTCTGCAGCAATTGTTCATTGGCAGCACACCCTTCATTAGGACAACCAGAAAAGAAATGCTCATCTGTGTGTAATGAGTTGATCTCTACCAGTAAAAACATTGCATGCAAGTACAGGCTGTTAGAAATAATAGGGTAACAAATACGCAAAAGGATTTGGTGATAAATGCTGAGTACTCTATGGATTACTTAGGTATCTGCTGCAGTTACGAAATCTTGCATTGCCTCGTCCAGGTCTCAGCATCATCACTTGTGCTGGGCAGCACAGTTTAGCTGGTAGCAGGTTTCCATATGAAAGAGGAAGAGGTTCCTCTTCAAAACAGCTGCTCCTTCAAGCAATAGTAATCACAGGGCTAGGTAGTCTGATCTTGGGCATGGCTCCAAAAAGGCAGTCAATGCTGGCAGAGTGATTCCTAGCAGCCCCTTATAATTGGTGGGTACTGCAACAGAATATCTCAGTGAATCAGGCTAGGAGGAGAAAGAACTGGAGACAGCCCAGTAAAGCTGATCATCTAGAAGAAGCTTAGTCTCTCCGTTTTCTCTTCATGTACATCTGGAAGTAGTCAGGACTGTATGCTGCTGTTTGCATTCAACAAGAAACTCTGCTTTGTTCTTTTTTATCTGCAGTTCAGTAGGGCTTTACCACTCCCGCTTGGGATCAGTGCAAGCTGCCATATGCATGTTAGATGAAACGTGGGGCCCTGTTATATATTTGAATGAGGTCTTTGTAGTGGCGGCCCTGTGATTCAGAAACTTACTTTCTAGGGTTAAAGCTAGTTGCATTGTACCAATGTGACTCAAAATCAGTGTCAAACCTCACGTTCCTGGACCTTCTCTGTGTGTGTGTGTGTGTGTGTGTGTGTTTGTAGTGCTGCGAGGAGAAAATAGTACAGAATCTGACTGTAGCTGTGTGTAATCTCCTGCCTGTGTGACTTGTCTTACAGGTGCTCGTCTCAAACGGCTGATTCCAGTCAAGTGCAAAGCCATGAAGAACGAGTTTCCGAGTATCTTACGGTTCATTACAATTTGTGATTACACCAATCCTTGCACCAAAAAATGGTTCTGGACAAGACTGGCAAAATCTCTCTTGCTGCCGTGATTCAAAGTTATAAGATCCAGGTGTTTCCTTTTTTTTTTCCCTTCCTTTTTTTAAAAATATCTCTCCTGGCTGTGCCTTTGGACCGTGGTGTCATTCATGAAGTCTTCAACTACTGCAGAACATCTTTCCTCGCGGTCTGTGTTTGGAGCCCACAACTGGGAACAAAGCATTTTCTCTAGCACTTTTTCATGGCTTGAAAGGGGAAATAAAGCAATTGCCTGGGTGTTCCTGTTCAAGTCAATGAGCAACACTATCCAGCACTTCATGTAGTAAGGACTTACACTGAATATATACATTTAAAGGCTGAGTCATTAATGTGGGAAGGCTCTATTGTAAACATTGAATAAAATCTGGGAATATAAAATGCTGGTATAAAACATTAAATAATCAAAGCCTCAAACTCCAGGCTTTTTAAAAAATATTTCATGTTATTTTAAGAGCTGTTTAATGGATATAGAAACTTCTAGGGTTGGGCTGGGAGCTTGTAGGGTGATGGTGTCTTTTCTAAATTGCATTGAAATCCCATGGCTGCTCACTGATGTACAGGAAGTAAGGTTTAAAATAAGGTTTTAATCTCAGGCCATTTCCTACTTGGTGAATGGCAGGGCCATGAGAATGACCAGTTTTGGGAGCCTTGTCTGCAGAGCCGAGCCTGCTCTGCCTGTCCGTTGCCAGTGAGCTGTGTGTCCTGGTCTGTGCTGCAGCCCTGCTGCTTGGGCAGCACGGAGGAATTTGCATTGCCAGTCCCTGGTCTGTGCTTGTTCTTAGGGTAGACAGTCTCCTTCAGTCTTTGTTTTTAAAAGAGTAGCAAACATATTTTAATTGTTTAGAAGCACTACAAAGAAAAGAATGGTTCTCACTTTGTTCTTAGCAATATCTGCAGTATTGCAAAATTAGAGCAATTACTCTTGCAGTCATAACTAATGCAGCATTACTGAACTCTGTTTTCTGTTGGATATATTTTGCTCCTTAAGTTTTGTCCCAATATGCCTTTTCTGTGTTCATTTACAGGGTGAATCCCTTGTCACTAGCATTTTCTGAGATAGTCCCTCAGGTTTGCTGTAAGTGATTAATTTTTGCTTATTAAAAGCAAGGACTATAACAAAGGATATGTTCTTGTAACATACTCTGTCTGTGTTCAGGTCACATTTAGTTAAGTGCCGTGTTTTATACCAGCATTTTATATTCCCAGATCTTATTAAATGTTTAAATTCGAGCCTTCTTGTATTAGTGATTCAGTCTTTAAATGTTTATTTTTGGTGAAAGTCCTTACTACCCAAAATGTGAGGTACTGTTGCTCATTGACTTGAAGAGGAACAGATCTCTGCACCTTGTGGGATCAGACCTTAAGTTGTTTGAACTGGAAGAGCTGGCCAAAATACAGCTTTTTGAGATGCCTCAAAGATACAGGGATAAATATCAGATAAAGAGTGTGTTTGGGCTGCTTCAAAAAATTAAAGGGTAATGTTACTTTAATAGGAAAGCATATTTTAATTAAGTGCCACAATTAATCATTAATGTATATTTGTGAATGGGGCTAGGAACAACATTGACATTTCTCTACATGTTAGATTTAGCCTTGAATTTTGCAGACTTCAGTGCCACTTCAGTGGCTTTCATCACTTCTTGGTGCTTGGGGGTGGGAGGCAAGGGTGCTGCCCAAAGTGGTGTTTTAAAGGGACCTGTTGGTATATTAAACAGATTTTCAGTAAATATTTACTTTCTAAATAGGGAAGAGAGGAATTTTGCCTATGTATCTGCACTCGTTTGAACTCTACCACTTAGTTCATTCCTTCAGCCACTGACTCATGTTGATTTTATAGCTTAATGATTTACAGTTTACATGTTTAAGATTGTATCTGGTTGTCAGTCTTTTATAGTTTTTTTTTTTTTTTTGTAAAGCATTACCGCGGCTGAATTCTTCAGATAGAGACTTGTGCACCTATCTTTTTCTCTCTATGAAGGTGCGTGCTACAAAGGTCTGTCAACATCCCACTGCTGGTTCCTTCTAGCAGACAGGCCAGTCCTTGACTTCAACAAGAGAAGCGTGTTCACACACCTAACATTAGTGTCAGGGGACGTTTTTGAATAGGCCAACAAACTGGGCATGTTTCTGTCCCTCCTGTAAGTATAACTGCTACCATGGTGCTAAGAGAACATTGGCACCTTTCTGTCTTGCTAGATCAAGTGAGAAGTCCATGGGTGTGGGAGGAGAAAAGTTAAGCTGATGATGTGCTTCTAAGTCAGTTTATCTTCACGTGCTGTTGCTCTCAGGCCTCCCCTGCAGAAATGGAGACAGCTGCTTGCCTTGGCGTTTCTGCATAATCGTTAAATGTTAATTATATAATAGTTTCTGGAGGCTACTTGATCCCCCGTCACTCCTGGAGCTTGGAGAATTCTCATACTACGGAGTGTCTATAAACATTAATTATGGGTCATTACTGGCAGGACTGAACCAGATTCCTCTTCATTTAAGAACTGAAAGAACTTGTCTGGTGGCTTATTAAAGGGGAGAACAAAAACTTGAGGCTCTTTGGTCCAAACGCTAGAGGGAGGTAATGGTCCATGCTGCGAGCATTGGATTCAGAGCTGGTATCGAGCCAAGCCACCAGTTACACTGCGAGGGGGGAGAACTGAGGCACTGGAAAGCTGTGCGTGGTTTGAGTCCTGGGGGGAGACAAGAGGAGAGCTTTTTTTTCTTTCTTCTGCCCCTTGCACCTTCTTCTAGAGCGAATATACCTGAAATAATAGTTCACAAGTTTTGATGGCAGATTCAGCCTCTTACAGTGTCTTCTGGATATGCATCCCGATGTGTGGTTTGGGACCTGGGATGTTGCAAATGAGCGAAAAATAATAACAGTTACATTAATAATAGATGATGTGGTGATCGATGGACTGAAAAAAGCACTGCTTCTGGAAGGGAAATGAAGAACAAGATTTCAATTTCTACATCTTCTGAATTCCACTAGATTAGCGTGCTATTCAAAATAATTCTAAAAGATGTCAGTGCTCAGGCTGGATCTTATTATCACCTAACTTCTATGCCTCGGTTCTTCCATCTGTCTATCTTGGATGCAGCACAAGTATTTCTGTTAATGGAATGTTACTTTTTTAAAAGCAGTCAAAAATTGTCTTGTATGCTAAAATAACTCTTTTGGGGTAAAGAGAAGTAATAGCCCTAAAGTTACAAAATGTGTTTAAAATATATACCCTTTTACCTATAAAATCAAGTTTATGCACTTCTGACATTGCCATATCTGTTTTGTCATGGTGACTTTATTATGACATCTATGAATGACATAATATCCAGTTATTGTAAACACATTTCAGCTGCAATTACGTGGTTCTCTTTTCCCCCCTTTTCACGCTCAGTGGAAGGGCCAAATATTGAACACCTTTAAAAAAGGGACTTACAAATCATAACGTTACATTGTTTCCATTTTGTTTCTTTCCTTCACTGAAACTGTTGTAGTTGAATCTGTTAGTACCAAATCATTTATTTTTATATATAGATAAAAATATATATATTTATATCACTTTCTATCCTGATATGAATCTCTGGAAAAGCATATATATTGTATAGCCATTCGAAAATAGTCAATTATTCTGTATTTTTTCTTCCAGCTTAAGAACAAACTATTGCTGCTTGTGAAAGCACAGTAAAATAAAGATGAAAAATCCTACAGGCTGAATCTCCTTCTTGGGCATCAGAGAATATTAGGTTTAAAAGGGAAGTGTTAAGTGAGAAATAGTACTGGGCAGTTCTTTTCTGTTTTCATATTTGTTTTTCTTGAACAGTTTCCGTGGTGGAGGTTTTTGACTGTGTCTGGAACATGGAGAAGTACAGCTGTATCGCACCAAGAGGAAAATTGATAAGGAAGTGTACTTCAGGCAGCTGATTCCTTTCCAGGTCTCACTTTTAGTTTTGCTGTCTGTAGTCTGTGTCTATCCCCGTGCCACCCTCTCTGCAGTGCTGGTACCAAACACGCTGGAGGTAATGGAGCCAAGGCTTGCATTTTCCACCTGCAGGAAGCAAAAGTGCTGCGTATTTAGCTCCTATTCGACATCCTTTCTAGAGATCCCAGCAAGAAATATATTGCCGTGCAGTGATATGGAGGATTTTGCCAGCTCTGTTTCCTTAGGCAAATGGCCAGGAGTGAGGCCAAGCCAGGGAAATAACTTAAAAATACAAACACAGCAACATTTGGGCCAAGGCCCTACCACAGGAAAAGAGAAAGAATCAGTGAATCATAGAAATGTTGCTTGGAAGAAATGTCTGGATGTCAAGGATCAGCTTCACTTCATATCAGGAGAGGCTGTATTGTAAGCCTCTTGCAGGACAATATTCCCCATAAAGCTTATGAAATAATGTCTTTGCTACGGGTAACACAAACCAGCACGTGTATAGTAACATGGAAATCATTGCTGATATTATTATTCTAGGTAGAAATCATGGGCAAGAACTGCCTAGCAGGAGGGAGCATGGTCTCAGAAGCGCAGGAATCCCATCAGCTTTCAGTGATGCTTCATGCCATGCAGCTGTTTAGATGGTTTTTGAAAAATTAATGATTTCTGCCTGTGTTTGAAACTGCATGAGCATAGCTTGGAGTCAGGGGGGCCGGGGAGTCTAGTCGTGGTAGCTCTTTTCCATCTTCCTTCTTTTTGAGTCAGAAGAAATAACTCCCTGTCCTACCTGTCGCTGGTTTTGCAACTTTGATGCGGGAACTTCTCTGTGGGCACCACGTCCTCATTTCCTGAAGGACAGCACTTACCTGGCGAAATTCAGTAACTGGTACGAACTGTTCCGGGCTTCAGAGGTGGGTGGTGACAGATGACGTATTGCCCCTTGATGGATCAAATTCTGTTTTTCATTTCATGAAAACAGTTGCTTTATCATGACAGAGGCACTCTTTGGTCCAGCGGGCACATTAACAAGAAGAAAATTAGCATAGGGAGGAAAATGTAATTATGCATAAAAAACAGGCTGGGAAAATGTTGTTTGATCATCTTGGAAACATACTTTAACAAGGCAACAAAAAGAAAAAAACAAGATACACATCACTGGAAAACATGCTAACAGAATTTATTAAAAAGAACCGCTGTCAGACCTATTGGGGTTTCAGTGGCTAAAAAACAACTAGACATGCACTGTATACAAATGTTTCTCTAAAGGTAGTTTTCTCTAGGTGCTGTATTATAGCTATTTTTGGTTCAGCTGATCCCCACCAGGATTTTGAGATGACTTTGAACCTGACTGAACTTCTTGATGAGTGCTATCAAGCCATGTCCAACAGCCTTGTTTATTTTCTAGCAAAATCTGCAGTCTGCAGAATGAAAATTGTTGTCGGCATTCTGGAGCTGCCACTGCTCTCTAAAGGTTTAATTAATTGAGCATGTATTTAAGTGTTAAGCCATTCCAAAGGCTGATTTATAAACAAGGCATTTTCCGCTCCTACTGCAGAGGCCAGTTTAGCAATGTGCCTTCCCGTCCCCCCGTTTCTGCTGATAAACCTGCCTGTGCAGTGCCAGGGGTTGGGGCTGTCCATGTCTGACCTGGACAATGCTTTATTGTATCTGAGCCAGGATAAGATGGGCTGCCCAAATGCGTGTTGTGAACTGCTGCTCTGTTCTGCGTGGGATAAAACCCCTCAGGTCAGAGGACGGGTGTTTCATCTGCTGCGGTTGCACTTTCTCCTGGCTGGCAGCAGGACTTGCGGTCAGTGGAAGGGAGGAGGTTGCCCCTCATTCTGCTATTCATTTCCTCCAATTCCTAAATGTGTTTAGCTTGTTTTTTGGTGGGGCTGGAGTGGAAGCAAGGAATGAACTTGGTCTCTTGACAAAAGAATGCCTGGAAACGCTGCTGCTCTCTCAAACCCCCGTTCTTAGCAAATGGGGAGCGCTCCAGGGAGACAGCGTGGTGGTAGATGGCTGGTAACAGAGAGGCTCAGGGAGGACTGCACGAGGGTTTCCTCTTGAGCTCTTTCCTTTGGCGTCCTCCAAGGCTCATCATACACCAGAGCCCTGGAACATCCACCTTGCTTGCCTTGGACCACCTTAGTGGAGCTTGGTCTCCAGGAGAGAGGTTCTGCTTCTCACCCCCATCAGCTCATGTCCCTTCTCTGCTCCCGCAGGCTCCTTCACACCCTGCACCCCACAGCACCCACCCAGGAGACTGGGCTTCAGCTGTCCTCCTCTTCAGCTGCCTTGGGGCTGGTCCCTCAGGAGGGGCGCTGCCCAGTGTCATCTGGTCACCTCCTGACGCCGCAGGGCAGAATGAGGTACTGGTGGTACCGATCGGTGGCTGTGCCCGAGGGCAGCACCACGACCGAGCATCCGGATTTGCCTTGGACCAGATAGATTTCATTCTGCTCTCCGCCCAGCCACCCTGTCCAGTAAGGAAAGGGCAAAAGTAGCAGGGCAGGCTGGATGCCAGCCCTGCGGGGAGAAGTTTGGTGCTGGCTCCTAAGGCAGGTGGCTGCCTTGGGGGAGCTGGGGACGGCTGCGTGGAGGTGCCAAGCTAGACCGTGCTGGACCAGGAGGAGGAGACCCTTGCTCCGCGTCTAGTGAGAACCTATGGGCTGAACCCTGTGAATCCTGTTCGCTTGTTACTGAAATCAAACTCAGGAGGCAATAAAATGGGTCTTCATCCACCGTTTGGGGTGCCAACGTATGGATTTATAGCAAATATGTTCAGGCAAATGTGTGTGGGTGCAATAAAATGAACTTTCCCAAACTTTCTGCAGCATTTTTCTGGCTCTGGTCTTCAGATATGTTCGCCTTCTGTTTGTGTCAGCAGAACTAATTTAAGAGCAATAAGCCCTAAGGTGCTTAACTGCTTGTGTGCTGGTTGGAGATCTCTTGGCTCAGAAACAAAATACACCATCCAAATGTGGAAAACTGCATAAGTGAATCTGAAGATGCAGGTCTGTTCCATGTTCTTCCAGAGCAACTGTAAACCCCACGGACTGCTTTAGAGTAATGCTTTCAAAAATGCTCGGAAATCTGGGTGACTGACTTAAAACTATCAGATCTGTGGAGATGTAGTATTTTTGGCAGCACCTGGCAGATATTTCTGACCGAAATATATGTGGAAATGAGATTTAAAGTGCATTAAGTTGAGGGCTAAAATGGACATTGCCCTTAAAATGTCAGTGGCTCAGCATCTCTAAAACTTCACATGGTAATAAAAGAACATCATTTTTCCGTATTAGTAAAGGGCCTTGGAGATTTTTAGAAAGAAAGGCAAGGAAGAGATGTGCCACGTTTTTTACTCTAAAAATATTTACTGTAAAAATGACTATTGCTTGTTTTTCCTAATACAGTTGTTCCTCAGCCTCCTTGGTGGCTTAACCTCTCTCAGCAATGCACCTGGCTGCTGGTGAGCCGCGTTGTTTTATCGAGCACTGGGAACGGGAGCTTTTAAGATTTTCTCTCTGAGCTCTCAGAAATCTCTCCTAATCAGCATGCTGCTCTTGACAGACGGCTTTTTCTTTCGCTCCAAGACATGCATATTGATCAGGCGTTGCCTTTTGTTACCTAGCATCCTGCCATCGATTTTAATTGTCCCCGATTGAAGAGGAAGCATTCAGTACACGTAGAATCGCCAAGGATGAAATTTTGCTTGCTGCACCTTTCGCCAGACGGTGCGCGCACAGCTAAGCCCTGAGGAGCTGTGGGTAGCCCTCTCGGCTAGCAATCTGCACAAATTATGCTGCAGTCAATTTTTCTCTATTAAATCAGTTTCTGATTCTCTGTGACAGCTTCCCCTGCCACAGGATTTCACACTTCAGCCGTTTGTTTCCGAGGTGCCACGCTGTTTTTTTGTGGTGCTGGTGATTCATCTAACCCGCAGATATGTTGCTCCTGTCTTCCCAGTTCCCTTTTGCCACTTCTCTCCTTAAAAGATTTGTATGACTCCAAGTGAGGGCTAAAGAAAGGACTCTTGGTGAGGCTCCCTCTCAGCCTCTCTATTCCCTGGAGAGGTTTGGGCACCTTCCCACTTCCTGGGACATCCGGATCAACTCCCAAATTCGTGGCGAGCCAAATAGACCTCAGCAGCAGCCAGCAAATGCAAAAAGGCCTTGGATTTTGATCTGACTTGATGCTTCTTGTGGCTCCTCTCTGGCTCCTTGTCAGCCCATGGGGCTTCTCCTGGGCTGGTCCCTGCAGCTCCCTCTCCTGCTGCTGCCCTGGGACAGCCTCTCTAAGAAGAAAACACAGCTTGAGCCTGTATTTGAGAGAGTGCTGAATCTTTCCATCCCTCCGGTGCAAAATGCCGAAGCTAGGAGCTTGGTGGCATCCATTAATTCTCCTTCTGCCTGCAGAAAAATTTCTCATAGTTAGCTTGGTCCCATCTTTTTAAAACATTCGTGCACTCTTGGAGGGCTTTCCTAAAAAAACATTTCTTGAAAACTCTGTATATAAAGACAGTGGTCTCCTCCCACTGTCCTTCCGGTTCTAGGTTTTCCTTGACTTCAGACACACAGAAAGGATCCTATTTTTAGTAGTCAGTAGTCAATGACACAGGAATTCATGAGCAGGGAGGAAAGGATGTGAACTATCCAAATAGTTTTTTTTTTTTTTTCATGAGGCCTCTTTACATTTCTGTCTCCATAGTAATAAGCTATGAGTCACTGTTACACAGACCTATTAGACAATTATTGTAAACCCATGTCATTAGAACCTGCTAATGGGAACCGCTAACCTTGCTTGGCCTCAGCTTAGCTGGGTGCAAAGCGATATTGGCCATTAATGTAGATAAGAACAATATTCCCTCACACATCTTATTTCCAGATGGCAAAAAGTAAATGAACTTATGTTTAATTCTATCTTCTTATTTCTATTTCTTTTTCTCCTTGCATTTTAAGTGAATTCATCTTCCTTCATTGCCCTGTTACAGAACATGTTTTATTTTATTTCTCCAAAGCATTTACCAGCTGTAAAGCGGACAGATCTGGTCAGAGCGCTCCCAGGCTGGCGGACTACCCACACAATATCAACAGGGAGCACCGGTGTCTCCTCCCAGAGCTGTTTTCAGGACTGACCAAAAGACCTGCCACGACCGGCCCTGAAAAGGAGATTTAAGTACCCAGGGACGCTCAGGACTTGTCTGCTGCAGCGAGCGGCAAGGAGGGGATCTTCTCTGGCACCGTTATAGCATCTAATGTCCGGACTTCTGTCTCTACTATTTTTTTTAAGAGTTTTATTGAATATTAACATGTTTGAAGCACTCTTAAATATAGTCATGCAAAGTGTTACATAACAGACCAAGCATCAGTCTTTGGCCTCTCTTCATAAACGACAAAGCAGTGACAGCCCAGGTGAACACACTGGTGCATTAGGGCCTGGATGTTTGCATCAGATTTCTTTTGCACTTTCAAAGCAGAGCAGAAAAACTCTGAAACACATTATCAATCCCCCCTGACTTGCTCGGCTGTCCAGAAAATGTTTTATGATAGAGATTTACCATTCACAGAAGAGGCCAGAGGGAAAACCCTTCTGTCCGGAGAAGCTGTTCCAAAGAGATAACTAGATTCTCACAGCTGACAGAGGTGTGGACATGTGAAATGTCCTTTATTAGCTTCTTTGAGGACAAAGCAGTATGAAGAAAGTATTATTGTATTCCAGAGCAGAGCAAGAACTGATTATTAAATGTAGTTCCAGTACATGGTAATCAAGATCTTGTTCTAATTAACTATTTCGTAAACCTAACATCAATTTTATACTAGATTTCAAGGAGGCAGCAAAGCTGTGATCTGTTACTGACAGCGTTAATTGGCTTTCAATTTATACACTAAAAAGCATAAACTTAGAATAAAAGAGAAAGAAGTACGACCTTGTCTTGGTCATAAGCGCTTTACTTGTTTCCTAATGCTTAAAATCTGGGGCATAATTTTCAGCGGAGAAAGTAGGAGAATAGTGTAGCGTTTCTGCTAGCTGAGAGGCAGTGATGATGGGATAAGAAATGTGTTTGCAGAGTGAAAGCTGGTTTCAGTAAACAGACTGTGAGAACCAGAATTCACCTGTTAGAACCGGGCCTTCAGCTACTTGACTTCAAAGTGACCTCAAAGGAGAATTTAAAATGACTTAGCACGCTACCCGTGAATGACAGGGTGGAGATACGTGGTAGTACACAGGATCATTTATAGAAACCTGCCGACGTGGTTGACACTGGCATTTGGCTTGTGGTTTGAAAACGTTCCACCAAACTGATTATTAAAAACTTGCTCCGATCAGAGGATTTTAAATCACTGCTCCTTACTTCACTGCACGGTCCTTGCCTCATTTCTCAAAAACCAAAGCAAAAATGGCATGAGAAATCCCCGGAGATAAATTGCATGCTTGTATTTGTTGGCTACAGACCAAAGAGCCTTGCCCTTTGTTAAATAATCAGATACCGTTTGATGGACTAAGTTCCCTTCAATAAACCTGCAAGTATTTCCATCAAGAACGAATAGCAGGCAAATTTTGTAGTGAAACAAGGTCGAGCGTTCTCCTTGCCAGAGCACGCTTGCACTATTATGAATGTAATAAGACAGGCATTGTTAGGCTCCCTCTTGCTTTGGTAAACCACGACCGTACCAAGCAGTTCAATAAGCACATTAACTGCTACTGTTTGTGAGAATCATGGTAGCTAATGCGCAGTCCCTTACGAGCAGCAGTTTATGATGCTTTAAAAAGCCTTTGACTAGAAACGCGGCAGCAAATTCCATAGCCTAAAACACAACTGAACTGTGACACTACATGCTTCTGCATGACTGTTCCGAAAGAGCAACTTCCAGGCTAACTGTACCAAAAAGAAAACTATATTTGAGAGTAAGTTGAAATCTGAAATGCCTCAATAGGCAAACTGGAGTTATTAAGGCTAGTTTTCTACAGTCCCGGTGTAAATAAAGTTTACTTATGATCACACTGATGATGAGGATATCTTACCATTGAGGACCCTTTACAGGTACTAAAGCTATTCACTTTGCACAGAATATTAGAGTCACCATCCCACCCATTAAATATCGGTTTTATGATAGCCACTATTATATGAGCCAAAAAAAAAAAAGAAAAGCAAAGCTGGTCTGTGCCATTAAGTTTCATTGAAATAGCATGTAATTGTCCTCTCAAAGGCAGGAAACAGAATCACAGAATCACAGAATCGTTTAGGTTGGAAGGGACCTCTGGAGATCATCTAGTCCAACCTCCCTGCTCAAGCAGGGTCCTCTAGAGCATATGCCTTATGAGGATGAAAGCCTTTTGTGTGCACACAGGTGTGCACAGACCTGTGAGCTAGCCATCTCCAAAGGCTCAGAGCCAGCTGGGAGGAAACACCAGCCCCAGGGACATTGATGAAACACAGCGGTCAGGGTAAAGCCTTTATGCAGCAGCAGAAGCAATGGGAGGAGGGGATCGCCTGCTCCAATCATTGAGATATTAAATTTTAAGTCAAGAAGTATAGCAAACCCAGATCTGAGACCTTTTCTCAGACTGTAGCTTTCCTACCAGAAAGAAGTCTAGAGTTCTTCCACTTCTCACTCTTCCCTAATGCCTGGTAGAGAGCGGAGGTGGATACGCAGGCAACTGCTTTTCCACTTCAGACTTCTACTAAAATGTCTTGTTATTACAACAAACCACTTGCCGCGGCAGCACCACTTTACAGGCTGTTTTATAAATAGAGACATTTCCTCTACCCTGAAAAGCTTACAACCTACATGAGACAGACAAAATAAAGCGAATCAGGAAAAGTAGGATGAGCAGAATATTAACGATGAAACAGGAGAAGGTGCTGCTTGAAGATCTGAAGTGGGCTAAGTGTTAAGAACTTCACAGAGGCCAGCTCCCTTTTTTCATCCTTCTCCAGACTCCCATCGAAACAATTTGCTGGATGAATGCAACAGCAACGTCTGACTTTTGAGGGATTCAACATCGTGAGTTCATTTAAAACATAAACGCAATATCTGTGGGATCCAGATTCTATGCGAAAGAGAGCTCTTTGGTTTTAAAATATGGAAATGGAGAGTTCATCGCAGAGGTGAAAAGTTAAAATACATCATTCATTTGTGTGTGCTTATGTGGCCACTGGTGGTCTAGTCAATGCACATTTAAAATTTTCCTATTTATCAAAGTCTACTCTATTCCTCAAAAGATAAGGCTTATAGTGGACATAATCCTGTCCCATCGATCTAAAGCAAAAGGAGTTTTAGCGTTGTCTTCAGGGGGAGTATTTTCTCCCCAAAACAAGAGAATTTAAAACACGGCCTAGACTTTAAAAATAGAGTGGTAAAATGAAGCCTACGCATCACTGTGGCTATAAAGGTTTTAAGTAGGTGCTTTGAGATTTTCAGGATCAGGGCCTGTGTCTTCTTCAGTTGTTGACGCCTGGCTCAGATCCATTTTTAACACGCGGTCAGCTATCGGAAATATTCACCTGAGTGGGGCAAAACCTGCTTTGAATTGCTACAAAAAACTACTTTTATACGGCTAAAAGATCACAGAGATGGTTCCGAGCAATAATTAAGGCATATTTAGCAAGTATTAGAGATCGCTTGGCAGAGGAACGTGTAACAGAGGCAAGCAGGAAAACCGAACAGCTTTTAACTCGGAAGCTTTGTCTGACGGACAGAGACCGTCTTTGTTCGGTGTTTGGACAACAGCGAGCAAGATGCGGCTCTGGGTCATTTCCTTTGGTAGGACAACGAAGAGGAGAAGGAAGGAGTTATTGTCCTGCGTTAGGTAGCGCAAGTGAAAATACTGGAGTCACGCCCCGCGTTTGGCAGGGTCCCGTGGCCCTCTATAAAGCTGGGTTCATCAGACGTGTCTCAGGAATTTGCCCTAATAAGCTAAAAATACGTAAAGCCGATGTTCTTTGCCACACAGAAGCGTCTGCTATCAAGCTACAGGAAGAACAGCGCCTGAAAAACACAACTTGACACAGAAATTCCACATTTTGCTTGATTGTCCTGATCGTTTCTGTTGTGTGTGGTGACAGCAAGAACACGCTGTGTTATGGCTATTAGGACTATTTAAAACCTCCAGACACCTATGAAACCAATGTAAACAGCAGCCTATGTGAGTTCGTGGTAAAAATGACCCTCCCATTCCTCGTTCTTTTAATCTTTTCTTTAGGGTCTCTACCCCCACCTCGCCAGCTCCAGCAACGGACCTGCGCGCAGCCCAAGTGCAGTCTAAACACCTTGGCGTTTGGTGGCCGGCACGTTTCAGAACTGCTCGTTTTTGGAGGTGGATGGGGCAAAACGGGCCTGCTGATCCCTTCACACCCATCCTAACCCCTGGATGCTATTTTTAAAGTGTGGCAAGTGGAGGCCTGAGGCACCCGGGGCCGAGCTCTACCCCTGCTCGCCGCCCTGCCTCCTTCGTGGCACTTGGCCTCAGAAACCGTCGCCAGCCCCAGGCCCAGCGCCCCTTCCCCCCTCCCTCTCCCCAGCCCCCCACGGGAGCCTCTCGGGAGGAGGGCGACGGGACCCCGGAGAAGGACTGCGGGGGATCGACAGCCTTTTCACCAATAGGAGCTCGGCTTTCATAGCCAGCAGCCAATCAGCGTCGGGGGCGGGTCTATAAGCGAGCAGTCCTTCCCGCCTCTCGCCTGAGGGAGGGGAAGATGCGGGCGGCCGCCATCTTGTGTGTGGCATCCCCGCCCTTCCCACTCTCTCCTCCCTGGCGGCCCTACTCTCCCCCCCACCTCCGCCGTCCCGCGACGGCGGCGGAGGGCCGAGGACAGCGGCGGCGGCGGCCCCCTTTCTCGGCCGAATAAACAAAAAGACAGCGGGCGGCCGGCCGGCGGGGCGCCGCGCTCAAGATGGCGCCGGGCGGCGCCCTGCTGGCGCTGGAGCGCGCGCGGGTGGGTGACGTCAGCGGGACTCTGGGCATGGGCAGGTGGAGGGAGCAGGCAAAGTTTGGCCGGCGCTAGCGGGAGGCGGGCGGGCGGCGGCGGCGGCCGGGGCTGCGGGCGCCGCTGCCGGCAGTGCTCGGGGCGGGGGCGGCGGTTGCGCCTCGGCTCGGCTGTGTGCTCCGCTCCGCTCCGCTGCGCTGCGTTGCTGGCGGCGCGCGCGGGCCGCCGCGCCGCTGCCATGGCCGAGGACCCCAGCGCCCTGCCCTGGTCCATCAACAAGGATGACTACGAGCTGCAGGAGGTGATCGGTGAGTGCGGGGGGGGGGGGGTCCTGCCCCCCCCCCCCATCTGAGGGGTGTGTGTGTAACCGTTTGGGGGGGGGGTGTCCCCCCCCCCGCCAGGAGGACTTTGTTTGGGGGGGGGGTCTGTGTAGGGAGGGGGTGGTGTTCCCCCCCGTGGAGGGTGTGGAGGGGGGGGTCTGCTCCCCAAATGGGGGGGGGCAGAGGAGCAGATGCCCCCCGCCCTCAATGATGGCTGTATGTAGGGTCTATTCCCCCCCCCCCGAAACCCAGGGAAGGGGTGGTGGGGATCTGCTCCCTCCCCCCCAAGGGGGGGGGGGCTATGTTTGGATTTGGAGGGGGGGCCCCGTTGCTGTGTTTTTGTGACCCTCTGGGTGCGTGGGGGGGTGTCTGCTGCCCCTCGAGGGGTGTGGGGGGGTTTGGTGTCCCCCCCCCCGATACCTCACGGCGGGGGGGGCTCCCCTGTCCCTTGGGGGGGGGGGGGACACCCTCCAGGGCAAGGGCTGCTTGGGGTTTGGGGGGGGGAGGATCAGTGCACCCTCGTGCTGGGTGGCAGAGGATGGGACGGGGTCTGTGCTCTGGGGGCTCCTTTACTGACCCGTCGCTTACTGACCCGGCTGAATCCACTGTGCTGGGGTGGGGGGTGAGGTCGCCTGCGGTGCAAACCCCAAAATTTATACGGGCTCCCTCCCTCCAGAGCAGCCGGGCGCCTCCGCTGCAGCACCTGGCGCTTTGGGTGCTCTGTTGCTTTGGCGTCTTCAGGGGACGGAGGACTTTGTAGTGCCACCAAAGCAGTGGCACTTTTTTTTCTCCTCTTCCCTGGGTTTTTACTATTGTCTGAATCTTCATTCATTGTCCTCTCGGCTTGAGGCCTGGCCCTTGCTCTCTAGTAAATGATTTTTCTTTCTTTTTTTTTTTTTTTTTAAAAACATTTTGACTTTAAACTGACACAGTTACCAAAGGCCTCCTGCTGTCCTGATTTATTGGCCGTCTCAACCGTTCGGCTGGGGTGTGTGTTTGAGGGATATATTGCTCTAGGTTGCGCGTGTGACACGTCTGAGGTGGTGCCACAGGCAATGCTAAGGTCAGTGCCTCTTGTGTCACTCTCTGGAGGCAGGAAACAAAGTGGGAGGTGGCAGGGCAGGCTCCTGGCCAGGAGGCTTTTAGGAAGGAGGTTAATTTTCGGTTTAATCTTTGTAAAGTGCTTTTACTTGAAATTTATAAATGACATAGCTCTATCGTGCCCAGGCCTTGCATCTCTGCCCAACAGGGAGACTTAGTTTCTGTTAACAAGGGTGGGAGAGTTTGGGGAAAATGCTGTTTTAAGAGATTAAATTCTTGGCATTGTTTGAAAGTCGGAAGGAACTAAAGCTGTTGGGGGGGGGAAAAATCCTTGTGGCAGTTCTGGAAATCCCTGTTGCTCCACTGGATCAGGCTTTATCCTCTCCCTTCGCCTAGTGGGAGCAGCAGCGCTTTAGAAAGGAGGCAAACCATCAGTAAAGACCGGGAAGACGTAATCTCGGAGATCAGCCCGTTAAACCTCCTCGGAGATCATCCCGTTAAACCTCCTCTGGAAGACGCACCCTGGTGAGGCTGGTGTCGAGCCTCCTCCAGGAGCAGCAGATAAAGGTGCAGGGGCAAAGAGGGGGGAAGAACAGGCCACTGGGCTCCCAGTCCCCGCAGGAAAGGGAGCTGCGGGAGTTGCACCCGTGCTCGCAGGAAGCGCTTCTCCCGTGGGAGTCTCCGAAGGGGTGCTCTCGCATAACACAAAGCCAGGTTTTGAGTATCCAGCGAAAGGACAAGCTGCCTCTTTGTAGCTGGGGAACGGAGTGGGATGGGAACAAAAGGGAATGCAAATGCGCTCCTGCTCTTAGGAGGACTTGCTGCTAGAGACGCACGTCCTATAGTCCAACAGTATTAGAAGGAGGACGTAGATACGTTGTGGTCTCACTGGAGAAAAATCAGGGATAGGATATTTCAGTTCTTTCATGTCTTTCCCCTACTCCTCTGTAAACTTTGAGTTTCTGGTTGTCATCTGCTCATTGAAAGATTGTGTTGGCATTCTGGAATGTAATGGAGAGTATGCTGAAATGTGTATATTACAAACATATGGTTCCTTTTTTTTTTTTTTTTCAATTTCCCATCCCCCCCATCTTACTCATTTTCAACACTGGTGTGCCTGCCAGCGCCCTGGATGTATATGTGACGCAAATTTTCTAGCGCATTTATCATTTGTGGGACAAAATGTCACTGTGTTAACTGAGCTGGACTGTGTTAACTGAGCTGGACTGCTCCTGCTTCGTGTCTCTTGTAAACCTCAAGGTTTTTCTGAGCTCCTTTGACTTCTGCAGAACTGTAAAAGTTCTTCAGTAGTGAACGAAGAAGGGATCTGGTGTGGAAAGGGGTGAACCTTGCAGTAGTGCTTTTAAAGGATTTAACTTGTTTTCTGATGAAAATGTTCTTTAAATTTTGAGTCCAGGAGGTTACCAACTCAGTTATTTTTCACATCAGAATAAAGGAAATCAATGTCTGACTACATGATCTAATTCCTTATTTGTGCTATTTTTGCCAGAAGATATTCATGTGTGGCTTTCATATGACTTGGATGGCTCTGTACTATTTCAGTGCAAGAACTGAAAGAGCAAGCATTCTAGCTGCTAAAAAAAAAAAAATAAATAAATAATTTCTCCTGTAAAACTGCCTTCCTGGTTCTAGCTAATACTAAAAAGAGATTACTCAGCCCTGGACATGATTCATGCCATTATAAAGGTATAGATTAATGCTTATGTTTATTATGCTTGGTTAGTGTGAGTGGCTAAGTGCTGAGTAGCCTCCTTAGGCTTAAATAACTTACATTACAGTGAATTAAGAGGTCTTGCTTAGGATCAGAACCTGACTTTCATTTGAGGGGGGGGAAACAAAAAAAAAAAAAAAGGAAGTGTGGGCTGAGGGAGGAGGAAGCAAGTTACAATGCATTTCTGTGGCATGCACCCCCAGAGTAGTGTTAGCCTTTGCAGGTGAATACCATCTGTGGAGACATCTAAATTTTCTTTTAAAAAGAAAAATGTAGTCTATCCTCATGCTTGTGAAGGTGGTCTTCCAAGTGTGAGTTGCATATAAATCATTGCAGTCGTCTTTTTGAAGCCTGCAAAAAACCCATTATACCTCATGCTGCTTGTGCTGCTCTCGTGCTCGCAGAGCCAGGTTCCTTTGGATCTCGCAGTTCCCGCTGGACATGCTGACAGCAGTAGTGAAGTCCATTGGAACTGGATCATTTCTCCTTTTGCTACTTTTTTTTTTTTTCCTCTTTTTTGAAAGATAAGGGCTGTACTGGCTGTGGCCATTTGATTTGGGAACATCCTCTTTGCTATTAACAGTGTGTGCCAGAAACAGAAGATAAATTAGCAGTGGGAGTTCTCCCTTGCTCTACTCCTATGCCCTTTTCCCTCTGACAGATTCCTTCAGAGCAGTGAAGGGAACACAGGCTGGGGAGAACAGATGTGTTGGGAGTTTCTTCTCCCCTCAGAAATCAAGCTTAAATTGAAAATTGAAGTGCACATTTACTGAATGGTTAGGGTTTTTTTTAATGGCTGATTAGCTTTTGAGTGGGGCTTTGCCCATGGACAGCATGATCTTTTGGAGTTTGTTATTTAGGTTTCTAGTTGTGTTTTTTCCAAGCTGAACGTGCGAGCGTGTATGCCTGTATAGGAGAAATTCTTCTTCACCGATATGTAGGAACTTCTTGGAAATTAATTTTTGCACTTCCCCAAATCTTGTCCAGATATCTATGGTCACCCGCCCTGTGCTTGAATACATCTCTCACGTACTGAAAACGTGCAGCCAGCTAGAAAGAGTAGCCTATAAATACTCGTCAGGTATAGTCAAAGTCCTTTTAAGTTAAGATTAGGGTGGAATAGGAGACACTGGTCCAATGATAACTTTTTAGGTTTCTCTTCTGAAGTGTGTTGGGTTTTTCTTTTTCCTCGCAAGAGTCTTATGTGCTAGTTGCAGCCAGTTTCACGTGCCTGACTATTTTAAACCCATTCAAGAAAAATGTTGCACTCGATAAAATATAAAAACTTGAAAACTAAATTGAATGTGTAGACTTTGGTCTTCATGCCATATGTTTTGTTTTAGCATTTCCTCTTCCCCCTCTCCCCCTTTACTGCAGCTAGTGGGGAAAAAAAAAAAGATTCCTACTGCATGTCCCCAGTTTTTAAGCTGGTTAATTCATTTAAAGACTCACTTCATGTGCTGTTCTCAAACTTTTTTCACTTAAAGTTGGTAGAAAAACTTTTTTTGTTGCTTTAGATTATGTTAAAGCTTGTATAAAACTATCATTGGGCAAATGTAGCTCTGTTTAAAATGCTGGCAGTCATTCATAGCACTTTGGGCGCTGAAATGGATGATTCTCCCTACCGCAGTTTCTCAATTACTTGGACATTAATGAATGTATCTTCCTGCGTATTCCTGAGTGAGACCCAATATGTGGACTCTGTGGATCCTTAGCCATGTTACCATTGCCTCCAGGCTACCTTTTCTTTGAGTACCTGGCACATCTTATTTCTTTAATGCCTTTAATACCATTACTCAGTAGAACAGAGCTAAAAAGAGTAACTCTTAATCTCTTGGGAAGTGAAAGCAAAAGATGTTCAGCTGTGTGCATCTCTCTTCTTTGTTTAGTTTCTGTCATTTACTCTCTCATACGAAGGAGGATAAAATGCATAAGGGAGCAGATTAAGGGTGCAAAAAGGGCGAACAGTGGTGAAAGAGGCTTACTGGAAGGAATATGTCATTATTGTAGAAGCAGCGTGGCTGCCCTTCCTGCTAATTTGAGGGGAGGGAAGAGATGGTTCCTGCTGCTTTCAGCTATTTTGGGTATTAGGGGAAAAAACATATGGGGTGTTTCATGTGGAAGGAGCTGACAATTTCCCGTGGTTGGTTTGTGTGTTGCAATTGCTTCCAGTGCAGTTAGGTTCCTGAACTGATTAATTTTTAACGCTTCAAATTCTTAAGAAGACTATTTAAATAGTTTCAGTTTAATTCAAATGTCTTGGATAGTGCTGAGAAATTTGGATGTGCCGTGCTCCTGAGCACACCTCGGGGGTGTGTGTGCTGGCTGACAAATGCGTGCCCTAGAGGGTTGTTTCTTATGCAACTGATAAAATCTTGGAGAAAATCAACTCTCCCCAGAAGATCCATCTATGTAAAGTTGGCAGCATCTACTTTATTTCTGAGCATCAGTAGACTAACAGCAGCTTGCCCATCAAGTGAATGTCTAGAGACTTAATCTTTCCTGAAACTTAAAAATTGGAGCTCTTTAAAGTGACAGGCAATAACACTGTTTCTTATTGCTAATTGTATTAGCAAATAAAGTTTGTTAAATTTAAAAAATTGGATTTTGGTCAAATTTTCTTGGAAAATGTTCATAAATACGTAACATTCATCGTAAACTCCTGTAGTAGTAAATTTAGCGGTGGCCACGCTAATGGCACGCTTGTAAACTCGGTGGTATTAAACTTCCTTAATAGTAGGAAGAGACAAACTTGAGCTGTGTGGGTGTAGAAGAGTAGTTGTGGAATAACAGAATTTGGCATTACAAAGTCTTTGAAATATCAGGAGCCTGGGACTTTCCAGATGAGTGTGTCTAGCCTCTTATCCTACACTCCATTTGGAATCAACTGAGATGCAGATATGAAGGACTTGGCTTTCAAAGTTGCTGCAGTTTCCCGTGACTTCACCCAGAGGAGTTTAGCCTTGACATTTCTAAAAATCAAGCTCTATATATCTTGCCCATGGTCATGCAGGAATTTCTTGGAGTCAAGGCTAGATCCCAGGCTAACAGGCAGTCGAGGCTATTAACCAGAAGTCATCCCTCTATCCTGGTGGATGAGAGGAGACCTCTGGTGTGCAAAAATATTGTGTATATTAAGGGAGTGTGCATGCAGTAAGAATGACAAATCAAACTGTCTGGCGCAAGTCAGACAAAATTCAAGGTATTGGCTGAATGACAATAGATGTTTCAGGTAGCTGACTAGGTCCATGATACAGCTTCAGTGTTTCTTGTGTTCCCCTTGTGTGAATACAAATGAGTGAGACCAACCTTTTTAGTGTGATTCACTTAACCGTAAGTTTGATCACTTAGGTTGCTTGGGTGTGTCATTGACCTTGAAACGTTATTAATGCTTGGGGTTCTCTGGCTAATGATCACAGCTTTCATATCCCTTATTTCTAAACAGATTATGTGGGTCCATCATATAATACAAGCAGGCAGGGACTTGTAAGAACCAAAGTGTAAAATGGAGAAATCCCATATTCTTTCACTCATGCTAAACTTGATAGCTGCAATACCCAGCAGCATTTTTTAAAAATTGCAAATCTTCCACTACTCCCTAGGGTTCTCTAACGTTATTGTTTCCTGATGTGAGTCACTGCACAGAGAATTTTTGCTTAAGATAAATTTTCTTGCAATTAAGAGAAATCCCACACTAAAAAAAAAAAGAAGTATTGGGTTACATATCAACCTCCGTTAAATCAGAATCTGACATGCTTTACGAGGATTTCTTAGAGAGCTCTTGTGCTCTGCACAGTAAGAAGTCTGCAGGAGATGACTGTCTTCAAGCCTTAAAGGCTTCAGAGATCCTATCAGTGAATGAGGTGCAGAGTAAATTCAGAGCACTTATATTTACTTTTTTGCTGGAATGTAAAATTAGATATCTTCCCTCCAAACATCCCTTACAACTTTATACCACTCGATCTGCATACTTGTGAAACAAAACTTTCAAGGTTTCGTAACTCAGACAAATTAAAATCCACTTTCATTGGAATACAGAAAAGCTCTTCTGAAAGCAGTTTTAGTTTCTTGCCAGATGTCATTTTTTCTGCCCCTTCTGCTTTGTCTCAAGAGCTACCAAGTTGGGGGGTTGGGGGGAGGAAACAAACAAAAATAAGCAATTGTTTTACTTCAGAAACTGGCAAAATGTTGTTTCATGCTGAACTGACTTTACCGCGTTCTTCCACATTAATTTTTTGTGCAGGCAGGAAATGAGCCTATATAACTTCATCCGGGAAAGAGAAGATATGAGCAGTTGTAAAAGAAGAGTAAGGCAAATTGAAATAATGACTTGAATGATCATCTGTTAGTGTAGTAAATTCTGCTTGGGCTTTGCCCATAATTTTACTGCTTTGTAGTTATGAATGGTAATTTGAGCACAAATTTTACTCTTTTTACTGCTAGCACCTTGCTATTAAAGCTATGTGAGAGGAAGCTCTGTTCATTTCCTTTTCATCCATCCACAAGATTGTTAATTAAGTTTAAATTGCAGCATGAAATTCTGACCTTGAGCACCCCACTGACTGTCCTAGTGAGATCTGACTGTGTACACGGCTTGGCCTGTGGTATCCTCTGCTAGGCCACTGTGTGAAAGTTTAAGTTACCTTTTTGTCTTAAAGCAGAGTTAATTCATGAATTTTGCAAGTTCTTAAAAGGGAGAACATAGTCAGGTAGGAAAAGGGGATCTGAAAATCAGTCTTGAACAAGGAATTTTGTTTGAACGCTTATGGTCCGAGTATAGTAGTATTACATTCTGTGCCAATTCAAGATATGTTTTGTGCAACTGAGTTTCCCCAGACATTGTAATTGAAAGATGCTTATTTACTGTTGACTTTCATTTTTAATTCAATCTTAAGCTAGGCTTTTGCTCCTCTTTGGTCTTCAGTGGGTCATAAATCCATTTTCTTGTGATCCAGGTTTAATTCTAGCTTTCTGGGAAGGAGAAGGAAGCTTTGAAGGTGGTGCAGAGAATAGTGGAAAATGATGGCATCTGGAAAGTGAGAGAGTGAGTTAAGGGCTGAGGGACAAGAGCACCCGAAGAATATTTTTCTTAAAATCAGCACTAAATTAGCTAATGGTGCTCAGAGCTGATGCAGTTAAGTGAGTACTCTTCCAGGCCATCTGCAGATTCAGGCAGGCAACACAATATTGTGGTTTAGCCATATTGATGGCTAAAAGCTCTTACTTAAACAAGATACTACTTGTCACAAAGTACACCCCTTTCCTGCAAAATCCCCAGGGTTGGATTTCGTTATGTCAATTTTCAGGACAAAAATAGAAGGAAAAGTGCTGTCATTTATTCCCCTGAGAGGGGGGCTAGAAAGGACTCCCTGGGTCACGGAGTCCAGTCCCCTGCTATTGCAGGTGCCAAATCATATAATCCCTATACCAAATTAATGGACGCTTGTGTTTGAAATGGGGTGTGTGGGAATTGCAGGCACACATTCTATTAAACAATCAAATCTCTGTGTGTGACCCTGTCATCTTTGTGCGAAACAGCTGTTTAATAGATTCCCTACGACAGCGGGAAGAAACAATGCCTTCTGGTTTGTAACACGTGTCTATAGGATGGCGTTTTTATTGTGCCGCTTACTTTATGCATCAAGAGCTCCACCTGAATGTCTGTTTGCTGTAAGACTTAGGTGATATTTGAAACCCCTTCTGTGCGATATCCCCTCCTGAGAACTGCAAGAACATTGTAGAGCTAAATAAAGAGAGCTAGAACATAGCATGAACACGGGAGAGCTATAGCTCAGGGTTCGTTTCATCTCCAAACCTCAAGTGCATTGACTACAAATGTTTCTGATCTGATTCCTTAGGGTTTTCCCGTGGAAATTCTGACTCCTTTGGAAACTTGACACATATACTCTCAGCTATAAGAAGTTCGTTTTCTAGGCTGTTTCTTTGTGAACCTCTCTGAAGAGTTGTCTCTGACCAACCAAGCACAAAACTAAGGCATTAAGTTCCTTCTGTTCCCTAACGTAAAAATTGTTATAGAGAATACAGACTATTGTCTAATAAATATCTTGGTGTTAATAGCTAAGAAATATATTGGTATCTACTTTGAGCAAACTGTATTTCATTGGAAAAAGTGTCTTGAGCATGAACTCTTTTCCTGTTGAACGGCTCACCAGTGCAAATCTTTATTTGAACAGCTGAGAGTCTGACAGACTAGCAGCCTGAGCATACTTATTTGTCCTGATCATAAGACTCAGGATGGTTCTCATTACTCTTGGTTAGCAAATGTAATTTTTAACCAGCAGGCTAATCTTATGGGCTGAACACACTAATAGATGCAGAAGAGACCTATTAGATTAGGCTATTCCCTGAAATGACAAGATAATAGCCTTCAAGAGAGGACATATCGGATACGTAACCATCTGATACTTGAAAGCTTATTTACCTAAAATAACCACTGTACTATCAAACATCTGCACTGTATGCAGACAGATTGTTCTGTTTAGTGGAATCCCGGCCAAATAAAATATCCTCAACAGTTGACAATTACAGTTGAGAGAGAGTTCAGCGATAAAAGTTGGGAGGAACGAAAGGCGAATGCTGGCTTGGCTATTGTGCCAGGGCTGTGTTTTGAGCCCTGGTGTAATGCCTGATGACAACTAGCGTGGTATTTACATTACTACATATACCATAAAGACAACTGACAGTGATTAAGAGGGAAGGATGAACCTTCTCCAGTAATATTGCTGTGTTTGGAAATGAGAAGTCTGTGCCTGCTTTCCATCCTGCAGAATTAACACTGCATAGCTTCAGTGCCCTTTAAATTAGCCAGAGATGCTGGCACGAAATCAAATAAATATAATTGGTTTCAAACTGAAAATCTAATTTAGGCACGCTAATAACATCTTAAGTAAATGTGGCAGGTCATGCAGGGCTTGTGTAACTGGCCCTTGGAGCTTACTTTAGTAACTAAACATGGGGAAAACAATCTCAAAGGCAGTTTCCCAAATCACCTGGGCACGCTGTGGCAATTGCAGGATGTCTGTGCTTTCTGGCGAGGCCCTGGTCTCTTCCCTGCAGACTGTTGCCACTTTGGTAGCATTTACATCTGGGTCTTGAGGTGGACCGGCCCAGTTGTAGCTGCTTAAAGATGTGATGGGAACATAATCTAGCTTGAACTTGAACTAATTCAGAGTGTTGTAGGGGCTACAGAAGGCTAGATGTACAGTGACAGCCATCTCCTCTGGCCGTATCTCTCTTCCTTGCTTTGGTGTTTGCAGTGGGAAGAAGGTTGGTGGAGAACATTAGGCTGAAACTGGCCACTGTTGATTCTCCTCATAATCTGTGACTAATGGCTCTTTCCTTTTGTCTCTGTTTTTCTGCTTCTGTAGCTTCAGCACAGAGTACCAGGGTTGGGTATCTACCACTGTGTGCTGTGCTCAATACCTTTTGGTGGCAGGGAATCGGCTTAAAGGCTGGCTCAGCTGTGTGCAGCGTAAACTGGTGCCTATAGGGGAAACGGGTAGGTTTTTGATGAAACCAAATAGCAAAGTGGCTCAGTGGCAGTTTGTCTGATAGTTTGCCTAAAAGCTTGGCATGGCCAATGCTATTTCTGATCCTCCAGTCCAGTGCTGGGCTGGGTTGTGTTGCCAGACCAGCCTTATTCTCTCCAAAACTCTTGCTCCTGGTGGAGAAAGCATGCTTAATCTGTAAGGATTCCCAACCTGAATGTTTGCAGAAGGTGGGAGAAGAAGGATGGGAAAACAAATGATGTTCTTCTGTGTTCAGAGCCTAAGAGCTCTCAAAGTTTTGAGAGAGCAATGAGCTGTGAGGCGGGATGAGAATTTCCATAGACTCACCTTCCTTTTGGTGGAAACCTTGGCATTGTCTAGCGCAGTTCACAGTAGCCAGGGCTCTCAACAGTTTATAGATCAAAGACTCTGTTATTTGTAAGTTAGTTGTTATGGAGCTCTGTGCAGTCATGGGGAGAAGTACCAAGCCTTGGCCATTGCTAGTCAGTGGGTCGATGGCTCTGAAAATTGTATAGTACTTCTTACCAAGTGACTGAGAGGTTGGTATTCTTCCTTACAAGTCTGAGAACTGAATTAAAGAGCTAGGCAATAAGTCTAATTCTGCAGTATTGAGTGTTTCCATACTGATGGACCACTGGATGGGAAGTGTGTTTAAATAAGTGCTAGCTACTTTATATGATCTTTAAGCGGCTGATCACTGCCTCTTGCTGCACACAGAATATCAGAGGTCTTGAAAAAGACAGAAACTACTTGGACAGAAACCTCCAGGCTCTGAATACAATGCTGCTTCCCCCCCTCCCCCCCCCCTCCTTCCAGTGATACCATAAGCAGCAAAAGCTTGAGAGCATCAAGCTTGTGAATAATTCACTATCAGCAAGTTTATATGCAGTTCAAATATTTTGGCTATAGGTCGTGTACAGTTCAGTTTGTGAAATCTGCTTCTCATTTTCTGAAATGCTTTGAACGTGATCAGTTAACATTGGAATATTAGTTGTCTGGACACCACAGGTACTAACAGGAAACGACTGAGAAATGATCTCAAGCTTTGGAGAAACATGTAATTGAGACTTAACAACACAAACCCTTCTTGTTTGAATACCATTTGAAATAAATGGCCTCCCAACTTGCACAGGATTGCAAGCTACTTGAGGTCTAGCTATGCTGGAGTAAATTACCAGAGATCATTACCAAGCCATACCCCTGCCATTTATATGAAACAAATACAGAATTTCACTTTCACAAGTAATAGCTGTGCCTTGTCCCATTCCTCCTGCCAGGTCTTTCATTAGACGATCTTGACTGTAGTCATCAATGTGCTAGTGCAGGGTGGAAGAACCATTAGTACTTAAGTTTTAATTCTGTGCCTGAGTGTGTATTGCCTCCCTTTTATCACCCTTTCTCAACTTGTGCTCTGTTGCGCATGCCCTGTGTCTCAGTGTGTGTGAGAGTCACCTTTGACTTGAACCCAGCTAAATGTTCACAGTACTTGGCTGTGCTCAAGGTGAGGCCAAAAGAGGAATAATGCATGTGCTGCATTCAGTGATGCAAGCTTTGTCATATTGGAGGGTTACACTTCAACACTGGCCACACGGAAATGCTAAACTTTTGAATAATTCTTTCCAAACAGGGTTGTGCTATTCTCTTCAAAGCTTTTTCCTCAGAAGTCTGCAGTAGAGGCACCCGAGTGATTTGCCTGCTGATTCGGGATTGTAACTTGACTTTTTCACATAGTTAACGTTTGTGACGCTTCCTGCAGTTCTTGACTGAAGAGATGACCCTTGCCCGGGAAGGCTTTCTCCTCACCACGGCTGAGCACATTTTTTTTTTAACCCCTCTGTGACAATACTAGGAATATGTCTATGTCCCATTATGAATTTGCTCTGATTTTATTGATGCTATTTGTAACTGTTAGGGTAGATTAAGTCGTCCGTTTTATAGTAGGAATCTGCTACGTAGTGGGGAGATGGCTTGAAGAGCTGTGACAGTGTTCAAGGACCATTAACACTGCATTATTTTGCTTTTCTTGAACAATGAGGCTTCTGCCAAGAAGACCTTTGACTTCCGGTGGTCTCTTGCAAAGTCCTGCTTTGGGAGTAAGGCATATTCCCACTCTGTGTTGAGTTGGCTGCAGATCTAAGAGTGGATTTTTTGCTTGTTTGTAAAAGACTGTTTCTTCGAAAGAGGTTTGTTCACCAGATGCTTCAAATGAGGTGGAGAAAATACAGCCGGGGAGAGCTTTGTCTCCACAGCAAATGGACCAAACAATGCCAGGAGATCACTCTGAATTTATAATTTGATATTTAATTTCTGATAGATCTATGTCTGCCTAGTACTCTTTAACAACATTACAGAAATTCTGTTCCCAGTCTTGTTTCTGGGAACCACAAAGCAGAGCTCCTACAGCTCTTTGGCTTCCAGCTGTTGAAGCGCTGAAGCATCCAGAGACTGAGGCTGCTGTTTGAGGGCCTGTACTGGCAGATACATGAATACTGAGTCTCGGTGCTAAAGCAGAAAAAGTCCTGGGAATTAGGAGTCCCGTCTCTGTCATCTGGAGTAAGGAACATTGATTGCACTTCCCTGACACAGAGACCTTAGTGTGTGCGTGGGATTCCGTGGCTGGATCTTCTCACCGTTATAGATTTATAGTCCCGTAGACAGATGCAGGACAGAGGCTATCCACTTACCTCACTATGCAGCTACTCATAACAGGGCATAAAGTGCATTATTTCTTTGGAAGGATCTAAGTTATGGTGCTTAAGCTAAAAAAAAAAAAAAAAAAAAAAGTCAAAAGTTGGCTTCTTAGACTGCTTAGTGTAGGACCCCAAGAAAAGCAGTCTTCTCGGACAAGACCATGAGATCACCAGGAAAAAAAAGGAGGGGGACAGTTTGTATAACTGTGCTTTGATTCTTGCCGCCGTGACCTACAGATGTAGGCAAAAGCTGAAGGTTTCCTTCAGGACTCTCAGCAGAAATGAATATGTGAAAATGAGAGCAGTGTTGTAGAGCCAGCAAGAAGAAACGGGTAATCCAATACCCAGGGTATTCTGATGTCTTGACTCTCAGGAAACTGCTCTGGGCTCATGTGCTGCATTGCCATCCTTTTGATGCAACACACTAACGTTGGCTGCCCAGCAAGAGAGCTGTTTCAGCCCAATAGGTCTTACTGGGTTTCTGGGCCTCCAGGCAGCGTGAATACAGCCACGCATACGGTCAGCTCACCCCATGCTGCCTCGAGGTCAGCAGCACAGAGACTTGTCAACCATTGTCCATACTCTTTAGATTTTTGGAACAAAGAGAATGCATAAATCCTCATGCTGGCTTTTCTCGAGGTCTTGGAGTACTTGCCACGCAAGCCTCCTTGAAGTCCTATTCCAACTATTAAACAGTGTATGTGTGGCTGTGTTAATTCCTTGTATGCTCTTGAGGACAGAAAAAAGATCAGTGTAGACTTATTTTTTCCATACCAGGAGGCATGGACGCAAGCAGTGGTAACTTCCGTGTGGTGAAGCAGAATTAAATCGTACTTGTACAGGTAACCTTTGCACTGTCTTCAGCAAAATAGATTCCTAGAGCGCTCAGGGATTCTGTGGCAGAGAATCAATGTCTTTTTGGTGGTATCTTAGGCGGTATGCCAAGCTGAGCTAGACCCGGCCCTGCCACAGGAAAGCAGTCACCGGTAGCAGTTCAAGATAGTTCCTAAATAGTGGTGATCTCGCAGTCTAGGCCTGGAGTGGGAAGAAAGTGGAGGGTAATACCTGTGCTTTCATCTAGTCCAGTATGTGCTTTTTGACAATGCAAGCATGTAAGGAAGGAGTGCAAGAAAGAGGACGTGTATGGAATTATCCTCTCTACATATATTTCCCCATCTTCAGCCGTACACAGGTTGAGGGTTTCCTGAGCTGGAGCCTGCATCTGAGCTCTTGTACTTGATAGCTACTAGTGGACATATCCACCTTAGATTTCAGTAATCCTTTTGGCAGTTGGTTAACTCGGTGATGTACCTGGTGGGAAAGCTACTTTTAAGTTTACTTTTTTTAAAATCCACCGACTGATAATTTCATTAGTTGCTGTAACCAGCATGGTATAAGATAGACCCTTTGACAGGTTATGCTGGAGCCCACGGACCTTCGTTCTGATTTTATTTATTTATTTTATTTTTAACCTGAAACTGGTCCAGAGCTCTCTTGCAGAGGAGTGTTTTATATGGATTGCTCCTAAGAGGGGGAAAAAAAAACAGGGGCACAATTGTAAACTGTGCCTGTGTCAGTACTGGCTTTCTGGCACGGTGATCCGGATAGTGGAGGATGGCTTAAAGATCTGACTTCAAAATAGAGGACTTGCGTGTTCCAGGGAATGGTGAAAGGTCAGAGCAGGGTTTAGGGAAAGGTGTTCAGTGGATTAGAGTCTAATGGTACCAGGTGTACAGGCAGGAAACTTGTGGTTGGGACTAGCAGGAGAGGCTGGGAGAGCAGACTTTGTTCAGGCTTAGGAAGTGAGGGCTAAGGAGGGATGTTATTGTTTTCAATGATCTAATGGGAAGTTATAGAGAAGATGAAGCCCAGTTCTTTTCAGAAGTGAACACTGAAAGGATAAGAGGCGATAGACAATTTGCAACACTCAAAATTATGATTAGATAGCAAGAAAAAGCTTTATCACATGGGTGATCAAACACTGGGACAGCCAAAGAGGTGGTGGAATATCTATTGATAGAGATGTGCAAAATCAGACTGAATTTGATGCTAAGCAGTTTGATTTAACTTGAGATTTTGCCTCGCAATTGGACTAGAGACCTCCAGAGGTTCCTTCCAGCCTAAATTGTTTCACAGTTCTCTAGTAGATTGTGCTGCATGTGAGTCTAGGTATTGGGAGGTTGACTGAATAAATGTGACAAAATCGCTTTTCCCCATAACAAATGTAGCTGTTTGACTTTCATTTGACCCTGGAAGAGCCCATTTTCTCTATGGGGAGAGGATCTGATATCTCATTAAGATGAAAGCTGATGCTCCAAGGCTGTTGTGGAAGATGTCCTCTGTTAATTGAAATGGTGGTGTGAGCAGCTGAGTTACCTTGAAGGGAAGTTCCCACATTTCCTGGGATACTTGAGATTCTATGCAGTCCCCAGTAGTGGGATGGATATAAAGCTTGGGCAACGCTGTTTTGTGAGTGCTCTTTTTTTATATGACTAAATTGCCATTGCAGATGGAGGGAGGGAGTCTGTCCTGTAGTCAGGACTTGATGTTTGTCTTGTGATCTTTTGGGATGACTGTTCCCATTGCTTAAGCAGAAGTTTCTGCCAAAAGGACCTCTGACTTCAATTGGATTTGACTGGGAGGAGGCATCAGTGCAGTTCATCCCAGTCTCATTGGGAGAACTGCAAGCTTTCTTCTTGTTTCAGTTTCCTTTGGAAATAAAGTGTGTATGACCGTACCATGTCTGCAGTTCAATCCCCTGCTTTTGCACTCCTCCAAATAGCTTTGAAATCATTACTGGTTTCCATCAACTTTGGCAGAGATCTCAAAGGTTAATAAAACTTCATATAAGTTATGTGAAAGCAAGTGCCTGTGCAGAAGGGGAGCCATCCCACCTCTCTTGAATGCTGGAGGTGGACTACTGCAGGGAATTAGTACTAACTTGAGGAGAAGTTCGGGCCGGAGTCCTGGACATTGAAGGTAGTCACCCAAGGAACGTGGATCCGGAGGAAGGAGATAAATATGATCCAGGGAAACTAGGCTTCAGTGCTTGGGGAATTCTTGATTTTGGTTATTTCCAAACTGGGCAGCTGCTATCCTAAGGACTGGAGCTCTATCACAGAACCTACAGAGACAAGAGCAGGGCGATACTAAACAGGTCCTAATACACACTCGAGGTCTCTTTCACGTCTTCCTTCCCCCGAGCCCCCATCAAAATGGTATCCTGCTTTTTAGGACTAGAGCAGTAAGGTTTGGGCCATGCCCAGTTAGCATTGTTTTGTGAAGCTGTTATGCTGGGAGAGATTAACCAGGACGCAGATTTTCTCCGAAAGCTGATCTTGAGGGAGGTGGAGGGAAGAATCTGAGCGCTGTCCTTGAGATCCGTATGTCTTGAGGTGGGCTGCGTATGTGACCGGAACACAAACACAAATCCAGAGCAGCCCACAGTTTTGCAGTGCAGCAATGTTCAGGTCTGCAGTTGGCTCTGATTGCAGCACGTTAGTGGCTGCTGGGAGACTTGATTTAAGTTGTGCCACCCTAGCGCAAACAGTGTGTTTTTCCCCATCGAGGATAGTTAATAAAAGCCAGGGAAGTCGCCCTTCTCTCCCCACCCTTCCCCACAGATTTGTCACCTGCACCTAAACTTTGAAACTTCCTTGCCAGGCAACATCTTTTTCTCTCCGTTGGCACCTTCTCCATACCTACGCCTGTTTTTACTGAGCAGTGTGTTTAGTGTCCTTGATCTGTAGCTTCTCTCCTTTCCTTCTCTTGCCACTGTGGAGTTTTTATAAATAAATCAAACTGCCGCAAACCCTGAAGTGGCTGTGTTGCTGCGTTTGCAGGACTCTTCAGCGACCAGTGAGACCTGTCTTTGTTCAGTGCCAGAAGCACGGCATGCCGCTGCTGCTGCTAGCAAGGAGCAGCTTGCTTGTGGCACATCCTGTTGCGGCTTGGTTTAATCCTTACTTGATATGCTTTGGCGATTTCATTGTTTCTCTATAATTAACTGCTACGGAGGAGCTGAAAGAAAAGCCGAGTTGGTGGGAGAGGGGGGGAGTGGGGAGAGCAGGTGGTGATCGAACTGAAGAGAGCTGCCAGGGAAGCCGGAGCAGCAGGGAATTAAATGGGAGGAGTTTTGAGTTCAGATGATTTCTCTGCCTTGTGCCAAGAAGGTTTTAGTTTGGGATTTCGTTCCTGTTCCAATAATGCCATACGCCCATGAACAGATCAGCTCCCTGTAGGCTGGGGCATCGGCCCAACACTTAGCGGGAAGAAGTTTTTGCCCTGAAGTCCTAGCAAGCCTGGATCAGACAGGCTCAAGGAGCGGGAAAGAGCTGTAACATGGATGTTTCTGCTTCTAATTATTTTGCATCTATTGTTTCTGGGAGTAACATTTCAAAGACATGAAAATACAAAGCCACTCTTTTATTGTAATTACTCTCTTCTCGTGAAAGGCTTAATCTACAGTAGTGGTATCCTGTCTGGATTGTGACTGTCATCTCTGCCAGCGGTGTTTGCCCTAGCTGGCTTTGACTGGCACAGAAATCCTGGTGTGGCATAGTGTGGGGAAATGGGTATGTGCTGAAGCTACCGAGCGAGGTATCCGGAAAGAATATTTGAGCATAGATGCTGCTGCGTTGGTGAGGAGCAGACAGGTAGCCCTACAGAAAAGGGTATATAATGCAAATCTAACTGAAGAGTGGAAAGGGTTGCGTTACAAGGCGGTCCTCTGAGATGCGTGATCCAATACTGGGGTGGGTTCTTGCAGAATGTAGCCTTGTGTCGTCAGCCGGTTTGTGTTGTGCCTCAAAACATCCAAAGAAACAAACGATAATGCTGGTGCTGTGAACATGAGAGCAGCAATATTTCTTCTGGGATCTAACCCTTTCCAAAGGAATGGAAAAGGCACAAATGTTTGGTTTTCTTGCTGCTGGCTTCCAAACGGCAATTGGTGCAGGGAGACTGGCAGTACTAGGGAACGCAGACATAACTCGCTATTCCTGCCTCTTGTCACCACTTCTGCGTGCTCGGCTGCCTTTATCTTGAGTCATTCTGTTGTGTTGTGTTCCCCCAACACATGTTCTTTCCCTCCAAAGCAGCAGCAGAAAAATTTGCAGCAGCGGATTTTGAGCAGAGAGAGGCAGGTCAGTGCAGCCCGAGACTCGCAACGCGCAGGTGTTCCTGCACTGAAGCCGCTGCTCCTGCGCTGGAGTCCTGCGTGGGGCACCTGCCAGGCGGAGCGGCCGTGGGCACCGTATGCAGAGCTTGTCATGCGCATAGCGTTGTGTATTGCAGCCCTGTGCTGGACAGCCAAGCCAAACTCAACTGTCAAAACCTCTTGCCTTTTCCAAGTGCTTTTTTGTTGAACATCTGCCTAGACTCTTCCATCGCCTCCATCCTTTGCTCAAAACCCTGCTTAGGGTGCTCAAACTTCATTTTGAAGGTCCCTTGTAAATATTTTTGCCAGTGTTGCTGTTCTTTTTCTTCTACCTCAGCCTCTGTTGGCAGCTTTGTGTTGCCCTCTGCTAGGAATAGTCTCTGAATTAATATGCCTGCCAATAATAAATGGCCTCTGTCTTGAACTTAAAAACCCATCTGCTGCATGAAATAGTACAGCTTTAATGACCCTGCCATTTCGTGTTCTGCTCATTGCTGCTTTCTGCTTTTAAAGTGTAAACTCTTAGGTGTGGGGAGTCAACTGGCAAACTGAAGCTGTGGTCCAGAGCATACTTGCAATGCCATATAAAGTGAAGTGAAACTCTTGTAGCTCCAACGTATTGGTTACCGGTTGAGGGCTAGAGGAGTGCAGTCCCTGAGTTCAGAGCTTTACAAGTAAATGGGTGACTTCCTGAATGTAGTAGGTTTTTCTGCATCTTTTGGGGCTGAATTTCAAGCTTGCTCTTCCACCTGGCATTTTATTCAGGCTTGGCTGTGGCTTTGGGCAACTTGCTGCACTAAGACTTTTGGTAGTTAGCTTTTATTTAAAGATCGGCTCACAAGCCTTTGCCCTCAGTTTGTCTGAACATACTAATAAAAGAGTTTCCAAAAAAAGGCTGGTGTGCTTGACCAGCATTGCAGAATTTGAGGTAGGTTTTGTAGCATTAAGATCAGGGAATCTGGTGAAATAGGTGCTTTACTCAACAAAAAATAACCAAAAAACACCCCACCCAGTATGACCATTCTTGTCTCATCAGCCCAAATCGGTTCAAGAGTTATGTCTGGCCGTTCGATTTATTTATAGCTTTTTTTTTTTTTAAACTTTAAAAAAAAAAAAACATTAGCAATAGGAGGATCTTGAGCTCTTTGCACCTCTCCCATCCTGAAACACAGGCAGTTCCATCTGAACATGAGGAAAAACTTTCCTGTGAGGGTGACTGAGCACTGGCACAGGTTGCCCAGAGGTTGTGGAGTCTCCTTCCCTGGAGATATTCAAAACCCACCTGGACGCAATTCTGGGCAGTGTGCCCTAGATGATGCTACTTGAGCAGGGGGGTTGGAGTAGATGATCTCCAGAGGTCCCTTCCAACCTCAACTATTCTGTGATTCTGTGACCCCCCTCTCCTATTCATTTGAATTATTTCTTTCCACCAAAGTGCATAAATATGGGGAACCAAGAGGAAGGGATAAAGTAAAGCAACAAGGCGTCCTGTTGATGATGAAATCTACATGTTGCAACTATTTCTGGAAGCCAAAAAACCTACCAGTTTATAATCAGTTAGGTGCTTATAAGTCTTGCAGTTGCACACTTATTTTTATGTAAAGATGTTGTTGAGCAGTTTAAATCTAGAGCTCATGTATACTTTTAAAGGTCTGAACAAATGCACCTTGAAAGACAGCTTTTTTTCCCTACTTGAATTTAAAGGTTTTCCTGTGGTGGTTTTCAACCTAGACGCCAAGGCGTTGTGCTACTGTGTCCAAGCTGGAGCTGAACAGGCTCGAATGAAGCTACCTAGTGTCTGTATAAACTGAAGGGAGATGGGAAGAGCAGTTAATATATAAAAAGTACTTGAAAGATCTCCTAGTGTTGGTAGCAAGTAGTGTGGCTTGTTTTAATGCTTTAATGCTTTTAACACATCAGGTTAAAAGTCTGTGTGACCTAAGTGGTAGTTCTTTTTAAAAGAGCGCTAAAGGAATCACTCTTCTATAATAAGTAAGGTATAGTCTGGGCTTTTTGCCTGCTTAGCTATGATGATCCCTCATAGAGGTGCACCTTGTTTTTGTTGTTAGCCCAACACTTTAACACTTGCACCTGAGTTGGCCTGGTGGGTTGCAAAGATTTGAAGGGGGGAGTTCCTGTGGGTTTGGCCTCACTGGGTCTTCACCTGGCTCTACTGTCTTCACCATTTAATTTGTCATGGTGGCCTCTAACTGGCTTTCTGCTGAAGTCCTGTAAGACGTTAACTATTTGTCTTTTTCACCCACAGGGAGTGGAGCAACTGCCGTGGTGCAGGCAGCCTTCTGTGTTCCAAAGAAGGAGAAGGTGGCAATTAAACGGATCAATCTGGAGAAATGTCAGACGAGCATGGATGAACTCCTGGTACGTCATTCAAATTGTATGGGGAACTGTACTCCAATTAGCATAACCTCTAGATGTTTACTGAGTGCCTTTAAACAACCTTTCTTGATCTCAACAGAGGCAGATCGATTGCTCTAGTTGTGGGACACAGTGCTTACTAAAATCTTAAAGATCAACCGTTAGAGAATTCCAGGCTGCTTGCTTGGAGCTGAGCATTCGTGTGTAATCCCTGTGCGTTGAGTGGAGTTGATGTGCAAGTGGAAAGCTCTGCAGTGCAGGTGTGTGCAGGAGTTCTGCAGTTGGAGGGGGTCCCACAGCGATGTGCTTCCAGAAACTTTAAGCCTTATGGGACCGCTTTTGCTTCCTTTCCCTTTCCTGCAGTGCTTTATGTTTTTCCCTCCCCTGTAAATCTTGACTTCAGAAACTGAATAAATTAGCTCCTGCTCCTAACATGCTTCTGGCACTGAAGCCAGCTAAGGGATCACTCTGGCATATTGCAGACTGCCATAAGGAAACCCCCACTAATTCTGAATTCAGGACAGGGGGTAGATTCCTTAGAAGCTGCAATTCTATAATTTTCTTTTCTCAAGATCTTCTCAATAGGAAATAGCTTCTGGCAGGCAGCTTTGGTAACTTAAATTTGTTTCCTCTATTGGTGGGGCTCAGTTTTCTCCTTTCCTGTTTGTATGAGCTGGTGTTTCTGTAGTATAGTAGCTGTCACATGCAGCTCATGTGGGGAAGGTCCCTGAAGTTAAACCAGGCATTTCCTGTGAATGTAAGGTGTCCCTACTAATGATGAGAAAGGTCCCTCAGACAGGACTTTGGATAGTAGATGATAATTGGCAGGGGTGGGAGAGAGGCAGGGAGATGAGGTCTTTTGCTGCTTTTCCTTTTTAAAGCAACTCTCTGGGATTTTGTGTGTGTGCGCGCGTGCACACTGTCTGACTTTTTTTCCCCACTTGCATCTTGGCAGCTTCTGTTGTCTTTACCCAGGCACTAGTTTTGGTGATTGTAATTAGAAAATAGAAGAAAGGGAATTCAGGAATCCTAGCTAGCTCTAAAAGTATATGATCTTCTGCAAATCACTTTAACCAAGGTTCCAGTTTCCATCCAATAATTGAGCATTATGATATTTCTGTCATTACAGATATCTGCAAATCTGCTCTTGTACAGAGAGAAGAAAAGGCTCCATTCAAGTAATCACATTTTAGTGTGCCTGTGAAGGGTTGCATGTAGGGCTCTGAAATGACTTATGTTCATCTGTTACGGCTTGTGCTCTAGGAGTTCTAGATCTTTCCTTTTCACAAGCCTTTTTTTCACTTGATGTCATCCTGTGCTACTATTTTCAAGTCTTTTATGTGGTTTCTTGTCCATACCTCTCTGCTTCAGTAGTATTCCAAACTCTTTTGTCATGATCAAGTAACTGAGATTATTAGTGTTTGAGTAATTGCCAATTCCAGCTAAAAGGGTTGGAGTCAGAAAGCTCTGCTGCAGAGACTTGGCATGTAATTTTAGATAAGTGCTTCTAATTGCCTATCTTAAATCTCTTGCTGACCCATTCCTCACAATATATTTTCTTATTATGGATAGGGCTGCAATGAATTGCTGTTGTCAGCTCTCATAAATTTCTCATTTTGTGACCAGATTTAGTGTGGATCCTTCTGCAGGCCTGTTTATAGGTCTGTTATGAAGGCAAAAATTTATGACTCTACGTTATGTAAAAAAATAATCTTTGTCTGGGGCGAAGACAGGAATTTGAGGTCTTCCTATACCTGCTCTCAGTAAATAGACTTTTCCTGACTTGCTTAGTAGCTTTTTATATTCAACAAAATAGGCAGTAAAATGGCTCTAACAGACAAACTTGGTCATGGCCAGTAAAAACAGCTGCTCTCATAGTGAGATGTTAGGCCGGGGGCTGAGTGAGAGTAAAGAGTACCTGAGGATAAAACGTTCTCCAACCAAAAACAGTAAATACCTCCTCAAAAGTAATATTTTGTAATAAAATCTTTGGTATTCCTTAGCCTAAGAGCGAGCGAGTCCTACAGTTCTTTTTTGTAGGAGGTTAAGGCTTCCCTTTGCAGTCTTGGATGTGGTGGTCTGTGACTGATTCCCCTCTAACACGCGCACCCCAGGAGGCAAATTCTTAGCCTTATCTTTGAAATAAGGCTTTGTACAGTGTCTTTAATTGTGCTCCCAAAGTCTGTACCCGATCCTGAAAACTTAGACCTCCTTTAAGGAACACTAATAAATGACTAGCATGTAATGCTTTAGAAGAAAGTACAAGAATCAAGCTCTAGGCAATTTGAGGGTAATCTCTCCCCACAGTAATTCTTGTTCTGACCTGCGACTGTTAAGTTTTATTAATCTAACTTTAAGCTACCTTGTAATTATTTGCAAAAAAAATCATTAAGAACGCAACTACAGATATTCTTAACTTAAAATCATGGAAGGGGAAGGGAAAGAGGATGATTCTAAGCTGTAATAGCTTCTTGGAGCAGTGGACAGCAAAGTAGATGTGTTGCCTGAAAAACCATTTCCCCTGGTCTGATTCTGAATTTGTCAGTTTATTGATCATCACTTCCTAGTACGAGATCTAAGAGGATGGAAGTTCTTGATTTCCCTGCTCTGTGTTCTTACCTTCTACTTTTTATCTTGTTTCCGTATTTTTCTTCTACAAAGTAGATATTCTCAAGCTTTTCAGTCTTACGTGTTGTCTTCCTTCACCACAGTTTCCCAGATCAATTTTGTTACCTTTTTTGAGCAACTATTTGCTATGCAGGATTGATTTTCATCTAAAACCCATAAATGCAAGTCCTTGCAGATTCTAGTGATTTTAAGCAACTAATGCAAAGAAAAATATGATAAATCTATACGAGGGTATGGTATGCCCCCCCTTTTCTCCCCTCCCCCAATGCGGTTAAAAGCGTGAACTTGTGCTTTTATTATATCCGTTATCCTTCTATTGCACTGAGGGTATCTGAGCACAAAAGTCAGCTTACAGTAAACACTGTTCTGTCCCCGGGCAGTAAATCAGTGCTGTTGTGTTACAGCCCTGCCCAGTCATCAGGGGCTGGGATAGACAGGGGAATACAGGCCTTAAACTCTTGCTTCTTCTGCAGTGCTTCAGACCACTGGACTGTTCTGTTGAAGCAGGTTTATTTTTCCCAGACTCTGCCTAGTAAAGAGAATAAAATAGTGTCACATTGCTTGGGGGAAGCTATGAAGAGGGTGTAAACAGTTCTGCCGAGAATAAGGATGGCTTATTTCTCCGATGAGGACATTTCTTTCAGTGTCCGTGTACCTTACTAGCTGACCCTCCCATTCCTTGGGTTGGAGGAGAGGGTTAGGAAATGCACTGTAAGCTGCTGTTATGTTATTAGCTGAATGTATGAGTGGCCTTGAGTTTCCTTTGAGCTCCTGTTGCAGCAGATGTCGAGGTGAGGGAATCTGGGAGCTTGTGGAGATGCTGTGCTTAGGGTGATTAAATGAGGTGAGTGGTACGACTTAGCTGGTTAAAAGTACTGATCTTGATCCTTGTGTCTCAATGCCCGCCTGGGCCACGTGGATGGTCAGGGACAACCTGCACACTTTGCAAACACTGCGTGATGTTCTAGATGAATGCAGTGGATTAATTTGTTGTCACAACAGTGTATGAACGTGTAGAAAGGACCAATTTTATTGCACCAGGATCAGTATAGAAGCAGGAACAAACCAAGTCAAGGGCATTTAGTTCTTTGGCAGAAGTGATAACAGCTGTAAAGAAAGTAAACTGGTGAGAGTAATGCAGTTCAGAAATATGGCTCTTCCTAGCCCAGCTACTGATTTGATGTGATGTTAGTCAGAAATTTCTCTGTTTCGATGCTTGTTTCTTCTGCATGTTATTGAGTATTCACAGACCTTTCCTAGAAGGCCTGTGGGATTTTAGCTGGACCTCAAGGAAGTAGAGTATAGCTTATAATGATTCTTGCTCACCAGTGTACATTAAAGAGGTGGTCAAATGCTGCCTCGTCCACCCCTGGATTTGGACTGTCGGCTTTATTTATGTTCCGCTTCTTGTTTGTATTGTAACCCTTAGTTGTTAACAAACTTATGCAGTGTTTTATGTGTGTTTGAGTACTGTCCGCTCATGTAGCGTGTTTCACAGCTGGACATTGTTCACTGCCATGTTTTGCTTTTACCTTTCCCTCTTTCCTGTATGGGGTGCTGGTTGCGTTGCTGCTGTTGCTGATCCTTGTAAGGCAGTAGTATAATGTCTGCCTCAACATAACCGTGACTCCAGCTTTGTAGAAACTTTATGTAAGTGTTTCCTTGTTTTGAAAAATTACTAATCTAAAAGGTCTTAAATCTCCCCTCTACGCATCAGCTTCTGCTTCATCTTTATGCAGTTAAAAGCTGAGTTAGCTTTCTTTCATTCACATGAGTGTTTTCCTCCATGCTTTGAGAGTAGCTGATGACATGGGTTGTTTGCTTAGCAGTTAGCAGAAATGTTGAATAGCGGAGAGGAAAAACATATGAGGTATTTCAGATAGGGCTTTCCCAGCTGAGGGGGAGCTGCTGCCTGTTCAGTTCCCAGAGTGATTAAAGAAGAGAAGTTCAAGAAGGAGGGTGGGAGATGTGTCATTGCCTCTCCTAGAAGGAGACTACAAATGATAGATTAGATAGGACTAAGCCTGACAGGTCTGCACACTAGGATACTGAAATGAAGGTGCTACTTTCTTCTGCTGCTGAAGTCAGAGGGCAGCTAATGAAGCTGAAGGTAGCAAGTTTAGTTGCAATAAAAATAATGTCCACTTAAATTTCATGGAATTAACTGGAGAACTGTCTGCCAGTAATATGGAGATCAAACGTTGTGTGAGATTAAATAAATCAACCTATAGTTGAGAAGGTTAAATTAGATAGGATTTAAAAAAAGGATTATGAACTCCCCTAGTTTAAAGTATAAGCCAACTGTTAACTGCCCAGGTTTAGTCAGAAGCCTTTCCTGTGGGCAGATAATTCTGTAACTGCTTGTTATAGAGTTTTACACCTTCTTTTGAAGGCTTGGACAGGATATTGAACTGGCTTTGATCTCACGGAGCAGTTCCTACAGGTGGATTAACCACACCATAAGGTTGATGGGAGCGAAGCAACAGACCGCTGTAGAAAAGTACAAATATTGGAATTGCTGTTATAATTTCATTTCCAGTCCGTAAGACCTTTATGCTTGCTCCAGGACAAAAAGTCCCCAAGTCTCAGTACTACAGAGCCCAGTCTGTAATATGGGGCTTTTACGTGGTTATTTCAGATGCTTTGTTATGCATTTCTTGCATGAAGGGATTGTGAATTTACAGAAGACTTAAACCTAAGCTGGCATACTGCTTGGCCGTAGGATTCCTCAAGGTAGGAACAACAGAGGTGAAGCTGAACGGTCTTAAGTACTGTGCCAGTTGATGCAGTTTCTTTTAACAGTTTGATTTGAGAATAGCATTAAGGGTGTGTGAAGTCCTCAAAGAAGTGTCTATCTTCCTTCATTTGGACTGGATCAGCGTAAGATGGTGCATTAAAATAATTTTGAAGCTTGAAATTAACTGCATGTACTAACTAGAGGCTTGAGGCTGTGTAGAGCTGTAACCGTGGGGTGTCATTCGGAGCAACTGTAAGGGTCAGTGATATGTCAGTTGGCGAAGTGGATGAAATTGGCTTCATTGGTATGTTCAAGATGGGTGTGAAGTGTTTTGTAATTGTAAAGCTATATGACTCCTGTGTTACAGCTGTTGGGAGTATAAACAGGTAGTCACTTGCCCGCAATAAAACATGGGAGCATATGAATCGCTATATCATAGCGCTTCAGCCATCTACTTCTTTCAGTAGGTAGGCCTTGAAAGAAAGGATAACCACTAAATGACACTGAAGAACAGCCGTGGAGTGACTTGCCACAGGATTGATTTATTCCCATCGCCTCGGGTTTATTTATGTCCTGAAGGACGAGGGCTTTTTATCCCTTTCAAAGCTGTTGTGTGTGTAATCTTTCCCGCTGTTGCTCCAGATGCGCTAATCTAATCCCTTTTTAATCCTGTCAGTCTATTTGCCGTAGCCATACCTTGAGGTAAGGAGTTTCATGGGATAATACGTATGTTGAAGTTGGATCAGGATCCCTAATTTTGAGCTCTGTGCTCTTTGCCCATCTCCCTTCAGATAATGTCTCAAGTTGATTGTGATAGTAGAATGTGTATGTTCACATTTTTTTTAAACATCAACGTGAAAAAAATACGTTAGTATTTCACTTAATGCAAAACGTGAACAGTTGTGGCTGCCTGTGACTCCTGTAGAACCAGAGTTGTGAACCCTGCTTAAAAGAACGAAGACGAAGCTAATTAATGCCTTGTGCCTCGTGACTTCAGCTGAGTGATAAGCACTTTGCCCCCCATATTTGGAGCGCTGGTCTGTTGAAGGGGGAGATCACATTTGCCCGGCTTGAGTTTACTCATTCTCTCGTGGTCTTGGCCACCTTGACTCTAAGGTAGCCAAGTTGACTTCCTCTGAAGTTGCAGGTGCCCACATAAGCAGACTGCTTCTGCACTGTCCTTTATGTTCCCATCAACGTATCAGATGTAAAACTAAATCAAGCGAGACTTTCATCCTGGTATTTGAAAGACACTTGCTCTTAAATGTGTCTCAGAGGCAGATAAGCAAAGCAAAGAGTAGAAGGTGATGATGTGCCCAGAAAAAGCCTGCAAAAAAATTGAGGTAGCTTAAATGTATAGTCTTATTGGCTTTGTATCTCTACTCCAATTAACTCAGTCTTTAGTTGCATGTCAGTGGGCAGAGAGACCCACTTCTAAAACAGAGATGTCCAGAAGTATGCCTGCCTTGTGAAAGACTAATAGGTTTCTTATGATTCTAAATTGTATTTTGCAGCAATTTTATTAGCGTTTCAGAAGCTTCGAAATGTTTCTTTTATTGCCTTCAGAAGTGGTGAAAACATTCAGCAGAACCCTTAATGGGAAGACGTGAAAGCCTTTATATAGCTGATCCCAGTCTACTTGCTTTTGGAGTTTGACAGTGCAGATATTAAAAAAGATATCTAGCCCACGGTGAGCGTGTAACCATCTCCAAACCATCGCCTGCATCTGAGCATGTTTTTAATCAGTAATTCATCCTCCATAGCTGAGCAGAAGGCAGTGTAGCTGTGCCTCAAACTGAGGATCGGCAGTAAGGCTGTATCTCTGAAATGAAGCTGTCTAGGGGTGTGGATGCAAGAGCTTTCTATCAAAGTATCTCCAGCTGTTTTGTGAGGCCTGTAAGAAGTCGCCGATGATTGCTGGCAGAACAAGAATCAAACTACGTTTCCAGTTTAAAAGCTGTGTATAGCGGCCTGGATGAGCTCTAATGGTTAGCGCTGACATCGCTCCGGGGGTGTAGGAGTCACCGAGATCTCTATTAGGAGTTTTCCCATATAGTTTTGATGCTAGTGAAAGTGTGGGGGATGCAGCTGCAGTTCAGTAATTTCTTTTTTGTGTGATTGAGGGTCTTTTTTTAGGAGTGTGCGGAAGGGAAGTCTCTGCCTGCTGCTGGTTTGTAGTGTTTGAAGAACGGTTCTGCAGGGAACTTTCCAAAAAACTTTGGCAATAATCTTAACATTGCACTCACTACACACTAAGGGCCGTTGCTGCAATCTGTTTTATCCCCTCCTCTTCCCGCTTTCTGTATTAAGTATGCTTTTAACCAGAGCTCCCTGGTGATTCTTGGCTAGGATTCCTGGCTTCACTGCAACTCCTCAGCCCTTACGTTGCATTGGTCCTGCTCTAGTAGAGACTATTGTATATGTAACGGAATTGGTTTGGTCGCAATTATGCGAGGAAGCATGCTCACCGCAAAACCCACGGGGATTTGCGATCGTCTTTTAAAACAATTGTATGCCCCGAGCCTCTGGGATATCGGTACCCTCCGGGGGGGCAAAGAGGAAGGAAGATTTGATATGGCTGGTGTGAGATCCCCCTAGAAAACTACAGAGAAGGGGGTTGGGGGTCTGTGGGTGACAGGGCAATTCTGCCTGCCTGATGTTGTTTCTCGTTGGTAATAATGTAAAAGCATTGGAAATTATGGGCTGTGATTGCAATTAATTATTCAGAGCCTTGCTACACTGTGTGAGGAATGGTTTAATCAGCCTATGTTACAAATCCACTAGCTGATGGAGGCTTTTTATTGCATAGATCAGGTTCGCGATTATTCCTCCTCTCTTCTTTGTGTACTAAAGCTTACGACAGGCTTTCTCCCCCTCCCCCCCCCCCCAAAAAAAAAATGCTTTTCAGCCCTGAGAGCAGAATACAGTAATGCACAAACAAGGAAACTCTTGGAAAATGCTATAACAGTAACTGATAGTGCCACAGAATCCCTGCAAGATGCTGCGGTACAGAGCTGCTCAAATGGCAAACTGATCCAGATCTGAACTGTTCAGTAAACTTGGTCCAGATCTTGTCTCACTGGCTGTCTCCTGGATTCCAGCGGCCTACACTAATATGTGCAAAAGGCATAATGCTTGTGGGTACTTTCTGTACTACTCTCTTGATCTCCCAGGGAGCCAGTACAAAATATTTTGAGAGGTCTTTAGGTGGAAAAAGGATAAAAACGGCTCTTCTAGACTGTTTCCGAGAATGGAAGATTTTTAGGAAGGACTAGCTGACCTGAGGCCTAACCAGTTGGTGTCTTGTTTGCTTCTTTCCACCATTTTTCTATTGGTTCTGCTTGTGCACAAGGGCTTTTTTTTTTTTAAATTAACTTTCTTACTATTAGTGACAGAAGTTAGACACCTGGATTCACTTACATGTTTAAAAAAAAAAAAAAAAAAAGCAAGACACATTTTAAAGCCCAAAGGCTCAGTTTTATTTAGAGCCTTCAGCAGAGTAAAGTTGGTGTTACGTTTTTGGGATCTTTGGCTAGGGACTCCAAACAAATCCCTCGACTAAGAGCGGACAGTTTCTGCAAAGGCGGAGTCAGTTGTTGCTGGGTTTTTTTTGCTTTGCCTTTTTGTGAGAGTCGGACCAGTGTTTTGAGCGAATCCAAAGTGATCTTTGGATCACTTGCTTGATCCAAATCTTGGAAGATTTGGAACTTTGGATCTGTCGCTTAATCTAGCGTCCTGAAGCAAATGAGTTTAAAAGCGGAGCTTGCTGAGCTGGGTTTTGGAGGGAGGCGTGCCCTTGGTTTGGGCAATCGATTGTGTTGTGGTGGATGCTTGCAGGCGGCAGCCCAGGATTTTCCAACCAGCCAGGTTTCGCACCAGTGTGACAGAGGGCACAAAACAGTCCTGATCTGACTGATATTCATCCAGGATCCCGGTTCTCATCCATACCTTGGCAGAAACTTGAAGCAGGGAAGTAGAAAGAACATTTTATTACCATCTTTGCGTCAAGGGATTTTTCAGCATTGTAAAGAAACATAGTTGGAAGCCGTCAGAAAACTCGGAAGGTGCTGATCTATTTCCTTTTTGAAACATAGCTTGTCATAAGCAAGTACTTGCAAGGAAAGGAGCTGGAGCAATCGGAATAAGCAGAGGATATTGTTTCAGGCCGTACTTATTTTGATGGAGTGGTTTTCAGTTAGTGAGAACCCTGCACTGAGACTAATAGTCTACTCCCCACGTCTCAAAAATCCCTTCTTATTTAGAAGGATTCATGTTTAATCAACTCTAATATTAGAGTTTCCTGGGAAGTTGGTGGCTCTTCTATTGGTTCCTCTTTCTGCTTCCCCAGAGTTTGATGCCTCAAGTGCACCTACTACCCTAAAAAGCGGTATTAAGTTGGATAAATCAACATGGGCTTTTTTTTGTTTTTTTTAAATAACGATGGTTGCAAGCTAAGCACTTGTCCTGGGAAAGCAGTATGCCTTTAGCACTACATTCAGCCACAAGCACAGCTTTGCAGATGAGCAGGAAAGAAATACGTGGCATCTGTGGGATGCCCTGGGCATGGGTGAACCTTCTGTGAAACTTTAAGGAGGCTTTATGTCCAAACTGTTGATTTGTGCTTATATAATGAAAAATAAGTCAATATTTTCTGAGATGCTGTTGTTCCTTCTACCCTGGTAAAACTCAGCCCGTGACCCTTAACTAGAGCTGAAAGCACGGCCACTAAATTAAAACCTAAAACATGGTCAAACCCCAAGGAATTTCATATCTGAGCATGTGTATTGCACTCCATCTGTATTAGCCAGCCATTTTGTCATCTCATACTTGTCCTTCTCTTCCAGTATGACAGAACTTATAAGCTGTCCTTTGTGCCCTCAACCTGATTGAGCCAAGCGGTCTGCTTTCATGTTGGGAAGAAACATTAGTGATAAGAGGCCTTTTCTTTCCAGCAGCAAATATTTCCCTTTCTTGTCCAAATGATAGCCTTCAACTGATTAAGCACCTATTATATAAGGGCTCACTGAAAGGTGGAGTCAATGTGAACTTTTGGTTGCAACCCGGTGTAAATGCTGGGGAATACCCTGTGGGAGCTGGAAGCAGGTACTTTGGTTCTGACCAGCGTGTTGCCCTTGCAATGAGGTTCCCTTCCACTTTTTCTTCTTTTCTAGACAGGTAGATGGAGTACCCTAGAAGACCTTTGAGCCCTAAGATGATACAGATTGAGGGTCATGAGTATTTATAGGTGTTTTTTTTTTTTTATGATTAACTTCTAGGTAGCCTTTTTTCTGCCCAGCCTCTCTTTGCGTGTTGCTTCTTCAGGGAGATGATCTTTGTGCCCACGGAATGGTAATCACTGACAGCAACTGCTAATGCTTTGTTCTTTCTCTGCAGAAAGAGATTCAAGCCATGAGTCAGTGCCATCACCCCAACATTGTATCTTACTACACGTCCTTTGTGGTGAAGGATGAGCTCTGGCTGGTGATGAAGTTACTTAGTGGAGGTGAGTGCTCCAATTTCTTTACCCTAAAAGGCAATGTAAAATGTTGACTTTCTGTCATACCCTTTCCTGTGCTTTCCTTCCAACTTTCCCACTTGTAAGTTAAGATGCTTAAAGAGTAATAATACTTAGCTTCTTCAACACATTCAGCTCAGAAATAACTTCTCTTGTTATGCATACCGGTAGTAACGCTTAACTGCATGACTCTGTGGTAGTGTTCACTCCTATTTTGTATCTATGCTAGTATTTCATAGAGTTATTTTTGTATGTGTCTGCTGAGTGACTCGTGTATTTGAAAACTGGAAGCTGTGATTTCAGACATTGACAAAGCAATTTAAGTGCAGATGTAGTAGCTGAAAACATTCTTTTAGAAGACAAATCTCACTTGCGTCATCTTAAGGATGGATCTGAAATGGTGTTTTTCAGATCGTATTAATGAAAGTTTCTTCATTTTTAATCCATAAGCCTAGCACAAGCTTTTGCACTGGAAAAAGTGCGCTGCGAACTCGCTCGAGCCCAACCGCTCCCACTAGCTTTATTGTGGGAATTGTGATGTTAGCAGCTCCTTTTACCAAGCTGATTGCTTGACCTTTTCTTGCTTGCAGCTTGGATGCCTGCATGGTGCTGATGGCTTGTTGGTAACCAGCCAGTCTATTGATTTAACTTATTTATGTGTTGGCTACCCTTGTGAGGAACTTAAATCACCTCTATTTTAGTCAGAGCTGCTCCTATAATGTCAGTGTATGGCCTTAAAAAAGGAGGAGAACGTGAGCGTGGATGTGGCTTGCTTTGCATAGTTATGTCCCTTAGAGCTGGATCACTTTGCCCATTTGTCCTGTGTGGCAGGATAGCTGTGAATACTTGGGGCAATTTCCAGTTGCCACCTGGTCAATAGAGAGTGAGGAAAACCTTCCCCTTTGGCTTCATTCTCTGTAGAAACAGCTGGTGGTTTTTTTTTTTTTTTTTTTTTTTTTGGTTCTGAAAACTTCCTATCAGTAGTGCTTAACTTGATGTCATAATATTTTCCAGCATACCTGTTTAGGTTGCAGTCAAGACAAGGAATTGAACTGAATTTTGGATGATAGCTCAGAGGACTGTTACTAAATCTTAGGCCTATCTTTAGGAAGACTTGATTTTTCCTGGCACCCTAGTGAAAAGGAATTTATAGCTGAGAAAAAAACACTTTTCTTGCTTTAAAAAAAAAAAAAACAAACTTCTTGGCTTCCCTGCTCTTGGCTGAATACTGAGGACTGTAAAATGCCAGATGATGTGGGAAAATCTGGCTAAACCTGTTGGCTTCCTCCACAAGAGCTTGACAGTGACCATAAAACATGCATCTTTGAAGATCATCTTCAGAGAATTTTAGCAGCTCTCTTGTGGAGGATCAAATTTCCTACCAACTTAAAAGCCTTATTTAAAGGGTTTTTTAATACCCCATGTGCTCACATGTGTCATTAAGAGTCTTTTTTTCTTGGACGTATAATGATCAGGTCATTCAAGATGTGATTGCTGTTCATGTGTAGAAAACAATTCCCTGCCAACTTTGTGCGAGTAGCTTTGCTGTGTGTAGAAAAGGCCAAATTCGCACAACATGAAGTGACATTGCAGGGGTGCAGGACAGGCAGCAGCGATGTTGTTGGCCGCGTTTTTAGGGGAGTACCCAACTTCTTTCATGAAAATCGCCAACTGCCTCGACTAGGATTTTCACAATGTTTTCTTATCAAAACCAGGTGAGTCTTTGGCTAATCCTTGAACCTTCAAATGCTGCTTCTGCGTGTTCTCCTTTTTCTGTGTTCTCCTTTTTTATTGCCTAGAACTGAAAAATCAAACTTTTTATGGACCATCTTTTCATACCGGGGCACTACAAACTAAAACTGGAAAGTTTCTGGTCGTTGCTCCCAAACCAGCCTCTTAGGGTGAAATGACCTATTTGTCATTAATATTCTTCACTTTAAATAAGCTTCTACATTACACAGACTGGTATTTGACCCTTGTGCAGCTTGTAGCAAACTCGGATTACTCTGCCTAGGGCAGTTGTCTAAACTACTGATCCTGAAGGGCACTGGAGAAACTCCTACTACTTCTTCTGTGGCTAGACGGACTTTGCGGTTCAAGACTACTTCAAAAGTTAGGCTTGTTGCCATCAAGCAACCACTTAGGAATTCAGCAAGTGAGAACAGATGCATGAGTGGACCAATGTTAACACCCATCTGAGTCGGAAAGAAATAAGATGATCAGCCTTTACTGTTTTAAGTATTGCATGGGGCACTTTCAGTGATGTAGTACTACAAATTTTAGCTGGTTTTTGCTCTGTTGCACTTGTTGACGAGGGTCATGCAACAAAAGTCAGACTAATAGCAGTGTAACCTGCCCCCAACTATGTGAGCTGGCATTGCAGTTCTCCCTCAGAGTGAGACATTGATAAAATAGAGGGAAAGACTTTGAGGGTGACCTGTCATTTCTTTTGGTGCAAGAAGGTAGCTGGAGAGGTATTGTTCAGCCTTCTTCAGCTTATACTTTTTTTGTGGCTGTATTTCAGGATTAGGATTTTGGATCTCATAGCCAAGTTCTATAGGACAACCTAGAGGATGGAGGAGAAACTTGTGTATTGGAGCTCTCTAACTTCCTGACTGAAGAGTGTTTTCTTTTGCTTTTAATGAGAGTATTTCCAGTTGTTTTCAGGTTGAGTGATTTATTTATTTAATGAGAGACTTTAAAAAGTGCTTTTCATTCCTTTCAGCTTGCTTCTTATCAGTAATAAACTGGCTACTTTTGTGATCTGTAGTCCAGCGGGAAAAATAATGACCTGAATTTCTCAACAGGAAAAACCTTTGAGCTGCTTTTATGAACTATAAAGGAAGAAAATAACAGGGTGCAGCCTAATTCTTTTATTCCATCTAACTATTCATAGAGCATGAACAAGCACATATCAAATCTAGTTTGATTCTGGTCTATGCTGTATCTTCCAGGGTTGCTTGTGCCTTTTCATACTTGAGAATTTTTTCTGAGTAAAAGGTCAGAATCTTATTGCTTCTCTTCCATCACTGTCAATCTATACTGGCCTGTTTTTTCAGGTTTAAAACTAGTTTTAATTTTAGCCTTCTTACACTGACTTTTATTACTTTGATAAACAGCCTACAAGAAGGGCAAGCCTTGAATGAAAGCCTTGTAATTTCTTTTGTTGTTGTAAGTGCAATTTAATCCATCTTCTGGTTACAGTCATCTTGTTGAAATCTTAAGCTAGTTGTATATGCCGGTATTTTAGAAATATCCCTGGGGAAAACACCCCAAATCTATGAAGCCTTACTGTCTGATAACATATTGGTATTTACTGTCCTGCTCATCTGAGCAGCTAGACAGCACGCTCAAAGGTAGCTTAATTGTCTAGTTGGTGTCGTCCCTGAAACTAAGCTATTCTTCTCTGCTTTGCAAGTATTGTTTTGGGGGAAGATACTGTTTTCAGTCTTTGAAAGTCTCCGGCACTGTGGAGACAAAGTTCTGGTGAGCTCTTACAGAGTAACATGTAAGAACTAATAATCCGTATGAATGCCAAGTCAGACAGGCTGGTTGAAGTTACTGGCTTGAACTGGCTGATTTGGCACTGAAGCAGATGAAGAATGTAGTTCTTCCTGATGGCAGAAATGTGGCTGTGATGAGATCCAGCTGGAAGTGACAAGAGGTGCTAGTGTCTCCAGTTGTTCTGACTTCTTTTCCTGATCTAGTTATCTGTGTTTGAGTCAGATTTGTGAGGTATCTGCTCTTTCCGTTGCCTTCAGTAGAAATTGCAGAGCCTTTCCTCCAATGATACAACTTTTTTTAATTTTTTTATTATTTATTATTTATATTAGGGATCTAAGCTTAGCAATGTCAGCTTGGTGTCCTGGCCTTTTGGTCCAATGTTAATCCAAACTAAACTTCAAGGGCTATTTCTAGACTAGTGCTGACCTCTTCTTTGCCTTACTGGCATTCCCATGTCATGAATTTTAATCATGCCTTTTTAAAGCTATCCGATGCTCAGTCCTGCTTTCTCTCACGTGGGAAGAAGAGCAGCTGTCCTTTTGTTCTTGTACTTTTTTCTGATTGTGACCTGTTTGCTCCTTTAAATTCTCACTGGTTTTAAGAAAAGCTCTCATTTAACAGGTGACCCAAAGCTGTGGCTAAGTCCACAAAACAGTTGCTCCTAGAACAGCTGTTTGGTCTCTGGTAGCTTGCTACATCACACAATTTTTACTGTTCTAGTCTACAGAAATTGAGACTTTTTTTTTTATATTGCACAAGTCTTTTAAATGCTGAAAAATTACATCTCTCAGATCTGCTGCTGCCTTGAAGGCTGTTAATTAAATCCGCTAAGGAGTTTATTCTACTGAAATAGTTAAACCTTTTTTTTTTGAAATAGTTAAACCCCTCAACAGTTTCTAAGACTATCAAATCAACCTCTTTCTTTAAGCTTTTTGTCTTGATGACCTGATGAAGCGCTTAGCCAGCAGTTCAGGAAACCAGACCAAAAGAGAGGGTGCGGCAAGCCTTAGGTCTCCACTAAGGAGACAGGACATCTTGTTCTACTTCTCCCGTGTTAATCTCTGATCTGGCCACTCCTAAGGCCTACCCGACAGTGAGTTATGACCAAAAGATAAGCGACAATTTCTTAGAAATCCTTGTGTTCACTCTGAACTGTTTTGTTGTTAGGAGAGAGCTAGGCTATTTCAAGTGCATCTGGAGGTTTTTAAATTGTGATTCTACAAATAGGTTACAAGTAATTAAGGATGGGATAAGTCAGAGACGGGAGGTTTTAGATACTGTGCATGATTGCAGTGTGTTGGGCATGTAGATATATTGCCACTCCTAGTTATAATAGGGGAAAAAGATCAATTCTACATTTGTAGAAGAAAACTTGAAGGCAAAATACTCGGTCGCAACCGCAATAGGCTGTCTTGCCCCCTCTACTGTATTATCATATCTTGCTTCCTGCCTTACTCTTATTTCTTATACTTCCATGGAAGTACCCTATAGGAAAAGGGGCAAGAAATGGAAGTTTCCTTAAATCTCTCATGCCGTGCTGATGTGGCTTAACTGGGGTTAAGAAGAAATTTCAGACGCAGAAACCTCAGAAATCTAGGCAGATGTCCCTTCCATTGTTCTGTATAACCTATTCTTTCCTTTACTTAGACACTCTTTTGCTATATCTGTACTTTTTAATCCCAGATGTACTGGCTCCAAGCAGTAGTCCCTCTCTTCCTTCAGCTTCCTCGGTTTGTCAGAGGCTCACAAGACGCAGATTTAATTCTTGGCACTGATGATGATCAGGCTTACCAAAACCATTGGCTGCTGCTGAGATGTCTTACTGAAGTGGCAAGGACTTCTGATGACGCCTAGTTTTCAAAGATGCGGCATGTTCAGCATCGGTATCCTTGTGTTGGTGGCTTGGGGCAGATCTTGATTCTACCAAAATTACGCGATGAAACACTGGTGATCCCCAGCACTGTGTTCTCCAGCCTGTTTATGCCAAATGGCAAATCAAAGCTAATGTAGATATTCTTACCTGATGATTTGATGAAATGTTAGACGATTGAATTTTCTCATTCTACTTGTCAGCCAAATCTACAGGAGTGTTCTTTTGAATTTCACCTCTTCCATATCTTTGCCCTTTCACTTGGGTTACAGTGTAACGTGCACCGTGTGGTTCCCACAGCAGCTAGCTCTGCTAGGTGTTTCTGGCCTCTGTGAGCAGGGAAGATCCTAACCATAATGCTCTTTGTATTTATCAGTAATCTTGTTCTAAACAAGCTTTCCTTTCTACTCAGGTTTTCATACCTTCTCCACTGTAGTGCCTCAGTGCCGTGTGCTGATGCATTAAGCAGTTTGGCTAATGACAGTCATGTGGGCATTTTCTTCCTCTCCTGAGGAGGACTATTAGAAGCAGGCTTCCTAAGTGCTATTACACGTGCTTGTTGATGCAGTGAGGTCAAAAAAATGTGCTCCGTATTTGGAACAGGAAGCATTGATGTTTGTGGTGGCTTGCTGCTGAAAGTGAATCAGTGGAACAATTAGGACTTCTTGCCCCAAGGGTGTGATTACACAAAAGTTTTCTGCAGCAGCAAAGCTGGTTTCAGAAGTTCCTGGCTGCTTGTTCTCCACCCTGCCTGGAAAACTGGATTCCAGTTATTGCGGTGTTCCCATTTACAGTATGGCTTCATGAGCAAATGCGTTCACACAGCAGTGGAGATGGCAAACTGGTGCTGGAACTCCTTAATCTGATTTTGCTGCTGAAGAAAATAGTGGAGTAGCACATAGTACAGGGCATATGCTGAAGTGGACAACTTTACTTTTGTGGGAAGTGCAAGGTAGGACTGCATTTACTAGGCTTCAAGAACAGTCCACTGCAAATGGCTTTCCACCTTAGTGTACAAGGACAGTTGAATATCCCCCTCTTTCAGCTTTAGGCATGGGCTTGTCTTCATTGCTCAGGTACTGCTGTCATAGATGGAAATTAACTCTTTACTTCTGGAAGGTCAGACACTGCCTTCTGCAGATTGGGGCAGCCCCAATCGGTTATTTTTTAGCCACGCTGAAATGGGAGAGGTCAACTGTGGAGCTTCCTTCTCATCCGTCCTGGGGGGCAACAGAGAGCAACCGGATGCAGCTAGGCAGAAGTTGATCTGATCCCTCTATCAGCTGCAGAATTGATTTGAGCAATGGGTTACAGGATGGGTTTCGTCTGGTGAGGGCAAGTCTATGTACGACTGGTTCCCTAGTGACTTCTGCTATCGTTAGGAACTACTGCATTAGCAGCTTTCAAAGCAGATTGTGGAGCATGTTAGTTTTAACAGAAACCACTTAACTTTCAATTACTGTATGATTTGCACTATGAGATAGACTATACTTTACGAAGTAGACCTAATGTGACTGGCAATTGGCGTCAGAAGATAGTGAGACACTTTAAAGATGAATGACGAATAATGCTAAATACTTTATCACATTGCACAGTGATCTTGTAGGCTTCCTGTTGGTGAGTTGCTTGATGTAAATTTGATAGGCAGCAATGTTTACAGCTGCATTTTCCCACATCAGTCTCAGCAAACTAAATGTCCCTTCTTTTCTCTGTCTTTGGACTTTGACTAGGATCAGTTGCTCTTCACTAGACTTTTTTTGAACATCCTTATTAATGAAAGCATTGTTTATGTTTACGTTTAGGCTCCACTTCTGGCTCTTCCCTCAGTCTTGTTTTGTCTCTTCCTGACATGCTTCCCATTCTGTGCTTGGAATAGCTTTTCAGTCAGCCTCAGCCAAACTTCTTTTTTTTCCTCTCTCAACTTAAACATAACATGCAAACCTATGTGTGAATCTGTAGCTCCTACACATGTTTCTAGCTGGAACATTCAGAAGGGAACTGTCATGATCAAACCTGGTACTATGTATACTACGCACCATAGACACCTTCATAGTGTTACTGTCTGAGGTAGAAGGTATCTTTTAGGAAGCACTCAAAACTTTTTTTTTTTTTTTTAAGATATCGTAGTTGAATTTTTTTTTCCTTGAAAAATTTATTCTAACTATTGCCCTTTAATATGGAGTGTGCACCTGACTTCCTCATCTTCTGGCCACTGGAGTCTAGGACACACTTGTCTTGCAGATGGTTGAATCTCATTGTCTACGTGGAGGACAAAGTCATACTGAAAATATAGTTGGATCTCTGCTTAACTAAGTTCAGGTATACTTTAACTTCACCAGTTGCTTCTTGCAAGTGGTTTGGAAGCCGCCTTAGAAACTGGTGGTTGCTGGGATCACGCTGGTGTTTTGAACGAGTTGATCAACTTGTAAAGCACGTGCTCTTATGCAGAGCTGATCTTGGTTCTAGTTCAGCAGAATATTCCCAGTTAATTTCTAGCAATTAACTTATTGCTTGACTGGGAACAGGCTACTCTGTACAAAACAATCTCCTCCCTTAGGCTAAGGAGTGTGCTCTAACCACTAGCTAGAGCGTAATGCTGTTAGAGCGTAATGCTGTTGGTGAAAGTGAGAAAATTTGCCTACATCCTAAGGCAATGGGGCTCTTACCTTAGCAAGTTTATCGTGCTTAGCTGTGATCCTTAGGAATGAGTTTCCCTTGAAATTTTCAGGCTGATGCTGAAATGCAATCTCTAGCTTGGAAAATTCAATAATGAATTTTCTATGACTGTTACTTTCAAAGTAGGTTAGTGTTAAGGGTTTCTGTTTTGGGATCAGGATGTTTGGAATCCATATCAAACTTGCTTAACCAGAGCGTCGGAAGATTTCTAACGCTGCACAAAGTAATATATGGAAATACCGCTTGGTTTCATTCCGTTTACCGTGCGGCGCTGTGCTTTACAAAGTTGCAGTCAGGAGTCAGTGCCTACCTACCAATTTTACTGATACAGGAGGGAGAATAAATACAGCTTTATCCTGTTGTGGTGCCAGTAGGAAAAACATGTTTTCCCTTGAGTAAACAAAGTGGGCATGATTAGTATAACACTTTCTTCACCAAGAAGGTGGCACACCCATTGCTTTTCTGCTGTTAGCTGTGCTGAGCTCTTGCTGAGAGCCCTTGATGCTCTTCTGCTTTTCTGTTGAAGGCTGGCAAATTCCTCCAGTTCTTGATGAGAAAGTGGTTTTTAAAAATACATGTTAAAAAATGGCAGGCTGCATTGGAAGCAGATACACTGTATTGGTATGAACCAGCTATTGCACTTTTATCTATAAAGGCGGCTTGCTCTGTATGTGTCCTGTTGTCTTACCTCCTCACCCTCATCCCCCTTTTCTGGGTTACATGCAACCTCTAATGTGGCTAAATACAGCATTTTGGACCAAATAATTCAAGCACCATATAATCTGCCTCCTCATGTTCTGTGAGCCCTTTGCAGGAGAAGGGAAATGTTTTGAGCAAAGTCTTCTAACAGGGTTGTGGGTGGAAAGAGGACAAAACGAGTACGTGAAGATCCACATATTTTCACTGGACTTCTAAACAAGTGACAGTTTGTTCTCCAAATACAGGCGTATTTGAGGGGGGGAAAAAACCACTGACAGTGAAACTAGAGATGTGGTGGTTTTTTCTTAGGTGTCACAAAAGTTCTTGTCCAAAATAAGAAGCATTAGGGTTTGTGAGCATGTACTTCTTAAACGTGAATACGTCACAGCCTGAATCCCAGGTGAGTCCTCATGACATAGAAGAGATGATAACTTTTCTTAGACACGAGAACCGAAAAGGCACAATTTCAGAGAAGGGGAAAGTACTTGGACTTCTGGGGTTTTACAGTTTCCTTCAGGAGGATAATGTTACCCTCTGTACAGGAAGTCTGACATCTGTTGTAACAAACTGATTTATGGTTGGGGGAAGTCTTTAGCTAATACCTTTTAAAACCTATGTCAAAACTAACTAAAGACTTGAATGAGTTTCTGTGCTTGGACAGGGAGAAGGAAGACTGGACACAGCTAAGAGTGTTCTTGAATAAAATGTTGGGGGAAACGTTAAGCAATTTTAATTCCTTTACTTTTCATTGGCTTTGGTGTTTGCTGTGTTAAGATGATGTTTTTTGCAAATACCTTAAGCAAAGATTTTAGGGGAGAGAAGAGGAAGCTGGAGGTGCCATTCAGTGGGGTGGTGGAGCTGGCCTAATTGCTTGCTGCTGATGAAAAGGGGGGCTACCTACTTCCACTCTTGACCATAAATGTGCTCTGCCGTCTTCCTCTTACCCTCCTTTCTCCATGTCATTGGCTCTGACACTCGTTTGTTCTCACATTGTACTTGCTACCAACCAAACAGCTTTTTGGTCAGTTTAGTTTTCCGCTGGTTTGGTGAGCTGACTTACGGTGTAGTACCAGGTCTGGTGGGATGGGGAGGAGCCAGGACGTGTGTGGCTGGGCCAAGCGGGAGACAGTGGCTTTCCTGGCTGCAGAAAGCTCTTGGATCAACTCGGCACGTACCGTTTCCCACAAACCAAGGGACACCGTGTGCCCATGTAATTATTTCCTGTGCAGCATGAATTGTGCAAAACAAGCCTTTTCTTCGGATGCACCGAGTGGAATCTTGTAGCCTTTTTGCTTTCATGTGAGAATCCAAAAGCAAAGCATTTTGCTAAGTGGAAACCTATCAGCAGGATGGTTTTTGCCTAGAAATTCAAACAGGATAGAGAATAAAGTAAATTAAAAGGGAGAGGGACTTTCTGTCTGCCTGAACCTTAAGCATGAAAAGAAAAGAAATTACCCATTGTATTTATTTCCTATTTGCTTCAAGAATTTACTAGGTGGAACGTGTAATTTCCCCATTAACCAAGTTCACGAGTAAGTTTCTCAGCTTCTGTTGTTCATCAATATGGAAGTATCGTATTTCTCTTCTGTTTTTCTTTTTTATTGCAAGTTAGGAGATGAATTTTCAGCGTTCCTAAACCAGCTAAGTTAGGATTGAGGTGTTCTTTTCGCATAAGCTTAGTGTTCAAAAACAATCCAAACAGGGCTAGAATTTGTGCTTTGCAGTCACGCTTGCTTTTCTCATTCTTTAAGAACTTCTCAGTGCTGCTGACGTTGCCTCATATCTGCAAAACCCCTAATAGCTGACACAGTACAAGGATCAAACCGTAGAAACCCAAGCTATTTCAGCTTTGTGTGCAGTGAGGAACTGACTTATTACCAAAATTCCCACTTATGTGTTCTCTTTAAATCTTTATTGCCACTTTGTTTTCTGTTAGATTTTTTCTTGCTGTTCCTCCACACCAACTTTTAAAAAGTCAGAAAGTGGAATCTAATTTTATCTAGCTTGCTGCCTTCTGCTTGCGAGTCCTGGCAGCCCCCTGCTTCTTCCATTTCCCCCTCCTGCTTCTCCCGTACTCAGTACTAAAACAGCTGTAGCATCCGTATCCACTCAAAACCATCCCAAGAGTTCAATGTATGTACGCTGCACATCTTGGCATGTGCAGATAACTTCTCGGTTCCTTGTGATCACAGGGCATTTACAGCACACTTCGAGGAGCTGCAGCCCTGTAAGGCTCAGGAGTTGAGCGTGAGGCTCGCGTCGTTGCCCTGGCTTTCTTGTGTCAAAGGCTAGAGCTTCTGACTGTTCCTGACCATCGTTGCTTCCCTCTTTCAATCTGAAGTTCTTTGGGCTTTTGTACTAAGTGACCGTAAATTGTACGTGGTTGTGAATCAACTCTTCTAGCTTAAGCTCAAGCGTGCTTAACTTTTTTTTTTCCTTTTTTTCCCCCCCTAGGCTCTGTTTTGGATATTATAAAACATATTGTGGCCAAAGGAGAACACAAGAGCGGTGTCCTGGATGAACCCTGTATAGCCACGATCCTTAAGGAGGTGCTGGAAGGGCTGGACTATTTGCATAAAAATGGGCAAATCCACAGGTACTTTTCTTTCTCCTCATCTTTTTGTCCTGGAACGCGTCAGTGCAGCAGAGCAGCTGAGCATATGCAGTCTCATCATAAAACCAGCTGTTGGGGTGTGGAACATGGGTAATAGCGATGGAGCTTTACTGACACTCAGAACTTAAATTTCCATACAGTAGCAGCTTCTTTGGGAAAAATCTGTGACCAGGTCAAGCTTGGATTAACGTTCAAGGCGTAGTGAAAGTTAGAGAACCTCCTGCCAAATGTCAAGATCCAGCTGCAATATGTAGTTGTTGGAGGTGGAAAAGAAACTACTTCTGTTTCTTACGGAGCTACAAATCTGAGTACTGCATGAGAAGTGTTGAGAAATTTAATAAGGAGCCCTGCAAGCCCTGTTTGTGTGTACCTCCCCCCTCCCTTTTCCTTAAAGCTAGCTGCAAGATCAACATCATGAAATTTAAATTTGGGTCATTTCACTTAAGGGAAAAAAAAAAAAAACAAAAAACCCAGAAGTGAAAAACTTCTGTAGGCAAAACCCAGTTAGCTAATGGTCTGTGATTTGATGGAGCACTGAAACTGTGGGTTTCAGTGCTGCTCTGTCATTTGGGAGGTATTTTTAAATCATCTTTTCCTCTCCCCTTGCGTCAAGGTGTGACTTAGTTTAGAAAGAGTGGATACCAAGTCAGTATGTTCTGCCATCAGAAAGAATGAGATGCACGATCCTAAACGCGCACCCAAAATAGAGCATACGGCTCACTGGTAATACACATCATTCCAACCACAAGACTGCTGCTGGGAGCAACAGTCTTTTCTTCCTTGGGGATTTTGTGAGGTTGGTCTTCTGCTGGTACAATGCCACTGTAAGCAATGCCGTTGCTACACTGAATAGGTTGCTGTGCTGTTAAGATAGCTGCACAAGAAGTATCCTTTATTTTTTGCCAAAATGTAATTTTAATTAGAAAACACACGAAGCATTTAGTTCATATTTTTGGTCAAGCAGAATGGCTTTTTTAGATTGTGTTGGATTAAAAAGAGGGAAGAAAAACAAGTTGGAAACAACTTTCATATGTTTTTTTTGCCCCAAAAAGAAATCTTAAATTTCAGTTTCCAGTCTCAGATAAAATTCTGGTTTAACAAAAATAGTTGTCTTCATTGACGACAGCTTTGATATCACAGCTGTCTGCTTAACTTTTGTTTTTTAGAAATAAAACTTAGGCAATTCTAAGTTGGGCTAAAGTAATAGAAACCTTAACTACAGTAAAGGTACATAGTCATTTTTAACCCTTCCAGTGAGTGAGTGGCAAAACATGTTCACCTGTGACTTCCAGTTGATTTGCTTAGCTGATGTCATTCACCTTCTGGTCTAATCAAATTTAAATACGTCTATTAAAGTAGCAGCAGCATGTTAAATTTCAGTGTGTTTCTGAAGATGTCACACTGAGTGACTTTGAACTTTCTGTGGACATCTTATTTCTGCTGACTGCAGTAAAAACAAAAACCCCACAAATATACCCTTTTCGATCTTTACCACAATTACTAGTTTTGTACTGCTTCACTGCAGCAAGTCAAAGGCAACAACTCCTCCATCAGTTCAAACTGCTGGGTCTGAAGAAAATAAGTGATTCATGCTGAATAATTTGGAGCTGGGCTAAGCTAGACTTGCTGCGACCGTTCTTGTCTCACTTGTTGAAGAAAGTGCTTTGCCCTTATTTAGGGGAATTTGGCAAAGTAATCGCTGCAGGCTTGTTGGTGCCATGTCACTGCTGCTACTTAAGGATGCTGTCACGTATGAGCTGCTCTGATGCACGTGTGTCTTGTTTGCGTCCCTGTGTTGTGGCCGGTGGCTCCAAAAGTTAATTGTATAATATTTAGCATCAAAAGGGTTCGGGTTACCTCGCTGTGTGGAGCCCAGCAGTCTGGGAAGCTCCATTAGAGAAAGGGCGATCGTTAGTCAACGTATAAAGGGAAAGTTGTTTGCAGGATGTCTACCTGTGTTACAAAGGATGGATTTTTTTTTTTTAATTGATGGCAGAAAGCAGGTTTACGTGCCTTTGAGGGAGGCAACATGTTTCCTTAGTGGTGTTAGTTACGCTGTTTTGCATTCAATCTGGGTGTGTATATACTACTAAGGGAGGAAAAACCCAAAAAAAAAAAAACAATTTGAAGTTGCAGAGCAGCTAGGACCTTTCCTCATGCATGTGAACGGAGGCGTGTTTTTCCACACTTTGATTAACGCAAGGGGTCATAACGGTGGCCGTGCCTGATGGGAAATGCAGGTGGAAATCCTACAGCGTGCAGGCTTGCCAGCGATGCTCGGGCAGGAAGTGTTTAAAATAACTCAACTTTGGTCCCCTGGGTCAGCTTAAAGTATCTGGCTCTAAAGGAAATTGCATCAGGTGATGCCTGAGCAGCTGAATATAGAGTCTGTAATGTGGGGCAGCTGCGTTTGGAGTGTAAGTCAGGTCAAAGCAAGGTCAGCTGGGAAGGGTCAAAAGCGAAGGGCTTTGCTTAGATAGGGAACAAGAAACCCGAAGCAGACAGCGGCGCCAGCAGAACAAAGTGCCCGTTTAGCCGGTGGCAAACGGGGCTGGGGTATTTAGCGTATCACACCTAGGAAAAAATCCCTATGATAAAATTAGGGACGCAGTATGGTGGAACGAATGTTGTTAGCACTTCTGAAGTTGGACGCCCAGGCTGTCGGCAAAGCTTGCAGGAGGAGTATCTGGACCCAAATGTCGTTTAGTGGGAGCCATTGACCCGAAATGGAGACAGGTCGATACTGCTGTGAATCGGCAGCAAGACCAGAGAATACGCGTCTGGCAGTGGGACCGCTTGCTACTTTTAAATCATACATCATCTTAAAACGGGTGATTTAAGTTAACACGTGGAAAACAGGCTTAATGAAATTCTGCTGCTGCTGAATCTTACTGTACCTAAGCTCGTCTTGAACTTAATGCCACTTCCAGTTAAGGTTTGGGAGCTGCCTTCACAGGGTAGCGTAAATCTCCTGCTTTGGACAGGAGGATTGTTTGATAGTCTTCTCTGGAAGAGATTAGAAAACCAAATATCTAGTAAAGGTTCAAATTATATTTTCTTGTTTACTTTCGTAATTAACAGCCTGAGCTAGGCTCAGACTTGAATAGATAGCATTGTTCAAGAACCAATGCTGAAATCTCCCATGTTGTTGCCAGTGGTGACGTTTTTCGCTTTTGTGTTGCGAGGGCTGTCGGGAGCAGTGTCTTGAGGCCTGCAGAGTCTGCTTCATGAAAAAGCCAAAGGAGAAAAAAGAATAAGTCTTATTTTCATGAAACGCTATATCCAAAGTAACAGTCATCTAGCTGTTTGGTTACGCGTATTCCCTGTCTTCCTCCCAAATCAGCTACTGCCCCGTACCTCGGAGCTGGCCGCTCCCAGCCTTTGCTGCCGGGTGGTGTAACGGGCCGTCTCTCCCGCGCCGGCCGCCGCGGAGCGCGGTGATCCCAATGACGGTTTGAAATCCTGGGGATCCGGCTCGCGTTAAACGCCTGGGCCCCAGCCAGCGTGCTGAGGGCAAAGAGCCACGTTCAGAAACCTTTTGTGTGAAGTCGTCTTGCAGGATTTTGATCTGACAGGCTGTTTTTACAGAAGTCAAACAAGCAAGACTAATGCCCTGCTAGGGGTCACTCCCAGGCTAATCTTGTCCGGGTGACTACAACTGGGTGACACCAACGCCGCCGGGTACGTTGCACCTCTCCTGATTTGGACTTTTGCGCCTTTGTGTATTTGGGGATTAGCAGGTATCCAGGAGTCTGATGAATGACTTCGCAAGAAACGTAAAGCAAAAAAAAAAAAAACTTGGGAGGTTTTGTTGTTTAAAGTGACTTGTCGGAGGGGAGTTCAAAGCTCTTTCAGGTGGTGCTCTTCATGGCAATCGGACAAATGAGTCGGGCTGGTGAGCTGTTACAAGGTCTCTCTATCTTCTTCCCTATTTTTATCTCTGAGCTCATCTCCTGTTGGTGATTAGCTCTTGTGTAACTGAATACTTTCAGTTCGCCCAGGTGAAATGATGCATTGCTCGAATGCTTACGTATAGTCAGATTCTTGTGTTGCAGCACGAGTGCAGAGACGGCATGCTTTTTGTGAAACAAAGGTTAGGAAGTGGTTTAAGGGCTGTGTGCGCTTGAAGTGGTGGCAAGGCAGTGATCCAGCTGTTAGTTTGCTAGTACGCTCCTGGGGGAGGAGCAGGGGAACAGCACGTTTGATGTTGGGAGTTAGATTGGCTCGTGCACCGACGTGAACCACTTTTTGGATGTTTGTTCCCCTACCCTGAACCATCAGTCCTCCGAGTGTGGGGCAGCAGGGTGCCACGGCAGCTGCTCGAACGTTGCTTTGAAGAGACCCTGAAGCAACATTCTTGATGCATTTTTATGCCAAAAATATATTAGCTTGTTCTCTGGGACTTGGGGCTGTTTTGACATAAGATCAAGATTCCCTTATTGCTTGGCTCCTCTACCTATATTAAGAAAATTTCTGAAAAAAAAGGTGTCTCTCTGTGTGTGTATGTGTATATGTATGTGCACACACGCATGATATTACCACCGCTCATTTGTGGCTTTACAGGAACTTTCCTCAAATAGGGAGCTTCTGATTTAAGGTAAAAGCCAGTGACTATGTTTTGGCAGAGCTCAATTTCCTACAGAATTCAAGCTTAACTTTCGTGTAGCTGATTAATGCATTGATAGCTCTGCTGGCAGATACTGCGGTAAAACGGGATTTCGGGATGCCAACGATGATTTTTGAGGGCTGAAGTACTGTAGTTCTTTGTTTCTGCAGCGATATTACAGCAGACCTTCACAACCCCCCTCTGCCTGGTGCTGTGATCTTACTTTTAGGGAATGCATTTTTTTTTTTTTGGAAGTGAAATTTGGTAGGGGAGGATTGAGGGGTAGATAACAGGATAGTGAGCCTTTCACCTCAAAGTGCCAGTTGAGTTTTAAGCCAGGTCATTAGTGATTTGGAAGCTAGCTGTTCTTCAGCCATGGGGGTTGAGTTGTCCTGACAGAAGTCGCAGAGCCTGGTAGAGTATCTTCTCGTGTAAAACTTAACACCGCAGAGATGTCAAGAAGCTGGTTGTTTTGGGAATAATATTCTGGACTATTCAGTAGCTCTGGTTGCAGGGAGGTGTTGAGGAAATGTCCTTTTGGGGCCAGGGAGAGGAATGGAGAGTCTGTTTCCAAATGGGTATTTCACAATTATCTTAAAATCAGAAAAGCCTCCTTTAATCCTCTGTCTGTTAGAGTGAGGGATGGACAGAAGTAACCATTAGAGATAGCCGTTAAAGTACAGTTTAAAGCTTTAATTTGTAAAACATTTTGTAGCTGGAACAATGGAAGTGTTGCTTTTGTGTCTTCAGCATACTGGTGGGAAGGAAGAAGAAATGCTGCTGTGGATTGTACTGGAGTTTGCTCCTCCAAATAAATGCTTTGGTGGGCAGGGTTCAAGGGCCTGAAGACCACTGCTGGTACCTTGGAGCTGAATCTCCCTGCTGTGTGCACAGCAGTCAGATTGGGGCCTGTTGTGGCAGCTTGGCAAACCAAGACTTTCGATCTCTCTCTCTCTTTTTTTTTTTTTTCCCTCCCCCCCGTCTTTGTGGTTGCAAAGAGAAAATATGAACCAGATGAAAAGCCCAAGTCCGCAGACAAGCCAGAAACAATAGCTCCTGTGGAGACGGTCTTCATCCACTTTGAGGAAAACTGCCTCAGTTCTGAAGCCTAGAACTGGCAATTAAAGTGCTTATGGTAAATATCATTGCTGATGAAAGCACAGGAAAATTCAGGGCTCTGGTCTAACGTTGGTGCCGCAGCCCCCAGAAGCCCTGTGCGGTAGGAGGATCTGCTTGCCCTGGGGTGTTTGATGAAGCTGAGCACCACGTGCTGTTTGGCTGTTGTATTTGGATATCTGGCCAAATGTCACTCACCTCAGTCCCAAATGCTACCTCTGGACTTCGAGGTCACTACATGGGCTGCAGATACTCAAAATATTTTGATTTGGTCCAAGGAAAACGACTGTTTTTGTCCTTTGTGCACCCTTTCGATAAGAGAATTTGTTACATGGGGGGTTAGAAGCAAGAAAAATGTCATGAAGAGCGGGAAGTAAAGACCAGGGTGATCTTCGAAATGTTCAGCAGCAATTACAGGTTTTGGTTGGTGATCCGTAACTGGGTTGCATATTAAACTAATGTTGTTTCTGGCAGTTCCTCAGTTGCTGGCATTATTTGGATTCGAAGTTTTTTTTCCAGTGAATAATCTTCATTCACTGTTTGCAACATTAATTCTGTCAGGTGAAAATGCAACGTGTACTCCCTTAGCTTTTGATTTGGAAGAGATCAAGTGGCCGTTTGCGTTTGCTTAAAACTACCCTGTTCGTGACACCTTTGTCATGTCACTATTTTTATGTGATATGGATTACTGGGAATAGATTACTCAGTGTAGGCTCTTACAGCAGCTATCCAGTAATAGAGTAATTTGTTAAATCATTGGTGTTCATCCCACTAGTCCTTTCTACTCTAATGCGTCAAGTGAATAACCCACTTCCAAAAAGATGTTTCTGAATATTGTCTGTTGTTGTAATACAGCAGGCTTTCTACCCTTCCTAGATCCTAAGAGCTACGTAAGTGGAGGCGTCTTAAGCATTTAGGTAGACCGCTACAGTGTTTTCCTTCATGTGTCTGTATGCAGCTAATGCATAAGAAATTGGCTGTTCACTAAATTTATGTGGTAGTATATTAAGCACACTTTAAAGCTTTGCAAGGCTGCATCAGAAATTATTTCTGCGTATTTCTGAAATGAAATTGTATCCTGTCTTTTTAAAAGCAGAGTTCTTACACAACTGAAAATTGGAAAGTAAAGCTTATTACTATAAAACAGATGTTTAGGACATCGGACAGGGAATTGCTACAGAAAAATCCCTCATTTAGTGGAAGCCTGGGAAGCATCACCAAGTTCAGACTGGGAGCGCTCAGAAGGCTGTTTCCGTTTTGAAGGTATCTTCATATGTAAACACACCCAACTTTATAAACGCCAGCTCCGTCTTGTAACGAAATAAGGAGCTCGTCTTAGCTCTAAGCCAGACTAAGAGGAATCTTCCAGATTTTGGAGAAGGAACCAAGTCTTTGCTGGCTCCTGGTTGTCTGGAGTTTCTCCTTTCTGCGTCACGTTGGAAACGTTGCTGAGCCAGAGCAGTGGGTGGCTGCGTAGATATGGACTGCTCTTGGCTGCCTGGCAGGCCTGCCTGGGGCCTTGTGTTGTGTAGATATACGTGCTGCTTCCCCAGAACGGGGATGCTTATTGCTCTGTGGAAATGCCGTCCCGTTTAAGCTGCCCTGTATCAAAATCTTGGGCAGTAGCTCTTGTGGATCAGAGATGGTTATGGGTTTCCCGAAATGAACTTTCGTTCTCGCAGTTAAGGTAGGATGACGGGAGGGAGGTGCTTGAGTCATTGGCTTTCCCGTTTCCTCCGCTTACCTGATTTGTCATGTGCTTAAGCTGGGGCAAGCTGAGCGTATGCAATAGTCCTGGGGAAATTCCTATTTCTCTATGCGTTGGGAATGTGTTTTGAGTAGGAGTGCCCGCCATACTGCAGCGCAGCGGTGTGCATCATTGGCATTGCCCCATGAAGCGTGCCCACCTACTTGCACGTTCGATAACGTGATATGAAACATTGAAATAAGGCCAAGTTCCAACTTGAGGATTTTCCTCTATTATTAAAGACTGAGGCAGGGCTTCTCAGAAGTATCTGGGCCTCTGGGGGTAGGAGGCAGCCCCCCGTGACGCCACAGCATGCTTTGCCTTGCGTGTTGGATTTTTGTGCATCGGCTGTTAAAGGAGCTTTGTGCCTGGTCTCCGTTGCAATCCTTGTGGAGGAAGTAAGATCAGGAAATGGAAGGGCTGAGTGGATAAATTTTTGGAAGAAATCCTCAATACATTTTTAGTTGCTGTTCACTGATACAAATGTATTTTCTTTTGAAAGCCTTCTGGAAAAGCCTTCCTGCCCAGTTAGCTTTTAGCTGGAGCAGGCCCCTGAACTGATGCGTACTTGTGATTACTTGAGCATGGCATTACGTGATGCGGGGCTTAAGGCACGGTGATGGGAGGTAAAGTCTGGAGCCGACAGGATCTGTTATTGAACCACACCTTACTTCAGCCATGTTTATGCTTGTAAATACTTGGAAAGAGGAGGAGGAATTAATGAAAGGGCAAAACCATCAAAGGCAAAGTTGGCCCAGGAGCAGAAAGAGTAAGCTGGACTTAGTTTTCTGAGATAAAGGGAGAAGTCGCAGACACTGCGATAACCGCAAGCGTCTGTCGGATGGTAACGCAGTCAGTGATGTGAGGCTCTTCACCTTGTGCCCCGCTCGCCGTGTCACTTCGTGTCAGACGCGCGTGCTGAGTTATCCCAAGGTCTGCAACTCTTTCTTTACTGCCTCAGCATCTTCTTAGCCCTTCGGGCTTTTCGGATAGGGTGGATCTTGGGGAGGGTTTTCCGCACCCTTTGGCGTGCCCTCCCTTCTCTGAGCTGGCATAGTTGCTTAACCTAAAATGAATCAAACTTCTGACTCGTGTGTTCTTGAGCCCCAAACGCTGTAGTTAAAGCAGCAGTTCATTTTTTTTTTCAAGCATTGGAGGTAAAAGTTAGGAGGCAAACGTACCTGGCAAGTGTATCACAGATCCTCTGAGCTATGTTCTGTTTTAGCTGAAATAAAGCACAACAGCAGATTGATTTCTCATATATCCCTTAGCTTGCTGGTGCCAAGGAGGGTGGATGTGATTCTTTTCCAGGAGGTCTCTTTCGTCCTCACCTAGTGTGATCAGCCTGGGTATTAAGGGTAGGGAGCAGGGAAAACAAGTACTGGGTGTACTCGTGTAGCTTGTCTTGTTGGAGGTTGAGAGTCCTTTCCTGTAGGCTCTGTCCGCACATCCCTCTGCTTGGAAAGCCGCAAGCTCTCCGTCATTTTTCCTTTCAGAGCCTTGATTCTCCTCTTCCTAGGAGACCTGAAAAAACTTCTTCACTCCTGATTTACCCCCCCCCCCCCGCCCTAATTGGATTAGATTGTATATCTAACGCTTTCCAACCATTAAAATGACAGTTTAAAAAAAAAAAATCACAGACAAGTATTTGTACCTATGTATTTGAGGCCAGAGCTTTAAAAATGCCTCCAACTCTTGGGACCTGCACTGAACGGTCAGTAGTTGCATCTCGCTCCCAAATTTGAGACTTAAGGCTCACCTCTGCAGGTGGGAAATGTTTGTTAGGACACAGCTTTTCAAAGCAGGACCAGGCCTATGCTGATTTACTGCACCTTTACTACAGTCGCCTTGCTTGTGTGATCTCTTACGTTGTACTAAACGCACTGACTTTTAGGGGAATAAAAATGTTTCTTTGCACTTGTATGCTCTGAACCTAGTTTCCATTTTGTAGCTGTCTCACATGATAAACGTCTTATAACCAATGGTTTATATCTTGGCTTATAAAGCAAAGGAAAGAGGTGATATAGGTAACAATATATTACCGGAGGGAGAATAATGTTTGACAGCAGAGACAGACTAGTACTCATTTGGCGTATAATGTGGCAAATTGCTTCATATTTAACTGTAAGTGGAGATATTGTCCTGGAAGCATTTTGCAAATTACTTAGATAATGTTGACTGCAGCAAATGGTTGTATCCAATATAAACATTTTGAGTTGCCATTAAGAGAAAATAGTGATTCTTGTATCTTGCACTCTTTTAAATAAAACTTGGCAGGACCAACCATTACTTCCTCATGCCAAATTATACACTATAGAGTTCAGTCCATAAAAATTTATTGTTACAGCTGATGTAAATCCCACCTAATGGGCAGATGACTCATGGCTGTGCTGACAGCCAGCCCTGCGTCCTAAAGGCACATACATCAGGCTAGAAAAGGAGGCATAATAAATTGAATTTAACTCCGTTTTCTCCTTCGTTGCCCGCCTGTGCTCCCGAGTCTCCTGTAGCTGGGTGCTTCATTGTAATTTTGATGGACTGGGGATCAATGTTGCTTATATAGGGTCTAACATGACCCAGCCCTGCCCAGGAGGCGTTCTCGTGAAACAAGTGCTGTCCTAGGATTGTGTGGCATGGGGGAGATGAACCGGCGCAGCGTGCAAACGAGGAGGGATTTCTGCCCTGCTGCAGGAGGATCCCCCTTTGCACTGGAGGGGGTCCAAGCCCCTCTTCTCAGTCTGGTTTTGAAGCGCTAGGTAAATATTTTGAGGGAAGGACCCTTGAAATATTTAAGAAGAGAGAAAAATGAGAGCTATGCAGTAGAAAGGTCCAGAAGGATGTTAGCACTTGTTCAGCTCTGGACAAGGAAGAGTTTACTGTGGTGTTCTGTTACTTCCTTTAAAATGTGAAATAATTACCATTTACACTACAATCTAAAGATGCTTCCTGTTCTCAACAGAGTGATTTTGCCAGAGGCATACTGTTTATTCTGAGTATATCAACCCCGGATATAGTCATTACCACGTTAGTAGGAAGGACCTTCAAGTTGTTATACTTGGCAGCAACTATATCCTGGAGTAACAAACTTCTTGCTGGTCAGTTTGTGAATTTATAGTTGTCTCCTGAACAGAATAAACAGGAAACCACCATTCCTCTCCTCCGCCAAGTTGTTTTAAATGTAATTAGTTTATCTCAAAGATGGTGTTAAGGAAGTACCTAATTTGGAGATACTGCAAGTAACATCAGTATCACTACAGCAAGACAGCTGTGTTCACCCAGCATTAATCCAGCGCTGCCTGAGGACTGATGGGGAAGCTCTGAGGGTGCTGCAGTAGGCAACGTGACGCCGATACGGGTGAGAAACGACGAGGTTGGGAGCTACTTCCATGCTACAGTAACTCCAGAATGGAGCTGCTGTCCCAGCACTGCTTGCCTCTGACCTGTTTTGCTGCTGTAGGGGTGGAGTATGCCACATTGGGGTGACTAATAGCTGCCTTGGTCGTGGGGAGGAAATGCCACATCAAGTCGTAATTTAATTTTTCAGTTTGACTCGTGTAGCTGGCAGCACCTATTGGCCTAATGGTTTTCTTATTGCAGTAACGATTTTTTTTAAAATTTTTTGCGCCAGTGCAAAGCACCATAGTTACTGACGCTTACTTCAACAAGAATTTATGCTGATTTTAACTAATGCGAGCTGAATTTGAAAAAAGAAGACTGCACCTTGAGAGGGTTAAGGGAGCAGAGCAGTTCTTTGGCTGAGATTTCTACTGGACTCGCTGTGAATGCTTGTTTCACTGCTTTTCGTACTCCCGACTTAGTTTTAGTTTGCCCTGTTATGGCAGGGCAGTCGGGCAGCGTTGAGTGTGCCTGGCACTTCCTGGCCACTGCCTGGCTTTTGGACTCAGCTGTGCGATGGTTGAGAACTCATCCTTAGCTTTCTGCTTAAGTTTTTCTGGTCCCTCCCTGAACACAGTGTGGTCTGCTTCAGGTGAGCTGTACGTCATGTAATGTGGGCAGGAGAGGTTTTGAAAGCTTACACGATACCGCATAGCCTAAACTACCTGGAAGGCTTTGCAAAATCCTGGGGCAGTGCCAGAATATCCTGAAAGAGAAAATCAGCATTGCCCGCACCCGTCTTCAGGGAGAGGAGCAGTAGCTTCAACAGGCGATTTGGGTCCTGCACAACCTGGAAATGGTTCGCGGCTTCGAAATAGCTTCCTACGTCCTGGCTGTTGCCCGAGAACTGACTGCCTGGATAAACATTTCCAGTAGCGCTGGAGAGTTTTCTGAACGCCCTCCGTTCCCGATGAATTAGTGCAGGCGGGAGGGGAGGATTCCTGGAGATGGCTGTGTCCGTGCCAGGCACATTTTGCGCTCTGCGAGCCAGGCCTTTACCTAGGGAGCGACGAACTTGGGCACGGCGCTTCCGTGGCTCCGCGTGCTCATGGAGATGGATCCCAGAGGAGTCTTTTACCTAAATATTGGCAGCGAGCCTTTCCATTCCCTCACTGCTACGTACAGTGCAGAGGATGGTCGGGTTTTGCAACGCTTTAATTAAAACGGTAATTTACTCTCCGCAATTCTGATTGTGTTGGATTTGGACAGTGGGTGCCGGGGTGGGGGGGAGCATAGCCACCTCCTTAATGTTGTATTTAATCTCTTCAGTTCCTTCCACTGCAGTGCTGATGCCTTCTTGTCTGCAATGGCTGCAGCTGTTAACTGCAGGAAGAAAACAGAATAATGCTTCCTGGAAGGAAAGCTGACTTGCCCCTTAGCATTTGCGCACGTATTGGGCCCGTGTAAAAACGAGTTGGTCTTGAGCTGACTCACAGCGATTGTTCACTGACCTCGTGCTGAACTCCAGTTATCTCTTAGCGAAAGGCTGATCAAAAAAATCACAGCCCTAGCAAAACTAAGGCACATGCGAGTCAGGATCTAAGCATGCGGTGGAGAGTGTTTGCTGCTGCAGCAGCGTGTGCTGGGCCTGCTTTGTGTAGATGATTAGCATCTTTATGCATGTCTGTAAATTCAGCACCGGCAATATGCAGATCATTTGCTACTCAGCTTTACACAGATCACTATAAATCTATATTCTTTACATACCTTCAGTACGATGCTAAGATGAGCTGGAACAATAGGTCTGACTTTGCTTTTTGAGGCTCTAATACGTTAAAAAAAAACAAAACCCAAAACAAAACAAAAAACAAAAAAACTAGTGTTGCTTAAGATATTTGTTATGCACTTGTGGCTTTTATAGTATTACTTCAAATATAACTGTTTTATGTTTGTCTGGTTATTCCAGCATCGCTGTCACAGCTTCTCACTGATTTGAATCCCACTCTGCTATTAAATCAGCTTCTCAAGACTAGTTCTTAATATAATTTCATTTCCATATATTTCTGTCTAAGCTTTCTTGACCGTTAAAGCAAGCGAGTAGTGAGGGTGTGTGTGTGGTTTTTTTTTTTTTTTTTTTTTTTTTTTTTTTTTTTTTTTACACTAATGTCTCAAACAGATATTAGGCCCCAGGATGCTCACTGCTAGCAGGAGGCAGGCGTTTGGCAGGACTTAAAATACTTATTTGAAGACTGACTAAAGGCTGCTGTCAACTGCAGTTTGCTGTTCAGTTTGTCTTTAGCGTCCTTGTCTCATGGGCAGTGTTTATTCGCTTTTGGGAGAAGCATGCCACGCCAATGTCTTTGATTGGAGATTGGGAGGAATCCAGCATCCTCTAATGCTGGGGAGCATATGTGTTTAAAATTATCCCGGCCAGGAGCTGGCAGCAGCCCAGGCACCTTGAGAAGAGCAAAGGCAGCAAGAGGAAGATTTTCAGGGCCTGACCAGGATTCTTCGGCCCGGCTGTCGTGCCAGCTCTGTTATCATGATGTGTAAGGGGGGAGAGAGTTTGACTTTTTTGTGAGAAGACTTGGAATATTTGCAGAAGCATGTGTGTGCACGGAGGGGATATCTGGTTTTTTTTCTCTTTTGGGCAGATGGTCGCCATTAGTGCGGGGTGCGTAGTGAAATGCTCTCTCTTCTTTGGCACCTATCTCCCCGGCGGTTGCTTTGCTTGCAGCTTTTGCAAGAAGAGAGCGCTTGTGTGCACTCTGGGTGGGTTTCTAGAGAGTAGGAGCTCTGGTAGATGATGAATGGAGATGTCACATACAGAGATGCTTCAGTTGGCTTTACATGGGGAGCAGCCTGTGGAAAAAAAGCTATAAAACTTGCAAGTACGTTTGGAGTGAAAGTAGCCTTCTAGGAGTGCTACTGTTAACAACGTAGCTTTTGGGGCAAGGGGGGAAGGAAGTAACTTTTATAGTACATGCTGTATGTTCTTGTGGGTTCTGACTTTCTTGCATACAAGAAAATTGGGGAAGACCTCAATAAATTAGAGATTTCACAGGACAGCTGTGCAGTCCCACTTTCCCGCTTCCACCCTTTCTGTTGTACCAGCTCTGCTCACCTGACACCTTGGTAAACTGGTTCGGTTCAGTAAGTCGCCAGCGAGCAACTTTTTTGTCTGGGTTTGTATCAGCGGACTGAGCTGAACTGGCTTCCTGAGGAACCGGGGCATGTTAGCTTAACTCATAGTCTCTTGACTCTCCTTTCAGAAAGATACACGAGCAGCAGGCTAGCGTTAGGTTCTGCTTTCAATTTTTTAGCAAACTTTAGAGCCTGGGACCAACCGCTCCTCTTGTATTTCTGGGGATACTTTCTAATAAGTTTTCCAAAGCTGTTTCTCTGTGTATAGTACTTAAAACGCTTCTAGCTATAATTCATACAAATACCACTTAATTTCTGCCTCCTGAAGTTATGATTAGTGTTAAGTCCCTACTGCTTCTATTTGATTGAAAGCAAGAGGACATAACACAACAAAATATAGAGTATAAGAGATAAGAAACTTTTAACGTATTTTGTTGTTGTTTGAAAGGAAGAAGTTTTACTGAGTTCCACTTACTGTTGCTTTATTTTTCTGCAGGGATGTGAAAGCAGGAAATATTCTTCTTGGAGAAGATGGCTCAGTGCAAATTGCAGGTAACTTCCCCCGTAGCTTTGAGTAAACCTTAGGCGTAACTGCGTCTGGGCAGATGGTTTAATGGCCAAGAAAGCACCTATATAAGAATGTTAGTTTCAAGGAACCTTGCTATCTTGAGACAGTGTTCTTTGAAATAATGACTGTCAATGAGAATAAAACCTTTGCCTGTGAAGTCCTTAGAATGAACGCGTTAGAATTGTAGGCATAAGCTAGTCAGATTTTCAGAACAGCGACTTCACAGGATTGAAATACAGTGCACTGCACAGATGTTACTGATTTATCACGTACCTGTAAGATGGTGGTCAAAAGGACGGCAGTAAATGGTCAGTGGATCCATCAGAAGGAAACTGATGTCTCTGAATGTAAAAATCAGTTGCAGCTTTACTATAGTCAAAGATCTGCTGGTCAGACTGCTCAGGTGGATCCTCGCTAGTCCACTGGCGGTGAGCCAAGCAGCGGAGCGCTTGTTTAACTGAATGAACTAACCCGGGCCAAATCTGGGCAAACTGGAAGTCTTGGAAGGAATCATGCAAGCAGCTGAGCTGGAGTATCAAGGGACATGGTGGGGAGGACTGTTAAGACAGTTGCTTCAGCTAGCACAGATGCGCCTGGGCGAGCTGGTATCTGCTGTTGTACTTGCTGCTGCATCACTGTGTAAGCTGCATCAACACAGGTATGTTGGAAACGGTCCTTAGTGTAGGTGGATCATGCGTCTTCTGTGGAAGGAGGAGTTTTTTTTGCCGACGGGACCTTTCTCACCTTTCAAGTCATACATGCAAAGTCTGTAGGAGCTCTTTTTTTGCAGAAATCAGGAATTACTGTTGGAGAGTATTAAATAAAACAAGATTTCTGGCGTATGTGCTTAGAACCTGTAAGACTTGTCTTTCCTCTTCTCTCTAATGTGTTATTTTCCTACCTGGAGCGCCGAAGATGCTTTCATCTATGTGCAGGTTCCTCCCTTGAGCGTCTTGGTCCACAGGAGTGTGCTGTTCCGATGAATCTTGTCCTGCCTTTCCAGCCCTCGTGCCGCTCCTAGCCAGAGGGCAGAGCTGGCAGTTGGTCCTGCTGTCTCATCAAAAACGTTCTTTTACGTATTTAACTTTTCCGATCCCTTTTTAGTTGGAAAAGGCATTATCTGTTTGTGTTAAGGTCTGTCTTTAGTGCCCCATCCTGCTGATGAAGTCCAGCAGTGGGTCGAACCTCGTCTGCTGAGGGTTAAGGGAGAGGGCTTTTGCAGCCACGAGGTGATGACCGTCACGTGAGGCAGAAGTGTTGTGTTGTGCCGTGCTGACTGCCGCGTGGCTCAGAGGTGAGAACCTCTCCTTGGTAAACCTGTGCCTGGATTTGCCTGTTTGTACGAAGGGTATCGATTTCCTCCCAGGAAGCATAATGTAACGCAATGCAAAGCCTTTACAGGTAGCTCTTCTCCCTCTGCAGAAGACAACAAGCCTTGGTGTGGAAAGACCTAACAAAATACTAGACTTCTGTCTAAAACCCAGAATTGCTGTGTTTTCCCTTTTAAGACTCCTAGTGCTCTTAATGTACTTGCTGTTACGTTTCTAATGAAGTGCAAATAATTCATCCCGTTTGGCAACTGATGTTAGGTAGGGTGTGTGTGGGGGGGGCTTCCAAAATACTCCAAGGAGCGAGCTGTATATTAATAAAATCCTGCGGGCTTCTTCCATCGTGGGGCCAAGATGTAACACTTCGGATCCGTAATTGTGCGGAGCGGTAGATTATATCCCGGGAGAGGCTGCAAATAGCCGTTGCGTTAGCACAGTGCACTGCTATTCCAGCCTTTCTGCCAGCCGAGCAGAAAGCTGCTTGTGTTCCTTTTCCACAAGGGTGCCAGGGTTTAACTACTATTATTATTATTATTATTATTATTATTTTTTAATGCTCGCTGGTGATAGGTGCTTGCTTACATATCTGTTATGTCTGCTGGATGATTTTCGGATGATAGGGTAGTTTTGAGGTTGACTAAATAGTCTCATAAACTTGTTTAGCTTGTACTAGTATTGCAAGGTTTATTTTGTCTCTGATTAGCAGAGTTTCCCCAGGACTGATCCGCGGCGCAGAGCTGCGACGTTTAAAGGCTGGAAGCTCTCTGTTAGCTGCAAGATGTGCAAAGTTCCCCTTTACGCGCTGTTGCTCTGAACGAGGAGCAAGGACTAATTTTGTAACCTTTCCACGAGACGAAGTGAAGCAACTGAGCTCAGGCCACGGTCGCAAGGTTCACAACGGCGGCAGGAAGTCCTTTCGCTTTTGGGAAGGCAGCCGATGACTTGAAAGAAACAAAAATAAATGACTGACTGACTACTAGAGAAGAGCCTGACCTGGTCAAAACATGGAGTCTGGTTTCTGTGGGAATTGCTGACGCTTCACCTTCCTTTCTGTCTGACCCATGATGAAATAGCAAAATTTCTTACAATTTTGTTTTGGGGGGGGACGGATGGAAATAGCGAAACAATCCTCAGAAAGTGAGATTGGCGTTTTGGCAAGGTCACAACGCTTGCCTGTGACAATAATGTGGATTACGAATGCCGCGGTTTCTAGCTGAGCGCTTCGGTTATCGGCTTGACGACGTCCCTGCCTTCTCGCGGCGGCGCGGTTGTAACTTTCCAGTGCAGCTTAGATGCACCACGGGGAAGAGTCCGCGGTGGAGTGAAGCCTGAGGGCTAGGCTGAGTCGGGCACCTCCCTTGAAGGAGCTGGCTTGGCGTGCGTAAAGTGTGCACACGGTTAACCAGGAAAGCATGACTTCAGTTCTTTGGAAATTAATCCCTTCCCTTTTGTCTTCCTTGTATCAGAACCGCTCGTGAGCGGTTGTTCAGCAGGTCTTACCCAGGTTGTGGCCTTTGCGACCTCAGGTTCTTCTGCGGCGCCTGCTGCCTGAGCCCGTCGGCGTTTCGCGCGCCCGTTCGAACCGCGGGTCCTTTGCAAGAGCAACGCTGCTGTGAGCCTTTTTATAAAAACGCTTGGCCCCGTGGCGGAGGAAACCCCACGGCTGGACTCTACCTCCACGCTGCGCCAGTGAGTTTAAGTCACCTCTTTCGCAGTCCACACTGAGCTTTCGCTTTATGTAATTCATGGCAGCAATTTTGCCATAGGGTTATATCATCCTAACCGCTCGTACTCGCTTAAAAGTAAAAGCCTCGGTAGTTAACATGGACTGCTCAGTCCTGTTAAAAGCAGGCGCAGATGTAACTTGAAGGTGCGTCCGGCTTCTCCGAGGCTGTTGGCGATGCTAAAGGGGGAGGCGTGCTTTGGATGTGCTTTAAGAGCACGACCGGTTAAGGCTAGCAGCAGATGAAGCGGCGGAGGAGGCATCTGTGGAGCGAAGGAGGCCTTTGCTGGAAGCAGGAATTCGAAAAATTCCTGTAGCGGCCTCCACAAATGTGGAACTTGAAACTCCTCCCCAAGTCCTAGAACTTGGTATTTTTACTCTTGGCTGTGTCTATTTTTAACTGCGTGGCTTCTTTGGCTTTCAAAATGCGTATCCACTGAACCAAGGCATAAAATTGCCTTTAACGGATACAGCTGACCAGTGAGATCTCAACTGAAGCTGGTTTTGTATGTTTAAAATCAGTTTTCCTTTTTTTTTTTTTTAAAAAAAAAAAAAAAAAAGGGCACTGGCTTGAGTGTTTCCCTGGGCGCTAAATTAATCTATCTTCCGAAGGGCGCGAGACTTTCTTTCCTAGATACCATTGTTCTGCGCCGTGATGGCGGTGGTTACAATGTAAATCGAGATAGCTGGGTTCTTTTGTTCCAACCTCTCCATGACAATTATTGTAATAATTTATTTATTTATTTTTAATCAGAACATAAAACCTCTGTGCATTGGCCTTTGCTGGCTCCCTGGAGTCTAAAAGCCGCTCTGGTAAACGCTCTTTTGTCAACATAAACTGCGTCGGCACTGGTAGAGCTGTAAAAAGGAGGAGGTTTCCTCTTGGAGTAATCTAGGCTCGATATTTAGTTTATTAACAGGGGCTGCTGAGGGCGTGAGAAACCCACCCAGTACGAGCCCTGCTCCATCCAAGGCATGATATTAGCATCCTGCTGAGGCTCTGGGTGCCAAGCAGGTCCTTTTTTTTTTTTTTTTTTTTTTTCTCTTTTTTAAAATCAATTTTAATCACTGGACATTAAATACTACTTCCGCACAGTCCTTCAGGATTGCACGGAAGGAAACAAGGGTCTCCTGAAGGCTGATGTGCTCCCAGGGAGAAGGCACACATCCCTCAAGTAGGTGGGATTTTTCTGTGTAAGGTTTTGGGTTATTGTCCCTACGGGTTTTCAGACACGATGTGTTTAACACCTGCTCGGAGAGGCTGCTTTTCTGTGGAGTTTGGCATTCATGGGTAAAGTACGTTGAGGCTTTGAAAAGTGGTTCAGGGCTCGCTCGTTGATACTGGGCAAATTGCCTAACCCCTCTCGCTTTATCTGTTTATAAAATGGGGATGGTTAAGGCCAGGCCAAAAAAAAAAAAAAAACCACCCTTGTGTAACTGAATTTGTGTAACTTTCCGCAAATCCATGCCAACTTGTCACCGGTTCGCCGTGTTCCTGGCTGCTCTTAATTCACCGCCCTAAAATAGCGCCCTGCCTCAGCACCTAGCTATGATGCAGCCAGCGTCGTTCCCCCACTGTGCGTTGGGCAAGCGGCGACTCGGGGAGGTTAAATCGCTTGGACGCGGGGCTGACGCGAGCGGCGGTCAGTGCGCCGTATCACCCGACTCCTCTCAGCCTCTCTTCCCTTTTGAAACGCAGCACAAAGGGTTTTTTTTTTTTAAATTTCGTTTTTGTTTGTTTTTTCCTGCTAGGGTTTTGGTGCATCTTTTGCAGCAGCAGTTGTGAGCCCCTGAAATAGCACGGTGTGAAATAGCTGTTCTTGTGCCGCTGCTGACCTCCGCGCTCCCCGAAGAGATGTTTGGATATAGCAACGACTTGCAAACTTCTCCGAGAGCAGTGTTTGCACTGGGCTGGCTTGTCGTACTTAAATTGCTTTGGGTAGTATTAAGATATTTTTATTAAGATGCTGTTGAGGCCAAGTTTCGAAAGCAGGCTTTAGGATTTCCGTAGCATGAAATCTCTTCCTTAGCATTAATCTTTTATGTGCCTTGACAGCACTGCAGAAGGGCTAAAGTTTTGCTGATACGTACAAAAATAAAACCATCAGTCACTTTTTACGTGCTATATAGTTCTAAACATATGTGACTGTAGATACCTACCTTACCAAATAAGAGTCTGGGGAGAACAAATGTGTATTTATAGATCAAATACTGCACTATAACCATAGAGTCTTTAAAGGGAAAGAAGTTTTTAATTCTTATTCTTCACTAATCTTCCTTTTCTCTGGTGCTTTAGCACCCTGCTGTGTTATCCACAGAAAATTGCTATCTTACCACCGCCTGTCTCTTCTTGTCAGGCTTTGTTAATCCTCAGTGCTCTAAAAGCCATAAGGTTTGCAGAAAAACCAGTAGAGCTGCAGCTATTTGTGTTGGTGAACAGCTGGCCAAAAAGCAAGGTGACCAGTGAAAGAAACACTTAAGAGTTTTCTTCTGAAATATTTTCTGGTTCGTTCTTTTTTTTCCTCCTTTTCATTCTTTTTTTTTTGGCAAGGGGCTTGAGGAGGGGTACTGTCTTGACTGCCCCAGCTGAAAACAGCTCTTGGGTTATTTGCAGTCAAAATGGGTTTATTCTGTTGTTCTGCCCCCACAGATTTGCTGTTTAGGGTCTCACCCAAAGTGCACCAAACTCCCTAGGAGGCTTTCTTACGTTAGCACACTTTGGTCCTGGCTCCCGTTTCGCGCAGCGTCTCTTTAACCTGGGGTAGCTACCTACAGGAGCAGGTACTTAGGCTCCTCGCAATTAAGGTAGCGTTACAATTTGATATTGGCCAAAGAGATGTGATTTTTTTTTTTTTTTTGAACAGCTGATTTGTAGATTTGAGGAAAACTGATTTGTGAGTTTGAGTGGTGTTCTTTGACTCACTTATATGGCAGCAATGATGCCCGTCGGTGATTCAGTCCTGCCACAGTGTTTTTGAGCCGATGAGCTGTTTAAACCAAGTCTGTGTTTCTGCCACACCGAATAGTAAGATAGTAAGAGGAGATATTCCTTTTAGCTTTTGTTTGAGTGGCCAGAGTTGATGCGTGACAACTTAGACACCTTACTCGTGGGAGCTGTGGTCTAAGAGCATGTCTTTTCAAACGTTAGCCTGCAACTTCGTTACCGCTTTAGAAAGTTTTGCAGGGTCTATGGTTTGCAACACATGACGTTTCTGCTGAAATAGGTGAAGTCTGCCATATGTTTTGCAAAGCCTATATCAGCCCAATGGTCACTTACTCCCCACTCTGGATTGATTTTTGCTGTAGTATAAGTCCGTCTTTATCATTTGTATGAAGCAATACAGGAAAGGTTCATCTGCTGGAGCAATTTCAGTGATATGAACCAAAGACAGCTTGGAGGGGGGTGGAAAAAAAAATTCCTTCTGCTTGCCCACAGAGGACCCTGGAGACAGAAACTTATTTGCTGGCAGACTGTGCCAGAAGTCTGGAACCTTTGGGCTCCTTTTGAATATCTGACAGCAGCTGGATTCCCAACAGCGGTGGTCGTCTATTGCACACTAGATCCCAATTTTTTGGATTCTTCCCAGTCTCTGGTGATGGAGAGTTATCACTGCCGGTCAGCTTTCCAGTTCTCGCTGTAGTGAGCCGGTATAAAATAACAAGCTGTCAAATAAGAGGAAGAGTATAAATACCTTTAAGCTTTTGCACCTCTGATTCAGTTCAAGTGCAACAGAGGTTAAAATCCAAGTAGATTGCTTGGAGTTGCCCTCTTAAAATAGGAGGAAAAAACTACAGAATTGTAAACCTCGTTCCTTGTCCCTGTCATTCCCAAGAGTTAAATCCATACGCGACAGTCAAGTTCTGTTTTAGCCTGTCTGAGTACAATTTGACAGGGGCAGTCACAGCAATCCCGTCAGAAATTGGTGTCTGGGGGCTTGGGCAGACGGAACGAGCCACAGGTCCCGTCTGCGCCCTCGCTCGTGGTTAGGATTTGGATTTATGGCTTTACAGGTGTTTCCTGAGAACAAGCACGTTCTTATCTTGATGCTTGGGACTTGGATAAAATTAGTAGGATGACATTTGAGAAAACCATTTCAAAGTCATGCCTGAGAGCAGAATAGCGCAGGCTGGATGTGCCGGCCTGTTGGAAGTGAGTGCAATTGATTGGGAAAACATGTAAATAAATCAACCGTGTAATGGCACGCAACTTAATTCCGTTTAGGCTTTCTGCTGACCTCAAATGACAGATGTAGGGGCACAATTCCAAGCTGGACTTTATAAAGTCGCCTCGTGTTGGATGTGAGCTGTGGCGAACGCCGTGCGCGCTGCGTGAAGGGTTTGGGTTTTTATTGCTGGGATGCTCTTGCTTTGAATGGTGTTTCCTTTGCCCTCAGACTGACTGCATGGAAACTGGAGGTAAGCTACCGTACGCAGTTTTAAATACAGCACATCACGACAGTACGCTGATGGCACTTGGAAAAGTTTGTCTTAAGTAAAGGTCATACTGATAAAGCTTTTTGGTTGCTCTTGTTTAGAAGACTAGAACTTGCAAGACTAGCCACGATGAGCAGTAAAGTGCAAATAACTTTACTCTGAACTTTTTTTTTTTTTTTTGGACTCTCTCATTCGGTTTTGTGAGAGAAGCAGGGAGGATGGGTACGTACCTGGAAGATCACGACGGAAAACTGTTGTTGCGGAAAGCGGATCTAGTGAGTTTTCAGGAAGACAGAGATTGCAGTGCCGACAGGAATATCGTGCTCCATCTAGACAATATTAAAATTGCAAGGTCAGCAGCAGTATGAGATGCCTCCAAGGAAGAGGCCAGCCTAACACGTCTGGAAGAAGCCGAATCATAACAAGAGGCATTTATCGGTGCTTGTTTTAGCCTTGCGACTTCCATGAAACCTTCTTTCCTTTTCTGTGAATTTACAGTTATAAATGTCTAGGATTTTGGTGAGTACTAAGTTACTGTCCTGGGACGTGTCTAACCAGAGTAAGCTGGAAACGGTAGCGTGTTATTCTTCTGAGTGATAATTTCACTGGTGTGTTTCCAATATTGAGAGCCTGGTGGGAACGGACCCCTCCTGCTGCTGCTGGGATGCAGGGGAAGCTTGCGGCTGTTCTCGAGTGGATGCTGTTGCTTGCGACTTTGAAAAAAGCATCCTTCCCTAGCAATTAACTCCTCGGTGAGGATAACGTCCTTCAGCCATCCAGTAACTTCCTTGCTCTTCTGAGCAAGTCTTCTGCAGTTAACTACTGTGTTAGGCAGCTGTGTTTTAACAGTTTTCCAGCCAGGTGTGATGACTAATGCTTTGTGCAAAATAACCCCTGAATTGAAGGGACTTATCCTCCAAGCCTGTTCTCAATCTCAAAAAACGCATTAAACATTGGGTAGATTTAGACCTATTGTTTGAACAGAGTTTAAAAAAAAAAAGAATAATATAGAGTTATATTGAGAATATGAATTATATTGAGTTATATAATATTGAGAAGGACTGGTTACAGATCTGTTATTTCACAATGCAAAAGGGATGTACTGCAGAGCAAGCTGGGTGGAAATACTTTCGCGGTTTGTCTTTACAGTTTCCCTGTCACCTGATTTCCCCCCAACCCAAGGAAAGTCTCTGTCATCCCCTCTCGAATCATAATGGCTCAGTTGCCAAATCTTCTTTTGTAATGCTCTTCTCCAAACAAACATATTGTGTCCTGCTGCCTTCCCAGCACAGTACTGCTGCTGTTTACAGATCCCCTTTTCCGTGTCATCCTTAATTGCCAAAAACGTCTGCCTCATCCTTGAAAGCATAGTCCTCGTTTAAAAGACTGGCTTACTCTGATAGCACCAGCAGCGCGTGCGTGGTGCGGCCTCGAGCGTCCTTCAGCGTGTGAAAGATGTTTGAAGCGGGAAGGAGCGCTCTGCCGTGTGGATAGCCGTCGGCAGGGCCGGTTATCGGGACGTGCTGCTTGATTCGGTCACCTTGCTGCTGCGTTATTGGGAACAGCTTCTGGTGTCCAAGCGCGCAGTTAAAGCGTTGAGCTTCTCAGGAGCGGAAGACTACCAAGCAAAGCATGTTCTGGTAGTACAACATCTGCGGTAATGGTCCGATACCTCCTGTCGTCAGGATGCAGTTATGTCAGTTAAACGTGAGGCGCCCTGATAGCTTTTTACGTGCGTGACTACTTTGTTCAGAAAACTTTCCATTGCTGTAAATATTAATCATGGCTGTTGCAAGGCACAAGAGGCAAGGTACTAGTTGAAGTTCAGTCATTTTATTTATATATACATAAATAAAATATATAAATACATATATTAAAAAAAATGCATGTGTGTGTGCATGTGTATCTCTATATATGTATGTTTCTATAAAAATAAATAGCTGTTAAAGGCAGGTTTGCACGGTAGCAGATCTGCTGGAGCGTGAGGATGTACTCCCATGTGAGCAGCGAGCCGTGTTGGAAAGTGGAATTTTCCTCTCTGCAGGCCGGGGCGGAAAGCTTTGCTCTCTGCAGTAATTGAACGGTGGACCGCAGCGTATTCATTTAACAGCGTTCTTAGCTAACTGTTGATCGTTCTTAGTTCGGTAGAAAACTCCTCGTGCGTAACGTTATGGTTTAGTACTCTATTAGATGGCTGGGAATATTTGGTGCGTGTTGGTGGGGGGGAGCGGGGAACAGCCCTTCAAGTTGCTCGGGATGTGTTCTCACTAAAATCTGTTTTGTTCTGTTTGCAGACTTTGGTGTTAGCGCGTTTTTGGCCACCGGCGGTGATATTACGAGAAATAAAGTCAGAAAAACTTTTGTGGGCACGCCTTGCTGGATGGCACCAGAAGTTATGGAGCAGGTGAACCGTCTCTTTCCTAGCGTCCTCTTGGCTGATCTGCAGGCGGGCTTTCCTCTTGTCAGCCGTGAGCGTATTTTCTTGACCTGAATATGACTACTTTGCATCTTGTAAGACTTGAAAACCACAGGATTGTCTTAGGTTTACTTTTTACAGCCAGGGTTGGGGTATTCACTGGTGTATTCAGTGTTTGGTACCTTCTTACCCTACACCTTCTTCCTGCCTCGGGTGAGTATGAGACAGCTCAGCCCTGGTATAAAGAATAACCTGCCCCTTCCCTCATGCCTAAATGTCAGGTGGGATATAAGTAGTTGTACGCACATGATACATTTGCACATGCACAGCAAAGTAACGCACTCATCAGCATTTGCAAATATGGGAATTCAAGGTAGTTAATTGCCGCATGTCCGAGTGGGGAGTTACTGCAGTAAAATGGTGTGCAGTTGCGTTTATTCAGCTTTTTAGTTTCTCTTGATTTGTGAATATCCAGACTGTATATATTCAGGAATGCTTGTCTCCCCCTGCTCTTCCTCCTCTGCTCTCTTGGCTTGCTAAAAGATGTCATGCTACTTCCTGTTGAGTGGAGGTCTGTCGTTTTTTGTCCTCCGCTACTTCTAGACTAAACTATAGCGGTAAGCTTTGTCTCTGTGACTACTGATGAAGGCCACCTGCAAACTTTGTTTAACGTAAAATGCTGTTGCCTGTTTCTGAGCAAGATCCACCCACAAAATTGTGTTACAGTCCCAGCAAGGTGTTTTACAGCTAACTACCATTGCCCTGACGTTGAGTGCCACAAGCTTTCTCAAAATTATCCCTAATGGCCTTAAAAACAGTTTAAGAGCAAGCTGGACTCAGGGTTTGCTTTTTGGCATATGCATCAAGCAGAAATACTGCTAACTGTAAATGTCCTTCATTTTTTCTTCCCAAAATGTTTGAAACAAAAATAGTTTGGAACAGCATTGTTTTATTACAATAACAAGCCAGGTTTACTGTTTGCTGACTGTTCACAACAAAATATTTTGAAGTTTGGGAGAAATTTGAATAAGGTCCTTCCCCCTTAGCAAGGAAGGGGAATTCCTGATAGGAAACATTTTCAGAGTTTCCTAAGGGAGACAGTTTTTCTAGGGAAATCAGTTTTGTGAAGGCTGTGAACATCTAAGCTATACAATCTAAGCAATGCAAGTATTAGATGGTAAGTAGATATTTTGGATGCTCCTAAAGAAGTCTTTCAGTGTCTCTTTATATCATCTTGCTGTCTTCCAGCAGGTGTCACTCTGAGCTGTTTTATCTAGTGCAGGGGGGAAAAAAGGGGGTTGCTCTAGGTTAGCCACCTTTATGTGGATGGTACCGTCTCCATTTCATCTGTTTTACTTCAGCATAGTGAAGTTCCTTTGGCCTGCAAATACCTGTTATCCTGCTATTCTGGTTTTGAAAAATGTACTTGCTTTGACTGATTTATGGGAAAAATAGTTGAGGAGGAAAATAAATGGCGTTGTTATAATTTAAGTGTGGATTAGTGACTAATATGTCCTGGATAAAAGTCAAAAAGAACTGCTACAGAAACTTTTGAACTTCCAAATTCTCATTCGCAGGCTGGATTATATGGTTTCACAAATACTAAACAGTTAAAACTCTGGGGAATGGGGAATTACCCAGCGTATAAATCTACTGCCAGATTATCTGAAAGATAAAGCTAAGAACAGTGCCAAAGTTATTCTCAAAAACTAAAAATATAGTGCAAGGAAACTTGAATTTATAAAAACTATAGCATGTTTCCTCCTGTACTGTGTTTTTATAAATGTTGTGAGATGTCAGTGCTTGGTTAGTTAAATTATTTGAAATCCATTCGTAGTTAAGGCGTCTATAAACTGCAGCCCTTGAGGAACCCTTCCAGATGTTTCAGGCCTGTAAAAATGATGCCTACAAAATTTGGGAAATTGGTGGAAGATGCAGGACTCTTACTATAGTAACTTTTAATTCAGTTGTAAAATCATTATATGCAATCGTATGGAAAGGTGTGGAAGGAGGAGGTTGTTTTTGCTTCTCAAAATTCAAGGCCGTTTTAAAGGCAGTTTGGGCAACGCTTTTGGCTTCACGACAGTGTGGGCATCTGTTTAAAGCTTGTTAATTTAGCCGAACACAAGAACCCTACTAGCTCTGGTCTGATTCAGTATTAATTTTTCCCGTAGTCTAGTGAGAAGCGATACAAACAATTCTGTGCAGCCAAAGCACTTTGATTTCTGTAACTCTTGTTGAAGTTAGTACATAGTGTCTCTCCCCTGCAGTCGAGAAGGCGATGCCAAAATATTACCTAATGATAACGAGGAAGTAACTGCCTCGGCATGTGAAATATTTTTTCCTGTGCGTGAGGGGAAGTAAATACTATAAATTTCCCTGAACAAGTCTGTGTTTAATGTCAGCTGGAGAAACTACTATTAATTGGTGCAAAAATACGGTGGAGGGAGATGTTACTCTGCAGCCTGGAATGAGGGGCTTTTTACTGAGCTGGCGTGTGCTTCCCAGTCCTGACGATTCAGGATTGAGCATGTTTGGAGTCGGATCCGTTAAGTGGTTGACTAAGTGCAGTGAGGCAAATGTCCCAAGGGGATAACAGTCCCTCTATTAACTGTGAGAGTTACAGTATGCTGTGTAATGACTCTCTGTGTTGGTGTAGAGGTTGAAGCCTGGTTGAACCCAATGCCCTTTTACGTTCTGTGCTTTGAGAGGCTTATGATCTGGCAATCCCAGCCATGCAGTCCAAAACCATGGTTTTAATCAGACTATGACTACTAATACGCTTTCTGCCTGAAGGTAGAAGGAACTGAGGGGAGAGGGGGGCCAGGTGTTCTTTGCATCTGCACTCAACATTAGGGTGCTGGTCTTTTCAAATCCCTCGTGAGAAATGAGGGGAAGGGATGTGTAATAAGCAAAGGCTGAAGAAAGGGATTGTAGTGCAGGATAGCAAAAGAGGCACATGCTAACACCCTCTACTGTTTTTCAGGTCAGAGGATATGATTTCAAGGCCGACATCTGGAGCTTTGGAATCACCGCTATCGAACTGGCTACGGGGGCAGCTCCTTACCATAAATACCCACCAATGAAGGTGAGCGGTCTTCAGATACTTGCGTTTAAGAAATTATCAGTGTATTCTGTGGGCGTTTCAGAGAATTTGGCTGTTCTCCTTTGTTGAACAGTACAAGTCCTTCTTGACTTGCACTTGTGGATCTTAAATTTGTGTGAAGTCACCTTAAAAAAGGAAAAAAAAAAAAAAACCCACCACTTGATCAGCATTTCCTGAAGCAACAGTGCATAGTTCTTATTTAGATCCTGAGACTTGCCTGGGTCACCATTCACGAGGATGGCGCTGCATGCTTCAGTTCTGAAGCCTCTGAAGGCAGCAGATCTTTCTAGGGCTACAGCTACTGATTCAGAACGTCCTATCTGGCATCTCGTGATACTAGGAGAGGGAGCCGTTTCTTCTCCTGCATGATGATAATCCTCAAAAATCCTGTTACAAGTTTTCCCAAAAGATTTTCTTACTTTAACACTAATATAGTACTGTTAATCACTGAACCTAGGTGGAGGTTTTCTGGGAAATGCCACATCAGTATGAATTGCCTCGGGACCAGCAATGTTAATATTTTGTTGAGGTGGAGGAAACTTTTATTTAAACACTGACATTTCAAAAACCTTTTAAAGTATCTTAAAATATGGATTTCCTCCTGGTGGTGTAGCTAATTTTCCCAATTTTCTGATTCTTGAACCAGGAGCCTCTTCCAACATATATTCTTCTTTCAGGCAGTCTGTGTCTTAGTTAAGAGTCCATCTCATCAGTTGAGATCTGGAGCATCCTACCTTTGAGTGAGCTTTGAGATCTTTCTTACTCCTTGTGAGATCTGATGGGGCCCTGATCTGATGACCTAGAGGTCCCTTCCGACCTCAACCATTCTGTGATTTTTGACTTGCTCATAAAAATGTTGAGCCCTTTCTGTGGCCCTCTTGAAGGCCCCTTTGCTTCTACTCCTGGATGCATACTCTGTCAGATTGAACAGGAGGGAGTGGAAGGCTCTTTCAGAAACCCCTTAGCCTTATGGTTAGACTGCTTACCTGGGATATGAGGTTTATGGGTGCTAAGTCTCTCAATTTTAGGCTTCCCTGGAGCAAGCTTTCCTTTTCTAGAGCGCTTAACTGCTAAAGTGCTACGCAAGGTGAGCATCACCTCTCTAGGACCTGAGCACATCCCTGTCCGTCTCAATTTACAGTGGCATTGGGGAGTTCAGTAGCTCCGAAGTGATGAGAACAGGGCCTTCTATGTATGGCTTTAAATGCCAAGACTTTGCACTAGTTTAACTCTTGTTGGGATGGTATTCGTTTTAAGACTTGCATCAGCTCTGTGCGGAAATTTTGGAACGGCTAAGTAGTTTAGAAATGCAATCAAAGAGAGTACCGTATTAGTGACTGTGGCAAAGCAGTTAGTAGTTCAGGGAAATACTTTGCTGATTTAGGTGTCACTGTTTTCACTGGTACTTCCTTCTGTGCTCTAATTCTTAGTAATGTTTTCCAGTAGCTTCTGGATTGTATTTCAGTAACTTTTGATTATTGTATTCTGAATGCATGAGTTGCAGCTTTGAATATAAAGATCACCTACTTAGTGTCTGGTATTGTCATGTGGTGGAGAGAATTATTAATCTCCACTTGTATTAGATATAGGTTGCGCTACTGCAACCTATGCAAGAGGGCTTTTGCCTTTTATCTATTGAGTGTAATTATATTTCACCGCAGATTAATTTTGTTAGACAGCAAAATGTCCCATCCATTAAATGACCCTCCAAGGAGAGGAAAAAAAGCAGGGAATTCTATGGTAGACTGCTTAATTTCAGCTAGATTGATGGACTGTTGCTGCCCTAAGCAATTTAGCTGTTGGAAGCTATTTAAATGTGCTCTGTGCTGCTTCCTTTTCTAAAAATAGGTTTTCATCTGTAAGTAGGTGACAAGTGAAAATGGAAATGAGTAATTTTCTTCCTTTCCTTCAAAATATCTGAGTGATGCAAAGGAAATAATCAGTTTGGCTTGATGGGTGCTTGTGTTAGAAATGATTTCACCTGCTGTTGCAGTGCTACATGAAAGAGAATCCCTGTATCTTTTTAAGTAGCCCTTCTGCTTTTAGGCTAATTTAATTTCTAGCTAGGAAGTTCTATGTTCTGCTGTGTTTACACCTTTCATCACTCCCAGCTGCCCTGAAAGCGCATCGTGACCTTGCGTTCGGTGGCAGGCGATGTGCTGGGAGGTGTGATAGACAGCAGCGCGGCCTTTCGGGTAGAGGTTAGCCTGTCTCCCTGAGAAGGGAGGAGGTGACTCTCCGGGTCCTGTTGTACAAATCTTGAACCTATCAGCTGACAGTGAGATCGCAGAGGAGTAAAGTTCTTGAAAATAATTTATTTGCACAAGCTTAGCGAGCATGGGTAGCAGAGACCGTGTAATTGCCTTGAGGAACAGGTAACGAGGTGAGCTTTCTCTGAATGGGAGGTGGCAGCCTGAAGTGTGAGTAAAGCTTCAGTCTGTGTTCATACTACCCTCGGAGAGCCGCTGTAATGAAACAGTCCCTATTAATTCTCCTGCTTGGTGAAAACACTTGTTGAAAATACTGTATTCTTGAGATCTGCCTCTAGCGAAAGCCAAGAAAATCTCATTGCCAATAGATGCAATTCTTGTAGGTTTTAATGCTGACACTACAAAATGATCCTCCGTCTTTGGAAACTGGTGTGCAAGATAAGGAGATGCTGAAGAAGTATGGGAAATCATTTAGGAAGATGATTTCATCGTGCCTGCAGAAAGACCCTGAAAAAAGGTAAGAGCTTAACTGCCAACATCAAAATAAACTTGGAAAAAACCCAACTCACCATATTCTGTGCGGCAGCAAAGTTTCTTGGCTGTCCTTATTTTAAGGTTAAATGTCTGGCATTGTGACTGGCTGGGACGCACGTCTTCCTTTCAGGTTAATGAGAACGCATCCCAGCCTGCTACTTGTGTAGTACCATTCTCCCTCCTGCCGCCTCCGGCAGGTGATTGCAGTTCATGTTTTTTTTTTTTTTTCTCTAGTCAAAACAGCTCTGTCTTTGTAAGTCAGAAATCACATGTTGGGCAATATGTATTTACTTGTGGACATTCTTGAACAAATGTTTTCGAATTTGCCACTGCAAAGAAGGCTTTCAGTGTACTTTTGACTTAATAATATCTGCTGTGGGGAGAAATTTATGAAAAACACTGGCAAATTTTACCCAAGGTGTTTTCATCAGCACAAATTGCTTGAGTGACCTGATTCTGCCTTCAGTTTTCCTTGCTTGACTACTCAGTGTTGTTAGAAATTTCCAGCTTGACTACTCAGTGTTGTTAGAAATATCACTAAGGGGGTGGCGCATATGTTGCGGTTCCCAGTATAGCACCGTATCATTATGTTATGGTATCATTCAAAGCTGCATGAGGGTCTAGCTGTCTGTGGCACTGTTTCAAACCACGGCCTGTCCCGTAGGGGAGCTCAGACACGCTTCTGTAGTGGAGAAGCTTTGCGTTTTTTTGCCGGTCTTCAGCAAAGCTGCTTGAGAGAAGTGTTCGTCCTGCATCAAAAATAGTGCTCCTTAAAATGCAAAGCTAAAGGAATGAGCGTTTCTACCAATCAGTTTTATCTTAATTTTCTTTTTTCCTTGCTAAGCAAGCTAATTCTGGAAAGAGAAAAGTCCCTGCATAAAATACTAATAATGAAGACGTTTTTCAGTTCCCTCTTGTGACATATCCTGGAACAAAGGCTTCTCACGCACAGTGAGAGGAGATCTGTCTCTTCTAATAAGCTTTACATCTGAAATACTAATGAATCTAGTTAAGTGCTTGATAAATGCTGATAGCAAGTTTTTTTTTTTCTTTTCCCAGCTTGATACTTTCTCTGTCATTTTTTAAAGCATATCCTATCCCTGCAGGTTAGAGTGTGTGCTGATGAGAATTAAACGTAACATATTCAATCACTGCATGCCCCTTCTCTCTTCTCAAGCACCAGTAACGTTTACTGTAATCATCCTGACTCTGAGAGCAAGAGGTCTGCCCCTAAAGAGCAACTTGCCGAATGAGGTATACTGTGCGGGTGTATGGATTGCCAAAGAGAATGAGAAGTTAGTGCAATCGTTTTTCGTCAGTCCAAGGGCTCCCTTGCTAGAGGTTGGATGACTTTGATAGCATGGTCTGAGGTGAGATAAATCCTGTGACGAATAGCCTTTGTAAGTCGCTAGTCACACTGTGTGACTGTTCAGGCCCGGTGTACAGCTGGGGAAATGCTGTGAGCTGGTGCTTCTTCATATGGGCCTGAGACTTTAGAAAGCCTCTACTAAACTGGCCAAGGGATGTCTTTACTTTTCGATATTTAATAAGTCTAACTTAAAAGGGAAAATAGTTTAGACTTATTCCTTTTCTACCAAGCAGAGATGATCATTGCATTTACATTTAGTAGAGCAAATCACACAAACATAATGAAGTACCTCTGACATGGCTTTTAGTTGCACGCTGCTAGTACTGCACTACTACTGTAGTTGATGATCCTTCACTTCAGTTCTTGACAAATTGCTTCTGTGATCCTCACGCAGGCTGTACAAGATTAGAGCGCAACATCGAAATGAGAATTATTCACTGCTTTTTAACAGAATAGGCTTTGATTGGACTGCATTGTCGTTTAAAAGGCTGGTAGTATAAAATTACTTGCAGTACACTGGCTGGTTTTAGGGGAAGTGTGCAGGAGGAGGTGATGTGCCCGTATGAGATCGGTCGTGTTATTTGCAAGCTGCAGCAATCTGGAAGACTGTTGCGTTTGAAAGACAGCATTTATAACTGCTTTCTCTACATCTGTTCTTATTGACAGACCAACAGCAGCAGAACTCTTAAGACACAAATTTTTCACGAAAGCAAAGGTAAGAAAACACTTCCTAAATTGATCTGTGCAGGGGCTGTGGAGAGGACTTGTCTGAAGTATGATAAGTACGGTGAAAGTTTTATTGGCATGAGTGTAGGATGGCTGTTTCATTTAGGGCCAGCATAGCTGAATGCGTTGAATGGGTCATTGTGAATGGGCAGAAAATGAGACGTCTCTCCTGCGTCTCCTTGTGTATACTGCATTATTTAAAGAGAAAAAGAAATTATCTATAGAAATTCTTGAGCATTTAAAATGTCTTTCAGTGGGTTTAGGGGTTTTATCTTCTCTTGTAATGGTGCCATTCTGGCTGCATGTCCAACCTTAAAGGTCTCTGCTGGCAGTAAATATAACCTACGTTTTAGAAACCTCTGTAGTCAGCCTGTATGCACAGCAATGAATAGGGCCCACTGTGGTGGCTTCCTTAACACTGTTTCACCCTGTACTGCCTCATGGAAAGCGAAGATCCCATGGTACAAGACAGTGGGAAACTCCTATTTCTAGCCTTGATAGGTGGATTGCAGTGGAGTGGCGATAAACAGCATTTATGTACTTACTGCCTGGAGATTAATGTGTGAGGGTTTTTTTTGGGGGGGTGTGGGGGGGAGATGAACAGAAATAGCCAAGGGGAGAATTTATATTTGCATGGGAATGAGGAAGTGTTTCCTGGTCGCTTATTTTTTCGTCTGTGGCATGTTTGTGATCTTAAAATACATAGGTTTTATGGCAGAGCACAGGTTAAACCGTCAAAAAGCTATCTGATACTGCGGATAGCACCATGGCACTACCGGTTAATGAAAGTAGTTTTCAGCTCAGAGATTAAGATGCTTAAATGGAAGTATCCATATTTAGGCATCTGTATAGGAGCTGGGCACCCTATTAAAGTTGACAGAATTTGATAAGTGCAACCAAGAAAGTCCAGAATGCGATCCAGTTTACCAAGTGTAGGAGTTTGCTTAAGGGCAAGTTTAATTGCTGTCTGGGCTCTTGACAGTATTAACTAGGTTTTCCTTGGCCTTAATGGGATTTTAGGCAACTGAACTGTCCACGTCTGCACGGTGAATGCATGCGTGGTGTTCAAAGGGACAAGGAGATGGCTTACGTATTGCTGACCTTTCTCTCCATTTGGTTGATACTGGTTTCAGTTCTTGTTGCACTTCATTGTGGATAAAACCTTCATGCTTTCGTTAAACTGCTGCAGAGTAACATATTAGCATATGTGGTGATAGAAAATTAACATTATGGTAAATGAGGCAATACTTAAACCAGCACCCCAAGCAACATTGTATGCCAGTGAACACTGAGTGTTAAATTACTTTCAGGCTTCAGCCACTGCCAGACCGACAGCTGTAAATTGAAGACAGGAGAGTCCAACTTTAATATGTTTATATTGAGCTACCTATAAATATAATGTGTACTGTATAAAAGTATGTTTAATCTGTGCTGAAAGCTGTATATCAGAATGCTAGCATGTGTCTTGAGGCTTTCCACCCTATGTGCAGGGAACCATCAAGGGGGAGTTGTGGGAGCACTTCACGAGCAGGAGATGGCCTGGCAGCGGGGCTTTCCAGGCGCGCCGGTGTGGGGTGGACGATCCAGCTGGATCCTGGTGCCAACGCTAGGGTGCCAGCAATGTCCTGCTTCTCTGCAGCTCCCAGTCTGAATCTGCAGTCAAGCTGTTTGAAAATGGTATGCTCGGGAGGTTGTATGTCAACCGGAGCAGCTTGCTAAAGAGCAAATTTAGTATAGTAAAACATCATAGCAGGATCACAAGACTTAATCTGTTGTGATCACCACATTCGCTTCCTCTCTAAACATCACATGTACCGTACGTTTCTTGAGCCACACTGTAACTCTGGTTGCCCCAGTTCCTGGGTCTCCTTACTCCTGTGTGTTGGCATTCCTGCATCCTGGCCTGTGTGACATCTGAGACTGCCCTTTGACAGTAGGACAGGCAAAAATGTAGGGGCATTCCCTTGCCCCCCTACCCCCCCGTCCCCCTCAAAAGAAGAAGAAAAAAAGTGGCTAGATCCAGGTGTTGTAGTAGCCACAAATGGGAGGAGGCCAAATGTCTCAGCAGGTTGTCAGATACTGTGATACAGTAAGTCCAGCAACGTTCTGCAGTATATCAGATACACTTTTAAATAACTTCTTGTTGATTCCGTATCGCTTCATTAAGGAAAAGTGCTATTGCTAACTTAAAAAGTATTTAGGATGAAACATAAATTGTGATCCAAAGGAAGAAAGGAGTGCATTTCCTTTTACAGCTCAGTTATTTGCTTAAAAAAATAAAAGGGTCATGCAAAACACTTTCTTTTGGAAAAAGTTTGTGAAACGATTTTTCGTTATCAGAAACACTTAAGGAACCAAAAGGCATTTTTATCAGTGCAAATGTTTGGTGTGTTTTCTTTTGTAGAATAAAGAATTTTTACAAGAGAAGATGTTGCAGAGAGCACCAACAATCACTGAAAGATCCAAAAAGGTACCGAAAACTTCATGGGCTTTGTTAGGTGTAACAGTTGCACTAGTTTCTATGCTTGTGCTCACATTTTTAATGAGCAGTATGCTAACGCAGCATTTTCCGGGTACAGACCTAAACATCCTAATAAAGTCCTCAAACATGCTGGCAGACTGAGTACAAGCTGAGGATGCTCTTGTGCTATTTTTCCTTTAAAGAAAACAAAAAACAAACAAAAACAACCTGTTGAAATTGTCTACTTCATGTAGCTGTTCTGTCTTTGTGGTGAGTAGGTCCGGAGAGTCCCAGGTTCCAGTGGACGCCTTCATAAGACTGAAGATGGTGGCTGGGAATGGAGTGATGATGAACTAGATGAAGAAAGTGAGGAAGGCAGAGCAGCAATTTCACAGCTCAGGGTTGGTTCTCAAACTTGATGATAGCTCTACTCTCTCTTGTTTTCTAACTGCAGTGTATCTAAACATCCCTGGGAAGCTTAGGTTCTTGTTTTAAGTATGGTATGCAGTAAGTTTTGATGATCCCTTCCCTGAAGAGTTTGCAGCTGAACCAGGGAAAGCAGACTGAAGGTTGAAGAAAGTTTGTTTATCTCTGTTCTGTAGTTTTTCTGGGACACAGCTGGTCTCAGTCAGGGATGTTGAGTGTAATTGGGAACACTAACTCAAATGGCGTGCTCCCGGTTCAGAATACTACTAAATCCCTTGAACTAGGATATTCTTTTTGTTTTAGGGGTTTTGATGATACTGACTGTTTGAGATGCTTTCTTCTGGAAGTATCAGGAGAGGTATTGTCCTCCTGCCATCTCCAGGATGGAACTGAAATCTTTGGGCCTACACCTGCAGCTGAAATCTGGAACACGCAAGGCCTAGTGTCGTGCTGTCAGCTACCCTGAAATGTAGTAGTCCTAGGAGAAAGTGTTAAGGCAGCTCTTGTAGCTGTAGCACTTTAACAAAGGATGATGTTGGAACAGTAGGTCTGAATGCAGTTACCTAAATGCAGATGTCTGTTGCCGTTTCAGAGATGCCCCTTGCAGCTGTGACACAAATCTTTGGCATACCTCTGCCTTTATAAGGGCCCAGTAGGGTGCCAGGACACCTTAGACCTAACTGCATATCTCTGTTTAGGTACTCAAATCCAGCCCTGGGTGTCTTTCCTCTGCACTGGTTTTAAGTCATTTTCTTCAACCTGAAGGCTAGGAATGCCTGTGTGCCTACAGCATTTGATCCCTTATAGAGCAGTCTTAATATTTATTGAGCATTTTAGCTCTCTGCACTTGAAGTCTTGAATTCACATTAGAGCAATTGCCGTTTTGCAATTAAAAAAATTCATGAATCGTTCATCTTCCATTACTCAGTAAATCTGTTTAAAGCATGCAGTGTTGTCACGTTTCCCTGGCTGCTTGCATCATCTCTGATTACACATGCACAAGTAAATTAGAACTGATATGATGACTTTGGGTATGTGTTTAAATATGTTTGTGCCTTAATTAGGTAAACCTCTTTTGATGTTTGTTTTATTTCTCTTCTTGTCTGTTCAGGTTTTCCTTAGTTTACCTCTGCTTGCTGTGTATCTGGGTTAGTTGTTAACTGTGAGGCAGGACCAGCGTTTCCATACTTGTCTCTATAGTGTCTAGCACACTGTGATCTTTCAGACAAACCTCTTTTGAATTATTCCATGAGACGTCTGGGTACTCCTGGATATAAGCTTTGTGCCTGAAAGAACAGTGCGAAACTGTGGCCTGCAGATGTGGAGCGTAGCTGTTTTTCTCTGGGAGCAATGCTACGCTTTTCATTTTGCCTGGTAACTGTCAAGTGAAGGCTTAACGCATTGGGATGGGTTTCAGGCTTTGCCTTTCCAGTTGCAGGACTCTCTTTCTTGACACTGTACTTAGGAGCAGTTCCATCACAGTGACTTCCCTTCCTGTCCAGAGGGCTTTTTGCAGCTTGCTCTTATGAGACCTCTTGCTTTCTTTCATGGGAGGCCTCTGGGTAATATGTTACAAATTGGCCTCTTCTGCAGTGGCTGAATTAGTGGCACTGATTAGTGCATAAACTGGCATCCGTGAAGTTAGTGGCCTGATGAGATTTTTGTTCTTCTGTCAAACTCATCCTGTCCTAGACCTATCTTTTAGACTACTGTGCAGAGAAGGAACTTCTTTGGTAATCCCAGCAGAGACGATGACGCCTGTCCATCTCCATGCTATAACATGCTATAACACGCCTGTCCATCTCCATGCTGTAAAGCTCTTTCAAGAGCTTTAACTCTTGAAAGTTAAAGCTGCAGACTCTCTGAATTGCAGGGTTTTTTTGTGATGCTTTCCAGTGATACTGGCAGTCACTTCTAGCTCATGTGAAATAGCTAATGCATGTTATCTTTGTTTTACTGATAAGCAAAGTTTGCTCATATTGCTTTGACTGCACTTTCCCCTCCGTTCCGCTGATCGTCTTTTATGTTGCACTCCTGAACTTGTGTACAACCGTCAGTTTTCTGCTTTCTCATGGAGAGCATAGCATAATGCCGAGTTCAAGGGCAGGGAGAGTAAGCAAGGGGCATTTTCTGTAAAACAGCATGTGTACAGCATGTGTAATTTTCAAGCTTTGATGTGGTTTAAGCAAGTTGGTTTGCAAACTGGTTTCCTAGGTATATGAAAAGAATTTATTTTCCAGAGAAATTCTGCAAGACAGATTTGTACTGCTTATCTTTTTCGGTAAGACTTGGGTAACTTAAAATGGATTTTACCATCTCAATGTGCTTAAAGGCAAGCAATGTGATCTGATCTAAGTGGTCTTCAGGAGTACTTGATTTCGCTGTCAGTTAACAGTTATAGCAGCTCATATATTGTACGCTACTGTGCAGATGCAAACTGCAAGTCCTGAAACATGACAGTATGTTTCTGGGTATTACGATATGATTTGGCTGCCAAGAAACTGTGTGGCTTTGCTTTTATTATGCATCTTAATTGGTACACACAATTTGAAAGTGGTTGCATAGACTTTATATGTTCAGTGTTATTCTGAAAAGTCCTTGCTAGGACAAAAGTGAAACTTATTGACATGCAATGACAAATTTTTTTCTTTGTTTCTAGTCTCCCAGAGTGAAAGAATCTGTACAGAATTCTGAGGTAAGTGATGACTGCAAATGGCTTTCCAACACAATGACTGCTAGTCATTATCACAAGGATATGGGTTTTTTTTAACCCTTTGAAAACAATACTGTGTGAACTAGAAGCTAGTTTATAGCTAAGCTCTACTTGAAAACCTGCCTAGAAAATGAATCTTTGGCTCTTTCATGCCAAGAGGTCTTTCTAAGCAACTGTGGGGAATATCTTTTCAACTTTACTTGCCACGGCGAAAGTCTGTGTGTTTGTAAAATAACCAGTCAGTCACAAGAACAATCTGAACAAAACAAGTCTTCTAACTTCCTTTAAAAAACAAAAATAAAAAAACCCCAAAATTTTGAAATGCCTGTTTCGCTTGGTCTAACCCATTGGTTTGAACCTAAGCTTGGAACTGTGAAGCAAGTCTGTAGTAGTGCATGATAGCAGACAAAGCTTTGATTGCAGTTTATAATCTGCCTTCAGTGCTGGCACTGTCCTATATTTTTTTTACATGAGGAATATTAGTATATCTTTCATTTCAGTGGTAGAAGCTGCTTATCTTGCAGAGACTGTGCTTTCTCTTTCCTTTCCTTATCTATGTGGAAAGGTAAATAGGGCCATCTCCTAGAAATCAGTTTTGGGTTAGGCTGTCCTGTTCTAACTTCATCTGTTTCCAAGGGTTCACTGATTGTAAAAGGAGATCCCAAGTAAACCTGCAGTCAGTTCTGGTTCTGTAATTTTAAGTAAACTCCAAATGGAAACAAAAACTTGAAAATTAAAGTCCCTCTGGGATGAACTTCCCTGTTAAGATGCATCCCTTAATGCATATTGTAATTTGAAGGACTAATATTCCATGTTTTCAGCTTCCAAAGTGAGTTACACTTCCTATCGTTTAGTGCAAGTCAGAAGGCACGCTGAAGAAGTGCTGTCAAACTCTGTTTTTTGGCTGCTATGGCAAAATAGTTTGTCTCTGTTCTGAATAGCTCGAGGGGTAAATAAGGTTTAACTTTCGTTTAACTCTTTTCCCCTGCACCCGAAATTAATTGCATGTGCCTTTTTTGCAAGCAATTAAGCCTAATGCAAAGCAGTCTTGTCTTGCGTTTTGAAGAACTTGTACTCTCTCTGAATTACGTTTCAGTTGAATATCTAGAGTCCTCCGACTCTGACATTTGTTTGAAAACAGATAAATTATCAGCAAATATTTTTATGCTTTGCTATGCTGCGTTCTCTGAAGGGAACTTCAAATCGAAGCAGAGTTGCTGTGGTTTGATTGTCTAGCTACTAGGAAATATCAGTAGGACTTAAGATTTTGAGAAAGAGGGAACTACAGGATACAGCACTCTGTTCCAAGCTAGGATATGGTCTGTGCGCATCCAGCCTTGCTAGCTACAGCATGTAACTTTTGGTCAGGATCTACAGTCATGCTGCTGTGGTGGTTTCTTGTCCTTCCTTACTGATGAGTAAAGCTTGAATTTGCAAGTCAGAAATGGTCCTTGGATATGAGAAAAAATTAAAACTCTTTGAACACAAACTTGGGGATCAGTCTTTAGTGTTTTGGAGGCCGGGGAATGCCTTTGGTGCTGCGCTTAGCCAAATAAATCACTTAGAATTTTAACGGGCACTTTGTGGAAAGCAGTTGCTTGAGTCTGAAGTCCGTTAAATTCATTTTTCCCATTGAAACACCTTTTTGCTTGCAGCTGTTCCCATCAGCTGAGCCCCAAGGTCCTTCACTCAATATTCCAGCACAGACACCTACTCAACTACCTCAGGCCGCAGGACAAGTACCTGCACAACCTCAAGCTGCTGTCCCTCCACCTAGTCAGGCTCCTGCAGCAGCACCGGCAGCAGCCCAGGTGAGATTAACAACTTTTCATATCAGCCTTCAATCTTGCACCTTACCTTTCTGTTCAAGACTGTTACACTAAGGTGAACTAAAACCATGAAAGCTGCTTGTCTGGAGTTGTACTAGCGGTGCTGATTACACAGATGTGAGAGCAAGCCTGGTAGTTTGCAGAAGAGAGGCAGAAAGGGGACTCTCATTTGAGTGTCAACTGCTTGTTCCTGGTGTCTTCGGTGAAGTGTTTACAAACAGGCGCTGACTGTGCCTCTTAGCATCTGAGTCTACCAAATAAGAGTATGGGGAGAAAAGTGAGGAAGAAACAGTAAGATGCAGGTGCTTCAGGCTCCAACAGAGATGCAGGAGGCCTGAATTAAAACTGTTCTTTATTGGTTAAAAATCACAGAGAAGCTCCATCTTTAGGAAGCTGTGAACCTGGTGGTGCTTCCAAACACCTCAGTTTGAGGCAGAGAGGGAAGGATGGACCTTTGAGTGGAAGTACAAGGAATGTAAAAAAGCTTGACAAGTCCCTCTTTAATTTTTATCTGTGCCATCCCAAAGTGTAAGGTATGGATCAAATAGGCAGGCCTTACAAATTCAGGAAAGAACCCCTGACTTGTGTTAAAGGGAGAAGAATGACCAAACCAAATCATCACCAAGATACTTGGAATAGGTCTTGCAGTTGGCTAAAGTAAAGCACTGCAGAGTTTGCCAGACTCCTGAACGATGCTACTTCTTCATAAAAGACGCTAATGTTCATATTTGTTGCTGGGCAGAGGCAGTCGATGTTGGACGGGGCCAAGCTAGTATGATCTGTTGGCAGGCCAAGGGAAAGGGGCTTGGCAGTGTTAGTCAGAAAATTAACTCTTGGGCTTACTCCTTCCTAGGTGTGCTTCATAATTTCTATTTTAAAGGTAGATCACTTCACTGTGTGTGTATCACTTCACTGCGGTCGGCTCATGTTCCTGTTTACAAACCCATTATAGACAGCAAATTAGTCCTTCAACAAAAATAGCGGAGCTGGGGACTGACATATCCTTGGCTACGTTAAAGCTAGTTTTAACGCTTAAATCAAACCGTTTCAAATCTTTTGAAATAGGGCCAGTGATTTAATCCCTGAATTTTGTGCAACTGTTGAAGCAGCAGTAGCACTGAAAGCCAGGAATCTCGGTTCAGTAAATCGACATAGCAGTGTGGTGTCAATGGAAGTGATGGAGGTGTTTTGATTTGCCCTAGTGGAGTATACTGCTCCCTGCCACTGGTGCCCGCTACCTTATTTGTTGGTGGTTTGTCCTAAGGTGATCTGCATATATCATTGTCAGTGTGGTGCTCTTTATAGCTTTCCTCTGGTTCTTGTAGCTTGGTTGATTACTGTTTTGCAGATCTCTGGGCTTTACTGTGGGTCCTTGCTTGTTTTCACTGACCTGGTAATACTTTTGGTTTTAATTCAAACAAGGCTGTGGTCAGTAGTCCTGAGCTGCATCACTAGCACAAGAAGAACAATGGATGAAGTAAAAGGAGTTAATTTTTCTGTCATGAAAAAAAAACAAGTAATCTAGGTGATGATTTAAAAAATATAAAAATATAAAAAAATAAAAAGCATTTGGTTAAGTTTTTGAGGCTGAAAGTATCAGCCTAGAATGCTGTCTGTCTAGTTACTGTAGATTTAAAACCTCTGGATCAGCATGTGCAGTGCAGATGACTTGTGCAATGGAAGAGTGACCAAAACTTTTTTTGCGTTTGTGAAGTCTAATTAACACTTAGCCCTATTCCGAAAGCATCGCAAGCACTATAAAGATGGAAACCTCCTGGATCTTTCTTACTGGAAATCTCCTGCTATGAACAATATAAAATGCTTTGGCTACAGATGCCAATAATTCATCAGAAGTAATTTAGAAGGGAAAATAGGCACCTATAAAATCACTGCTAGATGCTCTCCAAAAAAGCCTCTGATTTCACTAAAATTAATTGAGAATATATGCTAATCTACTGGTTAATTTTTTTCCTAGAAGTTCTTCACATTTGTATGACACTTCCAAAAACAGATGTTTAGGGCAAGGATTAAAACGTAGGATGTCTTGAAACTGTCGTGAGTGCCCCAAAACCCTGATTTTCTGAGGCAAAGCAAACAATCTCTTTACACTTAGCACCTCCTCCGGTGTCCTACTGGTGTGGTGTTTCTCAAACTCAAAAACTTTTTCTCTTTTTTAAAAACAAATGCAGAGAGAACTGCCTGGATAATTACAGTTCAAGGGGAAAGCTCACCTGTTTGATTATCAGTCTGTCTTGTTTTTCGTGGTAGTATCATAATTCCAGTGATGTGTGAAACTTCTGGGATATTTTGTATTTATAATTGATCAAGGTTATCTCTAGTTTTAAGACTAGAGAAAGAGGGTATTAACTTGCCTTAAAATAAACTAATTCTGTTGTAGGCCCCACCTGCCCCTGCTGCAGCCCCGGTACAAGAAGAAACGAAGGTCCCCATCAGCCTTGTACTAAGGTTAAGGTAAGGACGCAGACGATTGACCTATTCTGTGAAAGTGAGCCTTTGTAGAGAAGGACACTTGAAGATTTTTTTAGCACATCCTGCCATCTGCCCTTTGAATTAAAAGGGTTATAGTCATATATTTTTTTTTTTATCAGCTCAGATTTTGTCCAGTTTCCCAAAGCGGGGACCAAGAAAAGCAGTTTTTACCTGTTCCGCCTCTCTGATTTGGCAAGAACTGCAGGTTGAAAGAAACTTTAATATTTAAGCCCTCCTAAAATCCAATAGGATGGGTAGGAAGGAATTAGCCAAGCCCCCTAAAGGGGGTCAGGGATCCTGGCCTTTTGCATCATCTGGCTATTCAGGCATAACTTCATAGCCTTTGGCCAGTTCTGAGGGTGAGGAGCTTTTGCCCCAACTCAAGACGTGGATTCTGGTTTGTGTCATGAGGAATACGGAGAGAAAGGACTGTAAGTGCTCTCTACCATCGTTATACGCATTGACTTTTCTGGTTTAAGGAATCTGTTTCTCATCTCCTTCGACATCTTGATGTTGATAGGCATTGAACTGGGACTTCTGAGCATCATCTCCTCCTAGTCATTCCTGGACAGTTGTGTAACCTCTGTGTGCACCTACAGAGTGAGTTAGTGCTTCCTTCCTCCAAAGGATGTGCTCCAAGGATAAATCTCACTGCTGTGAGTTGCAGAGACAGTGGAACGATGTAGCCTTACACAGAGAGGTAGCCACCATATATAGTGAGCCTCAGCCTGCTCAAGCCCTGTCAAATTGACAGGCTAACTGTTAAGGAGAACCCTGCAAGGCACAAACCCAAGTCAAAGGTTTCTGCTCTTTAAGGAGGAAGGGTGTAGTGATTTCAGTTCTCCTCACAGACTGATTCTTCAGTGACAGAAGACATGTGGACACTGATCAATGAAATGGAGCAGCCTTTTCTATATAAATTTTTTTTCTTTTCACAGGAATTCGAAAAAAGAACTCAATGATATTCGTTTTGAATTTACCCCAGGGAGAGGTGAGCTGATGGGGAACGCCAGAGTGTGAAGGTAGTTTTGGTGAAGGGGGACCCTTTGTTTGGTGTTGCGCAGATATGTGTATGGAAGCACTAAGAGGGTCTGTCCGCAGTGCGTGCAATTGCTTCCTAAAGGCCTTGGGTTTTCTAGAGCTTGCCTTATGGTCAGGCTGATCACGAGTGCTTTGAGCACTGCCGTTCAGAGAACCTTCTAGTAAAGCTGCCATGGCTACAGCTAAGGTACAGCCCTTTGAATTCCAGCTCACTTTGACACGTAGTTCAGAGCTGTCTCAATGCAGTGCTTTAAGCAGTAGTCTAGTTGGCATAAAGAGGAAGCAGGGTATGTGAGGGGGTCTCCTCCCTTGCCCTCTGTGGCTTTTGTCGTGCCTTGAAAACAAGGGTAGCTCAAAAGTGAACGACTGAAGAACATCTCAATGCAGATATTGTAGTTTGCTGGGCTGATGCCCTCCACGTGGAAGGTGTTTCCCTACAGGGTCACTGAACTGCCACTGCGTAGCTAATACAAGTGATGCCCCCCCCCCCCCCCCTTCTAGAGTAGGTGTGCCCCCCTTCCCCCCTCCCTAGAGTAGGTGTACCAGTTTGGAACTTAAGTTAGATACTTAACTTGCAACAGATAGTCCTTTAGGTTGCCTTGCTTACACAATCAAGGAGGCATGCATCTTCAGTAGGCCATACTTAGGCATCTGCCCTGAGTTGGGTGAGTGGACAACCTTCTCCATGGACTTTGAAGGGAGCGTAAGCACCTAAAGTCTTTGAGAAAGCTGAAGACTGCCCATGCAAAGTATAGAGTAGCCTAGGTATTTGTAGGTACAAGGGTAGAAAAGAAGCAGGTTTGGAACTGCACTGTCATGTGACTATTTGATACCTTTTTCAGCTCAGTAGAGACAGCATTTTTTTGGTCAGTGTTAGAAAAAAATTAAGTTTGAGAAGAAAGACTGCACCTAGTGTACACCCTATTATTAATCTGTCTCATGTAAACTTAATATTCTTGCTAGTTGGTTTCTGTGCAATACCATAATCAGCTGGACAATTTCTGTTATGTAGTGACTGGCTCTTGTGTTTCTCCCCAACAGATACTGCTGATGGTGTATCTCAAGAACTCATTTCGGCAGGTCTTGTTGATGGCAGAGATCTGGTAATAGGTAATGACTTATTATTTTTTCTCTGACCATTTTAGTCATTTTTGCATATTTAAAATGACCTGATTTGTGGGTACTAGGACAGTTAATTGCAGCCTTGGCTCTCTACCCCTCTGCGGTGCTACAAAACTGCTGTAAATTCTAGTGGCAGTTCTGTACCAGTATGTTTGGGCCCCCCAGTCCACAAGAATATCATCTGGTTGGAAAGATTATGAAGAAAATGTTCCTTGTAACGCAAAATGAAGCCTAATCAACGCATACGTCTTCTCCCTGAGCTGAAATCCTTAACTTTTCCTGTCTGACGGTATTAGTTAAATTGACCTCATCTGACATATATGCACTGCCAAATTACTGCACAAGCCTGTACTCCTTACAGGTTCTGCGCAAGAGAGGTCTGGGACTGGAATCAGCCAGGCTTTTTATTTTAAGTGTTGGAACCCATTGGTAGGGCTGAGGAAGGAAGCGCGCTGTGCATGTGATGCAGTTGGCCGAAGGCAGCAGCATGTGTTGCTGCGCTTCAAGCATATTTGAATAGCTAGATGACTACCTCCAGCAGGTTTGCTAAATAATTGCATCCTTTTATGCAGCGGGTGAGACTTTTAAGCTGTCAACATTGCCTGCACGTTTCAACTACAGCAAGCAGAACTGTTCCTTAGGTAGTGGCCTCAGCATCTGGAGATGCTGCTAGTGCAAAATTAACTGAATTTCCAGGTGCAGTTGGGCCATTTCTGAATACTACTACTTCCGGGAAAAACTACCTTTGAAAAGGAACCATAGTAACAAGTGGCAGCATTTTCAGTTTAAATGTTTAGATTAAGCAGACTTTGAGTCTAGTTGAGACCAAAACTTTTTTTTTTCTTAGCCCTCTGTTCTTAAATGTTCTAAATTTGCTGCGTAGTAGAAAGAGGCCTTAATGAGTTTGGGATGTTTTTCTCTAGCCTGTCCTAATGTTTGCCCGTTTTTTGTGTGTGTGTGATTTCAGTTGCAGCTAATTTGCAGAAAATTGTGGAAGAGCCCCAAGCAAACAGATCCGTCACTTTCAAACTGGTATTTATTCCTGTTCCCTAATTGAACAAGTTGTCACTTGTGCAAATAAAACACTGCATATAGATGCCTATAATGTTGACTGTAGGCATCTAGTGTATGCACTCTGAATCCTCCCTTCTTTCTCAAAGGTCCACAGTGGTCATCTGACAGCAGGCAATGCAGGCTCCTAGCTTGTGTCCTCTGAGCTGCACTAGGGTTAAATAACTATGTGAGATGGTGTGCTAACCCTGACGTTCCCTTATCTCAGCTAATAGGCATATTAAAATGTTACAGAAGGGTATTTTCTGTGCTTGGAGTGTATACTCACCCAGAAAGGATAGAAATGCTTCAGGGCAGGTAAGTGGACAAAGAAATGCCACTGAACCCTTTCTTGGAGGAGGAGAATGGGGAGGGCCTGGATACCTTGTCTTTGAGAGGAAATGGAAGAAAAGCTAGGAGATGAAGGACTCGTCTGCCTTTGTCATTCAGAGACAGTGAAACTGAGCGTTAATTACAGTGGCAAAGCAAAGGTATAACCAGTTTATTGGTAGGTAAACAAACATGTACCATTATAATTTTTGACCATTTCTGTGGGTAAGGAGAGTTTTTTTTTGTTTCACCCAGGATACCGCACGTAGCCCTAGTTGGAGCAGACATTGGCAAAACTTCAGTCCCAGCCCTTCCTAGCTTAAAAAAAAAAAAAAAAAAAAAAAAAAAGATGATAATAAAACCACAATTTTAACTCTGGATACTGCCACCTGCTGAGTACAGTGCAAAGCTGTCCTGTAACTGCTCCCTCTCCAGACTGTATCAGATGTACATCATTGATGCATAGCATAGTGCACATCAGAGGATGCATCATGTGTGTTGCTATTTGGATCTCTGTTTGTTGTGTTACAGGCATCTGGTGTTGAAGGCTCGGATATTCCTGATGATGGCAAACTTATAGGATTTGCACAGCTCAGCATCAGCTAAACAATGGTCCCAGGAGATGCTTCCCAACTGAGAACCCACATGTGCATATTCGTAATGCTTCTGTTAGCCTAAAAAAACCACTACTGCCAAAGAATTGAACTACAGCCCCTGTCCTAGAAGCTTTAACATTGTTTCCTTAATAGGATCACAAACCTTCCTGAAATTACCGATGGCGTTTACACCTTTTGTAAACAACTCTCATGTTTTTGTATCTGTCATCTCAGACATGCAGATCCAACGCATCACTGCCTGCATGTTCATTTTATTATTGCCTTACTTTAAAGAAAAATACTACTGAGTACGAAGCAGAGGGTTCCACTGCTCTGATGATCTTGCCTAAATGTTTGCTTACATGTGGTTTCATTTTTTTCACTTGCTATTTTTGCACAAGTTTTAATACTGAATGAACCTTTTTTGTTCTTCACCTGCTTCTCTTTCCATCTGAAACACCAATGTGTACATGTTTTTTGGGTCACCTGGAGTGCTGAGAAATCTGCTTTTCTTCAGCTGTATTTTAAAAACTCCACTGGTTTGAATGCTTGCACCTGAGAAAGCAAGCCAAGTCTTAACCCACAGGAGGGAGAGCATTCTTCCCTTGTGTTTGTGTTTTTGAGAAGTTCCTTGACTTTGAGGTGTTAGAAATAAGCTTCCCTTTGTAAACTGCCTTAATTTTATTTTATTTTTTTAACATTTTGGTTCTCTCCACATGAGTGCCAGGCATGGCATGAGGGCTGAACCTCTTAATTTACGTTAAGCAGTCCTTCATCCATACATGTCTCTCATTCTGCATCCTTAGATGTAGTCTGTTCTTAAAGCAGAAGAATGAGGCATTGCTGTCTGGAAACGGATCTTTCAGATGATGCCCTAAGCTGTTGATGGTCAGAGGGAGAGGAATTTGGCGTCACGCAGCGTTTGGAAAATACGCACTTCAAATTGTTCTGGAAACCCGGTCTGTGATGCCTGGCTCCTGTGCGAATCCTCCCTGACGTATTTCCAAGTCCTTTGCAAACTGGTACACGTGGAACCATCCCTGTTGTGTTTTACAGCAATAAAGAACTGCCAGTAGAGCGGTATACTAGGCAAGCGAGCGGCGACCTGTCCCTCCTGCACTGTTTGCTTGGGTTGTCAGCCTTCTCTTCGATCCAAGCCTCGACGTTTGATCAGGATGTCACTGAAACCATGTAACTCATGTTTAGGTGTTGTTTCTATGTGGTGTTTCATTTGACTTTCTACATGAATAATATAAATTATACTTTGCGTTTGATAAGAGACACTTGTAATGCAATATGTGAATAATAAATGGTGTTGGTTTTTTGGTTTTTTTTTTTTTTTTCCCCTACTGTTTCACAGTTGGCCTTTGTAACTGCCGTTGGCTCTGAAACGTTTTCTACACGGAAATTGTAAGCCTGTAAGTTACCACACAGATGGAAACGTGTTTGGTTTCCGTCAGCCACAAACAATGCAGAAACGGAGCGTTAAGATGGAACAACCGGGTTCAAGTAGGACTTTCGTATTTCACAGTCTTCTGACGAGCAGTCTGTATTTATCTATTTTCTCCACGGGCAGCTGTGGAAGCTTCCTGAATTGTGCATGTGCTTTTCCTACCGCCCGTGTTTCTTTAGCCTGTAGCTGGCTATTGGGTAGGTCCCGATGGGGGCTGCCTAGAGCTGGTCGCAGCCCCGTGGCTAGCGAGCGTGAAGGGAAGGGAGAGGAGGAGGAGGAGGAGGAGGAGGGTCTGGGAGCGAGAGCGGCCCCGAGCGCTGAGCAGAAGCTCTCCACTGACGAGGAGGCGAGGGGTGTGCGGTGTCGGGGGGGCTGGCGGTGGCCGGCTTTGGCCGAGCGTGCGTGCGTGCACGCCCGTGCGGCAGCTCTGGCACTTTCTCCCGGTGTCCGATAGCAAGCACTCCCAAGGGCTTGTGCTTCCTGGCTTGGGAAGAGCAGACTGGGATCTAGATTTTCATGCCGCCCAGGGGTGGATAGGGACGTATTGGAAGCGCTCAGGCTACAGAGACCAGCTAGTCTTGGTACAGTATTATTTTTCCTTCTGCCTGCATGCCCTGAGCACCCCGCTGGTCATTTGTGTGCTGGTGCTGAGAAGTGTAGGACTCGAGCGGCTCAGATGAGACAATGGAGTGTCTATTTATATTAAGTGAATCCCCACTTTCCCCAAGCCAGGACTTGGAGAGCCTGAGTTCACACCGACCCAATGCTCCTTAGCTCTTTACGTGAAGAAAATAAGTACGGCAGAAGCAGATGCTATTTGCTATATAGATCTCCAGATGTTCTGGGTAGTGATCCAAAACTTTTACTTGGGATATTACAGTACTAGACAACTTTTTTTTTTCTGGTGGTGTTCCAGTAAGTGCCAATGCTGTTTGTGATTCTTTTCCAGTGTCATTAAGAATTTGGGCGGTGGTGATGTGCAAAATTCTGATTTGTACCTGGAAGCAGGTGGTATTTTTTAAGTTAGTTCCTACTTTAAGGACAATGCTCTGTTAATGAAAAAAGGATCCTTTTCACAACTTCGGTGTATTGTAGATTATAATGAAAGATGTAAAATATTCAGGCTTTTTTCCTTTTTGGACTTTGTATTTTACTGCATGTCTCTAATTTTTAATCAATAAAGAACAAATTGTCCGTTATCTTGTGTTAGGTGTGTTGTTGTAGTGATGCTGAATTGGGTGGTGTTTCTTGGGGATGGGGCCGGAGGGCTTGTCCAAAAGGCGTCTACGCCAGCTGGTGTGAGTCTGCTCTGTGCAGCAGGAGGTTTGACACCCCTCAGGAAGGTGTGGTGGGGAAGGGGTGGGAATGGTCTGCAGGTATCCTGTGTGCAGAGCTAGGACCAGGAGGAGGATGCCTTTTGGATCATACTCAAGGGCTGGTCTCTTGCTGAAACAGTTGTTCCATGCTTTGCAAGCCCTGTGTGGCTGGGTATGAGCTTCCCTTTTCTGAGAACATGTAAGGTTGTCATAGGCTGCCTTTCAAGTGAGATAGTTTATGCTGTGGGAAACATGTGAAGCATCAACAACTCCCCTTCTCTCAATTTCCACAGTATTTTTTTTTTAATGCCTTTAGATCTTATCCGAGGGCATCTCTGAGGTCTCTCCCTACATTTTAAGTGAAGCCAAGACTTTAACAAAATGCATTGAAGGTGGGAAGCAGAGCTGAGGCATATCCACCTACCACATTATCCTGGTGACTCTTCACTCTAGTTGGGCTGTTCATCTTTGTGAGCAGCAATATCGCTGTCTGCATCATGCTTGTGTGCCAGCAGTTCTGCAGTGGGCTGTGAGAACAGGAAGGGGCCTGGAGTGAAAGGCGTTGAGTGTGCGGGTGACAGGATTCTTGGCAGACTATCAATAAACCTCTTATCACAGAATGAAAACTTCTGTGACCTGGTACTGAGCAGTTGTCATCATCATGATGTCAGTCTTTCCTCACAGAGCCAGGAACCTTTAACCTGAGTGAAGGTAACTTCCAAGGTTAGTACGTGGAATGGGAAGGGCTGTTTGGGGTCATTGAGCCTGGTGCGCCGTGCCTATGAGACAACTTCTTAGCAGTCTCTCCAGTAATTGGCTAAGCCATGTTTAAGAAGCCCCAGAGAATTATATCACTCTCTTGTCTCCAGTCCTTTGCAAGATGGTTTTTGTAGCTGCCTTACACCAGTGCCTCGTGGTCCTCGGCAGGTGACCGATCTGTCCCAGTTATTCCTCTCCTTGGACATTCCCCTTTATGGGTGCTTACCATGAGGTGTCTCACGCTTGCATTTTGTCTATATTCTGCCTTAGGTTGTCCTATCTGTCCCTAATGTTGGTTAAACTCAATAAAAAGATTTGCAGTGTCAATGCTTTCTGCCTTTTGATATGGAAACAACCTGATCTTCCTTACCTCAGTGCATTAAACTGCAGGAGGTTATTATTTTTTCCTAGAGTTTGTCTCCATCCTTGAGCCTGTCAACCTCCTCCTCATTGAAAATCAATTGAAAGATTTGCCAAGTGATTACTCGTTAATCCTTTGTCTTTAGCCTTGCTACCCTTTTTCTTTCCTCCTCCTCTTTTACATGGACTTATTTGAAGAACCTGTTGCTCTTTGCTCATATCCTTTAAGAGGAAAGTCATCATGACTTTGGTCACTTATTTTGTCCCTGTGTGCTCAGCAGGGTGTTTTAGGGTTTGAGAAATACATGGATAAAACAAAGATGTCCAGTGCATTGCTGATGTTACCCTTCCACCCCCCACCCCCACCCCAAAGGGCACTAGCTCGCCCTCTTGCTCAATCTTTCTTTCCTTTGATTTTCCCTGCTCATCTTACTACTTTATGATCACAGTCTCACAGATTTCTCTCCTCCCAAGTGATGGGTTTGCAAATAGAAAATAACTTCCCCTGGAGGGTGTGCAGCTTGTGGAATTTCTGTTTCACTTAATGGGAACACACTGTGAGAAGAAATCCAAACACAGTGCCCTGCTCTTTCTTCAAATTTACATATTTTTTGCGGCTGCCTGTGGCTGCCTAGAGCTGCGGGGCTTATTTTGGACTTAAATACTGGTTGAAGCCCCTGTCTCTTCGTAGACCCTGCTGACAGCCTACCTGGAGACAATGCTCATCCTGTGCTTTCGCTCTGGCACACGGGCTCTGCCTAGAAGTGCAGTAGATGGATTCTTCCTGATCTTTCCTCAGGCCTTGGAGATGTATCATGGGCACATGGGCAGGTCCTCAAGAGCCCCTTGAGGCCTCAGCCTACCTGCTGGGGGGTGTGAATCCGACCTGATTAACCACTGCTGCCTCCTCCCCTGTTGTTGGAAACCTCCAGCAAGGGGTTTCCGCTCTTTCTCTTGGTTGTTGGTCCAGGTGTCCTCCCTGCTCCTGTAAATGTGGTGCCAGCTCTGTCTCCTGTGCTCCACGTTGGTCTTTCCAATGCCAGGCAGAGCAGAACACCTTCCTCCCAGGTCCATGTTTTACCAATCATGAAATACATAGTAAGAAAGGCCAATGTGCTACTGAGTAACCCCTGAAGAAAAGAAGCACCAGTTTCCCCTGCTGACCTTTCCTTAACAGATTTCTTTGCTTTTCTGGTCATATGATCTCCTCCTCCCACCTCCCTCCTGTCCCAGGCTTTGCTTGGCTATGCAAATTTCTCTGTGATTTTTGTTCTGTGGCCAGAGGCTATTCCACGCTTTTCTCATCGTTATTGCTTGAGTGCCTCACTGCACTGTTTCTCCTGAAAGCTGTAGCTACTCTTACTCCTGGCAGCATTGTGCCAGTCCTCTGGCTCCTCCTTGTCCAGATCCAACAGTGCTGTGACTGACCCTCCTGGATTGTTCCCATTTAAACCATGTCAGAAGAGAGCAGATGGTGCTGCTTTGTGCTCTGAACTCCTTCTAGGCCAGAGCCAAGAGACAGCCAGGGCAGAAAGCTGAATCAGGACTGGAAAAGGCTCTTGAGCTCCTGTTTTTATCGAAGTTCAGCCTGTCCGGTTTCCTGCCTGTGGGGTAGAGCCCATGATGAACCTGGGCACCTTGATTTCATCTGCCATCTGAGCTTGCCAATTAAGTTAGAATCAATTTGTGTCAGCCAGCATCTCTGCCTGCTTGAAGGTCTGCCTGCGTAACGCCATCTTTGGTATGCATTGCCTGCATCTGCTAAGCAGGGCTTATTTTGAGGGCAGCATCTACCCTCAGCTGCATCAGCATGGGCACCACCCGCCCAGGAGCTGGGGTGTCTGTGAGTTTCCTCTGGGGAAGGGCTTGCCCCATTCTGGTGAACCCATGTGGGGCAGCCAGGGTCTGATTTCCATTATGCTTCTGTACAAATAGTCTTTGATGCCTGATCGTTGGTCTCTCCCCTCCCATGTGCTGAATGTACAAACAAAAACTATCTTTTCCTGGAGCGTATGTGCCCGTGTTTCCTCAATGCTTTCCGAGGGTTGCAAGTTTGGAATTTGTGTCTATCCTAATGAGAACACAGAGTACAGATCCCAGCCTGAACGCTCTGCACCTTACTCTTCCCTCCGATCTGAGGGCAGGAGAAGGAGCATCTGAGTTGCTTTTGGGCACCTTCTGGAGGCTTTACGGCCTCATGGAGCCTCACCTGAGATCCCAAAGGGATGCCAGGCTGTTCCCATTTCTGGGATGAGCTGAACAGAAATGGTCTGAGCCTCATGTTTTCAAAGGTCATTTTAGTGCATGGAAGCATTTGAACTGAGATTTGCAAAATCTGCTTTGAGCAGCACTGGCCTGTGCCAGAGATATTTCTGCCACCTGCAAGACAGTGCCTACATGCCTTCCCCAGATCTTTCCTGCATATTGCCCTCCACCAGCCTACGGAGTAGCCCAGAATTCGTGTGAAGGGCAGATGTCCTGTACATGGCTTGTTTGTGGTTGCACAGGGAAGCTGCAAAAGAGGAAGGAAATGGAGTTTCCCTTGTCATAGGTTGTAGCCAACTGGCTGGCCACCCTTCCTTGTCTCCTGCTCTGCTCACCCATTAGCATCACCCCATTTATTCTCCTGGACTTTTCCCAGCTCTGCGTCACGCTGCACTGACTTGGCCCCTCTGAAGCTTGCTTGCCCAAGCAGTGGAGCTGACGGGGACATGCAGTTGTTTCAGCACTTCAGCAAATCCAGCAAATACTTCGAAAAAGAGTCTTTTCCCAAGTCAATGACACCCAGTCCTGGCAGAAAGGCAATCCAGGTCTCCTGAATCGGGGGGTCCTCTGCCGTACCCATTAGCATACACTGTGTGTTACTGGGTGGCACAGAGATTATTAATATTACACAGTGTACTTATGATGGGTAAAACACCAGGCATAAAGTCTATCCTAACAAAAAACCACGTATTTGCTGAGGCTGCCTACGTCTGCAGAGCTTATCTTGGGTTTAAATATTAATTCCAGCCCCCAGGAAAGTCTCTCCCAGCACTGTCCTGCTCCAGACAAAGCTGACGATGTCAGGCACTGGAGAACTTTTAAAAGTGGCTGGTGATTTTGGACCATTTCAGAAATGGCTGGTTGTGCTAACCTCCCTTCCGTGCCTCAGTGTATCTTTCCACCAGTTTTGCCAACTTTTTATGGTCCCAGATGTGCCTCATCACTGCGATACCAGCTGGATCCAGGCAGTTGGCCCCAACCTGACTGAGGACGAGCAGCTGAACCTCACTGTCCCCCGGGATGCAAATGGGGCGTATGAGCAGTGCTCCATGTATTCACCTGTGGACTGGGACCTCAACTCCATCATGGTTTATGGCCTGAATGCCACACAGAAGTGCAGCAACGGCTGGGTATATCCTGCAGACCATGAGGTGACTCTGGTCACTCAGGTTTGTAGCATTCTTTGGTTTCTAATTGCTTTCTTTGTGCTGTAGTAAATGATATTTTGCAGGCTGGGGTGTCCCGAGCTCCTGCCAGACCTGCATGGAGATGATGCTTATGCTGGACTTTGGCTTCAGTGCACAGGCTCTCCCTGGAAGTGCAGCAGATGGATTCCTTCTGATCTTTCCTCAGGCCTTGGAGATGTATGTCACGGACACATGGGTTGGGCAGGTCCTCAAGAGGCCATCTCAACCTACCTGCTGGGGGGTGTGAATCCGACCTGATTAGCCACTGCTGCCTCCTCCTCTGTTGTTGGAAACCTCCAGCAAGGGGTTTCCGCTCTTTCTCTCGGTTGTTGGTCCAGGCCCCAGGTGTCCTCCCTGCTCCTGTAAATGTGGTGCCAGCTCTGTCTCCTGTGCTCCACGTTGGTCTTTCCAATGCCAGGCAGGCAGAACATCCAGGGTACCAGTTCATCTGCATCAGGGTTGAGATTATTTTGTGTCCAAGGAAGCTTCCCATGCAGGCAGACATCAAGAAATGCTCTGGCTTAAAGGATTGTCTCTCTCCCTTGACTGGAATTCACTGCCTTTCTCTGCCTGTGCCAAATGACTCAAATGTATCTCCTCTTAGACCAGGTCACTGGCTGAGAAGTGACCCCAGCTAGGATATTTGCTTCCTCTTCCTCTTGGACCTTTTGAGACAGCCCGTGACCAATTTGTGGGGAGGAGGTGGCTTACGGTCCCCCTCCTCTCTATTGCACTGGTTGGGGGTGCAGTTCTGCAATGGTGAAGAGTTAGAGGGCACCTTCCCCAGGAGGTGTTTTGGGAGAAAAATAGTTTCTTCTTGCAAGAAATCAAGGGCAAATGGGACCTGGGTGTGACAGGAGATGGGGCAGGGTATTTGCAGGATCTGGGCTTCAGCACTAACTCTCATTGATAAGAGTCAGGAGACCATCATTTATGGTGCTTCTCATCTCCTTAGCTCTTGCTTGTCAGATCCCTTTCTACAGACTTTGTTCTGGTTGCTGGCTCAGGACCTTCCCAATGTGAGGTTGGGAAGGAGAGGGAAATGCCCTCTTGTCAAAGGGCAGGGTTTGGGCCCCTGATGCCTGCAGCCCCATGGCCAGAACTTCGGGTTGCAGCACAGGCAGTTGGGGTCACTGACACTGGGGCTGTGCTGATTGTTTTGGTGCTCCCTGCGAGGCCCCCATTGCAACAGGAGCTGCCTCACCTCTCCTTGCCTCATGCCTCCTTGCCTCAGGGGGCATGGCCAGCCTTGGCTCTGCCATCCCTCCGTACCTCAGATGGTCCTAGCCCTGGCTTTGGCTCTGGCTTTCCCTGGCCAGTTTCCTTGGCAATGGGGAGGTCCCAGGACATGAACCCAGGTCTCTACCAAGGGGTGAGGTTGAGAGGTTCTGACCTGAATGTGGACACTATTGCAAAGGGAGAGGTTGCATTTTACTTCGTCAGAGGACACCAGTACCACGTCCTCATGGGCGGTGAGCTGTTAAAGCCCCTGCAGCCACTGCAAGAGCAGCTTACTTCTGCCCCTGTTATGGGCAGGACTTGCCAATGATACCTGCATACAGCAGCTGGTTTTAGACCCCTCAGTGCACATGTAGATCAACAGGGCACAGCTCTTCCCTCTCTGCATGGTGGTAGGAGGCCAAAGAAGAACTGACAGCAGCTCCTACATCTCACATCCAGGAAGCACTACGAAGAGGAAGGGGGCTAGAGCCCTGTGGTGCCCTATGGTTAATTCCTGGTGTCCATCATAGAGTCTCTGTTCCCCTAATGCACCCATAGCCTCCAAAGTGTGCAGGGTGTCCTCCTTCGCAGGGCTGAAGGAGGGCATGAAGTGTGAGGTGGTGGCTTTGTGTCAGCCTCAGCAGCAGTGGGGTGCAGAGCATGAGGTGCCTTGTGATGAACTTCTCTTTGGCTTGTGTTTTGTGATGAACTTCTCTTTGGCTTGTGTTGTCCCAGTCCCTTGGATGGGATCCTAATCTCCTGGGGAAATGCTTTGGTGCAGATCACAAGGGTGTAGATGCATGGAAGAACAAAGCCCAGGGAGTAGCTGATGGCTTTTTTGGGGGCAGAGAGTGAGAGCTGACCCACGGGTGGCACACAGAGCAGAGTGGCCACTGGAGCTGCAGTACATCCTCCTCCCCTGCTATACGACATGAGTCCCACGTGCTCAGCCTCTAATGAGCCACGTCAGCCCTGCGGGGTGCTTAGCCCCACGATCTGGATGTTCAGCTTTGGGGTGATCCAGGGCGGGGAGCAGCTCAGGAGGTGTCTATGGGCACGTGTCAGCAGGCAAGCAGCAGTTCTAAGCACCACGGGGACCTGCCAGGGACTGCAGTGGAAGGCCATGGCAGAGCAGGGACCCAGCCCCGGGCTCCTGAACCACTTTCCTCAGCTCAGCCTCCTGTTTCCTCCTCTAATGCCTGGGTGCAACTCCAGAACCCAGGTCCAAGCCCTCCTCTGGGTGGTCATAGTCTCTCGTCTCTGACAAAGATCTCAAGCGCTGCAGCACGGCTGCCTTCAGGAGGCTTGGGGAGACGTGCCAGGCTGAAACAAGATGAGCCAAGATGAGCTGCCCTCACACTGTCCCCGAGAGTGGCAGCGCTCTGGCACCTTTGCTCTTGCAAACCACTTGGCCTGGGAGATAAGGGAGGGAGTTACAAATGGCAAAGTGCATCTCAGAGGATGCCAGCAGGCTGTTGATTGGGCTGATGGGAAATATGCTGATAGAAGTGCACATTTTATCACATCTGATTAGAGGGTTAGTGATTACAAAGTTTAAACATTAATTTGTCCATTTAAAACATTTTTGTTCATTTAAGCATTGTGTTCTGGTACAGACTGATCATAGGAGCTGTCACCATGTCTGGGTTTGGAGACATCATAAGTGCTCTGGGGGAGTTTGGGCTATTTCAGAAATGGCTGGTAGTGCTGCTCTCCCTCCCCGTCCTTTTGACTGCTTTCCATATGCTTGGCCAAGTGTTCATGTCAGTGGACGTGCCCCATTACTGCAACACCAGCTGGATCCGGGCGGTCGACCCCAACCTGACTGAGGACGAGCAGCTGAACCTCACTGTCCCCTGGAGCACGAGTGGGGCATACGAACAGTGCTCCACATATTCACCTGTGGACTGGGACCTTGGGCCTTGGACCTTGGACCTTTAGGCCATCGTGGTGTATGGCCTAAATGCCACGCAGAACTGCAGCAACGTCTGGGTGTACCCCTCTGCACAAATGCCATCCCTGCTGACCGAGGTCTGTAATTGCCTTCTGACGCTCTGGGGACCTGGAAGCGATAGGCCACCCAAATGGCCACCCTGTCCTGTACTTTAGTCTGTGCCATTGACAGCCGTAGGGTGGCCAGGCTGAGATTTACCTCAGCCATATTTTGGAGACCTTGGCTCCATCTCCCATTGCCCAGATGTGGCCCCCCCAGGAGGTTGTATGCAAGCAGGCCAAGACACATATAGATGCCAAGCAGGGCCACAGGCCTAGCCGGTGAGTCCAATGTGTGCTCTGCACACCATCTCCCCCTATGCCAGCATCCAGGCCCTTGGTGCACCAAGTGTGGAGGAACCTTGTGGATGTCCCTGCTCCAGCCACCGCTCTGCAGCCTGGAGGTACCATTCCAGCTTGTCCGTCCCTGAGTACCACTTTGTGCTTCAGACACCCTGGCTGGGGGCTGAGGGGAGGGTCAGTGCTTGATTTCAGCTCCTATGCGGTGGCGGGTACTGTCAGAATGTGTGACTGTGTGATGATGACCTCAGCATCTCAGTGCAGTGACTGCAGCTCAGGGCTGTCTCAAGCAGCCTGGGTTCCTCATTGCTGTGCACTTTGTGTGGAGGTACCAAGTTTGACAAGGAGAGGAGATCTTGCAAAGCCACCCACTTGGGGGTTACCAGAAACCTCAGCAACGCCAACAAGCTCCACCGAGTAGTGCTAAATTGTACTTTATTTCAGCGCTTTGTCATCTCTGTAAATTTCCTATATAGCCTCTTCCCTGGGAATCTTTTCCTATAGATGCTTTCGAGATGCAGGCAGCTACAGAACAGCTTTCCAACACAAACCACTTGGCCTGGGAAGTAGTGCTTCATATATTCTTTTCCTCCTGGAAGGGAAGGCAATCACTTAAAACAAAACAAAACAAAACAAAACAAAACAAACAGGGACACCAGCACCCCTAGTGATGGCTGGAACTGAACTAAGTGATGTGAAGAGGACTGCAGATTTTGTCCCAAGAACAGCATCTTCTTTGGCAATATCACTGCACTGAAACCTGAATTTTCCTCTTGAAAACCAGAGAAGTAAACAGCAAATGTGGCCGTTTGGCAGAAAAATATCTTGTCAGGATGAAATTTCCCACCCTGATGGGGAAAGCCAGCAAAAGCCAACTTTTCTGAGCAGTAAGAGCAGGCAAAGGAGAACGCGCTGTCTCTGTGCCTCAGCCTGCCAATAGACCTCAGTGCGCATCTGCACTTTTCCTCCAGAATGGAAACTGCCCCTGGAGGCTCCCCAATGCAACACTGCTGCATGAGAGAGATCACACAGACAGACGTCTCTGCTCTGGCCATGCCGAGGGCTTCCAGTAAAGATCTTCCTTTCCTGTTGTTTCCAGCCTAGTTCTTCCCACATCACCTTCCTTCAGGGAGAGGTTTATCTCCCAAGGGCCCTGGCTGGCAGTGGTCTTTCTGGGTCCTCCAGAGATCTTCAGGGCTGAGACAAGATGTCCCGTGGCCCCTGTGGATGAGCAAAGGCTGTATCTCTACCGGCATCCCTGACTCCTCAGGATCTCTGATCTGCTCTTGTCCTTCCTCCTTCCTCCCTTCTCCTTCCTTCCCTCTGTCCCTACCCCCAGCTTCAATCTTTCTCATGGGTACCTTCCTCTGACCTGCACCAGATGGGAGACTCCAACATCCATTGTTTCCAGGAGCTCCATGTTGTCTCTGGAATCCATTTTACCACCAAGTCAGGAGCTTCTCCAGGAGGCTCCTCGGTAGCCATCTGTTTCCAGATGAATTTCCATGTCTAAAGATGTCACACTCACACATTCATGGACCAGCTGCACATTTGTGTGACTACAGTAAGGGCAGACAGGAGCTAGTACTGGGAGGACACTCTGTTATCACGGGCTGGCATCAGAGCTCAGACAGTCAGGACTCAGCTGCACGTGCAGCAGCTCATCATTTGGAGCAGGACAATAGTGTTTCCTGCTATGAGAACAGCTTGGCGCAAACATCCCCAAACTGGCTGCCAAGTCATGCTCATCTCGGGTGCTGGGAGAGCCTGGAGGCTGGGGGCTTGGCTGTGCCCCTCAGCACTTTGGGCATGTTTCCTATCCTACACTGACTTTCTGCTGCTGAAATGAAAAAAAACAAGGTCAAAGCCAGCTAAAGTCTGCCTGGGCTGGACTCCAGACACCACAGGTACAACCTGTGTCTCTGCTGAAATACAATGTCCCACTCTGTGCAGCCGCTTAATGTTGCTTATGGATTTCTGAGTCTGAGTGGAAAGACTGGAGCCACAAAATGAGTCCATAGTAAAAAAGAACTGCATTTTTCCACTGTGCCTCAGGCTTTTAAGGGCAGCAAAATAACACAGTCCTTTCCGTCTTCCCTTTGCATTTCAGTAGTAAAAGAGAGGAAGGAAGAAAAGTCAGAGAGCAAACTGTGTTGGTATTTCTAAGGAAGGTTTGGGCAAAGAAATAGTCACTGCCCTTTTTGACACCTCAGCAATAAGGTTTCCAATGTGTCAGCAGAGAGCAGATTTAAACATCCCTTCTTGGTGCCCTGATCACTGCATGGGAAAACACTCCTTAAAGCAGGCCATGTGGGCTGGAGGCTGAGTGGCTGAAAGGCTAACTGCAGCCATGAGCTTGGGAAACCACCTGAGAGAGGACATACCTCTCCTGACCTCCTTCTTGCACCCTTCCCCGCCTCTCTCAACACCTGGCTGTGGGGACAGAGGCCTGAGCCAGACTAGTGCCAGGAAGGGAGCAAGGTGCTGGGACTCTTATCCTGAATTCCCATTTAAAGCAAAACTTCCCAACCAGGAGGTTATCTCGGAGGAACCTGCTCTGGAGGGGAGTCCTGCAAGTCCCAGCACTCAGAGAGGGGCCCCACAGTGAGGAGCCGGACAGAGGTCCAGTAGGCCTGTCCTGCCTCTGGCTTGTGCTGTTCATGCACATGATGGAGATGCATCCTTGGGGGTGGGATCTCCACACCCCAGGTTTGAGCAAGGACCTGGGAACTAAATCCTGTGTGCGTGTGGGGACAGCAGTGCTGCCCATCCTGATAAAGCAGTTGCCCAGCTGGGGCCTGTCGAGAGCAAAAGCAGCTGTGTTTCCTTCCTCCAGTTTGACCTTGTGTGCGACAGGAAGGATCTGAATGACATCTCCCAGGCTGTTTACATGCTGGGGCTTCTCCTGGGAGCCATGATCTTTGGGCCGCTGAGTGACAGGTGAGGAGACACAACAACCTGCCTGGAGTTACTGCCCAGCATCCAGGGATAAACCAGCATAAAGTTCAAGATGTGTCCATGCACTGAGCATGAAACATCCGCTCCATGGGTCTTGATCCCCTTGCCTGATTGAGAGCATCTTGTGACATCCGAGAGGTATATGGATGTCTGAGAGGTGACAGGAGAGGGAGACAGGTACGACCCTTGGGGGCTTCTTAAGGAATCACAGGTTGAGCCTCAGCAGGTGTCTCAGATACCCTGGGGTGTCTCCAGAGGTCCCAGAGATCTCCTTTTGGGCACAGAGTTGGACCCAAGTTCAGCTTAGTCAACCAGGCCAGGTGCCCCCTCCTTCCTGTGGCTCTGCTCAGCTCACCGTGATCCTGAGCAAAGTGCTCAGCTCCTGTGAGAGACACAGCCCCATGGCAGGGCTCACAAGGCAGAAGAACACAGCTTGTGTACAGGGTGCTTCACATGTGAACTGGGAGCACAGTCCTTTTCAGGCTGATCCTCAGGGACCTCAAGGGAGAGGACACAGAGTCTCTTCAAAGGTAGCTTGCTTTAGCAGCATCTCCTTTGCCAGCACAGCATCTGGTCAGAAGGTGCGATGCCGTTCTTCCTGCCTGTTCCTTTCTGGGGTGCTTTTAGAAGCTTTCTTCACCCAGAGTCTGGATTTCCTTAGGTGTGAGTGGTCCCCAAATCAGTATGTATCCCATTGATCTCTTCGCCATGCTCATGGGATCTCTCCACATGCCATCTGTGTCTTCTCTCTTCCTCCACAGGATGGGTCGCCGGCCTGTCATTCTGATCTCCATCCTCATCCAGGGTTTATTTGGTGTTGGAATTGCCTTTGTGCCGCATTTCTATGTATACATGGCCTTCAGGTGTGTCGTGGGAGCTTCTGTGTCAGGGATAACCATGACGATATTGGCCTTAGGTGAGTAGGATGTCCTTGCTCTGAGGCAGGAAGATGTGGTCTCTCAAGATGCAATAGAAAAAGGGACATAAAAGTTCATCCTGCGTGTATTGCAAAACTCCCTCCCAAATGAACAGCTCTGCAGTGGGCCTGTTCCCCCTCTCCCAGGAAAGGCAAATTAGGGAAGCCAACCCTGCAAAACTGGTATGAAGCTGAGTGCAGCGAGACCGCATCTCAGTGAGAAGATGGCCTTAGACTTCAAACAGAAGTTCTAAGTGGCTGCTAGCAGGTGACACAGCCCTGGTGAACTGGGTTGTGGGGCCAGGACTGGAGCCCCCTTAGCAGGGGTTGCTGTCAGCCCTTGACTGGAACATGCACGGCTTGTTTCTGTGTGCAGAGCTTACTGTCAGCAGTTCCACCATTTTGCTGGGCCATTTCAAATGCTGTCTGGGTTAAGGCAGACGAAACCCAGCTGCAACATCCCTACTTGCAGTTCTCTGCTGCTGTGTCACTTTGCTCCTTTTCACTGGCAGGTCTCAATGACTCTTTCAACTGAAGTATGCAGCAATGAGAAGGTTTTATGCCCATTTCTCAAATGGGTACTTTGTGGCACTGAAGTATCTCGTGAAATGGGACTTGAAGGTTTATGGGCAAACCTTGAGTCACCTCTGAAAGTCCTGACCTCAGGCTTTGTGGAGACCAGGGACCCCCAGAACCCCTCACTGAACGTGCAATGACCGAGGCCTTCCAAGGGACAAGTAATTTTATAATATGAGCAGGACAGTCACTGTGATACGTCTCAGTGGCTCCTGAAGTGGGTTTATTCAGAGGGTGATGCAGAAGGGTGGGGACAGGTCTGTCTTTGAACTGCCCTTTGGCACTTCTGCCTCTCCCCAGTGCAGAGTGAGAGCCATGGATAGTCTCTCTCCTATGCCAGTGCTCAGATGGGGGCAATGTAAGCACTTCTTACTGCTCCACCTCAGGTTATTAATGTAAGGAGAGAGCCCAGTGGCTCTGGGATGCAACTGGCTTGGGCCCCAGCAAGGGATTTTGTGAACACTGATAGCAGAGGGGTGAGGTACATTAGCTTCACGTCCCTCTGAAAAGGTCCATGCTAGTGTGCATAACCCTGCGTTGGCTGTCAGAACAGACCAAGTCTCCAGAGAGGTGCAGCAGCTCACACAATGCTGATGATAATTCAGATGTGTGTCCGACACCAGAGTTCTGACGACTGATTTCTTCTCCTGACCTACTAGAGAGCTCTTTCCAAGGGGAGCATGCTGTTTGGATGAGGGGAAACCATTCACACTGATGGCCCTAAATCTTTGTTCTTTTCAGCTACAGAATGGGTTGGTGTCTCCTACCGGCCCCACGCAGTGCTTATTTCTCACTGCTGTTTTGCCATCGGACAGATGCTTTTGGCTGGCTTGAGTTATGGTATTCGCAACTGGAGACTGTTAGAGATTGCAGGATCTGTTCCAATATTTGCCCTTTTCTTCTACTTCTGGTAAGTGGGAGGAGGCAGAGAGCTCCTTGCAAACATGACAGTGGTGGGTGCGAGGGTTGGCAGCCAGGAGGCAGCAGCTCAGAACCATCTTGGTTGCGTCTGCCCCATTATAATGCAGATGCTGGAAGGGCTTCTGCTGAGCTCAGATCATCTCCCTGAGGCACTGACTGCTGACATCAGAAGCTGCTTTAGTTCATGCCTTTCAGTGTGCACTTTATGGCCTCAAGTTAGGCCTGGCAAGCCTGACCTGAAGAAGTATTTAGACCTCCTCAGTCACAAGTGATGCATGTTGCTTGCTGGAAGTGGTCACAGGGAGATGGGCTTTGAGGATGTTTGGCAGGCTGTGGTGGCATCTTCTGATTTCACTTCCTTGGCAGGGTCCTACCAGAATCGGCTCGATGGCTGATGACAAAAGGGAGAGTCGAAGAAGCTAAGAAGGTCCTTCAGAAGGCAGCATCCATCAACAAGCGCACCATCCCGCCAGGGCTCCTTGAGCAGGTACCAACAGTGGCATGGGGAACTGCTTGTTCTCCTGAGAGACTTGCACCTGCACTTGGTTCCCAAGTGCAGCACGTTTAAGTCGAGTCAGTAAAGGTTCAGGAAAGATGGGGTTCTGGAACCAGAATAGGTCTATAGCAATTCCTGGAGCTGAGTTCATTTGGCAATCATCTTCTCATGTGTCTTGGGGATTAATTGGGGATGGGATGTGGGTAACTCCAGCTGCAGCTGAACTTTAGGGAGAATACAAGACCAGGGAAGAGGCTTGTGGTAGTCCCAATCTCTCTATTGTCCACCTTGGGGTAGGCAGGGGACCTATATGCTTCCCTGGCGTTTCAGCAGTGAGGGCTGCACCAATGTCAAGGAGGAGCAGGAGCTGTCTCTTGAAACTCTGATTTGCCATGAATCAATGCCTAAATGGGGTTCTCCTCCCTGCCCACCCCAAGGCCCCTAGACTGAGAAGGTTTGTCCTGAGAAAGCTCTGAAGCACCAAACTCTTGCACTGAGTACCCAGACCATAGTGATGGGACCCCAGCCCCACTGGGCTGCCATTCCCCCCAGAACAGTTTGGGATCTCAAGCCTATCCTGTTGAAGCAGGAGGAGTCTTTCTTTGACATCAGTAAGAAAAGGAGTTGGCTATGGGTTTCCTTTCTCTGATCTGACTGAGGCTTTTTGAATTTTGAAGCTGAAGCCTGAGCAAGAGGCTAAGCCTGGGAGTACTACAGATCTTTTCCGGAAGAAGCACCTCCGCAAGGTGACTTTAATCATGTCGTTCGCCTGGTAAGATCTCCCCTTGTACCCCCTTTGCCGACTACTGGGTGAAGTGAAAACAGGATTAGAGGTTGATGAGAACTGTAAACTCACTTGGTGCTTCTGGGCTCATGTGCACGTATGTTTCTGCTTCTGCCACCTTTCTGCCATCCAGGCTGGACCAGATCCATCACCTGTGGGCCTGGGGAGAGGCTGGCTCTTCAGGGTGATGAGGGGGTTGTGAGAAAGGTTGATGTAGTCTCAGCTTTGGGTATCCCCTGGTCTTGGGGTGGTTTTGTGTCCCCATGCAAATTCTGGAGGTGGTCAAAATGTCATCAGTAGAGATCAATATTGCATTCGCTCATGGACAATATGTACGCTTAATGCCATTCTGCTCGGCTCTCAGGTTTGTGAATAGCCTTGTCTACTATGGGCTCAGTCTGAACGTGACGAACTTTGGGCTGGACATCTACCTGACGCAACTTGCCTTTGGAGCAGTGGAAATCCCAGCTCGTGCCTCTTGTATCTTGTTGCTTCAGTGGTTTGGGAGGAAGAAATCCCAGGGTGTTCTCCTGCTGCTGGGTGGTCTGATGTGTCTGATCATCACTGGCATCCCCGAAGGTGAACAACCTCTTCCCATTCCAGGAGCACAGCCTCTGAGGGAGGAGGCTGCAGAGCCCTTACTCTTTCCTTCCATTCCCAGTCCAGTCTCTGTCCTCCCAGCCTGCCTAGCTGCAGTCCCACACTCTCTCTCAGGGTTTGGGATGCCTCTAGGGCCATGGTCCCAAGGGGCTGCACTCCTGATGTGCTGGCTTCTTCTCAGCATGACTTTCTTCTCATTCAGAGCTGTGCCTGGCCCCTCAACAGCTCCCTGCCCTTGGCAGGCAGGGCCCATTACGCTCCACCATCTCCTCTCAGGGAGATGCAGAAGATAAGGCATTTAAAAGCCTAGTAAGTTACCCTTCTTTAAGTGAGCAGGAAAAAGAAATAACCTCTTCTCTGTTTCTCTCCATTCTTTGCCTGCACTCCATACCATTGCCCCTGCTGCTGTGCTAGTGCTGCAAGTGAGGGTCAAGGAAAGAGAAGAGATACAAGATGCTTTTAGGGTCCCTGGCATCATATTTCCAGCTATACACTTCCCAAAGAACTGGAGTGACTCACTCTAGTTTCAGGCTTTCAAAAATCCAGGGACCTTGCTGCGGAGCCAGGGACTGGAAGTAACCATCAATAAACTTCCCACCTCAGCATAGGTGGGCTAGGAAATCTGGGTTCTGCTTACTAGTTACCCAGAAGGTATTTTCCCAGAAAGGGTGTATTGGGAATAGTTTCCAATAGCTTAGGGGGTAGATTTGCTTGGAAAATCCGTTGGACTTGGCTATCTGACTCTCATAATCCTAGAAATCTCTTTGCAAAGGCTGAAGACCTTGTCTGAACCTGCCCCAGCTCCAGGGATGTCAGCTCTGTGGTCATGTCACCACAGCAGTATGAGTCCTCCTGCTCTGTCTGCTTTCTGGAAAGGGGAGGATGTAGCTCATCTCATACCACTCCTGTATGAGCAGCTGGGATTCCTCATCCCATTAAAGCACCTTTCTGTCCCTTATTGGCGATCATGGGGGAAGCCTTAGGGAACGGGTCTCCTCTGTGATGAGGGAGTCCATCAAGACGCTGTCCTGTGATGTGAGGCATCCCTTCCACCTCTGTGTGATTCCCAGTTATATTTCCTGACTTCAAGGCCGAAGAGGCTGCCTTGCTGCTAGCTCTTTGAACTGCTTCCTTTCCAGCAGTGTTATGGGTGCAGCAATGGCCAGTGCCAGCTTCTCCCCTAGTGGGGATTTCCCCGGAGCAACAAACCTTTCCTTTGCTGGCTGCATCCGGAGAGGAGAGGGCAGAGCCCTCAGGGCATTGGACCACCCACTGGGAAAGGGTTTCCCTCTCAGCGTATTGATGTCTGGGGTGGTGAGATGAATGCAAAGTGGCATGAAGGTGGTCCTCAGACCAGAGCTGTTCTTTGGTTCAGATTCAGGCACTGTTTAGAGGTGATGTCTCCCTGTGTGGTTTGCACTTGTGTCCAGGTGTCCCACTGCAGCCCTCATCTGAGGTCTGAGCAGTGCTGGGCACCCCTGCCACAGCAGCCACCTCTTCTCCACTCAGATCTGCCTGTGGTGATCACCGTCCTGGCCATAATTGGGAAGTTTGCCACCTCAGCCTCCTTCTCCACCTCTTATGTGTACACGGCAGAGCTGTTCCCCACCGTTGTCAGGTGAGATTTCTCCCCGTTCCTCTCCCCAGGGCTGGATGCGACCCTGACCTAAGTGGTGGGAGGATGGACATGGTGCTCCTTGAACCAGATCCCCTTCGTGTGCCCCAGTGCACCGCAGCTGGTGCTAATGGAGCTCTTCGTGCCCCTCCACCCGGAGCATTGTCAGAGCAATATGATGGAAACTGCAGGGTTGCGGTGATTGCGCCACCTCGGCTCCAGTGATGGAGGGGCCCAGGGGGCCAAGGCATGGCCTGCGCCTCCCGCCACCCCCGCTCCCACCCCACAGGCAGACCGGCGTGGGGCTGTGCTCAATGTCAGCCCGGCTGGCGGGGATCACCGCCCCGCTGATCCGCCTCCTCAGCCGCTACCACCAGGCTGTGCCCATGGCCATCTTCGGGAGCGCCCCCGTGATCGGAGGGCTGCTCTGCTTCCTGCTGCCAGAGACCCGAGGCATGGAGCTGGCAGATAACATGGAGGCAGCTGACCCCCAGTGCAGGTGAGTACCCCAACTGCCCCAGTGCTCCTGGAGGTAACAGTCCACGTCCTTCCTGAGAGCGATGCTCCTCTGAGACCAAACACAAGTGTGCCAAGTAAATGTGATTGTCATTCCAGAAAGCGTGCTGACGGGAGCCTCTTGTGCAATAGTGGCTCGGGCCGTTTGCCCCTGTAGCCAAGGCCAAAGGTGTATCTCAGACCCACGGTGGTCACGCCTTCCTTCATGCCCAAAAAACAGAGGGACTCCAGGAGGAGCCCACACGTCCCTTGTCTCCCCCCGCCCTCCCCAGGGAAAGGCCGATGCCGCATAGCTGTGCCCTCCAGCTTTAGATATCACCTACTGCCCTGCTCCCCACTCCCCATGAAATGTGGCTGAATTGCACCCCAGCGCTTTAGTTGGCCTCCTTGGACAAGGGTGTCCACAGCCTCTCAGGGAGTGAGTGATGAACGGGAAGGAAGTTGCCCGAAGGCTACACATCCTTCTTCCCTGGGCCCGTTGGAGAAGGCTCTTGTCAAGTCAGAATGGGTCTTTGTCTGCTTTCTGACTGTTTTCCCTTTCATTAGGCCCTGTGAAAATGCCAACAGCAGCTCTGAAAATGGACACGTAAAAGTAAATGGCGGTGGCCAAGACAAAGAGCACACAGAGACCACATACTTCTAGCTGGTCCTGCAAGCAGCTATAATCAAAGGCAACCCAGCACTGTGCTGGCACCAAGGGTGGTCAGGGTGTCCATTTACGGTACACCAGCTCTCTCATTCAAGCAGTCACTGCCAATTCTTTTTTATCTCTTTCTTTTTTTGCCTTCTTGTATCTCCCTCTATGGTTTACCTTTCGGCATTGCACACTGTCTCTGGTATTCACCAGTGCTCTCCTTGGAGAAAATCTGGAGCCGTTAATTTAAGGAAAAAAAAAGGTCAGAAACATGAATACAACATTATATCCTCCTCTTTCATCTCCTGTCTCCAGCAACACGAGCTGGAAACTTTGTCCAAGTAAGTCACCTGTCACAGCATGGAATAGACTTGCAAAGAAGTGCTACACTCACAAAGCAGAAAGCCAGAGCAGACACAGCAGAGAAAATAATCTCACGTTTGCAAAAGGAGTCATTTCTCTGGTCTGTCTAGCATGACCTTCTCATGCTGTCTTAAAAACACACCTTATTTTTATTTAAAGATGTGAGATGCTCTGTCAAGAAAGAAAATTAAGTATTGGAAGAAACAACAAGCAGTGAGCAAGGATGTGTAGCAGACAGCAGGATTTTCCTTTTGGTGATAGCTGTTTTCAGTGAAGGCCTATAGCGATGCTTGGTGCAGGGAAGGTTATGCTATCAGGTTGTGGTGAAAGACCTCTGTCTGTTCCAGGAAATCAAGAGATGTTGTGGCATTTGGTCGCTTAGAGCAAAATGTAAATCTTTCTGCGAATGATCAAGTTGATCTGTTCTGTTCTGTTCTGTTCTGTTCTTTCCTGTCCTGTCCTGTCCTATCCTATCCTGTCCTATCTTGCCCTTTCCTATCCTTTCCTTTCCTATCCTATCCTATCCTACATGCTGTCACTGTGTCTAAATGGTTTATGATCACTTTTGTCTTTTACTATGAAGAAAAAGTAAGTACTTTTCTTTTTACATCTCTCTCCACATGTTCTGGCCCTCAGGATGATTTTCTTTTACCATCAGCTTTGTATGGATGAAGCCCAGAAGTTATATACTGCTGGTGTTCCAGCTTGGATTGCATACAGCTCAAACACTTTTGCAGGTCATGCTGAGACGCTATTAAAGGAGACTTTTTTTTTTTCCTCTCTGTTGCCATGCATGCATGTTTTCTGTGGGTCAAAGGATCCCTTGGATACTCAGTTCAGTGAAGACAGCATTCTGGATTAAATGAGTTACATGTGACAATGCCCCATCAGGAGGGGCTGCCTATGCTGCCATCTTCTTTGAATCTCTGCTTTTTAAAGGATCTGTTAAACATTAGCTATGGTGCTCCTAACTGGTGGATCTGAGTGTGGAGGTGCTTGGTCCATTGTTGGTGGATGCTGGTGTCAGTCTGCTGCTGGTGTCAGTTGACTGGTGGCAGTCTTATCTGGGTCTTTAGGAAAGAGAAGGGACTGAGGGGAAAGGCTGGGCTGAGGAAGGAGCTTGGAGCAAAAACTGCACTGTTATTGAGTTAGCTGTGGCTTCTCCTTTTTGGAAATCTGCTCTAAGACTCGTCGATTCAGCTCACTTCATAAATAAATAAAGATGTCCAGGCCCATCTGATGTACTTCTGTTTCCATCTCATTCATGCTTCCAGTAGGCTGTAGATCTATTTCATCTGCTCTTCTCTAGACCACTCCACCTGGTTAGTTTGACGACAACAGAGTGGTGCATTTTTGGCGGAAGAGCACCTGCATAATATGACTCATGATATTTTGCCCAGCCCAGCAGGAATGGGAGGATATCCAATAGTATCACTGTGCATAATAAATTCATTGATGGGAGGGCTTTAATGTCATCGCTATCAGGTCTACACATGGTCCTGCACTGTAATAAATAAAGCTTATAGTGCAGAGTTGAGTTGGATGTGGTGGATTAGCATGTGTGAGTGCAAATTGCACTTGTGCATATGTGTAGCTGAATGTTACGGGCTCTCACTGAGACGAGGAGATGGGTAAAGGGAAGAAAGTGCCCCAAATGACTTGATGCTATAATTATGGGAAAGAAGATTTCCCCATAGCCAAGGGGAGAGAAAGGGAGGGTCAGCAAGGCTAAGTGGATGGTGAGGATCAAATGGAGATAGCAAGCCTTAGCCTGAAGAGAAGATGCAAGATATGAAGAAAGTGCTAATCAAGGCATCAAGGCAGTGCCATCTGTGGTAAGGTGTTGAGGGTGGTAGCGGTGAGCAAGGACAAAATGGGTGGCTGAAGGGTTTGCTGAGGCATTCTGATAAATGTCTAAGCCTTCTTCAGGCCCTTCTTCACCAGGCGTGGGAGCTCCTGTGCATACACCCTCACTTAGAGTACACCTCACCAGAATCTTCAGCCTCAGCTGCACCCAAAATCTTTGGGGTTAAAAGGTAGCCAAATTATGTAAAAAGATAAGCTAGCAGCTCATAAAACCTAGGCAACTCAGATGGCCAGCCCTCCAAACATGGAATCTGACCAAGACACTGGCTAAAAAGAAGTGAAATTCTCAGTCAATTGGGTTGAAAAGGTCTTTTAGGGTGAAAGTTTTGGAACACTACCCAGAACATCTGGAGATCTATATAGCAAATAGCATCTGCTTCTGCCGTACTTATTTTCTTCACGTAAAGAGCTAAGGAGCATTGGGTCGGTGTGAACTCAGGCTCTCCAAGTCCTGGCTTGGGGAAAGTGGGGATTCACTTAATATAAATAGACACTCCATTGTCTCATCTGAGCCGCTCGAGTCCTACACTTCTCAGCACCAGCACACAAATGACCAGCGGGGTGCTCAGGGCATGCAGGCAGAAGGAAAAATAATACTGTACCAAGACTAGCTGGTCTCTGTAGCCTGAGCGCTTCCAATACGTCCCTATCCACCCCTGGGCGGCATGAAAATCTAGATCCCAGTCTGCTCTTCCCAAGCCAGGAAGCACAAGCCGTTGGGAGTGCTTGCTATCGGACACCGGGAGAAAGTGCCAGAGCTGCCGCACGGGCGTGCACGCACGCACGCTCGGCCAAAGCCGGCCACCGCCAGCCCCCCCGACACCGCACACCCCTCGCCTCCTCGTCAGTGGAGAGCTTCTGCTCAGCGCTCGGGGCCGCTCTCGCTCCCAGACCCTCCTCCTCCTCCTCCTCCTCCTCTCCCTTCCCTTCACGCTCGCTAGCCACGGGGCTGCGACCAGCTCTAGGCAGCCCCCATCGGGACCTACCCAATAGCCAGCTACAGGCTAAAGAAACACGGGCGGTAGGAAAAGCACATGCACAATTCAGGAAGCTTCCACAGCTGCCCGTGGAGAAAATAGATAAATACAGACTGCTCGTCAGAAGACTGTGAAATACGAAAGTCCTACTTGAACCCGGTTGTTCCATCTTAACGCTCCGTTTCTGCATTGTTTGTGGCTGACGGAAACCAAACACGTTTCCATCTGTGTGGTAACTTACAGGCTTACAATTTCCGTGTAGAAAACGTTTCAGAGCCAACGGCAGTTACAAAGGCCAACTGTGAAACAGTAGGGGAAAAAAAAAAAAAAAACCAAAAAACCAACACCATTTATTATTCACATATTGCATTACAAGTGTCTCTTATCAAACGCAAAGTATAATTTATATTATTCATGTAGAAAGTCAAATGAAACACCACATAGAAACAACACCTAAACATGAGTTACATGGTTTCAGTGACATCCTGATCAAACGTCGAGGCTTGGATCGAAGAGAAGGCTGACAACCCAAGCAAACAGTGCAGGAGGGACAGGTCGCCGCTCGCTTGCCTAGTATACCGCTCTACTGGCAGTTCTTTATTGCTGTAAAACACAACAGGGATGGTTCCACGTGTACCAGTTTGCAAAGGACTTGGAAATACGTCAGGGAGGATTCGCACAGGAGCCAGGCATCACAGACCGGGTTTCCAGAACAATTTGAAGTGCGTATTTTCCAAACGCTGCGTGACGCCAAATTCCTCTCCCTCTGACCATCAACAGCTTAGGGCATCATCTGAAAGATCCGTTTCCAGACAGCAATGCCTCATTCTTCTGCTTTAAGAACAGACTAGGACTAGTCTAGAACTTTACCAAATTCCTGTTTATTCCTCATTCACTCTCTGAACATCTGCCGATACCTTCTCCAAGTCTATTCCATGCCCTAATAGCTTTCTCACTTGGACAAAGTTTCCAGGCTCATGTTGCTGGAGACAGGAGATAAAAGAGAAGGAGATGATGATCCTAGTTTCTTCCTTCTTTCTTTTTGCCTTAAATTAGCAGAGTTAAGATTTTCTCCAGCTGGAGCAGTCCCTCTAACCTGGACACAGAATGTACAATCTCCAAATGCAAACCGCAGAGGGAGATACAGGAAGGTCATTGGTGCCCTGACCGCCCTTGGTGCCAGCACAGTGCTGGGTTGCCTTTGATTATAGCTGCTTGCGGGACCAGCTAGAAGTATGTGGTCTCTGTGTGCTCTTTGTCTTGGCCACCGCCATTTACTTTTACGTGTCCATTTTCAGAGCTGCTGTTGGCATTTTCACAGGGCCTAATGAAAGGGAAAACAGTCAGAAAGCAGACAAAGACCCATTCTGACTTGACAAGAGCTTTCTCCAACGGGCCCAGGGAAGAAGGATGTGTAGCCTTCGGGCAACTTCCTTCCCGTTCATCACTCACTCCCTGAGAGGCTGTGGACACCCTTGTCCAAGGAGGCCAACTAAAGCGCTGGGGTGCAATTCAGCCACATTTCATGGGGAGTGGGGAGCAGGGCAGTAGGTGATATCTAAAGCTGGAGGGCACAGCTATGCGGCATCGGCCTTTCCCTGGGGAGGGCGGGGGGAGACAAGGGACGTGTGGGCTCCTCCTGGAGTCCCTCTGTTTTTTGGGCATGAAGGAAGGCGTGACCACCGTGGGTCTGAGATACACCTTTGGCCTTGGCTACAGGGGCAAACGGCCCGAGCCACTATTGCACAAGAGGCTCCCGTCAGCACGCTTTCTGGAATGACAATCACATTTACTTGGCACACTTGTGTTTGGTCTCAGAGGAGCATCGCTCTCAGGAAGGACATGGACTGTTACCTCCAGGAGCACTGGGGCAGTTGGGGTACTCACCTGCACCGGGGGTCAGCTGCCTTCATGTTATCTGCCAGCTCTGTACCAAGGTCCCCAAAATACAGCTGAGGTAAATATTAGCCCGGCCACACCACGGCTGCCAGTGGCATGCAATAAACTACAGGACAGGATGACCGTTTGAGTGACCCATTGCATCCGCCTCCCAAGAGAGTCTCCTTGATGAAGTGGTGCTCCCAGTCCACAGGCGAGAACATGGAGCACTGTTTGTGTGCCCCACTCATTCCCCAGGGGACGATGAGGTTCAGCTGCTCGTCTTCAGTCAGGTTGGGGTCGACTGCCCAGATCGAGCTGGTGTTGCAGTAATGAGGTATGCCCACAACTATGATTGTGACCTGACCAATCGTTGGGAAAAGATTAAGAAATATTGCCTGGGGGGGTGGGAGGGCAGCTCTACCAGCCATTTCTGAAATAGTCCAAACTCCCCTGGAGCACTTAGCTCCAGACTCCTATGATGACGACTCCTATGATCAGGCTGTACTAGAATACTTCGAGTAAACAGACTAATGTTGATGTTTAGACTTCATAATCACTAAGCCCCTAATTTGATGTGATAAAGTACGTGCTTCTATCAGCATATTTCCCATCAGCCCTATCAACGGCCTGCTGGCATCCTCTGGGATGCACTTTGCCACCTGTAATTCCCTCTCTGATTCCAGGGCAAGAGGAAAGGTGCCAGAGCACTGCTGCTCTTGGGGACAGCATGAGGGCAGCTCATAGAATCACACAGAATTACAAAATGGTTGAGGTTGGAAGGGACCTCTGGAGATCATCTAGTCCAACCCCCTCAAGCAGGGTCACCTAGAGCACGTTGCCCAGGATCACGGCCAGACAAGTTTTGAATATCTCCAGGTAGAGAGACTCCACAGGCTCTCTGGGCAACCTCTCCCAGTGCTCAGTCACCCTTACAGTAAAGAAGTTTTTCCTCATGTTCAGGCAGAACTTCCTGTTTGTGCCTATTGCTTCTCCTCCTACTGCTGGGCACCACTGGGAAGAGTCTGGCCCCAACCTCTTTACAGTTCATCTTGTCTCAGCCTGGCATATCTCCCCAAGCCTCCTGAAGGCAGCTGTGCTGCAGTGCTTGAGGTCTTTCTCACAGACGAGAGACTATGATCACCCAGAGGAGGGCTTGGACCTGGGTTCTGGAGTTGCACCCAGGCATTAGAGGAGGAAACAGGAGGCTGAGCTGAGGAAAGTGGTTCAGGAGCCCGGGGCTGGGTCCCTGCTCTGCCATGGCCTCCCACTGCAGTCCCTGGCAGGTCCCCGTGGTGCTTAGAACTGCTGCTTGCCTGCTGACATGTGCCCATAGACATGACCTTAGCAGTGCTGAATCCACCCTCACGTGCTACTCCCCGCCCTGGATCACCCCAAAGCTGAACGTCTGGACTGTGGGACTAAGCACCCCGCAAGGTTGAGATGGCTCGTTAGAGGCTGAGCACCTGGCACTTACACAGGACAGTGAGGGCATGGGATGCATTTTCCATTTCTGAAGCATATTGTACCACTTACTGTACAGTCTTTTACTGGACCTGCTGTGTTGGCTGCTTGAACTGCAGAAATGACTGAGTTACTCTTTGCCAGAGACGTGTTTCCCCGTTGTGCCCTCTCCTTGTCTCCCTTCAGGGACACCCCCTTTCAGAGAAGTGCTGCCATCGCCTTGTGTACCAGGGCAGACAGCAGGTTTGCAGTTTCTCATTCACACCTGTTGAACCCCCTCCATTTCAAATCACTCTATTCTGAAGCTCTATTCTATCACTCATCTGAAGCAAGGAAATAAGTTTTGTGGGTACTCTGGGGTGCATGAAAAAATCATTTTCTCGTGACAAAGTAGTGCTACCTAGAAATTTTCTAAAGTGGGGAGAAGCAAACTGAGTAAATTTTCTGCCCTTATTAATGGCTCAATAGATATGTAGCCCATTCTAGTGACTGTGAGAAAGAAGAGCAGCAAAGTACTTCTCCTCTGGACCATGAAATAAGTCTGGTAGACAAGTGAACTTGGTCTTGACTTGTGTCCCAAACCATTGGTTCTCATTTGCCCCAGACAGAAGCACTGAGCAGTTGCAAAATCAGATCTAAACTACAGCAATATTTTGCAGAGAATCCTAAAACAGATTTGAGTTAAAAAAAAAAACACACTACTCACACATACATGCCAAGGGTACAGGGTTTGGGGGTAAGAAATGATACCTGGTTTTGCTTGAGGTTCTGAGGTCACTCAGAAGCGGAATCTGATTTGATTTTTGCTGCATGTCTGAGCTGTTTCCTGGATAGACTCTATTTACCCTCAGAAACTAGAAAGATGAATTGTTCTTAGTGTAGGAAATTCCATATACAATTTGGCAGAAGTCTCCTGGCTGCTTTCACCAGGGTAATAAGAACCATTCACCAAACACTTCCCTCCCACTCCTCAGCCGCCAGCATCTCCTATGGCAAAGAGGCCACTTTTGACTATAGGAACTCTCTGGGGAGAACTCAGACATTCCTGGAGTCTCATGCACTAATGCAGACTTGACTCCTTGAGGCTTTTCTTTCTTATACCACCAGACAGGCTCTTCTGAAGCTCTGGGAAAGCTTCTGTCCCCTGCTCTAAACTCTGTAACTTTAAGATGACACTTCTTGTTGGCAGAGATCATTCTTATGACTCTCTTCACCTCATGATGATGTCTGAGGCTGAGTCCATCAATCCCAGCAAGGCTGGGATCTTCATGGGACAAAGACTAGGTCACCCCTGCAAATTTCTGCTTGCTGGAGCCTCACTGCTAGGTTTTTTGCTTATTCTTTTTAGTCACTGGCTGGCAGTTTTGCCTGGGTGGATTGCTGATGTTTGCAGAGCCTCTTGAAAATGGAAATCCCACTGAAGTCAGTGATTCCCAAGGAAGATGTGGATGAACAGCTGCAAAGCCTTCACATCCCATGGGCAGATCTAGGACCACGGTAGGGAGAGGCAGCATCCAAGGGAGTTAGTATTTGAAAGAGAGGACCCATTGCCCAGGAGGAAGGCTGATACAGACAGTAGGGCATCATTGCAGTAATTCAGACACTTGGCTGGGAGGCCCATTTGGACCCCTTCATGCTGGGTGAAGGGGATGCTAAACCTTAGCTGAGGGAGAGTGCCCCTTAACTGGGATTTGTACACTGTGAGCCAGGAGGAAGAGAAGAGTGATGAAGGGTAAAATGGTCTGGGAAGCAAATGGCTGCATCCTACTGCAAATGCTGGGCAATGTTCCTCCCCACCTTTCTCCATGCGCTCACCCTTACAGGTAAAAACAGACTCAAGATGAGGCGAACAGCACTGCATGTGGATGTAGCTGTGCCCGCGCCTGTAAAGGTACAGCTGGAGGGAATCACAAACAGAATGGATTCATACCAGCCAGCTTTTGTGCTTGTGCATTTTGGCTTTCCCTCTGCCAGCAAAGAAGTCAAGTTTATGGGCATATGCTGGTGACGACTTGGTCTGGGATGTCACTCAGTGTGTCCTTGACACAGGTGAATAGGCACCCGCCCTTCCTACTTGTTTCAATAGGAGCTGCTTAACCTCTTCAAGCCTTTAGGTCTCAGTTCCCCGCTCCTAAACACAGCATGACCAGGTTTCCTGTCTTAGGCAGGGCTGTAACCTGGCAGCACCTCTGTCCCCAGTCATTTGCCCCATTGCAGGCTAGAGACTGACCTCAGCATCTAATGAGTTATGTAGCTTTCAAGGGCATCTCTCTTTTCCCCTAATTTGTATTGATTTAGCAGTCTCTCTGTAGAGAGCACTGACACACTGCTTTGCAGCAGATGTAGTCATTAAGCAGTGTTGTTCTTCCAGCAGATCTAACAGAAACAGTATATAGTTCAGTACTGAAAAGGCAAGGAGGTTTTTTAAAATTTTTTCTTTAATTGCTTTAACATCTTTATGCTTTTTTTTAACAGGCAGCTGATTAAAAGAGGTGAAAGGATAACCTCCATGAGCCTTTTCATAACACGTATATTCTTACATTGACTCTGAGATTTCTGTTGACCTCATTTATCATTGATTAGTATAATTGTTAACCCCTCTAACATTTATATTGCTGCAGCAAAGGGTGGCCAGGGAAGGTCAGGGCTCCACTGCACTAAGAGTGCAGAGGAGCAAATGCCCTAACGCCCTAGGGCTTTGAGAGACCTAAGTTCCCTTTCCTCCTCTGCCCTTCCTACCAAGTGACGTTGGCAAGGACGTTTCACTTATCTTTGCTCATTGTTTTACAAGGAGAATAATGATGCTGACCTCCCATGTGAAGTGATTTTTCAGTCTACTGAAGGAAAAATATAATAAGAGTAGTGAGATATTATTGGTAGGCGTAAGCAAGCCGTACAGTGAAGGGGTAGATGGTGTTTTGGGTAGAATTCAGCTCTAGATGTCTACATGTAGTTGTCTATATGTGAACTAGACAACCACGGTCTCATTGTAGTCAATGGAGATCAATCAATACAGTCAATGGAGTCTAGAGAGCTGTTTAGCTTTTCAGATGCAGTTGTCTATTTTAGGGTGAGCTGAAACACTGTTCAGGCAGTACTAACTGTACTTATGAACTCCCCATTGGCTATGATGCGGGGGCAGACATCTGGTTTAGATTTAAATGCTAATATTGCAGACAACCAAACCTAATCTGGAGCTCAGTCTTCACCCTTCTGCTTTTGCCTGTTGCATTTTTCTAGTGCACTTGTGGCCTAGAATTCAGTTCCTTCCAAGTAACAGCATTCGCTCTTCATTCTAATTTCTAGTTCTTGATGAGTTTGTTGCTCACGGCTGCTTGCTGATTCAACCTCTTTGGAGGTCTCTCTCCCCTCTGCCATGCAGACACTGGCCATGCAGACATCCTCTGAGGGTTCTCAGCAGCATATCATGTGGAAGACCTCCTCCAGGTGTAGAGAAAGGGGTGCTGGTCCCACTGGAGAGATTAAGCTCTCCTTGGCGATTCCTTGCAATGAAGCTAATTTTTGTGATGGTTTTTTTGGGGAACTGAGCACTGACCCACTATGACCAAGATGGAGATCTAAAATTTAACTCCTTAAGCCATTATTAAATCACGCCTTGTACAATGGAATTCTTCTTGTTCCAGAGGAGTGAGGGATTTCTAAGCTGATCTCATGAAGCAACCTTCGTCCCATATCACCTCACTTCTACTGCAGTGGTGGGTGCTTTTCTCTCTTCTTTTGTCAACTGTGTAAAGAACTCCTGGTCTACAAAGCCATCATTTAACACACTCGGATTTGCAGAGGAGTGACTTTCATGAACTGCTTTGGCTTCCAATGTTTTTCTGCCCCTATCTATTTTTGTAGGAGCCTCCTGGCCCCTTTTGGCTGAATGAACATTCAAGGGATCAAAGACATCCTGATTAGGGATTTCAGAAATATGGCTGGTGAACATGGACAATAATGGAAAACTACTTTCCTGTGTAGAGATATGCTTCTTGCTTGAGCCTTCAGTACTTGAGACCAAATCCAAATGGATCTTCTGCAGCCTTTGTAGTCTGGGACTGTGGATCAAACTGCTGCAGCAGTTCACAGGTCTGAAGCCCTTCAGGGTCAGTGACAATCTCATCCTTTCCAGTGAGAAAGGAGATGCTGGAGGTGCCCCACAGTGTTGGTGAGACATTTTTTTCTGCTGGGATTTCCTGGCACAGTTCTGAAGAATTTGCATCGAAGCAAGGTAGAGTTCCTGTCTGTGAATTTTGCAAGTCCAAATGTGGGGAAGTTTTACTTGCTATGCTGTGAAAATCTTGTCTTTTGTCTTCTATAGATAACAAAAGGGTATTGTCCTCCAGATCTCTGTTGTCTAACTGAAACTCAGCTTCCTTGAGTAACTCTCCTAAGTGGCTTGATGAAAAAACTGTTCCAGCCTCGAGCCTTGTGTCCTCGATATCGAAACTCACCAAGCTTTGAATTTCCAGTGGATGAGCACCTTGTTGACTTCTTTCCCTGATGAGATCTTTGTTAATATCAGCGGTTGGCACAAACTCTGGAGGAGGAAGTAGAGGGTTTTTCCCACCTTCCAAGGTTACTGCAGATTCTTTCTGGTTTTCCTTTGCTGGCAATAGAGAGGACCAATTGTCCTGTTGCTGCTGAACCTGCCTTTTTGAAGCTGATTGTTCATGAATGTCAAGTTCCATTACCTCATGTTTATCAATGCGTGAAATGCTTGCATCAGGAGCTAACAACAGGTCATTGATCTCTTTATTGTCAGTGCTGTCCGAGCAGCCTTCTGAGCTCTCCTGTGTCTCTTTAGGCATGACCTCCATCTTCCCTGGCTGTGACAGCTGATTGTTCTCGGAGGCCTTTTGCTTGGCTTGGCTGGAGGAGCTGAGGAGGCCCTGGGGCTCTTCCTGCTTGTCTTCAGGATTTGTTTGTTCTGAGGATCTTTCAGGATTTTCTTGTTGATTCTGCTTCTTCTCTGAGGAGTAACCAAACAAAGTGACAAAAGCTGACTGGGGTTTACTGGGTTTCCTTTCAGTTGTTGTTTCCTTCTTGAGAGTGCTACCTTTGTCTTCAGAACCAAAAAGCGTAGTGAAGGGATTTTTCCCAAGCCTAAAACCTTTACCCAGCATCTCTTTCCTGGCTTGACTGTTTCTGCTCTCTTTGCTTTGGGCACCGGGCCTCGATGTATGCACAGTACTTTCCCCTGGGAGTTTCAGATCTGTTTTCCCTTTGTCCACTGGATGACTTCTAGATTTTTCTGAGGATGCATTCAATTTGGAAGTGTCTAATTTCTTGGATGATTGCTTAGAAATGTGAATGGTATTTGTGCTAAGATCATCACTGAGATCCTTAGACTTGAATTTTGTGTTATCTAATTTGCTGACTTCATCATGTGAGGGCCAAGGGACACTGGCTGTGTTCAGAGACATGTCTGCTGATATTGGAAAATGCTTGGCAGATGATTTTCCATCATGTATTGAGATATCTCCATAAGGGTTATTTGTCAGTGGGCCATACATGGTCTGAAGTTCTCCTTCTTGTACACAGGACATATTGTGGTCATCTGTTATCTCTGGTAAGCCAGGTGAAGAGACTCTATTCTTCTCCGGCTTATTTTCCTGACGTGTATGCTCAGGACTACCTTCTTCCAGAAACCCTGATACACTTATTGGCGTCATTTCTTTTGTCTTCCCAAATTCTGCCACTTTACTCTCAACCTCAGGCAAATGACCTACACTGGGTGGCTGTGTATTCTCCTCCAGAGGTGCTGGTATCAGTTTTCCAGGAAACTCATTGGTGTTTGCCTTTGATTTCTCATTCACCAGCTCGGCTGGCCCAGCTGATGCCGTCAGTCCTCCAGGCTCTAGGGAACCACATGCTACATAAGGGGTCACTGACACACTAGAGAGGCAGGAGGTTTTGGCTTCAGCTTCATAGTCAGGGAGAACAGCACCCTCAGCTCCAAGTTTTGGCACCATATTTGTGGTGTTTCTGGTTTCAGGCTCTCCTGGCACACAGATGGACAGTGGGTTGTTCCTTCTCTCTTTGAGGTGATGCTTGTCTTCTGCAGCAGCTGGGGTGCCTACAATCAGTTCAGGCCTGTCATCTGTCACTGGTGTTGTGCCTGCTTCACTGGATATGCTCAAAGGGGAAAGAGTCCCACAGACCTCATTTTCCTCTGCTGGGAGCTCTGCTGTGGTGAGGTTGCAGCCCCCAGTGGCAGCCAGGTACATCCAGTTAGTGGGTTTAGTGCTCTGAAGCGTGGCAGGATGCAAAATGAATGATCTGTGAGCAAGAGATTTAACAGGTCGCAGGACTGCGGATGAGGAGGCAGAGACAGACCCTCTCTTCAGCTGGGGTTTGCTCTGCTGGAACATAGCAACTCGCTCAGAGACCTTGCCCCCTGGTTTCCCTTTGGGTATGTTCCCATCCGTGATCACCGGCTTCTTTTTGTTACCTCTCTGTTCTCCTGGCTTAGGCCAGGAACAAGCTTGCTCTCTCTTTTCAGGACAAGTGAGCCCAGGTAAGAAGCTTCCCTTCTTCAGAGCTGTCTCTGCTATTGGTTTTCCCTCCTGACTGCTGAGCATCATCCTGCCCACTCCGCTGCCCACAGCCTGGCAGATTTGCAAACTCGGTGCAATCTTCTTCCAGGAACACACTCCATTTCCATGCTTTCCATCTACAGCCCCCAAGGCTGTTTCTGAAGGCGGCCAGTTGGTTCTTAGCTTGTTTCCTAAGAGGACAGACCTGCTGCTCAGCTCTTGTTTTTGCTCAGCCAGCTGCAAGCTGCACCGTCCTGCAAAGGATGTGGGTTTCTCTCTTGCTTCGGTTTTCTTTTCGGCCCTATTATGCCAGTACTGGGGCTGTGGTCCTCTGCCTGCCATTGCCACTCTTTGGACCTGATGGTCTACTAGCTGGTGCTCTAGCCTTCTTGTCTCGCTTCTGCTTTTCACTTCAGCCATTTGCTTGTAGTGGAGCTGGCAGTAAAACACTCCGTGGAGGGCAGCATAGTTTTGCAAGCTGGAAAACACACATTGGCATAGCTGTTAAAGGCTGTTGGGGAGGGAGGGATTAATGGGATCCTTGAGGGACAGGTTTCCAGCAAAATTGTTTTCCAGTGGAAAATTTTTGGGGGGGGGGGGTGAAGGAGGGGGAGTTGAAGAATGAAACCTTTCAAAAGCAGCATCTGCTTTCTGAGGATATGTTTGATTTTTCTTTCAAAAACCTAAACACTTGAAAAGTTAACTATTTCCATGCAAAACCTCTGGGAGCTGTAGTCCAGGTTATGTGTGATCCTATTCTCCTTTATAGGCCAGGCTTCACACTAGGACTTCATTCTCGCCCTGTATGCATAGCATTGCCCGTATGGGTAAAGCATAGCAGGGCTCTCATGATACAGCAGTTTTCCTTCATGCTACATGATGGGAGAGTGTGTATACACAGCCTAGGGGCCAACAGGATGGCAAGCAGCATTGCAGAAAAGGACTTGAGTTAGCAAACAGGGATGATCTTATTTCTGTGCCTCTCTATCCTATTGGAGGTTATAGAGAAGACAGAGCCAGAGCGTTCTTGGAATTTCACAATGACAGGATGAGAGGCAATGGGAACAAGCTGCAATACAGGAAATTATGATGAGATATAAGAAAAAAAAATGTCACCAGTAATGTGGTCAAATCTTGAAAGAGGGGCACCAATCAACACACTGTGGAATCTCCATTCCTGGAGCCATTCACACCTTCCCCGGACATGGCCCCGAGCAACCTGCCCTTGCTGGGCCTGCAAGAGGCTGGATGGAGACTTACAGAGGTCCCTTCCAACCTACACAGCTCTGTGAATATGTGCGGCACCCAAACTATGAGTTCCATATCAGCATCCCCTTTGAAATATTTCTTTTATTTCCAGCTTATCCTTGCACCACCATTCAGATGCCTGATTCACAAGTGTCTACAAGCTTGAGGTGAGCAGTCTTCAGCCTCTAACAATGGAGAGGCAGATTGTCTAAGGGAGATAGCCTGCTCTTTCCTGTTACCTGAGGCCTGCCCAATCGGAATTAGCATTCAGTGCTTGTGATGGAAACGTCTTCGTCTATCCTTAAAAATAAATGGACCCGGGGTCCTACCACTCACCTCAGCTTCCTCCTGCAGACCTGGCAGCAGAAACATGAGCGGTGCAAACAGACTTTTTCACTGACACGCTCCATAGAGTAGACAGGCTCGAGGCATGAGGTGCATGCCTCTTTCAACATGGGCTGAAGAAAAAGGAGAGAGTGGAGTTAAATAACTCTGAATCATGACCATTTGCAAAGTGTTCTGAACTCATTTGCTGAATGAGATACTTGTATTTGATTTTCCTGTTGTCTTTTGTAGACTTTTTGTGAGAGTTCAAATTCCTGGCTGACTCAAGCTACATGTCATCTTGGACAAGTCAGTATTAATGTTCAGTCAGGACAGGGGTCAATAGTTTTAGAAAAGACAAGACATCCTTGGATCTCTCCACGTAAGTGATTTAATTGTTTAAAAGCCTTAAAGGAGCTAGGCCACATTACCAAGAAGCTCTGACTCAAAAACTCTGAGTGGGCAACTCTTGAAATCACTGACATCATTCGGCTGCTCTCGTAGATCGTGTAGTCCAAACCCTAAAAAGGCAGCACATCTCAGCGATAAAGCTCCAGCAGTTCCAGGAACTCGGTTGTTCATTCCAGTATGTTTACACTGTAGGCTATATTTTACATCATGACCTGATTCCTCAAACATCACTTTATGTGAAGAGCCCAGGGAATCTCTCTGGAAAGTATTGCCATCACCAGCCATTTTCTTAGTAGAGAGAGAACAGGAGTAAAGGAGCATGGATGTCAGACCAGCGACAGAAATAGCTCCAGATTGTCTGCATGGTCTGCAAGAAATCCAGAGGCTGCTGAAGCTCATGACCATGTGGATATCTCAGTATGCACTGTTTCACTGTGGTGCAAAGCAGGAGCTCAGCTTACCTGGTGAGTCCATCTGCAGTCAAGTCTGTCCAAAGCCCCAAAAGGAGCACAGTGGAGTCAGTCCCATAGAAAACTAACTCTGATTAACTGGAACAGTGCTTTAGGTACTGATACCCCCTCATATGAGGGTATCTCTGCCTGTTTGCTGGGGTATTTTTGCTGCGGTTTGATTTTATTGAGTTTTACTCTTTCTCTCTACCTCACGTGGTTTTTTGTTCCACATCTGCTCAGCCTGGTTTGCAGCCTTGTCTGCTCAGAGAATAGGCAAGTTTACTTTCTGCTTTTATATGGACTGGGCTGATGGCCACATTTCAGCCTTAACCAGAAGAAACACCAAAGACATTTCTGCATCAGATACATACAGTGTATCTCAAGGGATGAGTTGACGAGGGAACAAAACCCCTTCCTTTTACTTGCAGTGGATAGCTGGGGGCCTGAATCTGTTTTAATCACTTTCTTTTTTTGGCTGCACATACCAACAGGGTCAAATCGTCTTTGTTGTCCCGTGACAACACTTCCTAGAAGAAGATTTTAATGTCTTTGATTTTCTTCCCTTTCTCACTTGCAAATGTGAATCTTTCCTCTGAAAAATTTTTTGCTAAATAAGTGGGGATAGGCAAAAATGTCATATATCCAGACAAAAATCCCGTATTTTCTTCAGTGTTCAATGATCTCGACACAGCTCCGATGTTTTCGAGTCCGCTGCAGAGAGCAGACCATGGCCCATAAATGTCTATATGCCTAATGGATGTCCAAATTCCAAGAGTAGTCAGTGGAGGTCCGGTTAAAGGAATCTAGAAAGTGATACATTTACCCTAAAATAGGCACATTTAGTTGGATAAAATTAGTCAGTTAGGCAAAATGAATTTTACCAATGTGACATTCACCTTTAAGCTACCAACAAGTACCACAAACCTGGAGATTTTCCTTTTCTGTACTGTTCAGGCGGAGAGCTGTGAACAACACAGTGTCAACATACTCAAACATTTCTACGTGAGGGATCTTGGGATGCTTCCAAGTGGGCAGGAAGCAATGGGATAAAATGTACTAGAGCAGTATGCTGATGCCAATGTGAAGGCAGTGCTGGTGAAAGTGAAGCAGAAATTATGGTTTTGTGCACAGAGAAAAGATAGAAATGGTAGCAGACACTAAGTGAGAGGCAACAGTGTGTTACTGAGCATCTCAGAGAAACTGAAGCTCTGCACCTTGTCACGGATGGCATTTCACTGGAGCGAATGAGCAGGCTATTTGGCAAGGAACAATAAGGGGTGACAGGCAGCTGCCAGAGCCTGTCATCATCGGTGGCGGTGGAACAAAGTGCCAGTCCTGGGAATACTAAATCTCAGCCACTGGATTGACTTTGCTTCCATCTGGTTTAATGCATTTTGCAGTATAGATCACAGTTACAACCAGATTCTCTTGCACTATAGGTGTGTTTCTCCTGTAAAAGCAAAAATGTTTTCCCTTAACCATGACCAAGGAAAAAGAAGCAGAGCCATTTAGCAAACATGCAAGATCATTATGCTCTTAGGTGGGAAGGAACGTATTTATTACTGGACCGTGTTCCCCAAGTGGAGTAATCTTTTAGAGGAAATGCAGGTCTCTTTCACCAAGGGATTTATTTTAAGTGCTCACTGTCTGATGCATTGCAAATACTCTTGCTCTTCAGAGGTATTTTTATAAGCCTCAGGAATAAGCCTTCCTAATGGTTTGGAAAATAACGAGATGATTAGCAGCCATCAAATGGCACTGTGGGCAAGGAAATTATTTTAAGGCTTATTTGAAAAACTGTACAGATTGTTCCTGGAAGCCTCTTTCAGTACACTGCTGATTACTGCCATGCTGAAGGTCATGGCTGGCTTACTGCTTATCCGTTTTCTTTTTTTTGCCTTTTATGCATTGAAATGTTTATGGCAGAGGGATCAGCTTGGAAATGCCTGTGTTATCAATGTGTGGGGAAGAAGGAGAACGCAAAAATGTCTGGCCAAGGCTGAGCATCCTCAAGGAGACCAGTAGCTGAAACGGAGCTGGGAAGGGCTGTATTCCATACCAGCATTTGACATGTGGCATGTTTCATTCCTACTGCTGCAAAGTAGCAGGATCCAGCTGCATAGCTGAGTTTCTCTTGTACCGTTCAAGGAAGTACAGTCAAGATATGGTCATCTATCTCCCCTCCACTGGTCCTGGTCGTTCTCTCAGCTAGTTTTTTCTTGCAAAGAGATAATGATGGAAATAATGTATGGTGATTTCTCCTAACGTTATGTGAGAGTGGAGTGACCTACTAGGACGAAGAATGATGAACAGTCTCATGCCTTGTATCCAAAGAGCCCAGAAAGCTATTAGTTATTTGAGATTTGAAAGTTTCTATCTGCACTGTTGGTTTATTACTGCAAGGTCTGAAGCAGCGAGACTGTGAGCTGATTCTTCAGCTTGCATTTGAGTTTCAAATCTTTGCATTTGTTTTCTTTCCAGCTCTTTCAACGCTTCAAGGAGCCATGTATGGTACTGAAATAATGCAGTATCTGTCTCCTCGTGATATTTCAGTTCCTGGTTGACGGAAATGCCATGAAAGAAATACATCTCAAATTAGTCTTATAAATGGCTCATTGAGACATTTAGAAATCCTGTAAAGCTAGAAACACAAACAATAAGATCTCTATTTTTAAGCACTGACAATGCAGGATATTAGGGTTTATTTGAATTCCCGAGGAATCATTTTGCATTGCCCAAGCAACCTCTTTACAGCTTACTAAAACTGCTCTGCAACTATCCCTAAAAAGAGTTGAAACGAACATATATTGGGGCATCCTGAAACAAGCTAAGACTAGAAACAACAGGAACGAGAAAAGTGGTGTTAGGAAAATTTTCAAGAGTGACTCAGAATTAATAATTCTCCCGTTTCTACAGCCTTTCCTACCAAAACAATTGGAAAGGTCTAAGCAGTTATTTGTTCTGATTCCCTGAAACCAGATATGCCTGGTTTTACCTGAATATTTTTTATATTCTTGGGCAGAACTGAAAGCTATGTTACTTTTCTTTCAGCATGTCTCACCTTCTCAAGCTTATGGGGGCCTGGAGGTAAACTGAACAACTCTGGATGTAAGTAAGCTTTTCTGGGTGGAAGTAGAACTTTTTACAGCTCATACTTTTTTCTTTATCCTTCTCCAGAGTACTTCTACGGGCCGAGAAGGCTAAGACAAAACTGTGCCAGGAGTATGTCAGGGTAGAACGTATTACCAGGTACCTCCTTTCAGGATTCATCACTCTTAGACCCAAGCACTAACAATGAAATCCCTCCAGTCACCGCTGTCAGGACATCACCAGAGAGCCAGTGTTTATCCTTAACACATTTTCCATGAGTTTTTATCCTATTTTAAAGCTGAGAAACTTTATGGAGGTTGGAGATATCCATATTATGATCTTGCATTTCCACTAGCAGCTAACAACAAATGCTTTAGATTTAATCTGTCTGCCTGATCTGCAACGCCTTGAACAGAAGGTGCTGAATGGGGGGAGATAAGAGCTAAGTGGACTCAGGGTTATGAAGCTGTAGGCTCTGAAATGGTCCATTCCTTCCCAATGTCTTTTTCTTTAATCATCAGTGTACGTGACATCTTTTTCCTCAGAGGGAAAAAGTAAATATTAACCATAACATTTCACTAAACATGGTGTTTTTTTGAATGAGGCAAGCGTTCCCCTTGGAAGAAGGATAACTTGATGCATAGAGCGATGAGGTGGATTGCCACAGGTCTGAGCCAGGTGGTAGGACACAGCTCCCTGAGAGACCGCCTAGCTGCTCTGTAGGTTCTCACATTCTTGCGTACCTGGAGCAAACTCCTTGATAACTCTCCTCTTTCCCAGAAATGGCCACCCTCTGGTTGATAGCGCTGAGCAAGGAGTGATTCAGCACCTGCCTCTCTTTGTGCGGCTCACAGAGGCACACCACCTCTGCTGCCTTCTCATTCGGAGGAAAGTGGTACAGGCTAGCGTTCAGACTCTTATATAAGCTTCTTGCTCAGTCTCCGTTCACCTACACAGGCTCCAGGATTGGGTGATGTGTGTTACCCTGGACTCAATGGTGAATGAATGCCGCCCACTTGGTAAAGACGGTGCAGATTAAACCTCTCAAGTGATTCAGAACATCCTCAGTATGTGATTCAACTAGTTCATTGAGAGACGATTTCTGCTACTTTGAAAGGAAGCAAGCACTCAACAAAAGAAAGTCAGCCAGACCAAAATATTTTTTTAGAGGTAATGTTTACCTTCCGAATGCAGCAATAAAAGTTAAAAAAAGCCACAAAATATCTAAAATCTTGAGTTGAGAATGTACAAAACAAAGTTGTAATAAAAAGAAAATCGCTTTACAAAGTTTCCAAATAAATTTAAACAGTAAACATGTATGAAAGCATGGAAAATCTAAAATAAGGTTTTTGTATATACTGAATAATAAATTACAATTCTAAAATAAAGAAAGGAAAGCAATAACCATTCTATCTCACCTACAGCATCTTTCATTGAATCTTTCTTCAGGGCGATGGCAATGATAATAGCTGTGAATCTTAACTTAGACAATTTTCAGTACCATTGAGTACGTTCCAGGAACTGAACTCTGCTAAATAGCTCCCCTACCCATTGTGATAGCGATTTGAGATTCTTTCTTTTTTTTTTTTGATTTTTGCTTTCTTTTTTTTATTAATTGCTAAGAGAAAGCCTCTCTAACCCACCTATCAATGTGACTATATGTATATATACATATATGCGTGTTTAGGATACCCTTCTTGGGAAGTCTATACTAAAATCCGAAAAAGAAGATAGCATAAAGGTGCTTATTTCCCAGTGACCAGATTTCCTGGTTCTTTTGTTGGCCTATCCTTTCTTCTGCTTTGGTTCTGAGAAGCCTGGTACAACCTCCCCAAAACACTTTAGGAGAAAGAAGCTGCCCTAAGATGCCCATGGATGAATTTTCCCTTGTGCTTCTGACAGTGTCAGGGCTTAGGGTTGTGGTGCAGCACCAAGTCTCTTGGGTTGGCCAGGTGAAGGCTGTTGTTTGCCTCCAATGTTAAGGCAGAGTGCATCTGTCCTGTCTGTATGAAAACACCAAGATGAGGACCTTGAGAACTCCTTAGGGTGTAGACAAGTCCCTTCATGTAATTCGGATAAACCAGGAGATTTATTGTTGTGGACTTTGTTTTTCACTTTGTATAGTTGTTTCCTGTTCTTCAGGATCTCCTATTTCTTTGGCTTGGAGTTGCCAAAGGTGACAAAGACTACGCCCGGCTCTTGAAAACTGCCATTGGTGTGGAAGCCTTCGCTGGGACTCTTTAAGTACCTCCGAAAAAGGGGTAAGGCAGATACCTCATATCTGGGATGAGATGCCACATCACACGTGGAGGAGGTTTGGGTCTCGGATTGCTTGGTGACTGTAGTAGATGAGGTGATGATTTTGTTTCCAAACTGATCTGTTTCCTCGTACTGCTCTGTGACAGTCCGTGTGGCTCCATAGAGCTTGGACCCATCAGGCCCGGTCTGCAGCTCCAAGATACTCTTCTGCCTTCGAGGGTTCTGTGGGCTGGGGACATTCAGAGAGCAGTAGTCTGAAAAGCCTCCTTTGATCCCACAGTGGCAGCTACCTTTGGAGGTGTCCAGAGGGCACCTCTCTTTCTCACTGATCTGATGACTGGCTTTGCCAAGGGGAGGCTGCTTTGCTGAGCTCAGCCCAGCTTTCATTTGGATGGGCTCTGGTCTATTCTCGAAGGACGCTATGTCATGCTCAGAAGACCTTGCTGATGGATGGCTAAAGGAGCTAAAGCTGTCCTGAGCAAAGGCATCCCTCTTTCCAGAAGCATTGAGATAGTCTGGTGAAGGGGTGTCCCATGGGGAATGTGCAGTCCTGGGTGAGTCTGCGGGTTTCCTGGCGGCAGACTCAATGGAGATGTAGGAAGGTGAGGAGGGAGAGCTGACACGAGGATGAACCAGGTGGGGGACCTCTAGCTCTTCTTTGGGTACTTCAGTCTTTTTTGCCACCTTTGCACACCCCACAGGCACTGCCTCCTCTGTCTCCAGTGTGGTGCCCTCCTGCTTGGCTTTGCTTGAGACAATGCTGATTTTGCGGATATTGCTGCTGCTCACAGGGCTCTGGGTGTTCCCTAGAGACTCCTTGAACAGCCCAGAGAGCCCAGCAATGTCTGACTCAGACTTGAGACTAGAGACAGAATAAAGAGCTTTTCTGATGGCCTCCTCAATGTCCAGGAGCCGGGCGAGTGTCTGTTCCTTCAGGTGGATAATCTCAGCACTCGCTCGCTCCAGGTCTCCGAAAACGAGCTCTACTGAGGAGATGTTGTCAGTGTCCTCCTTCCCTGATGTCTCAGCCCTGGGCTGTTGCTTGGCCTGGTGGGCCTTCTGGCGAACCACCCAGTCAGGGACCTTTTCGAAGAAACTCCTCAGGGCTTTCACATCCACTTTGCTTGTCTCTTCCTCAAACTCCTTCACCCGAGTCAAGATCTCTTGCAGCTCCTCCTGCCTCCTCAGGTTCTCAAAGATCTCCATAGCCTCCTTGACGTTGCCTTTCATGATCTCCTCTTTATGCACAGACAGCCTCTTCCGACGTTCATCTTCTGTTTCTCTCTTGGGTTTTTCTCTCATGATCACTGCTGGCTTCTCGGGGGCAGGCATCTCTGCCTCTGCACCAGCACATTTCAGTTGTCTGCTGTTCTCCTGCAGTTGCTCCTGGAAGGAGTTCATTGGCAGCTGATGGAAGGACGTCATTGAGTGACCATCTTGTTTCCTCTCTTTCACCTGCTGTATGACTCTTTGACCATCCCATGATCCATAAGCATTAGACATACTTTCCCTTTCCGCCTTGGGTGAGGCATTTTGTGCAATATCATCTCTTCCTTTGGGAGGAGTAGTGTGGCCCACAGAGGAGGTGCTTAGCTCAGTCTGCCCTAGTGCATTAAGTGTCCTTGCTCCACTGGGACAGGCTAGCTGTGATAGTGAAGTACACCCATCCTCTTGGCTGCATGGCTCTGTATGCCTCTGAACTATCTCATCTGGGTAGCTCCCTGGAGCTGCTGCTTTCTCTCTCATCATTCCCTGCTCAGCTTCAAAACCGAGCGCTCCATTTTTAAGTGGCTTTGAGGTCTTAGCGATGTCTGATTCTACCTTGCTTTGTCCTCCTTTGCTTATCTTGTACCTTTCCTCTGCAATTTGAAGAGGGGTTTTGACAGTGTCTTTTGGTGGCTGTTTCTCAAGGCTCACGTCCTGAGCAGTGACAGATTCGTCCACTGGTGACTCTGAAGTGCAGCATTTTGCCTGAACCTCTTTGTGTCCTGATTGTTCTTGCACTTCCGCACAGCACAGTCCCAGGTCTGATGGTGAAGACGTTGGCTTGCTGACCTCCCTCAGGCATGGAGATTTCAGAGGCAGGGGTGGAGGGATGGGTTTGACTGATTTGCTTTTGCTATTGCTTGCAGTGGCAGAATGTGCCTCATATGAGAGGTGCTCAGGTTTTGGAGGGGGAAGAGGTTTTTTCCTTGGTGGGGCAGTAGTTTCTGGTTTTGGAGGAATTCTGGGCTTCTCTGCAGGACTCTGATCACTGGGTTTGGAGGACAGAGGAAGGAGGGCAGGAAGAGGGGTCTGTAGTGTTGCAGAACATCCTGGGGCTGCATCTTGGATGGCTGCTTGTGGAAGGGCACCTTCTGTTGTTGCTTTAGTTGAGGGTGGGCAATGTTCTGCTTTCATCACAGCAACTGGGGGAGGAGGAGGAAAGTCATTATCAGCCTGTGACCCTGAAGCCACTACTGCTGTCTGGTTACTAAGGACTTGAGTCTCATTTTTCTTTTTACACACAGAACAGGACTGCCCTGCGTTTCTGTATATCATAGCAGCTTTAAAATCCCCTTTGGAGACATTAACGTTAGACTTTTCCAGTGACTGAAGCGTGGCCTTTAAATTACCTGGGACAATATCCTCCTTTTCTACCAGGCGCTGTTCTGTGGCGGCACTTTGCAGTGCTCTGATAGCTGTCTGTACATCCCCTCTGATAATAACATCTCGCTCTCTTTCTTCTTGCACTGATTGCTCTTTGTAATCAGACTCAAGAAAAGGGTTTATATAGGTTTTCACAGGCTTGGCGGTATAAAGGCCATCCTTAATGCTAACATCTGCACTAGGCACAACTTGGCATTCCTGGCTCAACAGCTGTCCTCCCTGTACTTCCTCAGAAGCACTGACCTTTTTGTGTGATGCTATGGTCTTCTGAGACACGCTTGTGTGGGTCTTGGATGCCTCCTGCATTTTTGTGGTGGTCGTCCTGGTGGCAGTGCTGGTGCTTTCCTGCTTGGTTGCAGAGTCTTGTTGCTGTGTGGTTGATTGAAGGGTCATTGTCCCCTGTGTGCTGGCTGCCTGATGCCTGCAGGCCACCTGGACTTCCTCTCTGCTCTTCTGTAGCTTGCTCTGGACGTGGTGCTGAATGCTTTTTGCCTCTGCTGTTGCTAGCCTCAGGCTTTGCATTGCAGCCTGGAGGTCACTCCCAAGCGCCTTTTCTTCTGGCTGTCCTGACACCTGGCTGGCTTCTCCAGTCATCAAGCTCTGGTATTTGCCAGCTAGTTTGTCCCTTTGAACTGCAACTTTGGTCTGGGCTGTGCCTTGCGCCATAGTTTTGGGTTCCATCATGCTGGCAGAGACAGTCTCTTCTTTCTCTGCCATTTGCTGCTTCTTGCTGCCATTTGCAACCCTTTGAATTGACTTTGTAGTCACTTTAAGCCCACCTGATAGAATTTCTTCCTTTTCCATCACTGTGGGCAGGCTCAGGGGCTTCCCAAGACATTGCACAGTGGTGGGCCTCATTCCCACTGCCTGCACAGCCTCTCTGTCTAATGCACCCTCTTTGCCCATGCTTTCACATGCAAACACATTTTTTGCTCCCTCCACAGCCCCCGGCTCACCCTCTGTAATCACCTTCTCCGTTTGCTCATCCCTTTGTAAGATATGTATCATGGCCCCCTGCACATCCCGTGGGGCACTCTCAGCTCCCCCCTGTTCTGCTTGAGAACAGACAAGGGACTGTATCTCTGACTCCTGCTGGAGGTTCTTCAGATACTCCAGATCTCCCTTCTCGATGCAGCTGGTGAAAAGCTGGACGTTCCCCTTCTCATTGTCCTCCCGCTTGACGGTTGCTGTTGCTCTCTGCTCCTGAGAAGAAGCCAGCAGGTTCCCTATTGTGGTCTTCACATCCCCCTTGACAACTTTTTGCTGGACAGAGTGGAACAGGAGGGAGTAGAGAGTCATCTTCACTGATCCTGTCTTTGTCTCTTGTAAGACCATCCCCTTTTTGATGGAGGCCTCTTGACTGAGGAGGCCCTGGAGAGCCTTAGCCACATTTCCGCTTAAGTCCTCTTTGCTTTTAACAGCTTCACTTGGGTCCAGCAGCTGCAACGGGCTCACTTTGATCTTGCCCTCTCTGTCCTCTTCCACCAGCACTCCCTGTGCTTCCACGTTGGTTCTGTGCAGAAGCTGAAGCATGATTCTTTGCAAATGGCCTCTCACAATCTCTTCTTTCAGGACTTCTGGAGCACCTGGGCTGCTGAGTTGGTACTTAACCATCTTCACGCTCTCCATATCCTTGGCTTCGATGACGATCCCACTATGCTGAATAGCCTGGCAAGCACAGAGCATCTCCAAAGTCTCCTTCATGGTCCTTTCTTTCCCTTCTGTTTCTGCATGGCCTTCAGAAGCACTCAACTTATCTAAGGGCGTGCTTTCAAAGAGCCATGTTGTGCTTTTTACATCTGCATGAGGGATAGCTTCCTGGGCCTCAGCACTGGCTGTCACCTCAGCATCCTTGAGGGTGTCCATAGGCTGGGTTTCAAACAACCAGGTGCAGCGTTTCACATCCCCTTTCTGGCTGTCCTCTCTCTGCACTGTGCTGATAGATGAGCTTCTATCTGCATCCCCATGAAGGGAGTCCACAGGCTGGTTTTCAAAAAGCCAGGTGGAGGTCCTCACATCACCCCGCTGGACATCGCTGACACTGACCATCCTCACGTACTTCTTCTGGCCCACCTTTTGGGACTCAAAGAGTTCCTTATTGGACTGAACATCTCCCTTCAGCACGTCGTCTACTGTTCTGGGCACAGACCTCTCTCCCCTGGAGAAGGAGTCAAGAGGCTCTGTCTCAAACCTCCACCGGGCAGCCTGCACATCCCCTTTCTTGATGTCCTCTTGGGTGACGGCTCTAATCACAAACACCTCTTCCTCCTTCTTGATCTGGTCCAGGGGCTTAGTTTCAAACAACCACCGGGCACCCTTCACATCACCTTTCAAGATTTCTTCTTTTTGCACCGAGGTGACCTCATGGTATCCCCCCTCTTTATCCTGGATAGCATATAAAGGCTGGCTTTCAAAGAGCATCGTGCAGGACTTGACGTTGGCTTTGCTCATGGTGTCTTTCTGGATCTTCTGGATCTCTGTCTCATCCACCTTATCATGGATTTGGTCAAGGGAGTAGGTCTCAAATATGAACCTTTTGCCTCCAACATCTCCCCCCTTGATATCCTTCTCCAGAGGGATTTCCTGGATGCCCTCAGAACTGTCCTTCAGGGAGTCCATGGGGCAGTTCTCAAAAAGCCAAGTGAACTTGTGCACAGATCCAGCTTCAATTTTCCCGTCATCCTTCATGACCACTGTTGGTTTAATTGCTGTATCCAAGGGCTTAGCTTCAAAGAACTCCTTCACTCTGGACACTTCCCCAGACTGTATCTCCACACGGCTGCAGTACCGCACAGTTTCCTTGAGGTCAGCTTTAGTGGCAACACCGCTGCCTAATGGTTCGGTCTCAAACAGGTGCCGGACAGTTTTGACATCAACTCCCTCTGAGTCATCCTGACTGTATGCTTTGCTGACTTGCAAATACTGCTCCTCCTGCCCTTTCAGGGAGTCCAGAGGCTGGGTCTCAAACATCCATGTGTATGACTTCACATCAGCTTGTGGTACATAGCCATCCTCTTCCCGCTTCTTTTCAACCTTCTCATACAGGGTGTTGATGGGCTGGGTCTCAAAAAGCCACCTGCAGGTCTTCACATCTCCCCGCTGGGAGACCTCCCGCTTCACCAAGGGGTGCTCCTCACCTTGCATGGCTTGATGGTGAATTACATCCATAGGCTGAGTTTCGAAGAGCCATTTGGCTGTTCTGACATCACCAGCCACCACCTCCTGTTTTGTGATCCCACGTATTATGTCCACTTTCTTGGTGCTTTCATCAAACTGGTCCAGCGGTCTGGTTTCAAACATCCACTTGTAGTTCTTGACATCACCACTGATGACTTGCTCTCTGCTTACGGAGGTGACTTCGTGGAAATTACCAAAGCTGTCTTTGATGGCATACAGAGGTGTTGTCTCAAACAGGATTTGGTTGGCTTTGACGTTCCCAGCAGGAATCTGCTCCACTTCTTTGGTGATGGGCTCAACATCAGCCTGCTTAATGCTGTCTAATGGAAGAGTCTCAAACAGGGTCTTGAAAGACTTCACATCTCCTTTCACCACCTCTTCTGCACTGGCAGCCGAAATTTCTTTCTCAGATGCCGTAGAGATGCTGCCAAGTGGACAGGTCTCAAAGACATGTTTTCTTTGCCTCACATCTCCCTTCTCCTCTGCTGAAAGCTCTACTTTCTTTAAATGTCCCACCTCAAAATTATCTTTCAGAGTTTCCATTGGCTGGGTTTCAAATAGCCAGAGTGTAGATTTCACATCACCTCCAATGACTTGTTCTTTGGCTGTGACACTCTCTGAAGCTTCTCCTTTCAGAGAATCAAGAGCCTGGGTCTCAAACAGCATTCGCTGCTTACTGACATCCGCCCCTGTGGTAAAATCCATTGAGGCCTTGAAATCCTGTTCTTCCACTGTAATTTCTCTGATGGCATCCAGAGGCTGAGTTTCAAATATCCACCTTGCTCCACTGACATTTGGCCTTCCTACTTCTTCTAGTGAAATCCCACGGATTATTTGCACTTTGGAAGTGTCCTTGTTGATGGTATCCAGTGGCTGAGTCTCAAACAGCCAGCGAGCGGTCCTGACTGCATTGCTCTGTATTTCTTCTCGGCAGACAGATTTGATCTCATGGATGTTCCCAGTTTTGTCTCTGATAGCACAGAGTGGCTCTGTTTGGAAAAGCTTGATAGTCTTCTTGACATCACCTTTTAGCTCCTGGATTTCTGACTTGAGTTGCAAGATGCTCTTCTCCTCCACTGAGCAGCAGCGCCCTATAGCATCCAAAGACTGGGCTTCAAAAAGCTGTCTGGCCCCTTTCACATCACCACCCTGGACAGGCTCCTTGAGAATTGCCTCCTGTACTTCTGTTTCATCCGAGTACAGTTTGTTTAATGAGTCTAGTGGCTGGGTTTCAAAGAGCCACCGGGCGGTATGCACATCCCCTTTGGCATGGTCTGTTTGTGATGCCTTGGTTGGTGTTGACAGCCTGTCCCCATTGACTGACTGACTTTCGAATCTCAGGGAAGTACTCTTCACATCCCCACCAGGAATGACCTCTTCTTCTGTCAGCTTCTTTGTGGCTTGATGGTCCCCAATAGAGTCAAGTGCCCAGTTCTCAAAGATCCAACGCATGGACTGAACCTCCCCTGGAAGGACTTTGTCCAGGTTCACGGAGGCCTGTGCATTGGGACCTTCAGTATTAAGCATTTCTGCCAGGTCCTCAGTCACGGCTTCTTCCAAGTTCTTCCTGAGCTCAGGATGCATGTGTCTGTACAGCCTCCTTAGCTCGTTCACTTGGCGCTGCTGATAGAACTTGGAGAAGGATTGCTTCGGAGGAGGCACGGGGAGTGAACTGGGATCCTGGCTCCCTGCAGTGGGAGCGCTGACTTGGACCAAGCCGAGGGCAGGAGCGGGAGATAAATCCTCTTCCATTTTCTTGATAGCAACTTTGGATGATTTCTGAACCTCTGCCATCTTTAGGGAAACAGTTTTAGATGTCAGCATTGTCTCTTCCCACCCAGCCCAGTGGCCATTAGTAGTGCAAACGGCAAAAGAAAAAGCCATCCAAACACAGGAAATCTGTGCACCAACTGAGCTTCGTACCTTTGGGTCAGTAGTACACAGCACTCCAAAGCATCACAGCACTACACACACTCCAGGCTTGCTGTTAACTCTGAATCCACAGCAATGCACTCTAAAGCAAGGTCTCTAATCCAGGCACGTATGGTAGCCAGCCTGGAGTTCCTGGGCTTCGATCTAGCTACAGCAGATTTGAACTGTGTCAGCAAGAGAGATAGACCACAAGGATAGCATAAAGAAGGCCATGTTTGAGTAGCAAGCTAAGAGTTAACTTCTCCCTCCTGCTCTCATGTGTCTAGGGCAGTGCAGGGTCCTGAAGAGAGTCAGGGAACAAAGACTGTGGGCTGAGGAGAAGGCCAAAGAGCTACTCACAAAGAGGTCTTAAGAAGAGCATGGGGAGAGGGAATCAAGTAAATGTGTGAAACTGAGCTGATGACATCAGTCCATTTCTGGACAATCTCCAGCTGTAGAACCATACATCATTATTTTACATGAGAATACATGCACAGTTATACACTTGGAGACTTAAATGCAGATAGAAGGAACGAGGCAAAAATGAGAGGTACCTAACTAAGATCTGCTTAGGCCTATCCCATTTAGCGTGTTCTCTAAGAACGAGTAACTTGCTCGCTACACACCTGGAAGCCAATATGTCATTGTTACGCCACAGCAGAGTGCATTTGCCTTAACTCACGTTCTTTAAAGATGAGTTGTCAGCTTCTATTTCTTTCCTTTTTTTGTGAATTCTTTCTTTGTGCTTTTCTTTGTGAATTCTCTCATTTTTTTTGTCCCTCACCAATGAACTAACTCAGTTTATAAAATGCTCGATTAGCAGACCAAATTCTGAGGTACTCTGTTAGGAGGAGAAAGCAAGACTGGAGTAACGCCAGAGCTGGGTGCCAGCAAAAGTGTGACCTGCTCAGGCTCACTCAGATTGAATTTCGCTCTCGATTTCTCAACAGTGTTGATAAGGAAGTGAAAAGGGGGGGTACTCAGGACAGGGTGGATGGTGGCTGTTTAGCCTACCTTTGGGCCTCACTTTCTGAATTTTTCTCCTTAGCTTGGGAAGTCTGAACGTTGCATAGCCGTTTGCTGAACTGGATACGTATGAGCTCCACTGGACTGGCATTTTTCCAAAGGGAAGTTAGTTAAGGTCTATAATCATTATCTAAGAAAGGCTATAATCCTGGTAGGTTTTTTTTTTCAGCAAACAGACCTGCTGACCCTTTGTGTCTTCAGAGTTACACCTGTAGAGTTACGCCTGGAATATTATTAGTTGTTGTTCAAAGCAATGGTGCGCAATGTTATTTCACTCTGTTACATACAGATTGTTCCATCTAAAAATAAGTATTGAACATTAGTAAAAATACTCCAAAACATCAAAATCAGCATATTTTGCAGCAAGTGTAAAATGCAAATCTTTCAGACGAGCCAAAATACTCTGAATGCACTTTTAAAAATAAGCTTATTTTGACTCTGTGAAGAACGTCTAAACACAGAGAAGGGTGACAGAGCAGCTGATAGCTATATTCAGTGCAAAATCACTACGCACTGTCTTGTGCGGGTATTTAAATCACACTCCACCACAATTCACAAATATTTGGTTAGAAAACAGTGCATATTGTTAACATTTCTTACCTTGCCTGTTTTTTGGCTGTCAGGGGAGTGAATGGAGCTGTCCTTTACAGTAGTCTGGAAAAGACAGAGAGAAATGACATTAAAGTGCATAGGCAGACACATTTGATATTTCTAAGTATATATGTGTCTATCACTGACAGCTGAAAACCGTTATGGGTGAGCCTGTTTTAGTTCACTGACAGTTCCGTACCGTTGGGAAAAACAATCTTATTGCAAATTAATCAGAATTATTTTTCCCCAAAAAGTCTTAGTCAACAAAAAGAAGCCCAAACACATTTGTTTAAGGCTGGGGAAAAAAATTCCCCCCCAAAGTACTGATTTCTCTTAAATTTGATTTGGCCTGTTGTTTTGTTTTTACTTAAGTATTTTAAAATGAAATAGATTTGCATTTGTGATTGCATTATGAATTTTAAGAGCAAACCTCAGTTTTGAAGTTAATTTTCTTTTTCTCAGACTCCCATTTTTTCTTTCTCAGGCAGAACAACTTATTGCGATGCAGATTAATTTAAAAGTTTCAGCCAACACAGACTGGTGAAGAAACATTTCCCAGCAAGTAATGTTGCCCGTTGCACATTGCTGAGCAGGAGTGCGTTGCTTTTTCCCAGCCTGGGGCCGAAGCGAGCCCAGTGCGAGCTTTTAACAGCATCTGAACCTGCCCCGTATGCAGGCAGGCATAACTCAGCACATGCAGCCCCGCGGGGCCCACGCTTTTGCTGGCTGCTACCGCCTAGTCAACCCTGGGTGGAAAGACGGACTCTTGCAAAATCACAGCAATCAGCCCTTTCTAGCCAGAAGGTGGTTTATCTCCTATAACCTGATTAGGACCCCAGGCTAAAAGGCGCTCAGCAGCTCCAGCTCTTGATGAAAATGAAGGGCGTCACAGGTGTTCGCTCAGCTGAGATCAGCTCTCCAACCTCCAACCTCCCATGTGGTCTTCCAGCCTCCTGTGTGGGACCCAGCAACTGTGTTTTTGTTATCTCTGGCCCTGAAGTTCTCTTGCTTCTTTGAAGCCTCCTGGACTTGCATTGCTCACTGAGCTACATGTAGATTGGAGCAAATGGGGCAGCAGCTTGGGCATTGCTTGGGCACTCATTGCTTGGGCATGGGATTTCTTGGGAGGGGAGCACAGCAATACCACACGTTACTGCCACATGACAGTGAAGAGGTTAAAAAAACAGCCCCCTCCTCCCCAGTCTCAGGGGATCTGTGTGTAAAAGGAGGAACAGCAGGAAGGCACAGTGGAAGATCTACATCATAGTATGACAGATACAGGCATATGTCCGTGTGTGTGTTTGAACGGATACAGCATGGAGACGCATGTGTGGCTGTGCGTCCTGCATGGATGTGAGTGTGTAAAAATATATATATGAACAAACTAAGTATCTTATGTATGAATACATACTTCTGTGTACGCGTGAGTGAGTTGCATGTGACACTGAATGTAGAGGTGTGTTTTTTGGGGTATGCATACACATGCGTGTGTATGTGTATGAGTATATATATAATGCACATGTGTATATATATGTATATGTGCATATGCAGCATATAACCTCTGATAGTATTTATAAGATATTTGCAGCTGGCAAGAAGAAGGTTGGTAGTTCTCAGAAAACCACATTTCCCCCAGATTTGCGAAGCCAGCTGCTGCCTCGCCCCCTCCGAGGGCAGATGGCCGGGACGGGGCATCGCTGGGATGCCGCTGGCGCCGCTGGCGACTGGCGCGAGGGAGGAATGCGAAGCACGGCTACTTACGGGCTGTGGGGGGCTGCCGGCAGGAGCAGCAGCAGCTGCCTGGGAGAGATAGAGAGCTGACAACTCCTTCACGGAGGGCGCCGAGGACCTCCCTCGGCGTCGGTGCAGTATGTGGCTAGTGTCGTCTGGTACGTCTAAAAACGCCCGCGTCCTCTCATCTGAAACAGAGACCGATGCGCGCGGTGAGATGCGTGCCGCGGACCTCGAGCGCAAGCAAGGCACGGCGCTTGTTGAGGGCTGTGCCAGGCGCCTCGGCTGTTTGCACACCAATTTGTTATTATTATTATTATTATTTTTTTTTTTTTGCATTACTCTGCTCGGTGTGAATGGGATACCTCCGTCTCTGCCCCGCTGGCATATATAGAGCTTTGTGCCTATATGAAATGCCTTGGTGCCCCTCGTCAGCCAGGGTCGTCATGTCTCTCTTACTGCTGTAAAAACACGAGAAGGTTCTCCTTTCATCTGCAGGCTCGTGTTGCCGCATGAGGATTTAGTGTGGTATTTGCGATGCTTTCTGTTTGAACAATGGTCTATCTACCCACAAATCCAGCTTTTGCACAGACACGGATGGGCTGATGTACTTTTTAAAATATGTGCACGTTGAAAGCACTGCAGCAATTCTAACTTTCCCTGCCCTCAAATCTCAGCCCCTCAAATCATGAGGTTTTATAGACAGCAAACTTATGATTTGTCTTTATTCTTTTCTAGGTTTTGAGCTTTTAAGTTCAGGTTTTCAAGCCTTGCTCTGAAATAGTAAAGATTTGTTTTGCCTTTATTTTAAAGCAAAGGCAGCTAATGTAATCTAATAACACGGCCCCAGGAGCTGGTGCTTCAAGTGAAACACTAGTTCCCATGGGACCCTAAGGACCAACGGTCTAGTAAACACCACCAACAAAAAGACGGTAGACATGAGGGCAGAGAGACCCCCGCGAGAGTGTCAGAGACTGGCCGGCACGTTATTGAAAGGTGCCAAATCCCGTGCTTGCTTTCGTCTTTGATTCTGGATGCTTCTACAGATGCCCAGGCATTTTGACTCAAAACCGAGGCTGGATACCTGGGGATGCAGCTGGAAGCAATACAGATTTAGCTGCCTGAGTCTGCCAGAGGTCACGAGGACATGAGGGAGGAAATGGAAGAAGATACTTCCTTAACACTTGTTTTCTGTAAGTCGCCAGGTAAAGATGGGATTTCTCTCCCTGGCTTCAGTTTGGGAGGCAGATCACCCTCTTATTACAAGAATTTTTCTCCACTCTGCTCACTAGAGCACTCACTTTGACTAGACACCTGGCTGCTTGAGATGAATACCACCCTGGAAAAGGGGAGGAAAGAGTGAAGGCATCACTGAGACAACCGCTTTCGCAGGAGTTAAAACAAACCCACTACCTGCTGCAGAAGGTTTCCCCCTTCGTTTGGAGGTTCATAGCTCACATTTGAGGGGGTCCTTCTGTTGCAGAGAGACATGAGGGTGGATGTGGGCCACCCTGTAGAAGAGAAAGTGAAGTCCTTGGCAATGAAGGTGCCTTGAATTTCATGGTAATTCCTTATTGTGGCCATAAGCAGCATTGAAGTGTGTGCTGAATTAGCTCTAGAGAGCTTTGAAGAGGTAGTTGGAAAATCTTCTCAGGGAATCTCTATTTTATGCTATATTGTTGAAGTGCCTTACTAAAAAGGCAAAAGGCAAGCTCCATCTGGAAACCAGAAGGTAGCAAGGCAGAGGGCTTTTGCTAAGCCTTCCAGTAAGAGCAACAGGGAGAGAGGGGCAGAGGCAGCCTAGCGAGGTTTAAAGCACAGGGAAAACCAAGCACAAGTTTCTAGCCTTTCCGGTCGGGAAAAGAAACATAAAATTCTGGCAATGGCACGGTAGCACTTGGGGTGGCCACACGCCGAAAAAATACCACTGTTTTAAAAACTACCTCCTGGACATGGCAGCGCTTTGCAGCAGCACAGGGACAGCAGCACGGACCGATAGGAGCGTAGCTGTGCTTAACCGCTTCTGCGCTGAGTGCTCAGCAGAGGCAGCCCCCTATCCCGGAGCCAGGCCAGCAGTGTTTAATTGTCCCCTCCAGCCAAGAGCGAATAATGCAGCCAAATGAAGATTTCCAGTCTACATAGTGGAAAACAGCACAACATCAGAGCCGACTACGCCTTCACCCTCTAGCTCAAATGGATGAGAGGCCACAGGACTTCTGTTTTAATGACGGATATAATTAGATACAAGGCTTTGGCTGCAGCCTTCCCCTTATCGCTTTGTTTTCTTTTTTTCCTTTTTAGCATTTTTTGCAGCACAGAGCCCCGTGCTTACTTATCTCTTCTCACAAAATTGCCTGCCGCAGAGAGGGGCTGCTCGAGCCAGCCAGGCGAGCGGCTGCCTCGGCGCGCAGAGGGCGCCTGGTCCTTCCACCCGGCTCTGCCTGATGAAACAGGCTGCTGCCACCCTCTGAATTGCTAATTATAGATAAGAGCAAAGGAACAACAGTTCGTTCTGCTAATGAGAAAGCCAGGCTGTAGCATGCTTGCAGCTAAGGGCGCCCAGGTAGCACCTGAAGCGTCTCAAGAGCTACGAGTACGCGGCACCGCTGCAAAAGCAGCCTGGGAGGGAGCCGGGGCAGGCAGGGAACCTCCCAGCTGAGGATGCTGAAGCAAAACCAAAGGACATTTTGCAGACCAGGCTAAGGACGTTATTGCCTGATCTGCTGTAGATGAGACTGAGGGCACAGAGACACAATCATCTGAGACACTTTTCTGCCTTGATGGGATGAAGGGGCCTGCTGGGATGCCTGGCATTTGTTACATGATGAGTGATGCATCCCACATGACGCTGGTTCCTGCCCCGGGGAATACAAAACCTGATACTCCAGACATTAAAGCATCCTCATGAGCTAAAATGGAAGAATGCAGTCCCTTAACGCTCCCTGCTTCTGTCCCATCCAGAGGCTGGCACAGGGGCCTGGCGGCGCCTTTGTCCGAATGAAGAATATGGGAGACGGTCCCCCCTGCTGGGCTTCAGCACAGAAATGGTCATTTGTACCAGGATCTGGCGCCAGATCAGTTTATGCCTTTCACGTGAGGGGCTGCAATTTTAGGCCTGTCTGTTGGAGCAGCTGTCGGTGTTTCTTTAGTCGTCCCCTCGTCCCATGTACTTGCAGCTCAGGGTCGGTTTACAGTCTCCTTGCCCCAGAGGCTGCGCCCTGGGTGTGCAAAGGAGGGCGGTGATTTGCGGGGACCCTTTTTAGGAAAAGAGGGTGCGGAGTGGCGACACAGGTCTCTCAGGAGCCTGCTATGCCCAAAAAGGGAGAAAAAGAAAGAAAAGGAAAAGGAAAAGAAACCCCGAAGCACTCTTGGGGCCAGAAGTGCTCCGCAATCTCCTCCCGGTGAGCAGAAATGTCCTGATTTTATAGCGCTATGCATCTGCCCCACACGGTTTGGGGGTCTTCCCTGTGCGATGGGATAAGCGACCCTTCCCATATTCCCATTGCCAAACTCGTGCCCAGATTTGCTGCTCAGAGGTTTTCACTTGTTAAGTGTAGGACTCTTTGGAGACCCCAAGCTTGAAAATCTGCGTAACATCAAACCTGAAAACTCACAATAGGGGAAAATCATTCATCATATTCATTTGTATTTGCTAGTCGTTCCTAACAGGGTAGGAAGAAGGGGAAAGGAAAGGGAACAGAGGGGAAAAGACTCTTAAATATTCGTCTAAAATTTCAGTCAGTTCCTCTGCTGCTATTGGCCATAAATCACTCAACTGCTCTGTGTCCTGCTCAAGGTAACGTTACAGGTCTCTTTCTTTTGAACCGTAACTGTTTTGCATCCGACAACCGAATCCCAGCAAGCCAGAAACAAATCACTAAAAAGCCTCTTTCCCTCTCCTTCCCCCGAGGAATCCCCATCTCTCCAGTAACAGGCAGCTCCAGCTCACTTTGCTTTCTATTTCAACCTCTAAATCCCACTAAGAAACAATATTACCCACCTGTTGGTGTCCACCACTTCTGGCGCTGGCCCTCTTTGGTAGACCAGCTCCCACCACCAACCCCAGTGAGCTACTGAGCGACTGAGTCACCTATTAAAAAAGGAAGCTGCAAGCTCAGCATCAAACTCCCCGAGCCGCCTGGCCAACCGCGTGTCATCGGCTTTGCTCCCAAAATCATTCGTCCTGAGCAAACACAGCTGCTGAGCAAAGCCCTTTGTGCTGCCGCACGCGCCCCGCTCCAGTCGGCCCGTGAAAAGGGGATTGTGTGGTGGGAACCGGGCTGCGCGGGTGAGAGGGAAAGGAAAAATCCAGAGGTGCAAGTTGTGCCACGGCCTTGCACGCCCCGTGCCGCAGGGCACAGGCGCGTTATGCTCTCAACGCCCCTGGCCACGCCACCGCTCAGCCACCGCAGGTCCCAGCGCCCAATGCCCAAAGGTCTCTAGCAGCAAAGGGACCCATGTCCCCGTGCTTCTTAGCCCAGGGGAAATTTAGGGAAGGAAATTAGGAGAGTCCTGACAGGGACTCCATTTTCCACCCCTTTGCTTATGCTGCTTTTAAATATCCCAGGCCCCAGCCTAACAGCTGGTGGGTGCACGAGACTGAGAAGGGATGGAGACGGACTGACATGGAAATACTTCTGCTTTCTCAGGGTTGCGGCACCCTGAGCTGGCGTCTTCCCAGGCATCTGGGGTATTTCAGCTATTCCCTCCTGCCTGGGTTGGGTCATGAGCTACCCCAAGTTGGACGGTCACTACCCACAGGGTCCCCTGCTTCAGGGATGTCCCTATCCTCCTCCTTCCCCCGAATCACACCGACCTCGTCCTCCCCCAGCTTCACCCCCTGCCAAAAGGGGCTCCTAAATACCGACGCCACTGCTGCTGCTGGGCTGGGGGGATTTGCACGGGTGGGTAAACACTCATAAAAGCTGGCTGAGAAACTAGTGCCGCCGCTTAATCCGTCAGCCTGTTGGCAGTGCTCGGTCAGCGGGGAAAGGTTTAAATCTCTGCACCGTCAACCTGCTCGCCGGTGGGCCGGGGCTGCCCCCGGGAACCTCTGCCGGAGAGCTGCTGCCGGCAGGAGGAGATGCTCGGAGCCTGCCCTGCCCGGGGTGAGCGGTGCTGGAAGATGCAGTGGTGGGTGCACCGGCGGTCTGGGGAGCGCAGGACGCAGGCGAGGGTTTGGGAAGGGGAGGGTCTTTCCAGTCATTTCTCTCTGGCCTTGTGACCTGCTCTTGAGGTTGCAGGGCACATTGCTAAATGCTAAAATTTCCAAAGGAGGGAGGGAAAAAGAGTGGAGGAGGCTGTGGCAGGGAGCACCTGCTGGGTTTTGGGCTGCCTCCAGGAAAGAGTGAGGACCAGCGATGCTCTGAAGCACCCTGGTTCTCGCCGGTGCTCCCTGGCTCCTGGATCAGACTGCGCTCTGTTGCAAACCACAGTGTTTTGTCTCATCTTCAGTTCCATGAAGGACAAGGAAGATCTGAAATTCAAGCTTTTCTTGCCAGGGATTGGCCAACTATATGGGAGAGTGGCAGTCATAAACATCCTTTTTTTTTTTTAAAGAAAAAGTAATCTGCTTTTTGACCATTTTGAGCTGAATTTTTTTTTTGTTATATATACATATAACTGCATCACGTAGGAAACAACCTTTAAAAGTGAAAAATAGAGACTGTCACAAATTCAGCTAACTACTCCAGGTTTAAGAATACCACTGATTACAGTCAGATTTCTAACAAAAATTATATGAATCAGCAACACTTTTTGTCTGATTCCAAACTTCCACGAGTAGACCTTGTCCTTTCAAATAAGTTTGGACAATGCCTAATACAATAGATCCCTGATTTGGAGCTGGAGGACATCTCCCATACAGATCATAAATATAATGACTAATGCACATCAAAAAAACAGAAGTCTCTTTTAGACTGCTTAAAGAAAGATTTTGCAGAGCCGACAAGCCATACGTTGCAATCATGCGAACGGCTCTGGCACATAGAGCTAACATGAATTCAGGAGTGGGAAACTGTCTGCAGAGAAAAGTGCCAGAACCAGAGGAAGGTGCTAAGCAAATAAATAAAATAAAATAATGCAATCAAAGAGCAGCTGTGGTGAAGCGGAAATAAGATTTAAAATATTATTTCATACTTTAGGGATTGTTTACTAGATTCTAGCCAAACAATTAACATTTTACATGTGTATAAAGTCACATTTGCAAATCTGGGGAAAGAAAATACAGCTACTAAAGAGTGTCTTCTTTCCAGCACTTGACTTTTAAAATAAAATCTCTTTACAATTTCCAGCACCTGTAAACTGATGGTTCACGGTCTTTAGTCACTTCTGCAAACTCTTTTGGCTCCTTAGTGTCAGCTGGACTTTCCTGTGCAGGGGGGACATCACCACCCCCAGGAGGAGACTCAGGGATATTTAGCCTCAGGCAGAGATGAGTGTCTGCCCTGAGGCAGTTCAGGGCTATTTTTGGACTTTGCAAAAATCCAGGAATGTGCAAGACACTATTCCTGGCATACAAAAAAAAAAAAAAATGCCAAGAAGCTTCACCAAGTGACAGCTGCCGGTGGCATTGCTGGTTGGGGACGGCCTTTCTGAGTGGGTCAGCTGGTGTTTGGTCTTCTCTCCTTGGAGAGGACCTTAAGCATCACCCAAGGCAACTCTCCAACTTTTGGGATACAAAGACACTAGAGAAAGCAGACGCGGCTCCCACTGCCAGCTCACAATTGCCTCTTTCTCCATCTCTCCCTGCTGTCTGCAAAGGGTTAATACATGTCGAGCGGACATTTACTAAATTGTTCCCACAGGCAGCATATGGTCGGGCATCTTGGAGCCCTCCACTGCCCTCCGACACACAGGGGATCACGCATCACCTCCCGCTCACGCCGGCACCGTTCTCGTAATGTCCAGTAACTCTTTATCTATTATTTACACAAGGAGTTTTCACTGAAATGGTGATAAACACGGGTGTCTGCCACATAGCGAGAGCTGTTCCTATTGCCCTGCTTCTCAGTTTCACCCAGGGCTGAATGCGGGCTGTAATTTTAGCCCCGGCCCGCTGCAGCCCGGGGCGCTCTACCTGCTCCCGTCGGCCTCAACATCTCGGACCTTGCAGAACCAGCCAAGCGCTGGGTAACAATTTGTGATAGCGGCCTCTAGAAAAAAAAAAAAAAAAAGAGAGAAAAAGCAATACAGAGCTGTCCACTGAAATAACCTCTCCTGGGGAGAGGGCTTTTTGGCGTGCCAGGAATACCAAGCCTTTTAAGGGAAGCCCTCTCTGATCACCGCGGCGCGATACCTTGGGAATGTCGGCGCAGGCACGAACCGTTGCAAGCGTCGCTGACGGCATGTCCCGTGCGTGGCTGAGACAAGGAGGAAAGCCAGTGGGAAAAGGAGAAAGGAAAGCCAGTGGCAGGGCTGTGACATGGATTTTTAATCTTTTTTTTTTTTTTTTTAACTGTGCTTTGGCATTTATAGGAGGCAAGGGGGGAGCTGGGCTGAGTAGGGGACTGCATCTGCATCGCATTTGAAGGATCTCTGAGACCCTGCCCTTGTTTTCTGCTCATAGCGTGGAGTTCTCAATCTATTGTCAACTCTCTGTCATTTACAGCCAAAAAATATTAGTACTCTTTTAGAAGAAACAACTACAGCCAGAAAAAAAAGTAGTATTTTTCAGAAAGAAAACCCTAACTCACTTGCAGCTACTGCGTTCCCCAGCTTTGCCGTTTGTTTCTAAAGGAGCAACCTGCCACTGAGAATATGGGGGAGGAGAGAAACGACTGACTTCAAAAGAATAAAATACTGTTTTGTACCGTACTTCAGGCAAAAAAGTCTGCTACTGTGCTCAGACCCCGATCTAGGCTTTTTTTGCCTGTGGGGAAGTATTTTTACTTCCCAGTTTCCCGAGAAGGGGGCTTCTATACCCTGTGAAATGCTGCGTCTCTTCTAAAGGGCCAAACCCAGCCCTGGAGCAGCACCCGCCTCTTGACAGTAGCATGGGTTTAGCCTGTAAACCTGAAACTTTTCAGAAAAGGATATCATCTCTGGGGATACCATCTAGAGAGGATCTTGTTCCAGGAGTAAAGTTAGCCCAAGTCTGACAGGCATGAATGTATATCCTAGGAATTTCCACTTTTATTGGACCCTTTAATTGCCACTAACGGATTATCCACAGTTCTGCCTGGCAAGAACAAGGGTTTTCATATCTTGCCTCTTCTCATGAAGTGGCATCTGTACCTGAGGAACCGGCTTCACCTCTCTTTCCCCATATCCCCTTTTTCTAATAAAAACCTGAAGCTACTTTGGATATTTTCCAGCAAAAATTTGGGTGACAATTAAAGAATGGGAGGGAAGCGATGGAAGTCACAGAACCGCTGTTGTTCTTACAGCGATCAGCAGGACGTTTGTCTCAGAAGGAAACACTAGCAACCACTGAATACATGAGCAGAAAAATGCTGCTTTCAGCTCAGACTGTCGAGGTCAGGCGCTCCGCACAGGGGCAGAGTGGCAGAATCAGGAGACTGACCTGGCCTCCTCACTCTCAGTGGTCCGTGGGACCTCTTGGCCATGACACGGGCCTTAGAGATAACTGGTTTCAGCAAACAGGTAATCAGGTATGAGACATAGGTTTCTGCTCCACCTTACAGAGCTGTGCAGCTTTTTGGAACCAGCTTTCCATACATGAACAGAAATAAAAAAAGATATTGCCATTTTAATGCTGTTAACCCGGCAGACCTCTGGGCCCTCCTGAAGGCCTTTATCTGGCTGGACAAGTAAGCAGGAATGACAAAAGTCTTTCAGTGAGTGAGCATGAACAGTCCTGAGCAACCTTTCCTCCCCTTGCCTTGGGCAGGGGCTCCGTTTCCCTCCCGGAGCAGAGCACACGGACGATGCTCAGGGACCCAAATACATTTCTCACTTTTCCCTTGACCCAGGAGAGAAGAAATTCCTAAAGAATCCTAGCCTGCCTCCTAGTCCCTAGGGATGTAGGAAGAAGCAAGAGTCATTTCCTTCTGAAGAGTCCCTGTTTCATTGCCTAGTGTGTTGTGACCAGTCCTGACACAGGTTTTGATCTGGAAGAAGTCTCCCCTTGCCCCAGTAGTGTCTGGCTTGTCTGAATCCAGTACAGACCCTCTACCCTGTTCCTGGCTACAGAGTCCCAGTAACTCACAGCACCTCTAGGGGAAGAGAGTAGGAGCTCAGGATCTGGTCCCATGAATTTATGCCTCAAAGCTAGACTCGAAAGTTTTGGGACAGAGGAAAACCATGCACGTACAAAAAGCTCTGTGTCTATTTTGAACATGCCCAAACACCCGAGACAACAGCGCTGAACCAGACAGAGGCCACAACCCGTGGTGCAGAGAGGCGGTATCATCTGCAGCACAGACCGGGATTTACCAAGCTCTGGGCTAACAAAATCCACTACTTTCCACCAGCTGCAAACGCCTCTTTCATAGTGCGAGGCACTGAGCGTCCTCATTTGTCCTGTATTTTAACATCAGTCCAAGGTTCCTGTCCATGCAATGCTTCACCCCATGTTAACCTACCCCAAAATTACTTACAGAGAGGTCATAGGAGTCCTGATAGCTGTGCCGCACCGTAGGCAGTCCCAACGGAAATCTATGTGAAACTCAGGGCCAGGCAGCCTTTAGCGTATCCTGTGGGGAGCTCTGCTCCACTGTCCTCACCCTCGATGCTGTTCACTGGCTCTCAGTGGTCTCGGACAGCTGGTTTTATCACCAAGCGCTGTGCTATGTTGAGAGGATGAACCGCATGGTCTATTTTTAGGGAAGAGTGTAGCTGCTATCCCATCAGGCTGAGTCAATCATGCGTTTTCGCAGTCCTACACAGCGGTGGGGAAAGTCTCAGGGCCTGGCTTATTTTCAGAACTTATTCATTCAAAATACCCCTTCTGTAATTTAGTACGGGATAGGGGATGCTTCCAAGCGATGGTGCAAGGGGGAGAGGCATTTCCCTGACTCATTGTCATGTCCTTAGGCTGTGATTACCACTGCGTGGCTCCCTGCGGCTCCTGTCACAGACAGTTTTAAGAGAAAAGCTGAGAAGGTGGCAGGTATTAGTTACATTTTCTGGTTCCTTATTTCTTTTCCATTTCAAGTGTTTTAGAACACGTGAATTTAGGAAAAAGAAAGCAAAATGAAGTATGTGTATAAAGAAGGACAAATGAGCTCCTTGCTTCATGAAGCCAAATTATGAAGCAAGGAGTTTCTCTCATTAAAAAAGCGTTTATTGTTCATTTAGTTTATAGATATATACGCCCATATATGTATAGTCACACATTTACTTTTCATTTCTGGAAAAAGACTCTTCAGCTAAACAGCCACAGCAGCTATTGCTTCCCTCACTAGGGCAGGAGGACTACTAGACTCATTGTCTGGGAGCACAACCTGTCAGTGAGCTGCAACCAGGTAGAAATTGCCTCCTTCCTTGCACTCCCCAACTCCGCTAATGATGCAGCACTGCTGGGAAGTGCTTTAGCCAGTGTTTGGAGAGGGGATAATAACAAAGTGCTGAGTCTCGGATGACTCTTGATATCCTCAAAGCTCAGTGGGGCGATGGCTGCTATTTTTAGCAGTTTAATGGTTCGCGCAACTGTGTGCCAGTGCTTGGGACCCTGGCCTGGCCCTGTTCATTTACAAATACAGCCACAGCCAATGACTAGGAGAATTGGGGCTTATTTTAATGGTCATTTTATTTTAACATCTTTTGCAAGGCTGGGATAGCCATACAGCTGAGAGCAAGATAACCCAGTCCGAATCAGATCCTGTTGGTCTCTCTTTGATTTACTTTTTGGACATCTTTAGGGAGCTTAAGCTTGAGTAAACCACTATGGGATGATGGAAGGAGACATGAATTTGCTGTGTCAGTACCGGAAGAGTAAATTGGAAGCTAACATCACGTGAGATAAAACACTCATTCAGAGGTGCTTAGGATAATGAAACATGGTGTTGAGGGCAAGACACTCATGTTCTTTCCCATCCAACTTATGCCCTACCAGGCAATGGGCATGCACCACAGCACCCAAAACTGGCCGTTCCCAATGCCAGACCACGTGGGCCAATTCCCAGTAGCTACACTGGAGTGGCTGGGGAGAGAGTTTAGCTGCACAGAGATGAGCCACGCTGAACCAAACATATCTGTTTTATGTACTAGCACAGAAGCCACCTTAGCCTTCCCACGACCCTGTGTACCATCAGTAATTGGGGCTGAAGGTACTTCCTTCATCTACCCTAAGCTCTTTCCACCTCCCTGTGATGTGTTTGTGCAGTCTCTAGCACAGCAAGGCCTCTATTTCAGCTGGGCTTGCTGGCACCCTGCTCACGTGAAGATCCCAGCAGCATTGTGCTGAGGGGTGGACAGGGATCCTGGTTCCCAAAGGGGCTCCATGCTCTTTGCCAGAGGACCAAGCAACTCACAGGTGCCAATTTTCCATTTTGAGAGCCTGAGTTCTTGGCTCCCTCCCTCTGAATACTATTGTGAGAGGTTTACGGAGGGCGTTAGGGAGGGCCACAAGGATCCTCCTGCCTTGCCTACAGGTATTGCTCCCTGGAGAGGGTGCTACGTATCAGCGAGACTGCTATTCCCCATGCCACAGGGAGATTTGCCCTCCAAAAATCACATCACATCCCATTGAACGGCATTGCGTCTCAACACATCATATCCAGCTCCAGATGACCATCTACTTTTACTGAGCCTCCCGAACGGACCCAGCGCCTCCCCACTCTAATAGCTCAGTTCCTTTAAATACCCTACCAGGCAATGAATTACTGCCTCCCTGCTGAGATGACAGTTTCTGCTAAGCCCTGCATCTAGGAAGACTATTACCCTCCCTCTGAAATAGTATCTTTTTCTTTGTTGCGTCTTTCAATACATGAGAAAAAGGCTAAATTAGAATGGACTGAAACGTAACTGTCTTTAGAAAAAAAATACAGCTGCTCTTGTTACTACTGCCTGCCAAGGAGGAGACCGTACAAGGCATAAGTGTTGGCTGTTAGCAAGGCACCACGGACAGTCAAGGAGGCACAGCCTGAAGCGCCCCATGCTGAGCATATCCAGCCGATGCAGTGCAGGAAAGCCAGGGATGTCGTTAGGCAGATGATAGACAGGTCCTTGATTGCCAGCCAAGCTGTGAGTCAGAGGGCTGGGAATGGCAAGCGTTGTCATATGCACCCGCTCAGGTAGCGGGGTTATTCATGAGCAGGGTGGCAGGGGAGAGTCAGCAAACACATCGGCAGACGGGGAATGGCACGCACAGCGGAGCAGGTCTTATTTATTTCATAGGGGTGGAGGTGAAGGGCAGCACACATCTGTGCAGTCGGCAGCTCCCAATGGGCACGCGTGCGTTCTTGGGGCTTGTGCATGTCTAGCAGGAACGCACAGGGCACATGCATCCATCCAGGTGGATCTCTCTCTCTTCATCTGCAATGTATAGTTGTCAGTCTGTTTGTCTAGCTATACCATACAGCAAGTGTGAACACGGGTGGTGATCTGTGTGCCTGCATTCATACTCACGGTACCTATCTCTCCGTCTGTGCCTCTCCCTTGCCCTTTGTGGGGTCCTGATCCTACTGTGCCTTCTGTGCGTGCTCCCGTCGGTGCTTTGCAAGCACCCTCCTCAGTTCCCCTGGGAGCACTCCCATGCCAGTGCACGAGATCTGGGCTGCCTGACACGTCTACAAAGCCCCCAGAGAGGTGTTTTTCTCCTCCTGTCTGGAAGGCGATAACTTATTAGAAAGCAAGAAAAGGCCTGAAAAAATCAATGGGGCATTGAGTCTTTCTGAGAAGCGCCGGGAGTGTGACAGGAAGAAAGAGCGTGCAGGGAGAAATAAGCAGCCCAAGGGACGTGAGTCTCTGTAGCGGAGCGTAGCTCTGCTCCCTCACTCGAGACCAGGCTGACACCTCCCAGGTGCCGAGAAAAGAAGACAACAAGAGCTCAGCAGGGGAAAGGCTCTTTAGGCTGGATCAGACGAGAGGTCTCTGTAATGCGTGCAGAGACTAGGACTTTCGGGAAAAGCCAAACAACAGGACTGATTTATCTGTTTTGATTGCTGCTGCCTGTAATTGGAGCCATCGTTCAGGCAGGGCACATGAGTGGAGGGTGATTAGTCCCACGTGATGACAGAGCAGTGCTGGTCCTGCCCTTGGTGACCGCGTGGGAACAGCAGGGCTGTGAACCTTTATACATTCCCATAGGAGCCCCTAAAAGCTGCCCATGACCCCTGGACCCCCGGCCAGCTATCACAGGAGGCTCGAGAAAGTGCAAGGGGAAGGAGTCTGCTGCTGGCTTATTTTTACCCTTTTTTTTTCTGGGAATCAGGAAGCTCTAGTTGGGGTAGGGGGGAGGCAGATGGATCCCATCTTTAAAATCCCAATTTTTCTTCGTGACTGAAGGCGAGAGGCATGAACCCCTGAGAGATGGATAGATTGGCTCGTTACAGGAGACCGGACATTCAATTCCCTGTTGTCACGCTCATGCAAAGTCACTGCTGAAAGGGAAATGAGCTTTTGAGAATGATTTCTAAGTGCAGGAGCCTGTATCATCGTGAGTGCCAGAGCTGCCTTGAACTTAGAGCCACCTGGGACGGAAGCTGAACCTTTTGTCTGAAAGCAGGGCGGCTCCTTGGGTGCTGGCTGCCGGGTCCCAGGCTGCAGGGAGACTCAGAGTGACACCCTCCCTCCATCCCTGGGCCTGAGATGTGGTGTCCAGCAGCTGCTGTACAGCGGCGTACGGACTGAGGCCAGGGTTGGGACTGGAGGGAGATGGCTTTGTTGTCACTAGATGGCACCGCACCCCTTTGCAGGAGAAGCTGTGGGTGCTGCAGCAGACAGGGGAGGCCAGCCATCCCATGCCAGGCGAGCATTGCAATCAAATGCAGCTCTCCCCGCATCGGGGACAGGGGACCTGACCGCACAGGAGAGGCAGCGGGTCGTTTCTGTGCTCTCCTTGGCTGTCTCACCTCTGTGGGCTTCAGAAAATCCCCATGGGTAGAGTTTCAAATGAATGCAGAACAGCGAGGGGGAAGGGGAGGAGAGAATTAAATGCATTTTGGAGGCAGCTCTGTAATTTGTAGTCACGTCAGATTCCCATTTCATCTTTGCACGGCACTGAGGTAGCATCCTCGTGTGCCCTTCAGCTGAAAGCACTGAATAATGGAGCTATATTAATACATACATGCAGAAGCGTATATATGTGTGTGAGCCAGGGGAATGGCATGCCCACACGCAAGCCCCTCTCTTCTATTTCTTGGCTGTGATTCTCATTTCCCTCGTTGCCAAAATTCATCTAGTAGTTGTTAATTTTTAAACCCAGTGTGCTCAAGAGACTGCACCTACAGTAAATTAGCTGGTGTCTTCTGCTGTTTAATATTAAAGGACTCAAGCTTCCACTGTTTCCCTTTGGGAAAATGGTTCCTTGATTTACCGCCTTCCTTCTTCGTAAGTATTTTGTGATATTGTGTAAGTCTTCCGCTGCTCAGTTTAATCTCATTATTGCTAACTATAGACTCTCAGACCCTTTTAATCACTGACGTCCTTCGTGACAGCTTTCTCCGGATCAGCTTGTATTCTCAGTGCAGCCAGGGTTGTTGCCTGGTGGGTGATGGTTTAGCTGCTTGGGAAGATGGGCTTTCCGAAGGAGCATATCCAGCTTTTTCCTCTGAGAAATGCTCAGGACTCCCTCAGTGTCCCGGAGGTGACTAAGCCATATCTGGAAAGAGGTACAGCAGCTGATGCTTTGACTTCACGTGTCATTATTCAGCAGTGAACCATTGCACGGACATGCATTTGCTGATAAGCCAAATGCCAGGCAGCAGAGTTGTGTTGGACACTGCCAAGCTGTTGTCCTCCACAACACTGAGGCCCAAATTAGAGCCTGAGAAATGTCCTCAGTGCTTAAGTTTATAACACTGCGTGGCTTCAAAGCATCCTGGATGCCTTCCCCATCCCAGGTCACTATATCACCTGGGCTTCTGCTCCTCAGCCTTGGGAGAAGGCCTGTGGGATTGTCCCTGCGAGAGGGTGAGGAGGCTCCTGTAGCAGACCTGCGTTGCTCGCTGCAGGGTATGCGGAGCACTGATGTCTCTCTCACTCCATACGAATGACCGAGAATAGCTTGTGTCTAGGTGTGTACAAGCCTTGTCCCAGAAGAGATATGGGACAGCTCTCTCATGGACATCTTCAGAAAGCATTGCAAGTCCAGCATTCGCATCAAAGGTAGCCATTGTATTGCCAGTCCCCTTCCGGGCTGTGTTTGCCACCCCAGAAGGACCCCCCTTCCAGGTGGAGTCTAGCCCTACCAAAGGATCAGTGCTAGAAATGACAGGAGGTCTTTGCTCTTGCAATGGCTTTGACTCAGGGACTGGAGAACAGTGTAAAGCTCTAAGTTAGACAGTGATTCATCATTCATCAGCCAGAGAAAAAGATGTCCCTAATGGTGTAAAAGGAACAATGCAGCTAATGCTGTGACCCTATTTAGCAAGACAGCGTGGCAACTTCACATGTTCTGATATTAAAAAAAAGCAACATCAAATTTATGGAAAATATAGGTCCTTCGTTTACCTATGTGCTCATGTGAGATACCTATTTCCTATGTAGCTATGTAATTAAATACTGTGTCTCAATTCCAGGCAGCGTGTGATTTTTTTTTCTTGTGGGAAAGAAAAGGAAGGAATGGAAAGGAAAGGGAAAAACTCTGGACAGCTGGATATGGGATCCCTGGATTCCAGACTGAGGTCTAAAGCAGGCAGGGTGGTCTGCCTTGTCCCAAATCCAGCCATTATGGGATTGCAAGAGAGTGTTTCTTTTTTGTCCCAAATCTGTGAAACATTCCTGGCAGAGAGTTTTGGTAAAATTCAATCCTTTCCCACACAAGGCTTCAGCTTGGATGTCTCAGTGTTCACAGAGGCCGCTTGCCCTGAAATATTCCTGACTGCTGTAGTGCCAGTGATATCATATCATTAGGGATCACTTACATATTCTATCTGAAGCCAAGGATGGTGTCTGATACACCACTGCTGCCAAATTCAAAAAGGAGTCCAGTCAGACTCCTTAGTTAGGTAAGCCTCTCCCCAGAGAGCCTTTCCATTTTCCCGCCCTCAAGGCTGAGGTGCAGGGAGAAATTACTCATCCCAAGCGAAACATGGACGTGCTTATGCCCTTGTGCTTGATACAAGCTATTTTTAAAAGTTGAAATAACAGCATGTGGACAGTCAACATGGCTCTGTGGACTCATCAGTGGCCCAGACCCGAGCTGCTTTGGGCTTTGCCAGCTCTATGCAACGGGTGGATGGGCCCATTTTGGACTGGAAGGAGTACAGCTGCAGTTATGTGGTTGCCTGATCTCCTCATTGCACTCCCTGTCCTCAGCCGCACTCCTGAACAGTCAGCTCTGGCAGTACCCACGCGACATGCAGACAGGACCAGAATCACTCCACCAGTCTCTGCTCTCCATTACAGGTTAGGTGGGAAACACAACTTCCCCCACGGACCAAAGATGCCCCTTCCCAGTTGCAGCTACAGAGCTGGCACTAGAGTAGCAATGATGACCAGGAAGCAAAATCAATTCAACTCACAGCTTCTGCCCATGGCTGAGTCAAAGGCTGTCTCTGGTATCATGGAGATAATGGCCTGTTTGTCGCTGGGGAGCTTCCCTTCCTGTGTGGGAATGACAACAGGTAAGCAATTAGATCTCCATAAACAGTTAAATTCCCATAAACAGAGGAGAGGAACCAGGTAAAGCCCCAGTGTGGGGAAGGCAACTGCACCAGAAAGTTTCCAGAGGTGAAGGTGTCCCTGACATTGCCTCCATGTACTGGGCTTGGTTTGGCCTTTCTCCCTGTAGACCTAACCACGGCCTTGACTTTGCTCGTTCTTTCCAAGCACAGTGCTTCACAGGTCCTTGGGCGTAGCATCCATCTCTTCAGAGAGAAGTGGCAGTTTCTCTAACCACCCAACATTTTTTAGGCCACCATGGCTGATTTCTCTTTCTCGGTCAGGTTTATCCGTTTATTTCTTTTACCTGTCCCCACAGTGATTTTGGTTTCTCAAGCTCAGTAATGATCAATGTTGTCCTTCACAGCACCCCCTGGGAAGCAACCAGACCGCCCTGCGGAGCAGTAATCACCGGGGCAATACCATATAGCAATGAAATGTCCCTGACCATGTCAGAGAGGATCTTGCCCAGATTTAGTATTACTGATGCTAATGACCTCGTGGGACTCTCTTGTTTGCTGGATGTAGGTCCCTGTAGATCTCTTTTCTATTTCTACTAACTCCTTCACTCTAGAGGTCTTGGACCACTGCCCTGTTGTGTTTGCATTGATAAGGGCTACAGATCACAGACCTATGTGTGCTTGCAGGTGATGTCCTCTCTGCTCATAGCTCTCAAGAGAGCAGGGAGGCGGATGCTGCGCAGCCTCAATTAAGTGCCTGTCCTCGGGGGCACCCTGAGTGCGTTCCTCCTGCCTTTTTTCCCAGTTATCAGAGGAGGGATTGTTGCAAGGAATAGCCTATTGAAAATACGACCTGTGCTCCTGATAACAGACAGCATTAAATCACTCAGAGATGGATGGGATTAGAGGTACACTATGTCAGAGTACAGAAAGAGAAAAGGATGTTTAGACTGAGAGGACTGGGTCAAGGAGATGTGTTGTTGTGTCTGGTTAGAGTAACAGCACTGGAAGCTAGTTTAGGCTGCAGATGACATTATCAATTTGTTCCTGCTGGTAGATATCGCCTGATTCTAGACAACATTAACTGCTTGCATGAACGGGCACCATTTCCATCTTATTTGATGCTTTATTATTTAATGGTAGGATCAAGTCTGTCTTTCACTCATCACAGCAAGTGGTACCCCTATTCCACTGGACACTGTGGCATTGCAGAACGTGGCCCAAGGGAAACCCAGCATGTGTTTGGTGACTTGGTGGTGTGTCTGCCAGCTTTTAACAGCTTAGGAAGAGGGGTACCCTCCATGCCACGGGGCGGTAATGTGCAAAGGGGCCAGGGTTTTTGGTGGTAGGCTCTTCTGCTCACCTGCACCATGCCCAGGAGCAAGGTCTATCCTGACAGGTAGCTCTGGTTTCACAACACAGGTCCACATTGAAACTAGCTCTCCTTCCCTAGCTATGGTTGCTGCTCCACAGGGCTCCTCTCAGGCCCAGGGGAAACAGTGGATGATGAACCACCAACACGAAGCACAACCATTCATAAGCACGAATCTGGATACCCAAAGAAAACAGATTTTGGAAGTACTTTGGAAGAATAGCACTCATTAACCTTTGCTGTGGACTCTTTCCACGTGATGGTGGCAGGACTCCGTTGTGCCTTCCTCTGGTTGCCCTGAAGAGACGAAGAGAAGGATGGATCTTTACAGGGTTTTCTCTCTCTGCTCATCAGGGGCTGGATTGTTGTCATGATCCTGGTGTCAGCCTCCCTCTTCCTCAAGATGCCATTGGGAGATGCTGTCTTGAGCAGAGTAGAAGATAAAGTCTTACTCCTTGGAGTGGCTTTAGGGGTGTCACAGCTGGTCAGGAGCCCTCTGAAATTCCTCTTTGTTAGGCTGATGTTATGCATGGGAAGATGCTCCATGGACTTGCTTCTGGAAGCGTCATTAGGATGGTTTTGAGTTAAGGCACATTTTTTTCCTACTGGATCGTCATTAATCTGTGATAGATGTCCTCTCTCCATGAGCTAAAACAAAACAAAACAAAACAAACCTCAGAATAGGCTTGTATCTAACTTCCGTAAGAAAGCCACTACAATATTAATTTCTTACATTTCTATTGCAAGTATCACATCTGTTAGTCTTTAAATCTCAGGATGAAAGGGTTTTTCATCACTTTATGGTCTGTGTTCCTTGGAATAAATCTCAGGGGCACGATTTAAAAACATTCTAGCCCTTTCCGAACTGTGGCAGAGGTTTCTATCTTGCCTATTTCCTATGTGTCTCCCTGATTTGTCCACAGTCACGTAAGCCTTAGAGTAGAAAAAGTGTGACCGCTGGTTGTCTTCCCTCTCAGACCAGAGCTAGGAGCTAAATCTATTCATGAACTTGATGTCTAAGTCCCATTACAATTAAAAGACCCAGGAAAGTGATTTCCTTACCCTGGGGTACATAATTTCATTTAGTAGGTAGTTAGTGTCATTTGAAATGCACACGTGGGTTGACCACCCACACAGCCTCCAGCTGCTGCAGCAACAGGGCAGAGATGCCCCAGTGTCGCATTTGTCAGCCCAGTGTGGATGTCTAGGTGCCTTAATATCTTTGGGTGCTTTCATTTCAGGCTGAGTACTTCCTTCACTTTCTAACCACTAAATCCTCTTTGAGGGCCTTCCATAAGGCTCTGCCCCTGTGATTTGTTAAGTTCAGAACAATCTGAAGGTAATAAAAGAAGTTTTCATCCCATTATGCAGCAACTTTTATAAGTAAGCCCATCTGGATACCTTTTGGGGGAGGGGCAGATTCTGACCTACCCTGAGATATCCTCAGAACAGCACCTGCAATTGAGAAAAAAAGCATGCTTTTTGGGCTCCCGTTGCTAAGAACTGGAGCATTCTGCTGTCAGGACATGCTCTGTCAACCTCATCTGAGCCTTTGGCTCTCACCTTGGGATGTTCTTGCTTTGACATGTTGCTTTCACAGTCCAAGATGCTCTGGTACCTGCAGGGGACATAGGAGAGAGCAGCTTAGTCCGTTTTTAGCCAGGACGTTTAGGACTTTTGTTTGTTTGCTTGTTTTGTTTTCCTGCAGTGTGCAGGATCTTTCTGTCTCCCCCTACCCTCTGGAAAATATCAGGCCCAACTGACTTCAAAGGTAGTCTCTAGGGGTGAGAGAAATTTGAAAAATCCTCCAAAGAGACCTGACTTTAAATCTAATGGGTTAGTTTGGTAGAGCGTCACTGGATCCAGTGCGAGCCCTCCCCTCCTCCTCCCACGCTCTGAGCCCAGTGCAAACACGTCCCTGGAGCGCACTATCTCCCCATTGGTGAAGGGGAGAGGATCTGCTGGGGGTTGTGTTAGTTGAAAGTGGTGTCTTACTGCATTTGGTGATACGTGGCTTGCTTCTGGAGTCAGACTTTCCAGAAGGTTGAGACGTTGTTAATTTATTTAGCTTTAACATAATATTAAGGGGTTTAGCAAGTCAATGACTGCCCTATCATAACAGCAGTGACAAGTGAGATCTCTGCAGAAGGAAAGAAACCAACCTCCTTCTCTTCTTTGCTGTGGCGGTACACGTTCATCTCTCTCTCTAAAGACCTCAGTCCGATAGGTGACTTCTTTTTACAGTGAAAACTGACTAAATTCAGGATATTCAGAACTAAGCTGTCCCTAGGGGAAGTTCAAGAGACAGTCTTGACAGCTGCTCTTTCACCTCCACGTTAAGTGAGATGAACCGCCAGTACCATTGCTAATCTTATTTGTTTCACTCTTGGCACTGTTGCGGTCTAATCTCAGTTATGGGTTGTAACCAAAAGGGAAAACAGCCCTTAAAGGGCTTGGGTTGAAATATGACTCTCCCTGGAGCATTTTGGTTAGAAACAGTTGATGAGAAACTGGAAGGGGATGAGAAGTCTACATTTCTCTTGTCCCCTCACAAGTAACTCTCTCCAACATTTGCTGGTTTCCTTAGTGGCACCTTAGAGACTATCAGTGTTAAAAGCTTTAATTCCCCACCTGTGAATGCTCCAGTCATCAAGGTCGAGGGTAAATTCTTCTATGTGTCATTGCATTTGGGTAGTTTTGTCAAGTAGGTCTGGCTTTTAAATCAGGACTGGTCTACCGTGACTAAATAATGTATCAATAATATATAATAGCTAGAGGCACTTATGACAGAAAAGTACCTGCCTCTAGCTCAAGACCTGACCTGCTGGGAAGCTTTTCTTGGGAAAGAGCTTATCTGAGTGAGATCTGTCTGTTATGGAGGTGGGAGAGGGAAGAATGCACCCTGGAAACCCCCAGCTCTGATAGCAGATTAACCACTCACCTGGCCACCAGTTCAGAGACAGACATAGATTTTCTCAGAGGAACTGCTCTGCGCTCTAGACGGCTGCTTGGGGAACGGCACAGAACAGGGAAGGACTGAGCTGGCCTCAGCTTCTCAGCTTTTTCCATGTTCTCTGTCTGCTGGCATCAGAGTAAGAGAGTAAAAGTTGAGGTGCTGGATCGGAAGACGCGAGAGAGAAAGGCCAAGGTTTAGTGCATTCATCTCCCCTCACAGGGAGAGTGCAGAAGTAAAGAGCTGTGGAACAAATTCTGTCCTCGCTGATATATCTGCAAACCTCATCAAATAAGCTCACTTTTAAAAAGTAAAATAAGGTTAAAGAAGATGCTATTTAAGTGAAATTACGCCTAATAATTTCAGGAATTATTGTACTAGGTGGGCAGGGGAGACAGATTCCAGCAAATTTCCCCCCACATCAGAACCTAGCTTGCGATCCTAGCTCAGTTCCTCGTGCATAGGAACTGAATCTTTTTCACCTCTGACTATCATTTCTCTTATTCTCTTCAATCTCCCAGTCCGTCTCTATCATAGAGAAGGGGAAAGAACTGGAAGATTTACCTTTAAATCATTTAATAAATGATTTGATAATGATTTGATGGAAGTTCTGGATGTGCATTGTTGGATGAAATTTTCTTATATTTCTAATGTTGCATAGACCTCAACGAGCCCTGAATTCAGGCAGTATCTGGAGGATTAATGACCTCTCAGCCTCATCTGCCAGAAGTGTTTTTGCTTTTGAGGCTTCAGAAATGCACAGCAGAAGACTCAGGCATTGGATCTGCAGTGAATGATCTGACACGTGGAAGTACATTAGGTCTTCTGAGGTTCGGTTTCTGAATTTAGTTAGAGCTCTAGGGACCTACAAGTTATATATAATAACTCAGGGACCTACAAGTTATATATAATAACTCTCTAGTTACTGATATAGGCATACAACCTATGGGATTATCAGATATATGTATTTAGATTTCGGATGTATATGTTTCAAAAGCCACGTTGCTTGCAAAATATGTTTCGTAATCAATTTCTATCCTACTGGCCTGAATGTTGAACTGTGGCCGTCACTATTGTCCACCCCAGCTTTTGGTGGTCCAGTTCCAGACACGCTCAGGAGGGGCAGATTTTCTGGGAGATCGGTGTGACATTCAGCATTTTATGAATCTCTGCTTCCCCTTTCATGCCTTTAAGACATCTACAGTCAAGATCAGAGGGAAGGAGATGTATTCCTTACTAGCCACTTTAGAAATTTCCCTTTTTATTTTCCAGGTCATTTCAGTTGAACCTCACAATGCTACGGAAGAGATAGATTTATTAGATCGCAGACTCCCACCTCCCACAGTCCAGTGATTATTTATTATTTTTGTGGTGATATCTAATCTTAAATAATTCCGGGAGAAGAACCCTTGAGGGATTTACTTCACAGCAGAATGAACCTGTGGGAAAGCGTTCCTATTTATGTTCCTATTTCCTTAAATGTAGCAGGAATGGAAGATTGAAAGAGTCTTCTCAGCCCACCCTGAATGGTTCTCTCAGTCATCACAGCATCCCCCGGTTGCTAAGGATTTACAGGATTTTTCTGATGTTAATTCATTCCATTTTCTGTGATCTGGAAAGTTATTTGTGTAAAATCACTTACGTGCTAGAGTGCTTCCTTCCACTCGAGACTTGCCATTTGATAGTCTCCTTGGAGCTCTTCACTACCACGCTTCCGATTCTTTCTTCTCTCCCCCTTCTTTACAAGACGGGAGGCAAAGTCCCTTGGCAAAGCTGCAATTAAATATTAAAAGCTGATGTGCGAACGGGGCTGGTGTGAACTTAAAAGCTGGCACCGCAGAGCAGAACAGATCAGGCCTCCTCGTGGCTCCTGTCAGCCTGTTGTCAACTGATAAAATCTCATTCTTCTCTATAAAAACACGGTGCAAATTCAGATTCCAGCTGGGGCACTCATAGCCATCTAGATCCAAAGCTAGGTTCTGATCTGGGGGGGAAATTTGCTGGAATCTGTCTCCTCTGCCCACCTGGTGCAACGAAAACTGTTTTCTGGAGGAAGGTGCCTGTCACCTCGCCTTTCTCTCACACGTGGAGTTTGCTGACCCCTCAGAGCCAGCCACGAGGACCAGGAGACTCCAGTGATCCCTACTTTTTCCCCACAATTTGTAAGTGGTCCTGTTTATTTTTGATGAGTTTGGCCCAGTGAAAATGAAAGGGGGGGCCAGGCCTTAAGGGAGGCAACGTCCAGAGAAAACGAATTTAAATGCTTCGCTCTTAGGGGCAAGGAAGGGCAGAATTGTCTGAGGAGATCCAATTTAGGTAAAATCTAAGTCTGATTAAAGTCAAAGTTTGACAAAGGTGACCTCTTAGCCCTCTCATAAAGCATCGTGATCACAAACAGAACTGCTTTTATACCTAACAATAACTGCTTTTCTATGAAGTTCTTTCTGGGGGTTTATCCTGTGCACGCTGGAAAGTTGATCAAGCCACAAAGCTGGTGCTTGAACAAGAGCAGATAATACTGTGCTGGCTGAGGGTGGTTTATAATGAACAAGAAGTGCTGCATTTAACGTCAAAAGCTGGAAAATCATTTACCCAGAAATGTCTTAGCTAAGCAAGAAACCTTTGATACGAGGAGTGAGTGAGTTAGGGTAAGCCACAGAACTGGGTATATAAACTGACCCTGTCTCTGTTATTATTTCATAAAATAGTAACTTGCACTTCTACATGTCCCAATTCAAATCTTACTGGAGCAAGTGGAAAAGTCACTGTCAAGCTTTTATTCAAGCACCTGAAAAACAACGGAGAGACATTAATGATTTTAATTCCACATCCAATGGGTAAAGCGAGTGTGATTTTATGCTCATTTTATCGGTTGTGTTCATTACAGAAGTGCCTAAGGATCAACTTAGAGCACAGCCTTGGCTTTGTACATGCACAGATTTGAACCAGACTTGAACCCCTTACTCTTCTCCTGTGCTCCCAGGGTGTCTGTGACCTTCTGGATGTTTCCCGCTGAGCAGGATTCAGTTCTCGTAGGATTGTGTAGGATGCCCTATACCATAATGGGAAAACACCAACCACTTAGGTAGCTATTGGACCATCAAGACAAACCTAATGGAAGTTAGAAGGATTTTTAGTTGCGTGGGCAAAACCAAGGCTCTGGAACTGGGTTGCTTCCTTGTTAGTTATTTAATTTAGAGAAGGAAGGACTGGGTTGAGAGCATGAAACAATGAATATTGCAGCCCAGCCAAAAGTGAGTAATAGAGGCTGCTCAAAGACCCATGAATTATTGCAGGGACTACTGCCATCCTGTTCCTTTCACCATAAAAAGGCTGCATGAAACTATTCTCTGAAAAGTTCTAAGGCATATTCACTAGATCAAGTGCATTTTGAAAACTGTTTTTTCCAGGATTGTGGTAGTTAGGCTTGTCCCTCAGCTACTGTCTCTACTGAGGGCATTGCTCAGCTCACAGTGTTTTTAGTTTTAAGTATTAGCTGTGCACTGGCTTTGCCTTCTTGGCAAGTGTCCATGGGAAGACGGGGATGAATTGTTCATGTGGAGTAACTTCTGAAAGCTGAGAAGAAGAGGTGGGTCAAAGTCCTATCAAAAGCAGGTTAGCTGGGCTTGGAGGAAGACAAGTCATGACTTTTTTCTCCCTTATATGAATGCAGTAGCCAGTGCTGGAAGAAGAGAGAAAGAAGTGTCTGCTGAATTACAGCTACTCACACCTCCACACTGCTGAGTTGCCATGTCCATCCCCCTTAGTCCCTGCTCAGACCCCCCTTGGCTCAAAATCCTCCACCGCCTTTCCCCTGGTTCTCCTCTCATTGCACTATTTTCATGCTGCTGTAAGTAGCTCCACTGGTTTCCGTGGAAATGCACCTGAATCAGGTTGACCTGACTTCGGGTACCAAATCAAGGACACGGTAATGGGAGGACAGACTAATCAGGGGATGGAAGGACTGAAGGAGGGTGTGTTCCAGTCTGCAAAATATTGAGGAAAGGAAACTGAAAGGAAACTCACTACTGTTGAAGACTCGTGGGACTGTGTCTCACATTGTGTGAGGAGCTAGAAGCAGCTCCTTATAGTGACCAGGACCTTTGGCAGGACTCAGTGTTTGAGTTTTCAGTAGTTTCACAGAATCACAGAATCACAGAATCGTTTAGGTTGGAAGGGACCTCTGGAGATCATCTAGTCCAACCTCCCTGCTCAAGCAGGGTCACCTAGAGCATATTGCCCAGGATCACATCCAGACGGCTTTTGAATATCTCCAGCGAAGGAGACTCCACCACCTCTCTGGGCAACCTGTTCCAATGCTCTGTCACCCTCACAGTGAAGAAGTTTTTTCTCAGGTTCAGATGGAACTTCCTGTGGTTCAGTTTCTGCCCATTGCCTCTTGTCCTGTTGCTGGGCACCACGGAGAAGAGGCTGGCCTCATCCTCTTGACACTCCCCCTTCAGATACTTGTACACGTTGATGAGATCCCCTCTCCATCTTCTCTTCTCCAGGCTGAACAGGCCCAGCTCTTGCAATCTTTCTTCATAGGAGAGGTGCTCCAGCCCTCTAATCATCTTGGTAGCCCTCCGCTGGACTCTCTCCAGGAGTGCCATGTCTCTCTTGTACTGGGGAGCCCAGAACTGGACACAGTACTCCAGGGGAGGCCTCACCAGGGCTGAGTAGAGGGGCAGGATCACCTCCCTCGTCCTGCTGGCAACACTCTGCCTAATGCACCCCAGGAGACCATTGGCCTTCTTGGCCACAAGGGCACACTGCTGGCTCATGTTTAACTTGTTGTCCACCAGCACTCCCAGGTCCTTCTCAGGTTTCCTCAGACTGCGCTGATGGGGAAGAGCAGCGTTGTTGGGATCCTCAACTGGTGTGTGCTGCTCTGTGGCCCTCCAAATGCTTATTCCAGTCACCAGCCAAAGCAGTACTCGCTTTGTCCAGGGCAGAGCTGCTCTGCTTTGGTTCCCCAAGAGGGAGCAAGCCTCCATGCTCAGCACCCACTATGCTCATGGAAGGGCCCTTTCAGATGTCCTGAAGTCTAAGTAAAACATGATATCCTTGTAGATCACACTGGAAAGAGCAGCCAGCTTCAAATACCTCCTCTGCTTCCTGAAGAAAGGTGGGGACAACCGTGTTACTTATGTGTGCCTTTGTCCCAAGGTTCCTCTGTGGGCTCCTACACTGGACGAGAAGAAAGCTGAGAAGTTTTAGGAAGCCAGGCTGCCCTTTCTCTCCTCACTGTGACAATAAGCCAAATCACATCCTTTCTCCCCAGGCTGTGGGGGTCCCCAGGCTGTGGGAGTCCCCTGACAGTCCCCTAGATTCTGCCATGAGTCTGTACAAGTGAGGCCACCTGTATGCTTCTCTGTAGGATCATAGCTCTTACCTGTCATATCCATCGAGCTTTTCATTTCCTATGACTACAACCTAGGCCTTCTCTAGGTTAGGCCTTGGTGTTTTACTGCAGGTACTATGAAGCCTTACCACCTACCTGGGACATCGGCTGACCGCTGCACTAGAAACAATAAGGTCTACTTTTTACTTCTATTTGTTATGGCCAGCCACTTTATGAGGAAGTTACACTTCCTACTCAATCCAGGTGTTATAGGTATTGCTTAGGCACCTCCACTCCTCTGAGCCTGCAGAGGTACCTGAAGAAGGGGAAGGATTTCTGCAGGACAAGCAGAGTTTTCTACAGAACACTGTGAGATAGGGGCTCTTGCTGCAGAAGGGTGCCTAAGGCGCTTGCTTTGGAAGGCGGGGCAGTACGTTCAAAGCTGCAGTTCGAGCTGCTTGTGGTGCATGGCTGGTGATGTCACATCCCTATATTGCTCACCCATCAAGGCCCAGAGCCCTTTAGGACAGGCCCTGCATAATGCAGTCTCCCACTCATGGGTATCACATCCAGGCAACGCGCGAGGAAGGCTGAGGAACATGGGCGGGAACTGGGAACTTTGAACAGAGATGGAGAATAGACAGAAATTAATGGTTAACGCAGATAATTATTTCTATCTGTGTCAAACAGACTCGCCTAAGCTCACATGAGATTTTTACTGACCAGATAGGGTTTATATAACCACCTCTTTTTTCTTTCTTTTTTTTTTTTTGCAGTTGTATAATGTTGTTTTGAGAGCTACATTCCAGTTAAAAACATGTGCATTCTTCTTTCTTCTCCCCCATGTTCCCAGCCTATTCTGGCTGCTTCGTGTTGTTTTGCGGCATGCACATTTGCCCCCTGTTTGTCAGCTGGCCCAGATGCAGATCGCTGGGATGCTGCAGGGCAGTCACGATGGCCTTCCCTCCTCCCACCCCTACATATTAAAAGCGTGAGCCCAGAGTGGGTGGGAGGGAGGTGGAGTGTGTCAGCACCTAGATTTGCTCTACAACAAGGGAAGCAGTAGGGAGATGAGACAGGGCACAATTTCCACCGTCTTCAATGCCTTGTCTGGTCTCAGTTAACACAGGAGTTTAAATATTGGTTTTCCCCTCATCCAGGCAAAGCAGCAGCTAAAAATTTTTCCCTGCAACAGGGAATTGCACGCTCTGAAGCTGAGTGACCGAGGCAAGTGCAGTGAATACAAAATACACCTAACAGCATCTCCTTGGGTGGCACACGGGGTGCTGGAAACCATCTCCAGAGCGGCCAGTTCCGGTAGGGGAGAAAGTCAGGCACGGCCCTAAACTGTCCCTTCCCTACTTCTGGAGCCATGCTGTGGGAAACAGTGTTGGGTGGATGCTCCTTGGGATTTCAGCTTTCCTGGGGCTGTGATCTGCAGCCTGTCGTTGCAGGCATCTGTACGTGTGATAAAAACCCATTTGGGTGAATGGGTCCTGCAGGGCCCTGTAGGTGCAAGTGGAGAAACAGGCACCAGAACACGGCGAGCCGAGGAGAGGGCACGTCCACGCTGAGAAGGTAGTGTGTGACCGCTTCCCAAGGACCAACGGGTTCCTGTTGAACGCGCAGTTCCTGATAAACCCAGAGCACCAAGGCCCTGCTGAATCTGTGCAAGGCCACAAGCGTCAGTGGTGGGTTGTGCAGTCTGGCTCACCTCCAGGAGGGCAGTGACTACCCTATGCAAAGCCTATGGGGTTATATGTGCACCTGATGAAACAAAGGACCCTAAGACTTCACAAAAACCCATGTGCAGCCCCTGTGTGCTGCTCCGATCAGTAATGCTGGAGCGAGTACAGGTGAGTGCAAGTGAGCCGTGAGAGGGAATTAGTCCATGTAGGATGTGAATAGTGATCTGCTATTAGTTATAATAGCTTGAGGAATAAAAGGTATTCTAGGAAATATTGGTTGTGATCTGTGTCTCCTCCTGATTCAATCCCCTTTAAGGAAAAGGGGAATTTGCAGCAAACTGACTACAAGCACTGGAGGAGAGAGACTGATTTCTCACCCTCCCCAGTCCGTTCTGCCCAGCTTGTCGGGGCAAGGGGAGCTGCTCTCCCCATGCGGCAGCAGGGTTGGGTATGGGCTGCATAGTGAGGGTTTCATCATGTAGCTGAAGGCACCATGCATCCCCAGGGAGCTGATGCTGGCAGAGCCAATTTCTTTATTTCCTTTGGTCTGCTGGGTAGGGCGCTGCACCAGCAGTTTACTGAGGGAGGAGGCATGAGGGGAAGAAAAAATCCCTTGCAAAGTCCCTCAATTGCTTTCTCTCCACGCTCTGTCTTTTTCTTGCGGAGAGTATCCATATCCTTGCAACCATTTCCATAATTATTGGTTTCATGTTAAGTAACCAAAAAATTATCTATCAAACGCACATGTGGAACTAATGGGGCTTATTTGAAAGACCTGTCTTTGCATTACAGCTGTCGCATCACTCAGTCCATTTTAATTAGCTTCCACAACGTCAGAATGTGCTGGGGAGGGAATTAATGTGCTCGTTTGCCCTGGGCTCCCCACACCCCTCCTGGGAGCACAGGGCTCCAGTTTCATGCTGGTATCCCGAAATACCAGTGCGCTTCCCCTGAGGGTGAGCATGGGAGAACTGTTGCAAGAGCCACTGGGAGAGGCCTCAATGTTTTCACGCTTCGTTTGAATGCTCTCTGCTGAATATTGCAAATTCTTTCTTCTAACTGCTTCCTTTTGGGAATCAGGAGGGAAATCTCAGGAGACCAGCTTTCCTCGGAGACTTCTGAGAATGTCTGGATTTTGTGGGGGCTGCAAATGTCGTGGGAGGAACTTTGGTAATTTCCAGTTCAAGAAATAGGATGGCCTTTGGCTTACTTAGAGAAAGAAAAAACTCTAAAGTCAATTTTTTGGGGGATTCCGCAGTCTCAGGTTCAGGTGCAGTTTGGGTGGCAGAGAAGTGACATGGCCACGGTTGTGGGGCTAAGGGTGTGGGGACTTCCAGGGCCACCTCCTGCTCTTGCTTTTTCTCAGAGACCTTAGTGTGAACGGTAGCAAATCAGTCATTGTCTTTGATTTCATTGGAGTTGAGATGGGACCCTTAGGACATCAGTAGGTAAGTTCACCCACTGCAGCAGGGTGCGTGAAGGTGAAGTTCACTCTGGGGTAAAAAGGATAAAAGGCATTTGGGCCAAAATACTCCAAAAGAGAGAATGCTTCCAGTTGCCTTCATTTTAGGGTCTGAGCTTGAGAATAGCACTGAGATGAGCACTGTCATTTAGACCCTGGGAAGAGGAATGAGGATTTAGGGTCCATGAATAATTCTTCTGGTAAGAGAGTGAAGATCTTGTGGTAAAAGCAGGATCACAAAGCGAACTTCCTGCAAATTCCCTGCTAATTCTTTCCGCAGGTTTGCCACTTGGTATTGATAAATAGAGCCGGCAGGAAAATGTTTTCCCATCTGCTGTGAAATTTCCAGGTGTTACAAAAAAAATTACAACATTTTGTGTTTAGGACAACTTAATCTCAAATTTCTACAAATGAGCATGAAAAATTTTGAGGCTGGCTGAGTGAAACTTTTTTTTTTCAATGTTCCAATCTTGAATTTGAGATTCAACCTTTTACTCGCTTTTAATAACCGAACTACTTGTCACCTTTGAATTTGTAAAACTTCAGAAGGAAGCATTCAAGAAATAAAGTTCGGGGCTTTGAAGATGCCAAAGAAACATTTTGATCATGCTGGACATTTAAAATGTGTTTCCAAATCAAGACAGTCCTCACAACCCACCCTTCCCAAAAATGGACTGTTTTGGCAAACTACTATTTTCTGATCATGTTTCTGTACCTGCCCCAAGTTCTGTCTCAAACCAGCAACCAGTGGACGTCCATGCAACTGGGACCTTGTGCTGCTCAATAGTTTAGTGACTGGTGACGTGCAGAGGGCCATGCTGAGTGATAGTAGGGTGGTGGTGGTGTTTCACTCAGCGGTGGCCTGTCTCCCCCACGGAGCAGGGTGACCCTTGGGTGACAGCCAGGTGACTGCCGCCCAGGGCCACACTGCAGCATCTTCCTCTGGTGACACGTACTGTGCGGGTCCCCATCTCACACTGGTGAGAGGGATGAGCTATTCCTGAGCCGCTCTTGAAGACAAATGACCATCTCCTCACCAAAGGAGCTGCTTCCGTCCATGCCCTTCCCAGGGCACTAGCCAAATTCCCTAACTATTCATTTCACTTCTTTATCACAGAAGAGGAACCGCTCGTCTATGTGGCAGTGAAAAATGAATGCTGGAGTGGGAGAAAGGGTGGGAAGACAGGGTGGGAGGGGTGTGACTGTCCTTACCCCGAGTGCTTGTCCCATGCACTCCTTTTTCTCAGGAAAAGAGTTTACCTTCTACATCTTCAGGGCAGAGACCATCCTACTCTCGCTGTATGGGACTACAATGTCCCCTAAGGTGGGTAATGTTCCTTCATAGGCTTTTTCCCTAAAAAGGAGAGTTTGCCTGAGAAGTTTTCGGGAAAGTGTTCAGAGGTAGATGTTTCTTCCACTCTCCCCAGAAAAATGCTAAACTGCAGATTGTTCAGGCTTCAGTTTCTCATTGAAAAGTGTTCCTCCTTCCCCCCACCCCCCCCCCCCAACCTGGGAAGGTCTGAAAATTAAAACTAGCAAAAACACAGTTCTTAGGAGGAGGAAGCATTTCCTGGCTGCCCCCAAGACACCGTGGGGCTGTATGTGTGTGTGTATCTGTAAACTACACTGTGTGCATATTCTGTGACGTTGTACTCTGTGGACATGCTTCAGAGCTGGGCGCAGCCAAAATACAGGACAAAAGCTTCTACTTTTCGTCTTTTTTTATGAGCTGGAGAATACACACTGCCCTGACTGATGCAAAGGAAGGGGAAAGGGAACACCACCACCTTCAGCGCCTTTGCCCTCTCCTCCCTGGTAAATGCATCGCTGCGCACAGTCTGCAGCGTGTTTTCAGGCTGTTTGGAAGATATGCAAAGGCTTGGTGACCCTTACGGGGTGCCTTTTTTTTTCTCTGTGCCTGCACTCTAGTCTCTCAGTACTGCAAACTCTTGCACCTAAAAGCGTCGACTCTCAGTCAAAAAGGGCTACTAAAGAGCAGCTCGGGAGGATCTGGCTGAACGGCGCTCCTGCCTGCCGACTGTGATGAAAAACCTTGCAGCAGATGCAGAGGAAATCTGCTAAGATCTCTCTTGGGAGCATGAGTGAGCGTAAATCTAGGTGAGGGCGAGATGGTCGCTGCTTGGGGCTCAGCAGAGCAGGCAAGAGGCCAAGCAGCAGCGTCAGTCCGGCAGCAACGAACAGCCTCCGAAAAGCAAGCTGCAAGCAGGAGGCAAGCCTGGCTCAGCTCAGGTCTGCATCTCTGCGGAGGGAGATGTGTGTCACCCTGCCATTTTCCACGGAGGGGCTCAGCTTTGTGCCAGCTGAATGATCCGACCCCGAGCGTATCTGGAGCAGAACGGCTGTGTTTTAGGGCCCAGCGGTGCCAGGGGTGGAGGGGCACGTCCCCGGGGCCTGGCACAGGCAGCCCTGCTCGGTCCTCAGGCTCTTTCCAGCTGGCTCAGGCACTTGGCAGCTGTCGTCACCTCCTCGCGGTATCTGGGCTGAGTTTCCTCCTGGTACGCGTTAGGAGCTGGGAAAGGGCTTTTTGACCGGGGATTGGGAGCAGGGAAAAACTGCGTAGGTCTTCCATCCTTCGGGACTCAAAGCCACTCTTGCTAGCCTTGGAAACGGATTTGTTGCTCCTCAGGTCTGATATGACTTTCAAGATCAGACACCAGAATAAAGTGCAGGTTGAAAGGTGCAGATCCGTGACATTTTGCAGAGGGTTTCAAAGGCTTGCAGACTATAGATGAATTGTCTCGATGTCCATTACTAGTGCCCTTTACTGCCTGCAAATCCTCTTTGAAGACGTGCATTCCTGAACCCTAGGTATTTATTTTGAAGGTCTTCACTTTGCCAGCTTGACGCAATTGCATATAAATAGATCTGTCCTCATGTCGGTAGAATCCTTTGGAAAGATGCAAATGAGGACACATTTGTACCCCACGTGGGATCCAAGTGAGATCTATTCAGTATTATTACTATCGTTATTAACCGTAGTGTGCTTCTACTCGTCTTGAAAGGCAGGCTGCTGTAGGAAAATGGAGACTATCCCTGGAAAATAGGAGATCTTTTACAGTAGGATCTATTTGTTCACCTCACCGTGCTAATAGCTGGATATCAGGAGAGCGCTTATACGTCTTGTAGGAGGATCTTCTAGCAGAGCCTAGTTAGGCTGGGAGGAAAGGGGAATTGGTACAAGACAAAAAGTTGGCCCCTCTGCATATACCAGCAAAGCTGGTTGAAGCAAGCGTACTTGCACCGATGTATTTTCTTCCTCTGGAAACAATGAATAGAGTGGATAGAGGCCTCTCAACAGAATGAAAATCCAGTGAGCGTAACGTCCCTCGGACCTTCAGCACGTTATCTCAAACGGGTCCAAGCAGGGGGAAAAAAATCAGCCCTTCTTTCCCTGTAAAGAGAAAGATTTGTGAAGATTGAAACCTCCCAGTCCACGGTGCCACTGTTTGCTCGAAATGCAGAACATGCTCTATAGCCGCTACCAAGAGTGTATTACAAGATTTAGAGGTTGCCTGTGTGTATCCCGCAGCATCGCATTTCTGCGGCTCTGAATACATTTCCAGACAGCTGTCGAACACGAGGAGCCCCGGGGACAACCTCACCGGGAGAGAGGTCGTCTGTCGGTAGCAGTGTGGGAACATATGAAAGTGTGTGTAGGCAGGCAAGGCACAGCCTGTGCCCTGAGGAGCTTAAAGGGACTCTGACAAGATAAAACCCCGCGGGAACGGCAGGCAGGAGCGTTCGACGGAGGGGACTCGGAGAGCAGAGATGATGCACGGGGGTAAGTTCTGCAGTGCCGTTGTCTGGTGAATCAGTTATTTGGGCTGTCTGTACAGCCTGCTCGGGGTTTCCTGTGGACAGATGCTGTGTGAATAAACCCTGGGCTACAGAGAAACAAGCCCAAGCTGTATTTCCCCTTCTCCTTGTTTGCAGCCTCTTCCTGGTTCTGAGTGTCTTTTCTTTGTCCACAGCTCTGGCTTCTGGTTCTTCTTCATATCTGCGAAGGCAAACGCGCTAAATATGACGTCTATCAATCAATTTGCACGTGTTTTCGATGATGCATATTTTTGCTCCTTATTGCAATCCTTTTATGCCAAAGAACTGAGCGTTCACTGCTCTCCTGACCTCAGAGATCCTTTTATGAAATGATCAAGGGTACTTTTTTAATTTTCACCCTGTGAAAATGTTTAGTCCTTCAGTGTAAAATGGTAGTTTCATTCAGTGCCTTCCTTCGACTTCCCCATTTGGCTTGGGAGATGTCGTCGACGTCTCATGCTCCCCTGTTCCTCGGCATGCCACTGCCTCTCCTCTGGGGTGGACCCACTGCCGTGGGGAAGTTTATCTGCCTAAAGAAGGCAGTCCACCGAGGACAGCGGATTTTCGAGGCTGCTGTAAAATCATTTCCAAATAATTATATTTTTCCCTCTGGGGTCTGTCCTGGACAATGCGCCTGGAGCTGCCTGCTGCCTGCCTGTGGAAACCCACTCCCACTTCTGCTGCTGCTGGCCGCTCTCCCCTGTGCTTCTCACCCTCCACTGGCCAAGCAAAGGGGCACAGCACTGGCGAGACCTCTCGTCTGTTGAGGATCAAGGGCCCTGCTTGCAAAGGTGCATGTGTGAGGGGGATGAGGCAGCTCGATCACGGCCCTCACGCCAAAAAGGGAGGCAGTCAGCACTGTAGTGTTGCTCTATTGGCCTCGGCCTTGCAATACCATGCCAAGCAGAGGGAAAAGCTTTGGGGAAATGGGAAGCACCGATGTGCCTTGGTTGGTTCAGGGGATAAAGGCTCTTTTGGAAGGTGTCCTAGGCCAGTCTCTCAACAGCATCCATTTCTGGAAAGGATCTAGTATGCAAGAGTTGACTCCTATGTGAAACACCATCCTACCCCTGTAGCTAGGGTCTTATCACAGGGGAAGCAGTCCCACACGGCAGTGCCTCTCCTGGGGATAAGTCCTGCATGCACGAGCATCTGTGCATGCTCAGTCCCTTTGAGTCTTCTGCCAAAGTGCAGCTTAGCCAGGATCCAAGGATCTTGGAGGGTCTCCCTTTACACTAGACCTCTCCTACTTGCAGAACAAAAAGAGATTGAGTTAGGGGAATTCCAAGGATGTGGGGAGAAAAACATAGTTTTCTCTTTCTCACAAGTTTTATTTTCCCATATTCCCTCACTATTCTTCTCTGTCTGGCACTTACCTCCCAGCACATCTCCGCCTTCATGTCCATGAAGCATAGCTGGCCCTGTGGACTCGGTTTCCTCACGGTGTGGTGCAGATTGCACAGGCTTTCTCACTGGCTCTGCACGGTCCTTCCCACTGCATTTATACTCAGAGATGGAGCTTTTCCCACGGTGTCATACTGTGAGAGCTCCTTGTTCTCGCTTCTCTTGCCACTTAGTGAAAGTGTTACTGACATGTGCAAAATTGTCTGAAGAAGAACATGTACCCATCTATTTTCAGATGACAAAGAAACTTGGCCTCCTCTGAGGACACAAGAGGGCGCTTCCACCCTACTTTTGAGGAGCATTTCTTCACGTGCATTCATTTCTCTCCTCTTCACTGCATCATCTGCAGAAGGTTGGGTGAAGGTCTTTAAAGCAGGGAGCTTGTCTCCACATGTGTTTGCAAGGTGCTGAGCCGAAGAGCACTTAGTCCTCACAGGATTTACAGTCTTCCATAGCACAATTAAGTCTTATTCATTTACGTCAAAATTGGGCGTGCCTCCACTTTAGGATCTGATAGATCATCAGAGGATATTTCAGAGGAGCTTGGATCCAAGGTCTCTTGCTGATTTTGGCTACTGTGAGAAATACAGAGCCATGTCAAAATGGCACTGATGGGATCCTATCTGAATATAACAGAATCTGCTGGACCTAGGTGAAATTTGATTTTAAAAACAGGAGATGGGAGCCTGCTAAGTGAGAGGTGACAGATTTGGTGCTCATTCAGCTAGTGGATGCAGCAGCCAGACGGAATACTGTGAGCATATCGAGTGTGAGCATTTGGGCTCCCCACTGCCAAGGAGGAGGCAGAACAGGTAAGAAAATAGCCGGAGACAAGGAAAGCATTCTGTCCATATCAGTTTAATAAAGATAGTTCATACCTTAGTGCTGTTTTCATGAGAAGGCTATTACCTGCTGTTGCTATAGCCTAGATATGCTCCAGAGACTGGGACCAGACAGGACCTTTGACTTTCAGGCTGACCTGCAGTGCATGGAAGCATCATGATGTTGGCAGCTAAAGGCATTCTTTATTCTGTGTTTTACCCAAGTGCTTAATACCTGGTCAAGACAGAAGACTCGTGGGAAGGTGTTTTGTCTGCCATTGCAGCTAGTTAACAACTCCTAAATAGTGCTCAACCAGCAAGTGCCTAACTTTTCCCGTGCATCTTAGTCCCACCACCTCTAGTTCAACAAGGAGAAGGCAGTTCTTCTTGTGTCGCTCCAGACCCCGCGTGTTTGGAGGCCACAGCATGTTTTTGGTGCAGAGCTGACAGAAAACGACAAAACGTTAATAACAAGAGCAGGGCTGATCGGGAGAGAGGCTCAGAACATGCTGCCAGCAACATCTCTTCATACAATGCTCAGGAGAAAGTCACTGGGGTGTTTTTCTTTGTGATAGCAGTGTTTCAGGTTTTCCTATAGCTGCGTGGTTTCCAGGATGTAGAGGTACAGTAGTTTTTTGTGAGTGCTGGAAGGCTTTTAATGAGTTACTGGCTAGTATTTTTAAAAAAAGGCTATTGAATCAAGGTGCTCTGCTTTTGAGAGGCCTGTCTTGGAAAAACTGCTGTCTGGGAGGAAAGGTCTTTACTGAAAATCAGACTGTTCTCTTGTGCAATAAGCTGTGCCTTGGAGCAGGACCCTCCCCAAACACTACTCACATGTTCAAGCATTTTGTAAAGTGTTCCAGTTCCAAAGAGCAATAAAATCCATTGAGGAAAGAAGACAATAAAAGCGCTCAGCACTTTTGAAAATTAGAGTGCCTCTGTTTAGATCCTTAAGTACAGAACTTGACACAGAAAGACTCTGATTTCCAGAACATTTGTGGCTTCTTGGGCCTGGAGTCAGTGTGAGAGCTTGTAAGAAGCACTGCAGGTTTTGAAGCTGTGTGTTTTCCTTTTCTGCCAACTACAAGGAGGTCTCTCCTCCCCACTACCTCATCCCAGGTCAAATGCATAAATTAACCAGGTTAAGGATGACTTCCTCCAGGAATCCAAATATTTGTTAAAAGAAAGAAAGTTGGGGTGGTCAGGATGATGTTATCTCTGCCTCCTCGCCTCCTCCTCCCCAGCACTCAGCTCCCTTCCCCAGCCCCAGACCAAACTCTTCTTCTGCCAGTCCCACCCCAAATCATCCCTGGGCCTGGAACATCCCTGGGGTTTAAGCATCCTCCAGCAGGACTCAAGGTGGGAGGGAGAAGAGAAGCCCAATACGCCAGCTGGTGCCTGCCGTGGCCTCCTCCCAGCACTGTCATCGTGGAGGATTTCAGCTGCAGAGCCAAGGCCAAGGCTAGGAGTGCAGAGTGTGATGTCTTGCATCCGTACAAAACCCTTTGCAAAGTCAGGAGGTCCTGATGGCACACAATCAAACACACTTTCACAGTCAGCACCCTTTTGGAACAGGCGATGCTTGAGCCTGGTTTAGATGTGGCCTCACTATTCTGGGGAAGAAGAGAGTTTCACTGTACGGAAGGTATATGTGCCGTCCCAATTATCTGCAGTATTAAAGAACGACTTTTTGTCAGCCTAGAAGCCTCTCAGACACAGGGGTTATGCTTTAAAACATGCTTAGTTCTCCTTAATGTGTATATAAGGGTCCTGCAATAAATATCCCCATCCACTGAATAATCTGATTGCTTCTGAAAGAAGACAGGCTGTCTAGGCAGAAGAAATCAATGCAGTCAAGAATGTTATCAATAGATGAACACCGCTACTTGTGCAACCTTCCACATGGGTCATGCTGTCCACCCATTAGGTGGCACACCTATTTGTGTTCAAAACTCCCAAATGGCATTTATTTCTCTATCAGTAGAGAAATAGGACGATATCGCCCTCTCAGCAGCAGCAGCAGAACAACTCTACCTTCCTGCTATCTAGTGGCAGGATCTTTCCAGTGGTCTCATCCCTTTATCCCTAAAGAGACTCTCTGAACCCTCCTTCTTTCTCCTAAGTTTCCACTGTTTAAATATTTGACTTTGGTATCAGACATGAAGATGTTGGGCAATTTCCTTAGGGGAACCTGCACCTATTCATCTTAGTAAGCAAGACCTTTGGGTTTTTCGGGTCCCTTGGGGGTCTGCAGCCTCATTTCAGCTACTTCTCCAGGACTTGGGACTTGGCCTTGCAATATTTTCTTATTGTTGTTTTCACATATGAAAGTTGCTTTTTCCCACCAGGCTCCAAGCTTGCACGGGAAAACATCCCAGATCAGATACCATAAACCCATGAGCAACGTTGCTTAATGTGATCCATTTTGCAATGTTTCCACCCGTATCTGTTTATCCCCCTTGCCTGTCTTTTCACAGCAGGGTGGAGGCATTTGCTCCACAGCTCTTGGCAGTTACGACCTCTGCATTCACAGGGACATGCTGGCCCAGCTTGGCTGAACACAGATGTGAGAATGTATTGCAGATATTCTCCACTTTTTCTTGACCATATAAGGGAACATTGTCCTTCCTAATGCTGGGGAATGGGGGTAGTATGAATAACGTGGAGGATTAAGAATGAAATCTGGAGCTTTTCCCTTCTGCTCACAGGCTCATGGGCTGGGAAGGATTGTTACCATCTGAAGGCTGGTGAACTGGGTTGGCTCTTGGTTGTTCAATTCCCCAAACTTGTTCAGGCAGTTTGTTGGCAGGTTTGAATGGATGTTGGGATCCGGGCTTGGACAGAGTCCTCTAGACAGAGCTGGAGAATCCTGAGAGCGCGCACACGCATGAGCTGCAATTGCTTGCTGTGTCCCAGCTCTGTGGCTAAATAGGGCACTTCAGTCTTCAGGGCTGAAGTCCATCTGGCTCTTTGCAGTCACTTAAGCAGTGTTTTCAAACAGCAGCTGCCAGGGCACCCTCCTCTGCTGCTTTGCATGCCAGGAAAAAGAAGACCACCCTTTGTCTGCAAGAGACATGAGGTGATGTTCCAGGCCAGGGAAGACTAGTGCTTATGGGGGAAAATGGGGGGAGAAAGACCCTATAGACCCACTTCTGCCCTGGGAATATGTGCAAGAAGGAGTGATGATCTGTCCAAGGGAGACGGGAGATGATTTTAACAATCTTGCAGTAGCATGTGAGCCAAGGACCGGTCCTGTTTCCACTGAAGGAAGCAGTAGTGTTGCACCAATAGGAGAGGAAACAGAGCTTGTAGCTACTGCCTTGGGATGCCTGCTTGTTTGTAAGGACCTCCAAGGTGGCCCATGGCAAGTGAGACGCTCAGCTATGAGCTGCATATGCTCTTGGTGCAAGGCTCTGAGTAATGTAGAGGGACAACCTGTGGCCCCTGGACTCACTGCTATGGCCTGGATTTACCTTTGAGATTGCAACATCTGCTGTTTCCGTGCTCCCCGGTGTTGCTAATCTTACCATTTCCTGGTTGAAGCAAGGCTACCCTCCTCTGGCAGCATTTTCTGTCCCACTTACTCCCCAGTCCTCTTTCTCTCCTTTGTCCTGTCAGCTCCCCCCTACTGGGAATTGAACCTCTTTCCAGATGCCTGGCTGGCCTCCCAGAAGCAGCACAGCACCATTGTAATGTGTAATTAGGCTGGAATTCTCCTCTAGCCCCCTCCTTTATTTAAATTACACCAATTGTTGAGTATGTAAGAGGTTATAAACCGTAGTGGAACAGGGCCCTTTCACTTTGTCCTTTCTTTCCCCAACACCTTTTAGCATTTTACCTGACAACACTAGCAGACTGCTAACAATAATGCATAGCACATTGTCGCATTGGATGAGGACAGATCTTGGAAAAATGAGTAATGTAATCTTTATCGTACTAATGAGATGTTCCAGGTCAGTTAACCAAGGCTACCTGGAATAACAGCAGCAGAGAGAGGAAAAAAACCCAGGGCTTTCAAGGTCAATCCTAATCCTCCATCTATTGGCTAAATCCAAATAAGACCCAACGCATGATCAGGGCCAGATCTTCCACAGACGGTACAAACAATATAGACAAAAACAGACTATAGTCAGGCATCTAAATAATACTATGTGCAGTATAGTAGTGCTAACCTGGGTCTTTTATTTAGAGGCTAAAATGTAAGGAAAGTACCAAAACATTTTTGGAAGCCTAACTTGGGCAAAGCCTGTTTGAATTGACACTTTGAGGATGTCCATCTCTGATAGTCTCTTTCACCAGCTGGGAAGCAGCAGCCATGTCTTCGACAGTGGTTACTGTGGTTAGTCCTTCTGAAGGCAACAACCCTTCAGCTTCATGAGAGGATTTGGCTGAATGTAAGAAAGACAGATACCATCAAAGAGTCCAGGACACTTTTAATGTCCCATAGAAAAGCCCACCCTACCTCTTTGGTATCCAGTGCGTGTGAGACCTTACCGTGACAAGCCAGTTTGGCTCCCCTTGCAAGGGCTCAGGACTGCATCTGCTGTGAGATATCGAAGTGTAGCTCCATATACTCCAGCCGCAGATGTGACCCTAGACAGCCAAAAATACCGTGAAGATACTGATTGCATTTGCAAGGTGTTAAAGGAAAACAAATGTGTCCAGGAATTTCCCACTTTGGCTGCAGACTTTCAATGCATAGAAATGCACAGGCAAAACACAGATACGGGTAAAGATGTTTGGAAATGTCCAGGGCTCCCTTATTCCTATTTTCTTTGGGATTTCCCTGTCTTATCACAAAAGCAAAACCAAAAACACTTGATGGGGTAGTTTACACCTCGTCAGATCAGCTCTCTGACTGTCTTATATTGTTAAACTTCATCATGATTTTTGTCATTATGTTGCTCTAATCTATACTAGCAGGGAGTCAAGTTATTGTGCAGATAAAGCCAAACTGCTAAAGGGCAACACTCACGTGACTTTTTTCTGGCTTTCTATAGCAGTGACAGCTCTTGGATTACAGGTCCAGCTCGATGTGCGTTGAAAGGATGTGATCTGAGATCCTTCTGAAGACCTGAGCTGATCTTTGTTTTAGATGGTCGTATATCTTGCTCCAGAACATCCCTGGGCAGATCCTCTCCATCAACATACAAGTCTGTTACGCTCCCAGTTAGACAGCTCTTACTCAAACTATAGCAGGGAATGCTTTTGGCTCTGGAGAGAGTTGTTCCAGTTGCTGGCGTGTGTGTAAAAGTGGAAGCCCTTAGAAAACAAGGCGTGTTAGTGAGATAGCTCTTAAAACCAAATACGCTGACAGAAACGTGCACAACGAATCCCAGATATTCATCCTGATGAGGTTTGTCATCTGACTCAAATCTCAGAAAGTCTAGATGCTTAAGCAATGTCTTGTCATCCTTCCCCTAGTTTAAATTGCATGCTTTCACTGTTCACTGCTACCTTAAACAGGGAAGCTCACAGTGAGAGTGAAAAACTAAGGAAGGAAGTACAAGATCAGCTCAGTTCTCTGTAAAAGTTGTCCTTATCTAAGAAAGAAGGGAAAGAAGAGAGCTGTGGAGGCTTGGTAAGTTGCTGTAGTTTTCTGTGGCTCCTTTATCCTACATGGCATCTCATGGCACTCAAATAGTCTCCCCCTCGCTCTTTGAAAGGCACCTCATCTGGGTGGCTGGGGGATACACAGTGCAGCCCAGACCTGTTCCTGCAAATCGAACCTAAAATAAGACCTCATCCAAATGCCATCTTTGGGAATCTGTCAGTCTGAATTGGCCAGGTCATGAGTAGGGATGGACACTCTGTACAGCAAACACAGGCACCATTCCCGTCATCACTGTATGCTTTGTCTGGTGTGGCAATGAAACCTTGTATGTGGACTAGAAGGCAGATGAGCCACTCTTGGACACTTTGCCACCTGCAGGACTTGGGGAGCAGAAGGAACATGTGCTATGTTGGGTCATGCACCTACAGGTGAATCCAAATGCAGCCAGGATCTCCTGCATACAGAACCTAAAATAGGACCAGATCCAAATGTTATCTTAGCCAGGGAGTATTTCTTCCTTGATTTCTGGATTTCTTTCACTTTCCTTTAGAAGAATCTCACTGAAATGAATGCATCTGTTTTGCAGTAGCGTTTATTATAGACTTTTGCTATGTATAGGCTGTGTCTAGAGCATCACCACAGCACATAAGCACTGAGTGACGTGTGGCCATGTTGCGTTTCACACTGCTCTTCTGTTTTGTAGCTGGGCCTTGCTGAAAGACAGGTGTGGGTGGAAAGCTCTCAGTGTTAATGTACATTTTCTCCCTTCATACAGACCAAACTGGTTTTCCAGCATGCTTGACTTATGCATAAACCAGGGCAAATCATAAAATGACACAAAGTCTTTTCTAAACAAAAAATGAGGTTGTGAGCTTTTAAAAATGCTTTTTTTTAAGTGAGAATCAACTTTTTTGTATAAAAGTCCATCTTTCATTAAACAGATCTGCCGTACACTGACGTCTTTAGCTGAAAAATGGGAGTCACTTTCCTCCCACTTTCCTCCCAAAATATGAGACAACTCTGCACTGGGTCTGATAAGAGTCACGTGGGATCTCTCTGTCCAGGCAGTGCTGGGTACTGGTGTCCTCCAGATGGAGGATTAAGGATCAGGCCATTCAGTTCTGTGTGGCACATGAAGCTGGAGGGGACAAAAGGGGCAATAATGCAACAGTATTGCAAATCACAAAATACAGGCCTGTCTTTGCAGAAGTGCTATGACAAGGGTCACTTACTTGAGTTTCACATGCAGTAAATAAACTGTGGCACCTTTCAGAGAGTTGAATTTTGTTCTTTTTGCCTCTGTTCCCCCTTTGTGGACTGAGATACCCAGCCAGACTATCTGTCATGAGCAGTAGACTCCATGATGTAGTTTCATTTCACCAGTGAGAACCACCAGCCTTGCTCAGTATAGAACTGACAAAATCTCAAAAGCAGGAAGGTTTGGCGAAATCTCATCAATTCCCCTAGAAAACTTTGACTACAACCTCAGTTTAGATTTTCTTTGAAAATGTTCAGGGCAGGAAGCAAAAAATAAGACTAACCCTGTATCTAACCCCAGTTAAGTGACTTTAGGCACCTATATTTTATTTTTGAAAAATTATAAATGATTTTGGACATGAGATGCCATTCTTCTATCCTAGAAAATTGCTCATGAGAATCTCAGTTCCTATGTCCTCATTAATGCTTGCGGCTGATGCTCAGCACACAGAAGCACTGGACTCTGCTAAAGATGTACCTAGAGATGTGCGTCTTCAAGAGATTTTCTCTTGAAGAAATTTCTCATAGTTCCAGGAAACCAAAGGGAATTTGAAAGTCCTGCCCAAGCTATATCTAGCACTGTTTTCTCTGTTATAATTCCTGCTGCAACTCAAACGGTCATAAATCAGGATGAGCATTCAGTACAGGGTGATTGCACACCCTGATGTGGGTGCAGACCATCCCAGGAGACAGAGGATATTCCCACCATCCTGATAATGACTTTTTGGGGTGCTTAGTTTAAATCAAGACATGAACTTTCTCCTGTATCTCTTTCCGGCATAGCCCTGGGAACAACCCGTGCTTAAAGGGAATTGACAGAACTCAGCATTGCAGTTGGCTCCACTGCTATTGCACACAATATGCCATGGCACCTGATGCAGATCTCATGATCCCAACGGCTCCTTTTTTCTCAATATGTATTGTAATTTTTTTGTATACTTACCTAGAGACATTAAACCATTTTGAGGCCCCATTGCAATTGCCACTAGTTGTATGCTCTACTCTGGAGAAACCACCCTAAATAGATGAGGGCATTACTTAGCCCTTTTCTACTGATGTGGACAAGTGAGGTGGAGAAGAGGAAAGAGTCCAAGGTGGGACTGAAAGCATTGCCTCTGTGTTTTGTGGCTTAGCTACAAAGTCAGCTCTCCTCTGAGTTGTCTCTCAACTGGAGACAACTGGAAAAGAAAGTTAAAAGTTACCTGTGCTGCTTCCACTGAGAGTGGTGTAGGGTTGGGACTAGGCACATCCTTATTAGCATGTACCTGATGAAGTAGCAGATGTCCTTAAAGCCATCACAGCCATGGCAATGTTCAGTCTGCTCACAGCCGCTGAGAATCCGTAGACTTACGTTTGGGATTTTGCTGCCATTCATCAAGTGATATCTCATCTGTGACTTCTTGTCAGAGAATTTTTACTGTGGATGCTTTATCCCCTTATGACTTATGCTGGGCACCTTGATTTATGGCTTCCAGCTCTCAGTCCAGATGGAACAGCACGGCTATGTTATCAGATGATACAGCACGTGCAACCTGGTGAAATGCTACTTAGTGCCACCCAGTGATCTAAGGTAACAAGAACCATCTGCTTTCCTTTTTCCCAGGGACTATGATGACACAGATGTCCTGTTCCATAAGACGAGCAAAGAGGATTAGGACCTGAGGACCAGGTCCCGTGCCTGTGCATCCCCCAGCATGCACTTACTGGCCGCCTATGTCCTGTGCATTGGATCATGGCAAATAGCTCTACAGCTGTAGCGTGGGCTCTGGAAAGAGGCTTTGGAAAGAGCTGCCTGGCTGACTTTACTGACCCATGTTCCCTGTTGCACTATCTTTCTTGCTCTGCCCTTTGGCAGAGAGGATTAGGAAGAGAGTGCATGACCCTGCTCTGCCTCCCACGAGGCCTCCTTGCCTGAGCTTGGACTGTGTGCGCAGGGGAAGAGACATCCCTCCTCTGAAGCGGCTTTCCCCTCAGGAGGCAGAGGCAGCGTTGATGTGGGTTTTGGCATGCCTGCACATCCGTGCATTTGAGTGACGGGCTGGAGAGCACAGCCCTGCCCCAGGCACCAGAAACGTCTGTCCGTGGCTCTGCATATCCACAAGCCTGATTCAGCTCCCTCCCTCTGGCTCTGGCAGAGTCAGTCACACACATGTCTCCCCTGTCACGTTTCCTCCCAGCAGCTTCCTGGTGGATATTAACTAACACATGGGCTAGAGCTGGCTGCACGGACGTGGCTGGCCCTGATTGCCTCAGTAGAGAGGAAGGAGCAGAGCACCTAATTCCTAGCACAAAATCATGTCACCAGCACAGTTTTCTGAGGCAGCTGAGAAGAGGTTGGTGTTGGATGAAGGGGTAGTAGATATTACATATTAACCTCTCATCTGCCAGCACGCAAGGCACTAGGCAATAACTATTTAATGTGTGTCTCTTAAACCACAAGACAGGCTTCCCATTTCCAGAGAAATAATGGATCAACCCGCTGTTAACATATCCAGGCAGAGTTTGGGTCTACAGGTGTGCCTGCATGTTATACTGCAAGCCGAAACAAGAAAAAGCCACACTAACTGCAGAGAGGCAGAACAGAGTAATTCAGTCTTCAGGATGCTTGCTTAGGTATGGTACCACTTAGGCACTGACTACATTTGCACAGATCTGCTTGGCCAAGAGCATGGGCCAAGCTTGCCTGTCCTGCTTACAAAACACCATGGACGTCTGCCTCATAGGCTGTATACAGCGATCAGGATAGGGATGAAATTGGAGAGCTGCTTTGTAGGAGCCAACACGAAAGATCAGGCTGTATTGATAGTCAGTAAATACTAAATCAGATATTCAGGGTATGAAGAGCAGGGGCTTGATCTTCGTTAAAAATTCCCAGCTCTTTATTTGCTTACCTAGGATAGCGGTCACACATCCTGGTGCAGGGCTTGAGGAGGTTTTTATTGGCATGTGTTTGGGCAATCTCATTACTCATGAATGACAGAGTGAGGCAAAGGGAGTGAGTTATGTTGGCCTTTGCAGGCGAGTGGCAATAAAATAAGTTTATGGTACCACCTCCTGCACCATCACATATTTATGTCCCATATTTATCTTGCTTTGTTAGTTGTTTGTGCTTGCTTGTCTTGCAAGGCCGTCCTGCCTCCTCCCCCCAAGAATAGCAAAGGGCTGGATGCTGATATCACAGCTCACATTGAGCAGCAGTGTCTCCTCTCTAGGTCCATGGAGGTTTCCAGATTAAAGCCCTTTTGGACATCAGTGATGGCCAGCCCTACTTATAATGTTGGCTTCCCCCAGATTCAAGCTAACTGGCTCTGCAGGCCATCCATGGTTTCAAACTGTACCTCTCTCAGCAGTATATGACGCCACCTGATCAGACAGCAGACTGCAGCGATCTCGAGCCGTAACTGGGGCAGTGTAGGCAAAGCCTCTTGAGCAGTGAGTATGTTCATACCCACGTGGGACAGCTATGTACACCTGCCCTAGTGATTTTGGGAAGACATCCACCAAGTCAACCCAAACATGTGGCTTGGGTGGATGCTTTGCAACTGATGGTCAACCACATAATGAGAGTGAGAGATCAACCTGAAGGGGAAAGAGTTGAAGTTTTTTAGCTAATAAGAAAAACCGCATCACTAAAACACAGACAAACTGCAGTGACTGTGCTAATCCATATCGGGTTGGTGTTGTGTCTTCCCTGAGACAGAAGGCCACTTTGATAAGCGGGGAGTACCTGCTCCAATAAGCAGGGGAGTTGCTGCTTGATTTAGGCTTGTTTGTCTGAGAGGTGGAAATCTCAATTTTTCTCCCATCATAGTTGCAACACCACAATTTGACTTTGCATGTATGACTAGAAGAAGATAAATATTGACAGATGGCAGTTTTATGAGCACTACTGACTCCAAGTTTGTTCTGGATTAGTATCTCCTGATTGAGTTTTTTTTTTTTTATTGTCTGTATTAAGAGCTTCCATTTTTCTTGAATAAACTGCAACCTCCTTTTAGACTACTTTGGCTTGCCAGCTGCCATATTTGACTGTGGAAATGAACTCCTTTGGGTTCCAAAGTTATTAGGGACAAATGGATTTCAGGAAATTGATTTCTCCTCTGCCTTTTTTTTATGGAGTGTAAGTATCGATATCCACTCCTGCATCTGGCCAGCAGGCTCAGAAATTACTTGGTGCAAGAACATATGTAGACACACTTGCATGTGAGCTAATTACCCGCTGGAACAGGAGCAGGACATTTTGATGCTTGGAATAAGAAGGCGCTTTCATTCCCTCCTTCTGAGATGCCCCCTTGAAACCTGTGCTGCCCACTTACTCTCTCTCCATCTGTCTCAAGGAAAGGAGGCAAGGGCATTTTAGAGATGGGGCTCTTCTTGGGACTGCTAATCTCAGTCCAGGCCACATAACCCTGGAAAGCAGGAAGCAGAGGAGGAACTAGGAATTTGTTCTTCATTTGGCCTGTTAAAGAAGGGAGAAGGTTTGAGGTGAGGAGAAAAGCGGCTCACCCAGGAGGTCTGGCGCGACTGCGGAAGCCTTTTCCCTCTGCAAATAAGGCTAAAAGGACATGCCTATAAAGCCAATTGTGTTGCAACCTGCTGACTGGACAACTGGATGTGTCCATATCATCATGTCCCCATGGCCAAGGACAGTTTGGGTTTTTGGTCTCTGACAATACAATAGTTTCGACATCCTGTGAAAAGTCCAGCACACACACATCAGAATGGTTCGAAAGGAAGAGAATTAGACCCTGTACATAAAGGACCTGATTCAGTTCTCTTTAGAGTCAACGGTGAGATTTAAACTGGGTCCCCAACCGGAGAGAAGTGAGATACATGAGAGAGGTCAGATACGTGGTTTTCATTATGGCTCTTAACTCTGCGTTTTCCCCATTTTTCTATTCCCTGGCTGGCCCATAATATGCAGCCACAATACAAAGACATGAAAGCATGGCCCTTTGTAACATCTGACAGCAATACGCAACCCTCCGATCTGTCCCAGGGGGCTTGATCTGCAGCACGATCTTTCCATTGTGCTCCAACCTTGTCTGGAGGGGATTGATTTGGCTTTGCACACTCTGTACATGAAGTACCTGAGCCTGGACAGACATTTGAAAGATACAAAGTAGAGGACACCGAATTACGATAAACAGAGCTTTCAATTTCTCTTCATGAGGGTGCCGTCATAACTGCTCTCCACATCCTTCCTGAGTTATTGACACATTTTCCCTTTTGCTGCCAGCTTCAGCTGCTGCTGCTAACTCAGTCAGGGCCCGTCTTTCAGTCCTGAATATTCAAGTGACTGGGACAGCTCAGAGGAGGGCAGTCTCCCTGTAGGATACGATGACCCTGACCCCGCAAACACATTCATATACAGACACTGAAGCTGAATGCAACGGACCAGATGGGCAATATGCCCCTACTGGTGTACCGTGATTTTAAACACACAATAGCAAATGATACTGAAACGACTACCGCAATACTAGCCGTATGTGCCTCAGCCTTGAATGCTCAGCTGTCTCTGCTCTGTTTGGCCCATTCACTTCTCCTCCTTGGCTGCCTCTCTTCCCCTCTGCTCCAGCACCAGGAGGGGGAGAGGCTGTAGGTGAGCCAAATTTCTCCTTCTCATATCCTAAACGGTGGTGCTAAAATGGCAAAGTGAGGAAAACAGTGGAGTACCAGCTCATCAGCCTTCTATCAAGAAGGAAAGCCCAGGCCACCAGCAAGATCAATCCCCTAGAGAGCAGGGCTTTAGTAGCATTTCAGGCAGAGACTGTTTCCCTCCATCATGACACCCCATCCCAAGCCCTAAACCCCACTAATCTCTTCCAAAGGGGTAAATGATATCCTGACAGCTGTAGATGTGGTATTTCCTTGATGTTACTGTTGTGGAAGATTCAAAAGGGGTCACTAGAGTCTTTGATACAATCCTGATCTTCCCTTGTTGCCATCTCTCACACCTTGCGCTCGGATCAGCTGACTTCAGCAAACTCTCCCCTGAAAGACATCACGGATGTGCTCAGCAGGACTTGCCTACGTATCGCAACTGTTTACGCGTTTGCAGGATCCAAACTAATACCATGCTTACTGAGTGCTCAGAGTGCTAAATGCGGCTGTCAAATCTAGGCAGCCTACCTGGAGCTCTGGAACTTTTTAGTGTAAAAATGAAACATTGATTTGGGGAGGGAGAAAGAAATACAAAAAGTCTTAAGACTTCGCGGATTTCTCCTGAGACTCTTTTCTGTACACACAGTGTTTCCTGCTCTGTTCTTGGAAGCATTACCCTTGGCTGGGTCTGGCCTTTAAAACATTACCAGCTGTATGCAAAATAGAGTGCAAAGTGCCAAAAAGCCCTGCAGGCTATTTACATTTGGCTGCAGCTTGCTGTGTTGGCCAAGCTACAGAGATACTTTGTTCATCAGCCTTGCAAGGAAAGCAGCTACTTCAAGCTGTTTGGTCCTGTTTATACACAGAGTTACCATGGAAGTCCCTGCACCTTACAGCTTTACACACTCACGTGTCCGGGGTATATTTTTCTGGGACCCGCTTTGTTTCCCCTGTAGTTTGACTGGGGATTGGCAGGAAACTCTGGGATGAGATTTCGTGGTAGATGTAAGTGCAAACAGATTTATGTTTATAATGAAGGGCTGTTCAGTGTTGCCTGGCGCATGGATCATCTCTTGATGCGACGAAAAGCAGGTGGAACAATGGAATACCTGCTGGCTTGGCAGGAGGGCTTTTCCCAGGGTAAACTTGGGGAAAATATGAAGGAAGTGGTAAATCCATCGGTGACAGATCTAAGGGTAACTGGTTTTATGAAACTGTAGGAAGAAGGTAACAATCCATGGAACATTTCTGGTTAGGAGCAGTTGTTGAGAGCCCCTGGGTTTCTAGCCCAACTAATGAACATGCAGATTTTTTGCCATCTCCTTCTTCTACTCATTGTTACTTTACCTGTTGTATTTCTCATAGCTGAAGAGTTGCCATTGATCACCTCTTGCAAACACTTGACCAGCAAACAGACTCATGGACCCAGTGTAGCTGAATGCAAAGGTATGGCTGGGAGTCCTCTTCTCCTGGCTTGGCTGCAGGTCCCCAGCTTAGGCTACTTGTCTCTCCGCCCTGGGAACCAGGGCCTTGGAGTACTGGAGGTAACACATTGCTTCCTTGGCCTTACAGCAATGCTCAGGATCATTTCAGGTGCTTAGCGGGATGGTTTGGAAGGCTCGCTGTGTTGCAAGAATGTGCAACACTGTCTTTAGCCAGTGTTCAGAGACACTTCTCCACTGAAGGGAGTGGAAACCTGCTAACTTTACTAGCTGACGATGAAATGCACTTACCCATGTTTGAGATTTGATCTCAGAGCCTGAGGGTGACACCTGGGTCCCAGTGAGATTAGTGGAAACTTTTGCCACCGATTTTAGCAGAGCAAGGATTTGACACTGTGAGGTATTGCAGTTTTTGAGAGGGGTGAGAGGGAGCGAGGCTGAACCTTGCAGGCTGTCCAAAGATCTCTAAACACGGCTGACTGGGGATGGAGATTAGACAACACAGCTACACCTCTGACATAAAGGCTTTCCTGCTACTTTGGCCACCAAACACCCTCACTCCAGAGTAGAAATGGTTGGGAAGAAAACAGCAATGTGTCTGCTGTCTGTGTGTACTTGCTGTCTACCAAAGAGGGAGTCAGCCAAGCCTGGAGTTCATTCTCTCTTGGCCAATAGTTAATAATAACCCTGCAACAGTTTTCCTTTTTTTTCATTGCAAATTAAGGGTGGATGGATGGCCTGGATAAAATTAGAAATCTCTTCCTGAAAGACTGAGCTGAGCCTTTTAAAGTTTACAAAGTTGCAAGTCCATGAACCTTCTGTCGCAGCTGGGGAATCCCAGCTGCTTTCTGAAGGGTGAATATATAAACAAATGCATGCGTATTACGCGCTTGGGGTTAGAGGGTCCTCCCTATTGTGTTGGCTTCACATCACAGTAGCTCTGAGGAGGTTGGTGAGGTGATTCCCGGTTTCACCAGCCTTTAGTGCAGGGACAGACAGTTCAACTTTGACCTGCCCTAGCAGATGAGTGTCCCACATGGTACTGAGTAGCAGGGGCAAATGGGACATTTTCTGGGGTTTTATAATGAACGTGCATCCAGTGGGTCTGACTGCAGGAGAGGGAAGCAGCACAAACTTGAGAAGGACTTCTAGTATTTATTTGAGCATAAGGCCTAAGGGCCTTGCGGATAGGACAGTTTATGGATGCAGAGAGCTGTTTGGCTTCTCTTCCGCTCCAAGCATCAGATGCAGGGGGTCAGCAGACAACAGACTGGGGCTGGGCGGCATCTAGCCATAGCATCTCTAATGCTGTGGCTCTTCCAGGACCTTTTGCATGACTCTCTGCTCCTCCCTGGCACTCCATCCCTGAGGTGGCTTCATAATATGGTGCCCATGCCTTGAGGTGCCCTGACCTTGACCTTGATGCTGGTTTGTAAATGGAAGCTGACACTGTCTGCACTGTGAGTCCCAGGACTTTCAAGAACTCACCTAAACTGAGAGAGGCTAGCAACGAAGGTCAGCACTAGGTTGGGCTCATCTCAGCAAAATCCCACTGGGTTAGGCTAATCTTGGCAAAACCCATCTTTATTTCCATGTCTTCTGAGGGTAGAGGGGGTGAGAGCACATCTTGGTGGAACTGAGCTGCTGTGAAAGACCAGGTGTCCCCTTCAGTTGAACCCATCACTGCCTGCTCCTACACTGTCCCGCTGGCGACCTAAAATATGGGAGCTTAAAATACCATGACACAAGATGGACAACTATCAGCCGTAGCCACTTAAACCACAGTAATTACATCACATGTATGTCCCCATAGTGTTAGTTTAAGTAGTCTCTCAGCCAATGACTTCTGTGTATTATCTGAGTTTTATCGGTATCTGAAATGATCCACTGAGGTCAGCAGAGAAGATATACACCAACTTAGCATTTGGCCCAGCATTTTCTGCAGAGTATTTATATGCCCTGTAGTAAGGCTGGAGAAAGCACAGATTATCTTCATAATGACATATTAAAAAAAACAAAACAAAACAAAACAATATGTGTTTGATAGCCTAGAAGATGTGTCTGTTGGTTTTAAAAGTCATTCTGGGCCCTTATATTACAATGTAATTAGTTGATACTATAAACTTATTATATACCTGCTGGAACACAACAGCTCCTTTGAAGCAATTTGGATCTATTGTGTAATTATACAATTAGGCCACATGCCATACTTGGGAGATTGTGCAAAGGGGGAAAGCTTTCCATTTCAAAGTAACCATGAGCCTCAGTGGTTGCGGGCATTTTTTTTTTTTGTTGGCTTGCAGTTTAGCAAATGTAGAAGTCACTTTGCTTTGGCTAAGTTAAGTGCCCCAGGAATCCCTAAGGGGCCTGCAATATACTGACAACAGAGAGATTTCCTTGGACAGTGCAGAGCTGCTCTGCATGCTGTCAGATGTGATGGCGTGTGGGACTTCCAGCTGCAGCGCAAGGGAAGCAGAAGTCAAACAGGTGGTTAAGACGGTTTTAAATAATCTAATTGCGTCACATTCACAAATTTTGCAGAGATCTGAGAATTATTACAGCTGGAATTTCCCTGCGCTCTTAAAAGAGCTTTCACGTGTCGTCGTCTTCACGTGGATTGGATAGTCCTGTGTAGGACATGTGACAAGGGCTGGAGACAGGATCTCAGCTCAGAGGAAGGTAGAGTCAAACGATGCCCTTATCCTGATTGCAAGTTTATCATGGGGTTGTACCCAGAAGCAGCTCGGTGCTGTTTGATGTGCTGTTTGCTGGCTGACACAGGGCAGTTTTCAGGGTTACGAAACAGGAGAGCTGGGCTGCTGAGGTCTGAGGTTTCTCCTAGCTGCCAAGGAACGCACTCTCACACACACACACACACACACACACACACACACACAAACAAAAGGGATGGTTCTTAGCCTTGGTGCATGAGTCCTGACAGGTGTCTGAAATAGGACAAGGACCTCCAGACCTCATGGCCTGAGCCTGCACAGACTGAGCTCAGGGTAGGATGCCCAGATGAAGTCAGATACAAAGTAGTCATCTTCATTGGAGCAGGGGGGGATGCCCAGGTAAGTCACCTACTGCAGGGTGCAGGATAGCTGTCTGCCCTGGAGTTAGCCTCTTTGGCTCTCTTTATGCAAAGATATAGCCCAGCAGGTGACTCTTCTCATCCTCAAATAGATAACAAAATAGATCATGCAAGATGCACTTTGCAGGTTCCTGTTCTCCCCACTGACCCTTGTAGGAGCCCTGGTGAGGTGTTCGGAAAGACGCCAACATCACAGATGTCTTTAATCAGATGAAACCAATCCCACACTGTTTTCCTACTTGCCAGTTGTAGGAGATCGAGCTCTGACATGGATCTCTCACTGGAGGGAAACATTAACACAACAGTGCCTCAAGTATTCCCTTTGGGAAAGACTAAACATCTCCCCTTCTCCAGAGCACTTGTGGGGCTGAGCAAGTCTTTCTAGTTGTCCCTGGAAATTGAATCCTAGACCTCAAATAAAAGCTCACATGCAAACCATTATAGTTCTAGGGAATGACTGTATTTCCCAGCTAGGATTATATCAAGTCATTACTTTCCCGGATCCCAGAGACCAAGCATGAGGCATGGACAGATTTTGAGCAGGGGGGTCACACTGTCTTGGCGCCCAGTGCCCCCCTTTGATAAGAGTCTCGATTCGGATATAAAGGGGCTGTGTTTGTGGCTTTCGGATTTTGACTTTGACCCTGTTGGGCCAGTAGGATTTGTGACTGACTGGAACATACCTACTCCTGGAGCAGGTCCAGTGAAAATAGATCCAAAGGAGTTAAGCCATGGTATCTCTTGTTGGGAGGATTTTGAGGATATACTGGGACAGTCCGGGTCTCCCCAGAAACCAAGCACTTGCCCTTGGTCAAGATATTTGAGGCCTGATCCGAACTCTAAATCAAAGGGATTGTTTCTCTTGTAATTGGTGCTCTGGTGGGATGAGTCCTCAGTCTTGGTGGGAGCTGCTATCTCAATCATCATTCATCACACAGCACAGGAATGTCATTTTGTAATGAATGGGCTTCCCTTTGGGGGCTGTGCTGGAGTTACTCCTTGACTGAATATCTCTTCAGAGGTGCTCTGAGGGGAGGTTTCTGGTGGCATAAGTACCCATTTCTTCAGTCCCTGGGCATTAGGGGAAGCAGGTCACTTTCTGCACAGTGTGTTCAAGGATATATTTGCATAACACTGCTGTGGACTAAATTCTGATCCTTCTAGTACTGGTATAAATCTGGAACAAATTCATTAAATATCATGCGTTAAACCATACTTTTTGCAAAGCCTACCCTTTTTGAACACAAAGCACAAAAGGACCATTGCTAGGGTCTTGCAAAACAACAAATAAATGCAAAAATTCCTCCGGGAACATTAAGGAATTTTTCAGTAAAAGCTCCATGTACCAAATTAGTTCTTCTGCATGAAATGCTACTCTGTGTTTCAGAGCAAAATTTTCTATTAAGAAAAATGATGAAAATTAATCATGTGAAGAAATCTGATCTGCCTAACAGACTGGAACATAACATGACATATGTATACACACACACCTGTATGCATATGCAGAGATTCCACAAAAAATATGTTAGCTTGGAGATGATACAGCTGAAACTCTGCTTTTGGCTAGCCAGATTTACAGAAGGTTGTTCCTTGTTTTTTCCAGCTGAACTGCCATGGAAGATGAAGTCAAGCACAAGACTTAATTGGACCTGTTTTGGCAGCCCCTATAGCGACCTTGTGTTCCAGGGTTATGCGTGGAGGTGTGGCAGAGTTTTCTTGAGCCCCAGCAAGGAGAGTCGAGTCCCCAGGGACTCAACTTGAGCCCCAGTTGAGTAAGAGAGTTTGCAAAGCTGTGTCACAAGGGCTGGTTAGCCTAGGGCAAGCAGAAGAAATGGAAACTCTGAATTCCCAGAAAGGCCTTATTCTCTGCCTGATGTGGAAAATCTGTCCCACCACTAAATAGTCTCTTAGACATACAAAACATCTCCAAATCATGTGAAGTCCATGCTATGGGGCATCCCTTTAAAGAGGAAGAGGCTGAAACCAGAGGTCTGAAACACAAGTGCCAAAATCTGACTCTGAGGCCACCGGGATGGGAGATGGAAGGGGTTTTTAAGAAAAGATTTAAGGAAATAATGTACATTGACAGTGGCAAAAACTGCCAAGTTTTTTTTGTTTTTAATCCCAAAAGGATGATGGGGGCATGCATTGCTGTGGAGGATGGATCACTCTGTATGTGTGTAGGGTTTGGTGCAAACTGTTTCACAAAGCACTGAACATTTTGACATTTTAATAGCAATTTTGCTTCCTGTAAGCGTGAGAATGAAGCAAGCTTGGCTCCCCATTGCCTGTGGCTGACTGCAGGCACCGATGAGAGTTTTCCCAGTACGATGGGTGTCTCTCCCCTGTCCATCTCCTGAGCTTTGACCTCCAGTCTCTGTGTAAGAGGTGCAGGTAGGTTCTTTCTCCTCCACGCAGCTGCCCACTTTCAGGAAACGCGCAGGACTGTTGCTATGTTTGAGACCTCTCTTACCGCAGGTTCATGTGGGCCAAGGGAATCTGAAGGTACTGCAGAAAGGGCATATTCATGCAGGTGTCACTGCATGAGTCCCATTTCCATGGGAAACCTACCTAAAAAGGCAAGGTTTGTCTTTTTCGAAAGGAAAATTTTTGCTCTTACCCCAGACCTCGGACTCCTGTAAATTGAGGGCTAGCTTCTCTTCCCATTGTGTGTGATGTCTTTGAGTCCCCAGTGCCACACAGGAGTATGGTCTTTCGGGAAGGGATTTTCCTCCCAGCACAGGGAATTCTCAGTTTAAAGCTGCTATAAATGCCATGCTTTCGTTATTGCTCTGTCTCTTGATCGCGGGCTTGCAGTGAGAGGATGTTTGGCTGTGGTGCTCTGTCCTGCGGCGCAGCCCCTGCGATGGGCAGCCCTAAAGTGACCACTGGTGGCTGGTAGGTCCGCTGTCAGCTCTATTGGGCCTGGCTCAGACCCAGCTGGAGAATCAGAGAGTAGCAGTGGTTCCCTTGAGATCAGCCTTGCTGCTATGCCAAGCAAATCTCAGCTCAGCAGAGAACCTAGCCCTTGACATGTACTGTGCAGTGCTTTTGCCAGCTGAAATACAGCCACTAAGCTGCTGGCTTCTTGCTTGCCCAAATGCCTCTGCAAAGTGGGAAGATGCTATGAGAAAAGCTGAAAAATTATAGTACTTCATCTTTTACTCACTGAAGCTTTCAGACACTAGCTGGAGACATTAGTGTCTAAGGACTGTTACAAATGCTTGGTTTCCATGGGCCTGGGCAGCAGATAGATACTCCTTTGTGCTTAAACAGCTCAGCACCAGAGCTGGAGCTAAGAAACCTTCCTAGAAAATATCATGTTGGGGAGGGTGATGTAGAGACAGTTACATGGCTCTGGGTGCCCACTCACGCACAGTATAGTTTAACCCCAGACTCAACAGTCTGACCATGACGAGCTGATTGTAATAATAACAATAATAATTATACTATTGGTATTATGAGAACACCTCAGGATCTGAACCCTCGCACGCTCAGGGCTGTACCAATGCAGTCTGAAGGCAGTCCTTCCACAAGAAATAGTTATTCCGTACTCAGACTGTAAGCCACGAGCTGGGAAAACACAGGGTTACTGTAGCTGTAGAGATAGCTATGGGACAGGCTCCCATTTTGAAAAGGGAGGATCTTCCCTATCTACAGTCTAATGCACTCAGAGCAACTTTCCCTGCAGGGCTGTGGTTTAAATCTGTGTTGTGATAGCACATTATTGCATCTATTCTCTATATCTCCAAACTCCCAAATACCAGAATTACTTCTCTCCAGAAACAATAGAAGAGATCCTTGACTCCTCTGATCCTCTCTTGGGTAACAGTGGCTTGTTTTCCCCAGTTTCACTGGAATCGGCTTAGCGGTCCCTGCACTGCTGTGCTGAGCCGTGATCATTCCATCTGTTCAAACCTGTTCACTCCTGGTGAGAGTTTAGTTTGCCTTACCTTAAAAGGAGACAGCCTTCACCACTGATATATCTGCTTCCCTCGCCCCTTGCTGTAGTTTTCATCAAATGATGGTACATCTGTATTCCTAGGAAACTAAGCTGTCCTTAACGTCTAATTTCTCTTTGTCTCCCGCTCTGCAGTCAGTGATGTATCTTTGCCAATTTATTGAAGAATTAGCTAGGGATAAGTATCTGTGTACATTTTATACTTAACTTTCCAACACCTACCATTAATAATGAGCATGTCCTTTACGACCTAAGTCTTGTTTTAAACAAATGCGGGGTATTGGTTCTTTCCTCGATGATCCATATTCTTTACAGCCATGCTATTGCCACCTGGAACATTTCCAAGTGTTTTGGAACAACACACTGGAATACATCACAAATGAACCAGTTTTGCTTGTCTAAGTTTTATCTCTTGGGATTTGGGAGGGACGGCAGGGGAGGAGAGGGATGAATATTTATTAGCTTTTAATCAAAGAAAGTGCTCTCTGTAACCAGACAGGCTACTGTCTGCGTCTAATCGAAAAAAGACATCAAGGACCTTGATTCCTTGCTATGCTGTAGCTTGTGTCACTCCTAGCTGTGCAAATAGGTTGTGAAATATTCCGAGAGAGGTCTGCGTCCACTTCAAATTCCCTCCATCTAGATTTTGGCCACATCTGCCCACGATTTGTCTGGACTTTTTGAATTCCTGGAGAAAATAGCTACTTAATGAGTGGTGATCAATTGCACAGTGCATGGGCAGTGACCTTGAGAGATGAGGTGCATGTTGGGTAAGTTTGCGTACATTCAGTCCACCTGTGTGGGAAGTGTACGTGCAAGGTATCCTGGATAACCTCTCCCGCTCCTATCTTAGATACCTTGTACAGGCAAGAGTGAACCCCATCTTAAGCAGAAAAGAGAGCAGACAAAGTACAAAGCACCAGAGAGACACCTTGGTGAGAGCTGAGCAGAGGCTAGGAGGAAGGGAAATTCCTGAGTGGTTTATGGAAGCGGTTGCCAGTCTCAGCCTGGCTCCTCATGGAGCGTGGCTGCCCTGTGGTAGTGTGGACTTGGCATAATGGGAGACGTCCTGCTCGTAGGGGGATGAGAAACTGATGTGGATATGCCATGCCCCAGCTTTGCAATATCTCGGAATAAAAGATTTTAATCCTGAAGACTGAATGAGTTGTGGACATTAAGGTGACACTTGAACCACTGGTTCTGGCTTTCTCAGTCACACCTGGCTCGGTCCTTTGGGCACACAACTCTCATGGGTCCAGTTCAAGACATGTACAATGTTAAAGGACAGGCACCAACAGGAGAGCTTGAAATCACAAAGGTAGCATTTATAACAATAAGGTAACCCAGGCACCAGCCACGTACTAATTCACAATGGTCCATACTGTTAAATGGCCATCAAGCTCCTTGGCAGGACTTTAGCCTCTCTCAGATAGTGCCTGTGGGCTCTTCAAGGGTTGGCATGGGGCAGGGACCAGTCCCAGTTGTCAGCACGGCAGAGGCTACACGGCGTAGGGTTTGGAGAGGAGGAGAAGAGAGTTTGGTTTTTAGGCATGTGTCAAGCTGTTTGGCCACAGGACTAATTTTGGCCTTTTTTGTTTACCGGTATAGGCATAGCCTCCTTTTTCAGCAAAATTATGGTCATTCCTTTCCTGACATTAAAAACTAAGGAAGTCACATACCGCCCCCTACTTAGAAATACAGATCCACAGCTAAAAGTGTATCTTGTAGGAGCCCTACGTTTGGGTTAGGGAGAGGCCAAACAGGAAATGTGAAGAAGCAGTGTGGCAGGGATCAAATGGTCTCAAGCCAAGGTTAGATCAGCTCTGAACTGTTTGAGGCTGAATTTTACCTTACAAGCCCGTTGCAGGATCAACGTCTTAGACACCGGCGGTCTCTTTATGCCAGACTACTCAGGGTGCCTTTGAGGCTCCCACAGCACCGCTGTCTGAGCATCCCTCCCGGCTCTTCAGGGAGAGAGGGAATGAAGCACTAATATCCTTATGCTATAGATCAGGAGCTTAGGGGTTAAGCGACAGGCTAAGTTATAGCAGAAACCTGTGGCAGAGCAGGGAACCAGCCCAGCTTTCCCAAATCCCCGGATAGGGCTTTAGCCAGTGATTTATCTTGCCTCTCAGCTGGGAGGTCTGCATGCAGTCGATCTGCCTGCTCAAAACTATCCAGACACTTCAGTGACAACTAATGTAGAATAGTAACATCTATGAAGATGATTAGGGGACTGGAGCGTCTCTCCTGTGAAGCAAGGCTGAGAGAGCTGGGCTTATTTAGCTTGGAGAAGAGAAGACTGAGAAGCAGTCTCATCGGTGTGTACAAATATCTAAAGGGAGGGTGTCAAGGGGACGGTACCAGACTCTTTTCCGTGGTGCCCAGCAACAGGACAAGAGGCAACGGGCACAAACTGAAACACAGGAAGTACCATCTGAACAAGAGGAACAACTTCTTTCCTATACGGGTGACAGAGCACAGGTTGCCCAGAGAGGCTGTGGAGTCTCCTTCCCTGGAGATATTCAAAACCCACCTGGACGCGATCCTGGGCAATGTGCTCTAGATGACCCTGCTTGAGCAGGGAGGTTGGACTAGATGATCTCCTGGGGTCCCTTCCAGCCTCAACCATTCTGTGATTCTGTGATTCTGTGAACATCATGAGTGAGGATTAACTCTTTTGGGTTCACATAATGACATGCATAGGGTCCCTGAAGCCCTGCAAAGGCCAGGAGTGAGGCGAGAGCATCGTTCCATCGTTGATTGCATCTGCATCATTGCAGAGCTGAGAACAGCAGGATTAGACATCTTGAGAGTGACCACAGGGCAGCAATAAAGCAATCTCCAAATCTGTGCTTTGCATTAGGGTGTGCAGCACAATTGTATCCAAATCTGTTCCCTGCGACAGGGCAGGAGGCAATCACACCCTTGGCGTGGTGAGGGAGGGGGAAATCAAAGCAAAACTGTAATTTGTGCTATACAATACAAATCAAAGCCAAACTTCCAAAAGCCTTGTCTTGCAGGGATGAAGAGAGGTGAACTGGTGTTTAGGGTAAGAGTTGGGCAGCACGCAGTGCGTGGTGGGGTTGGGCTGGGAGATGCTGGAGGAAACAGCTTATTTCTCTTCAGACCGGTGGGCACCCCAAATGGGTAAATGGGACAGCAGCCAAGGGCCCAGCAGCGCCTTGCAGGAGACAAGATTGAGCTTCTAAGACGCCAAAGGGAAGTCCTACGGCTCTCTTTCAGCCCAGGCTAAAGATACCCCAGATTCCTACCGCCTCACTGGCTGTTGGAGGAATTCTTTGCATCTCCCTCTCACCTTCTCTTTGCTACCTTTTCCTTTGTTGCTGCTTTTGAAACCAGTCTGCTTCTGCGATGCCTTCTGCAGAGCCCTGCTGTGGCTCATCCGTCTCCTGCCAGGATCACTGTCTGACAGCTCTTACTAAACAGCAGCTCCCAGTCTCCTAACAAGGTCAAAAGGAATAAGCGAGTTTTCTGGATCATGGAAAACTATCAGACCATCCTACCCTACTCCCACCCTTTTCTCTGCTCTCCGCTCTCCCCTTTTGCTTTTGCAGGGAGATTCAGGGGCTTTTTGCTGTTCTGCCAAGACACTGCTGTACTAGAGAAACGGAAAAAGTCTGGGTGTTAACATTAATCACTGCTGCATTCTGCATTTTCACAGACAAAATCAGACCTAAAGTTTCCAAGGGAGGAGCTCCAGCTTTTTAAGTTTTCGGACTGGCCTCTGACTGGAAGCCACAAGGCCGGTACTGCTGGTGGCGGGGGGTTGCTCCTGGGATCAGCACAGCTTTTTTTTGCATCCAGCTATTACAAGAGCCTTCACACACTGCACCTTCCCCCACAGCATACGGGGTTTGCTCAAAACTGCGCAATTCCTACTTCTGCATTGTCATTTCTGGAGCCTTCGGAGAGCAGGAGGTGAAGCCATGAGGGGACTGTCACGGGGACTCAACTGATGCCTGCCTATCTTCCACCCTGTGCTCACGATCTGGTTGCCCTGATCAGCCACAGCTTTGCCCGACACACTCATGCCGACATGGAGGAGTCTGTTGAGTTGTTAGCCTGCACTGAGAGCACGCACAAGGCAGTGGAGACTCAGGTGTTAGGATGATTTCAGCAGTGAAAGAAAACTTCCTCCAGCTGAGATGTACATATATGTGTATGCATGAGTGTGTATAAAAAGTTTGAAATGGCTTTTCCTTACTGGTGGCTTCAACACTGCTGTTAACTGTTCATGAGGAAACAGCACGTACATGGCTGTTTTGGTGGCACATGACACGCCACCTTGCAAGATGCTGCAGAGGCAGCTCTTTTGGGAGCCTTCCCCTCAGAGGCTGTGCCTTCACGGAGCTCCTGATCGAAGCAGGACTGTGCATAATCCCTCTGGGCCCAGTGCCAGGCTCCAATCTCTGCAGAACCCTTCGATAGCTGCTTGAGATAATCACTCATGTAGGAGTTGTAATCTCAGTGAAATGCTTTCATCTCCCAATTGACTGGAGGGCTGAAGCTCAGGTATGAAATGTCAGACACAGATACTAAGTAATTTAAGAAGGTTTTGTAAAACAGATGACTTTTTTTGCTGTTGCTTTGTGCATCTCCGTGACGTAACAGTGTGGCTCAGGGGACGTGTGTGGCCTCCCAAGCTGTGCCTTATTTGCTAAGCACTGAACTACATTCTCTGGACCTTCTTAAATAAGGTTATTTTTGCCTCCAAATGTTTCAGCCAAAAACATTTCCTGAAAAAATATAGGCTTTCCTTGGCATTCTTTCGATAGGATAATTCAGAATGGGATGAATTATCTGAGAATAAGCCCATGCAAATACTGCAAAATGCTTCAGGCCTCAGAGAATGGAAAACACTACAAGTGACCTATAGACAGAAATGTATCCGCTATTTGTCAGAAATACATCTCCTATTTATATAGGGCAGAATGACATGAGAAATGCAAGACACGTCTAGATAGCTGAGCCTTAATCTTGCACGGGGGATTTACAAGCCCATCCCTCCAGCGTGAGGTAGCTGTTCTCCATCAGTCACACCAGCTAGCGGGGTCACCGTGTAATGCATGTGAAGCCAAGGGAACGCATCTTCCATCAGGTTTCTCCTTTAGGAAAGGAAAGCAGGCTGCTGGGTGTATGATACTGTTTGAGAGGACTGGGTAAATAAGGGTTAAAGGCAGGAACATTCATGAGGGCTGGCGATGATAGGCAGAGATCATTTCCCCTCAGGTTGCTCCAGAGGGAATCGCTTTCTCCTCTGCAGAGTGAGAAGTGTTGCTAATCTGACCTGCTGGAGTCTTGTCCTCACCTGGAGAAGGGAGTAATAATTGCAGAGTAAATGCAGAAGGCACAAAGAAATGGAGAATTGGATCTCTGAGCCTCTAAGCTCTGCTTCCCGTGGTAAAGAAGAGGCATGGTGTCAACAAGGGAAGGAGGGAGGCAGGATGCAGCAAGAAACGTAGCAGAGTAACACTTCCCTTTTCCATCTGAGACTCCTTTGCAGACAGTCTGGTGTTAAGCTAACAAACGCAAGCACGCACGGGACAGCCTGGGCAGCCCAGAATAAGCTTTTATATGTCCTGACCACCAACGTTTCATCACTTGTCATCTACCCCTGCATTAATGTTCATGCTGCATCACTGGCACGACAGTCATAGTGCTAGCCACAGCAGGGAAATTTTAATGAAAATAATCTATCATAGGCAGGGCAGTGCTGGACGGAGATAAATGAGGCCGCTGCAAGTAAGATGATGGTTCTGAGAGTGGGAGCAGCTGGGTGAAATATTTCTGAGAAATGTTGTTTTCTCTGCAAGGCTCTTGTCTTTGTAGCCCACACTTGGAGGCAGTGGAGCTTCCCGGGACAAAGGTTTGGTGGCAGTGTTTTAGACCTGAAATCTCTGCTATTTTCCAGATAAAATTCTGGGGGAAGGCTGTAACTTCTTGCATAGGAGCATGACTCATGCATGCAAGGTTTGATCTCCAGTTCTCTGCAACCTTCGTTCCCCCTACCCAGTAAATTTGTCACTTAATAAACGGGTAAACGTAGCTCAGAGTCATGTTAAGGTCTTCTACATGAGCAACGATGCCAGCAAGATGATTAAATATTGAAAAGTGAAAGGTAGAGTTCTCTGAAAAAGACCTGGACATCACGGCCCATGGCGTCTCTTGAATTCTTTGTGTGTGCTGGGACAGCTGTCTTCGCTAGAGGTAAACACGACTGGATCCAAGGTGCCCGGTCTCTCTTGCAGCGCTGAACCCTGCCCAAGGGGGTATCGAGACCCCAAGTGCACTCTACACCACCACCCCAACACCCTTTATTGAAGAAAATAGGAGTGGTTTACCATACCAGTGGGGCCATACCTGCTTAGCTGCCTTCTTCCTATGACCTCTGCACCCTGCTGTTGCTGGGTACTCATTCTGTAGGAGAAAGACCTAAAGACCTAGGCTCCAGCTTCTGTAGCCCTCGGGCACTTTGGTGGACCCTGCTGTGTCTGCAACCTGTCAGATGAAGGAGCAGGAGACCAAGAGAAGCCTGCCCCATCCTAAAACCTCTGTCCCTAAAACTATAGGCAAAATACTTCCTCGCCACCTAGACTGTGGACTTTGCACCTGAAGGCTCCCAGGCTCCTAACCCAGAAGTGGCTGTATTCTCATTGTTGAAAGCTAGTAAAGCGGGTTGCTTTTAAAAAAAAAAAAAAAAAGGCAGCAGTTTTCAGAACTCAATGTGTTTTACAGGTAACATGAGAATTTCCTTAGAAAATTTCAAATTTCTTTGGTAGAAATGTTTTAGTGCTTTTGAAAAGAACAAGCTAAAAATGTAGAGTTGTTCCCTTCTCTTTTCTCCTCTCTTTCTTCCAAAAACAGGTGGGTAAGAGGGGGAGGAAGATGGAACATTTTCTGTTCTCATTTGTTAAAAAAAAAAAAAAAGAAAACACACACATTGCCAAGAAAAAAGATATCTTTTTCATTTTATTCAGATTTTTCCATGGAAAAAGACCTTCTTTTTTAAACCTGCTTTAGTTGCCGCTATTCTATAATTGTACAGCAAAGTCTGGGAACTAGGACAGAGGCGGCAGTGAGCAGAGAGACAGGCACTGTAATGTAGACAACCAGAAGTAATGAGTGCTTTGCAGGATTTTGTGACTGTCCTGTCTCAGTCATACTGTATGGGGCTTGCTTCTGGATAGCACTGTCTCTCTCTCTTTTTTTTTTTTTTTTTTTGGTAAGGTATCTATCAGATTTCATGCTATTTTGCTGAAAAATGTAAAGGCAGGGAAAAATCAGATAGCTGCCATTAGGATGAACTACCTAATTAGATCGTGTAAAAATGCTTACCTCCTGAAGGGAGAATGAATTAAATGACCTGCAGCAGAGGGTGATTCATTTACTCTTGCTCTTGCATTTCCCCTCCTGTAATATGAATCATTTGGCCACTAGCATGTGAGAAGCAGCATGCAGGAAGGAGGGGAGAACTCCTCCACCAGCTCGTGGGACCAGTTTGCAAGACTTGGACCATAAGCACCGTGAGTAACAAGCCAGATTCACTCTCCTTTAGCAAGCTTCGGTGCTTGTGGAGGCTTTCCGTGGCTTTTTGCCTAGTGGAGAGAGTATCATGCATCTAATGAGGTATCAGCTCTGACTGAAACTTCTCCAGGGTGTTTGCATCTTTCACCCGGGAGGTTTCTCTGCTGTCTGAAGATACCTCTGATTCACCCTGCAGATGAGGAGCCTCTCTCCTCTCCCTGCCCATCCTTATTCACAAAGCCTATAGGAATTTAGTGTCTTTGAGGGCTTTAGTCAAAAGGCCAAAATTATCCTACACACTTGGTAGTTTTTAGAAAAGTCAGGACTAGCATAGACAGGCCTGTGACATAAGATAGTGATATAAGCCCTGTTCCCTCTGGATATCAGGCTGAAACAATTCCTAATGCTATAATGAGACCTCCATAAAGCTCTTAGAGCTGCCTTTAATGCAGGATTACCCTGATATGATTTCCCAAAGCAGAAATTACAGGCAAACTGTCTTCAGTGCATCCACCCCATGAGCAGTAGGAGCCGAGGAATATCCTGGGCTCTTTGGAGAATCCAGACCTTTTCCCGGAGCTGTGAAGGTGTGATGGGGAAGGAGAGGTAGCTGTGATGTCCTTGTTGCTCCCCAACTGCAGATAGTCTCTGTATTGTAAATTTTTTCTCAGAGAAAAGCCAACCTGATTCCTCCCCCAGGACAGGGTGAGTAGCAACTGTTGACCACCAGAACCTGCAACAGGAGAAACACCTCTGCCTGAAAATAGATGCTTTAACCCATGTCCCTGTATCAATCACACCAGCTGTAATGGGGATATTTTCTTGCTTCTGTAATGCCAGCTCCTCTTGATGAGAAAATTAATTGCTCGCCTGACAGGGCCAACGTTCAAACCAAAAGTCAAGATCCTATGCTATCTGCTGGGTCTGAGTCTTACCCGACCCATTTCATAACGGGAATGTGGTAAGGAAAGGTAGGAAGGGAGTGACTCCATTCCCATGGTGGACTTGTGTTGGGAGGAAAATCTTTGCAACAGCATTAAGTAAGCAAAAAATGTCAGGGCCATAAAAATCTTTATCTGTCCTCTCTCCTTCCCACTATGAAAGTATAAAAATAGACTCATAAGCTTGACCATTTCATGTTTAAGTCCTGTCCAAAGACATTTCAGCTCCTCTGCTTTTACTGAAACCTCTTTCTTGCTTGTAAATGTTGCTATTTCTGAGAATAACCTCTTCCGGTGATTCAAAATCCCCACAACTTGGGCCATCATGTTAAAATTGAGCTGATCTTGTACAAAAACTTTCCTTATAGTTTGACCAGCTGCATTTGTATCACAGAGAAAACCCACTTAAGAAGGATAGGGGGATTTGACTGGTAGCAATGACACACTGTGACAGGAGAGAAATTTGAAATATACATCATCACCAGAGCTAGGAAAAAATGTTGTTGTGGTGTTTTGTTAACTTTCCTTTCTTGTAGCTGAAAAATACTTATGTTAGAAATGAAAACAACAAATTTCATAAATATCCAGCTGGTTGTTTCTACTTCTCCTCATCTTCAAATTTCTGAATGGACTTACTTTTCACACATCAAGGAGGTAAAGGCTGAATTCTCTGAGGGGGGATCAGGCAATATCCAGTTAAGCCAACGTTCCTTGATTTCACTGGTCAGTAGCTAAGTCTTCTTGTTGCAGAAGAGTAAGTGCTACCTTATAGTAGCAATGAACTGAGCTGCAAAGATGAAGCCCTGGGGTCACTAACAGCAGTTTCCAGGTTTGTCTTCTGAAAGAGATTTCTTATTTGTTAAATGTATCCATGATTAAATCCTGATATTTCCATTTCCGTAGTAAAATAAGAGTGAGTTCCTCCTCAGGGTACAAGAACTGAGTATGGACTTCAGGGTCTGAGCTACAGACAATGACGTGAGCTCGGTGCAGCAGCAGGTGTGTGGTGAGTGATGGGGACTGTAACCTGGAGAGGCAGGCGACATGGCAGCGGGAAACCAACTCCCAAATAGCTGCCTAACTCCAACCTGCATGGCTCAAACCAGACAGCAGTTAAGTGGTCCAGATGGGGCCCCTGCCACCGTATCAGGCTGAGCTCTGTTGTCCTCAGCCTGCCCCTTTCTTCTAACTCAACCAACCTTACCAAACAGCCATCGTTTCCTTTGAACATCAAAGCTCTTCATTAAAACCTGTCAACTGAAGGGGCTGCGCTTCCCTGTCGGATGTCAACGTATAACAACGAACGCCGGGGGATCCCCTGCCTGCAGTGGGAGGTCAGCCTGGTTTCAGGGGGAACTATTCATGTTGTGCCGCTTTCAATTTAGGACGTGCGCTTGGAGTCAGTGAGGTGGAAGGGCAGCTCATACCAAGCCTGTGAGGCGGGTACTGCAGCTGCAGGACCTGGCAAGAGCGAGCTGCTAGACAAAAAGGCCGCAATGTGTGAAAAGGCAGCCTTTCCCCTGTAGCCTGGTGGCACGTTCCCAGATGGGGAAGTGGTCTTCAGCTTTTGTCAGCTCTGCTCAGATCAATCATGTCTCATTAGGTCCTCTGATGGATGGAAATGGGCAAGACCCATCACAACAGCTCCCCATCAGCCTGGGGGCGCATCTGCAGAGATTTTGTTTCAGGAGGTCACGTGCTCAACTCTCTGTCTTCCCGCCTCCCACACTGAGACGGAGGAGATTTGTCTTCCTCTTAGGAGGGCTCTCTGGATTACGTAGGACAATATTTCTCAGGTAGGTAATTGTGACAGCAGCTTGCACAGAGCACTGCATGGCTTTGCATGAACAATCACGGTTGCATTCCCTCCTCTCCTTTCCCTCATTTTGGAGCCTCTGTAACTAACTGTTAAAAAATTGCAAATATTGCAGTATCATAGGTGCTATTGTGGAGATTAGTTCCCTGCACGCTTATGTGTGAGAGAAAGACCGTAGACAATGCATATGGGACTGAAAGTCTCTCCTGGAGTTACTGGAGGCACTGTGAACATGTAGCTTGGGGTTCTTACAGCGCTGGTGTGTAGTGGAAGCCACATCTAATAAAAAGTTCCACAGCTCTTTCCTTCTTACAACTGGTGTCTGCAAGTAGCATGTGGCTTTGTGGACCTACGTAGGTCCTGTTCACAAGAGATGTTCCTGTACACAAGGAGAAGGTGCCCTTTCCAGCACCCTGGCAGGGGTAGTTGGCTTTGGCTGGGAGCAGAGAGAAGCTCTTGAGTGGGTTAAAGATAGTGCCAATACAGGGAGATGCTACCTGCCTGAGGTTGAGCTGACATGAGGACAACTGGGTATAGGGTCTGAATCCCTAGGTTGTGAGGGAAATGTGAGGGAAAATTAGTCGTCTAAAATAAGGCAGATGAGTTAAATCCTAAAGTACCCATTTCTCTCCAGTGGCTATACAGGAGGCCCAGGGAGCTCAGCTTACATGGAAAGGTCTGCAGGTGAGGTGAGATGAAGCCTAGCCTGCTTGTCCTCAGCTCTTGGCATCCTGACTTTTTCTGCAGAAGTTCACCCTGTACTTTGTTCCACTTCAAACGAAGCTTTATCTGGGACTGCACTGAGACATCCTGTTGCTGAAACCATTCTTGTTCTCTTCTAACATGAAAGGGAGGCCGGGTCTTCCTGCTTGCTCATATGTTTAATCAAGAAAGATGTACTGCTCACGTAACGTGTCCCCTCTGTGCAAACACACTCCTTGTAATAGGTCTTTGATGCCAGATGCTGATTTAGATGCATGTGCAAGAGAATCCTGACCTTAATTCAGGTCTCTTCTTTCTCCCTTGCTGGGGGATACACTTTAAACTGTAAGGCAAGTAATGTACCATGTTACAGCCACAATAATGTTTAATGGTTGTGTCCTCTGGCTGAGGTTAATGACTAGTTAGGGAAGCTTTTACACGGAGGAATAAAAAATATAACATATAAAATAAAGCTGGCTAGGAGCAGGAAAGAGGGTAATGACTGTGGGAGTTGTGGACCCTGACCTTAGTCCCAGGAAGAAGGATATCATAAAGCCAGCCCAGCAGGCCCTTCCCGGGGCATTCACTTTGCTAAATCTCTGTGAGGGTGAACAAGATACCATGGACATGTGCAGGGAGCCAGCCACAGACGGGTGACCGCCTCCTCATGTGAGCAATCCCAGGATACGTCTGTTTGGTAACCTGTGGGCATGCGCAGGCTCCCTGTGCCGACACCTGGAGCCTACTGGAGCAAGCCATGCTGTGCCAGCTGCCATGCAACGATACTAAACCTACTAAACCTAGTCCTTGGTGGGTCAGGCACAGCTTCCCGCACTATGCTAATGTCACAGCTGCCTACCCACTCTGCACCTCGAGCAAGGCTCAGCAAGCTTATGGGTCCTTGCAGAGGGCCATGTAGGCTCACACAAAATGGCTCGGATAGATCATTCACCTGTGTCCGTGGTCATTGTGCCAGGGCCCCACAAGGAGAGTCTTTGCTCAGAGAATCAGCTCCAGAGCAGCTCTGCACATGGCCTTTTTTGTGAAGCCTCACCCTTTCTGCCACCCCGCTTCCCAACTGAATTGTGAGCGTTTTGTAGCTGAATTCCATTTGTCTTTCTGTTGATTGCGTGTCAGCCTCTCCCCTCCTACCCCCACTTTTTTTTTGTAGTTATTACTAAGGTTTTATGTTTTTTTCTTTTCTTTCTTTTTAATGATTTGCTGCATAAAAAAGTCCCCGCTGTGCCTGTACAAGTAATAAATGAGAGCCAAGAGAGAAATCAAAGCCAGACCCTGAAACCAGGTCTCTGTTTTCTCAAGCTTTGAGCTGTGCCCAGCATGCCAGCTGTGGGGTGCAGCTCTTCCAGCTGCTACCAGATGTGGTAAGCACTTCATTATTCCCCTGTCAACCCTGATAGAAGCGATGCTGGTCCCTAGAGGGGGAAACAAGGGCTGGGAAAGGAAGCAGGGTAACAGCAAACCTGCAGCCCTGCTTGGAGGCATGGCTAAGCCAAGCTTGGCATCTCTGACCATGCTGGACACCATAGTATCGCACCATGGCATTGGGTGTGTTGCTACTCCCAGCATCACAGAATGTGCCTGCTTAGTTTGGGAGAACTTTTAGAACTTTTTTGTTTAAAGAGAAGTCAGGATATTCCTCCAAACATCTCCAGCCACCCGCATAAGTGGCACAAGTCGTACCTTGTCTGACTGTCACTGCTGGTTAAAGCCACCTGGCTTATCATTGTCTGGTAGATGTTCCCCTCTGGACCTAGACTCGCAGGAACAAGTGCCTGTTGACTCTGCCAGCTACTGGAGTTGCTTATTTAGGGCAATCCTTAGGATTTCACTACCTTTACTCTGATGATCCCTCTTTTCATCCAAGATATGAGTACAAATGGGAGAGAGGGAGTCCAACGGCTTCAGGATCCCGGTGCTAGCAGTGGTGCCAGGTCTTGGCTGTAATGTGGCCTGCAGGGCCACAGACAGCCCTGTTCAATTTCCACTGAAAACAGCATGTCCTTGCAAAAGAGTGCCTCAAGAAACCAGCGCTTTCCAAAGGAAACTTTCCAGCCCGTTTTCATTATAATATATTGATCAACATGGCCAGTGACTGGATTTTTTTTCTCAGCCCCTGCAGCTGGGTGAGATTTATGGCTACTGTTACCAGGGCAGACTTAGGCTCGTCCTGCTTCTGTCCCTGCCCACATACAAGACTTGCATTTCCCAGCCACAGTCCACAGACTTTTAAAATTAAACTGAAATCAAGCAATAAGAAAAGAAAGGAGACTAAGAGGAGAAGACAGTAACCCCATAGAGACTCTCCTAAGGACAAAGTAGGCCCCATCATAGGTGGAGATTATATTTCAGGCACATGCATTTGTGCCTGGATGTGTTGCCAGGCTCAGGGAAACCCTGATGCTGTTTATGCTGATGCCACCTCTGAGCAGGAGCTTTCACTTTCCCAAACTAACATCCGTGGCTGGTGGGTTAGGTGGTGACACGCCAGCACGTGTTCAAGGCAGCAGGTTCTGGTTTCCATTACCAGGGTAATGTGAAGGGGCTCCAGGTTTCTAAAACTAAGTATTTCTTGGGGGAATTAATTGCAGAACAGCTGTGGCTGCAGGTCTTCAGAGTAAGTGCAGCCATGCCTTCCCCCAACTCTTCTCCCCTGAAATTGCACTCCATTCTCCATATTGCAGGCATATTACTAAAATAGTACTCAGCAAGATACAGGTTGAGAGCGGTCTGTCCCTCCCTGTCCCCATGTACTTGCCCTGGGGCCTCTCTCACCTCTACCAGGGATCCCCGTCTCAGATAAGCGCTGCAACACTGCTAGGGGATTGAGCGTTTAGGACGGCTTCTGGAGAAGACAACTCCAAGCATGGTTTCTCTCCTCTTAGTTGTGCTGAAAGGCCAGATCAACTCGTTGCACATGTGTGCTTGGGCAGGCCAGGGCTCTTTGGCACTAACACAAAACCAAAAATATTTTAAAATAACTTTCCTCTGACTTGTTACCTAGGACTGAGTTCAGCTCACTGGTGAAGGCACCTCAATGTAGATGTCCACAAAGGGGTATCCAGCTGTGCGCTGGGTGCCTGAGCTCCTGTCCTTGGTGAGCTGTTCACTCATGCAGACCCACAGTGCTCCACTGAGATGTCCTAGACAGTCTGAGCTGTCTGCATGGAGCTCTGACCCTAGCATGACAGTAATAACGTTGCATGGATTGAGAAAGGAAAGCAGGCTTTGAGGAGGTGAAGTCCTGACCTGGTAGTTACTGCCCGGCACCATCTCACAGAGGGTCTGAGTTTAGCATCTGGCCCTGTTGCAGACTCCCAGGGGACCATGTGTGACTTGGTTTCCTCACCAGGCAAATGCACACCTTGCACACCATCCTTGCTCAGCAGCGTCTTTGATGTCATCCCGTGAGAGTAACCGCTCCCGGATTAGCGGAAGATGCAACATCATCTCTTAAAATGTTACAGATGATAACCACTTCCTGCCTTAGCCTCAGAGCTTCTGCCTGAAGTCACCTGAAAGGCAAAACCACTTGCTTCATGGCCAGCATTTCAGCCATAAGCGCCTGCGCTGGGCAGAGCTGAAGTACCTCCTCACATGTTCAAACTGCAGTCAAGGTGCCTTGATATTCCTAGTTCACCGCTTGGTTGAAGCTAAAACACGAAACCTGGAGAAAAACGCGTGCAAGGCTTGACATACAACCTCATCTGCTTTCAGTGAAGCCTTTTTGTGTGATGAGACATAAAGGGAGGAATTAGGAACTAGATAAGGCTGCCTCGCAGTTTCAATACTGATCACTGCTTACAGTGGCTTCTTGACCCTCTTTGGTATATATTTATTGCTGCTGGTTGTAACTTGGACATGCACTGTGCAGTCTGCGGGATAAAAATAGCTGCAGTGCCTATTTCTATCAGAGCGCACCAAATCTTTGTTTACCAGTTGTCTTTGGTTTAAATATAGCAGGAGGCTGAGCACTCGAAAGCAGAGGGAAACAGTATGACGTTAAATCCACTGAGCTAATTTTAGATCGCTCTGTGGACAATGCTAGCAATAGAGAGGTAGATTTAGATGTGTGGGTTCATAAAGGTATCTCTTTGGAGGAAGCATGGGGATGATCTAGTGCCTGTTGTTATTAAATCTGTGGGTCCAGTTCTTAGCCGCCTTTGTCAGTGTTTGCCTGGACAAAGTGTGTGTCCCAAAGCTATAGGGATAGCTTTCAGAAATCAATCCGGTCCCCGCAGATGGGGCAGTGCAAGTGTGTGCTGCATGGTGTAGAGGTCCTTGTTTGGCCAGATGGGGAGATTAGATCATGAGCTTTCGGATACTGGCAGGAAGGGAGTGTTCCTCTCCCTTTTTGAGCCCCAACTCTTGGAGTCTTGAGAGTCTGGAAGATTATCAGTTCGCTTGCTCTGTGTGATGTATTTTTTAAGAAAATTCACAGCCTTGCTGTCTGTGGGAAAAGCTTGGAGATACGTTTCTGAAGATTTAGAAATCAGATGCAGCTGAAATAATTGAATGTGAATCTCAGTCTTCTTAGCCTGATTTCCCATGAAATCAAAACCCGTGTGGTCATGACCCCTGGGCCTCTCCCTCAAGATCTGGCTTACAGTAAGGACAGCAGCATAAGAAGTAATGTTGCCCAGCAGCGGGAGGGATCTGCAGGGACACAGAAGAAATGCTTTCTGATGGGTGAACCTGAAAGACGTAACACATCTGTGCCTCTGTTTCCCCATCTGCAGGGTAGATGGACTGCTCACGTCCTCTAAGGGTTGTACCGAAGCTTCAAATATGCAATATATGCATTAACGTGAGTGAAAATTTTCTGTTTTATGTTTCATGACCTGATCTCTTTCTTACTCTGTGGCCTTTGGAAGTGATAAGGTTGTAACAGCATCTTGATACTGAGAAGTATAAATGAAAAGAACTGCAACCCAGGAGCACTGAAATCATTTTTGCTAGGAAGACAATTTATATTAGGTCAGGTCTAATGTCTGTTGTATGTATTTGCCGTTATAAACTCACGAGCACTCCCACCACAAGGGCCAGTGTGCCAGAGTATCCTACCATATTGCGACCGATGCCCAATGCTGGAGAGAGACAAGGGCTGAGTCCAGATCCCCCCTGCCGAGCATAATCGTTGTTCAACCCTCAACCTTTCCCACAATGGCAAACCCTTGGACACCAGCTGACTTGTTCTCATCTCTTCAGGTCAATGACAACCACTTGTTAAAGGCAGGCAGGTATTTGCAGTGCCTGATATAGTTTAGGTATATAAAATGTCTTTTAGAATTTAAATTAAAGCCAGGTGCTCTGCTAAAGTGAATCAGTATAGGCCAGTTCACTTCAGCGGGGAGAGACTCACCCACACCGGTGGAGGATCTGACCTCTTTCCTGTAAAGATTTCTATTTCAGGGGAGCTTTGACACCCTGCTTGTATTTATTTATTATTTATTTATTTATAGCATGGCCATATTTACTTAAATCCCAGACAATCTCATGTCAAAAATAACTCTCTGTATTCTCTGAGTTGTTTTAGAGAAATAAATAAACGTTTAAAGGTGTTTCAATGAATCTTTTCAGTTTGAGGTAATAGTCACGTCGTATTCAGTTCCTCTGCAAAATTCTTTGAGCTTAAAAATCCCTGTTTAGAAACCCCCTCTCTGGCTGCTGATACAACAGTTGTGGGTGAGACTGAGAAGGGTGTCAACGTGACATTTCTTTTCTATCGCACTCCAGCATCTTTCAGTTTGCGTGCCTGTGTTTTGTTTTCTTTTCCTGGTATCCACCCACCCATCTGAAGCAAAACAACCAGTGGTGTAAATGTCCCAAAACCACAATATCTAAATTTAGTTTTAATCCTTTTATTTTCCCTGCTGAGAATGTTTCTGCATATTGAATGACAAAAGATCTCAGCGACACCAATATATTCACTTGGGAGAAGCTACTCCCCATTATTTCCTATTTACCACACACAAACAGGAATCCCAGAGCACCAGCTGTATCTCTACTTGCTACCCTGAGTATATTATTACTCCACGGGACACAGGAGGCAATTAAAGTAACTTCTTAGCAGGCAATCCGTTGGATTTCCAGACCTGGCAACACAGAAGCAAAGCCAGTCCTGCATTTGGGTAAATACAGCTTTTTCAAGGCAGCGCCAGGCACTTGGCTATAATTCATACCCAAGTGCTATCCATCATCTCAGCTCGCAGTAATTAATGAGGATGTGTGCGTGCAGTGACAGCGTGGACGAGCAAGACGGGGCTCCTTTCTCCCCCGTGCAGGGCTGCTGAGAGGCAGTCTGTCTTGCAGCTGCCGTCCTCGCCGTGCCACTCTGCTGCTGGGGCCTCCTGCACTGCTGCCTCCCACGGCCCTGCCGCGATATTCCCCCTCCTGCTCCCGGCCACACATCTGCTCTGCTGCTTCCACTGCCATTTCTGACATGTTCTTATCAAGGATTTAAATAGTCCTAATGCTCTGAACTCCTTGTTAAAGGACTTGGAGGTTTTCAAGGGATGGGGGGGGGGATGTTCTGATGTAGGCAGCAGTGGATAAAATCAGGACATGTAGAAAATGGACATGAGAAGCTTAGGACAGGTTGGAGGAAACCCTGCTTGGTGAGGCTAAAGGACTTGTAGAATATACTAGAAGCAGATTAAGTCCTACAGCAGCATATGTCAGTGATGTTGCACACGCTCTTGCAAACCACTGAACATGAGGTAAAGCCAAGGGAAACATCAGCTCAAGGGCAGAGCTGTAGCCCACGGTACAGCACATCTCTGGAAGGCATATCTCCTCTGCTTTCGCTATGGTGACAGTAGAGAGGAGTTTGCTTGGGGACAGCACTAGCAGGTAAAACACGATGGGTTTTGGAGGATCACAGAGGGACTGGTGCTTCTTTGGCAGTACATCTGTATTTACTCAACTGTGTTTTGGAGGATCTTTTTCTGATGGCCATGTATCAGGACATCACATATTTTCTTTTTCCTCTGCCTGCCCTTGGCTTTCCTGCAGTTGCACGGGGCTCTGCGTCTTGTCAATTGGTGGGGCAAGTGCTTTTGTACCTCTTTGAGTATTTAGAGGGATGACCTCCTGCCTTTCCTTATTTGGTACCAGGAGGAGGGCACGAAAAGAGTTCTTTGGGATGCTTCTGGCGCGTTGGGGTGTCTGTCATCTCTGTTCCTTGCATGCAGAAAAGAGAAGATGAACTCAAAGGAGCATTACTAGGCACCAGGGTGAGCAAGAGTGGTGCTGGGCTGCTACCATCCATGCTGTGTCTGCTGAGATAATTTTCTAAACAAAGTTGGTAGCTGAGATTGCCAAGGAGATGGGGTTGGGGCAGGGAACAACTCTTCTCCTCCTTGGTGAGTGGAAGACGGTGACACTGGGCTGAGTGAAAAATAAAAGGAGCTTTTCCCTCCAATGTCAAATTTTATCTAACAAAAACAAAAAAGGTGAAGTGTTACAGTCAGAACATAAAGTTGGTGATTCCAGAAAAGGTCTAATGAGACTGGCCATCTCTTCCTATCCACTTTAGTAGGATAAGAAACAAGATTTTAGTTTGTGATGGGCCAGGGGCCACCTCAGGGGTTAATGCAGAGTTTGGAACAGAACCCAGGAGTCGGGCAAATTCAAATCCGTCTACAGTTTTCACACATTCTGGCAGAGCAATTTATTGGCGGGTGCATCCTCAGCAAAAATCTATTAATGAAACTGCTTGGTTCACGGAGGAAAGCACCAATGAAGAAGGGAAAATGGAAATCCTTTCCATCCCACACACAGACAATAAAATTAAACATCTTAAATTGTGTGCCTGAATGGAAATCAGTAGTAACTAAAAGGGTACATTAGATGGCCCATCCATATCCCTCCCAACCCTATTTACTGTTATTCTGAAAAATGCACTGAGCGAAAGTTCCCGCTGCGGTGAAAAATATAGTTCCACTGTCTGCATCCTCAACTCTTCCCCATTACTGCGTCAGCGCTGCACATGCCAGTTCTGAGAGATACAAAGTACGTCTTCACGACCATGAGCCCTGATACACCCATACTGCCTTCCAGCTATGGCAGCCTGGAGCTCAGGCTAGCCACCCACTGAGTCACCTGGCTCCTTGGGTGAATTTTGTGCTCCTAGCCTGCTAGCAAGGCTGAACTGGTAAAGTGTGATTTCACTGTTTAGGACAGATTAGCACAACCAGGCATGTGAGATCTGCAGAGCACGCTGGGGGGTCCAGGAGCAGTGCAGTGCTTTCGCCCCATGCTTTGCAAACCCACATTCCCCACAGGTGACAAGCTCACAGGGATCTGCAGCTCGCAGAACTCAGAGCGAGATTCGGCACATGCATGTGGTGCTGTGCTGAGCTGTGCAGGATCTTCTCGCCATTGCAACAGCATTGAAGAGCCCTGGAGGATGTTAAGGGCTTCACTCAAGCTGCCTACCACACTGATGTCAAAGCTTCCTCACTCACATGTTAATAGACTTAGGTACCATAAGGTCCTTCTGCTTTGCAAACGCAGCCACGTACCTGAAGGGAACTTTAATTTTCCTGAGGCTTTCTGAGCTATTGTCTTGAGGATTGTCAAGATGTGAAGGAGTACTTAATGACAAAAGCCTTCCTGTTTTTGCTATTAAGAAGTTAGAGCTCCCAGCAGATTACTCTGTGACATATGAACAGACAAATGTGTTTATGAAGCAACTATACACAAGAGAAATCTGTGGGTGGATGGTGGAAGCTAGCATGTATTTGACCACTGCAGTCCAGGTATAGGCGAGCCGGAGGGGAAAGATGGTTGCAATCTGTAGGAGCTATTCAAGTGAATTTGGGGAACAGATGGATACATGCCAGTTTCCATTTGGAGGAAATAATAGAAGTTAAATTTGAACTAGTGAACACGCTTATACTTTGGCAGAACAACTGTATCTGTAAATGCCCAGCATCTGTAAATCTACTGCTTTTGATGTCAAAGGGTTTTCATGTGTTTCACAAAGTAAAATATTGACTAAATTATGACCTATTGGGACCTTCTCTGATGACTGCTGGAGTGCTGGCAGGCGATAAAAAGGGTTGCTGAGCTTTTTTGCTCAACTTGGATTCCAGTGGATATAAAAGAAGTGATTGAATTAATTGGCTATAGAATGAGGTTCAGAGGTTGTTTAGAGTGAGTTGTGAGATGATGTGCTGTGTTAGGGCTTTTTTAATGTAGCCAATGTAGATAAACCTACAATTTTCTACAAGCGTTTAAATGTTTCCCACGCTGGGTTGACCATACACTTTGCAGAGGTTCTGGCCTTTAACCTCACCTGTGGGAGCCAAGGATTTCATACAGTTTAACTAATTCAGCAATAGCTTTTTTGATTTTCCAATTCTGACTCTGTTCCTCACAGCTGTTCCATGCCAGTTCTGACAGGCTCTTTGAAAATGCCTTTCTAAGTATCAATAAATGACACTGCTTTGGGGGGGGTGAAGTACACAAGAGATTAAACTATTCACAATGCAGAAATGTCATAGAATGGAAAGTGAGGTGACTATCAACACGAAATTGCTCAGGGGGTAGAAACAGGAAAATACAGTCAGTGAACAAAATGGTGGCTCATTTCAAACAACTTTTCTTTTCAGGGACCTTTTTGACATACTGCAGCAGTGCAACCACTTACATTGGCCATTGCACAATGTTCCTGTGATCCTACTCTGAATCTGCCACCCTCATGTACATTCTCCCTGTCAGGTAATTAATATGTGTACTGTAATCACTGTAAGGCTATTTTTGGAGAGAATAAGGGTGACAGAGCATTGGAACAGGTTGCCCAGAGAGGTAGTGGAGTCTCCTTCGCTGGAGATATTCAAAACCCGTCTGGATGTGATCCTGGGCAATATGCTCTAGGTGACCCTGCTTGAGCAGGGAGGTTGGACTAGATGATCTCCAGAGGTCCCTTCCAACCTAAACGATTCTGTGATTCTGTAATATGAGGTCTAGCCTTCATTTTCTTCTAGTATATGTTCTGAGGAATCTTGCTGCTCCTAAATGATCACTTGAATTGGAAGTCCTTCATGTCCATCGACTTATATCTGCTGCAAAAATGACAGTGTATGGTCTTCTCAGTCCAGCTAGGAACATTGTATTGGTGTCTAAATGGTTAAAGGAAGGAAAAGGCGCTGGAGAATTCTGTATCAATCTGACCGACTCAGAAAGAACAGCTCTAAGGGGCTAACTCTCCTCCCTGTTACATGATGAAGTTTTTTTTGGGAGGCCTCTCGGGAATATACTGGCAGAGTCAGCCCTTGTTGAGTTGGGTGGGCTGATGTTAGTTTTCTGCCTTGATTCAGATTTGCAGTGCTGGATGGGAGTTTTCTGAAGAGATTTTTTTTTTTTTCATTAAGAAATGACAGTTTTCAAAAGACAGAATTTCCTATGTGAGTAGGATAGAATTTACAACTGAAGGTAAAAATTCATCCCTTTTCCTTCTTGATGTTCAATAAAAGGCTGAGTGCTGATAGCAGATTCCTCTCCAGCTATAGGCACCAGGGTCAGATCTCCTCTCTGTCTCGCTCAGAGCTCTGACTTGAATGTCAGCCTTCACTCGCTCACCTTGGGGAAGCTTCCTTAGCACCTGGCTGTAACTGGCTGAGTGGCTCCGGGCTTTGCAAAAGATTTTAAAAGCTCATGATATCCTTCTAGTGCTGGATGGGAAAATCTCTGACATCTCTAAACCTTTCGCAGAAGAGGAAAAAATATCTCAAACATCTGGGACAGGAATTTTTTTATTATTATTATTTCAAACCAAAATAATATGTGGCATTACATTTACTGCTGATCGACTAGAGAAGAGAATGAGTTGTTTAGAGTGTAATGCAAAAAAATCCTAACAATGCATGAGAAATGCTGTAATAATAGACCTACTTGGGAATTTGAGTGGCAGGAAACGTGAAGTGTACTGTTACTTTAATTGTATTTTTATGCAGACTTACTCAATTCCTATTAGTGACAGAGTTGCGTTTGCATTCGCCTGGAGGCAAAGAATTACTAGTGGACAGTTTAATCAGGATGAAAGAAGGAAAATAAAATTAATGTAGCATGCGCTAGGCTAAGATATTTGTGTTGGAAGAATTTTCAGATCTTTTTTGAGTGAAGCCTGGTCCTGTTCATTTTAAAAACCTGAAAATGAGGGCTGAATGATTTTAAGCTAAAATTACAGTCACCAGTGATTCAATTCAAGGGTTAAGGTTAGTTAAAACAAAAAATCTAGTTTGCCTAAAAGTCTTTGTTGGCAGTCAGTGGTTAAAAATCAAGAGCTGAAGATGTTGCTGCTTTACTCCTATGTAAATTCATCCATTATTGACATAATTACTTCTTTGAAGTCCAATTCCAATGGGGATCCTGCTGGTCTGTATAGTCCATAAAAACCTTCAGGTGTTTAGTAAATGTTCTGAAACGTTTCCTACCTATGTTGGACAGAGCAGAAAGTGGAAGCGACTTGCCCATGGCCTGCTAGCCAGTGACAAGTAACCATTCTGGGAGGTTAGTCCCAAAAGCGGGCTGGCCAGACCAGATGCAAGCAGCTGGAGGGGTGCACCTGGGGTCACCGGGATGAGTCACACTTCCTGGGAGGAACGTGATTCCTCCTGTCCTGTAACAGGCACCTGAGATGGATATGCCAGAGGAGTTGCCCTCTACCAGTGTCTACTTCTCTACCTGAGAAGAGAGATTATGAAGACTGTGAGGAGCACCTGGGCTGAGGGATGAAACAACCTTCTAGGTGTTTGAAGATGGTTGAGAAGAATCCCATCGTGTCTCCTGACACCCTGGGCAAGGGTTGGTCTGTTAGATCAGCTCTGCCTAGGCTGGTCTACCCACACCGCCAGTCAATACTGACTGCAGTGGCATTGACATTATTGTCAGTGCACTGTTTTCTACAGATACTAAATTGCCTGAAAAATTGTAGCTGGAATAAAGGGAAAACTGTAGAAAATTATTCTGACAAATAGTAGAATTTGTGTTTGTATTTCTATCAGATCTGGCTTCTATACAAGAATCCTGCCCCGACATGATCAATCTGACAGGAGGAATTTTCTTTGCTTGGCCTCCATTTATTTTACCATTTAATTGCTGAGTCTGTTTAGTCAGGAAGGAGTTGCTTCCAGACTGTGCAGTCAATGAACGATTCATCTTGTCCAAAAGCAAATTAAGCAGAGTGAATAATTAAATGGAAGCACTCGACCAATATTTCTCAGAGCTCTCTTAAACAATTCCCTGCAGTCTCCCAGCTCCCTCCCCCTTCCTCACCCCAAGACAGCTTCAGCCCATCTACTCAGCAGAGCTACATCCGGTGTCAAGCCCAGCCCGTGCCAACACCGGCCAAAGGTTATTACCATCTGGGTGGTCAGTGTGAAAGGGCTGGTGGTCTAGGCCCTGTTCCTACGGGAAAATCTTCCGACCGCAAACCTCCCACTCCATTCAGCCAGTATTAATAAGGCCTCCTCGCTGAGAATCGGTGAGAGGCTCAAGATTGATTGGGCAGAGTGAATAGGCTACAGGCTTGCCAGCAGAGATGGCCCTTCTGGGATCGAGGCGAGCACACGGGTGAGAAAGCTTTCATGCTGCTTCCGTGCAGCGTCGCTGCCTTTCAGCTAAACATAAGACTCCCCTCTCCAGCGCCGTCGGCCTGGCAGACTTCCTTTGCATTATATTAAAGGGAACATTAAAGGCAAATGTTAAATGAGAAAGTTTGAAGCCAACTGATGGCAGCAGGAGGCTTTAGACAAGGATACTCATGCCTGTTGGGTAAATGTTAGGATGAATGAGATGCACTGAGTAGACCGGGACATGCGGAGGGTGTTGGTATTAAATGGTATGCGCTATTCGCAGAGGAAAGAGTGAACATGAATGGAAATCTGAGCAATCCCGGTGAAACTACTTTATTGGCTTCAAAGGCTAAATGAGCAGCACAGACTTCCTCAGGCACGAAGAATCACCTCCCTCCTTGCCATTTCCTTCAAACCGCCTGCTTTGACAGGGCCGAGCAGCATAGAGACAGAGCACAGCGAGTTATTTTTAAAAGTCCTCAGTGACAAGATTCCCATGCTGGTTATCCTAGGGCAAGGAAAGGCCAAAGACCTAGCCAAAGTCTGAGATGCAAAGTGCTTCACTGAGTGTTTTCTTGAGACCACCACTACGGAGGCCTGGGCAAGAACCTGTCGAAAACAGGGGTGTGAGTGAGGAGTGGTCTTGAAGGTATCTTGAGGTGTTATGGGAACCCTGACAGTGGTTTTTAGAGGGTTACTTGTGATTCCTTTAGCTTAAGCAAGATTTTGGAAGGTGATGACAGGAGGTGAAAAATGAGTAAAGGAGGGACATTTTCACTAATAACCCACACATGCGGCTCTTTGGTGTTACATTGTCACTAGAGTTGGCTGGGAATTTTTCTGATAAATGTGTTTTCAGTATGAAATGTTGATGTGTCAAAAAACAGCACTTTTCATGTGATTGAGCCAGTTTTGGAGACTATTTTACGGAAAGGTGGGAGGATTCTCAGGTTTGCATGTCCCTGGCCAGGTTACTCATCTTCTAAAGCTTAGTGCTTCACTCGCTCCATAGGCATGTGGGAAAGCCTGGGTCAAGTCCCTGTTTCAAATGAATGTTTGAATACTAAATGGGACATCTCTGATAGAGAGCTTAAGAGATGGGTCCACTTTAGAACAGCCAACAGCTGCCTGGTCAGTTTATTGTCAGGCCTGGACCCAAGGGCAAACTGAGACTTGAGCCCTGGCCTTCTGCCTCATGGCAGAGGCACCCTGTCCACCCTGCTGAGTCTTTGCCAAAGCGATCATTTCACTTACATCTTCCTCAAAAAACTTCATAAGCTCCTGGCTTTGTCTCGTTGCAGAATGGGGAAACTTTGGAAATCACAAAAAGTTTTTAGTGGGACTCAGAAACATTTCCCGCCAAGCTCTAATTTCCACTACATTATACTAACAACATCTGAGAGGAGAAGGAGGGAAAAAATCTTGATTTTTCCCATAACGCTATTTCTGTCAGACAGGCAATTTTTCACCACTGTGGATGCTACTATGACACGATTCCTTAAGCTGAAAGAGTCCCAACAGAGTGAACAATACCCCATTTAGGAAGATAAGGAACTACAGAATGTTACCCAGAGAGATATAAATTGTAGTAATCTATTTGTTGACTTGCCCATAGGGTCCTTGTTGTGAGCAGGGAGTGCTGGGAAGCGGGTAAATTCTGATACATCATTTCTCATTGTTCCCAAGGGATGGCGAGCAATCCTAGTGCTGGCAAGTCAGACAGGCAGTAAATGTTTCCTAGAATACAAACAGTGGGAGACAGTACATAAAGGCTGCAAAATTACTATCAAAACATAATCAGATGGAAAAAAGAAGAAAGAAAAGCAAACACCGAGCTGTGGCCATACCGTCACGAATGTAACACCATAAAGAAAGAAGAGGGAAGAATGTAATGAGCACCTGTGGGAAAATGAAACTCGCACCGTAAAGAAGGTGAGGAACTTCCATAACAGGAACATATGATGCAGCATGCAGGGACAGACATGAGCGCTTTCCAGAGGTCTGTCATTAAACTTTGCATTAGATGTAAATCAGAGGCATACCTCAGCCTTTATTTAATAACTCCTTGCAAGTGAAGGTTAATCTTCCCGAAGCACTATTAAAATGCAAGGATGTCAGACCTGGAATGGAGCCGTATTCCAGCCTCATTTCCAAGCTGGTGGACTTGCAGCACTTTTTCAAGTGCTTTTCATGAAAGGGCACAGCAAGCTGGCAGCCCTGGAGCTGGCTCTAGGACTTCAAGAGCAAGGCATGCATGGCTCCAGGACTGGCTGAGACAAACACTAATGTGTGGACGTCACACCTCCGTGCCAAGTAGCAACCCAAGCGAGCTTCCTAACATGCATGGGGAGCTACACGCCACCTAGACAGCAGTCCGAATCAAATGCAGCCAGAGGATTCAGATTAAGATGGTTTATTTCTCTCTGGGCTCCTCCCACTTGTCTCAAGTCATCTGCCTTGGACAACTTGTGGTGACAGCAGGATGCCACTGCGGATATTGACATGCTCTGAGCAGCATCCTCCAAATGGGCTAAGTTCAAAGAACAGCATAGCGCTACTACCACAGATACAAATGTAAGGGTCCACTTGCAGGTGACCTGTGGGGTTTGAGCTGGCAAAGTACAGGGAAACAACAATGTGAAGCAAGAGACCACATGGAGACATGACTGTACGGTTTGAGCAGCCCCTGGGACAGAGCTGCAAATGAAGGAATGAGGCCTCTGTGCCTGAAGAGGTGCTCTGAAGAGGTCTGAGGTGCCCACTCAACCCAGGCCCATGTGGCTCTGCTGGTTTGCTGCCCGAGGTCCCTTCTCTCTGGCCCATCACCTGTTGTTCTGCTTCTCTGCTCAGAGCACAGCTCTGAAAAGGCATTTGCCAAGTGCAGCTTGAACTATGCTTGATTTTATCACCAGAACAAGGATTTGAAGGGCTGAGCTGGAGATGAGGGAACTTGCTCTCCAGCGCTCTGCTTGACTCTCTGCTTCCCCGTGGCAGTCAGTGGCGCCGCATTGTTCTGTGACCTTCTGAGGGAAGAGCCAGGAAATATCTTCTTGGCTAAATAACGAATCTAAAAATCAATTTGTGGAGAGCTTGGAAAGCAACAAGCATACAAATTAACCAGTGCATGAGTAATAATACATTTACATCTCATGGATCCAGTTAACTTCAGAGCAGGCAAAATTTATGACCTACCGAACTCCAAGTACGAAGCTTAAAGAAATTACTGGGAGGAGAATTATTGGGTTGGATACTAGACATCATTCCAGCCTTCATTAATGTTTGCATGCGCTCTTTAAAGTGTCTCCCTAGCAGCACCTATTTCCAAGGCTGGGAAAAATCAACCGCTGACATCACTTGGAAAACATTTTGCCTCCTCCCACTCATTTCTCCAAGTTGTATTTTTATTTTATGCATAAACCTGACGGTCAGGTAATTTACCTTAGAGGTGAGATTCTGATAGCAGCAACCATGATAGAGGCCAAATGCAGATGACTGCAGATAAGGCATTAAGGCATTATTTTGTGTGTGTGTCTGTGCAGGCGTTTAGATAGATGGTTCCACAATTTGGGGGCATTTATGACATTTTATGACTCTTCCTGTAGAGACATACAGCCCAGGTAGACCTCTAGATTGATCCTGTCTGATTATTGGGCTGTTTTTAATAATTCTATGAGTGGTGGGAAATTGTACGAGGCCTTCATGACTTCAAGGTTTAGGTTTGTCTGAGATTTCACCGATTGTCAGCAAAGCCCTGTGACTCATTTTCACCATCCTGCTACTTCAAAATGTCACCTGTGGATACCCAGCTCCACGGGTAGTGCAGTCTCCTTGGCCTTCAGGCTACAGGGAAATGGCCAAGCCCAGTCCTGGGTTGGACATCCCAACTTACCGCCTTTCTTTCGTTCTAGGTCACTTTCTTCCAGACCAGGAGCGTGAGCTTTTCACTCTCTGCAACGCAGTGATTGAGCAGACACCCTTTCTTACCAGCAGTGCCGGAAGTCCTAGTCTTCAAACTTCCACAGGGAGAGGAGGAGATGGGAGAGGACACTTCTCTGTTTGCATTTACCCATGGCAAATTAGCTGCTCTCCTGGTGGTCACTGTTCCTGTGCCGTGAGGCGCAGAGGAGCTGAGGAAGCAGCTGAGGCAGATCCAGGTCTCCAGGTACTCCCTGCTGGCTGTTCATACACTTGTATCTGGGACTGAAGGCTCTTTCACAGCACAGGGTGATGCTAAGCCAGTGATAACTGCAGGTGGGGTGGGCTTTGGCATATTTGGCGCAGTCTTAGCCTGAGTCTTGCAGAGCACATGAACATCAGCACACCGTGAGCGCACCGAGGCTCTTCCTCTCCGGAGACAAAGCTGTTGTGGTCATTTTCTGGGGCTTCACAACATGGCTGCCAGGTCTTGGAAATGAGTTCAGACCCATGCTTGCTTGCCACGAAAAATGGCACTTATCTCCTCCAAGGGCCATAATTTCCCTTCCACTCTCCTGTGTGGGGTGGTGTCATCCACAATGGTGGTATCTAGCGCTCAAGGTAAGGGCAGCTATGGTTGCCCAGTCGTCCAGACTGGATGACTGCAACTTACCTTCACGGCCCGGTCGAAGGCAGAATATGAAGAAAATGTTGCAGTCATCTCCCATCTCCTCCCAGCATGCGACTGGGGTGCGGATAAGGTGCACAGCTGGACCAAGGAGCCGGCAAGTAGTCCCAAGCTCCATGGTATTGCCTCTGATTGCTCTTCAGTTGTATGCAACAGCAGGGAAAAGCATCAAAGGGAGAAGAAAAAGGGGGTTAAAAACAAAGCCAAATAAAAATAGGTCCCAAGCTGCAAAATTTATATCTGAACTTCCTGGAAGCTTTGAGACTTTGGGTGGAGTTTCGTTATGCAGCTCCAGTGAAAATGCCACATGTAAATCTCCTGCGACATGAAAGATCACATTCCCTTATGATCCAAACAGACAGGGACATATTACTGGTGACGGTCCAAGCAGCTGCATCAGAATATGGATGCTTATTAAAAAAGGGATTGCTGGATAAACATATCTGTGCCTGACTAACAACTGCAGTTCTCCTCTGTTGAGGAATGTTGCTGTTGCGAGAGAATGTAAATTTGGAAGAAACATAAGAAAAAGAGTCACCAGTTCCAAAACAGGCTGAAGAGAGGTACAGTGCTTCAAAGGCACTGAAAACAATATGTGATAACACATGAGAACAGACAGTTCTTTGGAAATTCCCTTTCCATAGTCTTCTAAAGCAACTGAATGCAACAGGGTGAAAGAGTGAAAGCTTTTTCCTCCTCTTGCAGAAAGTGTTAGTGTTGTGATGTCACAGCTGAGGCTAACGGAGGGGTCCCAGGCCTTGGAAGTGCTGGATGATATGCACAGTAGTGTCTGGACACCTTATAAGGGTGGATGTTTTGGTCCTTGGTTTGGGAAACCGGAGACTCCTCTCACTGTGGGAGGATTTTGCATAGTCCTCCACTCCTCTTTGCCAGCCCCTCTGTCTCAATACACCTGTGGGCTTGGGAAGCTCCTGTCAGTACTCACAGGGCAAATAGACAGTGCATGTGTGAACTTAGAGCTGTGAAACATCCTTTTGTGAAAGAAGATAATCTCCCACCACGTAAGAGCCCATGGCAGAGGCCGTCAGGAACAAGCTGTAAATTCCTCTCGCAGATGCACTTCAGCCATAATATTGCTCCCTCTCATCCAGCTGACTGAGAGATAGCAGAAAGTGGTCTGCGCGGGTGCCAGCACTCGCTGGGGCAGCAGACACAGATTTCCCAGCAAGAAAAACTGCTGATCTTTGTTTCTACAGTGTTCTAATGGAGAAGAGGTGACATCCCGCATTTTCGTAAACAGAGTTACTGCATGGGGTGTGTTTGTGTGGCCAGCTTCTCAGTGGGAAAAAAAGCTGCAAGACCCTGTACACAGAGTTACTGCTCGGCCAAGGAACTTCTTCCCTGTTGTGTCTCAAAGCATTTAGACTGGCAGGTCTTTGAAGAAAAAATGGCCTTCCTAATTGTTTTCCATCCATGTGTGCTGTGCCCAACGTGGTGGCATCAGGGCTCTAGGCAACAGCCCCCGCGGTGCCAATTTGCAGGCCTTGCTGTGAACAGAAGAGTCACTACAGCAAACAGGGAGCTGATGCTTGGCTTCCCAAAGGCAGCGCACTCGGCTCAGCCTGCTCTGGGAAGGTGATGTTGTCAGGTACCTTCCAAAGCTTTGTCTAACAGCAGCTCTATTTTAACATCTCCTTCTTTTAAACGTATCTAAATAAAGTGTTTTTTTCCTGTCCTTCCTTTTCCCACCCCTTGAATTTAACCTTTGCAGAGATCTCATGCTTCAGTCGGTAAGTGGTAACATCATGTTCTTGTTCTCCCGAGCCGATAACGCTCGGGGAGATTCCCAAGGCCACTTGATTTCAGGCCAATAAAAGCCAGGCACGCACCCATCAGTGAAAAAGGTCCCAGTAAGAGACTGGGGCAGCAGGCTTCTTCCAAATTGAGTTATAGCACGTGGAAGACGTTGCTGCTCTCTGTTTATCAATGCATCTTTTGGCTCAGCTGCATGAGCTCCTGTGTCAGGCAAAGTCAAAAGCACTTTTGCCCAAGGTGTGAGCCCACTCTGAAGCCAGTCAGGAGACTGCGCTGGCAGAGCTGTGGAGAAGAGGCACTGGAGTCCAGTTGCCAACACCTTTGGCTCAGTCTGGTTGTGTGCAAATAATTACTGGAAAGAGTATGGCACTGTAGTGTCCATCTGGTTGGAGTTCAGACAACAGCAGAGGAGCTCCTGTTGAAGGCTTTTCAGGAAAAGCTGTTTCCCTCTGCGTATTTTGGCTGGCTACTTTCTATCAGTTTTCTGTGTGTATTTTCCACTCCCAGGATGCTGAGCTGTGAATATTTAAATGGTTAGAAAAAGGTTTTTTCCTTAGGTTAAGTTGAGGACGTTTTTCGCCTAAAAATAATGGGAAAGTTAAAGAAGAATAAATAGACAATTTTCTGTGTGAAACAGAGAACAGGGTTCCTATGAGCCAACTCTATGGAGCAGCCTACACTGACTCTTCCGCTTTGTGACTTGAAGCGCTCCTCAGTTGTCCTTGAAGGAAGCTGAAGCTAGAGCAAAGGTCACAACCCATAACAACCTCATTTATGCTGCATCCACTAGAAGAAAGTAAAACCCCTGGCTACATCAGGGTTGCATATATCATGTGCTGATCTAGACACCAAGCTGCAGGTAGTTCAGCATGTTCTACCTGCTCAGCCCTGATCACTGCCCTTCACAGTGTCGTTCCTAACCCTGGCAAAAGTTAGCACTTTGCGAGCCTGAGCTTTAAACCAGGGCTGCTGAGCAGTTGCTCCTCTCCTGTTGAGCTTCTGGGAGACTCAGCGGTTTGCCACATCCTCAGGGACTGCAAAGGACCCTCCAATGGGGAATTTAACCCTCAAGACGCAACATCAGGATGCTACGATAAGAGCAGATGAGAGAAGCTCGGCGCTTCTTTGTGCTGCTCCTAATGAGGTGGGTAATGCTAGGAGATCAAAGCGAGATATACGTGTTTCTTTACACCGTCTGATGCAGTTGAGAGAAACGGACAAGTCCGTGGGCATAAGAGCTTTTCAGTGATGTCTCCTTCTTCTGCCAATGGCTGAGTGCGATTAAATAACCTATTTACGATTTTTGTTTTGTAGTTTACAGCTCTGGTGAATAATGCAGTTAAAGGATTCCTTCTTCCTCTGATGATTAATCAGTTATAGATTTCGGGAGCATTCAAGAGCTATTAAATTTAACAAGTCTGCTCTTGAGAAGGTTGTACAGACCCCCCGATAATAAGGGCAGAGAACCAGACTCCTCTACACTTACATTTTCAATTAAACCCTGCAACAGCCTTCGTGCATTGGTGATGAAAAATGGGAGCAGTCGCTCCATCATTCTCTTACTAGATGGCACTTCTGGCACACAATCTGCCAGTATCTGTTGCCGATGAATAATGGTTTCTCTAGTATCTTAAATCCTTAAGCTCTTGTATTTCCATATTTCTTTTCTGCTAATAAAATGTTGTATCAGGACTCTTGTCTTTCGATCAGAGTGCTGAGAGCAAGGGAGGCCGTGGATCCTGGATGGTGTGGGGCCAGAGGGACTGACCGCGGCTGAAGTATGAACGTCTCTTTGGTCCTTACCTGTGAGTCCCTGCAAAGCCTGTGAGAGTCTCCCTGGGGATCCCAGGAAGGGGAGGGATTTTAAAAGTGTTATTGCAGCAGTACTTTATTACACAGTCCAAATTTAGTATAACTGCTCTACTCATTAGGGAAACGTCACCCAGCTTGGAGAAAAGCCTCCCTACAGCCTTGCCCTGACCTGGAGGAGACTGGTTTGAGTGCTCTGAACTCAAACAGGATTCAGACTGCTGGACACCCAGGGAAGCTTGCAAACACCTAAAAACCTGTCTGTGCTTCACTCTTAAGCTTATTCATCTGCTGTAAACATAAGAACAAGACAGAAGCCTTGGAAAGAATTACTCACCCATTTTTTTTGAGGAGAGACCCCCCGGACCCCAGGCTACAAAAGTACAGCAGTCAACAGTCTCTGCAAAGCACCTGATCTGGATAGACAAGATGAACACAAGGTAGGGAAACAGACGAGAAAAGACAAAATCTTTGGGGTGAGGATGAGAATTGATGACCCATTATAAAGAGCTGATTAGGAAGGACCGTGGAAATGGTCAGAATTAAGGATGAATTGTGCCAGCTGTTGCTAGGATGCAGTGGGAAGGGGTTGTGGGACCTGCTGCTCAGGCTGTGACCCTCGTCCAGGGAAGGAGAGGTGCCCAATACCCTGTTCTGCAAGCATATATTTGCGGGACAGGTAATACAGGAGCTGAGAGGACAGAGGGAGGGCAGGGAGGAAGAAAAGCAGAACTGCTCTTGTCTGTGCATAATAATCTGCTACGGAAAGAGTTACCGGAAAACGGCTGACTCTGTAGGTTGTTATTCCTTACTTCCCTCAGCTGTGATTCAGTGCACTGAGGCAGTGCCTTGTTAGAAGAGCTCATTAATGCAGCAAGAATAGCATCGTAAAACGAGTGTCCTCTTCCATTCCTGATGGACCTGTGCCATTGCTGGAGCAGCCTGCTTCTGTGCTGGATCCTCTGCCATAGCCCTCTCTTTGGTCACTTCTGCTGCTTTATGGAAGAGCCCGCTGGGCTTGATAGAGAGCAGACTCACCTACACTGGAGTCGGCAGTGCGTGCCAAGGGCTTTGGCAGCTGCTGCGTTTAGCTTGGCTGCAAGAGCATTAAGGCCACCTCTTTGCTCATGAGAACCCAGTTTATAAGACAAAGTGCTTTGTAGACAGGAAGGCATACATGAGAGTAGCTGGCCACAGGGCCCCTGGGGGAAGAGCTGAGGTCTTCAGGAATAACTATGGGAACCACATCACACTTGTCCATGCTTTAAAAAACCCTATTATATTCTTTAGTGGGAATTTTTCACCAAAATATAAGAAAATGGGCACCGCGGGACTACTGTACTTGGAGCTGGCAGTGCCAGGCATGCCGAAGAGGCGGGAGAGGAACGCCTCAGTTTCATAGGGTCACCAGGCTGGGCACCGCAGACCCCAGTCAGTATTTGTATACATCCTCTATTCAGCAGCTGCTCGCGAAAGCCCACACACTCACTCCCAAAAACGTGTCTTTTTCCCCTTGCAAAAGTTATGGGAAAAAGTGACCCATGGGATCAGGTCCAGGCCAGCCCTGGGCAAACAGCTTGTGGGGTAGGGCAGCCCTGCTGGATAGATCTGTGGAGGTAGCTCCTCTTCTACATCCTGCACCAGCCCATTGCTATAGTCCGAAAACAGCCTTATGGTGATCCCTGAATAAATATTTCCTTACAGGGATGTTTTGGTTTCCACCTTGGTGCCCAGTTAGTGGGCTCTGCCCTCTTTACAGAGCAGCTACATTTTTCAATGTAGTCATTGCTTGCTTCTCGCTCTGCTTCATTTCTGTTAAGATGCCATTTTGTTCTCAAGGTTTTTACCCACAATCTCGCAAGCATCTGTACTGGCATAAGAGAGGAGTCCAGTAGACTCGTACCCTTCACTGTGACTTGGAAATATACCACGTGGCAGAGCTGGTTATACACCAGCGTGCCCCAGTTTCCTTTCCGCGATCATCCTTAGAGACCTTGGATGTTGTCTCTTTTCTTCTGCCCACCAGTCCTGCTCTCGGAAATGCCAGTCATCCTGTGGCAGTTTGGATTGTGTGCTACCGTTTTGCAATTCACTGGGTCAGCAGGGATGGACTCTGGCTCAAACAGGTTTTTCTTTCTCAGAAAATGCTGTCATTATCCCTGATCTGACTGACAACATCTATTAGTGAAGCAGATGTTTGCGTTGTGGTGGAGGGTCCCTTTTTCTCTTAGGGGACCATTAACTGTCTTTCCTCTCTGAACAACCATGCCTTGTGCAGCATGTGCTGCACCCACAGTGGCAGCATCAGGAGGGAGCTGCAGTGACTCCTAGATTATGCAGAGCCTGAAGCAGCATCAGACACCATCAGAAATGATCCATACCCTGCCAAAATGAGGGTAGCTGTGACTGTGTCAATCCACATCCCGATTCAGCAGCAGCGACTGGAGAGGACTTGGGAGCGCCAAGTGCACCCTACTTCAGTGTGATGCTTGTGTACCATCTGAGCCACGGGAGACTCTGAGCTGCTCAGATTTGAAGTAAAGAGTCCTGAGAGCAGCAGCTGCGTGGCTCCTGGGAGGAAATTGTCCTGAGCACTGAGAATATGTTGTAAACACCAACCCATTCTTCACATCTCCACGGACAGCTGCTGACTGGGCCTCCCACTTGTGTGTCAGGTCTCTAGCAAGTTCACATAAGACTTTTTCCCTCATTTCTCCCCCTTTCCACCTCCACCCAGCTCAGACTCTCTGGCTTATTTAGGCCCAAACCTCCTCCAAGAACTGTTCATTCAGGCTGCTCACTGGACTATTTTGCAATAAGAAAGCAAGGTAATTGCTGACAGGCCTCCAATATCTCTTCAGCACTCCCCCACAGAACCCTTGGCAACAGACAGGCTCTTCTGTGAGATCACAGAGTATCTCTGCTTCCCGAAACACTAAAGCAGGTGGGATACTTGCCCCAGAACCAGGTTACTCATGCAGCTGAGCTCAACATTGGACAGGGCTTTGTAGCACTGAAGGGCCGCAGCACCTTCCTTCTGTCATCTGGCAGAGAGCCATGGGGCTGGCACCATGCCCTGGAGTGCTTTCATGTAGCGTTGCTCAGAGGTCTAGACCAGACACAAGCTATGGAGCAAAATATTCTTGTTTAATTCTTGGAGAAGGGGAGCTGTATTGGAGGTGAAAGCTTCCTTTGTCCTGCTCTCTCCTTCCCCATTGATAGTTGCAATGATGCTGTCTGGGTGCTCGTGGAGATGATAGCATTTAGCATGTGGTTAGGGAGCACCCTGATGTTCACTACAGCGCAAACTGCACTGCAGAGCCCTTCCTGCTGCCAGCATCATCTGGAGGAGCCGGGTCACCCAGCCCAGCCTGGGTCCTTGCCAGCTCCCAGCAAAGCTCCAGGCCTGAGAGTCTCCAAGAGGCTGGCACGTTTGGTATCTGTGTAATACCCCAGGAGAGGAAAGCCTCACTCCCCTGGATGGCCCAGGCTGGGAATCCTGCTGTTGACTCAGCCCTGGGGAATGAATAGTGCTGCTTCAGACTTTAGAAACTCTCTCTAGCAAAAACCCAGCGCTGATGGGCTCTGGAGAGAGCTGCTGCAACAAGGAAGTGCATGGTGGCAAATGCACAGGCAAGTGATCTGATTCTTCTCATAGCAATCCCTCCCACCCAGGACCGGAACATCATCTTTCATCTCCTTCTACCAAGACCACCATCGTCTGGGCTGAAGCTGGCATAAGGAGCAGGTCGGACAGTTTGACACTGGGACAGCCCCAAGCAAGGAGCACAGCTTTTTGATATGCTGCAGGCCCCGGCGCTCTGGAGACTGCCTTAACAGGGATGAGAGTAGCTGTACAGTTTGCTGGCTGGGGAGAAGGGAAAGGCCATCAGAAAGGAAGTGATCAATGGAGGTAACTTGTCACACACACACAAAAAAGTAACTTGGCTGTTCTTCTTGTTTGTCATTAATTGCATCCATGGCTGTTACAGACCTGGTCTCAGGGTAGCTTTGAAGCTGAATGCCAACTTGAAAGGGTACTTCAGACAAGTTCAGGGATGCTGGGCCACGCAGCATGTTTTGACCACGTGTGCGTGGGGATGGAGGATTTGGGAAGAAAACAGCTTCTAGTCTCCAATGCATGTTCCTTAGGTAGCAAACACAATATGCCACGGCCAGAAGACGTTGCCCACGTGGCTTTATATGGCTAGTATTAAAATACACCAGGGAAGGGAGCTTTTGCCTGAAAATCTGCATAGATTTTATGCAGCTGGTGTGGCAACAGGAAAACTGGGCTAGGAGGGGCTAGCAGACATTGTTAAATGTCTAGTTAGGCTGATTCCAGAGGGGTGCGTCCTCAGATGCAGTCAGAGCACGGTTCATTCATCCTAACGTAGACATCTGAAAAACGGCAACTGAGCCATGTCCTTTCAAGTGTGAGCTTTTTCTCCATTGAGTATAAAGTGAGTTGAGAGTGACTGGCTCAGTGGTAGCAGCTGACATGTAAACATCTAAAACTGAGAGATGGAGCTCATCCAAACCAACTGCAACGTAGTGCAGAGACAGCTAAGCTTACGTTTAACTGACCATTGTGGACAATGGCAGAGGCCTGATGCAGCTGCGAGGTACTCTTTGGCCCAGGGAGAGTATGGCACAAAGGCAGCGTCGGATATTTTGTGATAAGTCCTGCTGCTAGGTCCTGGAGGAGCTAACTCAGTGGGGCACCTCCAGAGATACTCTCCTCCATTAACCCAAGCTGGGGATTCGTAGGACATCAACAGGAGCAGTTTTCTGCCCCTAACTATTTGAGCTCACAATTAAGACAAGATAACTGACTATCTGGTTGCTTTGAACTAGGCAAAATCCTAGCTCGGGAATAACAGTGGTTTAAATGCCAGAGCCCTCCAGCCAGTTATAACCACCTTTCTGCTGTTCTCCCCGTCCTGCCCCACTCATGGTTTGTGTGAGCACTCCTCATCTGCTCCAGTGCAAAGTCATCCAGCCTCACTCACATAAAGTTGGATTGGGCCAAGTCCCCTGATTTTTGCACTGTGAAGGGGGCTTACATGTCCTTTCAGCATGGCTCATGCAGACCTACTGCTGAAAGAAGACGGAGAGGGGCCCTTGCCCCCCTGAGAGCAGAGGCTGAGCCTGTTGGGTGATGGCTAGTGCCAGCCTAAGGGGGGAGCTGAATGAAGATCCTGCCTTTAGGATCATCAAAAGGAGCCAACCAACAAAGCAAATGTTTGATCTTAGTAGCCAGGACTTGCATGAGAAAAGTGGTGCCAGTCAATGGTTGCTGCATCCCCAGGAAAGATGAGACTTCTGCTTCCAGCTAAATATTTTTATTTCACTCTTCCATCATTCACCAGCTGGAGGGACCCAGATCCATTTCAGAGCACCCTAGGCTCTATGGGTCCCCATGTCCCTCTTTCCTTGCCATTAGGAACTATCAGAGCCCACATGGTGGCACTGCGACCCAGCGTCCTGGACTGTCACTATTGCTCTCCAAGGGGGCAGGTTGTGATGGGCAGCTGCTGGGTGCTGGGAGGCACAAATCTGGCAGCTGGCCTGATAGACGACAGCTCAGCCCTATCTACACAGGCCCTGAGCCATGCTCAGCAGCATGGTAGCTAGCAGGACTCTCATTGTCATGCTTGCCAGGCCTTTGTTTCACCGTGACACCAACCTCTCTAGGGTTTGGCTTTGCCTCCATCAATGTTGCCAGTGCAAGAGTCACTTCTTCTTCATGCCGCAGGTGACAAAAGGCACCTGCTGGATTCAGCGGCTGATCAGGTCATGTGCCCTGCTCCTTCAGCTGCCACTATGAGATGGGAGTTAGCTTGAGGAGGATGAAGGTCCTACCCACCAAATAACCAGAGGGCCAAGCAATTTTCAGAGAGAACGAGAGGGTCTCTGTGGACAATCCTTGCTCCATCACTCAGAGGATCCGCCATCATACTCTGCCCGTGACTGGAACCAGCATTGTTCTGCATCTCTGGGTCCAGCTTGGAGTCCGTGGTGAAACTCTTCAATCATATGCAGGAGCAGTGAGACCAAATCCAATGATCCCATGAGCCACTCTAACAGAACAATGGCTGGCCCCAGCGTTCAGCCTCAGCCAGATGTCCTCACACATTATGTATGGCCACCAGCTGATTTTTCAGATAAAGACAGCAGTGTTTCAAAAAATTCTGTGCCCTGGGAGAAATCAGCTGCTTTCTACCCCTGGGCTTGGCGTCCCCAGACTGCCACCCCCTTCCCCCAGGGAGATGTTCTGATGGGGCTCCCCTTCACCGCCCTACTGTCTGTTGAGGAGCAATTCTTTGTCCTTGTCGTGTTCTCAGTCGCTCCACCGTAGACATCTGTAGCAACAAAGGGGCTGTTTGCAGTTGGGCTGGCTTCGGGAGGCAGTGACTAATAGATCACCTGACACTGAAGCCGGGGACCTTTTGCAACTTCTGCAGCAGATAGGACTACAGATCATTCCAGACGAATGGAGCCCTAAGTAGTTACAATTCATATGAATTAATCAAGCTGTTCTCTGCCATGTACATCACTTAAATCACTAAAGCGCTCCTACTGGCATCACTTGGTGGCGGTCTATTTTCATGGCAGGGAGCCTTTCTGTAGTGCAGCGGAGAGCTCTCTTCCACCCTCCCATCCTAACTCAGGACGGAGAGAGGAATGTTAAGTGAAGGTGCTGACTTAGTGTATGCTGTATTTCTCCTCCTGCCGCCCTGCCGTGCTTACCCCGCAGAGCTCGGAATAAGCTCTTGTGCAAAGCATACCATTAGCACTTCGTGCAGAAAAGCCAGGGAATGCAGCTAAATAGAGACCAAGCTGCCTCCAAAGAAAAATCCCAACAAAAACAACACCCTCTCCCGTCCAGTTGTCGTAGGATATATTGTTAAGTGTGAGGTGGAAAGAATAGAGAGTGTGTGTGGGGGGGGTACCTCTTCCTATACCTTGGTGTGAGGAAGCAACCTGGCAGGAGGGTAGATTTTCCTTTTACCAGCAACTTCCGCTAAAATGGAGAGAGCTGCAGGGATGTTTGTGCGCAGAGTTGAGGCAGCAACATGAAGCAAAGATATGCAGGACTTGTTTTTGCCCATAGCCCTTTCCAGCCCTTTCCTCTTTCTCATCTCAAGTCAGCCTTGTTTGTAAGGAGCATGCTGTCACTACCAGGGATAGCTCTGGATCCCTCCAAAACGCTGACCTGACTGTCTCTTCAAGCCTAGGTGAGCTGGAAGTCACCCTAAGATCAGCTTTGCAGGTAAGTTGTTCCATGAGACTCAAGTGTTAGTTGTAGCCCCAGCAAAGCAAAGAGGAGGTCATTCAGCTGTCCATCCTTTCAGGGCAGGTTGAGCCGAGGTCCATCTCTTCCTGCTTGTCCCAGGGCAGCGTTCCTGAAGACCAGCCTGTATGGGCTGTGCTCAGCCCCCTGCATTGTCCCCAGCTGCAGGTCTCTCCCGCTGCTTATTGCTGTGTAGCAATACAGGTCTTAAGTTTTATCAGCGACTGCAGGAAAATGGGAATGCCCCAGTGCTTAGTCTGTTGTTATTGGGGAGATCACAACACAGTGCAGAGGGACCGAAGATACTCAGGGGTGCACTGCCACAGAATGACCACCTCCCAGTCATTCTGGAAACCCCCGGCAAAATACAAATGGCCACCCTCATACCCCCAGTGCTGTGTTACTGGGAGATCACCAACCTCATGACCAAGCAATCAGATGGACTGTGGGTCCACTCCTTAATTCTGTTCAGTGCAAAATCACCTAGATTTCCTTGGTTACTTTGGGTGGCTGCTTAAGGTAACCCAGGAGATGTTGTTAAAGACACACATGTGATGCAGTCCAGGTGTCAGCTGTGAGGTTCAGCACCCTTCTGTGGAGCGGGTAGCCAACTGTATAGTTGATAACACTTTAATGCCTCCCAGCTATGTGTGCACACAAACATCTATCTCTGCCTGATCTATTCTGCATCTCAAAGATCTAAATCCTTGGGAAAGGCATTGCATTAACGTGAGTATATTATTTCTGGTCCTCAAGATATTTCTGAGGTCTTTGCTCAGCTCTAAATGGTGCAGAATAAAAATACCTTTAGATGCCAGTGTGGGAGGCTCTTCATAATCTCCTGAGAAAGATCTTATCCTGCAACCTAATGGCAGCATCAGAAGCATTCCCAAGCATCAGACCCTTGATCCTGCAGTGAAAGTTGCACAAGATGCATCTATATGCAAGACCCAAGGTGTCCTTCAGGGTGACACATACTTTGCCACAAAAGGCTTTAAATCTTTAGTGGGAAAGTGCACTTTGTTCCTCTCTGCATGCACAGTAAAAGGCTTTAAATAATAGCTGTTCATGTGGCCCTGAAAGAGGTTGCCATGTGGCTGAACTCTATAAATCTGGGCATTTGCTGAATTGACTTTGCCAAGAAACATGCTACAGCTGAAAAATGAGCTGCAGAGATAAGGTAGTGGTGACTTGCAAATGTCATGATGTTGCTGCTCTGCAGAGAGTTTTGTTCCACATTTAAAAATCAGATGAAAGCCCACCAGACTGGATAGGAGGCTTTTGGGTGGCTAAAAGAATGGCTGGATGAAGCCCAACCTCTCTCAGTATGTCAGAACAGGATAGGCTTTGACTCAGTCACTGGGAGAGGAGAAGAGCTGAATTATTTATCATCCACTATCCCAGTCAACTGCCATGATTCCAATCTCTCTTGCTGGTTGGTCTGAGAGCAGAGGGTGGCTGTTGTCTCATTTCCAAAACTGATAAACATGACTTTTTTTTTTTTTCTTGATCTGCTGGTGTAATTAAACTGCTCTTGTTTTGCCAGTAGCATTCCCTTATGCAACGCTGTCTGTACCAGTATATCTTTATTCAGGAACAAGCAAACCTCTAAATGGCTCCTTTTTTGTTGTTGTTTTTTAACTACAATATTTATTCATAGGAGGAAGCAAGTCAATAACTAGGGGAGTTTAAATTTGAGTCTTCCCTTTTGAAGACACAATTTCCCAAGTAAATGAGCACTAAGAGCCATCCAGTGCGTTGGCTCTGTTTGCAATCCAACAATGAGCAGCCTCCCCATGCACCTCTGAAGCCAAAGGAGCGGCTGCGCACCTAGATGTCTACATGAGGACAACTGTATTGAAGCCGTCGGCTTCTACGTTTGGTGAGCTGAACAGTCCTGACTTCATTGATGGTACTGACTATATCTGCATTTACTATACTGTGAACTTTACTTGCAGGTGGACACATATATTTGGGTACCCAAATGTAAGTGTCTTAACCTGGGAGCTGATGGGTGCTGCCATTAGTGCTTTGAGGCAGACCGTCTGTCCTGCTCCTTTGCTTCCTGGCCCTCAGGTGATGCTGAGGGTACAACCCAAGCACATCTTCTGGAGAGGTTTTCCTTGGTACTAGACACTCCAGAATCGCCTGTATCCTGAGCTTGATTCACAGTTGCTCCTGGCACAAGAGTATGGGTTTAGGCAAGAAAACAGGAGACCTTAGTAATTATATGAGTAAACCGATGTCCCCACTGAAGTCAACTGGCAAGAAACAGTCCATGTGCATTTTATTAAATTCCGCCAGCATCCAAAGCAGGTAGTTGCAAACTGCCTTTTGGGAATGGATCTTTCCCAGGAATTTTTTGGGACAGCGCTCATTGATGTGAACCTAAATACGCTAGGGACTGTGCTAATGTTCTAAAAGTAGGGCTCATCAAGATCCAGTAGCAGGGAACATTTCCTGACACTAATTTACTAGCACAGATGTGGCCAGAAGTGGAAAGAGCCCTATCTTTTCCTCCCCTTCTGCTTGGCATGTCCTCCATTTCATATCCACAGAGGAGCTATTCAAGTTCTAGTTCACTTCTTTTCTATCTCTCATGTGATGTGGTAGAATATTTACAATTTCATTTCCTTATGTCCTTCTATCTGCATATAGCTCCTGAATGCAAACTGTGTATATTTTTCAGTTAGACAAAATGAAACTTTTCCAATAGAAGACTACGAGAAAAAAAAACTTGGAAGAATCTGCCAAGAAGGCATGCAATCAGCATGGAAATGATGCAAACTCACAGCCAGGTATTTTAACTGCTAGTTCTTTCTTTCAGTGCTATTTGAACCCCTTGGCATGAAAAGGTACATACAAGTTGGATACATATAACTTTTTAACCAATGATGTGGTGCATGTTTGCAGCTCTGAGACCATAGCCCGTTAGTGTTCCCTGAAACCTCCATCCTTGGTCCATGAACAGGCACATTCTGGAAACCAAACAGTGATGGACCAGGAAGCTGAGAGTGAAGGTAGTGCAGGGCAAACTGTTTATCTTGAGTGGGAAAAAGGGAGATCCTGTAATGTAGAAAAAAGCCCCTCCATCTATTTTCCAGGATTTCAGACGGTTTAGGACATGGTTCTAAGTCTCTCTGTTCAATGATAGATTCACAGCATGTGACCGTTTTTTAAACGCTTAGTGGATGATTTTAGCAGCCAAAATGTGCCCAATGTTCCAGTAAAATAACCTTCTTCATTTCCAGCCAGAACCTTTTATTTCTCTATAAATATTGACAGGAAGGGTGACTCAAATGATAACCGTATCCAGGTTTCTTCACCACGGTATTACTGCTTTGGATCCAACTGTGGTCACTTCTTGCCATCACATTGTTTTTATTTTTGTAGCAAAAAATGTGGTGGGCCAGGCATGCTTCTTACACATTATCATATTATCAGTGAGCCAGGAGTTGGTGCGACAGTACAGAGTTCTTTGAGTTCCCTTTAACTGAATATGTTGGCTTTTAGACTTCAGAAAAATGCTCTATTATGGTTGGGCATCTTTTTATAGAAATTGTTGCATTTATTTGTGCTAATTGTTTTTCTCCCCTGTGATGTGGAAATCTTGAAAATATTCATGCTCATGGCTACAGAGTTCTGCTAATAAACTGGATTTATTGAGTCTTAACTTACACCATCTCTCTCCTTCGTTTTCACAAATACTAAGAGACTACCGTCGTGTAGGAGTGGAAAGTTACTTCTGTGTATGTTTGTGAGACCATTCACAAGAGGAACCTGATTTACAAATAACCTTCACAGCAAGCATTGCTGTCAAAACGGGGCTGTATATCAGTTTCTGTCTTTTCCTTCCCGCATGGTATACAACAGACCCAGTCCCGGTTTCCAGTGAGATCACTTACATGAAGTGAAGAAGATGCAACGCGAGACAGCCTGAAGGGCCCAGGGACATGCTGGGAGAGAGGATGTGTTTTTCCAGAGGTTTCCTTGCAAATTCGAGTTGCTGTTAATTGACATTTCCAAATAAAAAGGAAAAGAGTCATCAGAATATTGCCATCCAGATACAGTGTGGATATATTAGCGACGCCAGGGCCGCTCCAGAGACAGAACTACTCTGTGCAAGGACCATGTCTGTACAACGCTGATCAGCTGGATGAAAGATGGTTTCAGTCTACACGGCCACCACCTTCCCTTGTGGTTTTGGAGGAGAACTTAAATAGATTGTTTTTCTACAGGAAAGGTGTTTGCTACAGGGCTGCCCTCCCCTTCCCCCTTCCCCTTCCCACGAACATATTTAGCTCTAAATCTTCAGGCCGTGATGAGTGACAGTTGTGTTTTGTGGCCAAACAGCTTCCCTCTTTCAAATGAAACAACTTTTGAAAACAAAGCACAACAGGAAAAAGCTGGCCTTTTCAGGGCAGGTCTTCCAAGACCACCGCTTCTTTCTCTCCTGTACCTCTGACAACAGGACACAATTATGCCTATAGCAAAGGTCCAAGTCGTCGTTACTCAGAATAACCTTCTCTCTTTCTCACCTTCAATAGCTTTGTTTCTGGTTTAGAAAGGAAACAGGGTGTGCGAAAGGCTGAAAATGCTATATTTCAAGTGGCCTAATGCAACATATATTTGAGTATCAAACTCGATGTCCAGTAGATCTTATTATTTCTATCCTCCTACACAACACGGAACAGACACCTCTAGTCCAGAAATCTTTGCATCAGTTGTTTAACATCTGGTTGAACCACAACATTTTGTGTCGGAACATATCAGTCTTCATTTAAAGCCTTTGCGTGATGGAGAATGCTCTGTATGTATAGATATATTGTTGCAACGGTTCATCACCTTTGCCACTGGGAGATGTGTACATAATTTCTAGCCTGAATTGACTGGATTCATCTTACCTAAATGGAGGTGTTTACAGAGCAGCCGTCTGCTTCAGGATGAGAGGCATCTCACCCTACAGTCCATTGACTGTATTGGCTAGATATTTGTTGACAACACAGGGGCCTGGCGTAACTAAACTGAGATGTAGTTCTCTACACTTAGTCATATGAATCCTGCTTGTCATGCCTAACTGCAACTTAATTGCTAGCTGTTGTTAGCCCCTTTTCTACTGCCCATCATCAGAAATCTCTGCCCCCACATAGCAGTTGCAGCCCAGAATCAAGTCATTTCTTATTTTCCTGGATAAACTGAAGGGATTGAGCTTTTTAATTCTTTTCCAGAACTGTCATGACTGGAGTTTTTCCCTGAATTCTTGCTGATTTAGAAACATCCTTTGTGAAGAAAAGATTCCTGGACTGGTCCTGCTAGTGTGCAGGTAGGGCAATGTGCACTGCCCCGGACACCACCTAAATTTTTCCCCCTTATTACACACACAGATTTAATGCACCATACTGGGAACTCATGTTGTTTCTGCACCCTTTGGATAAGTCGTGACTGCCTAGATCCTTTCCAGGAACAATCCTCTCCCCCATCCTTCAGTGCAATATATATTGACCTCACACTGAGCTGGATCGTTCATACAAGCCTCAGTCTGCCAAGTAGTCTTCATTGGTCTATGTAGTTATCTGATATCCTGTTTCTTTTCTACCTGTTTACTTAATGTTGCCAACACCTTGAATCAGAAATGATTCATTTTTAAGCCTTTCCTTGCATTCTTGCTCAAGTCACCAAGAGAAGGGGCCCAAGGATAAATCCTACCTTCTGTAAGTACTCCCGAGGAATAAAAAAATCACCAGTTTAAATGAACTGTTGTGATCTATCACAAACCAGTTCCCTACTTCAATACAAATCATATTCGCTGCATGGATATGGGTGCTGTCACATGTGACGGAACTGAATAACTACTGGAGTCTGAGCACTTTATGACAACAACTACTTTTATCTTCTGGCTTTATGATTTCACTCTTGAACTGACTGATGATACTTCTAAGATTGTTTTAATCCCACACCTTCATGTTAATTGTGTCCCCAGCTTTTACTTCTTGCCTAGGTGCCCTCAGCACTGGTGTCTCCACAACTTTACTTGGGATCAGTGTCAGCCTGACCAACCTAGAGCTACTACATGTTCACATTCAGGTGCTGCAAAAGACTAAGGTTTGCTAGACTCTCTCATCCTGTGGAGGATATATTATTCATTATGGACAAACATACAAGCCTCAGGGCCAAACTAAAATTACTGTACGATGAGCCCTATTCAACAAAGTGTGTAAGCCAATGGAGCCTTTAAATAGAAGGACTCTGCAGGGGATTTCATGGAGCATAACACTGCGCGGGCAGGAACAGCAGGGTTCATCTCACACAGCCCTAGATGTGTCCAGCAGTAGATGTCTGTGGCTTAGCTGTGCTTCTCACTGGACAGAAAAAGGCACTTCTATATGTTTATTCAAGACATGTTCTGGTATCAAAGCCTGAAAGTAAACTTGCATCATACAAGCATTGTTAGCACATCTTTTCGTTGGAGAAAAGAATGTAAGAGCAGGCATAGATCCATCTAGTCCCGTGTCTCTGGCAGTGGCCAAAAGTGAAGTTCTAAGGAACGATGTTAAAAATAGAGCAATCCAGGATGATACTTCTCCACAGTGTTCTCCCAGTCGTCTCCATGTGCCGCCCAGAGACTTCCCGAGGTGGACTGATTTCTATGTTCGTAGTGACAACACCTAATATTTTATAATTTATCCTTTTATCTCACAGGAACTTGTGCGGTTTCCTCTTGAACTTCTATACACTTCTGGTATGCACAGTGTCCTGTGACAAGGTGATCCACAGCTCAGCTCCACATGGGTGAAAAACTTCCTCCTGCTTGTTTCGAACCCATCTCCTGCTTCTTCCATTTGATGCCCCCTAATTCTTGTCCTGGAAGAAACTATGATCAGTTCTTATTTGCCTTCCCTATTTCCTTTATGTTTTACTTTGTGGCTGCTTCTGGACAGGCAAAAAGCCAGGCTGAAAGCCAGGCTGAAGCAAAAGGACTTGACTGTGAAGGGAATTTGATATGTCCACATGTTCTGCTATCCTTCAGAGACAGTCCACAGAGGAGACCAGAAGAGGAAGGATTAATTTGCACTCTCCCTTCCCCCCCGCCCCAGCCCACTGCCCATGTGTAGACATTTGCCCCAGAGTGTGTCTAATATCCTCCAGTCATACTCTACCGGACCAGGTTGTTTTGACAGAGAGACTCATATGAAGCAAGCGGCAAAAGCCATGCAGTGAGAAAATAAAAAAGCTTTTCAGGGTCCCCACACTGAGTATCTGCTGCATAACACACACAAACAACCACAGATCCTATCAAGCTGGCCCGTTCACTGAGTGGTGCATGGCTGTCCTCTTCTATCAGCAATGTGCAAACAGCAGTTGTTGGGATTATAGATTGCTTTATTTTGATAAGTAATCTCCAGATCTCTGCACAGCAAAAGGTCATGAATTCTTGACTTCTTAATAAGAAACATGGCTGCAAACGTTACTGTGCAAACAGAGCCGAAAGCTCTGGTGACTTTAGCATGCTGCTCCAAATGGGGGAGCTGCAATGAGACTAGCTCTGGAACAACGAAAGTCTTGGTGACATCCAAGTTTGTTTCTTCTCCAAGAATGGCACATGCAGATTCCCGGGGAGAAATTCATGTGCTCTAACAGTGGATGCTCTAACCGTGGTGGGAAGGCTGGGAGCTGTTGCCACCTTTTACCTGTGAAATCCAGGAGGTAATCTTCCCCTCTGCTTTCTGAGATCTCTAGTTTGTGTCTTCTGTGTCAGCTGCAGCTGGATCGAGATGAAATGCAGGGCAAGGGCAAGCACTTTAGTGTCTTGGCATTTTGAGGGTTGATTTGACAGGAGATGCTAAACTTTTAGCTCCAGTTTGCAGTAAGCCACGCCGTGGAGATGAATTAGCGTTTATAGAATGTGTTAGAAAAGATCTATGAAGATTTAGGGCCACTCCCAGTTGTCCTGTAAGGAGGATGGCTTGGATGTAATACTAGTTAGCTTCAGAGAGCAGTATCTGGTGTGCTGGAAAGATTCCCATTGACTATTGAGTGGTCTGGGGCAGGCCTAGCGATCTCCCGAGAGCAGTTGGGGTAATTCCGTGGGATAAGTTGCAGAAGGGCGTCTGAGGACTCTCCATTACTCAGCTTGCCTTTTTTACCAGCATCCCTGAACAAAAGGAAAAAAAAAAAAGGAAGATGTTAAATGGCACGTGTGCAGCCAGAAGTGCAGATCCCTGGAAAGGGAAGCTGGCTGTGAAGAGGTACAGCTAGGGTAGAGGAGAAGGGCAGAGGAGTCATTGATCCAAGCCTGATCCTCTGTAGGACAAACAAAGTCTGGCCTAGAAGCCCATTATCACCTCACCACAGCAGCTCCTTACCTGGGTAGGAAATGCAATTCAGAGGTGATTACACCAGAGTAGCAGTTAGGCAGCAGTATTAAAAAGGAAAAATATACTCAGGAAAACCAAAGCTTTGGAAAGTTTCAGGCTGAGTCCGTCTTGCTGTCCCACTAACCATTGCTCCATAGGGGGCAAGGAGGCTCAGCCTGCCCTAACTCTGGCCCATCCTGGCATGGTCTCCATGCTAAGTATGCAAGTTTTCCTCCTCCTCTGGAGTGATGTCTGGTGGAGCAGCACCTGGTCTGTCTCCTGGCTCCTTTGGCAAAGCTGTCTAGCTGCCTAATGACTCAGCCTCAGAAGCAAGTCCTTGTCCTAGGTGTTTCCTTCTTTTATAGGCAGCGTTAGCAACAAGAACTTGATCGAATCCCCATCTCTCTTATAAAGCCTAATTTAATGCCTAGCATTTCTCAAGAGCAGTTACTGTTGATGGCTCTTAAACTTTCTTTTGTAATGTTAAAAGATTTACAGGGTTCACATCCATATGTTCAAATGGCAATAATATTTGAGCTGAAGATCAGTTCAAGTCAAGACTCAGATTCAGATTCTTTTTGACACTATGAAACATGTTTTCTTCATGAGCTGGAATGAAAAATAAATATTTTTGTCATTAGGCAGAGGTAAGCTTACCTCAGGATATTTTTCTTTTGGAATTTAGACAGCTTTAGTGCAAATTCTGGAATTTTGTTTTGAAATGTATTCTGCTATTGATGTATATTATACGTATGTTATTTTATTATATCTCAACCTTAATGGCATCGATCTCTTAATTTTTGTTTCGGGAAACGTTCAGGAAATTTTTTTACTGTAAAAGAAGCTATGTTTCAGTTAGTCCAAAGCAGCTGATTCTCCTAGGAATTCTTTCATGGAAGAGCAAAGAACCATGAGGAAAAGGGCTGTGTGTTGTTTAAAATGTTCCTCTTTGGAAAAACACACTTCCACGTCTGTGTGCGTGTACGTGTACGGATCTACGCAAGGTGTCTGTCATGCATGGGCCTAGGTGTGATCGGAGGAGAGCTAACAACTGCAGATCTGCTGCAGATTTTAGATTTTGCATGGATTCCTGTTGGAACTAAGCACTAGCCCAGGATGGCGTGTTTTTTCATTCGTTTGCTTATGTCACAACGCCTTTTTCCCCAGAGAGCAGTGGGGCGAGCAGAGAAGAGTTACCGTGGTGAGCAGTGAGGACACGCAGCAGCTTTCAACAAAACATGGCCAACTCTTTCTCCCCAAACATACCAGATTGCAGATAAGTCAGAAAGGGGAATCTGAGGAGCCAGATGCTCAGTTTCTTTGCATGGCTGCGAACACCGGCTGTTTGGCCTTGGGTGCATCACTCCTCTCTCTGTGCTTTGGTTGATAACGTTGCTTCAGAAGCGCTCCATATGCCGGAGGAGGAAGAGAGATGGGGATTTAAGCATGCCTTAGCATGGCTGCAGACCCTGGCAGCCAGTCCCATATGTCCCTGCTGGAAATACCAACTTACCTTGCGTTCTTCCAGGCTGTAGCTCTTGTTGGAGTCTGAAACTCACCAGAAAAAGAGGCAGAAAAGAAAAAACTAAGTAACCTTATTTTTAAAACAAGGCAAAACGATGATTGTCTCTCCTGATTGATGCTGACTTCCCAGTGACTGCTCCCTGCCCCCTCCCCGGTACAGCCCCCTGCGAGCTGTCAGATCAGACTAGATGATGCTTAGAGACGGAGGGGAAGAAAAGAAAAAGAGAGAAAGAATTTCACCAGCCAGCTTACGATATTCTCGTGTGAGGCGGGGGGGGGCTGGTGTCAGATATTGTACCACTCCCTCAGGAGCCAAACCATGGCCCCAGATAGGAACAATTCTTTAACAACGGCACAAGCTGAGCGCCTGTAAGTTTGTATTTGAATTAGAGCATGAGTGGGGAGCTGGCAGAAAACAGGAGGGGGAGCGGGGAGTGGCAGATAATTTATGAGTAAGATCTTCAAAAGAGCTCTGTTCCCATTCAGGACAATGGGAGCTACTGGGGGCTTCGCATACTCTTACCAATCTGGTCACGTAAGCACAAACTCCCTGATTTGGTTTATGAAGAATACCCTTCAGTTTGACACTGACCTCTAAAACAAATAGAGTATTACGGAGCGCTGATGCCCCATTCATCACTGGGTGACAATGGGAGCCAGGGCCCGCAAGTGAACAGCATTTCATTCAGGCACAGACTGAATCACTCCTAAACACTCATTGCATCCCCACTGGTACCAGCTCCGTGCTGCCATGCGGGTGCACGTCTGTGCCCATCTGCAGCGGTGGGGGCTGCATGCTCCCGGGAAGCCTCACGATGCTGGAGCGGGAACAGGGGAACCCATTCCCTTCCTTGGATGAACGCAGCTGCTCCCGCCGAACAGCACGCTGTCACGCTGCACTGCAGTGCAGGCTGGCTGGGACAACCCAGTAAGAGCTAGGGGATAGGAGGGAAGGGCAGGTCCAGGCCACCAGCTCCCCCAGAAGTGTCCTACTTTCCAGGTTGCATATCCTCACTCTGGGCTAAGTCACAGGGCAATGTTTTTTTGGAGTGAAAAAGATGCCTGAGAGGCTGTGGAGACAGCGTCCCTCTGTGCAGTAGTAGAGGAAACTAAGAACTGGGATCAGGGAAATGACCACCAGAAGTGAGCGCAATACAGCTGCGGTGAAGGACAATGGAGGACAAGGAGACAGGAGAACAGTGATGGGCAGCGGGGCTTGAGGCATAGCCAGGCACGCCATGCCACTGCCAGAGGGTTATACACCTGCAGACAGACCACAGTAGGGGGCACTAACAGCTCCATAACCAACTTTGGTGGCTTCCCTGTTGCACCCAGCAGCTCCAGGATGAGTTTCCCCTAGATATTTCTGCTGCCCACAGCTGTCTCTGCTGCTATGCCTGAACACAGTGATGGAGGAGAGGGCTCGTTACAGGAGAAAAACCAGTGTCAGAGGCTTCAAAGGTGCAAGGAGCCATTTGACGGACCCCTATAGAGAACAGGGGCAGTGGAAAGCTTTATTCCCCGTCCGTAGCCAGGCTGGTCTGCGTGCTAAAGCATGAAGCTGCATATGCTCACTTTGGGTTTTTTTTTCACTCACATTCTCCATCAGTGGTTAATTCCTCACAAACGGGCCTTGGAGTATCTGGTAATTGCATTTGCTGGCCACATACCTAGATCACAAAAGCCATCACAGTTCTACATATGTTCTTCACGAGAACCTCTGCAAAGGACCAAAGTGAATATGCAACCAGTCACTTTCATGTGCAGATATTTGCATGAAGTGTGCAATTACTGAGATTCCTGTATATGTACAGATGTGTGTGTGTGTGTGTGTGCGTGTGTGTTCACACTTTTAACAAGCCCAATTTTTTCTAGGCAGGCATCAGGCTTGAGAGAAATGCTCCCACACATTTTTGGAGGGTGTTGTTTCAGGGACTAATCCTGCCAGTGACTTGCCTTTCTGAGAAAGTGGTCTTGCACTGGTGCCTGAAAGATTGTTATGTGCAACATTATCTTTCAACAGACATCTGTGTTAACAACTGAAATGAAATGATGGCACATTAAAAACTTTACAGCGCTGTTGCAAAACACTTGCCAAAAAAACCCTGAGCTGCTGCTGTAGGTTACTCTGAATTATGCCTGAAAATAGCATATCCAATGTTACTTGGAAGCAGACACAAGGTCTCTAGCAAATCTAATTATCTCCTGGAAAATAAAACACCAATTCCTGCGTGAAAGGCTCAGGGGTGAGTGTAGTCATTGTCCCAGCATTTGGAGGAATAATACATGGATTTGTGATTTCTGTAGGTCGTGAAATCACAGTGCCCTTGCCAAATGTACAGTTGTCTGATCATGTGAAGATCACCCACCTAATGTTGGCTTGGCCTGCAAGGGATCTCAAATACAGCAAGCAAGGGCAGCATTGTGAGAATTCATGTCTTGATTTCCCAGCTCACTGCTCAGAGATGGACAGTTTTACAAGTATGACATGACTCAGAGGTAGGCTTGTCCTCACCTAACACGAGTCATTTAGTCCACCCTAGTTGTTGCAGCACTTGTGATATTGGTAGGTGAAACCAGTATCTTCCTGCTCCTCTGAGCTGTTTGCGGGACGTATCTGTCTCCAGAGATGGTACAGTGAGGCTGGGTGGCAAGTTCAGCTGGCTGGAGGTAGGGGAGACAGGACGCTGGGATCCCTGGGGATGTCCATCAAATAAAATGATGAAAGGATGGCTCTCTTTTTTAGTAAGAATGTAAGAATAGCCATGCTGAGTCAGACGAAGCCCCGTGTCCTCTCTCCTACAGTGGCAAAGTGTGTCTTGCCTAGGCTGAGACGTAAAACAGGGTAAATGCCTATTTGTCTGAGTGCTCTCTTAAGTCCCAGCCACTTCCCCGAGCCAAATACGGTTTCTGCATATTTACTAGGCTGTCATGGGATTTCTCTTTCATAATTTGTCTAGGGTCTCCTGGTTCTAAGCGGACTCTCATCTACCCCTTCCTATGACAAGGCATACCATAGCGTTACTACCCATTGCGTGAAGACCCATCTCCCTTGGCTTGTTCTGAACCTGGATTCTCCTATGTTCATCCGATCTTCCTAAAAGCACGTTTGTTGTGCCCCAAAAATCTGTCTGAAGATGGAAAGACATCTGATGAATCCGGGCAAATGGGATTGTGTTTAAAAGTGTCTGTGGTTAATCACGTAGGGAGCAGACCTACAGGATTTCCTGAAGAACTTCCAGAAAGGTATTCATGCAACTAAGATTTGCACTGTCTTCTGGAGATGCCTGTTGGCTCCAGCAGGAACCTAAGGTGATTATTATCTCAGGCCAGGCAGCAGGAACTGATATATAGTGGGATGGACCTAGTCCTTCATGTTCAGAGGTACCGGTTGGTTTAGAGAACCTGATCAGTGAATACTCAGACCTATGGGAATACATACTAAGATGTGTCATTGTATAACAAAGGTATGCAAAAAAACATGCAAAGATTTGCATGAATTCCTGTTTCAGTTGAGTTTATGTGTGGATCAGCTCTATAGAAGCTGAAAGGACACTGGATGGACGTAGACCACTGCTGAAATGAATGCAAGGCATCCAGCACATATTCCAGCACATTACAGGCTCTTTGAACTGATCAGCCTGCAGGCTGAGTATGGCAACATCTCAGGGCTAGGAGGAGAGGACCCAGGACTTACAAAAAGCCTGTGATATGTTGCAACGGCAATTGGGAACAAGACAAGACATGTACAACACCTGAAAGGACACTGTGTACCTGTACTTTGGCAATGGAATCCGGCCACAGCTATGACAGATGACATGAGTGGAATTCAGCTCTAAGGCTGTAACATCTGCATGAAGATGTCTATATGCACGTGGAGATCTAGGGCAGAAGTGTCTATTTGACAATGACTGTAAGCCATTCGAAATGCCTTGCAGCACCCCACCTGGGCCACAGCTGCCCCCCCTAGGAGACAGGGATGTCCCACAGCCTTGTGTCATATCTGCTAGCCCTGTGCAGGCCTCAGATACATCCAGTCTCTGATCGGAAATGGCACTAGCTGCAAGTTTCTGGGATTTGAATTTCACCTCGTGTCAGTGGAGTTCAGAGATGGCTTAGCTGGTGTCTACCTTGGGATGAGCTGAACAGCTCACTGTGAGCTTCTTGGCTGTACTGGCTCTTCTCTCACTGCAAGGGGAGTTTAGGCACCATCTCACATGTAGATGCATAGGTATAGGTGCCTAAATTTAATCTGTGAATACCTTAATCTGTGAGAGTTGTTGCTAGTCTCAGCAGTAGCAAGAACCATGAGCTCCACCTTCAGAGGTGATAGCAACACATATAGCTCACAGCTGGGGCAAAGCTGCACCAGAGAGGACACAATACCTCGGGGAAGGGGATTTCATACTGGGGCTTGTGAACACTTTGTGCTTAACAGATCACCCACTTTGCAGACATACCTCCAAAAAGAGTTTCAACCACAAAACCCAGAGAAGGTTCCTAATTCACTTTGCCCTTTCAAAATCTCACGCAAAAAGCACATATTGTACTACACTAGCCAAAATTTTATTTCCCAGAGGTTTCCTGAGGTTTTTATGATAAACTGTGCTAAGAAGAACCCTAGTGGGAAAGATGGGGTCTGGCCGAGTGAATTGGCAAACCACTGCTGTCCTTGCAGGCTTTGCTATCAACACCTATGGGAGCGAGACTTCTCCTCCAAACACCTAATGTGTGTCAAGACTCCAGCTGATGAGCGCGACCTGGTAACATGGTGGAGGGCAACACTGTCTCTGTGGTGAATATTCAGAATGTTATGCTTTTACAAAATTCAGAGTATTGTCTGATGTTCTCTGACTTGAGCCCAGAAGTTCATGCAATCCAAACTGTCTGCTAAGGGGCTTGCAAATGCTGTATTTGTTTGCTCTGTGTCATGTGTATGTTTTACACTCACTCTTTGCTGATAGTGTGTCCGGACCATCTCCTGGCCTCTGACCTATTTTATATTAACAAAGCCGTGGCTTCAAACTTAATCCCTTGACAAAATTTCTTGAGTCCTCCTATTTTTTGGCTTGTGCACCAAAGGCTCAGTTTAACCTTTTGCAATAACGAAACACTCCCTGGGATAATGCCTGAAGTCTCCGCCTGGTTAGCAATTATTTAAATACTCTGTTATGAATAGGATCAAAGCCTTCTCTTATTGAAACACTTCATTCCTGATGCCAGAAGTTGTCACCGCATGACAAATGGATTGCCTGTTCTCTTCTCACAAGTGTGCTCTAACCAGACAGGGCTGGGCAGCCTGTGGGACAGGGAGTTTAATTAATAACAATATTTAATTTCTACAATGAAACACTTAGAGCAGAATGAATATTGCAGCAGCCGCTGCGGTGCAGACAACGCATCTGCCTCCAGTCGCGAGCGTAAAGCAACCGGGCGCTCGTGAAGAACGACTCCATCAGCAAAAAGCGGCGCCGCGTGTACCACGTCGTGCCTAAGTGTGAGCTCAATCACAAACGTCTCCGAGAGTTGCCTGAAATATTTCAGTCAGGTCAATTTTTCTCAGTTACTTAGCAGCGCAAGTGTCATAGTTCCTCCAGCTGATAGTAGCTATGGAAACCGTGACATCACCGCAGACATAGCGATACATAAAAATTCAAATGGCTGGGGACTGGTTGCTAGGAGAGCTCAGCTCAGGAAAGTCATTGGGCAGGCAGCCAAGGGACTGGAGTCTGCTGAACATGCTGTACTTTACCCTGGTGATTTCGCCCCCCTCCCCCTTTTTCCCTTTTCACATGCAAACCTTTCCCCCCCCTCCTTCTCTATATTCACTCTTAAATTATCTCAGAAATTTCAACAATGGACTAATGAGCTGGTATAATAGCCACCCATTACCACAATGTGTGCAGGGTCATGAAAGAAAACCACATACTGTACTTGCAAGCAAAGAAAAGCCACCATCAGCCGTCTTCTGAGCGCTCAGGTTATTATAAACCTGCATTTTGGATCACTTTTGGACAAAGATTTTCCACTAAACTTTATGTATATATAATTTAACGGAAAATCTCTGACCAAAAATCATCAGAAATGAAGGTAATTTGAACCCAGGACTGGGAGTAACCTCTGTAGTGAGTAAAACCTCATATTGAAACCAGCCTGAATTTGAGAAGTAGAGTGATTTCCAACAGTCTGAGTCACAACTGTTTTCTGAAGAGCTGGAGCTTCTCAGCTGGCAGTTTTGTACCACTGGTGGTCAAGGGAAACAAGTGAGGCGAGTCTCATAGTGAATGGTGTTGGTTTTGTTTAGACCAAAATTGTTTTATTAGACCAAAATAGTTAGAAAATACAACAGCCAAGTTTTCAGGTATGCAAACCCTTCTGCAGTCTCTGAGAAGATTTGATGAAGCAGCTTGTATGTTCCTTCCAGTGTTGTTGGTTGGCCTAATACAGCATCTTGCACACGGATCTGGTTACATGCAGGTACGTGCATCTCACCTACTGGTAACTTCAATAAACACACACCTAAGATGTCCATGCTTCTATGCAATAGATCTAGGTAGGGGTCCAGGTTTAAATTTGTGTTCGTGTGTGCATGTATATAAATACATACATACACATATAAATTTATTTTTTTCTCCAGAAAGAAGTGTAACTTGCAGAGAAAGTTGCCCAGGTAAATTTCCACGTGACCACCCAAGCACAAATGAATGAGGAGATCTTAATAAAGGCAATATTCATACTGAATGAGGTTGGTAACTGACCAAACAGTGAAGTCACATTTGGGAGCTTAAAGCCTAGGAATTACTCATTGAAATTATTTGGTTAATTGATAGAGGGTTTTTTTCCCAGAAACTGGATGTGCAAAATTGTTAAGAGTGTAAACTGAGAAGGAAATAGGAAAAAAAAATTGTTGAATAACTTATTTATTAAGAAAGCCTGGTTCTTGAGAAATACATAAACACTCAGCACACCCCAGCCATCCACATCAACCCAGACACAACCTGCGGGTGCACATGAACATCACATGAAAATGAAAATAGTTTCATTTATGTAAAGTGTGTTGTGACTTCTTGAACAGCTAGTGTATTCTACCCCTGAGGTAACTGCAATTTAACTTACTGACATTTGTTGAGTATACAAGATAATGTATTTTAAAGGCTGAGGAATTCTTGACCAAGAGAAGAAAAGTCAAAAAGAAGTATTCTGTTATGAAAGGACATTTACCATTAGTGTAGTGCACCAATTAATGTGCATTTCACTTCCTTCCCTGTATTCAGACCCCACTCAAGGAGCTTTCCTTGTCCTGCTGCAGCAGATCCTGCTTGCTTGGCTTTACAGATTCCCTAGTTCACTGAACCGAGTGTTAAATCTCCACGGATTTGGATACCTTGTTCACACATTGACACCTGAACCCGGACATCTTCATTTGCTGTTATGACTCTCACCATTGCTGAAAACTGCCTCCAACAGGACTGCACACTACTGCCCCTCCAGGAGCTGCACAGCACCATTACGATGCTGGTTTACTGACACATTTCTGGTTCAACATATCAACCATAATGGAGGAAGAATAAATATGAGCAGGATCAGACCTGGTTTGGAGAACTTTTGTAACCAAAAAACTTCTCAAGCACCCCACTGCAAGAGGTCATGCTGTGCAATAGGGTGCCAGGCAGAGATGTCCAAGCTAGCAGTGCTATCTGGAGACATGTCCCAGCAGCCGAGGCACCTGGGAATAGTCCTGGGTCCTGGACTCAGCTGAGGCACAGCAACATACTGAATAATCTAGATGGGTCAGGGCCCTGGAGCCACGTTGCTCCATCTACTTAGGGGACCCCTCTACTTAGAGGACCTCTACTAGGCTCTCCTGCATAATGCACGGCGTGTATGTGATCTTAGTTTCCATGTCCCTAAACTGAACTGGCACTGAAGAGCAAGTGAAGGGCTTTATGTTCTGGCCATTGCTGATTCCCGGGTCAATCAGTGCCTCTAGCTAAAATATATGAGTTGCAGATATCTTTCATCCGCACACTGTATCACTTGAACTCTGATAAAAGCTGGTTAGCACCAATGCTCCATGAACTTTTCCATTTATTATGAAGATACTACATTTGTTGGTACATTGAGCAATATTATTCCAACTATTCCATTGATTTCCTATAAGCTTTGGATCACATTCCCAAAAACTGGGTAGGACACATAGTGATGAATCTGGAAGGAAGCTGGAAACACATGGTTACCCCTGGTTTAAACAAACGTTTTCTTGTACAAACTGTGGCAGTAGAGGCAATTGGTGATTTTCTGCTCTGGGGTCCCCTGCAGGACTAAATTATTCAAAATAAGACGGAAGATTGTACAGATATAATTGCAAGCTTTGGGTCACTTGATCAGGATAAGGACAGAGATAATGGTGCATCCAAGGCATATGTGAAGAGGCATGTAGATCTGGGAGGGATCTGAAATAAGAGACTTCAGATTCCTGTGGACCATCCAGACTACTCCATCAATGCAACAGGGTGGAAAGTTGATTTAAATTGCCTGCACTAAGGCGAAAGTCATGGCAATATAAAACCGAGCTAGTTAAGTCATCAGTGTGCTAACAGCATCTTATGAGATGTGCTCGGTACAAGTGCAAGTGTAACTGAGGGCAGCGTGGAGAAGGTTATAATATGCCATGGAGGTTGTAGCTCCAACCTGATTATCACTGGTTGTGCTGTCCTCTGAGATCAAAGTGAGTCTGACAGTCATGGAAATAGGGAACTGGGTCTAGACTGGCCATGGGTAGGCCGAGTTGTATGTTCACTGGGTATCTTCTCATCAGTTCGTATTGTTTCTGCATCACTTTTTGGAAAGAAGTTGAGAAAGACTTGAAAATCGTTGCCGTTCTTTTTCCAGTGCAGGCAATAGTACATTTGCCGTCATCTTCCAGTGGCAGGAAGAATAAACAATCCAGGTTCTGAGCTAGAGTGAAGATTTTCAATTGAACTTCACAGACTTCCCTTTGCTCAACGTAGTGCTTCTAGTGCATTGAGCACGGTCAACCTAACAACATTTTTTTCCCCTGCTTAAGTTGATGGTTGCAAGGGTAACTCTCTTCCAGTTTGGCTGAAAGGCATGTGTATCTCTGTAGGACCAAACTACTGTTTGTCTAGCTTATCTTTAGGGGACGTGAAATATTTTGGACAAGCCGCTACCTATTCGACTGCCGTTTCTGCATAATGACTAAGAATTATTCTTTAGGTATGTTGATGGAAAACAAAAAAATTTAACCACCAGCATCTTCTAATTAGCATAGCTGTAACAGGATTTGAACTTGCCTCCTCTAAAATAAGGTAGCCATTTTACTATCCATCAGGATACAGAATCTTTGGCTACCTTCCAAGGGGATTTAAAGGCATTAAATTAGCTACAGGAGGGTTCCACTATTGTTCCCTAAATGTAATGGGAATGGATTGAAATTTACAAAGGGAAAAAGGTAATAACTTAAAAATTGAACATAAGGGCTATAAGGTCCAAAATGGGTTCCCTTGGATTGTCATACAAAACTTCATGAAAAGTGGAGCTCCTGCTGTTTTATGCTTTTCTCGAATGACTAAAAAAGGTTGTTTAAAGGTGATTTTTTTTTTTTTTTTTTTTGCAAATTAATTGCTTGTGGCTTTCTTGGATCTTACAGCATATAAAGAAGGCCTCACTGTGGTTTCCAATGACTATGTCATGAAGTTCCCCCCCCCCCCTTCTTTTCTCACCAAAATCATACACATAAATAGAAGTGTTGGTGAAGATGTTGAGAGAGCTGTTAATGCCCCAGGTCTGTCAGGTCTTAAGCACGTAGGGTACAAATCATACCTGGCTCCAGTCTCCTGCCCAGATTTCATGCATTTGCCCCTTTTTCACACATCCCATGGCCACATGAAGACACTTGGCCCAGTACGTATTATGTTCCCAAGCCACGTGAGCTCTGTGGGTTGCAGGGACGTGATGCTTTGATCTACTAGTGTGAGCTGGGCTGGTAAAGAAAAAGTGTCTTCTCCCAGGGGTCCTTTTAGACCAGAAAAAGCATTATCCTCTTCCATTTTCCGCCCCTGGCCACAAAATGGGAACGATCCACTGTGGCCTTTGTGGCATCGTAAAGTGTGTTTTACTTCAGGAGCTGGTAGGGCCCAGGGTTTGCTGGTTTTATTGTATTGGTGCCAAAGCATAGCTTTACCAGGTCCATGTGATGGAGTTGAACCTTCCCCATGCCAGATCACATGGGCAGGCAGGCCTGGCACATGGAGGCTCCAGCTCCAGCACGGCTCCATAGCTTCCTGCCTTTGTTGGTAGCCCCAGAACCGGTAGTTTGGCTGATCGCTCAGCAGGCACCTGAGACAACGAGCTGCAAAGGATGGGAGCTACCAAGGGCATTTAGCCTCTCTTGTCTTCTCCACCAGGAAATCCAAGGATGCAACTAAAGTGAAATCCCAGCAATCATCTCAGCTGCCAGCGCAGAAACGCCGCAGTGCCCAGTAACTCCTTGCTGGGGATCCAGGTCAAAAGAAAGCGCTAATCTTGGTGTATTTCTCTTGCAACTAGATTTTTCTTTCTGAATTTTAGCCCTTTCACTCCAGATAACTCCCTTTCCAAAACACATGCCGCTCTCGTCTTTTCCAGCTATGTGATCTCATTCATCACCTCCCTCCCTTCCTCTGCAAGATAACAATTTGTTATTGTTGTTATTATTATTATTAGCTTCACATCATTACAACATCCCTTCTGCGTTTGTTCTGACTTTTGCCGTTCTTGTCAAATAAGCAGTTGAATTATGCTACGTCCTAGGTCTCGCCCGTCTCTCTCGCTATTTCTCTTTATTCAGCCCTCCTCACTGGCTTTCTTCATTCCTCTAAACCTTGCTTTGTTCAAACTGAATTGCCTCCTACTTCTTCACTCCTGGTCTGATTTTGATGATGTAATATAAAACCCAGGTCTCCTGGGGTGGCTAAACTGATATGAAGAGCACCATACTAGTTTATTGGTGAGAGTGCTTGTGGAATGCCTGTGGGGAAAAAGGAGTTATGCAGGCAACTGCTGCTGTGGCTTCAATAGTGCATCAGGCCCCAGGAGAATTTTTGAAGGGTATAGTAATTTAAGGCTTATAGGAAAGCAGAAAAGAGCAAGATGGGTTTACTAAAGGTAAACCTCAGAGCTTACTTGCATAAGATAAGGATGTTTACAGAAAAGTTGTGCATTGGAGCTAATCTCTTTGGGCACAGGTGTATTTGCTGTTCTGAAGGATACTGTGAGATGCCAACATTAATCTGGTTATCCATGGCCAGTACTGGGCTAAGTCTTCTACTCCCGTAAAAAAAAGGTGGATGAGGGGAGCTGAGTAAGGAATACGGAGCTTTTTCTCAGTGTATGTAAAGTCTTTGTTCTGCTGTTTGGCAGGGACAGAGTTTCATCTTGTTGAGCAACCTTCTGCAAATGGGCTGTTTAAAAATATGTGTTCTTCTCAACAAAAATTTGAATGATTTTCATTTTCGGCTTAAATTCCAAGAGGAGGAAAGAACAGATACAAATATGTTATTAATTACTATGTTGCTGCCATATATCAACATATATCTAAATGGCACAATCCAAGCTGAAATTTCAAAAGTAGGTCATTTCTTAACACAGAAGAAAACAAACTGCTTTTGGGAAGTTTCAACCAGATCTCTTGGTCTCTGGCACAAGGACTTGGTATTTGCAGAGAGCAAAGGGTGTGAAGTTGGCACACTTTCCAAAGAAAACTGCTGGCAGTTGGCAGGGCTGGAGATGTGCTCTGCAACAGACTCTTTACTCATCAAAGACGAGCTTCTACCATTTACTCCCCCGGCTCATAAATCATTAGCTGTAGATGGGTGGAGGGGAAGGAATATGTTTTAGCTTTTAGCAGAACCTTTATGGGGAAATTATCAGTCAGATAAGAAATGGCAGAGGATCAGATTAAAGGCTGTATTCAGAAGACTTTCAACGGCATTGCAGTTCAAAAGAGCAATTCGGACACCGTGCTAGTACAACCTCCCCACCCCATCCCCCATGCAGGCTGGGGAGAAGGGTTTGTGTCTTAGATCCTCTAATTCAGTATTTAACAGCACTTGCTTTTCTCTATTGACTGGGTAGAGAACCAGCACGTGGTAGCCTTATCTAACAGCACGTCCCAGTTGCTCATTGCTTTCTTGAATTTTGATCCCATACTCTGAGAGTAAGTGATCTGGACCATTTACTTCGATGAGCCAAGTGGTAGGAGACTCAGTGTGATCCAGAACAAGATGAGTCCAACCTGGAAATCGGTAGACACAGATTTTCTTCTGGTGTCTCCCAAGGGCCATTTGGGCTGCCTTTTCACCTCCCTTTCTCCAGTTTCCCCAACAGTAGTGAGAAGTGCAATGCTCCCAAGACACTTTCATATGTAACAGGGACACAGGGAAAAAAGTCTCCCCATAGTCATGTCGATTTGACATGGGTGCTATGTCATGTCACCAGCAGCAGGTGAGTAGACATAGTGAAGCCATCAGCCTATCCCCTTGCATTTAAATCGTCCCTCTCCCAACACCTTCACATGGGCCTTTTCCAAACTCACGTTACTGGTGTGAAACTCAGGGAAAGCAGCAGTTTTTGGAGAGAAAGCCTGGGATGATTTCACTTTGAAAAGTGTTTCAATCAGCAGCCAAATAGACTTTTACTGAGTATTCAGCATTTTCCTTTTCAAACAGAAATAAATGGCAAAATTCCCATGATCTTCAAAGGGAAAATGCTGCCTGGAGTCCTTATGTAATGTATTACTATTAGATGGAAGTACTTTCTGGGCTCTGGTTTTGGTGAGATTCAGAGTTTTATTTTTAACTGCTATGCTTTATTCTATTTTATTTTGGCCTTGCAAAAGTCTTTTCAGGGAAAGAAGTAAAATCTGGTCCAGGATAGTTTAAACTATGCTTCTATCCATAGTAGGAAAATGCAGAGATTTGGATCAAACCATGCTTCTGAACACAGAGCAGGGAAAGGATGGGTGGTGATGAACGGAGCTAGATTTGCAGCACTGATTCTGATTTTGGAAATAATCCCCTCCAAATGTTGCAGTTTGAATCTCTCCTAAAAGTCAGAGGTGAGTTTGCTTGGGAAGAAGCAAGCGAGAGAAAATCTAAAGACTAAAGACTGCATGTGATGATTAGCTGAAGACATCCTGGGAGGAAGGGGGAATGCAGGCGACTGCAGTGCTATCTGGTATGGCAGCAGCTGCAGATGATGTGGTAAGGGGCTGGCTGAGCAGCAACTTGTGTGATCAGGTCTGAATCCAGCTCTCACGAAACCACCAGTTCATGACTGCCAGGTTGCCTGACGACCAGCGTGCAAGTGAGGGACCTGTGGGCGCTCCAGGAGCCAACAGCTGCATCCATAGCTGGCTGCCTTCCCCCAGGTCATTCTCACCTGGTTATATATTTCATTGCAAACTTGAACTGCAGACCAAGATCCTCGAAGGGGATGCCAGCAACTGTGGGCTGATTTATGAGCTGCTGTCAGATACAGTACAATAGAAGGAGGTTTGCAAGCTTCCCGGGGAGACCAGGTGGCTCTGAGGAAACCTGAAGAAGCCTCTCTAAGTCAGGACTGTTGGTGGTAAGTGCCCTTGGCTAGTTACAGCTTGGGAAATTGTACTTTCTGCAGCTGAACATCTGAAGGAACCTGAGACCGGGAGGAAGTGGATGGGAGGTGATTCTTCACGACCCCGTCTCTAAGAGACAGGAGCTAGATTGCTGGGGGCAAGTTATTCCTTCATTGTCTGAACATTAACAACAGCAGTGTTGTAGCTGGCCCAGTAGTTCGAGTTAGGAGCTGTGACCATGTTCAACCGTATGAATAGAAAACAAAGAAATCACGTGCATTTTGAGACACAGGGGTAAATACAGTGAACAGATGTGAGAAGGAAGGTGAAAAGAAATGCTGCGATAGCTCCTCCCACTTTCCTTTGAAGCACCTGTTTTAAAAGTAGTGCACGATCTGAGAACCACTCTAACATAGCAATTTCTTTGTGCATGGCCCAACATTAACTCGCTTCCCCGGGTCAGCAGTCCAGGAGGAGTATGTGCAGTGTGCAAAGCAGAGGAAGGGGCAGAAGCCCCATGCTTGGATCTCCGCTTAAGTCTTTCTAGAGCAGAACAGATATCTGGTGCCACGCATCTTGGGCACCCTCATAACCGGAGAAGAGATGCTCACCGCTCATCTCACCCTGAATCTAAAACAGTTTGGATGAACAGTGTCCTAAAAGGGCCTGTTTCTCTTTACTGACTACAGTGATGGGTCAGAAAGCCCAGCTGTGAGTATGTATATTGCAGACGTTGCTCTGGATGAATAAACCCTACCCCCTCGTCCCTGAACACTTCTCAGGCAGTCAGTGCCAGAATTACGGTTTCTCAAAGTCTGCTGAAATACTCCAGACCAGTTTTGCAAACAGAGTGGGCAGATGCCGTTCAGCTGAAAGACTACACGGCAGCATTTGTGGCGAAGAGTCACCATGCTAGAAGCAGCTTTCTTGGCTCATTGCAACCCTGATATTAGAGATAGCAAAGTCGTAGTCACAGCTCTGACATTGCAAATAGCAAGGTCACACCCACAACCTGCAAATCTATTCACATCACATCAGGAACTTTACTTAGACCACCATGAGAGCTCTCTTTTTATATAGCTTGGCTTATAAACTTTTTTAATTTGTTGCCCAGCTTACAAAAGAGATTTCAGTTCTTGTCTGTACTCTGAAGGCAGTTTGAAATGGGCTGCTATGCTAATCAAAGGCCACTTTGCTTCAGTTCTCCGAAAGCTCTGGAATCAGATGGGTTTATTCGAGCTGGAAGTGGAAAACAGTCTCTTTTAAATATCTGGGGCTGTTTGGATTTGGAGTTGCTGTCCCTAAGAAGAGGGACGGACACAGCCAGTGATGCCATGAGCCTAAATATTGCCTCTTTCCTCACGGAAGGCTCAGGGACATGGTTCGTGACCCTCCAGGGAGAGCTCAGCACAGACCTCCAGCACAAGCCATTGCCAGCACCTGAGCACTTTAGTCTCTGTCTTTCTCTGTTGGCAGAGAAGTATCCAATGATGTTTTAAGTCATGAGATGGCTGTAATACTCATAGGAAGCCTGGTAGCGAAGCTGTCTTTTTCTTGGTCTCCCTCCCTCCCTCCCTCTTTTTTTACCTTGCAATTCAAAAAGGCCCAGATCTTACCCACACGGACCCAGGCACCAATCTGTGCCCAGGTGGTCACACCGGGGTCTAACCTAAGGGCACACAAACACCTACCCTGGGGCGCTGGTACACAGAAACGTGCAGGGAAGGGGGCTAAGCGTGGCTGAGCCATGCCAACTGACAAGCAAGCCCAAACAGCCAGGTGTCCCCGGGCTCAGCACGTCCCCGCAGCAAAGGAGACGCTGCTCCGCCACCCTGCAGCCCCGTTGCAGAGCAGCTGGGCTCGCTGTCGGCGGAGGAGGCTGGCACGTTCCCCCGCCGTGTGCCGCGCAGGAGGCGGGCCAGGGGGGCTCCGGGGGTCGAGCCGTCCCGCTGCTAGGCGGGCTGGCTCTCGGTTCACGTGGAGCCAGGGCTGGCTCTCACGGGGTCCCTGCCACCCGGCATGCGCCCCCGGCTGCCCTGCCCGCTGTTGGCAGGGCCTCCCTGGGGCTGGCTGCCACCGTCTGCCGCTAATAGGATCAAGGCTCAGGGAGGGAGCCGGGTCTGCTGCTGGAGCACCAGCCCCGTGTTTCTGCGCCTGAGGAAGAGCAGGCTCATTGCAGGGCATGTGAGAGAGCAACCCGAGTACAGGGCTGGACACAAAGCAGCTCAGGAGGGAGGGCAAGCAGCCAAGCTCTCCCCGGGTCCTAGGCGCCTTTCGCCATGCGTTGGCCTCTGGATCTGCTCCACGCCATCCTTAAAGAAAAAGCCCTGCTTGAAGAGGTTTGCACGGGGCTGCGAGTGAAGCATAGCTCCTCCTTGGCCCCCTGCCCGCTGCTGAGTTAGGACTGTGAGTCAGGGAGCAGGGAAATGAAGCCAGGGGATGTTGTAATGCTACAGGGGAGGTCTGTGCCCCGGAGCCTTCCTCATGTATGAGTGGTGGTGGGACGTGGCTTTTATAGGCTGAGGGGAGAAATGCCCCCACCCCAAAACCCTGCCATGCTCCTGGAGGCTTGGGAGTCCCTGCCATGGATGCTCTCTGGACAGGGAACACCGACCCAGGGCGCAGTTCAGGGCTGCCTGTATCCCAGGGCTCTGGCACCAATGCTCAGGCTGGCTTCCCCGCTGGGTTTGGGGAGGTGTGCAGGGAAGCAGCCGGGAAGGGTGGCGCTGGCAACCTGTGTGAGCCACCCCTGTGCTCAGCCTTCCCTTCCCTGCTGAAATGGGTCCCCCGACCTCACCTGGCTCCCTGGCTGCAAACCCCTTCCTCATGGCTTCTCCTGCCTCCACTTCTCAGGCGAACAGGCGGTCTCTCGTAGAAAACGCCTGCCGATTCTGGGATGCTAACAGTAGCTCATATGCCCTTACATCATCTGGTCAACGTCATGTGGTCCTACTGAGCGAACACGTAGACCTGCTGGATGGTGTGAGCCCTTGGCTGAGTTCAGTAGCCACCCTCCACAGGATAGCTTTGGAGAGGAGTAGGGGCAGAGGCGTTTCAAGACACACAGCTACAAAGCCAGGGCCTAGTTGTGAAAACCAGCCGTTGGCTGCTGTAAATGGGACCAGATGGAGAACCTCAGAGCAGCTGGGAATCAGCCTCTTTTAGCAGATGCCTGTCTGTGCCCTCGCTCCTGGGACTGCTAGGTAATGGGGAAAGCTAGCCATGTTGGGGGGGGCATTTTTGGGGGAGCTAATTAAACACATCTTGGCCTGCTTTGTGCAACCAGGGCAGAGTGCATTAAGGCAGAGCAAGGGACCAAGAGGTGAGACCCACCTACCACAAAGTATGTGACAAATGCAGAGCTGCTCCCAGTGCGATCAGGAAGCTTGGTTCTGCATGAGATTCAGGAATAACCTGCACAGGGTGTTCTGCAGGCATGAATTCAACCCAAGTGAGGCTGTTAAGGTACCAAATCAAACCCAAACATCTGGGGTACAGAGAGGCTCTAAAACACACCAACTCTGCCTTATTTAAGCTCCACAGTCCCTGTCCTCTTCAGGATGCTCCCTTTTCCATTTACAGTGAATGCTGCACTGCCCTCTTGAAATTGCATAAAACCAAGAGAAGGCAAGGATGCCGGCATCTGCTTGGATAATTTGGCTGACTGAACATGACTTTGATTCATTTATTTTCTGAGAGGAAAATATTTGGCTCAACTGGAGGCTAATTCCCTTCCTCTCCTGAGATTGCCTGTAATAGCTAAATCTCAGCTCGCTCATTCGCTCCTATACCTCTGGAAACAATTTAATCAATTCCTTGTTTATAAAATGCCTATGTTTGTGGACAGTTGACAAAATAAAACCTGTCTTCTGTTTTCCTGCCAGATCTCAGCAGCGTTAGAATTTGAGGTGAATTTTCACTTTATTCTTTGTATGTTCTTTTCTCACTCTCTAGCTGCAGCAAAGATGCAACTTCAGAGAAATAGGAAATGAAGTCCAGGACTAAATATACCACTCACTCTAAGGAATACAGGTCGTGATCTAAGTCCATTTTTTTCATTGCTAGTCTTTTATCCATAATGAGTGGAAATCCTGAATCCAAATACACCTGATGTTTCAGAAGCTCGTATCTGGAGCTGGATTTGAAAACCGCAGCACGCACCAGTCTCTGTCACAGGTACAGGGCCTAAATCTCTGCCTTGATATCCGTTCTTCGGATATCTAACAACCCTCCACTGCCAATATCTCTTCAGGGAAGATTCATTTCCTTTGGCCTCAGCCACCTGACCACGTGGACCACCGAAGCTCTTTAGGCTGAGAAGCAGGATGGCATGAAACAAACCTTCTCTGCAGGAAGGCTTTCTCCGACCTATTTTAGATGGCTATTTTGTGTGAGACAAATCACCAGAACCTCAATGACATTAACGAGAGATGAGGACAGCTTGCTTTCTTGAAGGCTACCAAAATATAGCCCAGCTTCTGCAGGACCGGGGACAGTCATCTTGGGCAAATACAGCTCAGCAGTAGCACCAGTTTTGGCTGTCCCAGTCAAGCTTTGGCCCTTTACCTTCACAGACAGATATTCAAGGCTTCGGTGTCACAGGAGAACTACCGCTCTGTCATAATTCTTCCTAGAAAGAAGTACTGATTTTGAAAATAAAAATGGGTGCACAAGCAAAGCTATTTTGGCACAACCATGATGCTTTTAGTTCACATCCTCTGCTTGTTTGAAATAACAGCCTCATGTAGACAAGCCCTAAATTCTGCCAAAAAATCAAGTAAATCTCTACATTTCTTAATCCTTATTGTACAAAGCTTGCTGTTGGCTTTATGATTCTGGCATTTCAGTACCTTGAGTTAACTGGTAGCTAGTAACATCCAGGTATTTGTTTTCTGGAGGTAAATTTGTGTATGTATGTCCGCTTGCAGGACCTAGACTACAGGTAAGAGCAGTCTACGGCAGGTTTTGCTAACCTGTGTGTTATGATTGCTAGAAGGGGTTGTGAAACAGCTCAAATGGATGGGTGCGGATTAGAAGAAACCGTTTTACCAAGCAGCAACATTGTTCCTCCTGCATGGGAAATGAGAAGGGCCTCATTTTTTGGTTGCAAGAGGTCACACCAGCCGGGGAACTGCTAGGTGCCTTTAACTCAGTCCCTGCACCACAGGCGAGTGCTTCACCCCCGCAGCCGCAGCTCTCGACACCTCCTGCCCCAGCCTGGGAACCAGTCCCAGAGCGAGAAAGTTTGAGAAATGCTGATACATTTAAAAAAAATGCAGTGAAGAGAAGCCTTATCTTCAGGCTGACATAACATGTAGCTATTTCTATGCTGGCATACCTAATGTTTATGTGTAATCTAAGGTAAACACACCGCAGAGGGAAGGCCGTGCAGCTTCAGTGAGTGGTAAACTTAGCAAAGCCAGCTCCAAAGAGGGGATAATCTTTCGCTTGTCTAGTTTATCCTGAAAGAAAATGAAACTCACTTGTTCCCACTGCATGTTTACATTTATGCACATCGGTTCTCAGCAGTGCAAAGTTCAACTTTTTTTCTGTAGTGCAAACCAGGCTGTAAAGACGTCCACTTGTTTTTGCTGCTTTCTCGAATTGAAATGATTTTGTTACAAATTATCTTTTCCAAAGGATCATTTCCAGGTGAGTTGTGTTGTGAATGATATGAGAAGTTGAGGTCTGTAATGCAGGGCAAGAAGGAGGGACTTTATTTCTATTTCTTGTGCACATTCATGGCACGACCTGTTTTGGGTGGAAGCAGGAAAATTCTGCTACATCTCAGAATTAGGGAATATTCAGTTTATGCTGCAGTCAGTGCAACCACACAACACCCCTCCCTGATCGCAAGGGAGAGCTATTATTTCTACGAGACAGGTGGACAAATAGAAAAAAAGTGTTCAGAACTGAGCCAAGTTTGAAGCCCTATCAAACCCACAGCTAAAAGGTGCCTCTGATATGGAGACCAAAAATATAATGGAGAAAAAATGACCATGCTTATGACCAATTCACTGGGTTTATACACAGAAAGGTGATGCTGTAGGTACAAGTATTATCTTTAATATAACTGTAACTGTATCAGTTGGAAGATTTACAGGTGGCTACATCTGTTGACTAATCATTTATGAAAACATATATTCATAACTTCATATTCCTTTACTAACTATTAAAGGGCCTGTCACGTAAACTGTTCCTGGAGAAAGAATCCTCAGCTTTCATTAAAGAATAAGATGATGGGATTTTTGTTGTTTTTTCTCTTGCAAAAGAGGGTCTGGATGGTACAAACCTCACTGATGCAGGGGAAAATAAGATACAGGTAAGCTTTCTGCAATCAGGAGCTGGTAGGACCCACGTCACACAGCCGTCCTTTCTCCTGCCCTCTCGGTTCTCACCCTCCCAAAACTTAACAGTCAGTGACACAGTGAGGCTTTGCGGGCTACGCTCAGCGTTCACTTTGTCGTGGTTTCTGAGCCAAACCAGTGAGATGTGATTACCGCTCACAGCAGTGCGTAGGGTGAGGTGAAAGGACTGATGAGGAAAAACTGCCTGGCATCTTCGATGCTCTCTGCTTAGGGCTGTTGGAGCAGCTCCCACCGTCGAGCATCTGGCCCTTGACCAGCACAGCTGAAGCAACTCAGCAAATGAGCTTCCTTGGAAGATTTGCAGGGGCTCCAGACTCTGATGACGCCACTACAAGGCTATTTCTTCTTGTAGTGTAGTAAAAGTTGGGAGCTTCTTCTGACTGCTAGACATCATACAAAGGGAAACAAGCCATAAGCAAATATTTCCTTTTTAAGAGCTGATTCCACATATGTAGGGCACTCTGGGGCTGCGGGGGTGGAATATGTTTTCCCCTCTTGGTTTTTCCTCATCCCTAATCTCTCTTTCCTCTTCAACATTTCCTTGCTCTCCGTGGTTACTCTATACAAACAATTTCCCTGCTGACATGGTCAATGCAAAAATGCCATAAATATGCACTGCAGATGCAATGTATTACTCACCCATGGAGTGAGTCATCTGGAGCAAGTCAGTAAGGAGCCATACTGGGGCCTGTGAGTCAGCAAGGGTAGTTTTTTTGTTTTTGTTTTTTTTTTTTTTGAACTCACACCTACAGGGAGTGTAAGCACATCCCAGTGCCTTTTGTGGAAACCCAGGGAGCCCTGCATGGGTGGCCCTGATGTTTGATTCAGGAGATTACTAGAAATTAGGGCAGGAAAGGCCGTCAATTTTCCTGGTGGCAATGGTGGAAGGAGAGGGCTTGTGGAATAAGAGGGTGGCCACTGTGGTCAGATGTGGGATTTGAACTTGAGCCTTCATAAAGCGAAAGTCCAACCCGCATCCACTCAAACCAGAAGGAGCATCGGGAAGCCAAGCAGATCTTAGCACCTGAAGGGGGGCAGATGCACCAGGCTGCATGACACAGAGGGACGGCCATACAGGTGACGTCTCATTTCTGAGACAGAAAGCAGGCTTCATACGGTGAGTCCAGGTACCGTGCATTTTCTTGTGCGGCCGACCTTAACTCAGCCGCAGCCCAGCAGTGTCCTGAGTCCATAAAGTTTCAACATTCTTAGGAACACAGAATCACAGGATGGTGCAGGTTGAAAGGGACCTCTGGAGATCATCTAGTCCAAACCCCTTGCTCAAGCAGGGTCCTCTAGAGCACATTGCCCAGGATCACGTCCAGGTGGGTTTTGAGTATCTCCAGCGAAGGAGACTCCACAGCCTCTCTGGGCAACCTGTTCCAGTGCTCTGTCACCCTCACAGGAAAGAAGTTGTTCCTCAGGTTCAGACGGAACTTCCTGTGTTTTGGTTTGTGCCTGTTGCCTCTTGTCCTGTTGCTGGGCACCACGGAGAAGAGTCTGGCCCCATCCTCTAGACACCTTGCCTTCAGATATTTATACACATTGATCAGATCGCCTCCTAGCCTTCTCTTCTCCAGGCTGAACAGGCCCAGCTCTCTCAGCCTTTCTTCATAGGAGAGATGCTCCAAGATGCTCGGAAGTATCCTGTAGTCACCTGTTGGTGTGGCCTGTTGATTCCCAGATATTAGCTCATCATTAACAAGAATTCAGGGATCCCCCTGCAAAGTGATTAGGTTTTCAAGGTAATAGGTTAAAGCGAATTGTACTTAACACTATAACCAATCAACATAGTGGGCAAATAAAGACTAATACAATGCAGGTATGACATGGGAAAGTCATGTGTAGCAAATGTGATTACAGAATAGAAACAAACTCAAATGAAAATGAGGAAAGATAGATACTCACAATCTAAAGGGAAGTTTATTAAAAGAAAAAAAAAATAGGGAAATTACCTACTAGAGCAGAAATCTAGCCTAAGCTTGGTAAGTAATTTTCATGCCAGGCTAGGGTACCTGCAGATGGAAGCCATTGTATGAATGTGAACTTGGCGACAGGGATGCAATTGGTGTGTTGGATCCCTCTTTTATTTTTTTAACAAACAATATAAACTATTCTAATCTAGCTGAAGCAGCTGGCTGCGGTCGTACCATTTTATCTTAATCCCAATAAGGTAAAATTTAAGTCTACTGGCTCCATGGCACTTAAACTGTTTCTCTTAGCCCTTCGCCTGGGAAAAATCCCAAATGCTTCTTACCTTCAGCATTTCCAGATTCTTTAGCTACTACCTGGCCTAACTAATGCTACATTTGCCTAAGCTATCTATAATCATTCAGATATGCTAAACTACAACTTGTATCTTACACTATCTCCAAAGCTTATCACCTACTATTTCCTAGAAGATCTAATGATAAGTGCTATACTGAGGACTACTGGAAGAGTTAGGCAAAAATCATTTGTCTGCAGCGAGTAAAGAACTTTTGGGTAATCACTTGTAGATTGGTCTAAGCATACCTGGTCCCACTTGTGCTCAAGCCGTCCCATTTACTGAGCAAAGCTGGGCCAGCGCTGGGATGCTCAGGGTACTTGGTTCCCTTGTGCTCCGAGAGCACAGCAGTTCAGGTCTACCTTTATACAGGTTCCTCTGTTGCCAAAGAGGTCAATTTGTGGATCTGACTTTGAGCATGAACTAGGATCCAGGCTTAACTAGGGGTATCGTCTCCATCCCAAGAATATTTCCCTGTCCAAGGGAGCGTTCACCCTAGCAAGTGAGTAAGTAGTGAGGTGCCTCAGGGTCATGGTGCCTCCTGAACTTGGCCGCAGCTTGCTGCACTGTAGCCTCCTTTGCAGTGAAGAGTTATCTCCAAATCTATACTGTCAGGCTCCAAAAAGGGCTGGGTCACAGCCTGTTATATGGAAGAGAGAAAGTTAGATGATCCCTTACGTGCCGTGAAATGTTCCATGAAACTTTGTAAGTGATAGAATATGAACCTCCTTTAAATAGACTTCCTCTGACTGCCTGGGGCCTGCAATTCTCATTAAGCTTGCCTATTTTGACGAACAAGGGATTCTTAGAGGGTGTCGCTCCTCTTCTCTCTTCTGCTTAAATCCCTCCTTTGCTTCTCCTCTGTGCTGTGTCTTGGCTGTTGCGGTGATATGTGTGTGGCTCTCTTCTTAAATCCCACTATCAGAGCAGCTGCTTTAGTTCCCAGACCAACTGCACCTTGCTGTGGTTCCCTTCTCCGATATCCTGGCTCCTCTTTGCATTGCAGGCAGTGGTGCCTTCAGAAAACCCACTCCGAGCTGGTGGAATGCCTCACAGGCTTCAGAAGCAGAGCCCTTTTGTCAGGCTTTTTGCAGCAGGGAGAGTAATAAACATCAGAGGAAAGCAGAGCTGCTGCCAAAGATAATTCAGTACAGTAGAGCATGAGTTTGTTTTTTGCGGTGTTCTCCAGAGGGCAATTAGCAGTCTGAGGAGATGGTAAGTGGACATGGCTGCAAAAGGAAGGCCCAGTGTGTGAAATCAGCAGGGATGAGAAGAGAAAAAGCCCGTGGGAAGGGCACCCAGTGGGAAGGGTGCAGGTGTCCTTCAGACCACTGGCTGTCAACTTAGGGGCCATGGACTACTTCCAAGAGGTCCATGGAGAGTAGCTAAAAAATGCACATTAGTAGACTTTATTTTTCTTTGGGGTAGTCTAGGGCACAGCTGGAAAATGTAATGAGGTCCTTGCGCTGTAAAATGGAGTCCACACAGCCTGCTCCTGGCTAAGAAGGGGAGCCTGGGGGCAGTTTTGACACAGGCTATTCTGGAGGGGAGACATGCTGTGCTGTGGAGCTGGTAGGACAAGACTTGTTCCAGAAGCCACCTTCACTTGACCGCAGCTATTTTCCTTGGGTGTCCAAGGCCATCAGAAAGGTTCGTTATAAACCTGGAACACCTTGTTTATGTCCTTCATTTTGCACAGAGTACTCAACCATTTCTGTAGCCTGAACACCTAGTTTGCAGGATGAATTGAGAGATCTGAAGAGGGAGCTGATTTGAAGGAGGAGAACAAGGCACAGAGAATCCCAAGCAAACCGGGCCACCTCCACAGGATATATTCCCCCCTACTATGAGGGTAAGAAACTACTGGAAGAGGATACTATTCGAGCAAGTTAGTTCTTTTCTCAGACAGTGATCTGGTGTGGAAAAACACTCGGTTTTAGTTTCCGTGTTATCCTGTGTGGTTAGTTACTTCTACTAGAGAATGTTCCTTTCCAGAGACAGGAGTAGGATTCAGAAAACTTCCTTTCCAGAATTATTGCTCCGTCTAGTAAGTAAATTGAGAATACAATGTGCTGTCCTCTGGTAATGTCTCTAGGAGATAATTGCTTGTCTCTACCATCAGTCCTTCATACTGTAGAGATCTGTGCTTTTGATCCGTAGATTTAGATTTTGCTCTAGACCTAAGGAATAGTCAGTACAGTTCCTTGTAAAAGAGCTTTTGTTCTTACGTTATTGATATTTTTTAAAGCTGGAGAAAGTCCAACGGAAAACAATAGTAATACTCCAAAGGTTGCAAATTTAAGCAACCTGGTGCTAGAAGCTGCCAGAATCCAGGCTATTAACGTGAGTTCAGTTTGATCTCCTGTTTTGATTTCTTTTTACAAGATCATGCACGTTTCAGTAGAGGGCCCCAACCTCATTCAGTGCACCAAGTGGACAGTGAATGAGGCAGAGTGCATCACAAAGCAAACATTTTCTCTTGTGATTAAGGCCCAGTACGGGTAAATTATGTTCTTGGCTTCACTACCACCTTTTGTTTGATGTTCAGTGAGTGAGATGATAGTATCATAATGGAAGTGTACAAGGCGGCTGAATTATGTTGACAGCCTGGCAGCATGAATTATGGCCTTCTCCATTGTAACTTTTTAGGACTGTACTTTGCAGCCTTAGTGTTCTCTCCATGAAGCTATGTCATAGCACTCATCATACTGGAGATCTGGGTAGATCACTCTTTTTTAGTGTTCTCAAAAGAAGACAGCATCCTCGTGATTGCTGGCTTGTGCAGCTCGTTGTGATAGTGCCTTTGTCCACTTGAGGGCGATATGACCCGATTCAGTACACACAAGAGGCAATTCAGCTTGAAATTAATATGCCAAAATTCCAACATCTAAGGCTGAGTGTCCACAAGGGATCTAGGCATCTGAATTCCCATTATAGTTGAGGAGATCTAGTCAATACAGCCAGTGGAGATTGGAGGGAGATTCAACTTTCTCTAAAGTAGACAAGCATTAACTAATTGTATGAACTGCACCCTACATTTGTTTTGACTATACTGGTTACGGACAGGACTCCCTACCCACCGTAGGTGCCTTGTGCCTTTGAGATGCCTTAGAGTCTCCCGTCTGGCCTCCAGCTGCTGCCCCAGAAGTATCTCGCATGGATCCTCTGTCACATCTGCCAGCTGTATACAAGTATCCTGGAGAACCTGAGGGCATCTTGAGTGGCATTGGATACCTACTGAACAATCACACCAGGACCCAGATCTCCATTGCCTCTGATAGGAGCTTAGACACTTAGCTCACATGTAGACAGAGGTATTCAGATGCCTACATTTAAAGGTCTTCTTTTTAAGCTAAATCCTGCTCAGGGTTATTATTGATATCATTACAGAAGAGAACAGTTATCTCTGAGTGAGTATGGAAGGGCAGGTTATCTGTTGTAAGGGAACTGCCTGCCCACCGCAGATAGACTGTAAGGAAGGCACTTTATGGGTCTGCATCACAGACCAACAGGAAGCCAGTGAAGATGACTGAAGAAACAGGTCATGCTGCACTGCCAGGTTGCATGGCCAGTTTTTGCTGCAAACTATATGGCAGCAGGGTTTTTTAAAGGCCTGCTTTTGCTTTATTGAGGTCCATCATGCTCCTTATAGCAAAAAATATATTCCAGGTTTCTGCTATCAAGCAATATACTTTTCCTTTATAATCCAGAAAAGCCACCCTGCACTACAGGAACATAGGAATATACGATGAATCCATGATTAATGTTAATTAATTCAGTCAAAATGTCCCCCCTTTAGTTAGGTCTAGTTTATCTGTCAGCCTGATCAGTATTTACATTTCTTACTTGCAGAAGGAATGAGAGAGACGTATTAAAGATGGAAACATTTAAGTCTGCTTAAAATGACATGAAACCAGATTAGTGCTACAGTGGCAACAGAAACAGACATTGCTAATTAGCAGCAGCTTAAAATATCTAGGCAACAATGACCTATAATGAAATAAATAGATCATCAGCATCCCTAAGAACAGGAAAAATATAGGGGCACCAAACATCCGTGCTAGAGGCCTGTCATGCTTCTTTCTAGAGCTTGCTTCCCATGGCCGTGTTCAGAGTGTTTACACACTCAGTTCCCTTATCAAAGTCAATTTTCACCTATAGCATTTGAATATTTCAAAGCAGAAGGTTGTATATGCTTTCTTTCTGGGAATAAACTCAATGTTGTTATGATGTGGTAAGAGTGGCACAGACAGTCCCTTCTTTATAGGTCCATAGGGAGGGGAAAAGAACAAGAACCAGGGCCTTGAGCAGACCTCAGACCCAGACCTACGTGTGCTTATCTCCTTGAAACCAGTTGAAATTTAGGCCTCTAAAGGGCACCTCGTCCCAAAATACCTCTGTGGATCTGTCCTCTTAGCCATTTCTGTGGGTCTGACCATCTTCTGATTGCCAGTCTAATAGCACTTTGGTGGTAACACACTTGGCTTGCTTTGGTAAAAAAGAAACTACAAGGCTTTCTTAGTAATTTGTTAATGAGTTTGTGGGTTAATAAAATAGCAAATGGCTCTTGGATCGTATGTTTCGTGTATGCCTCTATCTCAGCTCTCAGAGATGAAGCAGGTGACTCAGCTCCTGGAAGAGCCAACAAAGCTTGATATTATATGTCTCAATAACCTGGAGGAGAAAAGATAGTTAAGATAGATGAGGTACTGCTGTTCTTGTGGCCTTTGTTATGAGACAAAAATGATAGCAGAAAGGCATTAGTGAAGAAAAACAGGTTCCAATGAGGAATTTTGACAGTGTCCTGTGGGATCTCACCCCCACAGGATCCTTTGGAGGCCAAGCAGGACTCAAGAGAAGTGGATATTATCTGTCCTTGTCCAGCTAATGTGTGATACTCTGGTATCTGCCCATGCCAGCTTGTGTGGGCCCTTTCTCAGGCATGCAGATAGTGGGCAGTTGTGAATCTGTCCTTTCTGCCTCATGGGCTGGCTGACAGTGGTGCACACTTACAGAGGCAAACCCTTGCAAACACACATCACAGGGCTCCCCTACCTTTGCTGTGGTCTTGCGTTTACTCCCCACACATATAGCAATAGTTCTTCTTACCTGAGTCTCAGCAAAGCACCACGGTAAGCCCTGGCATGGTGACGACTGACCCTCCAGCCATCTGCTAGTAACAGCAGGAGCCTTCTGTCTGGCGCTTTGTATGAAGCACATGGTGACATTCTTGCAAAAGGGGCTTCTGCTAAGCAGGCTCCCGGCAGAAGACTGAATTTACAGCCTATGATGTCTTAAAAGCTTCCACTGCAGTGCTGAGGATAATGGGAATATATGTTCCCTCTGGCCTGCTTGCTGTGGATCTGGCATCTCGCCACCCGCAGGGGGGGTATTGGAAATTGGCAGATATTACAGAATTAAAAAAAAAAAAAAAAAACCCAAACACTCTAATTTTAAAGAGAGGAGAGCTAGGAACGGAAATGCCTTGGGCAGAGTTAGGCTACTTCCCTATCAAAGCCACCAGCTCCTTAATATTTAACACCAGTGAGAGCCAAGGATGAGGATACTGAGAAAGGGTGAGATTTTTCAAAGGCACCCAATTTCTAGTGATTTCCCCTGGGTACATTTTTCTAGTGAATATTCGGTTTGATGAGAAATGTGATTTTTGGTCATCCAGAAGAACATTTGCACATACAACCCAGAATCTCTAAACAGCTTCAGGTGGAAAACAAAATGTGGAGAGTGGATGGGAGGGGAGGTGACACCAACCCGTGCAATCAAAATCCAACATTCAGTACTGTGACTTCTACTAGAGTCAAAATACAGCGTTTTATTCTGTGTCCAAAGGAATGTTTGAGGTGTCTGGAGAAGAGAGGGCAAAAGGGGAAGCAGCTGTTTGCTGTCTTTAACTACTTAAAGAAGAGTTATAGAGAAGAGCTGCACAACAAAAGGAGAGGATGCAATAGGTGCAAGTTACTAAGGGAAATCCTTTTTGGATGTAAGGAAAGACTTTTTTCCCATGAGAGTAGTGAAGCAGTACAATAAGGGTTGAGACAAGCTAGGCAGCCTCTGCCTTTTGAGATAGCTAAAACTGAACTGAATAAAGCCCTGAACAACTCGACCTGACCTTAAAGATAGCCCTGCTTCTAGCAGGAGTTGGGGCTAGAGACCTCCAGAGGTCCCTTCTGATCTGAATTATTCTCCAGTTCTGTGAAGCTAAGATAGAGATTGCATAAAACGAAGAAAAAAAAAAAAGTTCCCCATTTTTTTCCACTTTACTCTCCTGTCAGCACAGTCCGGAGCTGGGGTTCTGGTGTGTCACCATACCTTTTGCTTTTAATGCCTCTGGCCCATGCAGCTACTAATATCCATTTCAGCTGCTTTGCTTAATCAGTTAAGCTAGTTTGAAGTTGTTTCAGTCCGCAGTGATGCTCTGTTTATTCTTCCCACAGCACCTTATCAAGCTGGATCAGTGCATTCAGACAAGAATGGCTCATAATATTAGCCAGGTCATATACACTGTTTCCTCAAATTATGGCCCAGCAGCACTCTCTGTCCTGTCCTTTGTCTCTGGGGTCTCTGTGGTCTCCACCTCGATGTTTCTTCTGTGAAGTAGTGGATGATTCTTTGTGACTGCTCAGAAGTTTTTTGTGGCAGGATCAGTGTTTGCCTTGTGCTTTGAAGATGCTAGTTGGTAATATCCCACATGAACTTCTGCAATATGGACAGACATTCCTGCCCTGGTCATCCTGGCACCATATGAAGGCTGCTCCCACAGATCACCAGACCTTCGGCTTACAGTCACGTGAGGGGAAGGCTTTCATGTACATGACTGTTTCAGCTATTTTGTTCCTATCAAAAGCCTATAACAGGCCAGTCTATCCTGACATGTGAATTTTTGAAGAAAAAGGGTACAATGAGGCTGGAAAACAGTGGAACAGCTCCTGAACAAGCACCTCTGCCAGGCAGGAGATGCTCAAGTAACAGGACCCAGCCATGACCATGTGGCCGGTATGTGCTCATAACACGACAATGCTCCATCTGCGCACAGCCAAATGGAAGGAGAAAACCTTTTATAGTCAGGTGGAAGCTGCTCTGCTTGCTGAAGCCATGGAGAGGGAAGCGAGATCACGCGACGAATGACGAACATGCCTCCTTTGCCAGATCCACCACAAGCAGCTGTGTGCTGCAGGAATTCAAGTCCCAACTGCTCTGACACTTTGCAACATGCTGGACCAAATTATCCGCTGAGGCAAATGGTGCTCAGCTCCAGTGAAATTATGCCGGGGGCGAATTTTGACTTATCATCCATGGAGGGCAGCAGGAGAAGGCAGATGTTCTTATCTGATTTGAGCCAGATCGCACATATCTGGCAATCGCTGTGGTAATGTATAATCTTGGGCCAAGCCAAGAAACCTGATCTCATGCTGGGGCCTCCAGCTGTTGCTGCATTACAGTCATAAAACCTGCTTCATGCACCTGCTTGTGTAATACAGTTCCACTGGGGGAAACAGCCTTCCTGACCATCCCTGGAGATCAGTTTTGCCCCGAAGAATGAAGTTTGCTAGCACTTGTAATTGTAGCTAATATGATTAGCACTGGCTGCCTACTTTTGCAGGTTTGTTCGCATGCTTCCAGCATTTGAAGTATCATTTTTCAGCCATAGAAGTGTCTTCTTCAGTGTTCAGTGAATGATAGATCCACAGAGAGAAGCAAGCCATGAGAAGCAAGCCATACCTTTCTGCATGAGGCACTCCCACGCTAGGCAAGGCATCCAGGACTGGGTCTTGTAATACCCTGAGCTGCAATAGGAATATAGCTAGGGCACACTGTAAGGATCTTTTTCTCTATTCATCCCCTAGGAACACACTAGGAGACACAACTGTTGCTTGCAAAAGCAAGAATGACCTTTCAAGAAAACTTTGTGAAAAATAGCCAAGTGAAGGTCCCCACACAGGCCATGATGACCATGATCACTGTGTAGCTCTTAAGGACTGTCCTCATCAGGACAGAATCTGATTCCCTGTGATCGTCAAGGCAAGCAAGAGTGGGCTCAGGACCAAGCAGAGGAAGATTTCTATCCTGCTGTCACGTTTTCCTTCTTCCTTTTTCCTGAATCCATAGGAATGTTTCCCCAACACAGCAACATAAAAGCGAATATGATACTGTAATTTCCTGCGGAGAGACAGCTGTAAGTCAATTACTGGCTACCTTTAAGCCAAGAAAAAAGTCCCTGAATTTAAAAGGAGAGACGTTAAGAAAGTTCTGTAGGGGTAGAACCCACAAATAAAAGAATGAACATGTTTTGTACAGTTTCTTTTTAAGCCATAGAAGAGCATTGCTGAGCAGGAATGGAGCTTTCGCTGTGATTCACTGGTTAATTCAAAAACTCCAGGGGAAAGGTATCCTCCGCTAATAAATGACAAAGGACCTATTCCCCTCCTCTTCTCACAGCTTGCACTGAAGTCAAAGCAGATGTGGTGACCCACAACTCGCTGCAGCAAACCAGCACGTGACCCAGGGTCCGGTCTAGAGACTGTACAATCGTTCCATGTCCATGCGCTCTCCAAGAGCTGTAAGAAGTCTATTCCCCAGCAGAGCTTTCAGCTGGTCTGTCTGCTACAGGTTCTCCTACCCCCCGCAGTGGCCTATATTAAGTAATATAATGGACATCTGCTGTCTGTGGTTCATTTTCTTTCACGCCCTCCCCAAGCAGACACCAAGCCGGCAGGAAGTTCAGTTCCCTTGTGTTGTTTTCGATCTCCCTCAGGCAGAAAGGTGGAAAAAAGGCCCCCGTGTTACACCTAGCAGTTCCTTTTAGAAGCATATTGTAAATATTTGGTACGAAAGCCTTCTGGATTCACTCAAAATTGGCCTCTGCCAGTGCAGACAAAGACACACACACCAGCCGGTGTTTCATTTAACTCTGCATCTTAGCCCCTTCCTAACTCTGCAGTGGCTTACAGCCATGAGAGGTGACCCCAAGCCATCCAAAGCCAGTCAGTGGACTTTCCCATTGGAGTCAGTGGGGTCAAGCTGGGCCCAGAGTCCCTCAGTATCTAAATATGTGACAAGCACTATTAATGCATTCGCACTGTTAACACCTGGGTGAGATGGACTGTGCTGCTTTCCTGCCTTTGGCAGTGAGCCATGGCCCCACACAGATGATGAACTCCAAAATGTTTAAATATTTTGTAGCAAGAACAAAACCCCAAATCTCCCTGCCTGGGTCACTAACCCGCTGAAAACAATCCATACCTCTAGGATTCCCACACCCCACCTCCATACAGTCAAAAATATATTGCTCTTTCTCTGAGAAGAAGACCTGGACACAGCTTCTTACCAGATACGGGAGGACTATCGTGATACTGGTTTGAACAACAGAACTGGCCTCCTATAACCTGGATCCAGTCCAAGGGTCTCAGGCTGTGCCATTCTTACCAGCATGTAAAGACAGAGGAAGCAGATCAGGGTATAAGCGCCATGCCTCTTTGACAACCATCTTCAATCCCCCCGCTACCCTCCAGATAGCTTCTTTTCCTTCTTGTTGCCTTTCCCTTTGGTGAACTTGCAGACCTACCTTGTACCTCGTCAGGCCTTCGTATTGTCTGTTTCTCTGTCTGTGTAGCATCAAAAGACTTTCCTATAAGTGCTTGCAATGCAATAAGAGTGCTGCTTCCTGCAGCACAATTGATTTCACTGTCACTGATGTAGAGAAGCAACAAGAAGTCTCATAGCAGCAATAACCTAGCAAAGAGGAGGGGCAATTTCCAAGCAATGGAGTTCCTCGAAGTTTCTGGTCAAAGTGTCGTGGCTGTTCCGCTGAAAGGCTGGAGAATAAAAGGCTGTAACCATTACAGAGTAGGATAATTTAAAGTTGTAATTCCTAGGACTGTAGCTGGATGATCAGACAGGGGCTGCTGAAGAGCTGTGAGAAGAGGTGAACTGACCTAGAGATCAGCTCTGTGAGGAGGCAGCATGGGTAAGCGCTGGGAAAGCTGAGGTGGTCTGCAGTAATTTTGTCTATCTCCTCCAAGATGCCTTGGTTCTACACAAAGGACATGACTTGTGGTTGCAGTTTGAGACATAGCTGCCATGGCGGGGATCAGAGCTACAGGGGTGAGCAGATGCTTTGGTAGCTCTGTTACAGCATTAGTGGGCTGGCCTTTTAGGAGCTGCTCCAAACTCATGTGCCTCCAGCCTCATGAGAGCAGCAGAGAAGGTTACAAGTATCAGCTACATCCAGACTGCTGAACTGCGCAGGTCCAGCGTATGGACACACATGGCACCCCGAGACTGTCCGTACTGCTAGACTGCGAGCACAGCCCCTGGCATGGGGCTACTAGCATCTTCCAAGTGATGCTCGTACTCAGTTTGGGCTTTAGCACAGGCCAGAGGCATTCGCAACAGGAAGCAGTGATGTGGCCAGCCTGTTTGAACGGCAAGAACATTTTTGCAGCATAGATGCAAATTGTGCTATGCCTAATGTCCTCAGGGCAGCCAGGAAGGTGCCAGGGGTGCAGTTCGCTTTGCTGCCCAATCAGGGCTGGAAGTCAGGGAACTCCTGGCTGTTCAGCATGTGCACAAGCCACTCCATGTACTGGCCTCCTAGATATCTGTGTATTCATTTACAGCCACCTCCGAACTCTCCCCGACTGCTGTTAGGTTAACAAATGCACTCCTTAGCCCTGCAGACGCTCAGAAAATGCAGACTAGGTGGGATCTGGGCTGGGAAATAGCAGCAGTGCACATTACATTGCTATGCTTATCTCCTGCAATTTGGGACTCTTTTCTGATACTTCTGTTTTGTCCTGATCTAAATATCTTGACACTAGTGTAGCCCCATGGCTCTCAAGAACTGCCATCACTTGAACAGCACTTTGCAAAAATACAAGCTGTGAAATTTCCTCATACTGTCTGAGGTTGCTTGGGAAAAAACACAGAGGAACTGCTGCTGGCTACCACATTACAGCATGACAACGGAGCTGTGTGCAGGTTGGCTTTTTGGTGTTACTATAGAGTTAAAATTGATGGATGATAGGGCTAACAAAATAAAAGAAGGTTCTTGAGTGCACTGCCCGGGAAACAGGAAATTCTTCATGGGCGAGCGCGCAGAGGTGAACAAAGCGTTAAACCCTGGCAGAGCAGCTGCCGCTGACCTTCTGGTCCCAGCACCGCTAAACAAAGCTCCTGTTACAGCTGAACTTTAGTACCAACTTCTGCCGCCCCAGGGATCCTCGCAAAAGTACATGCCGAGCTGTAGTTAGCACGGTGTTGCTCACTGGGGAAGGGCAGAGGAGAGGGAATGGCAGGCCAGTGAAGCCCAAATGTCCTCTCCCGGAGCTCTCTTGGAAGCTCTCCTCTGCTGTGGTCAGCTCTTGACAGCGGCTGGGAGGCCATTGCCCGCAGTAAGGACCTGGTGAGATTGCTGTTCCTTGGCTGCGCTCCCGTTTGCACCGTCCCGGCGTGCTGGCATCCACCTCCTTCTTGTGTGCGCATGCCCAGGTCCTCTCTGCTTGAGATTTTTAGGTGTTTTTGTAGTGCTCAGCACTATGCAAACAAGGAATACAGCCAGGGAGAGGGAGCAGGCCTCCAAATGCTGACCCATCACTAACATGAAGGGCTGTCCTGGGTTAGAGCAGAGGGTCACCTTGCCTGGTATCTTGTCCCCAGCAGCAACTGGTATCACCTGCTTTGGGAAGACTGTAAGACTGGGGATCTAATACTCCTGCAGTTTAGGACTCCCAGTTTAGGAGGGTGCATCTAGATCAAGGTGTTCAGTAGCATCTGGTAGATGCATCATCCATGAATTTTTCTACTTCCAGTTAGACTTTTGTCCTTCACAACATCCTGCAGCAATGAGTTCCAGGGATGAATCACGTGCGCTGGGAAAACATGCATCCTTTTATGTTTAAAATGTGCTTAGTAGTAAATTTACTGAGTGTTCCTGGCTCCTCTGGCATTGGAAATGGTGAATAGCTGATTAATATCCATCTTCTGCTCCCTGTGCATGATTTTACAGTCTCTCATACCATATTCTCAGAGAAGTCTTTCATTTCAGAGGAAGCACCCAAGTCTATTCAGTCTCCTCTCACACAGGACCTTCCGTAACTCATCCTCAATCCCAACTCCCGTCGTACGCTACTTCTGCAGGAAGCAAGATTTGAGGCGTTTCCCTGCAGAGGACTTCACAGGTGTAATCCAGTCTCTTAGCATGACATAAAGATGAACATTTTGAAAAAAAGGCACTTCTAACCCTCCACTGGGGCTCATGCTGGAATTATACCCCACAGAAAAATATGCACTGTCAGTCATCCCCAGACCTGTACATCATCTACTTTTTGCTGCTCCAATCGGAAGCTCTTGTGCGCCTTGGCCTTACCCACCCCCACTCCCCGCCTGTTGCCTTTACACCAGCAGGAGAGCGAGGGAGGAGGGAGATGGAAATGTGATTGCTGAAGGTGGTTATCCCTCCCCACGTTCTGAGGTGTGCCAGCATTTGCTGGATTTGTCTTGGAAAGCAAGTGGGACAGCCATCAGAGCCTTATCTGAGGGATATATAATGCATTTAATAATATAACATATATATATATATATATATATATATATATATATATATATATATAGTAATATAAGAAATAAGTCAATAGGTGTGTATTTAGACTTTAAAATCAGATTAGTGTTGCTAATACCATAGTTTCCAGGGCCCCAGGAAACCTGGGAGCCCAGAATTGAAAGAGCTTTATTGCTGAGGAGCAGGGAGAGTCTTCAGGCTTTCTGGTTTCCAGCCCAGTGGTAAGAAGTATCCTAAAGTGGCTGAGCTCCCACAGGCAGGACTTGCAGGCTCTTGTGAACAAAAGGACATGCAAATTGCCATATCTGATCATTCTGGGCATATAAAACTGTGTCTTGACATGGCTAGTAGCTCCAAGAAAGCTATGAGAAACCAGGGATGTATACCTTGCTCCTTCACCTGAGAATTTCTCCGCGCTTCTAGCAAGCAATGTTTAGGGACTCACCCCCTTGGAGGTAGGAAAACCCCTAGATCACACCTCCTCACCATTCTGCCAGGAAAGCCAGAAATAAGTTAGTTTGTTGTAAATTTGTTAAAACTATATGTTTTGGTTTGAACCAAACTGCCTTCTGTGAAAACTAGCTTCATCAGACCTAACCTGCCTTCTTTGAGCAGCATTTACTTCTCAGGGTGTCTTTTCACCTTCCAAAGGTGATCCAAACTGATCTATGCCTCAGGATGATCCTAGGTTGGAGCAGGACCCAAACTTGGAAATCGCTGTGGTTACACCACAGGTGAAACGAGCAATTTCTGCTTTGCAAAAAGTATTTGTGGTTGAGGCCATAAAGTATGGTGCAAGGAGATGCACCATTGCACAGAAGGTCACTATGGGCATTTGAAGGCTGTGAGGCATTTCCTACGTGCTGAGAAAGGCTTGAAAGCCCAGTGCAGGCATGCTGAGAAAGGCGTGAAAGCCCAGCGCAGGCGCTACTGGACGGTTTAAATCCCCAAAATTTAAGCTAAGAACCCAACATTTCTTGGTTTCAGAAACCTGCTCTGTGTATGTGTGTGTGTGTGTGTGTGTGTGTGTGTGTGTGTGTGTGTGTGTTGGGGGGGACTGGTGTTGTTAGCAACAACACTGACAGCATTAACATTCAGGGAGCCACCATGGCCCAGGATTTCGTTTGCATTTACATTGATAACTTCTCATCCTGGATAAGGGTTTTTAGGTGCTGTAGAACAAAGAATGGGACTACCTTACTCCAAGGAACATTTGGTCAAAGCTCAAGGGCCCTGATGATGGTTATTCTCTTGCCACACCTACCTGCTCCTGTCCCTTCCTCCTGAACCTCTGTCTTTAACCACCTGAGATGTCAGTGTTAACTAACTAGGGGATAAGTGGCTGTGACATGATTAGCTCAGCACATCCAGAGACTTTGGTGACCCTCTGCTGCTACCCGCCCCCATTCCTTCCTGAATCGTTATTTTTTGAGAGAAGGTGCTGGGAGCAGAGGTAGAGCAGACGTTTGGAGAGGTCCCTGGAGCACACGAAGCCTTTCCTCCGTGGGTGTCTGTCAGGAGAAATCACTGCAGCTGTCTGGAAGATTTTGTGCCTCCCCCTGCTAGATCTATGCGTAACTGATAACAGACTGGTGCAATGGGTTCATGGGTAACCGGGATGCAGTGGGAGTCATTCTGGCAGATTTTAGCCTGGGTCAGGAGGGTTTGCAGGATTTGCAGGCTTGGTTGTGCCATTGTCAGTACTTATCAGGAGCTGCAATTCTGGTGTCAGTGGCAGCAGTGGCCAAGTTTCCAATCTGGTTGATGCCATGGAAAGCTGCCAGGACCGAGTCCTCACCCGGGACCGCCGGGAATGTGCTTGGGGCCTGGCTCATCGCTATTTCACACCACCCACGGGCCACCCTCTGCTCTCTCCCCTCTTCTCCTGTCCTGCCTCTCAGCTGACATACCGCTTGTTTTGCAAGTGCAGACGATTCCGCATGGTGGTAGCAACTGAATCCTTGGGTGTCCCTGCCTACGGGCATCCATCTGTAAAACTGGCACAAGAAATGTTTGCCAGCTTCTCAGGGCCATCGCTGCAAATTGAAAAACGTGTTCGGAGGCTGCCAGACAGCCACGCAGAGTTGCTCCGTGGTGCCCTGCTGAGGTGTTGCGGCACAGTCAGCTCTGTGCTAGGCACTGGGTTTTTTTATCTTTTTACGGCACTCTTCTAAATCGCTAGTCTGGTGCCCTGTGCAATACACACGTGACAAAAAAAGGGAGGAAAACAACATACCGAGGAGACAAACCTCCACCCTCCACAGTTGCTTTGGACACCCTGAATTACCAGAAGACACATGACAAGCAGAAGAGAGGATGGAGTAGCAGAGGTCCATTAATGATTCCCTACCCCCAGCATATGGCAAATTAAAATTTCTAATTAAGGCACCGTGGGGGTGAAGAAAGGAAGCTCTTGGCCGAAAGTCCCTGTCCTTTTCTTGTATTTCCTTCGATAGCTTTATAAATTTCCCCCCTAAATTAACTAATTAATATCACCTAATCAGTTAATAGAATTAGCTAATTAGATTGCTTAATGGAATTTCTGAAGAGGAGATTTAGAAGCTCTTAAGGAGACTTTAATCACTTTTTATCTGGGAAGCAGAGCACCAGTGTCTGTGTTCATTCAGCAACTTAGAGCAATCACTGTTATCAGCAGAACATTTCTGAAAATCACTAATCGGGCTTCATTCTGCTCCATCCAGAGTTGCAGCTACAATTGTTCCAGCTTAAAGGTCAGGCTGAGCCTTGCTGGCTTGCCCCTCTAGCTTGCTCTTGCCTGCATCTGATCTCATCAAAAACCCAGCACTCCGAAGCGCTTGACATAATATTATGAATAAAATAAACTCTGGGGGAGAGCACTGCAAAGGTAACCAATCCCCCTGAAGGATGTAGAGCAGTTGCTAGCCCGTGGCGTTTTCTCAGCTTGTTTGCTGATGGTGTGCTTAAGTGGCGGTGAGTGATAGCAAATCACTCCCCCTACCACTGCAGCAGTTGTATTCACGGAGGTCAAAGTTTTCTCCCCATCCCCTACACACACACACACACACACACACACACACTGCCAACTGCTCCTGATAGCAAGACTGCAGTGGGGGAGAAATGTCTGCGCTGAGAAAAACACAGCGCTGTCAGGAGCCAGGTGAGTTTATGCCTGCTGTGTGTGCTGTGGACATGCACGACTTGCAACTGCCACCAAGCTGACGCTCTCTAGGAAGCCAGGGCTGAGATGCAGCTCCAGCAAATGGTTATTTGTTTAAGGCTGGCAGGTGGAGTGGGCTGAGAGTAGGGGCTGGGCTTGCAATGGTGTCCAGCCACAGGTAAGCTGATCTTGCTGGGATATCCTCAGCTATCCTGACTTTGGGCATCGTATCTCGCTGCTGAGGGAGTTAAAAGACTGAAGAGCTTATGCCTACTCTCTGGGAAACCATATGAGATGCAGAGATGCCTGGGATCCAAGGTTAGCCCAAGCCTTTCACCAAGCCCGGCATGAAGAACTGGGGAAAAGAACTGGTCTAGGACACCCTGGAGTTTTTCCCCCTTCACACCAGCAGCCAGATCCTGAATGACCTGCAGAGCTCCTTTGGGTTGCTGGAGTTGGACTGATGTCTCCCAGCCCAGCCATATGCAGGGATGGGAAGGGAAGCATGGATCTGCTCTCCACACATCACTAATGGGATACTTAGTCCTGGTTTGGGTCAGGGAGTAGTCCAGTATCGCTCAACCTGGCTGTCTGGCAGGATCACTCTTACTCGCTGCTTGTAAAAGGCAGTCGTACAATTGTCCCCACCAAGCAAACTGTGTCTGCCCTGGAGCAAAAATCAGATTGGCACAGCCTGCTACTATCTCTGATAGACGTTTAATCCAGCCCTGGTTTTTGACACTCTGACCCGTGATGGCAGAGGCAGTCAAAGGCTGCGCCATTCCTCATGGTTGCTGCTAGATCGATTGTGTGATCTTTTGTTCTCACTTTGTGAGTGCAGTGTGAAGCAGGAGCATGACTCGGTATCAGCCCTCGCCGTGGTAGTTACCCTCTGTCTCTCTGTCGTCTGGGCGTGCATGAGCTGATTAAATAATTGCATTGCATTAGACTCCTCATAAAATGAAGAGTTCCAGGAACCCCTATAAAGGTGAGTGTTTTTCAACAGTTATCGAGAAGGTCTCCTTCTCCATGGCTATCTTTATTGCATTTTAGCTAGTAGCTAGCATGGCTGCCTGGCTGCAGCTTGCACAGTGGAGCTGATAGATACGACTGGGATGAATGCCAAGACAACTGGATTTGCTCATGCTGCCATGGGGGCTGCAGAATGAGCCCATGCAGCGCCTACGTCCAGGGAAAGCTGGAATGACAGTGAATGAGGGTGATGGGCAACCTTCAAACTTACCAAACTTGTTTTCCTTCAGCGTAAGAACGAAAATAAGGTTTCTGAAGTATTCTCTGAGATGAGTGACATCTTCCTGAGTGGGAAATGCTCAAGTGTCTGCCCTTCCTGATGGTTCAGAGGGCAGCTTTATCACAGACTGTCCCAGAACAGGGACTCAGACTGTAACCCTGGCAGGTCTGAAGGTCTGGGAGTTGTCTGAGATAGCCTACCGTCTAGTCACAGACATCTAACTGCAGAAGATGCTCCCATAGCTGCCTTGCCTTGTCAACAGCAAGAAGGAAGCCTTTCCAAAGCCTTGGTCAGGTTCCTGCTGTGAGCCACCATCAGGAAGAGCCTGCCTGCCTGCACTGGCTGTGCAGGGGCCAGTACAGGTTGATCTACCTAAGTCAGACACCTGAGTCTCCCTCTCCTGCCCCTCTTGGGCTAACAGAGTCATTCTGAGGAAATTTTCACCAAAATCAACCCCTCTGAAAAAGTGCACTGTGCTGGGACTTAATCGTCAGCTATATAACAGCATATTCTCTTAATAAAAAAGTCTAGGCAATTTCGCAGGGAATTTGCCCCCCACCCTTTTTTTTCCTCCTCTTTGCCTGTGGATTTCCTGTGAACAAGCTAAGACCTCTAGATTTCCTCAGCGTCTGGAATTTTTCTGCTATTAACTTTCACAAACCATTTCAGCCTGGGGATCGCCTGCAAGCCCAGCCCACGCAGTTATTTCGTTGGAGATGGGATATTCTGTTCCATGCAGTTGTTCTCCTTTCAGGCTGAAGAATGGCTGAACTGAACTGTTTTCAGGCTATGAGACAAAACCCCATGAGCCTGGTTTCAAAACCTTGAATTTTTACATCAGATGAATAAGCAATTCGAAGGGTCTTACAGTGAGGTTTATGGAAAAATTAGGTCTCTCCAGTGTAGACATCTGCATCTAACGTCACCATTGTCCTCCGTGGAGAAAACCGGGATATTAAATAGTGTAATTTGCCTCTTAGTCGGGAGAAGTAGATAGAAGCCAAAGAATGGACCGCAAAAAGGGATTCCAGGGGGAGCAGCACAGACTTACACAGTGATACTGGAGCCACCTAAATGTTACGGAGTCTCAGCTTTGAGCCTCTGGTTGCTCACAGACTTCCCTTGACAGCAGTGAGGAGAACACTGTCTGAGAGACTCCAGTCTCCAAGACCTGGGGCTTGGAGGGACACTCTGAGACTGAGGGGACTGGGCCATCCTTCTCTGATTAACTACCTATAACGTTGAAAATCAGTGTCCTGTGCTCACACCAGTACACCTTATAGTATTGCCAGCACACTGCAGACCTGTTAGTGTCATTAAGAATTGTTGGGGTTTTAGGGTGAAGACATCCGTTCATGTTGTCAGAAGTGAGTCATGTCCCCGTTGCCATAAAGGTTTTACAATGTTACTAAAATGGTTCCCACTCCCTTCAAGGCTTCACAGCCCACAGATATCACCCATGGCATGGAAAGGGGGAGCAAAAGGTTTTCTTGGCACTAATGTTAGCCCAAAGAGTTAAGGTTATTTTCTGGTGATGGCACTGGTTTCCCTGGCATGGAAGTGGCGAGATGGTTGGACAGCATTTACCACTGAGGATCCCTAGCCTTGTGTGGAGCCTGATGGGCAGACAGTTTCACGTCATACAACAACAGGCCGTAACCCATGAGTTAGGTTTTCCAGCACTCTGCACATAGATAAACCTCATCCATTTTTAAAAGCTGATGAATACAAGCAGACAGAAGATTTTGCCAAGTATCACAGTGCAAGTGGGATACAATCACCTAAACATGGGTGTTCAGTGCCATTTTAGATGCTCTCTAGTATGTCTGGGACATCCTCACAGGACTGGCAGAGATGCCCAAGGCCTAGTGGAGTTTTGTGATCTTCTGGAGCAAGAGCTGGAGACAAGGCCAGGGCACAAAGCACAAATGGCATGAGACACTACGTGTGAGGAACCAAATCCCATCCGGGGCATGGCTGAGAGAGGTGAGGTGTCAGGGAGTCCTGACCACTAAATTTATGTTCAGGTTCTTGGGAATCTCCTTGCCTCTTACGGTGTTTCTGGGATGAGGCTTGACCAAGCGTGTGGTGTGCCAGTGTGGACAGTGTGTCTCATCAGCTGCACTCAGCTGAGCACATAGCTTGCAAACCTGCCGCTGAAACCATGCCCTTCCACCGCCAATACTGTATGCAAGCACCTTAGGAGGAAAGTCAGCACTGATCTTACAGCTCAGACATGTAAGTCTCTGCGTTTCCTAGTGTTTATTGTCCTCTTTTTTGTAGGAAGGCTTTGTTTTTCTTGCAGGACAGCAGTCAAAAGAAGTGCCTAAAAGATACTTGCTTTTTTCCCCTGGGCACTTGGAGCAGGGGCAGCACTGTATGCAGGTGCCTGCTGCCATAACGCTCCCTCCGTCAGCAGATGCTGTGCTACCAGTGTGATTATGGGGACCATATGGCACCAAAGCAGCATTGCTGTTCCAGTAACTACGCTTAACCCTTTGGACGGCATTTTCTCCTAGGCCAGGTAACATGATATGCTTGGATGGCTGCACTGGGGCAGACCAACACAGCTTCTTGTCTTTGACAATGGTCCCCAGCAGATGCCTGCGGAAGAGGGGAGAAATATAGGAAACCTAAAGTGGTTCTTTCACATCTCTACTGTCCCAGTGCTTAGAAATTGGTTCATTAGTACTCCCCTGATCCAGAGCTGCGTCCACACCTTTGCGTTTTGGATCCCCTGATGGACTTTGAGGAATGTGCCTAGTTTGTATAACTCCTCCAGTTGTATATAGCCGCTTGTACCTTGGCTTGGGAGTTTGTGAAAGCAATGGGAAGATCATTCCTTCTGGCTCTCTGTGGAGATTTCTTAGCCAGCCAGGTGGGTTCCTGTTATACTCTCTTGGCAATAGCAGAATGTATTTCACTAGGAGTACCAAAATATTGCTGGAAAATTAGACTGCAAACAATAAAATGTGACAAAAATGCTTAAGAGCTTTTTGTATTAGACCAGACCAAGTCTCCCTCTAGCTCTATAGCCCATCCCTAGATATTACCAACAGCAGATATATAGAGAAAAGCAGAAGAACAGGAAAAGGATATATAATATTTCCACAGGACACTTTTCAAGGCTTTAGCAATTTGTGCTGTGGAGCCTTTCTGAGGCAATGTCTTTAGATGTAATAACTCCTGATTTTTTTTTTTTTTCAGGACCTTATCTACTTCCTTTATCAGGCCTCATGGATTTCTAGCATCTACACCATCCTGCAGTAAGGAACCCACAGCTCAACTGCATTTTGTGCAAAAAACTGCATCCTTTTATTTGTTTAAACTTTCTGCCAGCTAGTTAAACTTGGTGGCCCCTAACTCTTGTACTTGTAGAGACAAGTGGTCCTTGTTTACCTTCTTTGTGCCACGCATGAGATTTTGCCATACCTCTGACTCATATCTCTGCCTTGTCCTGGTTGACTTTCAAAGGCGGAAGACTCCTAGCCTATTTGATCATTGTACAGTGTGTTGCACAGAGGCTATTCCATACCTGTGTGATATTTGTCCATTCCAGATGTTTCATCTTCAACAATTTTTGTGATATTCAAATATTCAGCATATTTGTGATAACAAACTTGATATAAACATCTACAAAAATTTGTATTATATGATCATATCGGAGAGAGTGGTGGAGATGGAGAACGAGGTGGGCATATAGGTGCAGTGAACAGAGCTGTGGAGATTTTGACTAAAGTGTTAACCTCTAAATAATGTCTCATATTTGTACAAATTTTCTAAGAAAACAACAATTTTTCTTATTCAAAATACCTCTTAAATTGAATATCCTAAGCAGGTCTGGTTTACTGTTAAAAGTCTTGCTCAGCGGTTGTATTCTGGTCTTGGATAAAATGATCAATATTGAAAAGCTAAAACATTACTATACTGACCATTCCTTCAGTGTGTCCATTGTCACAGGGTCCTGCATGCCTTGAATGTGCAAACAATTTCTGATTTCCAAAACTGCAAGCTTATGTTAACTTTCCCTTAGCTGGGTCACTAGCAAAGCTGTGTAAACAAATGACCTGTAACCATAATCTTCTTCAGTTCCTGCTATTGATTTCACTCTGATATTTTCCTGCCGAATATTAACACATCCTTTTCCTTCAGAAATGGAGAAACTTTTGAATGCTTCTCAGATGGGGTAAGTCAGGGGAGACTGAAACCAGTCTGCTAGTACCTTTTTCATGATGGTAGGCTGGGGTTGAAGAAGACAATCATGCTGATATGGTATATGCAGCTTCTTCAAGGGATTTCACCTATGAACACATGATATTTTGATTTTTAAACCTTCAATTCTACAGTATCAGTGGGGCAACAGCTAGGAGGACCAGTTCACTGCTGTATCTTGAAAGCTGTTCATGCAAAGATGCCAATGAGCGGAGCTATTTTGAAGTGCCTTCCCTAGAGGCTGGTCTTGCTGTAACAATGTTTAAGGTTTTGTATAAGTCATTTGGCAGTGATATAGAACATATAGGGGTAAAGAACCTTTTATGGTGTTACAGATGACACAGAAATTTGCAGGCTAGCAAATAAGGAAGATATGGGTTACTCAAGCTGAGTGATATGGATCGTGTACTTAACTGGTCATGGTTCAGCAGGATGCTTTTAGTCCAGCTAAATTGAAGGGAATCCCTTTGGGAATGAAGAATGCAAGGCTGTGCTTACGAAAAAGCAGGCTTCGTATTTGAAAGCCGTGACTTGGAGAATGACTTCAGGGTCATCTGTGATAACCTCTCAAGATGAGCTCTTATTGTATTGTTGTGGGGAAAAAAAGAAAAAAAAAAGGAAAATCTTCAGATCTGTTAAAAAGGTAGGTAGTGTCAATGGGCACTGGGAGACTACAGCATCGGTAGGGCTGCTGTGCTGAGTCCCAGCGCGTCAGAACACAAGCAGGATGAAGAGTTCAGAGGGATACCTAGAGCTTGACAACAGTATTTGGAAAACAGATAAATTCAACCTCAAAGGCAACTGCAGCTCCCTAGAGCTGGAGGTAATTGAACATTGGGCTGTCTGGAGAAAAGTGGTGGACTCTCGGGGGAGTGAGGTTAGCTTCAGAGCTTACATTTTAGTTCAGCTTTGAGGAGATCTTATTTATATCAGGTGGAGATGGAGGACCAGTGAGTGGCCTCTCAGATTAGTGAGGCTCTGCATGTGATCCACCTTTTTTCCCGCTTCTCCTCAGGGCTTATGGCCCATACCTAGTAAGATAAAACCAGTGAGCTTCAGGCCATCGTAAAGTGTGCCAGGAAGGACTCCTTTACATCTCTGTTATTTAATTGGCATCTAGGTCTATTTTTGGGTTATTTCATTTTGCTCTGAAGCCCTGGAGGTCGGCCTGGTAGCAGCTGGCCTGAGCTGGCACCCGAGGCGAAGCTCTGGGTGTCTGTCTTGCTTCTTGGTCTCACCCACAGGCTGTATGGGTCACAGGATCTGGGATCAGGGAGGCGTCTTCTCCCAGATCTGACTACGGGGTCCTTCAGGGTTTCAGCCATTTATGCCGTAACGCAAGATGTGTCACGGAGCTTGGGCATATCTATCCTAAGCCACCCTTGAGCCCAGCAGACATGGGAGCTACATGATGTTTCACATTCCACGTCTGCTGCATGCATGGATCTACTTCCACTCTCTGAGGGTTGAAATATCTGGCACAAAAAAAAGTCTTTGGGTTTCTTAAAGAGAAATCAGGCTGCTACGTGCTGGCCTGTGATACACAGGAGGCCGGCTAGAGGAACCAGCGCTCCTTTCCGCCAGCAATTCTTGCTGCCTACATCTATGTGCAGAGGTATGCATACTTTTTTCCCTGCTTATTTTCCCTTCAAATTCTTGGAAGCGCACAATTTATACAGGCAGAAGCTGGTTGCCTTTTACTTCTCCCACAAAACAAAAGGGGAAGAGAGAGACAGAGTTGCACATATAAAGAAAAAGCTCTAGAAGAACAACCTTACAGCTGACAGCTCAGACAGGGTCTCCCCCAGGGAAAGGAACACATTGTATTAACTGTGATACACTAAGGAGCCTTGCGCATACATCACTTTCCCAAATGTTTTTAAAAGTTCATTAACTTCCAGTGGAAAGTTGTGGCTGCATCAGTTGCCTTGGAGCCATTTTCGTCGACTCTTGGCCCTGGCTGGGGAATACTTTGTTGATTTAGACGGGTCTATTAGAAAGTGTAAGTCTGCTGGGATATATAAAAGGCAAAGCTTTACTCTCCTGAACATTTCCTTAGTGCAGCACTTTCAAAATGCACGGGAAGCAAGCTTTGAACGCCTTGCTGCTTTTTAACTGCTGGACTTCAGCTTGAATGTTTCAACTTGGTTAGTAACCTGTAAATGACACCAATAAAAAGGAATCTGAAAGAGGTGGGAGGAGAGCAAGAAACGGATGCGATACATCCAGCATTTCTACTGCTTAGAGCTTAGGGCTTTGGGCACGGGAACCGGAGGCTGAGACGTCGCACCTGGCCGCTTGCCTTGGTCCTCAGCAAAGTCATGGGGGTGACTGTTGTCTGCCTGCCTTTGGCTGGCTGGACCTGTTCTTGGAGGTGGCTCTCTCCGTATCACGATTTTAGGTGCCTTTTTAGGGAGATCTGGTTCATCAGTTAATTAGACACTTGGGTTAAGCAGACTAGTGCATCCTCTGACTCCCTGGTGCCTCATCTTTAAAATGGGCGCAGTAACTTTGCCCTTCGGCAAGTGGTGAGCTCAGGAGTAAATGAAGTGCAAGAGGGCCTGCCTGCCCCTGTGATAGGCAGGGCATGGCACATCCTTGCAGCTTTTGGGGAGACCAAAACCGACCCCTCTCCCATACCTCACCCACAAATAATTGTATTTTCTTTCCCCCCCCCCCCATTTTATTTTTCCTATTTTATTTTCATGGAACCTACCCAAAATTTTCTTCAGATGCTGTATTCTCCCTTCCTGTCTATTCTCTCTTCCTCCAATTTGGCAGTGGTAACATTAGGAAATGGAGCAGATATTAAAAAAAAAAGGAAGGAGATAGTCAAGCTGTCATCTTTATTTGAAACAAGAACAATACAAAATATTTGCTAAATGTATTTATCTCTTCTTCTTCTTCTTCTCAATCAGATCAAATATTGCTTGGAAGCCAAAGAGAAACTGCTGTATTTTTCTGGCTCTGACATATGTTGTATCCCGTTAAGCCTAATACATATTTATTTAAAATATTAATGCAGTTGACTGAGCGCTGCCTGCTGATAAGCATGTTCATTGGAGACTTTTGTGCACATTGTCTTCTGTTCCTCTCTGAGCCTTGCTCAGGGGCTTTGTTGGAAGGAGAAATATACTGGAGAGTAAAGGTTTGCTTCCTACCCTATAGGAATTTTTTAATTACCATTTTGACCGAGAACAAGTTTAACTGGCTCTTCAGCCACAGACTGTAAGGTCATTGCTATCACAAACCATAAAGAAGATACAAAAATGAGGTAATAAAGTATATGGGCTGTGTATGTCTGGCAATTTAACATTATTCTTGTAACCCTGTGAGTCACCTGTGACTAATTTAAAAATGCTGATGCACTTAGATGAAAGCCACAGTAAACCACCTAAATCAGAGTCTGAGAGCTGTAAACACTGGGGGTGGGGAGAAGGAAGGAGACGAGGAGCGGATCCAAGCTTTTATCTGAAAAGATGCAATCAAGATGTGCCTTCAGCCAGCGGTTCACGGATCCTGAGAAATTGCCTGCTTTGCACAAGCGTCCTAATGTGCTGTTTATCTGCCACATTCCTGTGTGGTGCCTGAGTGTTCTTCTGCCAGGGACAGGCGCTAAAGCAGGCTGACTTTGGAGGGGTTGTGGAGGAGAGCACCACCACCCCATTCTTGCTGGGTGGAAAAATCACTGCAGGACCCTTGTGGCCAGCTCCCATGCCGGGGACCATTGCTGGGCTGGTAATACCCAGTGCCGGAGCGTGGAGTGCTGAGCTGCGCATGGGTCAGCATCCGCCAGGAGGACAGCCACCGGCTGAAGCCGTTTGACCGTAAATGAAGGAATGGCCGGAGACGTGAGTAGCTAGCTCTGCGAAACTGCTTCCAGCCCCCTGTGCGGCTGAGGGGTGCTGCCTGCTTTGAAAGTGGAGTATCGCTCTTCTGCTTTTTCCCCCTGTCCTTCACTAGCAGCTGTTTATTTGTTTTTCAGCAGCCAGTACCAAGGGGCTGGAGGTGGAGGAGCCCTTTCCTGTGGGTAGGCAGTATCTTCAGGCTGGATCCCTGAAGGGGTGAATGTCATTTGGCACTGGCTGCACGGCATCCCTTGGGTCCTCCTTGCCCCTTCTGCCGCGGGGACCGAGCCCTCAGACAGCTCACGAAGTCATTCCTTCGTGATAAAGCTGGTGCAGATCAGTTCGGCCCTGACCCTGTTTGCCCAGTCCTCCCCCCGAGGTGTATGTCCGCGCTCCTTGCCTGGCAGAGCGTCAGACAAACAACTCACCCTGGGGTGGGCTGGTTCAGGGAACTAAACCAGCAGGAAACTATTTGCTTGTTTGGGAAGTTTCCTGCTGGCTTAGCTCTCTGAAGTAGCTCCCCATGGGGTGAGGGCACGTGTTTTGAGAGGGAAATGGGGATGTCCAGCCAGGCTCCGGGCATTGAGTGAGATCTGTGGTGGTGCCAGACATCTCCCTGACATCTGGGAGACACTATCCTCTCTTCTCCACGGGGGAAGCAACAAGACATTTTGCCAGACAGTGCTAAATATTTTGTTTCTGTGCTGAACGGGCCTCCTGAGGCATCAGAGGGGCATTTTTGGCTATAACACTTCAGTTATTTTCTACCCTGAAACTCAAGATTTCCAAGGATAGATGTCATTTTCAGCGTAGCTCTCATCTGAAGGCAGACATCTCCCATAATATCATAACTTTAGCTTTGTCATTTGGATCCAGCTGAGAGGAACCCCATTCTGGAGCTTTTCTTGGGGGAAAATGAGGTGAGTTTCTGCCAAAGAAAGAAGGCTAGGAAAGGAAAGCAGATATATAATCATGGGGGCTGGGGAAATGAAGGAAATAGTGATGGTCGATAGATATTGATCCTCCTCTTCTGTGCACTCAGTCGCTGCAGGATGGAGAAGAAAAGTCTATTGTTCATTCTAGGAAGGTGCAGAAGGCGGGTTGTGCTCAGCGGCCCGAGGAACAGACGGGCCAGAGGTGTCCTTTTCGTGCTGTGTCTGGCGCAGCAGAGGGCTGACCCACAGCTGGAGCGGGTGAGTGCTGAGGAAGGGACGTTCCCATGCTGCACAGCAAGAAAACCATGTTCTTGGTGCCCTGTAACACCCTTCCCCATAGCATGGGGCCCAAAGCATTGCTGATAACCAAGAGCCAAGAGGGGAGTCTCCGAAAGGTAACCTCAAGCAGCGTTACCCAGGCATTGTGTGACTGACAGGGTTGCCCAGCCCCCCAGGGCACGTGCCCTGTGATTTTGGAGGCCAGGCCGTGTTGGCTGGAGGTAATGGTGCAGGTTTTCCACGATCACCTTCACCCTGCAGATGCATCTGCCCCAGCTGTGCCCTGTGTAGAGCAGGATGCACAAGCCAGGGGGTTTCCGGCAGAAGGAAAGTGGGAGAAGCTTGCAGGACTGCCCCCAGGAGATGTGAAGGGCTGAAGGACAATACAGACGAGATGCTGGAGGATGAGCCATCAAGGTTTCTCCAGAAGACCTATCAGGACAAGTACGAGAACACTGGACCTCTGTTAGAGGTCCTCCTGGTCTCTGCGGACAGGGCTATCACCTGAATAAGACATCCTCTCTTATTCACTCCTTTGACACAGCCATGAGGCAGCCCAATCCATCATGCTGCCTCTGGACGGGGGATCTGGAAATGCCAGTTCCACTCCCGGCTCTGACACCGGCCTCTGGTATGACCTAGGGTGAGTCATTTCACCTCTCCATGCTTCTGTTTCTACTCAGTGCTTCTCCTCCTCTGCTGATCGTGCGTGCCCTTTGCTGGCAGTGCTGCCTCTTGCGTGCTTGTTCAACACGTAGCACAACGGGCCACTGCAACCCACTGTGACCTTCAGCCTCCACTGCAATGCAAGTAGTAAGGACTTGTCTCAGGCAGCCTTTACAGGAAAGGCCGTGGTATCAAACATGCAAGTTTATTATTTTAATACCGTCCCTGGAAATGGGATTTCTGTCAATGGAAGCAGTTGCAGCATCTCAGTTTCATTCTGATACAGTGTGAAAAAGGTGACTTGGGAGCAAGCATACTTGAATGTCTTCACAGAATAATAAAATCTGGCATAAGCTAGACAGGTCTGAGGGAAAGATTTCAACATTTTTGACATAAATGGTAACATTTTCAGCTAAAACATCAACAATTTACAAATGGTGGTTTGGAGAAAAAAAAGAACAAGATGTTTCCTTTGACTTTTCTTGGTGAAAAACAGGAGAATGTCATTGAAAGTCATGTTTCTGAGCCAAAAATTATATTCTGATAGAATCCCATATTTCAATAAGAAATATCTCTTGGTTGTAAGGCATTGACCTGTTCTGTTCCTCCCTGAACCCAATGAGAAGTTCTGTGCAAAAACAGAGGAAGAGACACTATGCCTATTCCAAGCAGCTTCCTACCATGCAGGCAAATTCTTATCTCTTGCTTTTGATTTCTTTGCTCTGCAACAGGCATTTTGAGAAATGGAAGCAAAGCCTAGGAGCAAAATTGCCCTGTATGTGCCTTTCTGACATGTAATCAATTGTCTGCTCCCTGACTATGGACAAGCTGCTTTAATATGTCCATGAAGTCCTTCACTTTATCGGGCAGGGCAGTAGCATCTCTGAAATTTAGAGCTGGCCAGCAATAATAGAGGGAAACAAAGCAAATGAATATAGCCACCCTTCCCCAAAGTAACTCATTGTTCAGTCTGTATTCATAGAAGAGCCTTGTGTTGTGTTTTTCAGTCTCTGGCTAGCTTGCAAACTGTTTCCTAGAGTTTACTCAAAATGTGTGAAGAGTGGAATTTGGTTAGGGAAAAGGTTAGGCAGTGCTTAGTAATGAGGTGCTACTGAATAGTATTTTTTGGCAGAAATTTTGGAAGAAAACCTAACAAAACGAGGGGCCGAGTCCTTTTCTTTTCATTAGATCAGTGACTGCCTGAATCATCCATAAGCATTTAACAGCCTGATTCTATGGGTAGCTGTGATACAGACACCACCTGGTTCAAAGGAAGAGCACTTGGGAGTCCTTGTTTATCTTATTAAAGCATGCCTGAGATGCTCTCATAGACCTGTCAGGAAAAACCTTCCTAGGGCACAAACACAGACCTGATCTAACCTTGGAGTTTTAAAACATTCATTCAAGTAGAATTAAATTGCAACAGCTCTAATGTGCTTTGTGAGCCTCTTGTTTGAAATCCAAGCTGGGGAGCACTTTGCACAGGTTTATATCCATGGCCAACATGCACAGACTGAGCTTGGCTGAAGCAAACCAGCAGGAGACCTGGAGAGGGTGGACATCAGGCAGCTTGGTAGGACCCCTTCAAATTCCTTCTAGCATGGCTTTGGGTGGAAAGGCCGTGGCGGGAGGACAGCAGTGTTTGAGGTGGCCTAAGACACAAGCTTATTCCGGTTTCTTCTCATCCTGTCTCCAAATCCGCAGTCTGCCATAGGAACGATCAGTTTCTCCTTTGAAAATGATGAGAAGCAGCCAAACTGTTTCCCTGTTCTTCCCTTTAACAATGGTAATTAGACAGCATTTCTCTGCTGTGCTTTTTATTCTTTGTTCCTTTGTTTCTTCCCCTGCTCCCCCTTCATTTGTGTGTTTCAAGGAGACTAGCTGGAGAGGCTATTTCACCAAAGGAGGTGAGCTGGAGACCTCACCCATGCAAACTTTCCTTTGCAAGAGACCCCAGTGCAGCTGGAGTTCTGACTAGATTAAAGAAATATATTATGGGGATTTTTTAATTTCCCTGTGTGGAGCCAGGAGATGAAGCGCCACCACAAGAGGAGTTTGCCAGGGGCAGTGAGTAGATGAGAATGTCAAGTCCAGTGAGAAACTACTCAGAAGTACTAGAGTAGCATTTTTATTCGAAAGGAGTTCTCATCTTCAGCATTCACGGCTCTAGGCTCTGAGCTGGAGTATAAAATGAGATCCCCAGGGTCCTACCAACAGGACAACATCTAAAGAGTCCCACTCAATTACCATCTTAAGGCTGTTGTCATTCCCAATCTTATTGCATTCTCTGGCGTGACAGGAATGAAACATTAGGATGTGAGTACCTCCCCATGCGGTGCATTAATTGAAGCTGTGCATTGGGCTCTGCTGCCAGGTGGTAGGCAGCTGCTGTAAGGGGCTGGTGAGGAGCAGCTTGAGCTGCCGGATGGCGGGATGCTGCATGACAGTCCCTGCCTTCATGCACACTTCTGTTACTGACTGGTCCCTGCAGACCTGTGTCATTTCCCATCACCTGTGCTGTGGGCCCCCCTCCAGGGCTGGAAAAAATAGCGTTGGCACATTTAGGACCAGATAGTGTAAAATGACGGGAAAACATGGAAGAGTAATCCTGCACTGGTGGGGAGATTGCATGTGTGAGCTAATCCTCTGGTTCCTCTGAGATTACTCTGCTGCTGGGTATTCAGCTTCTGGAAGCTGCTGCTATTGCAGTCCTCTTCCTGCTCAGCTCACTGTGTTATCCATCATCTTTGGGCAGCTACAGCAACATATGCAAAAGGTTTTTTCTCTTAGGCCCTGAGTTTGTAGCACTTTGCTTTTCACAACCATCACCTTCTTGATGGAAAATATTTTTCAGAAGCAGTGACATAACTCAGATCCTAAATGCCATTTCCCAGTGGAACTTGGGAGCCTACACATCACTTCAGGCAGAATTCAGAGGGAATTAGTTTTGTCTGGGCCCTCGTCAGAAGGGCTGGACATCACCACAGTCCTTGCACGCAAGGCTGCCATGGCCAGCTCTAGATCTGTGCAAGGGCACAGCCAACAGGATCCAGTGGTTGTGATTTAGATTGCATGAATCTGAGACAATCACTCACGAAAATAACATTTAAGAGCCAAAGTCATGAAGTGCGCATTTTACCCAGGTAGTTCCAGCATCAATGGCTTCAGATTTATGAGAAATAGAAAGTCAATGTCATTTCTTCCCATTCTCTTTGCTGCACTAAGAGCATCGCCATGTCGGATGTACTGAGATTAATATCCTAGCAGACATCCTAGAAGAATCCCCAGGTGAATAAGTCCAAAATAGAGCAAAGAACTATGCCAGAGGGTTTTCATATGTTTTCAACTCATGATATCTTCTAATTGTTCAGTGAAAAAATTTAGCTTTCAAAACATTAAGGGAGTTACATTTTTAGTATTCTCTATCACATATATAAATATAGATATAAATAAATAAATAAATAAATATAAATATAAATATAAATATAAATATAAATATAAATATATATATATATGCATGCATATGTCTCTAAATGTCTGTTTGTCCTGATGATTTTGACCAAATTTGGCAGAAGAGTTCCATAGTCTCCTCCTAAATGTTCTGAGAAGAAGAAAGCCTGAAATGTGCTTTCCCACCTTACTGTCGCTAGAGGATCCACATGGATGAGGCTCCTAATGCATGCCCCGAAGTGGGACCAACACTCACCTTTTCAAATATGCATCTTTCAAGCTTACCTCCTTCTGCACCAAAATCCTGGCACACAGATGCATAGGAAACCAGGATTCCTCAATTTCCACATCCTGCCAGACCTTCAGGGTGTGTCTAACAGTTGGGATATTTGAAACCCAAGATGACCTAACGGCTCAAACCTCTGTCACACGACAAAATGTCAGAGTGCTTTGATGTTGCTCCATCCTTCTCATTGCACTGGTTAACCTGAATTATCTTGTTTGAGAATGATGCCTTTTATCTGGTTGTCACACGCATGCTTACTGTGAAAAATAGCAAACCCTAAGACTCGCTAAGATTTCTCTAGTAAAAAAGTAAAGGCCTTTGATGAGAATTTAGGAAGGTCACTTATCTTAATTTTCCAGAGGTGACAGTGTGCATTCAGAGGGCCCACTGGAAAAATATGCTTGGCAGGCACCCATAAAGGCAGAGAACTAAGGGAAACAGAGCAGCTAAGGAGAGAAGAGAGAGTTTCTGGGGAAAGACAAGAAGGGGCCAGGTGCGTCTTCACTGCGCAGTCCCTCCCCTTCAGGACCGGCACTGCAGTTGAACCTAAGGGTCTCTCCTTAAAGCAGCAAACAGGCTGAGAACTGGAAGGGTATGAATGAGGCCGTGGTCGAATTGTCAGGCTACTTCCACAGCTTGGTGTCACAGGTACCTCACTGTTGATGAGCACTGTGAGCAGCCGTTCCTTCACCAGACCCTTCTTGACGTGGCTCCTGTGCCCTTACTATCGTCTTATGGCTCCATCACTGGTTGGTTCCTGAGTGTTGGGCTAGTACAAAGCTTTTGGATGGTTAAGCGCTTCAGGAAGGAGTGAGACCAGCTCCAGCAGCACTGTGCAATTCCCAGCCGGCAGAGTGACCCCAGCGCTAACCAGCACAGACATCTTGCATCCGTTACACCCACCATGAGAGACTTCAAACACAACCAGAACAAGTCTTTCCTCACATAAAACCTACTCTGGTGGGCTCTGTTTGGTAGAGATGGTGCAATTGTAAGAATCACAGCAGAAGACCCCAGGCAGAAGTAACCCTCAGTTCTAAACCCCCACTTCTAAATAAATCCACTATCTCTTCCTACAGCTGGTGGGACCTGACATGGGACCTGCCAGCATTTATGCAAGGGCTGCAGATAGCATGGCATGACATGCACCTCTAGACAGTACACAGACAGTGAGTGGGTGCGGTGGATGGAAGGAGGAGTCATGCAATGAAGAATATTTCCAGGTTGTCTGTTCCTGCAGGTGGGGAAGAGGGTGCTGCTGAAGGCAGGATGGGTATCCTTTGCTTGCCATCCTTGTTGGCATATTGTGGATGTGTTCACAGCTGTTTTCCCTTTTCCCTTGCGAAAGCTCCAGCTCCAGCACTCAGGAGAAGTGCACTCTCCTAGGGAGGTTATTGGAAATCTTAGGGAAGGGACTGGACATGGCCATGCCTGCTGCTCTAAGAAGAGGCACACAGCAATGTGATCCCAGCCTGTGTCACTACCAGTAACATGTGGTCACATAAGCCAAACTGCTTTTGTTCATAACAGGCCTCTACTTGCTGGCTCCAGAAGCTCCCTTGCACTGACTGGTGTGTAAGGAGGCCCCCTTCACCTCTCCCTCCACCCCCCCCCCCGCCCCAGCCCTCCCCTCGCTTCCCCCCTTCGAGACGTCACAGACAAAGAGACGTTTCCACCAGAACAGTCTCTTGTCTGCTCTCTCATGGTCTCTGTAGGACCCTAATAGATACCAGCTCCTTCGGTCCCAGGAGAAAAATGCCAGCCCCGTGGGGATAATGCAAAGACCGTGGGGTTGACCCCAGGTGGCAAAAGGATCTGGGGACTCTTTGCTCCAGGATGCTGTCTTTCCCATCCCTGCATCTCTTCTCCCTCATCCCCACGGCAAGCTGTGGTCCTTCCCAGCAGTGCAGGATTCTCAAAGCAAAACAATTTGAGTTTCTTTTTCTCTCCCAATCAAAGGACTGCCGTGCACACGTACTCTCACAGCAGAGTGCCCTGTCGAAGGCTGCTTGGCTCTAGCCGTAAAGCAATTTAGCAGTCTGCCATCTTAAACCATCTAATGACAACTCTTCAAGCAATTGGAAAATTGCTGCCTTCAGTAAACTCTCCAGCTGAATGAGAGCCGCCGTGTGGCTCCTTCAACCTCTTGGCAGGGCTTGGTGCTCACAAGAAAAGTCAGGCTGCTCTCCCTGTGCCTGGCATGGCATTAACTCAAAGGCAGGATGCAAAGAGTGGATTGAAGAACGTCCGAGGTTACATCTGTGCTCTTAAATAAAACAGGCTGGGGCTCGCTCCCTGGCATGGGCACTAACCGGCACAGTTTGCATGTCCAGCATGACTCTTCCTCCTCAGAACAGGGTGGCTGCATTCAAACTGCCCATCAGGGAGGTGTCCTTGGCCCACACGTTGGACTGCGCTTGGGCTCTGAGTGAGTGCTTGGTGGCCAGGGACTGTGCCTGGTTTGGCGGTTTGCAAGGCATGTCAGTCCTATGTCCTGGTTTACCAAAGCAGGTGACGTCTGGGTGTCTACACGCTGGCTCTCATGGTCTACCATGTTTGGTGTGTGCAGATGTGGCTCCCTGCTGCTCTGCCGGAGGAGGGGGCCAAGCAGTACATGTGGGTTACCTAACGTTTGCCTTGTGTGGAGGTCCCAGTTGAGGTGATAGGGCTATGCGAATGCATGGGAAGGATGTATCCTGCCCTTGCCATCGAAGCGGTAGGAAGGAGTAAAAGGGTATGAGAGAGGCCACGACACAAGTGGGGAAATGAGAACTGGGGGATCCAGCAGCTCCTCAGATCTGAGTAACTGCATCTGACCACATAGCTGACCCGCTTCGAGCAGGACACTGAACAGCCACTTCTAGCCTGAACAATCCTGTGATCCTATAGACCGGAATAGGAGGGGGGTCCCATGCCTGGACCCACCCAGCAGTGAGGTCATGGCACTCTCAGCTCAGAGAATAGGTTGTCTGTGGGATCAGATCTTTGTCTGACAAGGCCACCTGAATGGCCACAGACTTGTTTCTCCACACCCTCCATGACAGCATTGCTGAATGTTGTCATTTTGATATGGAAACACAGCACCTTGTAAATTAGCCAGAAATTTCTCACTCCCCTACAGTCAACTATATGTCAGCTAACATATATACATATATGTATACATATATGTATACATATATACATATATACAGCTAACTATATGTCTTTCAAAAAAACCTTTTCTTATGTCTGAGGTGCTGGTTTATGTCTTTTCCTCTGTCATCAATGACGAGAAATCAGTTTCTGATTTTGAAACCAATTTTTTCTCCTAAACTGCTTAAGAGCAAATGCGCAGCATAAAAAATAACATGGAATCTGAACGATAAAATCAGTATGACTGATATCTCACAGAAAAAAAGAGCCTTTTTGTGTAAATATTGTTGGATTGTTATGGATCAGAAAGCATCCGTGGATTCTTTATCCTGTATGGACAGTCCGTAGAAATACACATACACACAGTGGGCTACAAACTCACTGTACGTGGTTATGAAAGCTAGGATTTGGGTCTCAACCCACCTCTTGTTGAAGCTGTTAAAAACTCTCACCTGACAGGATTGTGATCCTCTGTCACTATCAAGATGGACCAAAGTCAGAGAAAGGCTTTGCAGTCATCGGCTGCCTGTTAAGACAGAGAAAGAAGAGCAGAGCTGGAGATCCTGGATACCTGACCGGGTAGACCCGTGGCCAACGTTTGGAGTGAGCTGGAAGAGTACGTTACGTGGCCATAAGGGGCTGAGTTATGCTTTGCTAAGAGCTGGAGGCTGGCTGAGGAGAGATGGGGCAGGCAAGGCCAGGGTTATCTCATCTCAAAGGAAGCTGTCAGTGAAGCTGTCAGAGTACACACACTTCCCAAAAGTAGGCTAAATCTGGCCAAAGAGATTATGTTTTTTGACACATCCAAACCTGTCTAGGAAGCTGACAGCATTCTTGCCTGAGGAAAGAAAAAACGGATAAAAGACACAGTACATTATGAAGGCGTCCAGGGGTTCTTGGGAAGACAGGAGCGATGTGAGGGTGAGGTTTCAGCACTTGGCTGAGATGAAGGTGGCTGCTCTGCTGCACCACTTGCCATGCTTTTGGGCCGATCCCAGCATGGCCTGGCAGTCCCTTGCTGCATCACCCCAGCCACGCAGAAAATCATCCTCATTGTTGGGACTGGAAGCATATTTCCAGGGCTCAGAGTGGTCACATCCTTCCCCCAAACAGCCAGGGCTAGCCCTGGAAAAAGGGAGCTGGAAGAGTGGGACATCTCCTACCTTGAGCTGGGGAAGCTGGACGCAGAGCTAAAACCAGAGCAGAGATCACACCTGGGTGGCACAAGTGGTGTGTGGAGAATCTGTTCTGGCAGGTTGGTTTAGCTGAAGATAATGAGGATAAACTCAGCAGAGCTCCACACAAGAAGAGAGGAGAGGACAGAGCAGAAATGATGTTGATTGCCGATGGCTTGGTGCACTCACAAATCCACCCAAAGTACCTCGACCAAAGCACCTCACCTCCACCGGTGTATGTCAGGATTGACTTCTTGTATACAGGCCCCCGGTCTGCCAGGGGTGCAAACCCATTGGGTAGCACCCCTCCCGCCACGGCAGCCCTCTTCACGCTGGGTGGAGGGTTCCTGCAGGCCACCGCAGCCAGAGCCCGAGGCCTGAGCCCAAGGGTGGTTTTGGCTCCAGCTCGGCCTGCTCTGGCTTGGACTCCACCAGGCGAATTCCTGGCCTGATACTGTAGCCAGATGATCTTGCAATTTGGGAAGCCAGTTGATTGCACAGCCCCACTCGAGTGTTATCTCCCGAGCCAGCTCTAGGGACGAGCAGAAACTGAAGCTGGGCCAAGGCCAGCGAGACCAGCATTGGGCTGAGTGTGCATCTCTGCAACACTTGGAGCTTTGGCTTTTATCTGTATTTCTTTATAGCTTATCATGTTTGCACTAGGGTTCCACAGATAACAATCTATTAACAGTAAAGTGAATTAGATCACTGCCTGGTTATTTCACTCAGCTGAGGCCAAGCTGCTCTTGTCCATTCAGGAAATTTGTGTTCCTTTATTCTCTCTGTGCATGAAAGCATGTCACTCTAATTACCTCCCGTCTAATTCAGCCTGAGCAACTCCGAAATGTTTGCAAGGCAGGAGGGGAGCTATAACCTCATTAGAGCACGTTATCGTATGAGATCAGACACTGGCTGGGGCTTATTGTGATGAGCCGTTCACAGATGTTTTCTGTTGAAACTACAAAAGGGGAAGAGGACGCTGAAGGCAGAGTTGCGGGGACTTAAAATAACCCACTCCAGCAGCAAGTATCGCAGGCAGGTGCACAACATCGCTGGCTGCTCTTCGCTCAGTCTGCGAGGAAAGCCGGGGAGAGCTGGCCTGATGCGTGCCGGGACACAACACCCTTGTCGCCAGTCAATAACAGATAACAACTTTGAGACGCTGTGGTTTAATACTCTTGAAATGGCCCGTTCCTCCTCAAACCTCTGCAACGAGGCAACATTTTTCAAATGCTTAAGTGGATGCGTGCCAAAGCAAACAGACCCTTTCTGGAGGCAGGTAAACTCCTGGCCCAGCAGTGAGTGGAACGGGCCGATGGAGAGCAGCAGGATGGGTTTGGGGTGTGAAGGAGCCTCGCTCTTATGTGCTGATCCCTTTCCTGACATGTCTGGGGTATCCCATCAGGAACTGCCTAGCAAGTTATTTTATTTTTTTTCCCCCTATTTCATGGGGGAAAATGAGTGCAGCTCACCCGCTGTATGGGTGCTTTCAACTTATAAGCAGTGCATTTTCTTGTGTGTAGACAGCCATGAGCATTTAAGAAACTCCACTGAGCAGCTTCCAGATGAACCTAAATCTCTTTATCTGTGTCAGAATAAACCTAAATGATCCCTTTTATTATTAGCTGCTGGAGAAGAACTGAAGCCATTAATGTTTAATAAAGCCTGTGCCCATAAGCAGCTAACGGCTGCTGTGCGTGCCAGGCCCATCTGGCAAAGGCCCATATCCTACCCTGCCATGAGTACCTAGGCAGATTCTGGCAATTCGTTGATGAAAGTAATTTAATGGAAGCTTAACCTAAGTCACCAGCACAGAAATGTGCCCAGGGAAGAAGGTTGCTAGGAGCAAAGGTGTTAACATAGAGCCCTTCCAGCCGTGGTCTCCCTCTCCTTCCCAGCCCAGCAGCATTGTCTCCCCTAATTGGTGAAACTGAAGACCTACTGGTCTTGGTCTTGGTGGCTGTGTAGTTCCTAGGACCTCCTCCTCCATGCAGGCTCAGTCTACAGGCAACAGCAGTGAGATCATTTTCAAAGAGCCCGTGCAGATCTCTTGAGCCTGAGGAAGTCTCCATGCGGTTCAGCCTCATCCTCTGCTCCTAAGCTGTGGTAACAGTTTTTCGTGGTTTCTGTCCTGTCTGGTCTTGATGTTACGGTCCTGAACCCAGAGGAAAGTCACAGCCTTGGACCTCCAAGAGTAGGTAGATGTCTCATCGCTGGGGGAACAGACAAGCGTGGACTCCCCTTGATCGTCACCATCAGACCTAGTGTGACCTGGTATGGTCCCAACATTTCATACAGCCAGCCCACACCCTACGGCACTAGCGCGTGGGTCTTCCCATACTGGCCATTCAAGGAAAGTCATGAGGTCATGAGAAGTCATGACGAAAGTCATGAGGCTTGGCTACAATATTTAACATTGGCACTCCTAACCCTGTCCTGTAAGAGGTGCTATTACACTCGCACCATACCTCATACCTGCCTCAGACCTGTGGTGGGGCTGCCCCACACAGAGCTGCTACAAATCAAAACGTCACCTGCTCACCAATTCAGCAGCTTTTTAACTTAATACCCATTTTGACCCCTGATCTTTGTGAAGGTGGCTGAACCTAAGGCAAACAAAGCCAGCATACGCTGACACAAACACCAAGTCTCTTCCTCATCCCCATTCAGGTGTACCGTGACGTGGTTTCACTCTCAGTGAATGCTGAAGTGAAATGCTGAAGGTCCTGATCCAAAGCCCTCTGAAATCAAAGGAAGGTTTGGCATTTTTTCCACCCCCCCTTGACTTCTATTGCTTTTGATGACACTGATATACAGCAATTGCTAGCGAGTGAGAGCTGATCAGAATTGGGTGGCAGCCAGACAGTCTAGCCGAGCATCCACACACAGAGACATGCTTTAGCAACGCTTTCAGACAGATTTGGCTTCAAACCAGAGGTCTCATTCATCTCTTGACCATAGTCCAAGCTGAAGTCCTGGCTCTAAACACACCTAAAAATTGAGGAACAAAGCACAGAGCATGATAAACCAACCTACCAGCTGCTGTGCCTTTGTGTACACCCATTCCCCTCTGACAGAGGTATGCAGGGGACACCAATGATAAAGTCACAGGCAACTTTCTGCCTGAGCTGTGGTACATATTGGCGAAGACACCATCTTCTACCAGCAGTTTTCTCCCTTAGAAACCTCTGGGCCAGTTGCCACAGTTTCAAATTTGGAGCCAGTCACAAGATTGGTTTAATATTCAGGTAATGATCTTCTCTACCAGTATGGCTCAAGGGTTTTTCTAGCATTCTGGGTGCGGGGGGCTACAGTTTTCATCTTTCTCTTGAGGCCAGGAAAGCCAGTATAGGTTTGGATTTTTTTTTTTTTTTGTTTCCTTTCTTTTTTAACGAAAGCTGAATTTTCCACTGGATACTTTGCCTTTAGGCCTAAGTAAACCCCCAGATGCTGGGAAAGCTGGCAACACAGCTTCTGGCACCATAGGCCCAAGTGCCTCAGAGATGGCGAAGCTAATGAGGCCTTGGGATAGAGGATGGTCAGACTTGAGCTGGAGCAGGCACGTAGGTCTTAACCCCGAGAACCGAGTAGAAATCATCCAACTGCTTCCTGCTGTGGTGTGTGGAAAGCTGAGGGGTCCACTATCTTCCAGGACAGCTGCTGTGCCTGCTCACACATCAATATATACGATAAATACAAGCGTTAGAGGAGCATGGGCCCAGGGGAGTGTCATGCACCCGTGACCTCTGCAGGAGGATGGTATTTGGAGCAGAACAGGAAAGGCTGTGCACGTGTGCGCAAGCACCCACACCCCCACACACTGGCAGTGAGCAGAGAGCTGCTTCAACACAGGAAAAGAGAGAAGTCTGCTCTGATGGACATATCAAAGCCCAGAAATGGGTGAGGGAGAATTCCCAGAGGCAGGACAAAAGGTGACTTTTGCAGCAGCAGAGTCACTGGGTCTGTCCCATTCCCTCAGTCTCTGTGCTGGCTGGCTAAGATGTTGCAAAGCTGTCTTCCCATCTAGCGCTCTTGCACTGCTTCAGCCCAGCACGTGTACAGGACGGGTTCCAGCAACAGAGAGCCAAGAGACGTTTGCAAATACGAGGCTTAAAAAAAAGCTAACCCTCTCCCAAACTCCTCTGGCCACTCCGGGAGCAGAGGCCACAAGGTGATGGAGGACAGATGGCAAGGAGGGCAAAAGCCTGTTTAACCCAGGGGAGCCAAGTGAAACGCAAGGGTGCTGAAGGCATGTCCCTCTTACAGTTGTGGAGTGATTTATTGAAAGCTTAAACAAGGAATTGCCTGGCACTTTTTGTTTCCGTGGTACCATAAAAAATGGATGGGAAGTGACTGGGCTGTCTTGTAGTTTGAATGTTTCATTGGCATGTCATGGAAATCTCCAGAGGATGCCTTGAGGGCATGAGAACTGGCTGATGGAATGTGCTAGTTTGTTAATTTAATAGGGTACAGCGTTTTCCCTTAACACCGCACATGCAAATCAGGGTGGTGAATCAGGTCAGCGCCTCTCCCCCATGCTGGGAGTGCTGGGACCCTGATCTCAGGAGGCATCTCCTATGGGATGCTGAGATCCCCCAGCCCTGCTTGCAGCACCCAGCCGGATCAGCCTGTGAGAGAGGTTTTCAACTCCAAAGTACGTAGAGGGAAATGAGAAGCAGTATTTCTGTGGTGTAAAAGCCAGTCTGAATAATGCGATAGTATGCAAGGCAATACCAGCTCAGCTGTCTGTGAGGGAACAGATCAATGTATATATTGATAGGAGTATAAAAAAGTGCAAGAGGTATGTGGTTCATTGGGGACTTTATCAATGAATCCTTCCAGACTATTAAGGAAAAGTTCTAAAAGATTTATGTTGGATTAGTAAAATTACTGTAGTATTTTTAAACCAAGCTACAGAATTCTATGGTCAGGGCATGATTTTCTCTTGAAGGGCAAAAGATGGACTTACAAATTCCACAGAAACAATCTTATTCTCTAGTAAATTCTATTTACAATTTTAGAGTCCTTTCTATAAATCTTTATTATTTTGATCTCCATCAAATTCCCTCAATGTTCCCAAATGGAAACTGACAAAACTTACATAAATATTATGTGTGAATGCATGCACGTGTGTGTGAATGCATCCTAAAATTCAATGAACAGATCTTTGCCTCGCTTGTTACTAGAGGTGAGTCCAGTTCTTCCACAGAGCTGAATGACTTAAGTCCCATTCTGGGAAGGGTTCAGTCCTGTCACAGATACTGCTTCTTCAGGGGACAGACATAATCCGAAACTAATTGAACTCAGTGGAGCTCTGCTCATTTAGACCAGCCAAATACATTTGAGCTAGCTGAGTTACCCCGTCCTGTTTCCCTGATGCTGCCAGGACAGTATCCCAGCTGTAGCTTTGCTCTGAAATACCAGGGACATCTGGAATCTGTGTCCCTGAGCGAGTATCATCGCGCACTTCCTGAGGCTTAAGCGGCCATCCTGCAAGGTTGTAGGGTGCCACCGAGCATGGGCTTCATGTCAGCAGCTTCCTTGTGTGGTGGTGGTGGGGACCCCCAATGCTGGCAGTGACGTGCTTTGACTGTTCATCTGATGGCTTTCCACTAGTGTTCATTTCCCAGAGTGCATGGTTTGGTTTCAGGTTCTTTGCCCTACGCCGGATCCCAACTGCTCCACCAGATAGGGAAGAAATTGCCATTAAGCTGCAGAGGTAACCTCTCATGGTACTTTTGTTTTGTGGCGAGGAGGACATAGTGAGGGAAATTACTAGCTTCTATTGAAATCTCAGTGCCTGATCCTGTAATTGATATGTGGGCAAAGCTCCCTTTGAAATCAGGTGGGCTTTTGTTTCCAGCTGTACAAAAGCATACGCCTTGTGGATCCATAAACAGATTTTTTTTTTTTTTGAACTCCATCAACCTTCTCTCTGTCACTCCATCTGTTCCCAAAAGAAGTCGGGGGGGATAAACATGAAGTGAAAATGTTTTCTGGAAAAAAAAGGGAAGTATGGTCATGAAAATCTGACTGAAGTTCATTCCCAAACTATTCAGTACCAGCTGCACAGCAGGAGAGTGGATCCAAGTGGACAGTTGCAGCAGTCGTGTTTGATCTCCCAGGGAACTGCACCAGTGCCAATTCCTGCAGCAGTACCAGTAGCTTGCAGCTAAACAAGACTGCTCCTCAGAGGTGGACTGGTCTTAATATAATGACTAGATGATGAAGAACCTACCACACCCCTTTCTAACCAGTGATTAAGTAAGTCCCTTTGGTGCAGCATTTACCTCATCTGACCTCCAGCCTGTGCTTCCCTACGGCTACATCTATATTGCAGTGGGTAACTGTGGGCTTGACTTTGCAGAGCTGAGTATCTCTGTTCCTCCTGGCTGCTGAGGGAGATGTCTCCATCCTGTGCCCAAGTTTTCCAGCCTAAGCAGCCATGTGCCTGCTCCATAATTTTTGTCTAAGCCTAGAAGGAAGGTCAGGCTTCACCTACAGCAAGAACTACCTGATGCTTCTGCTCAGAGCACAGGGATCTGGGTTCCTCTCACTACGCAGTCCATCTGTCTGGAAATTAGCTCCATTCCTGTTTCAGAAGACTAATCCCTTAACAAAGCCCTCCTTCATGTGAGGAAGACCAGTGGGATGAGGACTCCATCTGAACATTTTACCTGACACTTCTGTGGGGCTTGAAAATTAAGTTCTGGTAGTACTTCAAAACATCTGCATTTCTCCTCACTTCCTTCTTTCAGCCCTAAGCAGGAGTACCAAGGTGAAGAAACAGGTCATTTCTGGGGTATTTCCAACCCCAGCTAAAACCAGGACACGCGAAAGCCCAGGCTGAACTGCAAATGGACATCCAGACCGTGCAAAGCCTATTCAGACCTGAACCAACTGCCTGATACTTTTGGAGTTCCTCTGACATTCTTCCTACTCAAGGATGACAATCTGCTTAGGGACAGGGACCATCTATCTGGAATGGAGTATGGATATAAGCAAATAGATTTCAAATCATCCTGCCAGCCACCTTTCAGTGACCCCAGGATGTTTCATACAGGCTGTAAAATAAGAGCAGTTAGCCTGACATGTTGTTCCAGCTACTGCTCCCTCAGATACCTGTGTAAAGCTTTTTCTGGCCTGTTTGCGCTATGTTCTTGTGCATTAAGTGGAGATGGAAGCACAAATCTATAAAGGTGTTGTTATGGCAGCTCTTTCAGCAGCATCACTGCAGCATGATTGTATTACAGCCCTTAGCATACTATGAGCAAGAAGCTTCAGTACAGCCATGGAGACAGATGGCTAAAGTAACTGAAAAACCTAGCTGCATCAAACATGCTATCCAGCAAGTACTCATCAGGATCCTACGGAAAGTGCAGCCAATCTGCACCTGCAAGTCCATACATATGTCCCATCAAGCATTCTCATCCATTTCCTTAGAGTGACAGCAAATCCACAGCCATCTTTTCTCCCGTGTTCACGTCTCTTCCAGAGTGTTTAAGAAGGATGTATGGCATCCTGCTGCTAACCATTCCCATAATGTGTCCTGCTCAGCATCCTCCCCAATATACATCACTGACCTCTGCTGTATGATGGATACCAGACCAAAGGAATTAACCATTCTTCTGTTCTTACTTAGTTAGGAAGCAATAACCTTTCAGTGCTCCCTAATGTACCAGATATGTCAGAGCATCCCACTGTGACTTCAAAGGAATGTCATAGGAATAGGAAGCACAGAAGCAGCAGCGAGGCAATTAATGATACGATCTTGTAGAGCAGTTCCCCTCTTCCACTTCCTAATGCCACTTAGTGTGTTTCCATTAATGTTAAACCATGTGTTAAAAGTGATTGGACATTGAGAAATGAAGTCTCTCCTAGAAAGAACTGGATACCGCTGTACTGTGAATTTACAGCAAAGTCAGGCAGAAGAGCAGAAACCAGCACTAGGACAGGATCTGAAACCTGCAGAGGGTTCCCTTTGGGGAACGAGCAGCAGTATAACCAACTTTCCTCTTGCATGAATATCTCCCACCCAACTCAGTTTACCTGATCTTAATTACAAGAGGAGCAAACGCTCTGCCTGGGATCCTGCTCTTGCTATGCAGTCAAGGCCATTGGCAAGACAAACGTGCACAGTTCCATGAGCAATGGAAAAAAAATAAAGTCTGATTTGCCTTAAATATTACCCATAACAAAAAACACAGTTTCTCTCTGGCAAGAGAGAGTCTACTAGTTCAGGGTCTGTGTGGCCATCACCTGAACAAATACTGTGTGCTCTGCTGACAGGGGAAATACAGGGATGATTTATGCTGCAAGGGACCTATTTGCAGGCCCTTCTAAGCCCTTCCAAGCTCCTGCCCTGCCACGCTGCACTGCTGCTTTATGCCTAGTGCGTGTTCCCCTTTCATCATGTCTAGGAGCATTTCAGTGCGTCTTTCTCTAGGAGGAGATTTCACCTGACACCTCAACAAGCTAAAGTGGGGCAGGGAAGAGGACAGGACCCACCTCAGCTGTCTCGCTGTCATGCCCTGGGTTTGGCCTAACAGCCAAGCAGTGACCGATAGGAACGTCACAGCGCAGGAATGCCCAGGCAGCGGTGGCGATGGCCTTGCCTGGGGTGAAGTCTGGGCCTCACGCTCACTTTTGTGAATCACTTTGATATTGGCTTAAATATCTCTGGGGACACATTGCTCCCCGTATGACGTGAAAAGGTGGAATGATCAGTGCCTGGTTGGTTATGGGCAGCCGGTTCCTCCTTGTGCGGCTGCACTTGCCTGGATGGAGGATGTTCTCCTACTGTCTGTGGGAAGGGAGTGAGGAGTGAGACCTAATTACAACAGTCACATCCAGACTGTGTTAGTCCATTTAGACCGAGGATCTGAACTCATGCCGGCATTAGCAGTACGCAAAACCTAGAAGCCTGCTTCCACTGCCTGCCTTTCTCTGTTATTTATTGCTCTGATGTATAAAGGCTCTACAGGCTTTAAGCAGACAAGGAAAAATCTGGCCAGCAAGCCACTGCACAGGGTGAATGTAACTGGGGCAGTAAAGCACCTTCGCGCTTCCCCTGGGGCAGAGGGTTGGCGACGGTGGGAACAGGTCCCTGCGTCGCATGTTGGGGCAGAGAACGCCGATTCCTTCTGTGGGAGCCCTTGTATTTCTGTGCAAAAAACAACCCGAAGGGTTTGTTTGCAGAAAAAAGGAGAAAAGGATTATCTTCCTCCCTCCTCGTGGCTTTTTTTCCGAAAGTGCTTCAGGGCAGGAGCTGCCTGGTTGTTTGTACTCCAGCTCAAAGGGTGCCGGAGGTCTGCTGCTCCTCGCCGGGGCAGCACAGCAGCTGCTACGTTAGCAGGGCCTGTTTGACCGTTTTCTCCGTCTGTTCCATGCAGGCAGCCCTGAATCCAACATCGAGCCAGCAACAGTGCCTGCTTGCAAGTGGGAAGGAAGAGAAGATGGAGTGGGGGAAGAAATGGAGGAAGATTTCTCTCTGGAAGAGAAACTGTAAACAAGAAAGGTGCATTTCCCCCGAAGCCTTTTTTGCCAGCATGCAGGAGGCAAAGCTCTTTCTCCTCCTTGTGCAGGTGTTCAGTGAGTCTCACGGCTCACACAACAGATTTCGGCTTGTGGCTCCTTCTGCTCATCTCCTTTTTCTCCCTAATGTGCCCTCCATACTCAGCTTTTCATTTTTTGCGTCTCCGTCTCTAATTATCTTTTCTCTCCTGCTGCTTCTGATGAATTGCTCCAGTTTTTCATATCTTTGGGGCTCTGCAGCTTCTTGGGGAGCTAGGCTAGAGAGTTATATTTTTCATCCCTCTCAGTCATTACAAAAGACAGTCCTCTCAGATGAGGACGTTCATTAAACTGATTTGGGAAGCTTGGTCTGTCTTCACTGTGTGTGTTTGCGTAAGCATGGAGAAAGTAATTAAAATGCACAGGAAATGGAGACCGGAATTACAAGAAAGGCTGGCCCTAACCTTAGGGATATGGGGGTAAGGTACTCATTTTGTTTTTAATGGGCATCTCCATCACTGGAATCATAAGACACGGATGTGAGTTTCCTTTCCTCCTTCACTCCAGTGTCTTTGCACATGTGAAAAGGGTGTGTGAAAGACACAGGTGATGATTACCTGCATGCAGAACTGTGTCCCCTAAACTCCTCAGTTTACTGGAAGATCCTGACCTGTAACAAATCATTAATGCAGATACGGTGGGGGAAGTAAGGGTACTTATTTGCCCTCTGTATTTGGAAGTCTTTACGATTCCCAGGTCCCAACTTCTCTCTGCAGCCAGGCAAGCTTGAAAAATATTTTTTAACACAAAAGCTGAGATTAATCTGACTCCAGAAGATGATGGTTTAAGGGAGAGAAGTATGTAGAATATGAAAAACACAGAGATAACAGTGCCAGGATTGGCTTTTTATGCTGCTAATGGGGCAAGCAAACAATCTAGGAGATATATATTGCAAGGAGAGGGCAAGGAGTGGGGTGGTTTCAGTGGGGAGGTCAGCTCACAATGAAAGCATAGCTCTGGGGGCCGTGAAATCTCAGTCCTTTTTTTCACCTCTTCCACAGCCCCTCTAAGTCAGGAGTAAGTTACCTCCTCCTTATGCTTGTCCTCAGTAAAAGTCTGTTATCACTTTTACTCATTGTCTTCTTCATTTATTGACCTTGAAATGCCTCAAGGCAGGGCCTGCTTTTGCTGTGTGCGGTTCCTGATACCCAGCAGGCCCAAATGAGCCTTTGAGCGGCGCTGCGACTGCTTCGAAGCTATGCAGTAGCTAGTAGCAGAAAATTTGGTTTGTTCAGATGCCTCTGAGGTCTCTGCTTGCTCTCCGAGTGGAAATGGCCATTGTTTAAACAAGGCTGTGGTAGGCAAGCAAGGCCCAGGAGGCAGGACACATTCAGTCCGGCCTGATGCCACTCTAATGTGCCTAATTGGCTTGGAGCTTGTGTCTGCAGGTGAGCAGCTCTGCAGACATGTGCCTAGCAGAAGAAGCACGTTCGCTTCAAGGCTCTGCAAATAAATTGGCTGCCTTGGGCAGAGTTTCAGGCTGACGCTGAGATATGAAGCCAGAGCAACCTGAGGTATGCTTTGGAGATTCATGGCCTGCTGAAGACCATGAAAAGGATTCTACTGGCTAGAATCTCATGGTTCCTGCTCTGTAATGCAGCTGCCCTTCACCGTTTCTGACTGTGAAGGTTTTCCATTAGACCAGCATTGCTGCCTCTCCCCTTTGCCAGACCCTTGCAGCAGCCATAGATACTACTAGACCTGGCTGTGGCCAGCAGGTAGGATCCCAGAGCAGAGGAGAGGCATTGGTGGGGCACTGCGAAGAGTCAAAAAGATCAAGTTTCTTTCTCAGTGTGACTTCGTGTGTTTTGCATCAGCCCTTTTGGCTGGGACCCCCTTGCTGATGAAGTCACAGCAGTGCACTATCACTATCCCTGCATGCTCTGCATGTGCCTCCCTCAAATATCAGAGGTAGACTTTGAGAGCGGGATTCAGCTGACTGTATATAGACAGCTACACATCAGGCTAATCAGTGGAAACACAGTAAGCAGTGTCCAGGGTTCATCTCTTCCTAAAAGAGACATCTCCTTGGGGTTGGAGATCTTCTCCATCCATATAGGGTGTATAGATCATGCCCGCTAAATGCCTCACACTCTGTGTTGCCTATTAAGGCAGCTGGGATGACTGGCTCATATGGAGACATCGAAGCTGAAGGTGTCTAAAGTTAGGCTGCCTTACAGGGTAGGCAAGATATTGGGGTCTGAAATGGCAAGGCTGGGCTTGTAGAGCAGCTGTTTTGAGACCCTGCAGCAACGGGAACCCCTAAGCAGGCAAGTACAGTGCAACATGCACAAATGCTCCTTTTCCAGCTCCTTTCTCTCTCCTTGAGAGAGAAAACGTGTGTGTGCGTATGAGAAAGAGAGAGCAAGAGCCAGAAAGAGATACATGGCAAGAGGGAGGGTGGGAAGCAGGAAGGGATGATTTAGTACTGTTCACAAGGTATGTCCTGTACTTGCCTCTTCTCCAAGGTCTTGGCACCAGCACATTTCTCTGCAGAGGAGCCAGAGGTGCGTTCCTCCAAAGTGATACTCTATCAAACAGGAAAGCCATTTACTTTCTGCTGGCTCTGCAGATTTTCAGTGCCTGCAACTGCAGACCTAAAAGTTTATCTTAGCAGAGGAATTTATATGGGGCTGTGAGATGGGCTCGTGTTATATGGCTCTAAGTAGTTACACGAAGCCTCTGTGGGCTAATAAAACGGTATTAATTGTATTGCTAAGGTTGCATTTTAAACATTAAATTATGGATGCCTTGATAGCGTCGTGAAAGCCAGCATCTTGACATGACCTAACCATTATCTATGGAAATGGCTAAAATGCCTTTTTACAATATACTCTGGCTGATTTAACTCTTTGAGGCGACTCGTCACATTAAATTATTTCCTCAGGCAGAGGGAGAGCAGGGACACTTTTCCTCTCTCTTTCCCCATCGCCAGCATCCCTGCTCTTTTCTTGCATTGTTCCCCAACTACCTTTTACCTGTCCAGCATCATTTAGCCCAGAAATAGCAGGTATTACATCACAATTTCTGCTTCTGTGATCTGAATGAAGTGTCAGAAAAAATTGTTTGGCTGGGTGTCAGCCGCTTCTTTCCTCTTCCACTAGTTTAAAGGGGATGTTGCTTTAAAAATGGGGAAAGGAGGCCTTGGTTCTCCTGCTTAGTTCATTGACAGTGGGGTAAAATCACCCTGAGACCACTGTGTACCCCGAGGCATTTCCCAGGGAAGCGCAGAATGATTGCTCCCATTATACAGCTGGAGAAAGGAAGAGTTGGTTTTCTGATCACAGGCTACATTTGCTGCCTTGACTTTATTTCCTCTGACTCTAAAGGGAGCCTGGGGATGAGCTCTGAGGTGGCCAGCAACATTTAGCCAGATGAACGCATGAAAAACGGCATGTTTGATGTCAGGATCAGACTGTCATAGACACCCTGAGCCCCAAACCAACGATCTCCTGGTGCCCAGGCCCAGGCCCAGGCATGTACTAAGAGTCCCGTAAAAGGAGGAGGTTTGCAAGCATCCTTCCTCTTCTCCTCCACCTTCACCTATGGGGCAAAGATGCTGATGCCACCCTTCTCTTGCTAGATGCAGCTCCCTTTTCCCCTTACCTGTCTGACACATTGTGGCCAGGCAGGGAACTTGTTTTTCGTTCCATAGCAGCTGTCTTCTGAGCCCTAAACCTATCCTGGGTGGTTTTGGGGAACTGACATTCCCCCAAGAGCTACTGTCTGGGAGTGGGATCCAGACTAGACAGGGAGTCAGGGCCAGCTTGTTCTCTCTCCATCCCTGACCCTGTCCCAGGTCTCTTTGAGCCATGGTCCACAAGCACTGTTCCTCTTTCAAGTACGGGTGTAAAAATTTAGGTGCCTAAATCCTCCCTATCCTGTGGGACTGGAGAGAATGGCCTGAATTTCAAAGTCACTTAGCACCCAGGTGGTCGACTGGCAGTAGTGGGATAAAGCCTCAAGGTCTTCTGTGAGTTATGGTTTAATGTTCTTTGACAGTACATTCTTCAGAGGGGAATGGGATTTGTGGGATAAGGCGTAGTGCTGGGAATCGGGGGATCCAGCGTAGTTCATCACCTGGTGGTGATGGACTTCATCTCGTGATTTTGAGGAAACTCAGTCTAGGAAATAGGTGATACCTGGGAAACTCAATATCAAGTGATGTGAGGTCTATGCATAGAAAGCAAAGGGAAAGGGCCAAGAATAATCCATAGAGCCATTTTATGCTTGGTTCAGGCAGGTACTTCACACGCTCTTCCCCATTTTGTCCCAGGTGCAAAATATCACCATGCATTGGCATCTCTGATGGTGCAAAACAGAGGCCAGGCAAGGCTACCCTGGACACAGCTGCCAAGGAAACCCCCAACATACCGTGGGGGCTGCGCAAGGTCTGTAGGTCTGACAGCCTTGGCTCTCAGCCCGAGGAGGAAACCAGAGGGGGAATTCACTGGCCCCTGCTAATCTAATTAGAGGGGTCAGCCCCAACGGCCAATTCTAACACAGCAAATGTCAGCAGCAACTCTTCCCTCAGTGGCTGTTTGAGGGTAGGGGGCAGAGCTGGCAGCGAAGCCCTTCAGGGCTGAAAACCACGTGTGCTGCTGAGAAGAAAACTAATAAGACTAATAAGAATTTAGGCTCAGTTGTTTGTTTGTTTGCTTGTTTATTTTAAAGGGGATTTGTAAATTCACCTTGTAATCTGAGAAGTTTACAGTGAAGGTGTCTTGACTAGCTCAGGAGTAGGTATCCCCACTGTGTCAGATGAGCCGCACCCTGAATTCCTCTATCCCCTGCATTGCCTACCCTGATGTTTTCCCTGTTTATTTTTTCCAGCAGCAAGACGCAGGTCCCTGACGGATTCTGTGGTGGGAGACTGCCCGATGGCGTGCTCCCAGGCGGCCCCCAGCTGTGCGAGGTGCAGCTGGCTGGTGGGGCAGCCGTGGGAGACCTCGCAGCGCCTGGCGTCCCACGCTTGACTTGTGAGACTTGGCAGCTCAGTGTTTGCAAAGCTGGAGCTCTGCTGCTCTGATGTTTCCCCTGATGACACCGGTGGAGCAGATAGTGTCCCTGTGCAATGCTGCTCTGGGCTCTGCGGGGTCTCCATGAGCCATGGGATCTCGTCCCTGCCCCGTCACTGCTTCTTCAGCCCCTCTACGCTCAGGGAAAGCATGCACGCATTGGCAAATGCGTAGCCGAAATGCAGAGCTCTGCTGCACACTCCGTGTCGATGGCTCACGCGGTGCACGCATCTTCTGCCCACAGTGGTTGTGTGAAAACCCTAGTCAGAATTAAACAAAATAGATAAAAGGCTAAATGCCTGCTGTGTGGTGACCTTGAATTTTATACTAATAAGGCCACTTGATTTTTATTTTTTTTCCAAAGGAAAAAAACCCCTTTTATAGGTTGCAGTCCCCTGACAGCATTTTGACATTAGAGACCCATCATGCTTCTTGTGTTATGGAGTGCTAATTTATCTTAGAAGCCAGGAGCAGCTGCTCATGTTACAAGTGGGAATTTCTTCTCTTTATTTTCCTGGATATTGCTCTCCTGAACTTTGGTTCAAGGGTTGATTTAAGTGGATCTGCATTACAGGCTGATGAGATATTTCCAGTGAATGAAATAACTAAATGTGGCATGTTTAATGTCTTTGGTGGATCCAGCTCACTAGTCAGTTCTGACCACTTTAATAAGCCCTACTTTGCAGAGCTTAAAATCTGAGGGCTGGGTTTACATGCTATAAAGTGCACCCAGTGATGTTATGCTGACAAAAAATATAGATATGAATCTAATCATACCTATGCTCCTGGCAGCCCCCAAAGATCCCTGTCACCAAGTAGGTGCTCTAGGAAGCCGAACTGTGACACGAGTTAGCCCAGAAGAGAAGACTCCTAGAAATAGGGCATGAGTGCCTCACAAAGTCAATAGTCACTCGAAAATGAAAAGGAAAAAGTGACTGGAAATCCTGCCACAAATATGCAGAGGAGAAGTTATGGGACAGTGCTTTGTACAACTTTTAAACTTGATTAAAAAGTTTAAGAAGGTCAAGATTTCTTGGGAAGCTTCTCTTCTTGGGTCATTGAGGTGCCATCCAGATGCTGGAGGGATAGAGGAAGACTGCATATGCAGAAAGATCAGATGTTTCTTTAAGTGGAGCTTCTTCTACTCTCCTAAATAGCTTGCAAAACTCAGAGCTTCTCTGCTCTCTCCCCTTCCTCAGACCTTCACCAGTCCTTCAATCAACCTGACATCCAGCTCTGCGTGTCTGGGACCTGCAACCCTTTGGTAAACAGGCCCAGAAACTGCGGGCTTTGGGGTTTCAATGTCTGGTTTGACTCAGATCAGGAGTCCTGCTCCGGGAACGTGCTCCTGAAGCGAGAGCGCTGTTCACAGCACCGCGGTGTTACCTGGCTCATCGTCCATGCGGTCTGCACAGAGGCTGTTAGTCTGGCGCTAGTCTGGAGCAAGCCAGCTGGCCTTCCTGGTTGGGAAACTGGTGCATGACTGAAGCCTGGTCCGAGCCCAAGCTCCGCTGGTCCATGCAGCCTGGTTATGTTGAGCCAAGCCAGCTGGCTCTGGGAACACCACCATGAACTGAGGCACAGCTCGTAACGGCAGGGAAACACAACGCAAAAAGGCTAAAATCCCCCTTGACCAGCATTTTGTTAGAGAGCAAGGATCAGTTCTTCCAAAGATTAAGGCAGCTTCTTGCTCTGCTCCTGCTGTTGCATCCCAAAGAGATGAAAGGAAAACTTCTGACAAAAAACTACGCTGGAATATGGCCTTAGATTTTCTGGTAAGCTTTGGAGTCTGTTTCTTGCTGAGAGAGGTTGCTGCAACAGTACGTGAACCAAAACACCAATGCAGCGTTTGCACAAAGAGCTGAGAAATGAAACCCCTACTCTGCACACAGCTCTATTCCCCAGGTCCCAGGCTGACGGAGTGGGCTTGGCTGATCTTTACAGCACCAGTCGCCTTCTGTTCTCAAGGTCTGCTATCCCTTCTCGGCTTTCTTTTTGTTCTCAGGACCACCAGGATACAGACAAGTGCAAAGCTAGCCCCTGTCCTACCTCTGCAGCAGTGGTCTCCACCTCGCTTGGCAGAGGCTTCAGACCTTAAAAGCAATCCAGAATTTCTTGCTACCATTTCCTCTTTTTGCAGAAGCCTGTGACTTGCTCAGGAACCCCAGCAGATATCCATCAACACCACTTCCTTTCCAGCTGGCATTTGCTGGGTATCTCTGCTGGTGGATAGTGAGCCGTTAATCATTCCCACAGACAGGTTCACAGGCAGGTGATCAGCTTCTTGGCTTTTCAGCAGCAGTCAGTTCATGCGTTTTTATGACCAATGTCTTTAATACCTCCTTTTCAGGTGAGGGCTTGCAATACCTTCGTGAAAGGTTGGTTTAAATGAGCATCTGTGTGAGTACATGCGTTGTGCCTTTGTATCAGCACACAACTGCTAGTACGTGACTAGTGACAACAAGAGAAAATCACTCTTGTCAATGGGTGACCATCTGAATATTTAGGAGGTTGGTTTGGAGCGGCATCTGAGAGTTCAGATGCTTCTCTGAAGCTTAGCCAAACTCCTTTGGCTTGGAAAGTGAGCTGGGAAGTGTAATGAGATTAGGCTGTCGAGTGAGATTTACGGTTCATCTTTCTTCCAGCTGGGTCAAAAATACCACAAGTGCAGCCTCTCTGAGAGTGCATGGGTGCCTCTGCTCTCAGAGGAAATCAGGGAGTGATGCCAGTGGGAAGGGTAGGTGGGGTTTCCTTTTAAGTCAACTGATGATTGTTGGTTTTGGGGTCAGTTTGGCTTGTGCTTCAGGCCCATCTGTAGCTGGGGCCATCCACATGTTGCTTGCACCCCCATGCTGATGCTGCTGGGGACAGGAGTCACCCTGAGCCCTGGCAGTGGAAGGACCCCTTGGGGGGATTCTGCAAGTCTGGGGGGACAGTGCCTTAATCCTGCTGCTCATCGCTGCAGCCGTGAGACGGGTTCACAAGCTCCTTATATGAACGAGACTTTGCCTCCAGCGTTCAAGGGATTTCCTAGCTGCTTTGTCCACTACGCTTCCACCTCGGATAAAGCGGCTGTGGCACGTGGCGACCCTAGCCTGCCGAAATGCTGTAGCTGGCAACTTCCATCCTCTTTCCATTCATGCTTAAAACTCTGAGTTAGCAAAGACTTGCTATTCTAAAACTGCTCAAGACTGAGAGAGGGTAAGGCTCCATCACATGAACAGCACAATTACCTGCAAAGAAAAGAAAGCAGTTCCTACCAGACGGTCAGTGGTGGGGGGCTGGAGAAAGTCATCTCAGTTGTCCAGCCAGAGCTGGAAAAGGGCCTGTTTCCCTAAGCCGCCTCAGACTGTACAACAGGAGACCTTTCAGGACATTTGCATCATGCCACAACCTCTGTCTACGTGAATCAAATCAAACACTAGGAATTGTGCAGAAACAGAGAATAAAGCAGAAAATGTCATTATAGTGCTATACATTTCCCTGGTGCATCCACATAGGGCCATAGGATAATTCAGATTGGAAGGGAACTCAGGATGCCACCTTGAATAGTGTGTACCATTTTGTCCCAATAGCATCAAAAGGAAATAGGATTATTGGATAAGTTCAAAGAAAAGTAGTAAGGTTAACTGATGATCTGGAAGGAGAGATTAAATTCTTTAGTTTGGAAAAGAAATGACCAAGGAAAGATACTAGGGAAGTCTAGAAATGTCTGAGGGACAACTGACTGCTCATTGTCTTGTACTATAGAAGAATTAGGGCACCAAACAAAGCTAGCAGGCAGCAGGTTCAAAAACAACATCCTCACATGGGCTCGCTCTGAGGTGCAGATGCAGCTATGCTCCCCTGAGGCATGGTTCAAACAGCCACCAAGCTCACGGTGGGCCACCAAGCTGACCTTCAAGCTCAGCTGAGGAGAAGGCCTTAGGCTCACTGTGGCTTTCACACAGTGGCCAGAAAGGGTTTGTCCTTGACTTTCTGTGGGACTGTGAGCAGCTTCACCCCTCTGATGGTAGCAGCTTCACCCCTCTGATGGTGAGCTGTCTGGCGCAGGCACTCCCCAGGTCTCTTCCTGGTCTCTCCATCATGATGAATGCCATGTAATCACAAAGAATTGCCATTATCAGGTACTGGGTTGTTTTTTAACCCCCGCATTGGAGACTTGTAAGGAAAAATGCTAGTATAGAATTATACCAACACGTACAACCGGTATTTAGTTACAAAATAAGCCAGTAAGCACTGAAGTCAGCAGATACCGGCAACTGCCATACGTCAAGAGTATCAGCCATCATCACAACCCACAGACATACCTAGGAAATTCAATCACATCTCTTCCTGGTGGTCCAAGGGACCCAGTTTTCATCACCACCTAGATTGTTTGTTTAAGTTCATAGTGCCCTGAGAAGGAATCACACTGAACTCTGCTTTCCTGTGGATTTTTGTCTTGTAGGGTGACTTTCCTGATGCCCAATGAGATGCAAACCCTGAAAGCAACTTCTCTCAGTGGGTGTTACTGGCCTAAAGTGGATTCTCTGGGGGCTAATAAGAGATGAGCTCAGGGTTGTCTCCTTCATCCGGATACTTATTCTCAGGAAACTGGTGGGGGACTGCCAATGAGGCCGCTAGCTCTCTGTTGAACTTGATTCAGAGACAGGCAGACACAGAGAACGTGGCTACACAAGCTGCATTTCCTGAAGAAATCAGTCTAGGAACCTTTCATTACAAACTCTCCTTTCAGGCTTTGCAAGCATTTTTTAGTCCCATTAAGTGGATAGCGTAAGTCGCTTTTCACTTGTTCTCCTTGTCAGTGCTAGTACTAGCATGACTTACAGTGAAATGGTTTATAGCCACAACAATGTCTGAGTTACAGATCATTCACTTTTATAGCATGCTGTGGGAGGAGGAAGCTTTTCTCCTTAAAAACAATCATTCCTCTTAATAAGCACACCAAGCAAGACAGGGAGGGAACATAGCACTGCTGGGAAGGTCTCCCGACAAGACCCAAATAGAGGAGTGATGGACAGGGAGAGGGGGGAAATACATGTGCATATGCTTTCGTCCTTGGGAAGGAGATGCCTGTGCTGGTGTAGCCCCAGTTTTGGCGTCTGGGGCACAAGGGGATGTAAATTCCCCATCCTGGTGGAGTCTCAGGTGTTGTGATTGTCACACGCATTTGAACCGTTTCTTCCTTCGCCTTCAGGAGAGGGACAGGAGGATGTGACAAAAGACTCCTTTTCTTGGATATTCTAGTTTCTGGACATATTTTGCCCAACTCTTTTTTTCTTTTTCCCTTCTTTTTTTTTTTTTTTTGGCTAAAGCAAAGCAGCAAGGGTGCTATGGAATGACAATTTTTTTCCAAAAGAATCATCCCCTAAACTCAAAATAGCCCGAATTAACATTCTTTCAAATAAATGCTTGTGATTTTTCAGCTTGACACAGCTTTGCTTTTCAATATGTATTTTACTTCTGGGTTTTTTAATGGGATTTTTCTAACACGGTGCTCAAAAATACAAACTCTTCTTTTGTCTCCAGACAACATTTTTGAAATTCTGGATTTACTGAAAATCTCCCAACCTTTGCTTTTCACAGCACAAGGAAAGGAAGCTTTTTGAAAATTTGAAGTTGCCGCCAGCCTGCAAAATTGGGTGTGTGAGCAGCTGCAGCTATCAATTGTGTCTTCAGCAGCTGGGAGCAAAGGCTGTAAGTCAGCTTGAGCCTCATCTGTCATTACGTAATAGTATTTTTTCTGTTTTAAGGGAGTTTTGGCATTCTTGTGTTTTTCAGATTGTCCTTATCTCGGCCAAGCAAATTTTGGGGCCAAACCAGGCCTTTCTCAGCTGGCACTGAGCGGGTGCTCAGCTGCCCGTGCTTCACCTGAAATCCTTTCTCTACCTGCAGCAAGATGTCGACAATCCCAGCAAATGTCACCCAGAGGGTCTGTTCTTGGGGCCACTGGATTGTTCCTTTCTGCCCTGGGTCTGTCATTATTTCACAGCGGGACTGTAGCGCTGAAGGGCAGCTCATGAAAGCAATACTACGGGAGGTCAGGAATTTGCATCTCTGAAGCAGCAGAAGCATCCATGCCACCTTTTTTTCTCTTTGTCTCTTTGTCTCTTTTCTCTTTTCTTTCTTTTTCTTGGTTTTTGCTTTTTGCCTTTTTCCTATTTCCTTTCTTTTCCTATTTCTTTTCCTTTCTTTTTCCTTTTTCCTATCCTCTCCTCTTCCCTTTTCCTCTTCCTTTTCCTCTCTCCTTCCTTTCTTTGCTTCTTTCTTCCTTTCTTTTTTCTTTTTCTTCCTCTCTCTTCCTTCCTCTTTGCCTCTCTCTTTCTCTCCTCTTCCTCTTTCCTTTTCTCTCTCTCTTTCACTGCTCCTTTCTCTTTTTTTCTCCCACAGCCCAGTAAGCTGTACCCCACCAGCTCTCAGCTCTCACTGCAGCCCTTCCCTAGGCACCAGGGAGCTTTGGATGGGCCCCTCAGGTAGGCAGCACCTCCGAGCTCACTTGCAAGCAGCGGAGCATTTTAATTGCGCATTTCACATAAACACCGTGGCTCTGCTCCTCGTGGGAACAGGGGAGCACAAGGGGAGCACTGATGTGTAAGGGAAGAAATTATCCCAGGGACTGAAGAGCCTTGCTCCATTTCACGCCTTCCTCAGGAGATTGGCCTCCCTCAGATGGCCGGGAGGGAATTCCTGGAGAAACCTTCCCTCTTCCCTCCCTTGCCCAGAGGGCATTCGAGGAGCCGTCCATCCCCCTCACTGTCCCTTCCCCAGCGCTCCCCCTCAAAATCCTGCACCATCGTGGCATCTCGCTCCTGCTTGTGCGTTCGGGGCACAGAGGTGGTTCAGCGACGCTAGGTGAAAACAGCAGCATGCGCTTTTCCGTGATGGCTTGGAAGGCGGCTGGCGAACTAATTTAATATAGCTTGGTCTCAGTTCTTTTAATTATGTCTTTATGGTCTTTTAATTAGCCAGAATCCTACTAATTTAAACCACGCTTGTTCGGAGAGACTTCTGCTTAGCAGCTGTTCTCACTCAGAGCTTTCCCCGGGTTCGAGAGAGGAGCCTGGGATGTTTGCTTCTCCCCTTCAGGCTGTTTTTCTTTTTTTGCTGCTTCAGCAAAAGGTTTCAGAGCAGAAACGGTTCCTCTGAGATGGAGGAACGTGACTTACAAATAATTATTTGTGTCTGGAACCTGTTTACTGGGCTTCAAACAATAAAGGAAAACAAATCTATGGTACTTCCTTTTGCATACAGCATAACTCCAGCTTTCCCTCAAACAGGTCAGGGATTAAAAAATTTGAGGAACAGGCTGACAAGCTCATCTAAAAGACAGCACTCAGCCAAGATATGAAGAGTCTCAGCCACCAGACTAACTTCCGGGGGCAGCTGCTGGAAAGAGCGCTCCAGGCATTGCTATTTTATAACCATTGCACCCGAGACCACCAGCCACAAACCAGAGCTGGGTCCATGGAAAGCAAAAAGGGGCTTCCCTGGTGCATAGGACAAGTTAAAACATCAGTTCACAGGGGACATGTGAGCTTCTTCAGCCCCACTTCCAGCCTGCCCAACAGGGCTTGAGCACTGGTCTCCTCCGAGACATGACACCGAACCCATTTTATCAATTTTATCACTGAGCTTCAGGAAAAAAAAAAGGCTTGCAAAAAATGCAGCTTTCTGCGTTGCCGGCAACTGGTGCTTGCAGCTGCGGTGGTGATGCAGCGCTCCCGGTCTCACTGGTTGCCCCAGGAGAGCTGCAGGGCTGGGAAATGCAAGGCCTGCAGGATCACCCGGCTGCTCCTCAACCACCAGCAGCGCCCGTCGGCTGCCTGTGACTCAGCTCAGCTCCCAGTAAATGCAGGGTGTTGTCCAGCTTTGAATTTTAACAGCCTCCCTCCTCCCCTAAAAAAAGGAAAAATAAAAGAAAGACTGTGCAACAGCTGTGAGGGATTATTAGCGTGTATTGTGCTGTCCTGCACTGCAAGAATAAAGTACGCTTTAAAGCTGAGTACAGGTATTATTGATCGCATTTAATTACTCTACGTCCCATCACAGGCGAGGGCTGCAATGTGCCAGGCATCATACAAACACGTTCGGAAGACGATCCCTGCTAAAAAAAGGCCGACCATCGAAGTGCAAGGCAAGAGATGGCAAGTGGGAGCCAGCCTGTTTTTCTTCTTTAGTAATTCCTCCAAAACATTAGGCTTTTAAAAGCAAATATTAAGAATGGCCCATGGAATCGAAATCCGTCACAGCAAGGCAAGCAGATAGCCCTGCTCTTGCTGTAAGTCAGGAGGGAGATGGGAAGAAAAGGGAGAGCCAAGGGGGGAAAACGTCGTCGTCATGTGGCTCATTATCGTGACTGTTTTGGTTACCGTCTAAGTTTATAGCCCAGGCTCCATGATACTATAAGAGCTCATTAATTTAGAGGCTTCATTGGTGAGTCAAATGCAATTAAGAATAACCAAAGAAATGTCATCACAAAATATACTTCCTGAATTTCTTTTTGGAGTTATAGTATCATTGTAATTATTTGTGGTATAAATTTGCAGTGTTTCTCCAAGCAGGCTGTGGTCATTCTTGCAGAAAGATGGAGCCTTTGTGGTAAGAGAACTGGCTCCAAGCACCGCTGCGAGCTCTGGGCTGGTCTCTGCTGGTGTTTTATGATTAGGAGGCAGTTTAGCGAAGTGCAGATAAGGACTGAGGCTGGATTTTGAGCACAGGAAAAATAACTGACCTGGGTGACTCTACGCCGCAGGCTGTTGTGGAGGTTACGGAGTACAGCTGGACCCAGGTATAGACAAATTTATGGGTGACAAGAATCCAGCAGTGGTTCTTGAACTCGTCTGGACACTGATTTGACATAGGAAGTTGCTAAACTGCTGATTATTAGAAAATAACTCAAAGGCTGGCCCACTTTGTATGTATCCTTATGCCTTTTCCTAAGCAGCCCCTGCCTGTCACTGTGAGTACCTGGAGAAACGAGTGTTCAGGCTTAGGACGGCAGGTCCAGCAGGCAGATGTAGAGGAAGAGCAGAGCAGCCGGCCCTTTGCTGTATGACTAAGAGAAATCACAGAACGAAGGACAGAGGTGAAGGGAACAGACCTCTCCTCCCCGCAAGCCCGCACTCCAGAAAGCAGCCCACACCATAAAGAGGCAGGGACAGTTCGGTGGGAAGGGTACTCCAAAAATTTCCACTGACCTCTTTCTCAAAGGATGATCATTTTTTTGACTAAGTGCATGTTGGGAAACCACGTACTTGGTGCTGCAGTGAGACGATGCTGTAAGAGGGGACCCATCTTCGAGAAATATGTGCTCCGCGAGCTGAGCTCCGCTAAAGGTCACTCAACGATGGGCTGAAGGAAGGAGTCTGGCTTGTTTTAGAGCAAGGCTGGGAAGAAAAGACTTGTCAAGCCTCTGACTCTCTGCTCTGCGTTGGTTAAGTCCATTAACCAACTTGCCCCATTTAAATGCAGTATATGCCTCAGTAACAGACTAAACACAACCTCCTCTTTCTAGCCGTGATAAGCTCTGGTGGAAGCCAAAGCTACAAGTGGCCTTGGCTGTTTGCTACCCACCAAGGATGGGATTTTTAGCCAAGGAGCCAAGGAGGGTTAGATGCCCAAGGACCCTGACTCATGTTGACCTCTCTGCTTGCAAAGGCACCTCTGGTCATGAAGTGCCCTCAGGAGTTCCCAGGGTGAGGGGTGTTTGTCCTTTGAAGCCTTCTTCCTTTCTCTTGCGTGGGCTGAGTTTTGCCAGCTGCTGTCATCAGTCAAATTTATAGTTTTCCCAGAAATTCGAGGCCAAGGAGGTGGCAACACAAGCACCCTTCCACACACCGGGTGGGAAGATTCACACCTCTGTGATGGTGTTGTGTTTTCTCAGGTCTTTTGGTGGTGCATCCTTCAAATTCCTCCTGAAAGCACGAGCCTACCTGCAGGAAGGAAACATGTTGTCCGCGCACAGGAATTAAGCTGATTGTCTTCCATTAATTGTCTCACAGTGATGGCAAAAAGCCTTGGAGAAGATTGCTATTGCTATTACTAATAATCTTAATAACAGTTCTCTGGGTCATGGTAGTACCTGAGGTCTCAGAGTCTCCATTGATTGCTGCAAGGGCATTTAATGAAAGATCGCCATGCCCTGATAAGCATCCGGTGTGATCTGTAAAAAACAGGAATATTATGTTCCTAAGATCAAAACTAATATATCTGTAGGGACTTTTCCCAGTAACCCTGAAACTAGGGCACCAGTGGAGCAAGCCTCCTTCTCCCAGCATGACTCAAAGCCCCTTCCTCAGCCAGCCAAGCACCAAAATGCCTTTTCTTTTCCACTGCATCAGTAAGCCAGGGGTGCCTAGTGCTTCTTGCTGTGACCTGTAGAGGGAACTGTGCAATATAGCAAAAGGGTCCAAAATAGTCTGGTGTGTCCCCTTCCAGGAAACAGTGTTTCTCACCCATCCCCTCCATCCTTAACAAACCTCACATTTTCCACTCGTATAATATGATCTCAGGTGGGCCCTTGCTGTGCAGCAGTGCACACATATGCTGGCCAGGAGCAACAACCAGGAGGTGGACTCCGTCTCTAAAACACCATGCAATTCTTCTTCTTTTTTATTGCAAAACAGCTAGTTGGAGGAATTTGTTTCATTATTTTGACTCACAATTTCTCGCTTTTTTGGGGGCTGCCAGTAACAAGTTAGGAAAAGGCTGCTTCCACCCATCATATAAGTGCCAGACTTCCTGGGCCTCTGTCCAAGCGTTTCTGGAGAGAGCACAGGGCTGTGTACGGCTGCGGTCTGGGCCCTGTTTTATTGTCTCTTATAGCACTGAAATAAAATGACTCAGGAGATGGTGAAGCCAGACAAGCCTTCCTCAACCCCATGGCTGAGCTGCGTCGAGACAGTGAGCTTGCTGCCCTTGCTGCTCCATCCTGCACGTGACTCTTCTTGCTCCTTAGCCAGAGATGACAGTTCAAGACCCATCAGCAAAAGCCAGTGAGCAAAAAGCCAGCAGCCAGCACATGGCCTTGCAGATGTGCCCGTCTCCTCCTGACTGCCTGGCACAGAACTTGGTGTTTCTTGTTTCTGCCCAGGTCACGTGAGGCACGGGGAAGGCAGGGAGCTGGGAAGATTTTCTGTCAAAGTCATCCTCAGCTCTGCTAAGCCATCCTTAGCTCTGTGGATATTTTCTGATCATACAAGATACCCCTGCTGTAAAGTTTTGGGGTGTTTAGCTGATGCAGTCACATATGGCCTCACTCAAAACCCCTTGAAAGCAACAGAAGGATCTGGGTAACGCTGGACAAGTGGTTGTTTAAATCTACCTTTCTCCTAACTCTGGTATTTTGGAGGAAATGAGAGCAGAGCCAGGACTGACTGGTGTCAAGGTCTGTAGTCACCCTCACCCCCCCCCCCCCGGCCACCAAAGACCCTCAATTCACATTTCTCCCTAAGAGAAACTCCTGCAGGTCCTGAAAACGCAAACCTCCCAGGACTAGGATAACATGTTGCTGGGGTGAATGCATATCCCCCTTGCCTGCCTTCCCCTTCCTGCCCCTGGAAAAAAACTTCAGTATTTATTTTGCAGCACCTACCTGATTAAAAAAGAAGACAAACTGAGTTTTAAGAACTGCAGTTTTGACATTTACCTGGAGGACCCCAGCCAGGATCTTGGGCACCTTGTAAGGTAGGGCCAAGGCACCTTGTTTTGGGGAGCCAGTCAGCCTGCCAAGGCAGGTAACAAACCAGTGTGGCCTCGCAGGGATTTCTAACTCAAGCAGCAGCTCCATCCCTGTTTGTGCGGTGGATAGCAAAGCTCTGTCCTGTGCCATGGATGCACCACTGTCTCTCTCAAGAGCCTTCTCCAGCTGGCTGGGGCCTTGACAGACAACAGAGCCAACTTTTATCCAGCCCATTTTCAGGACAGAAGCAGAGGTGAAGTGTCAATTTTTGCTGCTGCTCTTTACCTCTCCAAAGGGAATAGCATCTCTTGTTGACATTAAAGGCAACCGAGCAAAAGGGCATGTATATAGGCCAGACTTTATATAATTATATAGGGAGAAAAAGTGGGATGTCTCTTTGTAGAGGCTGGGAAGGTTCCACTGAAAAAACTAGGTTAGACTGAAAAAAAGAAAGAGCCTCTGTAACCCAGAAATAGCTGGGAGGTTTAAGTATAATTTTCCAGAACTGTGTTATTATGGTGCTAATTCAGATCTGAGAAAGAAATGTAGGTAAAGGTCTCTCAAGGTCAGAAGAAGAAACAAATCACACCCACAGCTTCCTTCTCATAACAATTTCTTGCCCTGAGTGAACAACCTCCATTCACACCAGGCTGGTTCTGCACGGGGTGGAGGAGAGGATTTGTATTTAATTGATTGATAGATTAATTAATTCGTTCATTTAGAAACAAGGCAATTTTTTAGAGTTGCTTGGAGCACATCCCTTCTCTTGGAAGGTGAGCTGTGGGACCAAGCAAAGACAAGATGTCTCGTGTGTCCTGGGAGCGGATGCTGGGGCAGTGCTGCTGGGGGTGGAGAGCTTGGGTGAGGGAGCAAGGAGCAGTGATTGCAGATGGGGACCCTATAGCCTTCCCTGAGACACCGAGCAATGGAACAGATAGGGTCAAGCCAACCTTCTCCCCTGGGCTGACCAACAAGCTCAGAGAAAGGGCTTCATTCTGACGCTTATTGTTATTTGAATTTAATTTGTATAATAAATTTAATAAATAAATAAACAAATTTGCTAATAAATCTTAACTGCATTCATGAACTGACAGTGTGTAAAGTGCCGCACAAAAAAAAAGGCTCCTGTCCCTAGGAGGGAACAACATCAAAACTACGTCAGACCTCATCATTCCCAAAATCCTGCACTTGCTGACAACAAAGTGGCTTTAGCCATCGATGGCTCTGTACTATTGTGGGAGGTGGTTGCCTCTATTTAAACATCAGTGATGCAAGGAAGGAGGAGAAAGTCAGTGCAACTATTTTTCCGGGGAGGTGCCTTTTCCTTCCCCACCCAAAAAGTGCTTGTTCGAGCAAATGCTAAGGAGCTGGGCAAAATAAACCTGGACCTGCCCGACCTTGGGATGGCCCCTTGGCCTCAGCCCGGGGATGCGAGCAAGAGCAGAGTCAAGAAAGTCTTGGCCCGTTTCAAAATATTGAGGAGCTGCATGTAGTTATTCATCCTGTATTTAATAAAGGCGACTCATCTGTTGTCTGGGAGGTTTTGCTGAGCATGCCGTTGGTAAATCTAGGGATGCTTTCCCGCTCTGATGTGTTTTATTCCCACGTGATTCACTTCACCAAAGAGAAAATGTGGTGCTCAAGTTTGCAGAGAGCCCAGCAGAAATAGCTGAATTATTGGGGGGGGGGGGGGGGAAGGGGGCGGGGAGGTGCAGATAAAGCCCTATGTGTTTTGCAGGGTTCAGGAAAGAGAAAAGCTGATGTCCAGCTGAGATGGAGAGAAATTCAGAGCTCTCAGTCCAGGGTTCAGAGCAGGATACTTCAGCGTTAGAAACAGCTGACACAGTTTTGAGGGATTTTTATCTTTCGGCCAACCTAATCTGGGCTTTATTCTTCCTTTAAATCATTTTTTTTTCCCCTGACACTTGAATAGTTTTTAGCCTGATTGATTGCCTTGGGGAATTGGAGCCTGTGCAGTCATCAGCTGTCCTGAGGAAGAACCGTGGGGCTGGGGCGATGGGGATGGGGCATCAGGGAGAGGTGTGAGGGCAGGAGCGGGCTGTCATACAACTCCACCGTGATATCCAGAGCCAGAAGAAACCATCCTGCAGCCGCCCACAGAAACACTCAGTTTTTAATTGCTTTTCTTTTTGGGCTCCCTCTTCTGTGCCTGGGTTTCAGCAGCACTGCCAAGTCCACCAATTTCCCCAGCCAAGGCTGCGGGCTCCAAAGGGCTAAATAGTCTCGAGCAGCGCTTCTCACTTGTAACTGCTGCTGGGAGCCAAAACTCTCCCCCTTCTGGTTTTTATCCTGAAAGAGATGACAGGTAGTAACACTTTTCTTTCGCTGTGTTTTACTGAGATGAGTTTAAATCCCAGCCCTACAGATTTTTGACTAGGGGAGCTCAGGCCTTGCCCTGTTACGACTGTGCGTAGGGGAGGTATTGAGGTGAAATCTCTCTCTTTGCAAAACTGAGCGAGGCCCAGGCTAGATATGGGGTGGATATGGGGTAAGAACTAAATTCGTAGAGACTGACAAAATCTCAACTTTTGAAGAAAAAAATCTAAATCTCCAGACCTCACAGTGCCATTTTCACTTTGCCATTTACACTGCAGGTGTTAAAAGGTGAAAAAAGATTTGCCCAGGCTGATGCAGAATAGGATACGCTGGCTGGCACAAGAGGAGATCTAACACAAAATGAAGCCAGGGATACCACCAAGGGCAGCTGTTATGGTGGGAAATCAAGCAAAGATCACCAGTCTACAAAACATTTCTCTAGATTTTGCCCTCTTGTTGTCACCCCATGCTGGAACAGGAGCCAGGGAGTGTGCAGAGGCAGGTGAGTGAGCGGCGTTGCCTGAGCTGGGGAAGAGGCAGGAAGGAGACTAAGTCTTTAACTTAACGTAACACAGAGCCCTTAAAGCAGTGGCTGTTTTGTCATCTGGGAGCAAGATAGCTGAAACCTCCAGGCAGAGGTTGTGCTCTTAGTGTTTCATACTCAAGAAAAGTTAGCTCACGCAAGATAAAAGTTCACTTTGATCTTCTTCGGATGGGGTTTACTGCAAAGTCCCTTGGCTGATAATTTACTGAAACTAGTTTATTCTTCAGTGGGGAAGGGTGGAAACTGGAGGAAACAGAGCAATTTGGCTAGTGGCAAACTGCTCATTTTAAGAGATGTGTCTTAGGGCCAATATCACAGTCCGCTTGGTCAGGTGGAGAAGAGACTGTTCTTCTTTTTTCTTGCCTCCTTTGCAAAATATATCCGTGTCTGAAATCGTTCAGTGTCAGGGATCTGTCTAGAAACCCTTTGTTATCTCTTTACTAATCATGTCTGGATGAGGCCAACCTGGAGCTTGCTTCATCTCACAAAAGACTAAACAAACATTCTGGCTCCCAGTGATGCAATTCCAAGTTGATTTTTCCAGTTACTCAACTTCTCTCTCCCTACGCATAATGTGCTGAACTTTGAAATAAATGCCTCTCTCAGCAATTTCAGCAATTTATGTCAAGAAAATCTGGATGCGTCAAAGTGAGAGATAATGTTTTCTGACACAGCGCAGGAATAAAGCTGCAGCAGTACATGTAGCTCCCGAACCTCCACCTCAGCTCTGCTTCTGACAAGGTCCATGACCAAGGGCAAGGTATTTGAGCTGTCTATGCCTCGATTTCTGTGGCTGAGGAGAAGGGGAGCATGATATTTATCCCAAGCAAAGGACGCAGGAGGATATCATACCTGTAGTGCTGATGGAAACTATCTGTGGAGGGAAGGAAATGTGGACACTGCTGTTTCTGCAGAGAGGATCTTTTACTCCCAATTTGTGCTAAAAAATGCAGCATATAAAGAAGTGTTGCTGATTATTCCTAAGAATCAGCAACATCCATTGCACTCTGAGAGCCTTTTCCCTATGCTATTTCTGCTCTCTTGGCTGCTTTCCAACACGGGTCATTACCTCCTGCCTTTTGCAATTGCCCCTGCTGCTTCTTTTGGATACAGCCTCCTCCTTCCCCACCCAAAATGGCTGTACAGAGTTGCAGAGAGCTTGGGGGACTCAACCCCCAGGGAGGCTGAGTGCTCTTCTGGGAGCTGAGGGCATTCAGGTCTTCGTGAGAGTAGCTCCCAGCTTGAGGAACCGGACCCAGGGCTCTCATTTTTATGCAAATATCTCTCCTAATGAGAAGCAGCTCTGCCTCCGAACCCCTAGGTAAGAATCCCACAAGCCTAACAGGGTTTATAATGCAGAACATCCTTGTGATTTATCTAAAAGGAAGGGAAATGCAGGAAACAAACAGGGCCTTGGGGTTGCATTTTTTTCCCCCAAAAAGGCTGAGGTTGATGAGCGCATCCCTTAGGCCTGTATATCTAGGCTGTGACTCTTCACGGCAAGAAAAGCTGGGACATGTGAGTCTTAGGTATCTTGCAGGAGACAAAATTGCCCCACTTTGGCTATCTGTTACCCCCAAGGCAAATTGCCTGCTGGTTTGACCAGAGATGGAGCTGCCAGGGCAGGACCGTGAGATGCCCAAGTGTAAAGACAGGGCTTGATCTGACCACTGTTCCCCATGCAGGAAACACCTCAAGCACTGCAGGGCGGGGAGGATCTCCCACCTTCACTGCTGCTGAGCACTGCCTTGGAGAGGCTCAGTTCCAGGCCTGGGAACTACTGCCGAGGCCAGCCTGAGTCTCCACTACTCAACACCTCAAGAGAGCAAGATCTGCCTTGAATTTTAGACGTTTGTGTTTAAAAACACAGACTTTGGCAAGGTTCCAGGTCCCCTGAACCGGTACAAGAACTCAGCCGCTCTGCACTTTTCTACAGTACTTTATAGAGCCTTCTTTAAGACTTCATCTGACCAACCTGCCTTGTAACCCTGTTATCCTCACAACAACGTTGCAGTGTAGGGAAGTGCTATCTCTTTTTTCACTCATAAGCAGGGAGACTGAAGTGTGGAAGAGCTATAGAATTCCATTGCATTCACCCAAACAGTCTTTGGCAGAGCAGAAACCTCACACACCTCTTACCAAGTCTTAGGTTACCATCCAGAGGAATAAATGGTTGTCCGGAAGGCAAAATATAGTGGCCTTTGGCTTCCCATAGATGAATGTCACATTATTCAGGTGACACCTTCCTTGTGGCTGAGGCCTCTTTTGGTCCTTGGCCCAAGGCAAGGCTCTTGAGATATCTTCAGGCCAGTAGTGTTTTGCTCTCTCCTTTCATTTTGGAGTCAGAAGGAAATAGCTCACCTGGAGGTTTGCTCCCCAGGTCCTGCTGCAATCGAGACATCTACTCCGAGTGCCGTCAGGAGACCAGCACGTCTGCCTTCGCTTTCTGAAGCTCAGCTGCAAGTCAGAGCTGCTGATATAAGCTGAAGTGACCTAAGCCAACCACAGCCAGCACTTCCACAGCTTCATCCAGTATCTACAGATCTAAGGACAAGCTCCCTTTCAGCATTCATACCACCATCCCGACTTCTTTAAAAAGCTTTTTCTCCTCTACCTGCTCCTGTAACCATCAAAGGAAATTTTAAACCGTCCTCCTAAATCACAGAAGCATTTTTAAAGTGCTGCGCTGGGCACGAACGCAGTGCTTAAAATTAGAGGTTTAGTGAGCATTGCATTGGAAAAGGAAGGTTTGGACAGGCTTGCTCCTTCCTTCTGCTTGTCCTTGCTTCTCTTGATCTTTAACTGGATGTTGTCCATCTCTGGACCAAACTTTCCTCTCTCTCTCTCAGAATGCACCTTAAGTAAGTTGATATATGTGTGATGTGTGCTAATGCTTAAGCTGCATAGTAACACATGTGACATGCACTCTCTCACTACCAATATCAGTATGAAGCACACAAAACACACCTGAGTGTTTGTGATCTCACACAGCTTTGGGCTGGGAAGCTCCAAAGGGGAGATCTCCTGTCCCGGTCAGGCAGGAGATGAGGTGGCCTGTGGATCTCACCTACCCCTTGGGTCAACGGAGAGGGATGGAGAGAGCTCTCCTGCTGGTGGTTTATCTGCCTCATGACATGGCAGGAATTTCTCTGAGAAAGTGCTTGTGCAGTAATTTCCATGATGTGCGAGTGTAGTTCCTCGCCAGTATAACACTTGGGTTGTAGTCAGCAGGAGACATCCGGAAAAACACCAACTTGTCCCCCAGGAATAACTAAGAGAAATGTGGTGAGGATTTTTTTTTCCTGTGGGTGCTCTATGGGAAATTCCCTGGAGCTAGCACACAACTCGAGCTTTCCATACGTCTGGATGACTTTTCCCTACTGCTTGGAGCAGGCCCTGGATCCACGGCGCAAAATGCAGCCTGCAGTTCCCAAAAAGCCCTGTGTGCTTCTGCAGGCTGTGGCAAAGGCCATTCTCCAGGAGCCCTGACTGCAGGTGAACTCCTGACACAGCTCGTCCTCAGCCAAATACTGGGAGATGTTAGAGCCCGTGTGATTTCCACCCTGAGGGGAGTGCATGGAGCACTGTCCTGGGCTGCTACTGTCACCTCTGCCTTGGTATCACAATGTCTGGGATCCCCTTAGCACTGCCTTACCCTCATGGCTGGGAACAGCTATGCCGGAAAGGGGCCTGGGGATAGCCAACCGGAGGATTAAAATGCAAGGAAAGCGAAGGGAGCATTTGGGATGCAGTGCATATGTGGATTTGAATAAATCCTTCCTTCCTTTGCAGGCAAAGTGTCCCTTTCCCTGTCCTCCTGTCCACAGTGCGGTTATTTGGCCAAAGCCCATGTCTGGTCCAGGAGGTAAGCCCTGTTTCAGCACTGGGGGTAACGAGATTAACGTGAAGTTGCAGCACATACAAGACTCCAGTGGGAGCAACCCACTTTCAGGAAGGTGTGGGCTCCTCTGCCTCTGCTGTTTGCTGCTCAGAAGTGGCTTGGGAATGGGGCACGCGTCCCCCAGCGACTGTGCAAAGCGTTCAGACAACCCAGCAGGAAAGGCGTGTGTTGCTACCGACGACTCTCTGCAAAGCGGGGAGAGCTGGGTGCCGCTGCGTCAAAGCCCCGGCGGGGCCTGGGCCAGGGCTCCCGTGAATGCCTCCGAGCTAGCAGAGCACGAAGGGCACCTGGTGCATGGAGACACACATCACGCGCCACCCTGTCCTGCTGCTCTCAACCCGCACTCGTACGGCTTTCTCCTGCCGGGCGCGTTAATGTGGGGGTCAGAGGCGCCAACTCCCCGCTACAGCTCACCCTGGCAGAAGAGCTGGAACTGAAACCAACTGGAAATCACGCAGTGGGAGGCTTTTCAGTGAGTTCACTGGGTTTGGATCAGGCCTTGATGAGAAGTCATTTGCTCGAGATCCAAGGAATGTCGTTAGTGCAAGGAGCAGAGTCCGGCATCAGCACTTGCTTGGATATCTGTGGCACAGTGAGGGGTTTTCTAAGTTGGTCTGTAAGAGCTTTGGATTTAGTGCACTTGATACCAGATATGAGAAAAAAAGAGACTAGGAAAAGGGAAATAAATATTAGAGAAAATTTCTGCTCAGCAACTCTGGAAGCACTTATGTCTATTTCAGTCTCTTACGCTAATTCTTATTCAGTTGTAGCAATGCCAGTAATCTATTCTTCCTTTTTTTTTTTTTTTTTTTTCAGGAGAGAGGATGTAAAATCTTCCACCCCTTTCCTGCTGCCTCTCGGACATGCCTTGGAGCAGGCTCTTCGCTGAAGGTGTTGGCGTTGCTAACTAGGTCTGCGCCCCAGTGTCGTGCAGGATGAGGCTGCCCGTGCTCACTGCATGTCTCAGAGCCATTCCCCCAGGACATTTTGCCGCCCGGTCTCCTTGTCAAGCCAGGGACTCTGCCAGCGAAAGCACGGAGGAGCATTTATAAATGCCCTTGCTGGACATGCAAGTCTTAAGGGACTGGGGCAAGCGGCCAGGTAGGATGCAGCCAGGGGCCCATTCTCATCTGATTTGGTGTGGTCAAGACCTCTGAGTTTGTACTGCCAATCTAATCGTCCTCCCCTGAGTCTTTCTGACCTTGCATGAGCTAAGGCAATGCCTGAGTAACTATATCCCTCCCTTCTTGTCCTCAGACCCAGTTTATGGACTCTCCCCAAACATCATGATATAAACTAAGGCAAGTGGAGATAGCCTTCAGAGGCAAAGTGTAGCTGTAGACCCTGAAGTGACCCATGGCTGTGAGGGCTTGGATGAACCCCATCAAGAATGCACAGGGTCTGTTTGTAACGATGACACCTGACCTACAGCAGTAACACAGAATGGGAATTTCTCCAGAGGTCGAGAGGATCTGGCTGTTTCATTTTTAGCCCTTTGTCTATCAGTAGCATATCAATAGCATATGCTTGGAAGGATAAAGAAGAACTTGAATTGTTTAGCACAGAGCTGGAATGAAATGCTGATTTTCCCCAAACTCCTTTTTTTCACAGCTTGAGAGAAAGCTCCTGGTCCTTCAAGTTAGACCTAGTCCATCATCACTGCATCCTCTGGACTCAGATATAGCTGCCTCTGCTTTTGGTGATAGAAGACAGCTCTCTCCCATGGCCATCATGTCCTGCAGGATGGAGAAGGGACCTGGAAAACAAATGCAGGAGTTCACTTGAGGCCAATTCCTCAGGGTCCCTTCTCACTCAGGTATTACATCAGCATCATGCTCTAGGTTTGTTCAGACCTTAAACATTGGAAATCTGTCCATTTTAAATATTAAAAATGGAAAGTAACTGTGAGCACGTCCCTATATCCTGCCTAATCATTTCAGAGTTATGGAGGAGGGGAAAGTCTTAACATGGTGGAACAGAAAGCTCTCTAATAGATTTTTGCCATTTAGATGATTCCCCTGATTTGCTAATTCATTTTTTCCCTTAATTTTCCCCTCTTACACATTGGGAACTCCCCTGGAAACACTCTAACCCAGTCCCACTCTCCCTTTTGTGTTTTTAGCGTGCATAGCTGTAGAGAGCTATTGCTTTCCTCCTGCTTGCTGATGGAAAGAGCAGCACTGAGCGGACAGGACCCCTTGGCTTCACTCCTCAGGCTCTGACGGCACAGCAGCTAGACAGAGGGAATGGATGAGCTGAGGGAAGTGCACTTCCCATTTGAGCTTTCTCTCAAGCCCAGATTATTGTCCCTTGTTCCTTTTCCATCTGTGCTGCTCAAAATGAATGAATCAAAGCAGAAAAGCCAGCTAAAGAGAGTCACCTCTCTGAATTCGAACCTGTCACATGTTGTGGTCTCAGGTTGCTCCTGGTGTAGCCTCAGCCTGGCTTTTCCACCACCCAGGGCCAAGGACTTACGGATGTGCTCTCATCTGGCAGCATTTCACATGCTGCTTTCTGAATGCAAAGCAGCAGTCTGATAGCTTTATTGACGCTAGCTAAATATATAGCCCAGCTAACAGACTTTTCCAGGCAAAATTGCAATGCCTAGTAGCAGTTGGAGCTGCTCAGCCCTTCCCAGTGGGCACACAGCCTCTCTAGAGCAGAGCCTTGCACAGAAGGTTCTGCAAGGAAGAGGGGCATTTCAATAGGATTATTTTGGTGAACGCTTCCCTCCTGCTTCCTTTCTATAGAAAGTGGATCTGGTTCTTCTGAGGCATCCCAGCCGCACATGTTGGCCACTTTACAGCAGCCACGAAGATTAAATCCAGCTCTTCCTGCACTAAAAACACAGGCCCTTTATCATCCAAATGAATCCTGACTTTCCTTAAGAAGACATACTACAGGGCTGGTAAAACACAGACGAGCCACATGGAGTCCATCCAGGTCATGGCTGTGTTTTACACACACAAACACACCAGCTACAAAGTCACTAAAATTTTCCCACTGGCTGATTTCCTTCGGAAATTAGTCTGTCACCTGCTCTCATCCCTGGGCTTTAGTATTCCTAACGGGAATCCTGAGAGTCCTGTTATGAGCAAATTTTACAAGAGAAGCTACTGCTCAAAGTGAAAGAAGACTGTTAGGTAAAGGCAACAGACTCCGATTAAAGCAAACAATATTAATCAGCCCGAACGCCGCAGCCCGTTTAGCAAGGCTGCTGCTGCCGCTTTTTTTTATGAAGTCGTTTGAGTGGGCTTTTTCTGTGTGTGCCTTTTTAATGTCAGTGCATGTGTTTCGAAACCACAACAGTTTTGTTCTTGACAACAGATGGTGAGTGGGGGCTCTTTCAAGCCAGCTGCAACAAGAACCTGGCCAGAGCGCTAACTGCTGGGGCAGATTCTCCCACCTGCAAAGGCTATATCCTTTCCCTCATCGAGCAGCGAAGGAGGCCCAGCCCTGCTGCAAAATAAGGGCAAAATAAAGGCCTACCCTGCAAAACAGGGTCCTGCTGGTGACAAGGAGAACTCAGCGTGGCTGCAGGTTAAAGGGCAAACTCCTGGCATGGGAAGCATCAGATGTGCCAGGAGCGAGTGGAGAGCACAAGGGCAGAGGAGAGAATGCGCGCCATGGACACAAATGCAATCTCCTGGTCGGGACCTCAAGCTGATGTGAAATTGCTCTTACTGGAGTGGCAGCAAGCCCTATTTAGCTACGGAGAAAGCCCCTGGGCAGTGAGGTCCAGATGCCAAAGAGCATATAGTGTGGTGCAGCCTGCAGGGACGAGGTGAGCATCGCTGGTTGGATCCACTGGTTCCTCCGTGGAGGCCAGGGAGGGCGTTTTGGGGCAGCATGGCATCACAGCAAAGACTGCAGCACAGGGCTCTGTTCTTGAACTCTACATGAAGAGTGACAAGTGGATCTCACTCACCTCGTGTGGGATGTAGGAGGAAAAGAAAGCCCCTTGGACAGGAGGAACTGGGGACAAACATGGCTTGAAGGGGAATGATGGTGCTTCAGTGGAGTAGAAGCTTGGGTTGACGTGCAGGACTGCTGCTGACAGCTGACTTAGCAGCGAAACCAGGCCTGAGGTCTGATGAACACTGTCTCCAGACCCAGGCAGGCACTGTCCTTCCTTGCACCTTGGTTTCTCACCAGCTCAGTGCAGCCCATGCCCCCAGATCTGTCACATCTCAAACTACGAGAAGGACTTGGACTGCTGTCCCTTGCAGTGCTCTCCTTCCCACTCCCCCTGCGTCACAGCTCTGTCTTCCCTGTGAGCCCCTGGGGGCCTGTGCTTGGCCCCAAGCACCACGGAGGTGAGGAGAAACTGCCATGCAGGGACACAATGAGGAGAGAAAGAGGAGGCCTTGCTCAAGACCACAAGCAGTTGTGATCCCGATAGCTCCGCTTCACCGGGACATATCCTGCATTACAGTGAGCATCTCGGTTAGGAGCTTAGCATCTCAGGTGCCACTGAGAGACACAGAAAAAGACTGGCCCCTGCAAACAGCAATTCAGAGCCTGGAGCTCAGCCTCCTGCAGAGGGGTTTCTCCCCTTCCATGAGCTACAAGGAGAGCCTGTGGTGACCACGCTTTGAGCTTGGTTCCCTCTGTTAAGTACTTATATTACATGGATAAATCAGACCCATGGCTTGTAAAGGGGACCCTAAAACATCTCCTGAAACTTCGTGTTGAGAGAGCAAGGAGAACAGATCTCAAGAGAGACCAATAGTAGCAAACTACTTATTTAGCCCCATTCGCAAAGACCTTTCTTCAGTCAAGCTTCTCTCCTTTAAAGAAGTTTCAGTCAAGCAAAACTTTATACTAGACAGCCTTGGGGAGGCCAGGAAGTTCTGCAAATACAATATGTTAGGATTAACAACCATGTTCATCAATAACAGGTAATGTGACCTGACATGTATTGATTCGGCAGTGCAGCGTCACTTTTGTTTAGTATGTAGGTCACTCAAACGCAAGTACTCCAAATAAGCGTGCAGACCGCGCCGTCTGAGCTGCAGGTACAGCGCGAACCTTCTGCAGGCTGCCCGCCTGGATCACAGCCCACAGAGTGCTCCTGGCTCACAGACTCAGCCTGCACCTTTCATCTTCAGCAACAACTTGCCTTCATTACTGTCCAGCACTAATGACATTTCCATAAGGCCTGGTGTTTGGGGTAGGGTAGTTTCACGTTATTCAGAACTGTGCAAGCATAAGGCTGTCATATGTCTGTTTTTTCCCCTTGACTTGAAGTCTTCCTCTTCGCTCTTGCCCAAGTAGATTTTTTCTTAGCTTGGCCTGGTTCTGGGGAAAGGGGAAGGTGGAGCTCCCTCTCTCCCTCCTTCCGCACACACATACAGCGGATGATCTCCTCCTGCCCCATGAAGAACAGTGGAACATTCATCTCGCACTCTTTTTTTACCACTGACGAGAGGTCAGTGCAAAATACATCCCACGTTGTGGTTTCACCTTTGGAAAGAGTCCGCCTGTGCATCTACCTCCACCACTTGCAGTCTGGTGGAGATGCAGACTTTAGGAACCACCTCTTGTTCTGGGATTTCTATTAAACCACCTTGCTGTACCATTTTTCTTTCCAATTCATTCCCCTCTCTCAAACCACAACCACCTTCAAGCCAGCTTACAAGGGAAGAGGAACTCATGTTGACATTTTCTCTTTCTCTTGTGGTTCCTCAAATGATTAATAAAGAATCTGGGACTCATGTACTTCCTGCTAAGGAAAAACCAAAATAAGACCACAGGGAAGTTCCCTGGGTTCCATCTTGCAAAGTTTTTACCGGATCGTCCCATAAGTGGGGACCCCAGGAGCTGTCACCTGACTAAAGAAAACTGGATACTCTCCTCCGTTCAAAGAGATTGTCAGGAAGCAGCTGTGTTTCAAATAGCAGAAGCAATAATAGAAATACCAATTTTATTCAGTCTGTTTTAGAGCCAGCCAGAAAACAGGATAAATTTTTCATGACAAGTTTTGCAAAGAAATGTGGTGGTTTAAGATTTGATTTTCCACTGGGGGGGGATGGTGGAAATTAGTCGTTTGAAACAGTTCAACAGCTCAGACATTGTTTAACTCATATATAACCTTCCCGAAACGCTACAGACGCCCATGGAAAGGAGCGGTAAATCCAGCCTGGACTGCTGTAAAAAAAATCTTGTGTTTTGCAGCCTGGTTTCACAAAGCTTTCTGTTCAAGGCCCCCAGGGTATTAGCTCCGGGGCTGCGAACAGACACGAGACTCTGCAGACGAATGCCTTGCTAGAGCAGTTGGGCTCTGGGTCTAGAAGAAATCGCAGTTTAGGACTGACAGTGCTTCGTTTCATCAAGCCATATTCTCAATGCCCATTATTTATATTATGCCTGACCCAAGCTGGGTCAAGACTTAGAACCCAGGAGAGCAAAAAGGCATGGCTTGTCCAGACTTTACTTGCTCTAAGCAATGCGGATGAGAGCATTATCAGTTCCCCTTACAGCATTTTATGGTATCATCGTAAGGCTGAAGGAAAGACCTGTTACAGCTGTGATCTGTGAACTGTGGACAGCGAGCAGCTCATTACCATCCTCATTAAATTCACTGCTGAATGGTGATAATAATATTAGCGATTAACAACATTAGTGATATTTTAATACTAGAAATTCAAGAATCAGACGTTGGTCCTCTCCCAGATGGTAGGACTGGCTTAAAAATTAGGAAACCTGAATGTTGGTGCTTTTAAGCTTTTCTCTACAAAATCAAGGGTTAGAAATCTTTAAAAAAAAAGGAAAGCAAAGATTCCAAGATCAGGGCAATGGCAAAAGTCCAAGCCCTGGCATTTTAGGAGCACTGAATCCTTCCACAAAAACGATCATCTGCGAGAAACACAGGATTCCCTGGATGTGGTCTTGATAACAGGATGCTCCGGTCGGTGGTGTATGTTGTCACAGAAGCTGTTTGTTAAATGGAGGGTAGCTCCTCAGGGACGAGTGTCAGTGCTATGTGTGTGCACAGTGTGTCTGAGGTAAAGCAGCTAAGCACTTTTATCCACTGTGATTAGCTCATCTGGAAACAAAGAAAGAATGGCCATGCCATTTAAGGCTCCAAAAGGAAATGCTAAAATTCAAAGGCAAACACTGGCTTTGGGATAAGGCTGCAGGGCTGAACTGAAATCTCTTACGCACGCCGCTCTAGTACGTCTGTAATACTGGAATGGCTCAGAGAGCAAAGCTGCTGACTTTCCTAAGTGTTTGCAGCTCAGGCTGTGGGGGAAAATCCTTTCCATGCTCCAGCTTTCCTGTGCCAAGGAAAAAGATGTCAGCGTCCCACAGTTCTTCCCTATTGGAAGATTTCTCCGTTCTGACCTGTGGGAAGGGACATTGTCTTCCAGCAAGTCCCCTGGCATGGGAAAAGGGAAGGGATGGTGGCAAAAGCAGAGTGAGAGCCTCTGGGTAGGGCTGCAGAGATCCAGGGTGGCACTGAGGTCTCATGGGTGGCCCCGAAACGCTGCCACAGCTGACGGGAACTGCTGAGCTGTTCTGCACAGATTGTCGAAATGGCATCCAGGGTGCAGAACCTGGGTGCTGAGGAGGCCCCGTTTGGCACCTCAGTCCTGGCACCATGCGAAGATACCACGCTGAATAGCTGTTGCTGAATATCCCGGGTGATGATGAATAAGAAAACCTGAAGTAGCACGACACAGATGAGCATGGTCTCGTTCAAAGCACTTGCACAGCCCACTGCCCCTCTGCCTGACATGGCCTGCATTACCACTTGGGGCTCCCAACCTCAAAAAACAAAAATTCACAACATACTGAGAGCAGAAAATAAGGGGGAAAGAGTGAGGCTGTATTTAAAACCTTTCAAACTTAGCATCATTATTGAGAATGAGGGATGCTGGCTTTGACTGAGGGGGCCTGGGAGGAGGGGATGCATGGGTGGATGGATAGACGGATGGATGGAGGAATCAAACCAAATTGTGGGGATTAATCAAACCAAATTCCCGCCATTTATTTGGGAAAATGGTTCCTCTGAGGCTGTATTGCCCCGTGAACCTCACATCATTGATTTGTTTTTCAGCCATTCGGGCTTGCATCTGAAGGGCCTGAGGATTAGAGGAAACCTTAGCATTTCACCCCAGTACCCTCCTGGTTACGAACTCTTCGTAACCATCATTTTCAAGTGATTCTCACTGTCCCTTGTAAAACAGAAAATTGTATTAACCCAGCTTTTATAGGGAAGGTGAACATACAAGATGATTTTTCTTATTACTGCTGTTCTTTCTGTCGCAATAGCTTCCACAAGCATCAGGGTCTCCTGGTGCCGCGTGTTACATAAACGCACTCTGAAGAAAGATGCTGGCCTTAGGTGACCTCCTCAGGGCTGCCAAGGGAGCTGCGACCAGAGCTGAGATGAGGATACAGTGGTTCTCAGCTCCCAGTCCCGGATTCTCTTTATTAAATGACACCTCATCGTTACAATAATGAGATCATCCCTGCTATTTAATTACATTCTCCATGTTGCTACAAATCCTCTGTGTAGCAATCTGAGCACTTGCTTTCTAAGGTTAGCAGGAACAGGGAGATATGTTTCCTGCCTCGCTGTAAGATGAATATCACTTAGGTCTGGCCTGACATCAGCTTTTTCCAATTGCAGCCCTGGAAAACCTGAACTCACATGGCTGCCGATGCTTTGAGCAGCCAGAGTGCCAATACTCACCTCCTCCTTCAAAGATTTAGATGTAGACTGAATTTTGTAATCCCATGGGCCTTCTCTAAAGACAGCTCATAGCAGCAAAGCTAAATCTTTGCAGCATCAAGGATATTGAGAGCACATGCTATTTGCTTGCTGCAAAGCCTGAGCAAAGATCTACAGGGTCTAGCTGGCCAAGGGGGTATGGATGTGTCGAGAACTGACTCTTTACTTACCTCTCTTTAGCTTTGTGATACTCTTGCCTCCATTTCTTAAATCACTTATTGCATACGAAAAATGGGGTCTGACGAGCCTTGAAAACGAAATGACTTGATGCGTCAGCTGGAACTGCTAAAGCTGGCACAGGGCCGGGGAAGTCACACGCAGCATGATGCCTCCAGCACCTCAGGGTGGCAGAAGGTGCCCCCAGGGAGACAGCTCTCTCCTGGTGCGGGTAGTGCTGAGGCAGAGTCTGGCCACCGTTTTACAGCCTGTCGTTAGCTGCTGACACACGGGGGAAAATAAGGACTCCAGCAGAAGCGTTCGTCACCAGGAATCTGGCCAGGCTTGTTGGCAGAGCTGCGCCCCGCCACTGCCTCGGCCGGCGGGGTCAGGCACAGCGGTGGCAGCACTGAGGAGCTCGGGGAGAGACTCCCCCCCACCACCACCTCCACCACGAACTGTCCTGCAAAACCGGAGCGCAGGAGGACGACAGCCCGAAACGCCTCCTTGCTCACAGCTCCAGGCTGCTCCCAGAGCTGCTTGTGTTTCCGCACTTCTCCCAGGGACGACTCAGGTTACATAGTCCGCAGCCTCTTCAGCCCGAGGCAGGAGTTGAGATGGCAGTGTCTCCGGGTATGAGGAAAACGCAGGACGTGCGAGTCTCAGCACAGCTCGTGCTTGCCAGCCCCGGGTACCAGGGTACTGGCACTTCCCGGTGTAGCGTGTGCTTATCTTGGCAATGCCCCCTTGGAAAGACTGGTTTCCCCAGTTTTGCAGCCCAGGTACTGAGCAGATTGTGCTTGATGGTCCTGCAGAAGATTTTGTCAAAGGAAGACTTTAAACTCAGGTTGGGGAGATCTCCTAAACTACAGGCTTATGTCCTCCCAGCCTCCCTTCCTGGCTCCTCTCAGTTCTCCCATGTCAGACAATGAGGTCTCACACCTTTTTGCGTTCCTCTTCAAGATGCTTTTCGTTATACGGCGTGTGAGAAATGAGCTGGCACAGACAACTCTGTGTCCTGTGTGTTTATTTTTCATCTCTTTGCTGTGCCAGCCTGGGCGCTGGAGCTTGCTGTGTCTGAACAGATGCCCCAACTTCTCTCCCTTGCCACTTTTCAACACTTCATTACAACTTTGTTCCGTGCTGTCAGAAACGAGCCCATAACTCCCCAAGGCAGGGCTGAGTACCTGGGCAGATGGGGAGGGTCTAGCATACTTTCTAGTACTGAAACAATTAACAGTTAAGTAATTAATCGAGTCTGTGGCTTTCCACTGGCACGTGAAACATTTTGCAATGGCTGGGATCAGAATAGGATCTTCTCCTACAGTTAAGTCTAGAGTAATAATCCTGGAAGACGGAAAAAAAAAAATAAAACAGAGACAATCCTTGCTAAATCCCTGGGAGATGGGGGGGACTTCCCATCAGACAGACAGATGCTGCCTTTCCTCCAGACATCTGGCAAATGACGCTTCGATGCTGATGGTGAGAAATGTTCTTGACTTGCTCTTGCTGGATGACAAACCACTGCTATCTAAGACAGTGATTTTGCCATGTCTTTCTTCCCCACTGTAACTAGGGGATTAGGAACGGTCTCGTACGGGGAGAGAAACGGTGCTGATCAACTCCAATTGGCAGTGCTAGAGGGGGAAATATAGTCTTCTTCATATTCCCATTAAATCTACACCTGATCTAATCGCTCAACCCCTTTGCTTCCTCTCATCAGCTTATGAATTTGAGCCCTATGGTGGGTTCAAGCTGCAGCAGTGACTTTAACACATATGAAATTAGCATTGTGCTGGAAAAGGAGGATGTCAAATGCCAAGCTAGTACTGGTGTGTCCTGCTTCTGTCGATTATAGTGTTGATTATATAAAGAAGACATCAAGGGATGGGCTTTGCTCACCACCAACTCCTGTCTCGACCCAGGTAAGCAGATGCTCAGGGTCTGAGAGTGACATGGAGGACTGGTGGGCTGGAGGAGAGGCCGGCTTGGGCGCCTTTCTTCAGACACTATCATGCTGCAGTGGAGGAAAACAGCAACACCCAAAGGAAACACATCTCCACTGAGAGCTTCACACTGCTTTACACAAAGGTGCTTTGGGGACTTTGCTTTGCCAGTCTCCTGGCTAGGGAGACACTCAATAGCACAGAGATAAACACCAATTATAGCAAATTGGACTTTTTTTTCCCCTCATGCAGAAAGAAGCAGAAATAAAGAAAAAAAAAGACATAATATTTTGTTTAACATCCTTCCCCCCTCCCTCCAGCCTCAATAGGGAAAAGGGGACAGTGAGTTTTGCACATAAGCAAATAGAAAGCCTGCCTTTGACCCAAGTAGGATGCCCTGTTTGTTTATGAAAATCCCTGTTTTGCTAAGACATCTTGTCCCATTAGCAATCAAAGACAGAAAAGTTGGTGGAACATTTCCAGCCAGTTCAAGTAAATCCTGAGTTTAGATGCCCTAGCAGAATAAATACGCTGAAGCCTGTCAGACACTCTGATACTAAGATAATATGGCCGTGTAATGCCTCAAACAGACAGGTTAACTCGAAGTCCAGAGTTTAAAATGTGTTTGACTTTAGTGCAATAAAATCAGAAAGGAAGCAAGAAACCTGAAACAGTACCACAATCATTAACCCATAGTGCTGCTGCAATGAATATCATATTTGTGTGCCTAAATGAAACTAAACTCCTCAGGGCAGTCTTTCACATACCTGTAAAGCACTGTCTGGACGTATAGCACTCTGTAAACAAATAATATGTAGAAATAACAGTTAATAAAATACACTGGATGGTGGGGTGATTAGACAGGATTGCTGCTGACAGTAAATCAGAGATCTGATTTATGTCTTCGAGGTTATTCTGGGAAATATTATACCATAGTTTTGTCATCCTGTTGCCATGTTTTTCTGATTATTTGTATATACTTCTGGTGAGTAACGTGGGCACTATTCAAACACACTACAGACTTGAAGTCAGAAGAGAGTGTTATGGTCTTGCTCGGGCTTCTGTAATTTCTCGCCAAACTAGTGGTTTTCTATTTGTGGTCTGGGAGTAACCGTGGGTGTAAAGACTATTTCAGAAGTGTTTGTAAAGGTGACTAAGAACAGAAAAGGGAACCTTTTCAGAGGTGTCCAGAAGCCACTGGCCTAGCAAGTATCTCCTCGGAAAATAGCCAAACCTATTTCAAAGATGTCCAGAAGTAGAGCCTTGCTTGTGTTCATTACCACAATCTGCTTGCATCTTGCCTTCCATTTGGACTTCTCTCTCTCCAGGAATCCGTATGTCCTTCTGGTTTGGTCTGTCCGACGAGAGGTTTGTGCTGTCAGAGAGGTGCTGTTCTAGAGAAGTGGCTTGTAGCTGGTGGCCCTTGAATGCCTGGCAGGCCAAGGATTGCTGCTGAGGCTTTCATGGAAAGGGACTAGGAAAAGGAAACCAACTGCTAACAGGCTGAAAACTGCCAGTCTCTGCACTTCTAAGGGATAATTCACAGGGGTCATAAATAAAGAAAGGTGGAAAACCTCTGTCTGAAACAAACAAAAGACTTGAGCTTATGCGAAGTCACCTTGTGAGGCAGATGCAGTAGTTTACAACTCACGCCTTTCTAAACTCTTTCCAAATTTGCAAGTTCTATTTAAAAGGCCAGGTGACAGAACCAGGTGTAATACTTCAGTTATGGCTCAGTAAAGCTGCCTACAGAGGCAGGAAGAGCTTGCATCCCCTCATTGACAAGTCCACTCCTTGTACATTGACAGAGCACACAAGGTCTCCTGACCACAACATCCCACTATAAGCTCATGCCCTGCTGACCACCACCAGGACATCAGGAGCTTTCACAGAGCTTTCAACCTGCGATGTAGAAGAACAAATGTTCCTGGAATTCTGGCTTCCCTTTGGCTTTACTAAGATATATATTGTCCAATGAATTCAACTTCACAGCTGGTCTGATTTTTTCTACCCCTACTCTTCTTCATCCTCCCACTGATCATAGTAGTATCACCTGACATAGGTGATCTAGATCCTAGAGTCATTCCAGTCTGCCCCGCACAATTGCAGGCAATGCTATGGTCCGCAGCAGCTATCAAGCAGCTGCTGCAGCTTCCCCACACATTGCAAGCCACACTTGCTTCCCACCATCAATAATGGACTCCAGACTAAGAGGAGAAGACCAAAAGTCATATTTCTAATATGCTAATGAAAGAGAGTAAAAGAGATCCCACTGTCCTAGGATCTTCTACTAGCCAGAGGGAAGTTAAAGGAAATTCCTAGAAGACATTGGGATGAAGACCACAAAGGAAGATAAAAAAGCTCAACAGTCCTTGCCAATGTGACTCCCTTTCCTGACCCCACATCTGAAGATTTATTTAGTCCAGGGGCTGTGAACAAGCTACATTGACCAGGCACCTGAGATATTGTAATATCGTTGTAATCACCAGTAATCCCACTCGAACCCTGTCTTTAGCTGCTCCTCTTTGTCCATGTATCCGATACAGATTTCTAGTGCAGGCAGGCTCTGAAGAAGCAGCACTTTGTCTGGAATTCTGCATAAGGACAGGAGATGGTCTGTCAAAGCTCAGAGCAGGATAAAGCAGGTGGGTTGGGAGGCAGGTCCACAGACTGCCTGTATTATTAAGTGCCTATTTAGACAGCTGTTACACTGCCCTCCGAGCTGAACGGTTCAAGGGATGGGACTCACCCGACTAAAGAAGATGTCAATAAGGTAGACATATGCATCTAAGCTCGGGATCCTCTACTCAGGTTGCTCTTACTGGACATCTAATCAATACGATCAATGGGCTCTAGGGAGTGATTCATCTTAGCCTAAAGAAGACATCTGCAACAGATAAGATGAATTGTGCCTGCGTATGCCTGTTTCTGTCCATTGACTATGAAGGGGACCTTGAGGGACTATCACACCTGAGGACATGTCTGACATTAGATTGGCTGAATACCTTCCTCAAGAGTTTCTTAGCAAGCTTCACTTTCTAACCCCAGGTTCATCCCTGTGCTGTCAGCTGGTCCTTTCCATAAACCCTTTCATCAGAGTCTGCAGGTCTCTTGCCTCCACTACTCCACTTGAAAGGCTCCAAAGCCAACCAACACGTCATTCATGAGACTATTAAAAAAAAAAAAAAAACCGACCTTCTTTTTTCCACTTATGTCTCACTTCTGTTTTGCTAGGCTAAGCAAACCGAACAATTTCAGTCTCCTGTCATCAGACACTGCAGCCAGCTTTTGCTGCACCTGCTCCAGTATAAAGTTGCATTGTGACACTTCCCATCAGCGATGATGTTTAGAGATCTCTATCAAGGCAGGTGTTCAGCAAATGGTCTCTTTGTAGGGGGAGTACTCCACTCTGCTGATTGCTAGCACAAGATTTGTACAACACAGTTACACAAGGCTTTGCAGCTTAAGGCTCTGCAAGGGGTGAATATAATCTTCTCCTGAGCCTGAAAGTCTATTTTCAAAATATTGTCATTTATCTGCATAGTCCAGTGTGTGGAAGCAGGTTGCAATACAAAATATTCCTGCTCACTAAAAGAAGTTGGGAGGGGGGCACCTTAGTCTACCTCTTCAGTAGTGTGCCTGAGCACAACCACCATAACAAGCATGATGCCAAATCCCAAATAGATATATGCTCCTGAAAACTGCTATATCAGTAACTAGGCAGGTGGAAACTGGAGCTGGACAACGGGCAGAGACCGTTTCACAAAAGAGATTGAAGTTAGACATGCTTGATCTTGCTACTGTGCCCCCATTTAAATGAAGAAAGTGGTTCTTTCTCTGCCTCCTTCCTGGCATTGCTCTGAGACTCATTCTGGCTAAAGTATGCCTTCACCATATGACTTAGAGTGATGTAGAAGTGTCAGGTCACCAGGATTATAAAATGTCTTCTAGAAATTGGTTTGATCCTGTCTATATTTAGCTACTGCATTTAACTATTAGAAAAGATCATCGTAACAGCATTAGTAAAATGACAGGTAGGCAGAAATCTGCATCCTTAGCTAGATTGATTCCCCACACACACCTCCTCTCCCAAACTACTCAGCTACATTTAAAATCCTAGATCTGAGCTTTGTAGATTGACTTTCATATTTGCTCACAGCTAAAGAGCTAAAAAGCCTTGGTTTTAAGAAAATGGGCATGATATAGCATCTCCTTGAGTAACGGGAGATTGGCAGTCGGCCCCAACAATTCCATGGCTCCTAATCTTTGACATCTCATGGGCCACATTTATTTGTTACTGATGGAAAAAAGGCACTTTTTTTACCCACTAGACTTCTGCGGCACAGAGACGGATTAACCTCAGCCATTTTTCGTTTGATTGTGCCTGTAGCTCAGCATCTTCTGCAGCTTGCACATGCGGAGGCTGGTTTATTGTATGGAGCCAAACGGGTTCCAAAGATAAGCTTGTTCAGAGGAATGTCCTTCTCTGATCCTGTTCTTCCACCAGTGGCACGCTAATAAAATAAACTCTGCTGTGCACGGGCCATGTGTGCAGAGTCCGTCTCCCGGATGTGGAATTCCTGTGCCTCGCCAACTTTCCCCTAAAGCTTCATTATTCCAATAAATCATGGACCTGAGTTATGGGGTTCTGTTTGGTGGGGGCTGCTTTTAATTGCAGTTTTAGGAACTGTGGGAAAGCAGAATTAATGCCATATGTTTTTTAGGCTTTCGGACCAGTCACAGGGTCTCGCTTTCAATTTTGGCTGGGATTCAAACATCACAGTGAATTTTCAGGTTCCTCTGTGTCAAGTCACAGCAAGAGGGGGAAGGGGAGGAGGAAAGATGGTGGTGGGGAGCAATAGGGGATGAGGGAGAGTACTGTTGTGTGGTGGTGTGTTGCTGGGGTGCAGAGGCAGACAGAAATGCAAGAGTGCTTCCAGAGGCAAGGCGAAGCACTCCAGGTAAAATCGCTCTCCTTTCTGGCCTTCAGCACAGACAGGCAAGGTTGAAACCTGTGAAAAGGAAACATAGTGAAAAGAGGAATGGAGCGCTCAGTATTATCATGTTTCTTAGGGCTTTTTCCTGGCCACTGATTTCTCTCACATTGCTCCTTTCACTGATTTGTCTTCCCCTCACGCTCCCTGTGATGAACGATGTGGTGCCTTCCCCATTCCTCCCCCCAGGAGGAATGTTGTTAGGGTGTGCTGTGGGAATGCACTTATCAAGGATGAGCTTGGAGAAGTTTTCTCTGAGCTTTGGAAGTTCAAGATAGGTCTTGAACTCTTCTGGTCCAAGCCACAGTGACCTGGGAGACGGTCTCTCCAGGAGGATCCATCTTGGTTTCTACTGGAGACCATGAGGACTTTCTGAGAGGACAGATTTCATCCAAATGCAAATCCCCTGCAAGGGAATGGGGGAGCCTACCAAATCCTCTCTACTTTACTGGCATCAGGGCATCAGCAGGGCCATTCTGGGCCCATGACCTGTGTCAGTCCATAATATTCAATTGCCAGTCCAACGCATGCTTCCCTCCTGGAGACACAGATGCACAGCACTGACTTCCCTGATTAAGCACTCTCAGCCTTGGGAGGAAATGATGGGTGTCCTGACTACGTGGACACTAGCACCTGGACCAAGGGTGCTTGGGTTTTCTTCTCGGTTTGCTATACATTTTGCATGTTGCCTTGCCCAAGCCACTTACATTCCTGTGCCTCAGTTTCTCTTCAAACGGAGATCTACTGCGGTAACTGGGCCCCGGAGACCATCAGGGAGCAGGAGATAAACAGAGCTGGAAGGGACCTTGAGGTTTTGTCTGTGTTAGTGATTTCAGTAGGGCCGTAGCACTGTTTCAAGCACTGTCTCACAGTCCCACATCAGTTCACTAGTAGCGTGGTCCTGGGCACAGTTTCTGTTCCTGGATGAGTAGGGCTCTCCCAGAATGTGGTTCTGGGGACTGCATGGACTGGAGACCCCCCCACCCCCCTCCAAAAAGTATGGGCAAGACTGCTGTATGTGAGGGAGACTTAGCAGTAAAGGACAAGCTGTGCCAGGCTGGGAGACCCAAACTAAACCCTGTCCTGTTTTGTCTACTAGTTCTGATAAAATCTGAAAGGTTGTCTGGTTCATCCTCATGCCTCAGAGCTCCTGCTCTACCTATATCCTTCCTAACTAATGTTTCTCCAGCTGGTTCTTGGAGCTGTCATGAAGCCACCGTAACGTCCCCTTCCCCGAGGGAGACAACTGACCTAGGAAGTGGGCAGTCACAGCTGAGACAGGGCAGATCCTGCATGAATATACAGTAAGGGACCATTTCTTCCCTGCAGGACGCCTAACTCAGTACAGGAAAAGGGCACATGGGGGACGGAAAATACCATTATTCCCTTCTCGCAGCTCTGAGCAGCTAAGTCACTGAAAAGACACCCAAGACGGTTTTAACAGAGCAGAGTACATTCTAGTCCCCCTGAGTCCTGGGCACCGTTAAAACCACCAGAACATCCCACCACTCTCCAAATCACTGCTCCAAACTTCCTTTTACTCACAGGCCTTTTCATCTTTAATCATACACCAGAGCACAAGGAGCACTTCTATGTGAAAAGCCATGCCCTTTGGGAAAAGGTCAGTGTGTCCTGGTTCATGCCTAATCCTTGCCCTGCAGTGTGGAAAGCACTTGCCCATGGAGTGGGAGGAACAGAGCCTGAGACAGCCCAAGCAGACGGCCTTCCCTTGCCAGTGAGGTATATTTGCGGCTCAGCAGCTGAGCCAGGGCACTCAGCTCTCCCCCACAACATGCTGTTGCTGACCCCCTTAGACACCCTCTGGCTTTATGAGAACCAGTAAGAAATACTCCAAGCTGGTTGGGTCAGAGCTTGCTCTCTCCTCCGCCCTGCCTCGAATGCACACACTCTGCTTAAGGACTGAGCAATGGCAAGAAAGTCATATTAAAACCAAACGAGACCCAGACACATCGTCCTTCCCTGCCACGCCTTGGCTTTTTGCTCTAGGACAGCACTAGCTAGCTGTAATGTACCAGTACGTGTCAGAGGGGTTTCCAGCTTCATCTCTTCATCCCAGTCCTCTGACAGCTGCCCTCTGTCCTTCGGGGATCCTTTTCCCTCCTCTAGTTTTCCTGACAGTCTGAAGCACTTCAGACATGGGGTGAAACACAAAAGATGGAGTGTGAGCTCTCTGCTTGGACACAGTGGGAGCGGAAGACATGGGTGAAATAACCCTTCCAAGAGGGACAAATGTGGGAAGAGCAGTGCTTGGGGTATCAAAAATATTGTCCCACAGAGCAACGTGGACCACAGCTCCTGTTGAGACAGCATTGTGTCCAGTTCCCTCTGTACCTGTCATGTCTGAGTATGGGGTCATGACAGATATTATGAATCCTCTGTTTAGAGGGGACATAACCGTGCCCAGCAGTCCAGGTGAACACCAGCCATGTGGCAACTCATCACATCCTCAATCTCATCACATTTGCAGACTCAGCACACTTAGCCACAGGCTGGCAGTTGCAGATCTTCATGACACGCTTGCTGAGGCTGACAAGGTGTCATTTTCTCCTTATCAATGCCAAACCAGGACTCAGCTGTCCCTATTGTAGACGATGAAGGTGATGAAACTGCGACCTCCTGAACGTCTGGTCCAGGGATGCACCAAAATGCCTCTCCCCTCCAAACTTTGCCCATTGCATACACAGCAGTTGCTTCATCCACCACTGAGACAAGTTCATCTCTGAAAAAGAAGTGATGGCTTTTTATAAGCTCCCGACAGCGTGGGACCCCAGCCAGTCAAGGGAATTGAATGGTGAGCACTGGTTCCACCTGGGCACGGAGGTCCAACGGTGGAGAGGCACCCTCTTTCTTTATTGCCTGTTGTTGGAAGCTGCAAAAAGACTTTGCCATGTTGGGACTCCATCATGAACGGCACATTTCCCTCCTCGCCCTCATTCTGAACTGATTTGTTTTAGCTTTAAAGCATCCTGAAAACAACTTGAGATGTATAGCCAGCGGTGGTGAGGGGAGACACAACTCTTGTGCAGATGGGGACCCATCTAGCACATGTGGCCAGGGAACCATTGTTTGAGAGATGACTACATATGACAATTAGTCACCAGTGTGACTCCAGTCAAGCCAGATGTAATAATTAGCTAGCGCATTTGCTAATATGGTATGAGGAGGAAGGATCTGGTAGCTGACAAAACTTTGATGGGGAAAAATATGTGTAACATCTCATAGCGGGTAGACAGAGTTTTCCAGGTCTGAGGACAATTTTACTCCTTCTGGATGCTGCCGTCAGGGCCACCTAAACAGCTCACTCTTAAATATATCCAGTAACCAAAAAACACCTGCATGTAATAAAAGAAGGAGTTGTGATGTGCGTTGAAAAGGGGTGTAAGGAATTTTTACCAGCTCTGAGTAAGTGTAAATACCTTATGACTTCTAGTTCTTGCCAATTATTGAAAGTCACTTTCTTTGCAGAGAAGTGAAAAATGTGCACCTCAGAGCTGCTCAACATTTTTGAGAAAATCATTCGTCTTAAAATGCAGTTTTATCGACATCTACACCATTCACAGGAATACATTAATTTTCATGTAAAGTTTTCAGTGAAACATTTAAATGAATTGCATTTCCTCAGTTTCATTTCAGCAACAGTGAAATGTTTTGGTGACATACAAAGATATTGTTTCAACTTGGTATGATTCATTTTGTATTGTTTCGCAATATTAATTGAAACATTTTCAATGTGTGTTATATTTTATTGTGCTGGGATTTATGCTGCCTGCCCATTTGTTATACTCAGTTTTGACATTATCAAAGTGAAATGTTTCAGTGGTGTCAGACTGAATGAGTTTTAAATCAAATATTTTAAAATTTTATAGTTTTGCTCAGATTCGGAATGATAAATAGAAAGCAAATGTGGACATTCCCTGGAGGACGGAAATTCTAATTTCCAGGCAACTCTGCCTCTGTGCTTAGAAGGGAATCATGTTGTCTGGACATTGAACCTGCAGCTTTGGAGCATTGGTCCTTTCCTCAGCTCCACCGCAGTCTTTCTGTGTGACCCTTGCCAAGTCACTGAGGACTTGACCATACTAGGAAAGGGACGGGAAAAGCTATCTACGTTTACCCCATGCACATGCATTTACTCCATATGCACGGCAAAATCATGTCTACTATGGGTATTTACACCTGGGGCAGTCACCTTGAGCATGGTTTGCAGGGGATTCATCCAACCCTTAGCAAAATGTCAGATGAAATCAGGTGAAATGTGCCTCCAAAGCACCTCTTAATTTATACTAACTGCAAAGGAGCCCAGGGTGAGCAGCTCAGCTGTAGCTGTCTAACATTACTATGATAAAGAAGAGCCACTGCCCTCCCTGTCTCTAGACCCCAGTTGCTACTGGAGGGAAAGGGGTTCCAGTCTGGTCCCCCACCCACGCTGCCGGGCAATGGGGACTCAATGTGTGTTACCGAGCGCAGTGTCCATCTGGTCTGGATACAGCCTCCACCTGTGTGAGAGGTGTCGCTTTTTCAGTTCACACCAAGAGTTCATTCCACAGTCACTTCCCTGCATAGAAAAGCCCTAATCTGCCTGCCTGCCCAATCTGTCATCTGTAAAACGAGGATTATACTAATGCTTCTTGTCTCTGCCTGGTCTATCTAGACATAACGGGGAGAATCTCTTTGTTTTTTCCTATGTTCAGTGCTGAGTACAAGGGATCTTTGATCTTGTTGAGCCCTCATTACAGCGCAGAATAATAGTCCCTTGGGTTTCCTGCAACCTCACATCATAGAAACAGCTTATTTTTGTGTGATCAAACATAGAACCATTTAAATGCTTACAAACATCTCCTCCCTTGCGAAATGGCTCATTTTTTCCCTATCAGTTTTCTTGATTAAACTGCATAGCCGATTTGCAGATCCATGCTATCATCAGCAAGATTTTCAACCTTTTATGGTAATACTGGACATGACTCTGAAGACGACTTCTCCTTGACACCTGGGACGAAACCCCCATCCATCTTGCGGGGAACAAGGTCCTAGCCAGGCAATAAGCAAATCTTCGCCATGTGCCCTGGAGATCGTCCCGTCTCTCATTCAGCAGGTCAGCAAACTGAGGAAGAGGTGTTAAGGCAGGAGCAACTGCTGGGACTATGGCTCCAGCCTTCCTCAGCCCACCACCGAGGCTGTCCGAAGGCCCCTGCTGCCTCTCTGGAGACAGCCGAGGGAGGGGAAAGAGGAAGAGCTGTCAAAGACAGATAACAAAGCAGTTTCAGTTGTGCATTTCAGTTCATTTCAAAGTCCTCTCTGTTTCTTTTTTGCAGCTCCTTTGTCCTGCTTTCCTGCAGGCCTAAGTCTTCTGCAGCACCATCTCACCTGGGATGTCCATCAGGGTCTGTTGCCCTGGGGATCAGCTCTTCCTCGCCTTCCACATTCGAGATGATGTGCTTGTAAATCTCTTTACTGGAAAGAGAAGTGTGATGGGTTACGTTCACTTTCCCTCCCAAATGCCCACATTACTTGAGCCAACGAAACCAAGGTGATGTTGCCACGCTGGGGAGTTGAACCTCAGACCTCCTGTGTGTTTTCTGACTTGTTTTGGCCAGCCATGCGATTCTTTGTGGTTTTTACCTGCTCCTTGAGCTTTTGTGAAACAAGAAAACAAAAGATTAAAAGCTCGAATAAAGTTGCAGCTGCTCAGCACTTACTCAGCCCTTAACACCAAAGGAGAGTGCAGACGGAGAGGGGAAGCGTGTGGCTTCTCTGTTCTGAGTCAACAGGGGAATCAAGGTGGCACAAGGGGCTGCTTCTCTCACCGACATGAAAATCAGCCAGATAGCATGGGCTCCTCATCTTTCAAAGTGATCAGGGCAGCAACCCCATCCCCCTTCCTTGCCCTTTGGGAAATCTCTCTTTGAGGTGGGAGGTGTCCTCCACTGTGTCCAGTAATATCTGCTCCGTTTCTGGGGTTTCTCCTCTTTGCGGCACTCCTTTCATGGGTGCATCAAAGCTGCTATTGAGTCAGGCCAAAGGCAGAAACGGGAATGAAATGGCATTTTCCAGCAGCCTGCTAACCAGTAGGCTCTCGTCCTTTTCACTTGGTGGATACTGGATGAGGCTCGAGCTGGATCAACAGCTCGGTAGAGGTTTAACTTCATCTATGATAGAGGTACAAATGGATTTCATGGAGAAATCTGAACATGGAAAGCTGGTGACAAAGTGCTCTTTGGGTTCATCAGTCCAGGGTGCAAATCAGGACAAAGCACAGACCTCATCCTGCTCTGTCACTCCCGGCTAGGAGTAATCCTCTTGTGAAATCAGTCCAAAAGGAGCAGCCAAGAGGCTAACCTCTCTTTGCACAAAATGTCTACCACAACCAGTCTGGCCTGGAAAGAAAATCAGAAGTCTGCCCCGAGATTACCTCCCAGCTCCTCTGGTTACCTGATGTTTAACACATATGTTTGACTACAAGAGCTCTCCCCACACTCCAGCAACCACCTAAAAAGCCCTATGAACAGCCTAAAGAGTCTTTATTGCCTCTGGAAATCTTCCCTTAATTTTCCTTGGAGGATTTTATACTGACAATCCATGAAGAATTTGACTTCTGCTTCTGAAGGATAAACTCTAACCAAATTTGCTCCAAAATGAACTTTTGAACTCCAGAATATCCAGCATTCCAAAATAAGTATTCAATGGGGACACTTATTTTGGAATTAAAATGATCCAGTTGTGTCAAAGACTGACTATCCCCAACAAGACCAAACTCTGTGTTTCAGAACAACGCACAACATTTGCCCTGGCAGGACAAACGGTGCAAAATACAAACACGTTTATTTTGGTGCAAAATTTGCATACAGCATCAAGGGCTGCAGCCCATTTACTGTATTACTTGGAGCAAATGACTTAATTTGCGGGCCTCCATTTCCTCTTTTCTAAAATGAGAGTGAGGCTACTTATGCATTTCTCGGCTTAAATAGTGCTTAGCAGGTGTAACAAGCCAGCACACACTTCAGCCGTGGGTTTATTCCTCCAGCTTCAGTGGGAAGTGAGCCAATGTCTTTGGAGGGCATCAAGCCCTCCCTCGCTCTGGATAGCTATGCACAGACATGGTAGCTGGTCATTTAAACTACATTAATAAACTACGGAAAGAAGCAGGCACCTACAGAGACAGATTTGCCTGCGTTATTTTCAACATCTATCTTCAGAAAAAATGAATCACACTAGTCGCCTTCGTATTTAACGTAACTGTGGGGTGCACGCATGATACAAATCCTGACTTCGGCCCATTAGCCTGGCTAGCGATGCCCCGTTGGCCTTGCAGCCCCAGCCGTAGCCTGGCCCTAGCAGTGGGTTATCTGGGTGCCAGCCACCCCCACGGTGGAGGCTAAACGATTAATGGTAAGCACGGAGTTAGATGCAGAGTGGACAGCAGCTGCTTCTTGCATCCTCCTTGCTGTGACGAGAGAGGCAATTTTGGGGGTGGGGGGGGGAGGGGGAGGAGACCGGACACTAAAATAGCACCAGAGAAACGGAGAGGAAACCACCTTCCCCAGCTAACAGGAAACCAAAATCAGACAAGGGTTAACTGGGCAGCACCAGCGCCGACTGTAAGCGGGAGGTTTAGGACTTACTTTATTGTTGTCATTAATTTCCTTCCTTTCACTTTCAGTAGATGAGCGTAAAGCGTTATTTACACTAGACACAGCTGTGCCCCACCAAAGTTTACCCTAAGAAATATTAAGAATAACAGAAAAAAAGCAGCTGAAGGGCCATGGATGATCCCCAGGGCTGACGTCAGCAAAGGCTTGTGCCATTTTTCCCCTTTGGAGCACGCTGTGACTATGCCATTTCTCTGAATCTTTGCTGTAGGGAGTCACCAGGAGGGACAGACCTCTCTCACTTTTTGGGACATGAGAAGTTAGTAATATGCCAGCTCTTCTTTGCTCACAGTTTTATTACAGAAATAGCTAGGAGAGCCTCAGCTTAAGTTGTTATTAGTAGGTTCCAGAGTTAATCAATGGGAGCAGGTTGTGCCCCTTGCTGCTCATTGCTGCTCAAATTGCCTGCAGACTCAGGAAGAAGGCTTTGCATCTGTTCTCATCTTTGCGTTACGGAGGCTTTTCTTCACTCAGCTAAGGGCTCGAGCCTCCCAGGGGCAGGGGGATGGAGGAACGCCTGCGTGACTCTGCCCAAACCACTCTCTTTCTTCATACATTATTTCCTTCCCTCCTGCTATTTGTCTGTCTTGGCTAATCAGATTAAAAGAACGTATTTCTTCGTGCGGATCCAAGGACGGGGAGGATCTGACCTCAGCCAGGGGGGCTCAAGACACAGACGCTGATTTGCGAGGAGAGGATGAGCTCCCCACATCCACCTCACTCCCGCTTTGCTCCTTGGACCTTGTTTATCTGAACGCCAGCTGAGTTTCCCAGGGAAACCTGGGACAAGGCGCTCGCCAGACACTCGTTCCTTTGTCCCGAGCCAACTGCATAGAGCTAGACCATTTCTGTGGAAAACCCAGTGTATTCCAGGGGCGTCGAGCACCTCTGGAGTGACGTCGGTGGGAACGGGCTTGCGGCAGAGGTTGGGAGCCTTGGGAGGAGCCAAGGCTCCTGGCAGATCCCAAAGTCAACGCCTCACTGCTACACGGCTTCCCTCCCAGCCAGGTTTCTGTGCAGCCGGCCAGAGGCTTTATTTATGGGCTGGGATGCTCAGCAGCGAAACGGTTAGAGCTCTTGGCATCAGGGGTCATAATTACCCTTCCAGGTTAACACCCATCGAGATGAATGGGAGCACACCCTATTCTGCGGGTGTTATTGTTGCCGTCTGCCTGGCTGCAGACTCAAAGGGGAGAGTTTGTCTTGGTTTGCAACCAAAAAGGCTGGAAACCGCCTCTCTCTTTCTTTTTTTTTCTTCCTTTTTTTTTCTCAGTAAAAGGAAAAGGGAAGATTTGCTTTTGCAGATTTGTGAGGTGGAGAATGTGGGGGAATGGAGATGCCATATAGTTTGGGCCTGATGGTGCTGAACCCCCATAACATCTTCTGAGAGCAGGCGGGGGATGACGTGCTGCGGGAAGTGGGCTCCTGTGTTCAGTCCAGTCCCCACCGGTGGCAGGGGAAAGTCACTGTTATCTTTTCCTCATATCTGAGAAGCAGCCGAATTTAATAAGCTGCTGGAGCTGCTAAATCCCAGGAGTTCCTGGAGTTCCCCACGTTGCTGGTTGCCTAAGCGGTGCATCCCAGGGTCCCAGTCAGCATTTGGGTGCTGGATACTTTAGTCTCTGCTTCCCAGTCTGGCGTATGACACTGATCCCAGCTCCCGCTAAGATCGCACGCGGCAATGCACAATCCGCGCAGCCGCCAAAGATGAAACCAGCCGGGGCGTGGGTGAGAGCCCAGAGGTCGTGCTTGCAGTAGGAGACCTTCACCAAGCAGCCCGCTGGGACGTGGTTATGCTGGCACCGTGTTTTGCGTCGGGATAACAAACTCACCCCAGGGGCTCACACGCGCAGAAAAGGGTTCGGCGGGAGAAGCAGCACAGCAGCAGCCCTCCAGGGAGGATGCGCCTTTGCCGTTGCAGGAGACCTGTTGCTGGTATAGTCTGAAGCAGCTCCCAGGATAGAATATACTGCCTTGGCGCAAAGGATTTCCTGACTAACATGATGTGCAGATTTTGCAGGGGACTAAAGGCCTATAATGCCCCTCACCCTGCTTGCAGCGTCATTAGGGTGCACCTAACCCAGCCTACGTAACAAAAAGTGGGCAAAAAATTGTTTTGTTCCTCTCCCTTGCAGCTACTTTCCCCCTAGGGTGCAAACGAGAGTTGCGAATTCCCATGCGCCAGGGGGTGTTTGCAGGAACAATTATGCTGGTTAGGGTCTTAGGGGTATTTTCATCCCTGCTTTTAAGTGCAATAAAACAAGCTTCAGGTGCTTGGAGCTCAGTAGGAGCAGCCCTAAGGCCTTAAGGCGGTCGGCTTTTCATACCCTCCGAGCGCCTCTGTTTTTGTTTGTGTAACTAAGGCCTCCCGCGGATGCCAGGAGGATGCTCTCTGCGTGCGCAGTACAAGACAGACCCACGTGTATGCACAAACATGCCTCTGCACCCTGTAAAATCACCCCTTGCGCACCGCCGCCGGGGCGCATGGGTCCAAAATCATGAGGCAAATCCCCATCTCCACAAGATAAAAACCAAACCCACTTATGACATTTTTATTTGCCACCTTCTTTATGATTATCCGTAATTATGAAGGCTTCAAAAGTACTTGAAATAAATTCCCATGAAGACAATCAGGTAAAATCATTGACTTCTAGGAGGTTTGGCTTGAAAGGAAAAAAATACATAACAGGGTAGGATTGTCCAAGGAATTGTGAAAGCTGCCAGCGCCGAGCAGCCTTTCTGCAGAAACGAAACTGCCTCTGCACAGTACGCCTTGTGTAAACACCTTGGTGGCCCAGAGAGCAAGGGAGTTAAGTAAAATCACATGATCTGTTATAAAACCCTAAGGAATAGGATATGAACTGAGGATATGAACTGTGAGCGGAGGATAATGTCGACTCATAAGACAAAAGGGAAGAGAAACTCGGCTGCAAAGAAATCCACACGCAAGCGAAGCCCTTATTTAAGGTGCTGCTCCACAGCCCTCAGACTGTGACACGATGCCCCGGTTCCCGGTTGCATCTCAAAGGAGCAGTGTATGCAGATAAAACATGCAGAAACCCCCCTGCTTCCCACCTTTTCACATCAAACGAAGGGGTTTTGCCAGGCGGAGAGCTTGGTGTACTTATAACCAGAGCCGTAAATGAAAATCCGCCTAGCACGTCCTTGGGGGGCTGCCACTATTTTTGCCTGGGGATGGTCGTGTCGCGTTGTGTTTCTTTTCCCTGGTTCAGCTGGAAGTCAAACAGGCTTATGCTAAAGCAGAAGATGATGCTCCATTCGAGTATGAACTGCTACTTGAATATTCGTGGGCTGTTCGGTGGCCTGCAGGAAAACAACCCAAGACCAACTGGTGCAAATATCCATGCAGAAAAGCACGGCGATAAAGCCTGCACCCTCTGCCACGGTAAAAATGCCGGTGCCTGAGATTTGTGCAAGCGCCACACTCTGAACCCAAGCCGTTGCACCCAGCCTCGTTCGCCGGCTAGGAGCGCAGCGAGGAGCGGCGCCGGGAGATACCAGCGCTGCGGCAATCCGGCTCTCGGGCGCCCGCGCTCCGCAACAGCCAATTTTCCGCCTTTCTCCGCGGTGTCTTGCCTTGTGCTGAGCTCCGCTGCAGGGTGTCTCAAAGAATACTGCAGAGAGCTCAAAGCAAGGCACAGATACACGTCCGCAGCCTCCCCTACGGGCAGCCTTGCCCTGTAACAGAGGCTTTCTCTGCTCTCTTAATATTTACAGACGGCAGATTTGGTCAGACACTAATGATCACCTTTCTTGCTTAACACGACTTCCTTCTCCTACCCATCTGCGGTGCTCGTACCCCTGTCTCTCAGCTGTGTAGATTTGCTGAAAAGCAGAACTGCACAAATAACTGATAGGGGTGAGGGGTAGCCAAAGCGGAAAAAATAAATGTATTTGCCATGGGCTAACCAGAAACGAACATTTTCCAGTTGGGGCGGAGGGGAGAAATCAAGACATCAATGAAATAACTTCATTTCAGTCCAAGCGAGCACTTTTTTGGCCAAGGTGATCTTTATCTGCTTTCATAAGTCGCACAGATCATTTGTTAATATGAGAGAAACTTCAAAGAAAAATAAGATATTTTATTAAAAAATAGCAAAGGTTTTTTTTACCCCCCTTGGGTATAATTTCCTGGAATTGCTTTCAGTCAGCGAAACGTTGCAGTCAGGCCCATCTGCGTATTTTAGAAAAAAAATTGTCCTTTTCTGTCTCACACCTTCTTTGGCCGGTGACTGAACTGTATCCTCACCCATTTCATCTCCTTTCCTTGCTTCCTCCTTTTCTCCAGGAACAAATGTGAACATCCGGCCTTTTTTTCTCCGTGTCTAACGTGTTATCTGATCCATGCTCTCTTAGTCCTGACCTCCCCTTCCTCCAGCTGACCTTCCTATCGCACCGCCGATATCCATTTATCTCCTCCTCCCTAAACCACCTCTTCCCGTTTTCTTTCGCATAGCCACGAATCGTGGAGCTGGAGCAGCACCAGGGAGGCAGCGTGTGCTGCAGGAATAAGAGGGAATAAGGGATGAATCCACACCAAGTCGTACAGAGCTGGGAGCCAAGCCCTGCTGCAATATTCCTCAGGTGACATTCGCTCCCTGATAACCTGCACCAAACCTCTGGATCCTGCATCTTCAAATTGTGAGCATGAAGCCAGCAGATCCAGCGTGGCACAGCGTTCACTCATGAGATGTTAAATTAACGAGGTGCCTCCAAGACACTTGTGGTGTCCCCTTTCCAAAAGCTGGGTGCTGAGCCCAAGGCAGCAGGGCACTGCCCTCCAGGTCCCCACGCACCCTGGCACAAGCAATAAGGCATCTCCTGGCCTCCGTGGGCTTCCTGCGCAGCAAGCATCTAAGGATGGCACGAGGCCAAAGCTGTGTTGTAACTGAGACTTGGTGCTCGTATGGACTGTATCTGGTCACGTCCTGCAGGCAGAAATTGCTAATAAAAGCCAGTGCGGTCTTTGGAGGGTGACTTTGTCATCAAACAAGACACAAAAAAGGATCTGAATATTCCTTCTCTCCCCACCAGCTCTTTTGTTCACAGCTTGCTGCCACCCTCACTGTCGTAAAAGAGCAGAGCAGTAGGACGTCTAGCTTTCATCAAGCACATGGTAAGGGATTCAGCGCTCATCCCTTAATATGTCTATAGGGTTAAATTTTTAAAGGCACCATTTTTACTCTCGTCTTCTCAATCCAAACTCCCATTAAGCCCAGACAAACCAGGCATGTATTACATAATCCCTGACCATCACTTACCCAGAGCTGCTTGCTCAATAGGTGAAGGAGTTGCGCAGATGAGCCCACCACTGACCTAACCCACCGCCTTGGAGCTTCCAGAGAGGCTGCCACAAATGGGGAGCACCAGCTGGCGTTGCAGATATGCGGCAGTGCACGAGGGTTTTGTGATGCTGGGGACTGTGCGGCACCGGTGCTGGGGTTCCCCCACACGCAGGGAATCTCCAGGCACGGAGAGCTGCCACAGCAGTCTGGTGCCACCACCTTCTCAGATAGCCAAGCCTGGTAAAATGAGATGATACAAAAGAGGAACCCGTGGGCTTGCTGGGGAAATGGTGGCCACGGAGAATAGTTTCTGTTTTGTCTAAATTTTCCGCGGAAAAACTCCACCTTTCAGAGAAATTCTGTGTGCAAGCTTGTTGCGGAAAAATGTATCTATGTACATATAAACATACATACGCACAATTATACAAAACATAAACACATCTCTGTGTATGTGTATACACACATCTATATGTATGTATGCATATACACATATTTTGATTTGAGGCATTCAGTATCTATTTTATGGTGATAATTTTTTCCAATTTAAAGTGAATTTCTCTGCAAAAAAATTATTAAAAATTTAAATCCTTAAATTCCCCTAAGTGAAAACCCAGTTTCCAATCACTGGCTAAGCAACCCAGAGGAGAGAAGTCCACTAGCATGGATGCGACAGAAGAGTTATCAGCAAGCATGCACTCACAGGTGAGACCACATAGTTTGCCGTTCATTCTCAGACCAATTGCCTGAATGGAATAAACAGGATCAGCAAAAGATTTTTTTGGCCTAAGTGCATCTATGTCAGGGCTTTTAGTTATGTTGGTGAACGGCGTAAGCCTCGCTAGTATCACTAGCAAGCGCGCGTTGCTGTCTGGCTCAGCTCCAGAGAAGGTCTCCCTGGATCACCAAACAACAGGTGACTGTGGTATGTCCTGGCCTGGCTTCTTGACTTCAGGAGGTTGCAGGTCTCCCAGGCTCCCCAGCCCCTTTCTGGGCTGTGCTTTCCAGAAATGGGACTTTGTGGGGTAGATGCATCGGCCAGCCTTGGTGAACATCCCAAGTTTATTGTCTCTCTGTGCTAAGGTCATGCAGCAGCGGGACCAAGCAAGCGCACACACTTCGCAGGAGCTCACAGTACAATCACTCTTTACAGCACAAGAAATAAACAGCTGCACAGACAAAACCCATGCAACATCTGCAGGCACTTCCCTGCCTGAGTCTTTCTTACATTCTGCTGACTTTAGTCATACACTCAAAAAATGTCCCATAACTCTGTCCTACACGGGGCTTCTCTTCCAAACCATTCACTTTCCCTCACCCTCTTCTAAGAAAGCTTTCTTTTTCCTACACTGGTTCTTCGATTTAAAGGATGTCTGGGTTATAAAAATCCTGCCTCTTTGTTCTTTCTTCTACACAAATTTCCTTTTAAGTGGCTGGAGAGACCTTGATTTCTCTAAGTGCCAGAACCCTTTGTCAGGTTGGCTCTGTGATCAGGCTCCTCAGTCAAGCTAAAACCCTTGCCAAGCTTTCCCACATTTAGCGAACAGCCCCTTTGAGATGAGTCTTGAAAAACTGGCTTCTCCTCAGCAGTAGCTATCTCTTTGTCCAACAGAGCTCCATTTGAATGGATAATCATCAAAGTTTAACAAGCTGCTTTTGTGAGCTTTATTCCAGGTGGAAGGATTTTTCTTGTGGGCTTTGGCTCAAAAGTATGTAGGCAAGAAGGGAAAGCAGAGAGCTGTGTACCTCAAACAGAGTTTGCTGCCTGATACCTAAGCTCTTCCAAATACATTGCAGCTATAATTTAGATGAGATGCAGATGGAGGCCAGGGTGGCACCCCTGTCCTCTGGTAGCTGCTTAGTGCTTGAAAGGGACATAGAGAGACACAGCAGCAAACCAGTGAATCAAGGCTTGAGAAAGATTTTGGCTTGTCTGGTGCCTGGAAGATTCATGCTGTTACAACTTCACCTTTGCCCATACCCCCTCCTCTCCATGCCTCCACTCCTGCACTGAGAAAACAGGCCAGAGTCCATCTGGCGGGTACTGCATTTCTGCTCTATTTCTTACCCTTCCACAAGCAGAAGAGTCTTAACTATGAGCCTGTTACCAGAGAGAAGAAGCTTTTTGATCCAGTGTTTACTTACCTTGGAACAGGCTCAGCCTACCCTCTCCCAGAGGTCCACAAACACTGGCCATCTAAGAAAAATGACGTCAATCAAACATTGTTTGACTTTTTGGATGGCTGATGTTTCTGATATGTCTGCGGATAAGGGAGCTGGCTCTAGTAATTAGAGGAGGGGAAGAAAAAAGAATAATTAGAGGAGGGGAAGTCACTGCACTTCCCATCCATGGAGGCACAAAGTCCCAATTACTTCAGGGTTGACCTCTGCAGAGGTGCGAGAGGAGCAAAGACGGCTCCTTTAGCTGAGCTCTTGCTGGAGAATTACGGAGGGGGTTCAAGACTGATAGCTGTGCTGTCAAGATAAATTATTTGCCAGAAAATCAGATCAGCTTTTTTTTGTTTGTTTCTTTCTTTCTGGGATAAGAATAGCTGCTAAATCAGCTAAAGTAAATAGCCGGCAATGGCTGGAAAAAATTCAAAGCTGCAGGCGTACTAGTGCCCTGCTGTAAAGCTCTGCCAGACATGTAAAAGAGGAGGTCAATACATGAGCAATGAAATTAAAAATGAATAAATTTCGAAGGGGCTGAATTATTGGTGTAAAACAGATGCTAGTGGTCACAGCAAGGTGATGGGGCCTTGCTTAGGCTTTCGGAAGGGGTTGTAAAAGTATGTATGGCCCGTCTTGGCCAAAGCCTAGTGATAGCTTTGGACAGCAAGGGAAAGAGCGCAGCTATATGAAGGTGTTTAGGTGCCTAATGGAACTAATTCGGAGTTAGTCACCTAAATGTTGCTAGGGGATCTGTCTGAAAGCCCCAAACCACGGGCTCATCCGGCCTCAGAAAGGGCGAGCTCTGGGCTTGCAGATAGCAAGGGGACAGATCTTATCCAAGCAGATGGCTTTCTTGTAGATTTTCCAGGGTTTTTCATTTCCGTGCCCTCTTGGCTTCACCAGCCCCAAAGGTGGAGTCCACAGCTTCCCTGTGGCACGAGCCTGCTGGAAGCACCCACTCTCACCATGGGCAACAGAGAACTGGTGCAGAGTCTGAGCGGGGCTCAGGCGGAGGTGGATCTCAGTCAGTTGAGCTGTTAGCAGGCATTTTTTTAGGCCAGACTGCAGGAGGAGGAGGAGGCTGGCTTTGTTACTGCCTTGTAGGACACCACATATGGTATTGGACCCAAAGGGGTATCCAGGCTTGAATTCTCAAAGTATCAAGGCAGCAAAGAGATGTTGGCTTAACATCTCAAAGAGAAAGGCAGAGTGGGAGGTAAATTAAGTGGAGCTGAGCCGGGAAAAGCACAACAGAGGGTGCTGAATTCTTGGAAATTAGGCCATAAAAACAGGTAGTGTTTGCTTGTTTTGTTCTTCAGAGAATAGTGAAGAAAGTAGCAAAACTACATCCTCATTCTGCAAAAGGTTTGAGCTGGTTTGCCAGCTGGGAAAGGATGTCTTCAGCAAAGCAGAGCTTAGCCAGCCTGTGGCTGTGGTCTAACAAACGCCTCCCAAAGTATGTCTGGAGGGGGGAAAAAAAAAAGAAAAAAAAAAAAAAGAAAAAAAAGAGAGTCTGGCTGCATTAGCACAGCCTGTTTGTGTTTGCTTGATGAAAATGCTCTAGCAAATCAGTTTTCTGGGAAGAACGTCTGCAGAGACCAACTCCTTCACCTGCAAATTTTGCTGCTTGTGTCCTTGGGGTTCAAGGTAATGAAGTCTGGCACTCGCGCTTTCCCTGGGGTAGAACCACAAGCCATTTTCATGCTCCTGCCCTCCCGGGGAGTGAGGGCATCCCTGAGAGGTTTGTGTTTGACCATTCCCAAGAACATAAGTCAGAGACACCAGCACTGACTTCCCTTGTGTCCATTTGTGTCTTGTAGTCAACCACGTTACCTCAGCACTTCTGGACTTTTATTGCTGTTACTGTACTGCTCTGCCTGGACTTACCAGCTAGTTTAGGGACCCCTATGTGATGCCCCTTTGGGAAACATAAACCAGGTCTCCTTCCAAGCCCTTCATGTGGAGGGTTTTGCATAGAGGGCTCCCCTTTGTGCCGTTGCGCACAGCTCCCAGGAGAGCTTGTCAGACTCAGGGATGCCACCTTTGATTTCTGACTTGAGTAGCCACCTTGACCATGGCAGTAGCCCTCTCTGTGTCCTCCAGTTGAATGGAGGTTTGTCTAAATTCAATAACTCCACTTTGCAGGCTTTATGACAACCATAATGGTCATCCCTGTCCTTCCTTGCGGGTTTAGATACGGAGGAATCAGATAAAAGCAGTGGCCTGATAGCCAAAACTGCTTTCTGTGTGATACCAATATTATAATACTCCACTGGTGTTATGAGACTGTGGGCCAAATTACGGTCTTGCTCTTCCCAGGAAGAGGAAGCGTATAGATTAGAGCCAGCAACTCATAGCTATCTTGTGCTCCACGAATCACTCCTAGTCCTATTAAATCAGTTTAATTGGACCTCTGTGGAACTTTTGGAGGTGCCAGGAGAAAAAAGCTAATTGCTATTTTTATCTGATTTTTATCCAAACAAAGCCAAAGGGACAGGCTGCAGAACCACGCACAGGATTAAAACCAGTTTGGCTGCTTTATCGCCACCACCTGAATGAATGAAGCACCTGGATGGAGAAGGCAGGTCCCAACAGACCAGAGTTAGACATTTGGCAGCGATCTCGAGGGCATCTCTCAGCAGTGGGATGGTTAGCACTCATAGGTATTTGAAGACAAAGCACTTCAATCATTGAACATAAAAGTCAGCAACGCCTGCTTCAGTGACTGCACCAGCGTCCTTACTTTCTCTCAGCACTATTTGCAGCTTTTGGGTACAGGCTGTGCAAGACAAGCAGCACTTAGAAGCAAGCGAATTACTCTGAGAAAACAAAAGGGTTTCTGGGCCTTCAGATTTTGCAGAATTTCTATTAGTATCCCCAAGGGATATTAATACACACAATTACACACAATTACACACAAATACACACAAAATACACACAATTAAGAGAGACATGGCACTCCTGGAGAGAGTCCAGCGGAGGGCTACCAAGATGATTAGAGGGCTGGAGCACATCTCCTATGAAGAAAGATTGCAAGAGCTGGGCCTGTTCAGCCTGGAGAAGAGAAGATGGAGAGGGGATCTCATCAACGTGTACAAGTATCTGAAGGGGGAGCGTCAAGAGGATGAGGCCAGCCTCTTCTCCGTGGTGCCCAGCGACAGGACAAGAGGCAACGGGCAGAAACTGAACCACAGGAAGTTCCATCTGAACCTGAGAAAGAACTTCTTCACTGTGAGGGTGACAGAGCATTGGAACAGGCTGCCCAGAGAGGTGGTGGAGTCTCCTTCGCTGGAGATATTCAAAAGCCGTCTGGATGTGATCCTGGGCAATATGCTCTAGGTGACCCTGCTTGAGCAGGGAGGTTGGACTAGATGATCTCCAGAGGTCCCTTCCAACCTAAACGATTCTGTGATTCTGTGATTCTGTGATTCTGTGATTACAGAAAACACACAATTTTGTGTTTTCTTGGGATAACACTGCTCTTGCTGTGCCAAGACCACTCAGGTCTTGTGCTCCTGCTCGCTCCCAAGCCATTAACATGGCAGTTAGCTAATACCTTCCCTTATCACATAATCCTTCTGATAAAGCATCTTTTTTAAGAGCAGGGAGGACTGGTGCCTGCGTCCCTCAGACCTGCCCCAGGAACAGAGGGGCAGCGAGGAGACAGGAGCTCTCTGCAGAAGAGGAGCAGCTGCCTTGTGGTGGAGCTGTAGCAGACGCAGCGCCATCTCACTCTGCACCACGACACAACTCTTGGATGCTTTGTCATCCCCAGGGTTGCACTACCTTGGGCTAAGTGCCTCAGCTCCTGAGTGCACAAGGAGGGCCAGATGCCTAAAATCCAGCACACTCAGCAGGGAGGCACACAACCTGGCTGCCAGGAGGTGCCGAGGAGAGGATGTGGCTCCAGCCCCATCCTTCTCTGGGACTCAGCATCTCACCCAGAGCTGCAGGCTCCCTGCTTGTCAGCCGGTGCAGCTGCCTCCCCTGGGGTGGGTGCCCAGGCCAGCTCTTTCTCACGGGAAAGGCAGAAGAGCCTCTTTCAAGAGCACAGTGATAAGAGCACTGACATTGGAGATCTGGAGTTTGCTCACTCTCCAGCCGGAGGGAACCGAAACCCTGTACCTCTGGCATGAAGATGGAAGTGAGGGTATGCTCAAGTCCTCCTCGCCCAGCCAATGATTTAATCAGCGGCCAAGGTTTGACGTTGGAGGGACCAGCGTGCAGGCAGATTCCCTCTTCTGCCCAGCAAGAAGCGAATCACTTCTGGCCAATGAGTGGTATCTGCAGCACCCGCAGGCTTTGGCTTCTCCTGGGGGGGACCACATAAGGGAGCTCGAGGTGCCCATGAAGGTGGTCTGCTTCCTTGGCATGCCTTGGGTTCATCCCTGATGGCGTGGAGAAGGGCAGAAGGCTGTGCCCAAACTGTAATGCTTTAGAAACCAAAGGCAGCTCTACACCCCTCCGTACTTCCGCAGCATCCTCCTCTTGTCTGCGCACAGATTTGTCCAGCCTGAACTGGAGGTGAGAATTAAATAGCTCCTCTGGCTTTGCCTGAAATTTATGGGGATTAAAGTTAATCAAAGACAGTGTGGCTGGGGGTTTTTAAAGTTTTTTGTTCCACTGAATTACATGACTCCTAAAAGATCTCTGGCATCAATAGGATATATTAACCCCAGTAACTTTGTTATTGTCCTAAGGGACTTGTTTTTACTCCCTGCTGCGAGATCCAAAGCTTAAAGTCAACAGAGACAGGTCTGTTGACTTCACTGCCCTTTATTAGCCTGATAGTGGAGCTTGTGACCATTGTCTTCAGAGCAGTTATAGAGAATTGGAGATAGAGAGAGAACAGAAAAAGCAACCAGTACAAGTGAGTACATGTAAAAATGTGCAAGCTTGTGTGTTTGTCCACGAATCCTCCTGGTAGTTTGTGTGCTTTGACAATCACAACGACCCATTGTTTTAAAAAGTTTGCTTTCCGACTGCTGCTTGAAAGATTAACGGGAACAACTCGCTAGTGAGTAGGGACAGGATACTAGGTGCATTAGCAAAAAAGTTCTGTGCTATCCTGCTATCCTATGGAAAGAGAGAGAGAGTGAAAGGAAAAAGAGAAATAGCCGTAATCCCCTAATCACTTATAGCCACAGTCACTAGCTAGCCAGCGTCTTCTTTAAACCAATGGCAATCCTTAAATTCAGGTCAAGATTTAATTGTTTTTTTTTTTTCCCCCCCCAAAAAATCCAACATTGTGCTAGTGGAAACTAAAGAGTTGCAGGCAATAAAAGGCTGTTCTGGGGATGGCTGGCGTGGAGGCTACAAGCGACAGCTGGCGGGTGTCTGATGGGGCTGCCCTTTCTAGCTACCATCTGGACTTTGCACAGGACAAGCAAAAATAAGCTACTTATACCTTAATAAGGAAAAATCCTGTAAAAATGGAATGGGGGATGTGGGCTCACTACGAGAAAGCTTCACAAACAAACCGGAGTGCAAACTCTACTCTGCTCAGGCGAAGCAGGGACTGCAGCTGGTGACCAAAGTCACCTAGATATTTCAGGGATGTTTGACCATTTTGTCCTTGATGTGCGGGTGGGGGTGAGTGGCCTTTAAAAAATAAATTAAGTTGGTTATTATTATTATTATTTAATCGTGGGACAGGCAGGAACAGCAATTCCTCCGAGGGCCTGATCCTTCCACCTAACGAAACCAAAAGGCAAAACTCTCCTTGCAGCCCATGGGATCGGGATTGTGGCCAGGGTTGGAAACAGAGGAGAATATAGCACAGGAGAGAAGCGCAGGGCTGACCCGTGTGCCCGATGCAGGCAGTGTGGTTACCTTCCCTTTGGCAGGAGGGCTGCACTGGGCTGGACCAGATTTTTCCTATTTTCCTCTCACTTCAGACAGAGTAAATTCACTCAGCCTGATTTTTCTGCACAGCCACTAGCCACTGCACTAGTCACATAAAGTTGGTATAAGTAGTTATTGAATTTGCCTTAACACCTGTCCCACTGCTGGCGTGATTTAAGCGGCCTTTAGGGCCCATTGGCCCAAGGGCAGAGTTGCTCTTGATTCACCCTGGTTTAAGGGAGAGGGGAGGGAAGTTACAGCAGCAACAGCACTGTGAGCGGTCAGCACAAAACTCAAGGCTTTGGCAGGCAAAACTTGCTGCAGATGCTTCGTATACCCCAGTGCCCACCAGCCCGCTCTCCCCTGCCGGCAGCGTCACCCCTGGGGCGGTGGGACGGACGGACGGACGGATAACCCGCCCGCGACACCCTCTTCCTGCGGGAATCCTCGGTGAGAAATTGCAGGTGGTCTCCAGGTCCCTGGGCTACCCAGGCGCGAGAAGGCAGGGGAGGGAGCGGCAGTCCCGTGGGATTGCCCAGGTGGGAAACGGGCTCAGCGGAGGGGAAGGAAGCCCGTGCCTGCAGCCCGGCCCGTTCCCCGTTTGCTCTTGGGAGCGACATCACCTGGGAGGTTATTTGCCAGTTCATACTGGTGCAACCCTTCTCCGTTTTTAGCACGTTTGCCCTCAAAGCCCTGCTCCGCATTAGCCTCTACATGCTGCCCTGTTGCAATTAAGTCGCAACTTCATTAAGATGTGGAGAAAGCAACGCGGGCAAATATTTCCCTCCTCGCAGCAGTGCTTAAGCCACGTTCCAGCCACTGTCTCAAGCATCCTATTAGCAGCTAATGTTACCAGTTATCTAAAGGCGACAGGCCGTAAACCCTCAGAGCGGGCAGGCAGATAACCAGTAACATTAGATGCTACTTAGAAAGCATTTTGTTCCCAATTAAAGCCAAAACATGTGCTAAGAGCTATTGAGGGAAAGTGCAGAGCATTTGATTTCCCTCTTTCGCTAGCTAGCGCACTCAAAGGAAGAGGTGACGAGTTTATGGAAATGGCTGCAATTTGCAGTCAAACGCGGCGCATACATGAATAGGAATTTGAAGCAAGGAGCCAAATGAGCAGTTTACTGCATGAATTTCCTTCAGCAACCCTGATGGAGCTTACACAAACCAATTAGCCCCTCTCTGAAGGAAAAACCCACCCCTTCGCAGTACCTTTTATTTCTTAATACAGATGTGTTTGTTTATTTTTTTAATTCTCCTCCATTTTCCTAGGGAAAAATGTACCCGAGATCCAGGGAATTTCTTATCCATGCTCTCGCATGGTTTTACCATGAGGTAAATTTATGGATGTCAAAAGGGCAGCTCCTGAGTTGTGCCAATGTCACAGAAATAGGAGCGTGGGCGGAAGGGTTGGTGGCTCTTGCTTAATGGAGCTACAAAAGATAGTATCAATTAGCAGCTGGAAAGACTCAACTTTTGCCGTTTGGAGGTATGGTAAAGCAGTCCAGGGACATAAGTTCAAGCTTGTCTGGTCACAAATAAAGGCGGCCCTTGGTGCCCCAGCCAGAAAGGGCCATTGGGCTGGGAAATCAAAGCATGTGGTTAAGGTGGACTTTTGAGATGGCCCTGAAAGATTGCATCTGCCTGAGGTTCAGGTAAAATGTATCATTTAGCCCTCGCATAGTGCTTCCTCTAGCACTATGTTAATAGCTCCAGGCTGCTCCTGATCTCAGGTGGCTGATGACCACCTCCTTATGGCAGTCTCAGGGCTTGGTTCTCCATCATTTTTTACCTCATGTTGGTATTTATGCTGCTGCTGCAAAAAAATCACACATTGAACATAACGGTGATAGCAAGCTGCTGTGATCAAGCTTGGCAGTGGGGGAAAGTCTTTCACCAGCGCAACTGCTTTGTGTATCTGTGTCAGCGGTTCATTGAAGTGAATATGGAATATGTCCTGTTTGTGGATTTAAGCTTTGCCTGCAGCCTCCATCCTTTCCTACACCTCAGATTTACCCCAGAAGGAGTGTGGAAGACAGACATTGAATTAACAGAGGGCTGAGAGAGAACCTCCTGGGCCCAAACTCACCTTTATGTGGTAGGAGTGGGTAGAAAGGGTTCAGCAAGTACTCAAAACTCTTAAATTAATTACTTGTTCTGCTTGTTTTTCCCTTAGTTCAACATCCAGGACCCTTTCTGGAGGGCTTTCTCTCCGTTCCCTCTGCTTGGGAGGCAGTACTGTTTTGCAGCAAGAAGAGACCTGATCGCTTGCACTGCACAGCCTCAGGGAGATGCTTAGACTAGCACAGCCCAGATGCCAATCTCAAATCTAGTTTCTGTGAATCCTTATACGCTTGGCTTCGAAACGGATCATCTGCTTAAACGGCCACCCCAGTGAGGCTCAGCGCTGCCCGGTGGCACAAGAGCTGGCTTGACCTGCTGTGGCCCCAGCGATACACCAAGGGAGCCCCTAATGCAGGAGTGTGGGCAGGAGGACATTCTCCTGTGCAAAGCTCCGACATGCCAGGGAGAGGTGCTTTTTCCACCTTGGTGCACATGACTTTATTAGCACTGGCAGCACATTAACGGGATGTAGGAGAGCTCTCGGTGGTGGCCAGACTCCCAGAGCAGGCATAGCTGGGCTGGGCAGCCATGAACCGCTCTCTTGAGTACCTCAGCATCCCCCATGCCAGACTGGGTTTTTGATGTGGTAAGGCAGCTCCTCCGCCTTTGGGATTACGTGGACGGAGATGCACCAGCTTAGAGTCCAGCAGTTCAGCTAGGAAGGCAGCCTCCAGCTGGCTGTGCTGTCTAATAGATATTGCCTCATGTTGGAGGGAGACTTGGAGACCAGCCAGCAAAGAGAACTGAAATGGCAGGGTTTGAGGGAACGCAGTGCATCTCCCAGTGCATGCCCAGATGCCAAAGCTAGGGGAAAGCACTTTCTTCAAAGGCTTACTGAGGTGATCTTAGCTAAGTTGCTTCAGTTGGAATGGGTTAGGGAGCAATCTCACGAGCAAATTAGCGGCAGACCTGAGGGGAGGAGTGCTGGATGGAGGGGGGCGGAGGGGGTGGCGGGGGGGCGCAGAAAGAGCAGGCTGAGAACGTCTCCATTAAGACAACTGAATCCAGAAGGAGATGTATGTTGACAGCATCACTGTCTAGCTTTCAACAACCGATTTGGCAAATTTGGGCCTGTGCAAATAACTAAGAGCAGATGTGTCAAATGGTTCTTATTTCCTAGAATTAACACTAGATACAACAGGACGACGGGAAGTTGCCTGTACACCCCCACTGTGAGAATCTCCATGACCCTCTCATCCTTTTCTTTTATCATCCCTCGATTAGACACCGTTTTCATTTATGCTAGGATAAATTAGTTTAGTTTAACAGGAACTGCCTTAGCTATTAACCAACATACATGAGAGCAGAGGGGTGCTAGCTCTTTTCAAACCATTCGCTGTGTCCTGCGGGTAATGAGTTGTCTGTTACTTACTATTTTTGTTTTAGTCTCTTATTGCAAGTCCCCTCCACACAGAGAGCTCAGCCCACCACATAATCTCTCTCCTGTTCTCCCCTGTGACAGAGATGATTTCGAGAGCCCATTTAAAACTCTGGTCACACAAAATGTGACAGTTTTAGATATATTGGAAGACCAGCTTGACCCTGGCAGGCACAAGCCCTGTGATCAGAATAGTCATCAGATATACCCCAGTGTGTGATGTCTGATTGCGACATTGTGACAATAAAGGGATATATTTATTCATTTAATAATGCAACCCACGCAGCACCAGCAGCAATAATCACTGAAGCGCAGCCCCACAAAAATAGACAGGTGGAATAGGATTTGTCTCAAACTTAGGCATACAAGTCTGAGCTAGCCGTCCTGGACTCTCCTTACAGTCAATGGGGAAAAAGAGGTTCTTTCAGAGAGTGACTCATCTCTTCCTAAAATAGGTCAGATGAACGGCTCTCCAGCAGTGTCTGACTCCTCTCCATAGACTATAAAGGGAACCTGAGGGAGGCCAGCTCAGATTTAGGCATCTGAATTTCACTTGTCTGACATCCACTGAGACGAATCTCAGTCAGGCTGTCCAAAGTCTTCTGGAGTCAATGGGAGCCATGTGAAAGGACTCTGCATCTAACAATTCATGTTCTGAGTAAGGTTCTTGGTTTCCCAGAGACTCCTCGAATGTAAAGAGCCCAGCAGGGCTGAGCAGGGTACCAGAAGGAGGAATGTGAACCTTACCCCTGCTTCATGGAAAATAACAACGGAGAGGCAGAGCATCCAAACGAGGGAATTCTGCCATTTATTTAAAAACTCAGTCAGAAAAACTGACCAGTGTAAGACACTGCAGAGTCTGGTGTGGAGTCTTCTTCCAAGCTGTCCAGCTGGTGAAAATGAGGTCACACCTCCTACTGTCACGGTTCCTGCACTCTCATCATCTTTCCACCAAACACATTCTCTTTCCTCAGAATTTTCCCCTTCAGGATCCAGTCCAGAATATGTTGAAGTCAATGAATACCCATCGTGCTCAGCAAGGCCTGCGAGTGCCTTGCAATAATCCCTCTCTGGGAGAAAGGCACCAGATTTCTTGCTAACTCCTCCTCTCACCCATTCTCAGCAGAACCTGATGACAGGATTATTTTTTATCAAGATGCAGATTCTGCACACAACTAGCACAAAAGATCAGTGATTAGCCTTTGGATAAGCAGCCAAGATTGCTTTTTCCTGACCTTATCAATCTGGTATTTGAGTTTCTAGGGAGTTTCAATGAATGGGTTTTCAGGGAAAGCTGAAATCCTCATTTTAACTCTCATGCAAAGTTTCTGCTAACCTCAGTGGAATTAATCTCTTATTTCTTTATTATAAAATCAGATAACTAACCATGAGATGTCTAAGATCAGGGAGGTCTTTAGGTTGCCAGAGATTCCCTTTTCCTTCCCTTGCTCCGCATTTTGACACTGTCCATAAAATGAGAATCAGTAGTTTCCTGTGGAGTAGCGCAGGGATAAAAATATCTACATGCATGTAGGTGTCTACCTGTGAACTACACGTCTGAGCTCTCATTATAATCAATAGGGATCTGGGGTGCAATTCTGTTGCTTACAGAGACTGATGATGAGAGAGAGACAGAGATGCCTGAGAATATCTGAGACGTCTGCACAGGGCAGCCAGGTATGACATAGAAAACCTTCACCCCTCCTGCACCCCCCACCGTTCAGTAATCAAGACCAAGAGCCCTAGAAACCCAGCTTCTGTTCAGTCCCAGCAAGTGATGAATCATTTAGGCTTCAAAGATGCAGTTCGGCTGAGCATCTCCTGTTAGGTACTGAGTACCTGGTGTTCCTGCAAAGGTACAAGTCTTTGCAAGGAGGGAGAGATCTTCCTACCCTTCAAACTGCCCTTTAAAGAAATTTTCAAAGGTAGGTCAGTGATGAACCACTCAGACAAGCGTTGTCTATATCTGCAGGAAAAGAGGGGAATTTTGCCTCTCCCTGTAGCCATCCACCATTGTTTCACCGATTCAGCAGGAGTACACCATTAAAAACATTTCCTGTCAGCTGAGGAGCCAGAAGGCCACAGCCTGCTTTGGTTCCACACACCTCAGCCCCTCCTTTCCATTCCTGCAGCCTTTTGACAGTTAAAGTCCCATCAAGCCTGCACCTGCTGAGCTGCAGTGGTTTGGAGGAAGCGTATTTGGCAGTTTGGAAGGGCAACTCCACGTAACATGGAGGCATACGCTGTTGTCTCACTCAAAGCAAAATGCTTTCCCTTAGAGACCCTAATGGTAGCACGTTGTGTGATTGAAGCAGCGCTGGAGGACTGAGCCAAGCTGTTGATGATGTTGTAAATAGGAGTGATGCAGTTTCTGAAAACTGGCCAGGTGGCTTTGTGTTGCGACACGTTCCTCAAAGCTGTACTGAGACATTTTGGCATGCAGAGCAGCCCTCCACATATTCGGCACTCACCTCCCAACTTTCCACCTTCTGACCCATCATGATCCTGAAAGTACTTCCTTCCCATGCTTCCGTGATTCCATCAGGATCCTTTCTGTGGTTGTTGCTGCTGAAAGTCTTCAGCTTCTTTCTCTCACGGAAGCAGACACAGGCACTTCAGTTGGGACTTGAGCATTTTTAACCACATTGGACAGTGTTCTCGGCTATCTTTGCCACAACTCTGAGAGACCACACCTGTGCCATATTTAATTCTGGCTGAGCTTTGTAACAAGACCCTGACCCAAATGCTTTGCAGAAGATGGTAAAAGCATGGGGGAACCCCAGAAAACTGTGGGATAAAATTCCACCAGGTCTTGGTGGAACACACTATTTCCAATCCCTTCATCTCAGGCAGAGGTTAAGCTGAGTAGTTGGCTCTCAGGTCTTCTTGGGTGAGAAGAAAGGAAGCAGCTGCAGTAAGGTAGTAAAAGGAGCCCTGGCATGTCTTACAGAGGAGAAGAGACTGGTTAAGGCTGAAGTAGTCTTGTTTTGGATATAAGAAATAATCAGCCAGGGAAGTGTTCAGTTTGCCAGTCAGCAGGCCTTATCCGCACGCTCTCTGTTTCGCACCGGTGTGGAGGAGTTCTCAAAGGCTACGTTTCCCAGCAAGGCCCTGGAGCCTGTCTCCTGCATGCAAGCAGTTTGGTGGAAAGCAGTACATTTATTTTTAGCTTTGTGTAGCAATTAGGCAAGAGGGTGTTCTCACCAAGCAAATTTCGGACAGTTTCCTCAAAAAGATAAGACCTGTTCCATTTCAGTAGAGAAAAATAGCACAGAAAACCACTGGGAGCTTTCTGTTACGTGTCTTGTACTTGTGAAAGTTGCCTACTGACACCCTTGGATTTTAGCCAAGCATCTATCTGAACAACAGGAACCTTCTTCCAAACTGCCTATCCACCCCAGCCAGGCATGTTCCCGCCAACCCCTGGGGACATTATAGACAGGTATTTCCTGGGCCTGGCTGTGATTCCCCCAGTTCCTCATCATTGCCTACAGCCTGGAATTTACCACCCCACAGCTCTGTCAGCTGACAGGGTCATGTGATCTCCCTGAGTCGTTTCAGACAAAATGAAAGCCTTTAGGGCGGCTCCATAGGCTAAGCCAGGAGGTTTTGCGCAAAGCAGACGAGCACTCAGCAGACCCATCTATGGGGACAGCAGTGACCCTGGGCTGGGAACGGTAACACCAGGGAAGGGAGAAAGGCAATTGTCTTCTCCAAGCACAGCTGCTTACAGAGAGAATATCTATTCAGACTTCCGAGCAAACAGATGGTTTTCTCCCAGTGGCCAATCCATCCTTGCTTCTACTGCTGACGCTGCCAAAAAGGGCTCAGCACGAATGGTGATTCTCCTCTGGATCCCAAATGGATATACATTCTCCTCGATGTCCTAGACAGAAGTGATGTGAAAACACAAGTGACCAAAGATATGCTGCAAAAGGTGGATAGTAAAGCTTCCTGACCTGCTGGCTTGCCCTGTCCAGGCTCGGATCAGCTCTAGCACCGTAATACACAGCTGTTCCCCCACAAGGCAGCAGGCCACGTGCAAGGTGAAATAAGAGGCCTGTGACAGAGTCAGGGACTGAATCGTATTTCAGCACTTTGGGCATTTCTGCGTGCTCTAAGCCAAGAGGCACGCAAACTGCTCAGTAAGGAACAACTGCTCCAGCAACCATCAGCCAAAATGAAATACATACAAGCACATCAGCCACTGAGCCACCACACCACGGAGGTAACTGCAATATCCTGTTATCTTAGGGCCAGAACTGTATCTTGCTCTTAGTAAATAAATGTCCCTGCTTTGTGATAGTAGTTAAATGGAGACAAGGGACCATTATCCCACAATTATACTCTGTCTCACTGATGTTATCTCCTAATTGCTCATGTTTGCAAGTGCTTCTGCTTGTGGAGAAAGGCAAAGTGAGGTTGCCTATCTGGGAGATATGGAATGGCCACACACACCAGTGGCCATTCCTAGGGACCTGCACCACTAGTGATTCCTCAGGTATAACAGTACAGTTGCACGCTTGCAGAGTTTGTCCCAGACAAGAGTTTATCCCTAGTTTTCTTGGCCCAGAAGTGAACTTCAGGGGTGCAAATTGTAGCATGCACATCCTGGTCTAAGAGCCAAGGATGCTCAGATGTACCCTGAACAACTGAATCTTTACGGAGAAGCACTAGAACAGTCATTCAGTACACAGACGTTTTCTGTCTCCTCCCTTTTCTTTAGGATTTTGTATAAAACCATGGCCATCCAGGAACATCTGGTCTGCCATTATATTGCACCACATGACCACTCGCACCTTAACATGGCCTGGAGGGAGACGGCTCAGAACCACCCATCCTAAAAAGCATCTGACACTTAAGCTAAAGAATTACCATTGGTGCCTGCCGGAATAGGGCATATGACACATATTAGCAGTGCTGCTTCTTTCCATTCTATAGCAGCAATAGATATAAACATCTGCCTGTGTATTATGGTGTTGCTGATTTTCAGTGACCAGGTCTTGAATCTTCAGAGATAGTTTGGCATATATATCTGAGGAAATCAGTCAAGAATGAGGTTTCTAAGTCCTTTGATTGACATGTATGTCAATCTCTTAATTCAAAGACCTGTATTCTCTCTACTAGTTTTCTGCCTCTCCAGTCCTGCATACATCATACCTTGCACCTGGAGCCACAGTATCCATTCTACGACATTGTCATAACCTCCAAAGGAACTAATTAAGTCCAGCTTCTGATAGTAGTTGTTGTCGTACATTGAAGTTTCAGTCACTAGCATGGTCACATTGGCACAAGCTCGTAACGTAGATATCTGGCTGACAAGTCAGTGAACCTTCTTCATACGGGAAAATCTTTCCAATTTACACAAGCTTCAAGCCAGACTACATGCAGAAATGTTAGTGGAGTTACAGAGGAAATCCCCAGCAATACCAGCCCTCTAAAGATGTCCTTTGAGCATCAGGCTATAGAGCTGAGAAGCTTTGTTCAGCTGGCCTTCGCTCTCATGGGGCTGAACTGGCCAGCAACAAGGTGATCTTCTTGCTCTGGGAGCCAGGCCACCTCTGCCTGCTCACAGACACTGCTGGTGCTAGAGCCATCAAGAGGTGGGGACATCTCACAGCATGGGAATGAACTTGCTTGAAATTGCCACCAGCATAGCAGAGGTTAAGGAATAGCCCAATACAAAATGGGCTGTCACCTATCAAAGCTACTCACTTTTTATTGTACTTGTATTATTCTAATTAAATGTTTGGTAGCTGAGCAGTTTGATGATCATTTCAGTCGCCTTTTGAATGGAAAACTCAGCTGAGAGCTATGTACCTGCTCAAAGGGAATGATCTGCTTTCAGTTCCCTGGTGGGACACAGCCTTATGCTTCTCATCTAACAAACAACTGGTGTGGCTACATGCCTCACTGTGCTTCACTGTTTCTTACAAACTTCTCTGCATCATAAATCTTTTTAGCCTGATTCATTTTTTTTCACATATTTGAAAAGTAATTATGTTTAGCATTTTTTCCACTGAGAGGTTATTGGAAATATGGTAGCTTCAGAGTCCCTGGGCTCACATCAGCGCCTCATCAGAACCTAAAATATTTTCTGCCAGGAATGACGAGATGCTACAGTTCCCACTGAAGGATATTCCTCCCAGATAATTCCAGTTTCCAAGGTCCCAAGCTTCAAAGATAAACTTGTTGCTTGTTTGGTTTCCTAGCAACTTCTGCTCCTCGGCAGAAATGCATTCCTGAGACCCAGCTCTCTCTGCTGCTTGGTGCTGAGATGTGCTTTGCTCCAGTGAAAACAACCAAGTAAAAAGACAGGAGTGCAATATCTCTGCGAAAGTTAGGACTGAATCAGAATATCTGATTAGAGCCCTCAGCCTCTCCCACACCTTGTTGTTAAACACAAACTTAATTTTAAATTAAAACACCAAATCTGGCTATGTCTGAAGACGGCTACAGCGCGGGTTTGGCTGGTTGTCCAGGTTCATGCTGTGGAATTTAGGACTGACCCCGCAACAGGGCTAAACCAGTAATCCCAGGTCAAACATCCAGACTTCCACTGAAGCTTTAATCGAGGCTGAGCTCAGAGGAGAAACTCGAGGATCCAGCCTGTCATGAAACATAATGGGCCAAATCCATCATCACCACTGACAGTGTTCAGGTGTAAATCTAGAGAAAAGAGCAGATTCTGACAACCTGTAAGGAATGTGATTCTTAGCCTCCATATTTTTAATAAGATCTTCAAAAGAACAAGAGGTATTTTAACTGCCTTAATCTCTGTCTTGCCCAGTAATAGATATTTATTGTTTTTATTTCTCCTCGTTATCAACTTTAGCTTTCTCCTCTCCCCAACTTTAGCTTTCATTTAGACATTCGAGCTCCAGTGTCCCAAGTGAACTCTGCAAGTTCAGATTAATTTTCACAGACTCACATTCCAGGTGAGTGAAAGGCCAGTCTAGAAGAGAAGATATTAAATGTGATTCTGTTTTGTAGCTTGCTTGTTCTAAAGTTTTTGGAGACACTGTTCATAGGGTGCCTGATACTGTAGAAAAAGATATCTATCTCATTTGTGTCCCATCTAAGAATATAAAATAAGATCATCAACATAATAATCGGGAGGAATCAACATATTTTTTGATTTCAAAGTAATTTCTAAAGTAATCTAAAAAATTGCAGGGTTTCATAGTCTGAGGTTTTATAGTGTGTCAGGAGATAAGAAGAGGCCAATCCTGTGCTAAAGAAGCCGCAGCATGGAAGGACGTCCCTTACTTTTCAGATAGGCAAGGCAATGCCGGATTAAAGTCACAAGAAGCAATGAGCTTTTGATCCTGGGGCTGAACAGGCGTCTTCTGAGTCCCAGTCTAACAGAGAGCAGACTTATTCTGAATTTGTCTAACTTTGGTCAGATCTGTTAATGATTATGTGGCAATTTTGTTCTATTTCACTTAGTTCAGGAGATTCTTTCCTGAGGATGATCTTTAGTGAATATATCACTGTGTTGTTATATATTGTTATATTATGTTCCAGAGAACAAACGGAACTTGTTCGGTCTGAGTTATATCAGATTACTGTCAAAGGTATTCTTTGTAATGCTGACACCTTCTAATTACTTCTGTGAGACTCTGGGCAAAATGGTATCCTGGGGAAAAAAAAAAAAAACTTTGCCACCCACTCTGTTAGTTTTAGCTTGACATTCTTTTCTAACCCTCCATATAGGGTTGAAAAGAAGCCTGCAAGAGGTAAGAGAGTCATGAACCGGCTGTCTGGCTTTAGAAAATTGGGAGTCACTTAAAGTGTGCATTGCCTCATCTCATAGTTAGTGGCAGGAGCTATTACAGACTTTAGAGTCCAAAGCTAGAGAGGATATTTTTCTGTCTGAATAGTTCTGCAGATCGACTGAAACGGGCCAAAAACAAGCTCCAGGAGAGAAAGAGACCTTGTCAAGCAGCACTAGAATCAGGCATATCATCAGAATCAGATGCAATCATCCCTCATCTGCCCAAGGCATCTCTAAATCTCACTTGACAATCTTTTCCTTCTGTCTTTAGGCAACATTTTTCACCTCCGCTGAGTTAGTTTGAAATATTTAATTCCATTCCGTCTGCGCTTCCAAGAACATGGTGTGGCAAGTGGAAACTCATCTCAGCATGGGAGATGGGAGAGGGGAGGGAGGGTGATATTGCATGAATATTAAAACATCTGCAGTTGCAAAGTGTTGGGTCCTGAGGAAAACCCAGCGTACCTCGGGCAAGCAGTGCAGAGCCAGACCAGTGTTGGACCAGGCCCAGACAGACCAGGCTCCTCGAGGAAGGCTGGGAGAGGTGCAGCGGTGGGCAACATGCGGATTGCCACGTAGGTGCTCTTGCCGATTTAGGACTCCGGGCTTAGCAGAAAATGCTCCAGGATCTAGATGCTTCAGAGAAAAGCGCACAAAAACTCCCAGAGCAGTAAACCTGCCAAGGCAGGAAGCTGGCTTTCCCCTTTGCCAGTGAGGCTGGCATACGCCTGGAGGCAGGATTATGATCCCATTTAAAAATTCTCCTTCTCTGTGTGCACGCTCTGATTTACCCACGTTTGGTAAGGGACATTCTTTCTTCCCAGGCCAAACCATTTGCAGCTCAGCATGGTGGAGGAAAGGTTTTGTTCTGCTGATGCCATTTGGCAGCTGAGGATAGAAAGCTTTGGTCTTGCTCTGGTTGCAGATGGTGACCCAGGACGCCAGTCCCCCCTGGCTGAAAAGTGGAAGGAAAGAGGTCAGGTCTGAGCAAAGCACCTTGTTCCTGGGCTTGCTCTGTGTGCTGATAAGGTAGCCAGAAAGGTTGTGCAAGCCCTATCAGAAGATGAGAATGCACCTGAGGCTGTAAGCTTGGTGATATCAGTGAAGGATGGATACTCTGACGATACTGCATGAGGCAAGTTAAGCCTTGAAGGTTTCTAAGGTGTGTTGAGCCATCAGAGCTTGAAGAGAGTGAAACTCCGGAGATGTCCAAAGCAGAGATCATCAATGCTGCATTGGAATCTCCTAAAAATAGGAAGCTGGATATTATTGGGAGGGGACAGGGAGAAGAGTGAGCCTAAGAGCGCTATCACTTCATGGAAACTGGGTCTCTGCTTCCCATACTGGTCAACATCACACAGACTTTGACAAATATAGAGGACCAGCTAGGGAAGTGTCTTGCTGTAATACATATAGTCAGAGTGAATTTCACTAGCAATCCTGTTTTTGCAGATCTCGCAGCTCAAACTCTGAATCTACTACCTTAAGTCTAGATAAATGAGCCTTTGATTTGTGTTAGGAGAAAACTGGTCTGGCACTGGGGAACGAATCAGGAGAAACCAGTAAACTTAGGATGCCTGCCTTCAGAGGAGTTATGAAGTGGAACATGAAAGCGGGGCAACATGCTCAAGCAGCTCAGACCAGGAGAGAGAGCACGGCTGCTGCAAAGCATCTGCTAGCAGAGGCCTCATGGCCAACCTCAAGCTTTTGCAAAGGAATTGCTAGTGACCCAGGAAAAGCACTTTTCTCACTGCAAACAGGCCGCACTGAGATACCTCCCTGTGCAGGTGTTCCTCTAGCATCATCACGAATGCCTCCTGAGGGGTTTCTAAAGGAAAAAAAAGACCAAAGTACTGCAGTTTCCTAATGAGAAGAATGGGATAATAGTGACAACGACTTATGTAAGGTACTTGATCTCTGCAGACAGGCAATGCCAGGCCAATGCAGAGAACAATTATCATTCCCTCGATAGATCTGCTGTGATATTTCTCCTCTTGGCATAGTCTCTTAAGCAAGCATGTGTGCTTGAGAAGACACAGCCTCCCTGGAGAGGACAGGGGCTGGAGACGTGATTCTAGCTTCCTCCTGGCACAGTAGTCCTTTATTGATGGCTATATTGGTCCTGCTTTACCATGGAGATGTGTTTCTCCTGAAGGACACTCATCAGTGGTGAGGGTGAGAGCTCTCTCTGATTTCTGAACACAAGGGGGAAGATTCAGTCCTTTTGTGAGAGCTGAGCAACTGCAATAAATAAAGCTGCAGCTTGTGGGAGTAACAATTAAAGGCTATTTTAGCCTGCTTAGCTAGGCAGGGACTAACGCATCCAGGAGAACTTACTCCCTCCTTCTTGAGTGCTGTTTTGCTTATCCATTTGCCTGATTTGGGGAATCAACTGTATTCTGGCAAGTTATCTTGCAATTCTTGCTCTCACAACCAGTTTGGGCAGAGACAGTGGCTCCCAGTTCCTAAGGCTGACTAATGTAATTGAAAAACAGTTTCCCAAATGATTCTTCTAAATTAAGTATCTTGGTTCACGGAACTTGTAACACCTCATGTATTCAGGTAGACAATTCAGGATAAATTGAACCAAACTGTTTCAGACCCATCTCTGAATGATAGACAGAAACTGCAACTCCTGATGGTTTTGGTGAAGATATCGTGAAGAAGGAAGGGTCGATGTGACAGGTCCGTGTGAGGACCTCCCTTGAGATGCTCAGTGTAAGTAATATTGTAGGCTTCTTGCAAACTAACACGGAGAGGTTTGAGGGAGGAAACGGGGGCAGAGAGCCCATGTCTACCTGGAAAAGACAAGGTATGAGCTGCTGAGGCCTGTGAGCTGATGAGTAAGAGGTGGGATTTATGAGTGCTGAATCATGGAAACTGCCTGGGTATCTGCTTGCTAATGCTGCAAGGCAGGACCTCTTCAGTGCCACCTCAGCCTTTTCTTTTCTTTTTTTCTAGAACTATATATACAAGATGGGGCTTATCTCCACTGATTATCACTTTGCTTTCAAAACCTAGAAGGGAAGTAAAATGATGCCATTTTCCCCCTGCTCTCTCTTTTTAACAGTGCAGCTCTTTGCCACATTTTCTGAGTGCTTTCCAGATAGGAAGGGTAGCTTTCCCCAGGTCTTTAGTGGTGCTTGAGATATTTGTTTATTTGGCTTACATGGCTTCTTTGTGTATTGTAGGGTTTTTATTTGGGGCAGCGGATGCGTTTGGACAGATGGTGTGTCAGTCATGGTCTGCCTGAGCCAAGCAGGCCCATTGGGCTTGTATGCTTATGACACAGCAACAGCATACAAATAAGAGCTGACATTTTCTGCATGGAAATATGTGTCTGTGGGCTGCAGGGTTACCACGCCCCACGGCCACTTGTCTGGGATTTCAGGATGTCTAGAAATCTTGGCCAAATGGCCAAAGTCCTCAGATTCCACAAGGATGGGAGGCCCAGGAGGAGAGAGGGGACATGTCATGGAGAATTTCTGCACCATGGGCAAAGCTGCACCTGAGGTTCTGGCTCAGAATGGCCCAGTTTCTATTTACAGTTGGGTTAATGGGGGACAAACAGCCTTCAGTACATGTCCAAGATAACATTAGCCAATCTATCCAACCGTGTGCCCCCCCCAACCCCTCTCTGCCCAGAAACAGCATATAGAAAGACAAATTTCTTCACTTTGCTTTGTTCTCCAGCAATACAAGTCAAAAAGGGAAACTTGCATTTAAATGTTACACCACCCTATTTGCAATAGCAAGACTGGAAGTTATTTAATCTGTGTTATTGGGAAAGGATGAGCAGTTTTCAGGATGGAGAAGGGCATAAAAGCCCGCTGTGTGTATGAAATGCATGTATGTGAGAAATAATACTATTTCAAAATAGGTGTTCTTGACTAGAGTGTCATTGTTTCCTTCACTGTGGAAGGTGTTCATTAGAATTTTGGTCTGTGCAGGGCTTCCCTTACCTCTCTGCAGACTCAAGTGCATCTGCAGCCTATTCCAGATGGCACAACTGTTTTGTGCCCTCATCTCCATTGCATAAGCTCTACCCCAGCAAGAAGGAGGGCTTGCAAGACTGAGGTTGGGCAGTGGGTCTTGCAGCTGGCCCTTTGACACCTCTAGCCAAGACAGAGCTGGACAGCAGGCCAGCAAAGTGTGGTGAGAAGATAAAGAGAGGAGAGGTTTGTGCTGCGGTTTGTGCTGCTGTTCTGCATGAGATGAAGCCTTCACTGGTGAGCATCATCTTCAAGACTCATACTCAGTGTGAGACAGGACTGGTCTGGTGTCCTGACATTACCAGTTGGTGCCCAGCATCATGGCTTGTGTGCCCCTCAGGCAGTGCTACGTGTCTCCTTAGCTACCCATGGGGAGAACCATACAGGAGGTGGTAGGATTGTCCTGGCTGTCCCCACACTGATCCAGGAGCTCACCCACACTAATCTAGTCCCTTCCCTCTGCAGCTCTGACTCCTAACCCACAAACCCTTAGGCTTTTGTGACTTCAACAAAGAAGACGCTCAGATTTTTACCAGCTTGGACCCACCAGCCTCATGGCGTGAGGGGTGAAATGGGGACAGCCCTGCTGGTCTAGCTAACTCATAGAGCAAAGTTTCCTTCAAGCAGCTCTGATTTTCAGCTGGTTGCACCATGTGAGTCCCCTGCTAAGTACTGTGATGGAAGGAGCCAGCCTTAGGTAAAAAATAAATATCTTTGGTAATTAACAGACATGGCCGGGAAACTTCTAAGCACTGTTCATTTCTTAGAGGCTTCAAAGGTTCAGCTCCAAAATCTGGGCAATTTTCTCCAAGCTTTTAGCTACACGTCCACTTTGCCTCTTAGGGGGATGGGTTGCTGCTTGTGTTTCAGTGACAAGGAGGTATTTATGATCTTAGACTTCTGTTTATCTGATCCACCTCTGCCACACGCATGCAAAAACACACACACACAGATGTGGCATGACGCCAGACCTGAACCATTTTTCCTCCCTTTAGTCATGCCCCTTTAGAAGAAGCGCTATCTAACCCCAACAAAAAACAGGTATCTTTTCCAAAGAGTCTGCAGAGATGAATTCCTTATTTTCACTGGGCTGCTGCAGAGGCACTGTATTGATTTACTTTCCTTTGCACAAGTCTTTCAAGAATAAAAATCCTTCTGGTGTTCACTACGGTGGCATAAAGCATTGCTGGGACCGTGTTGCCACTGTTAAGAAAATTTCAAGTGGGACTCCGGCTGTTCTCTGAACTGCAGTCAGTATCTGAGTTACTATCCCACAGAGGTTTGTTGTTGGAAAATAACGTAATTGACTTTGTCCCGTTTCCAATTTCACAGAGAAACGAGTTGTAAGAGTACACAGGGTACATGGACTGGCTGCTCCCAGAGTTTATTGAAAATGATAAATGTAGTAATCAGTCCGAGAGCGTACAGTACGTTTCTTTGTACTTTCTTTCCCTTATGCCTGCAGCATGGCATATACATGAGCAAATGTTCCTTGAACAGGCAGGCTTCCACCGGGGAGCTGCTCCAGCTACAATGGAGGCACTGGTCCAACCACGCCAGCGTACTAGAAAGCCATTGGCTTCGTCCCCCTGGGATTCAGGCTTGGCTCTCAGCCAAAATAACTGACCTTTCATTAAAGATTACCTATTTTTACTGCTCCTCAGGATGGGAAGAAAAGGCTGAAAGCAGTGCAGAAACGGACAAAAACCAAGACGGTATTTATAGTGGGGATAGGCAAAGTACTTAGGATAAGTTAAGAAAAATATGCCTCTTTTTATTACGTTAGGGTAGTGGCTGGCTAAGCCTGAACCTCATTCTGTTTGGTCTGGTACAAACAAAACACCACCGACCCTGAATCGTAAAGGCTCTTAAATAATGCTACATCTAGGCTAGTAAATTAAAAGTGCCCGGGACCATTCTCTGGCTCCGAGACTGAAAACACAGAATGTCCTGTGCCCACTAAACTCCTGTAGACTCGGAAACACCACAGTCACATGCACACTTGCTGCCGGGAACGGCCGCTGGTCTGTGCTAATCTGCGAACTGTGCTGGGGAGCTGCTCGGGACGCTGCACAGGGCAGAAGCGTGCTAGAGGCCATGCTGGCAGTGTCGCTGCATAGACAACTGCGTCCCAGCCCCAGGAACATTCTTGGCACCACCTGAGTGGACGAGCCAGGGTAAGGAAATATCCTAGACCTTTGGACCGATGGGAATTGAGACACGGGGCGATGGAGTGACTTGACCAAGGCTCTAAGGAAAGGCTGTGTCAGAACAAGGATTGGTGCTTCAACACCCAGAAGCTCTTTGTTGTTCAGGTCAAGGACAAGTTTTGAAAGTTGCTTTTGTCTCCTCCAGTTTTTATTTCCAGAGAGGCATGGACGTGCTTGCATCTCGTGGATGCTCATCTAGGCATTTGGGCACTCTGAAGTCCCACGCCTCAGCAGTTATGGCACTGTGAAAGCAGGGGCAAGCACTGAGTCTCTTTTTTGTACCAACCCTACGTTGTGATATCACTCTTTTCTTCAGGGCAGTCTGTGGGTGTTTGGAGGCAATTTGGGAGGAAATGCCATCCTCAAGGTAACACCCAGAAGACTGTAACCTGATGAAAATTTTCCTGTCTCCTTTGATCGCCTCCTATCTCCATTTGCATGGCAGATGTTGTCATGTTGCCATGTATGTGCAAGTATAAAGAGTCAGATGCAACAGTGATCTGGATCATACAGGCTATATCTACGTTATCAACTAGTTGCTATGTCTAGATTAGCAAGAGAGCAATAGGAGAATATAAAGAGATCAAACAAGCTGGTGTTGAGGGCCCATCTGTGCTACATGAGGTTCACAGCAGCTGCTCCAGGTTAGATTTATTCCAGTCCCTTACACTGAAAGTCTCCACCCTGCACACTCTTTGAGGTGGTCTGAAGGACCAGTTGCTAGTTTATACCCTTATATCCCTGTGAGGGGCCGGAGCAGAGCTTCTGGTTTGATTTCTGATGAAAGAGAATCAAATTTGTGTGCCCCAGAACCATTCTGCAAACCGGACCAATACAGGATAAGTGAGGACGAGCCAGGGAACTGAATGCAGATTACTGCTCTGAGCCAAAATGCTAATGTAGAGGCAGCCAGAAGTACCCAGGGCTTCATCCAGGTTCAACAGAAAGGTCCTCATTTGGTGCAGTGTTCACTGTGTCAAACCCTCAGGTCTGTATATTAAAATTAATCTGGGTTAAGATGAGGCAGGAACTTAAGGTAAAGTAACTATTCTGGAATAATTTCTCTTCGTAAAAGACAAGCCTGTGGACGGTTTGGCTAGGAAGCATCGTGTTACGTCATATTTATGATGATGAAATGTGTTTTCAAGAGAATATCCTTGTGATATTCAGTTACAATTATACAGTGAACACTTAAAACATAGCCATTCCCCGCAGGAGGCAAAACAAGGGTTCCTGCAGATTCAAACCACCTTCTGAAGAGCGGTCAGTGCTAGGTGCCGGATCTCCCAGAGCAGGTAGCTCCAGGCATATCACCACTCCTCTCCTTTCCTTCACAGCTGTGTCCAGAAGATTAAATCCTGCCCAAGTGTGGCTCTGCATGGATGGAAACCCCCTCCCAGCCAGACTGAGATTCTTTTCCACCTCTCCTTGCTCTAGGAGTTGCTAATTTACATATAAAAAGACCAAACGACCTTGCTAACATGACCATCACCCTAAGGAAGGTGATAAATGCCTGGGGCCTGCAAGGACCACTAGACCTCCATAATCCTGCAGAGGACAGGACGCGGAGCCTTCTTGATGGCTGAGGTGACTCCTTCTCCACTGAATTCAATGTAAATGGGAATATTGCATTCAGGATTTCCTCTACCACTTCTGTATGACTTTCAAGAGGCCTGTTAAATACCTCTGCCAATACGCGCCCACTCTGAAAGAGTTTATCTGCTTTTGGTTCAAATTAATTGTTCATACGCAGCAGCCCTTAAGCATAAAAGCTTTCACATGTTCTTTTCTATAGCTCTCTTACTATAACATGGATTACATGGATTTCAGCTTGCTCCCTGTTTTCATCTCCCTTCTCTCCCTTGAAATGGAGTCTATTGTATATCAATCAAAGCGGAAGAGCAAGACCTTCATCATGTTAAATATATATACGTATAGCCTGATTGGCAGAGTAGATTTTCCTTAACTTGTTTAATCCCACAAGTATGCAGTGGCTTGCTCTACAGAAACCTCAACTTTTCAGGTGATAGAAAATATGCATGTTCAATGTTACTTGATAGTTTACTCACATCCCTATCTCCTGGAGGCAAGCAATTGCTTGAGGCTCTCAGCTTTCTTCAAAAGCTGCTTGTATTTCTGCTTCTCATGGGGAGACTGAAACTTGCTCTGAATATACCCCCATACAACACTACAAAGAACAATAATGCCCTCTGGATTACTTGGTTTATATTTGTTTACTATAAATACAGAAGATGAGGCCAGAATTCTTCCCTGATGTTTGATCTGACAGAAATGCAGTCTTGGCTTCTCAGCAGACTTGCTCATGTGTGCTAAGCTTCCCCCAGCTCCCTTAGAGAATGGGAAGACCTGTTAAATCCATTGGTGAAGCTGGGTTTTGGTTGTGTACCCTTAGCCAAGAGTACACAAAACTATCATTGCTTCCCTAAAAGCAGGTGTAGAATTACATCAGTCTGCCCACTGGGCAGCAATGAGAACTGAACTAGGGACCTCCAGGGAGGTGAGGAGGATTTTTGCCCATCCTAAAAGACTTGTGGAGGTTGAAAAAATGTTCTTACTCTGCAGTGAAACAGAAAGACATAATTGCAACTTCTTTATAACCTGCATGAATAGGGCCAATGTGACTCCAGCCCCCTGGTAGCTGGGCACTGACCTGTTCTTTGGGAGACCCAGGTCCAAGCCCTTGCACTGTCATTATCTCACATGTCCCCAGCCACCAGACTGCAGGCTAATCCACAGCCTTACTTGGCTTCTCCTCCTGGAGCTGCTCCACTTTGTATGAATACTGCTTATTGATGCAGCTGTTGGGAGACTTCCCACATCCCCGAGGAGTGCTCTTGCCACAAAGTTATTGTCACCCTTGCTCTCGTCCGGTGAGTGTTTAATTATTCTTGCGAAGTGGAATAATTTCAACAGGGGAAAATAAGAGACACCCAGGTCAGAGTAGCCCATAATTATCCCAGCAGGGAGCACCCTTCTAGGAGATGGGATTCCCAACCAGGCACTGAAACGCTGGCTGCGGGGGTAGCCAGGGGGAGAAAATTACTACCTTGTCCTCCATTTTGTCAGTGATTCCAGAGGCTCGTGAGAATAAAATAGATTGAGATCTGTGTGTTTCTGAAAATGCTAAAATGAAGTGCTTCAACATTTCCAACTTTTTTCATCATTTAATCCAAAGGCATTTGAGAATACGCATCATATTTGGCAAATAACTGTGGCCACCCTAAAACCACATTTTTAGCAAATAAATGATTCACTAAGTAAATTTAGCTCATCTTAAATGTCTATTTATATCACAGTAACACACCCTGTCACTGTTGGGGCTTCACCGTGTTGAGCAGCATCCAGAGCTTACAGTCAGACGTGCTCTACCACAAACAGAGTTTGAGATAGAAAAATAAAGCCCTGCCTATTTTGCAGGGAGCTTTTTGCAGCAGTGCAGATGTCAGCTGCCTGGTTTAGAAGAGCCATGCGCTACCCTGGAAGCATATCTCAGATACCCTCACGTCGTTGCTAGAACCGGGAAATGGAGCATCGCTTTGCCGGTCTCCCTTCCCACCACCTCCACCACCAACAAAGCAAAGCCAGCGATCCCTTTTTTTTAATTCCCTTCCCCAGAAAAGATGAAGTGCTGAAAAATGTCTGCCCTACATCAGCAGCATCCTGCAAATGTGGAAAGGGTTAATCCCTTTCAGCCAGCCTCACCGTAATAAAAGGTTTCACTCTATGTCACCTAATGGCAGCCAGGTCTTGTGTCTAAAATACAAGCCTAGCTGCCTTTGCTTGAAATGTTTTTAATCATTGTGGAATAAAAACCTAGCCTGGCTAGTGCCAACCAAAGAGATGTTTGTCTGCTCAGCAGATTTTATCAAAGCTTCCTTGATGTCTTTGCCTTTGTAATGCTAAGCACTTCACTGTTTGGCATATTTAAAGTAGGATGCGGTACATGTGAAGCATTTCACAGAGAGATGATGTATCGAGTGTGCTTTAGGAAGTAATGAAAGCAGCAGACTCATGATTTTTGAGCTTTTAATTACTTATTAAGTGGCATGACATAAAGGCTACGGGGGAGATTTTTTTTCAGCGTCCAACTTACTGACTTTGAAGTCAGTGCCTAAATACCCTTTGTGCCTTTGAAACTTTCCGTCTGCTCACAGGGGAACGTGCTGCTGCTGTGGGCTTCGTTTCACGCTGACCACATTTGTTCAGATGAGGGAAGCGGACGGATGGGAGTCTGCTCAGACACCAGTCTCTGTACTCCTTCTGCCTTCGATATGTTGGATAAAAATGAGGGACAGAATAAATATGTGTCCTTTGACAAAGCAGCCGTTGAGGGCCATTAGCAGAGTGCCTGGAGCAATGGGTTCCAGTCCCGGGCCTTGAAATGCCAGCACTACAGGGGGCAGATAACCATAGCAGCACCTGGGTGCTTTTAACTACCTGCATTTCAGTCTGAGTCCAGTCCTCCATCCCTCATAAGCCACCACCACAACTGTTTTTAATGGATGTCCCCTCTGACAGAAGGGATCTAGTCAAGCACAGAGGTTGACCTTACTACGATGTCCTTTAGATCTGGTGACACGGCTGTGACTATGAACGGCAAGGCTGTCCAAAGCTTCAGGCATGTTAAAGTCAGAAGAGGCCAAAAGAGAAGAAAAAACATTTCAGCTTTGGTGGATCTCTTTTGGTAATATTCATGGATGGCCTTTCCTCCTGCTTATTCTCTGGATATGCCAGAAGTGTGTGGCCTTCTGGAAGGGTTTCTCTGTGATGAGAAGGATGGCGTCACACCTTGCACACTCCACTGTCTGGACCGATGCTCGCTGTGTGTCATGGCTGGGATGTCCTCGCGAGCAGAGATCTGTCTGTTCGGACAGTCAGAGGCTGGCCTAGCAGTCCGTACTCCTTTTTTCACAAGTCCGACTAATTCCAAGAAACCGTGGTGGATCACGAACCCAAGATGCTCACTCTAGTTCAAGAGGCTACTAAATTGGCTGGAGACCATGTCAAAGCTAGAGCTGTCTGTGCAGGAAGAAATTCACCCTGCAGCTGCCCATGGCATCCTCTTGTCCTGTGGCTAAATGGAAGGTTTCTGAAAAAGAGGTGTCATTCTGGCACCTTCAATCAATATCAAATGCTCCTTTCAAACAAAAAGAAAAGACGGAAAAAGAAGAAAAGGGAGAGAGGGCTGTCTGCTGAAGAATTACCCTCCCCACTGACAGATAAATGAAACACCAAATGTGCAGTGTGTGTATTTTTATCCTTACTGAAGGAAAAAGCAAAGCCACAACTTCCCATGTTCAGTAAGTGACCAGCACAAAGATACAAGGACTCAAGTGCATTTCCACCCCCTGGAAAAGTTTTCTTTAATTAGGACAGACACACTGCTCAGTCAAAGCAATGTCAATGTCCACGCTCACAATTTGATTAACCCACTTCCTCTAATCTTTACTGCTTGTTCAGATCTTTGGATGAACCCTAGTGAGAAGGGCTAAAATTCACTGTCTTCAGAACGGATTTTTTTTTTCCTTCTATCAGCTTCTAAACTTTTTCCAAAGAGTGACAAATCTCACTGTCCATCCTGTTTCTTCAACGGGGAGAACGGAGTCTCTGCAAAACACTGTCATTCAGCTGTGTTTTTCTTAGACCAAGAAGGATCTGCGGGTCACTCAGCCAGGGAGCTGCAAAGGAATTGGATTCAGGAGAAGAGTGACTCAAGTTATTCCTGATATGGGCAGGACAGGAAAGAATTGAGTCATGGTATTTCTGTGAAGCTTTGTAAAGTCATATCATTTAGAAAATCCACAGAATAGAAAAAATAGCTAGTTAAAAGAAGTCCTTCAGTCTTCATGGTTTCTGACGGATTAATTTGCAGGCCTGTTCTGGGTACTATAAGTTTACATGTATTATTGTAGGGTCCAGTGAAGAGCAGAGGTGGATCTGTTTGAAAAGCAATCTAAATGAAAGGAAAAGGCTGAATATTATTGTTCCCATTTTACTACTGGGAACTAAACATCAAAAAGATTAAGGGCCATATTAAAAAAAAAATTACATTTAACTTCAAAATTGAGACCCTGAAAATTCCTTTTAGCAGATACCTAACTCTGAAGGTGCTGCAAGCACCTTAGTTTTAAGACTTGCAAGATCTTCGGTGGCCCAGAATTGCTCCTGGACACACTCAGCTCTAAATGGCAGGGTGCCTAGGTCATGCCTCGGTCATGCCAAGCTCTGTCAGCATCCAGAAATGAGCCATTCCTCTGACTAACTTCCCAGAGGGATCCTGTCTAATAAGTGCTGGTGCACCCACACAGATGGGACCAGGCTGCCTGCAAAATGGGGCACTGAACAAGTGTTCTCTTAAACACTAAAGCTTCTCCTGGTATAATATGGGAAGTCCCTGTTGGTGGGAGGCCTACGTTTTTTGACCTCCACAGCCTGGGAGGATCCAGAGCCTGACTCTGCCTATCCCATAAAAGTCCCTTAGCCACAGGTCACTCTGGAGGGTGACTGGTGGGACTCTGGCGGGACTGCTTGCCCACCTTTTGAAACCAGGCCGTTGCACATTAAAGAAGCCAAGTGCAATTAGGTGAAAGGAAGATAAAGCATGGTAGCTCTTTGGGCTTTCCATCAGAGGCACCTGCACTTTTGTGAGAGCTTCCTTCCTAACAGGAAGTTCTGGGTCTCTCCCATGGGGCAGGTGTCTAAAGGTTAGGCACAGGAGGTGATCTGCACTGGAAGATGCACTGGAAATCTCACTGGAGATGTTGCAGAGAGAGTTTATAACACTGACCTTTCACCTCTGCAAAGAGCAATTGAAAACCATTCTGGGAAAGAAGAACAGTTGAATTTCGGAACCTCATCCTCATCATCTGAAGGATTTATGGTTTTGTTAATCTACACACTTCATTCATGCTAAGATGTATCAAGACACACGCAAGGCCCAAATTTTACTTTCAGGCACGCCTAATTTTCATCCATAGTAGCGCATCTGGAGTCCCTCTAGATTGACGTCTGTGTAGCTAAGGGCCTGGTTTGGGCCTTCACCTCTTGGAATAAAGCAGGATAAGAGGGTTTAGATACCGGTGGACTATCTTTTCATTCAGCCCTTTTATACCAACAGGGAGGCTGAAGGATCCTGTTAATAGATGAATAGGATTTTTTTAATGAATTTAATACTGCTTTGTAAAACAGATTATGGTTTAGTTGGTGTCAAGCGAGAGCAGCTTGCCTTCACTACTCAGTCAGGCCAACAGCCATATGATAAATGAATAGGATCATTTTGTATACTGATTACAGAAGCTTGGATTTCTTCATCAGCTATCTCAGTTCAAATCATCTCTATTAAAATTGGTAAGCCAGAAGTGTGTAGCCTACCCGTATGAAAGAGCTTGTATAGAAGCAAATGCTGAACTGGCATCATATTCACTGTATATTTAAAGAACTGCAGAGACTCCAGAGTAATTCCCCACGTGGACACACACATATGTTCACACTCCCACTTATTTTAGTGTCTCTTAAATAGGAGAGTCTTTTTTCCCTTTTAGTTGATTTCTCCTTGGAAACATTTTAAATTAAAACATAAGGAAGTGACTGCTGTTCCAGAGAAAAGGAATGATAATCCTAATGCTTATTTTAGATATCTGTATTAACACAATGTCATTCAAGGGAGTCACCTCCACTCACTAGAGATTGACCCACTGAGGTCTGGAGTGTAGTTCATCTCCTCCTGCAATAGACACCTAAAATATGACACAGAAACTGCACCCTATTCCTCTCAGTTGACCGAATGGGGGACGGGGGGTCTCAGATGCAGATATATGCATTTGTGCAGATGATTCTCACCTAAAGTGTACACCTGGGAAGAGATGCTGTGTAGATCTATAGGGCCGCTGAGCAGAGGCTTAGGTACGAGCTCTGCCTAGGTGATTTGTGTTGGTACCCAGAGTTTCTCCCCATTTCATGCCTGACATGGACAGGCAGCTCCATCACTTGGTCCCAAAATGCCAGGAAGGTTTATGAGTCCTGTTCAGAAGGTTTATGTTCACGTCTTGCATTTCTGTAGTGTAAATTCCTGCGTAGACAAGCTGCACGTGTGGCTCAGTATCTCCAAACTTTTGTACCTCTGCCTCTGAAGACCCTTTACTAGCTTTTCATTGATAAAGAAAAACATAGACAACAACATCTTCATTCAGCTGAGTGGGTTCACTGGATCTGGAATTTCCCCACAGCATCTGTGTACGCGCAGCTGAACACTTCAAAATCCACATGAGCATCACCGAGAGCCAAGATTACACAATGTGGCTGAGCATTTGTAATCCTCCGTCTTGACCTAAGAAGAGAGCATCTTTTATTATCCCATCTAGAGGCCTTTAGCATCAATGGGTTGTGGTTTTCAGAGCTAGAGGTCTCTGCCTTGGTTGCCCTGACTTTTGCCAAGGTGAAGCCATGATGGTTACTGGTTTGGCAGCGGAGGTAAGGCTTTTAAGGCTCTGCTAATAAGACAGTGTCCGTAGCAGGTGGACCTTGTGCAGCTCCATTTGCAGAGGGACCTTCGCAAAAAGGTAATTCAGCAACACCTGAAAACTATTAAAATGTTTTTTACACAATCCCTTCCGTCAGAGGATTTCTGAACGCTCCATAGATATTAACTGAGCCTTCCCACCTCCGAAGGCTTAGCTACACGAGTCAAGTGAGCAGCTTCGGAGCACGTGACAAAGCAGCAGCCAGGATAGGGACAGGCCTCCTGACCTCCAGCCCTGTGCTGCTAACCACAAAGCTTCCCCTCCCCTCTGTCAGAGAGGCTAATCCTGCAATGTGACTCTTGAGCAACATTTAAGAGCCTGAGCAGCCTCCTAAATAGAACTTTGTTCCAAAATAGAACGTATGAAAATGAAGATAAGGCTCAACAAGTTGTAACAGATGCCTGTTAATTAGTCACTGCAAGGCACTTTCAAATACAAGCCGTGTTTCTGGTGCACGAGCCGTCCACAAAAGCTTCTGTCCCCTCTCTTCTCCAGAGATGATTAAGGATAGGGGCAAGTCTGGACACCCTTACTGCAGTTAAACTCCTAGACTAGCTTCAATTAGGCGAGTCCTGCCGCTTTCTGACATTGGATTTGGCCCAGTGTTAAAAAGACAAGAATTAGAGTTGTGTAGTTGCACACGAATCCCAGCATCAGACAGCTTTGTGGGTGCACGGTAACCTCAGGAAAAATCAGCCAGAACTAATGCTCTCTTATATAAGCACAGACAGCACATACTGGTATCATTTTATTACTTTTGTCTTGATACTTGCATTTTATCTTCATTTATATCACATACTTCTGAACCCAGTAGTAAACAGTTTCTCCCTCTTTCATAACCCTTAATGATACAGATTGTGTTTTTCTCAGCTCTTTAAGATTACCATTTAAATTAACTATATAAATCAGGCTCTGGCCTCTATTACACAGGAAAACAATTGGGTTCTGTTTAACTTAGGAATCTGCAGTGTTTATAGATAGACAACCCTGAAGGTAAGTTACTAAACTAGTTTCTAGTTGCATTGATCTGTTGCCAGAATACATAAATTATTAACTGAGAAGTAACTCCGGAGAGTGTTGTGTATTTAAGTTCATATTTGGTAGGGCTTGGGATACGTGGCTTGGCCGTAAGTAGACAGTACAAATATTAATCACTTTCAAGTAGAACTCTATATTTTAATTGCTGAGAGGAGACTTCTTTCAGTGTCTGACTAAGAAACCCTTCCCTCCCTTTGTTTATGCTACTGCATTGCAGGCCTATGGGAAAACTCCCACTGATTTCCCTGAGGACTTCACTGCTAAGTTAATGGGAGTTTGACCAGTTATTTCGGCTCATCAGAGAGTCCAGATCCCTCTGCCACATAAAACTATTTGCTTTGAACTGTAGCTGCTCAAAATCTAGCATGCTGTCATTGAAGCACAATGCGGCAAGCAACGTGCTAGTGAGATAATAGTATTTTCCAACCTAAACTGCATGAGCCACTCGAAATGTTTGACATTGCCGAGGTCCAGACGAAGAGCAATTTTTTCTGCTCTTTTGTTTTAACCATGACCTTGACCTGAGGTTAGCTGCCCTTTAAAGCGTGGAGGTTCACCGAAAAATTGAAATTAATGCCGTGGTTGTGTTTTCAAGAACTGAGACCGTCACTTTTAAGAAAAAGGGAATTTCATGTTGTCACCCGGACAAGGCATACACCGTTCAGGCTGCTCATGCTGAGTAAACAGATCCGCTCTTTATCTTTAAATTGTCTTTAATTTTCAAGGTTAGGTGTCAGGGCAGCACTTTGATCCTCTGTCGCATAGAACAGCGATGTCCTGGCTGCGCTGACGGGCTAGCTGGACTGTGAAGGATGACGGCTGCAAGCCTGCCGCAAGCGATGCGATGATGGGGCGCCCACCTCGGGGCAGAGCAGGACCCTGCTGCCATCGAGACCCCAGCCTCGCAGGCTTTAAAGTCGTTAGGGCCAGTCTCCCCTTCTTCGAATCATGCATACTCACCCACCCTATCAAGGGTTTAAGGATAAAAGCTACCATCACCCTTGTTTTTACGGTACGTGATGCTGCACCGTCTTCAAATGCATGGGCCCTCACAGTATCTGCAGGCTGGGGTTGTCGTTTAGCAAAGTGGAGCTGGATTTCAATAGGATTTATGCACCTAAATACCTTTAAGGAACAGGGACATACAGGTTTGCCAGCAGCTACACAGGAAATCGATGGAAAAGCAAGGAATGGAGCCCAGCTCTCCAAAGATGTGTGATAGCTGCCAGGCAAATTTTTCCTCGCAAACAGCAAGACTGCAGAATTTTGTGAAGTTTAGTGCTATAGGCATAAGTTTTGGAAGGCTTCACCATCCTCTTTCCTTCCCTGGGATGGCCAAGTCTTACAAGGAGCAGCACGGGGAAAGGTGCTGCTGGGAAATCCCACCCTGGGTTGATTTAAGAGTGACAAGGGAAAAAGCCTGTTCGGTATTAAATCGTAGTTTCTGCCTGCTAGAAATTGAAGTAGAAATAGAGCCGAACATTTTGGAAATTCAAAAGTTCTGCTCCACAGCTCTTGAAGGCCACAAATTTAATTTAATCTGGACATTATTTTTTATCCTTACATAAAACTGCAATGGTGTGGGTGACTTCTGTGCTGAATTAGTATACCAGGTTTCTGTGTTTTAGTTCTTTCCTTCAGCAGTGTTATCAGGATAAAGTGGAAAATTTTGTGGTTATACTTTTGTATAAGCTGGTAGACACAACTTTTCTCCGTGAACTTCGACAAGAGACTTCATCCCTCTGCTGCAATGCTGTTCTATGAAATGAGGACTATAAAAACTGCCCTGCCCCAAGGACAGCTTCTAAGAGCAAAAGCCATTCATATCTGTTAGTGGCTCTCTAACAGATATTAATTACTATTATTAGCCATTAATATCTGTTAGTTGGATGAGGAACCATCCAAGTTGGTTGTACGAAGCTGTCACAACCGTCCCGTTGGTTGTACCAAGGTGGAACAGCCGCCAGCGCAGCAGAGCTTCGTGTAGCTAGGAAATGGTGCAGGCCTGGGGTGGTAATACTAGTCCTAGGTATAACAAAATCTGAATACAGTGACAATCTCTTTATTGTTCCTAATGTCGTTTGTCTTTCTGAAACACAGAACTGGGTACAGGAAAAGCAGTTTGAGATGCCGTATCTGTAGAGCTTTTGCCTCAGTGAGTGAACAGTGATCTTTGCAGATAAGGGGCAAGGCAAACATTGCACTCTTGTGAACTGTCTCTGCAGACAAGTATTCTTAGGCTCACAAGCTGTTAATTACCAGATGTTAGAAATTATTTATTTTTTCCTGAAAAGAATTCTGAAAGTGCAGAGTCCTTAAGAAAAAAAAAATCTGCTCATTTAAAAATTCCTCTTCACTCTCCAGTTCTTTAAATGTTGTTGGATTGCTGAGCTGTGAAATACAATGTCTTTTTAAGAGTTCCAAGATTTTTGCCTAGAAGGAAGAAAACGCTGTTCAGGTTTGTCTCTTGAGGATTTAATGATCACATCATAAATTTCTCCAGAGAAATGTAATAGCAGCCAGTGGGTAATATCCCATCTAATGTTTTTTTTTTTTTCCTCTTTTCTTCCTCAAAGGCCCAACTTGCCTCTTCAAAACTCTCACATATTCTGTGAACGGGAGGATGAAGAAATGAGGGTGAGCAGGCTCTAAGATGTGTCCTTCATAAAACGGTTTGACACATTCAAATATTGTTCCTGCTCCAACTTAAATCTTCCTGCTTTATCTAAACCCCTCTGTGCCATAAAAATAACTGTTTGGTGCCACCAAAGGCAGAGCATTTGAAATACGGGAATGGTCCTACGTAATCGGTGCACGATAACGTGTGTGTGTCTACGGAAGGTGTGGTGACGCAGGGGGCTAGTGGGACTCTTTCTGCATCCCAGTGTACTTCAGAGGGTTTATGTTGGATGAAATACTGAAAGGACACTGATATTAGGGCACAAATATTTTCCATTTTCTCTTTCCTCTGTGTGAGGCAGATGAAACCAGCCTGCCTCTTCGCTCAGAGGAGCCCCCAAAGAAATCCGCAAAAGGAAGAGATGAGGGGGAAAAGGTTGTTGCTTTCTGAAAGATTAGCCAGGAGGCAAGCTGCTCAGCCTCATTACTGGAGCCAGACATAGCAATAGCAATCATTTTTTCTATGGAAAAATAACAGGATGGACAGTCCTTGTAATGGAGATGCCATGTTTCCAGAGGCATATAAGGAGCAGAAGGAGAAACAGTCTGTGGGACAGAGAGAGCTGTCACAAGGCTGAGGTCAAAATGGGAATATTGGTGGTGTCCTCCAGGCCTTCCCCACCTAATTAAACCCCTTCTGTTGGAGAGCAGAGTCTTCAGGGTTAGAGCTCCTGGTTCGGGCACCCTCTTTTCTGCGTGATGCTGTGCCATGTCTTTTAACCGCTGTGCAACCACGTTTCCTCAAGAATACTACAAGATAAGGAGGAAAGATTCATTATTTACAAAAGCATCAGTAACCCCAAGCTGAGGTCTCTCCCCACAGGTGCCGTGTAAGCATTTATGCGTTATTTCTTTTTTCTAACCTAAGGAAAATCCTCTGGTGGTTGGACCTTGAAGGCAGAGATCAAACATCTTGAAACAACTGCAAGGATTGCTGAAGCCGCTTCCACAACCAGGATTTGAGTCTGAACCCTTCAGCGTCCAGGCTGCTGAGTGTGCACAGAGATTTGGTGTGCACCACTTCCCAGCTCGGGGCAGTGCTCTGCTGAACCAGCGCAAAGCTCCCTTGATATCTGGTTTCTGCCTTACAGCCCAAATCAGCTTCAGGAGAAGCTAAGCTGTGCCCTGCCTGACCTGGCAGGCAGTGTTTTTAAGTCACATCTCACCTTGTTTGCTTGTTTTCATGCTGGCCAGGGGTTATTTCTATGTGTAAACAGGATGACTGGGCTATTCTGAGCACCTGCACAAGTGGAAATGGTAGAAACAGCACGACAGCTCTCCACACCTACCCTAGAAACCTGCACTGAGCTGGAGGTGATCGTCTCTGGTAGGTCTGTCTGGATAGCCCATGTTTGTGAGCGTGCTTTCAGCAGCAGGATGGCTGGATCTAAAGCACATGGGGATCAAAGCTTTCTGCTTCTGCCCACGCACATGCTGTGCTTCAGTTTGCAAAACAGCAGAAATGAGCCGTTTCGGTATCTTTAGGCAGATCTCATCTTTATTCTCTATATTTCGCACTGCTTTGTTAATCACAAACCCAGTTGTGCAAAGGGCACGCACAGAAGCCGTGGTGGATCCCCTCTGCAGCCTGCCCGCAGCCAGATCGGACTGAGAGCTGAGGTCAATGTAGGGCTTCCCAGGGTCGATTCCCTCTGCAGGGAGCCTGCTTTCCTTCTCCTAGCCTGGGAGGAGCCGAAGCACTCCTTCACACACCAAATCTTGTACCAGATTTCTTCAGGAACCACAAGGTGCCAGTTCTGTGTCCCGCTCCGAATCTTCTAAATCACCCATTTCCTTCAGTGGGTAAGTGCATGTTAAAGGACCTGTTGAATACCTGACAGGAGAGACACAAAGGATTGGCAAAGGATTGGATACTGGCTCTTGATTGCTGTCTCTATCTGCATCTTAATGGAGAAAAAGAAGAGAGACTTTACGGTACATTTGGAGTAGGACTCAAGCCACAAATTCAAATATGAATGAAGATAGAAGGTGTTTGGCTCCAGGTTTTGGTTCTAGTTCTTAAGTAAAGCCACTTAATTTACAGGGTGCTTGGCCCAGAGGAGTTTGTAAGATGGAATGAAAATGCTCCACCAGAAGTTACAGGTTTCATACGAAAATCAGGGGATGAGAGTCCTGCAGCCTCTATTATGAAGACATTGGGTCAAATCATCAGCACAGAGCTTTGCCATTTAAATCACTGCTACAGCATGCTTCCACTTGACATTGGCACACACTGTCTGAGCACACCTGCATAGCGGTATTATAAATAAACTTTGACCTGGCAGAATGCAATCCCAAAGAGTAAGCTAATAACAAAGCATATGTACATACAAGCAGTGTCCAGAATTACATAATAGTTTCAGACAAGAATAATCCATGTAAAGTTGGGCAAAAGTATTTTGTTCCAGATCTTATGTCACTGGACACATTCCCGTTTTATACTGCTAATGTTTGTGGGATTTAAGGTCGTATTGATGGCACATGACTCACAATAAAATGGGCAGAAGCTGCCTGACCTAGAAGAATTCCATTTAGTGCCTTGAAAATGCACTGAATTGGCAGTTTCCTCCCACCTTTGTTCAGAGAGATGTTTGCATGAAACATCCTTAAGGGTGTAGGGTGTATTCCCTGTCTCGGTCCTTTTGTTTTTTCATCTTTATGGCACGGGCATAATTCTTTTCATGATTTTGCTGCGGTTTTCACAGACAATAAGCGTCAGAGCATCCTGACAGACTGACAGAGAAGAAAGATTAGATTTCAAGGCTGCATCCAAAACCTGCTCCCTCTACTACGAGTCGGATGAGACCAAACATGTTTCAGACCAAATCAATGGTCACTCACAGCTTCAGGGGTTTCCGTCGGGGGTTCCCACTGCGAGCCCATGACATTCTCCTCCTTTCTCAGGCACTGAGCATTGCGCTGTGGCAGCAGCAGCTGAGGGGTTGAGACCAGATTAACTCACGTCACTGTAGGTGCCCCCGGGCGCTCCTGCAAGGGCCAGGCAAACACAGCACAGGAGAACCAGGAGTCCCCGTCCTTCAGAAATGTCCCAGTTTAAGCACTCAAAACCTAAAAAAATTCCCTGAAAAACAACCACTCCAATGAGGCCAGTCTCAGAAAGGTTGGCCAGAGTTTTTCAACACAAAGAGAGCAGCAGATGTTGCCTCTAAACAATAATGTTACCTTCTTCTCTTGTTTCCTCTGAATAAATGCCTGAAGTCTATCAAAGCCAGGGGCTCTCCTTTTTTGGCAACGTCTGTTTTCCTCCTTTTTGCTCCCACCCCATCTGAACGGAAAGGGCTCAAGATAGAGAAAGCAGCACATGCTGCAAATTTGGCTGTTTGGAGAGCAGAGACAGGGCGGCTGCAAAGTTCCCACAAAGCAGAGGCTCCCTTCAGCCGGGGCCGATGACAGCTTCTGCTTGGCACAGCCCCAAGTGCAAGGCCCTGTGGGTGGAAAGGCTGCAACAGCCAAAAGCGGCTTCAGTCTCCTCTGCTAGGGCAAGAGAGGAGACAGTATGAGGTCTGCAGAGACACAGGGCTTTAGTCAAGCCCTTCAGAATCAGGGAGGATCTTTCTTTGAAGTGTTTTTAGCTATTGCTAGTAGAAAAACCTCATGCTCATGTGGCCTCATCCTGTGCACATGTGCCTGACCTGCTCCATGCTGTGCCCTGTTTCTGCAGATGTCCCCAGCTGAGATGTCAGGGGCTGAAGTGACCTACTTAGGAAGCACCTGAGGAGCAGGGATATGAGATGTGGTCCCCTCAGCCTTCATATCTGACTTAATCTCTCCTCCTTCCGCAGGGCTAGCCTCCACACCTTGCTGCTGCCATGATCTCTAAATGGTCCCCATGGTCACACCAACCTGTTTCAGTCCTGGTTTTAATCAATTTTAGGATGTTCTGTGCCCATACTACTCCTGGACACAGCCATTAGCTTCAGTCAAGACAGGTGTTAGATTCCCTGCTTCTCTCCAGCACTTCAGGATGGGTCTCATTTGCAATTCCTGAACATGCCCAACAGATGGTCCGAGAAGACAGTTCATACTTGCTGGCAAGCAGTGTGTCTTAGAACCCCCTTTCAATGACTCCTGCCCCCATCTTCCACCAAGGGAAAATAGGGTACCGAATTCAGTTGTGCTTCTTGCACTTGGTTCCAGACCAGACGCTCCCAAACAGTAGCTGGGGTGAGATAAACGCCAGTTTGGACATGGCCAGTGAGGTCTGCATCTGGAATAACCTGAAAATCACCAGAAGGATACATATAGTCAGAGCTCTCTTCAGCACCGAACGAAAAAAAAAAAACCACATCTTGGCTAAAAACCAAGTCAGGGCATTGGCAGCCTGTTGCTACTGATGTCAAACGAGCCAGTTTCCTGACTGGCAAAAACTGTCTGTGTTCACATCCAGAAAGCCAAGCTAGCACCCGTGAATCAGAGCAAGGGTGCAGGCAGAGCCCCGGCAGACTAAAAGCAGCAAGGTGGGGGCTGGCCTGAAATCTCACTTGCACCATGGCAAACTCAAGCTATTTAAATCTATTTCTTCCAAGTATCTGCGAATATAATTAAAATTATAATCTGGCCTCCTGCCCTGGCCCGGACAACCAAACACGTTGTTTGGTTTCAGGGCCATGAGAATACTTTCTGCTAGCTGCTGGGTAAACCAGCCTTGCTGTGCCTATAATTCTTTTTTTTTTTTCTTTTTTTCATTGCAGCAGCACTCAAGAGAGGGAGGTAGACATAAAAGAAAAATCACAGCCGTTACCAGAAAGCCAGTTCTTTTCTGTGATTTTTATCATGAGCAGAGAGCTAGCCCATACAGCTGGGTACTCTGCACAGCCTGGGGAAGGGCTGATTTGGCCGGGGTGCCTACCTGTGCTAGTCAGCTAGGGGAGCACAGCAAGACAGTGCAGGCTCTGGCAGGGCCCTGCAAGCCATATGCAAGCAGCAGGCCCTTGAGAGCTTGCATGGTGGTTGGTAGCATGTTTCTAAGTCAAACTCCCTGTGCCAGCTGGATCAGTCCAGCCTCAGTACCCATGGGATGGAGCTATAGCATCAAGGCTGCGCAGTGGGATGTGTTATGTGTGGAACTGGACAGAATTAATGGGAGGTGTGTGTTCCTTTTCCTTGCCCTTAATGCACAGATAAGTCCATGCTAGCAGTCACTCTGTCTGTGCGCTTCTTCTGCAGCGTTGTATCGCACGGGTAGCCTGGCCTTAACCTCTCCGTGCCCTGAGCCCCATTGCAGAGGGGAGCATGTCCCCCTCTCCCTGAGCTGGAGGGCTCGGGCTCAGGCTCACATACATGTGCCGACTCCAGACATCCAGCTGGTTGCAGTTCGTCTTGCTGCGGGCTGTTTCCTCTGGTCCTCAGACTTGATGTCCCTGCTAGTGGCAAATCTCCTCTTGGCCATTGGTGCTAGGTAAATCTGCCTTTCGGCCCGGCAGCGCCTGGCTTGGGCGAGCTGTCGTGCTGCTCCAGAGCCACCTCCTCCAAAGGCTTCCTCTTGATCATTTTACTAACACACTGACTATGCACGTCAGGACAGGTTTGGTAAGTGTAGGACCATCCTCAAAGTCTGTCGAAATGCCACGGCTTGCGATGGAATCAGGATCCTCACCAGGGAAGTGAGCTCTGAGTAGAGGTGGGGTGGGGTTAGGACACTGTGAGTGCCATGCAGTGAGTCCTGTACGTGCTCAGCAGCACAGACGGTTTTCCAAAATACAAGACGACCCCATCAGCTGGTGATCAAGAGGAAATATGAGGTGCCATGGCAAAAGTAGGAGCTTGGGGTCCTTAATGTCTCCTCACAAAAAAAGCTGACCAAACAGTGACCTGTTTGCTGTTCAGTGCAGTGACAAGGTACCAATAAGAGGAGGAAAGCAGAGAAGAGTATAAGAGCAACGTGTTCCTCAACATGTCCCTCCACTTGTTGACCTCCACTCATCCATTTGATTTCCACACAGCAACCCGCAGGCTCCTGGATGCAGGCTATGTCTCTGCTGGTATAAGAGCAGCCTTGCTCCACTGAGGTGGTGAAAGCATGCCAGATCTGTCCATTGAGAATCCCAGTCTGCGTTCATATAAGGAGTTATTCGTTCCGTCACACTGCCTGCAAACCTAGAGCAAACTGTGTCCTTTGCTATAGATGTCTTCCATTTAAGACTAAGGGAAACCTCAGAAGACAAATGTGAAGAGCTGATAGAGAGAGTGCAATAAGACACTCTGCAACATACTGCTCTGAAGAGGAACATGAAATAGCCTAGGGAGATCCCATCTGTAAGTCACTCCACTAAACACTCTGCACGCTTGCTATTCCCCTGTGGCATTGCTGAGATGGGAACCCCCGGTCATTTTGCAGCAGCTACTTGACACAATTTGCAGAGCAGAGAAACAGCTGCGGAAGGCAGTTTGGGATGAATAAAAAACCTGGTTGGAAATTTCACTACCAATATCCAGGAGGCAGAGCGGAAGGCCCAACTCACACCAGGCAATTAGGATTTGGCAATAAAAATTCCTTTCAGCTCCTTCATGAGAGTGGCAAGGAACCTCATCTGGTTTCGCTCCAAAGGCGTGACTCTAGTCATCTTGAACGATACCCAGTTTCCACGTGTCTTTGCTCATGTTTGCAAACTTTTGAGAATTGCATAACTTCCCCTTTCTATGTCGCACTGAAGAGGGTGGACACTAGTATTCTTCCAGCCCCAGGGTCAGATTGCTCAGGCTTTGAAGATATTTCCTTGGAGTCCTTGATCCTGATTTTCTTGGCCTCTTTGAAGTTTTCCCTTGATGTTAGCGCATATCTGCGTGACTCAGTTCCCTCCCTCTCAAAGTGAGATCAGATCTTGTTTGCCGACTTTGTCTTACAGCCCCCTGTTTAGATAACTGTCAGACTGCCGCGTGCAGTCTCAAGCCGCTGGATCCAAGGGCTTTAAACTTCTGTGGGACTCTACTGGTCTCAGCATTGTCTCATTCTTTTTTTTTAGCGGTGCATTTCCCCGCATGGTGGTCTTTGAGACACCTCTTTTTCTGGAAGTAAAATCTTACAGCCAGGATTAATGCCAAACTCCCAGAATATCGTGCAGCTCACCTCTGTCATCTGCCCACACCTGCTTGGGACATTATGAGCCATTTTTCCTCCCCAGAAGAAGGTGACTGATGGCCCATGCGCTAGATGTAGCCCATTTTGCACAGGATTCCCAAATGCTATTTTGTTCTTTACCCGACAGCACAGGAAGAAGAACAAGCAGTGCCCGTTTCCCTGCTTCCATTTCTCCAGGACGGCTCTGCGGGTTGGGATTGTCCCCTGCAGCTTGTACACAGAGCTCAGGCTGCCCTGTCTCAGCTGGCAGCCAGGCCACCCCCCCACCCTCCAAAACAGGGTGCTGCTGCCTCTTTCTGTCCCAGATTTGCAGCAGGGGGCAGAAATTAGGCTGAAAGAGCTGAAACACCTCCCCCAGGTTCATGAGAAAAGTCCTTTCGACCTCTTTTTTCCTCCTTCAGGAATTTCCCTTGTCCAGATCTTTTCCAGAGAGCTGGGAAATAACTTTTTGCCTGAGCTGTCTCCTGCGGGCACTCATGCTTGCTGGAAACAGGGCTGTCGTGGTAACCTTCAGCAGCAGGAATCAGCTTGGAACACTTAGCGTCGCCCAAGGCTGGCCAAGATAGCCTCCTGGGCCAAGCGCTGGACTTTCACGGCTGACTCAAAGCCACTGCTAGAATGTAGCCTTACAGTAGACTTCATTGCCATGCAGGGCCAGATTCAGACACAGAAGTAGAGAGGAGCGGCGCTTATCTGCCATCCTCTAGGCCTGATTTAGGCCTTTAGTCTGAGAAGGAACAGAAAGACAGTGGATAAATCAGGATTCCTAGTTCCTCCCCATGTCCCAGCCCTGAGACTCAGGTCTCTGGGGCACACGTTTCATAAACTCAGATATTCATGTACTTCTGGCCAGGGAAACTGATTCCCCGTCTTCTCCTTGCACCTACCGACCTCTAAGACTTGGAATTCTTTGGAAAGGGTGAAAACCTAAACGCTAAAAGCTGGTGAGTAGAAATGAGAACCCACCCTTAGCTCTGCTGGCGCTGCTGTAATTAGGTGCTGCAGAGTGAGAAGGATGAGACGGGGAAACCCAAGATAAACAGACTCGTATTAGTGCTGGCATCTCAAGCCAGCAATGACTCTGCTCCGCTACAAGAATAAACCCAGTGAGCCAGTGAGCTGGGATGTTTGCTGAGTTATAACAAAGAATTTGAACGTGTTTCCTCTTGGAACAGGATGAAGTGAACTATCTGCAACCCAATCCATCAGGCAGGTTTTCAGCCCCCCTCTCTACCCCATCTAGAGGCTCTGCTTCTTGTCCGCATCCACCCTCCCCTTTGAAAGCAAAGCCTTCACTGGTGCTTCCTGCTCCAGGCTATTTCTGACCTCCTGAGCCTGCTGCCAAGCTCCCAAGGATGGGCTCGCCGAGGCTGGCCGTAAGGTAAGGCAGGGGAGCACAAAAAGAGGGCAACCATGGTGCCGAGGTTGCATCTCTTTTTTCTTTGAAAGGAGGTGGGATGTTTCTCTAGTCAGCCTGATCTGAGTGGAAGACGCTTCACTCCCCCACTTTGAGAGCCAAGCAAGACGTTGCTGTTGTCGGGCCCCCGTCTTCAGACATTCTGGTACTTCTGTGTGCGCATTTCTTCCCTCCTATTCACACGGATGTATAACTAGGCAACAACTGTAATGTAATACCAGAGTCCTGTATATAACTCTGAAAACACCACTGGAGCAGGCCTATTATCGTGAGACCAATCTGAGCAGGAAATATTATCATTACCAGGGGGCATTATTTTTTCCAATCACACTTCATATCAGTTGTCATCAAACCCTGTGTTTTATATAGTGTTACAATAGCCACAGTTGCCATGAATTGTCTCTGGATGGACTGTAAGTATTAAAAACAAAATAAGAAGCATATGTTGGAATGTCTGAAACTAGCAGACGAAACTCAAGGCTTTGACAATGTTACGGGTTTTTTGGAGGGAGCCAGATTTTAGCAATAACATTCCACTTTTGTTAGTCTACCCACCAGCATCTAACCTGTGCTATAACATCTCACTTCAGTTTACAATTTCCTTCACCTCCTGTTCCTCTCTAATATAAACTCTCTGGCTTTTCTCGAAAGTGTGGCTTGGAAAAGGAATAACGGAGGCTCTAGCCTCTCAAGTGCCAAGTGGAAATCTTCCTTTGTAGCGGACGGGCAAGAACAAATGTATGATCTAAGGAAACTGCCTGTCCATAGCTTTTTTTTCCCCCTCATGTTCAAGCTGTACCAAAATGTCAAAGGCATGATGCACACATTCCTTTGAAGCCATTCCCTTGCCTGATGATCCTTTTTGCTTATGAAAGGAATGTACATTCAGTGCTGTGATTTTTGTTGGAGGCCTAAACAGCAATGCAATAACCACAAGGAAGACTGCCAGGTTTCCCCCCTTCCCTATGCATTCCAAAACTTCCATTCAGTGAGTAATAAATAGCAAAAAAAATTAATTACCCAAAGGAAGAATTCTCTCCTGAACAAATATTGGCTTTGCAATGAGAAGGAGTTTGTGAAACGTGTGTTTGCCTACAAAAGCCCACTCAGTCTGTTTCTGATTCCTGAAGAATATAATGACCTGTGTGCCAGATTTTTTTTTTTTTTTTTTTTGCATGACCAGCAAGAAATGTGACAAACATTCAGGAAGGAAAACACTCTATTGTTGCTGTTGGTCTTTTGATGGTTTTTATGTTTTTAACTCTGCTTCACTTTGGGAGCTGCACAAAAAAAAAAAAGTTCTTTAACCTATTCACCAGTTCTCCCAGCTTTTGCCTGACTTTTTCACAACTTGAAAATATGTCCAGTAAATAAGCTTAGGATAAATCACTTTTTAAGCTTGAAGTTGTATGCCCCATGCATATGCACACCCACACTTGCATACGGATATACACACAGCTCTACACAAGCAGGAACTTGACCCTGGAGCCCCATGGGTTAATATCTGAAGGCCTCCAATCCCCTCTCCAAAGATCGTTGCGAAATTGATGGTCTCAATCCTGTGCAAGGTGCTGTGCACATGGAGGTCAATCTCTGTCTGAAGAATTTGATCTAAATGAAGGTGAATGACCAACGCTTCAGGTCCCCTGGCAAACACTGTCCACCTTCACCTCAATGACCTCCCTCCATAGCACATTGTCCCCCTATCTGCCCTCCCAGCTCCCTCCCTCCTCCACTTCCCACACTGACCAGTGTGCTGTGAAGGGCGGTGGCCAGGATGAAGGGGATTTTCGCTGTCATCTGGGCCATGGAGAACTGCCATGGACTCCATTCCCCTTTCTTAGTCAGAGAAGACAAGACATGAGGTTTGTTCCCCTTTGCAGAGCAATATTTGGTGCTTTCACTTTTTTTCATTCATCTGCATCTCTGCGTTCTCCAGCTAGGAGCTGAGCTTGGAGCTGCGCTGCTGGAGACTTGCAAGCAACAGTCACTGTGAAATGGCGTGGCTAAACTAGACCGCAGGAAACAACCAGCTAGCCTGGTATCCTAGCCTAGCAGCAACCAAACGCAGGTGCCATGGGAGGAATACAAGAAGTGGGAAAGGCCAAGATGATACTTCCTCCAAGAACTCCCCCAGTCTCCAGTCATTCGCAGCTCACGGACTTCCTGAGCTGCACATGGGTTCCTTTCCCAGGAACTTCTCCAATCTGCTCTTGAACCCATAAACTCAGAGGAGACGGCCCAGAGAAGATGTGCCTGAGGATTCCCACAAGCAACGAATCTTACATCTTGCACTATCCCTTGTCTGAGTTGCCCAATGCAGGGCGAGATCTTTTCATCGGCTGGGCACTACCCTGCTGCTGGGAGTGAGTTGCACTGCAAAAACAGTCAGCAGTTAAGAACATAGAATTATTTACCCACATAGAGACCTTTTCATGAAAAAAAAAATAGCAAATCTTTTCATTCAATAATTTTTAGACAAGAGCTATTTGTTAATACAGCATTTTTTCGTCAGCATCAGTGCAAACATCCATCCATTTAGTTTTTCATACACAGAGAACTTCTTTCTTTCTGCTACCAAAAAAGAGGGGGAGGATGAATGAAAAGCAGATTTTTGTTGTTGTTGTTTCGGCTGTATTTTGCTGGAAAAAAAATGTCAAAAGAAGTTGTTGCTCTGAGTCTTTGATTTAGGGGAAAAGCCATTTTTAACCATCCAAAATCACTTGATTCAATAAATGTTGCCTGGCTCTAGTGTCATGCTTTGCTAATCAGATTTCAGGAGACATGCAGCACAGTAGATCATGCTGCCATGTCTTATTAGCTAAACTAAATGTGGTGGTTATACCATGCAGTAATATCATAAAAAGAATACGTGGTCTTCACTGAGATCTCTGTAGGACGCTAAACACTGTTGCTGGTCCTCTGCATATCCTTAAACCCAGTTTCACCCCTGTTAGGATCAAAAAGACAGGGTGGGACTGGGAGGAGGATTGCAATGGTCAAGAGTATCTTTTGAGATGTGTAGGGGCAGAGTCCCATTGGGCCTTAGCTCCCTGTCCTTGTCTTTTCTGTGGCTGAGGCTGTCGAATGCATGAAGGATGCAGTTCTCTCTTCTGGCTTGTCGTGTTTATTCTACCCTTTTGTCTGTGAAGTTACAATTTCTGCTCATTGCTTTTTTTTTTTTTTATGCTTGTCTACTCTTTCAACAAGATTCCTTCTCCCTTGGCCAGCAGATGTGAGAATGGATTACAAAGAGATTCATCTGGAAAACCTGCCAATAAATTAAACAAATAATCTACTAAATTGTTTTCTGCAGAAAATTCCAAATTCTGATTTAAGTTTTTGAAGCTGGAATACCTCCCTGGGGACTATTTACAGTTATCTCCAGCCTCTGGGTATTCATCTTTTCTCCTAATGTGTTCCCCTGACCATCGCTTGGGTCTTAGCAGAAGATAAATCTCTTTCAGACTGATGTTATTCCCAGGGCTTTTTTGGCACTCCCGTTTAAAACTTCAGTTGTGATAAACTGCTTGAAAATTACTCCAAGTAAAGAAGTAAACTGATTTGATAAGCGCCACTCACTGCACTAAAATAAGAACAGACTTGATTTCTATCATGCAAAATCAGGTTTGGTGTCAGTATTCGAATACCAAATAACAGGGTTCCTGAGAAAGTGTGCTTGTTTGCAGCTAGCAGGATGCTTTTGAATATTTCAGGTGGAACTCATTTGATAAAAGCAGACACTTAAATTGCTCATCTGAGCAAGTTCCCCAGTCTCCCTTTGCAGTCAATGGAGATCTAATCAATAAAGTCCAGGATTCGTCTCCTCCTAGAGCAAACAGCTAAACCTGGCCTGATGACCTATGCTCTCTAATGATGATGATCACGATGATTTGTCATGTTCCCATAATTTAAGAGGTTGCACCTTAGGTAGCTCAGGCTAAGTGCAAGGCCTCATCTTTGCAAAGAGGAGTTGGTCAACATCTGACTATTCTCTGTTGAAACAGTTGCGTTGGTAGCTGGTATCTTCCGAGGTGCTGCCAGAGAGAATATCTCCCTAACTGTTTCTGGTGGCCAGCAGTGCAGGGGATTGGAGGTGGACAGGGCATGATGCCACGAGATGACTCCAGTCAATGCACCTCTCTGCTGAGCATGTTTGGGAGCTACTTGCCAGCTGCCTTGGGCACTGGTTTTGGGACAGACCTCCCAAAACTTCCACTGAAGGATTAATTCCCGTATTCCCCAGAGTGTCCCTGCTGCAAAGGGAGAAAGCTTCCGCCTGCCATCGAGGAAATGGGTCTTCTGGGCCAACGTATTCCCTTTAAAGTCTCAGGTGAGACGCACGAGGAAGAATAGGTCTAGTTTGGCTGAAGGACAAATCACAGTTTCCAACTGGCACGTAACGCTTTCAATATTCTGAACACACCTGTACGTTTCCAATTGAAAGATCTAATTTGCATCAATGCACTACCTGGAAATCCATTAAAATGTATGTATTATTTTTGCCTCGTGGTCTTGTCAGGCATTGATGACCTGTATTTGAGCTAAGCACAGACGTAAGACATGGCACATAATTTTTCCTGGAAAGAGAGCGAAAGCCTGTCTTATCCCTATGCCCTGCACCCTCTAACACAATGCAGAGTCGGTTACAAATGAGTGTGAAATTCATGTAGCATCAGACTTTCCAAAATCCAATCTTGACCTAGCCTCACATTCTGAATAGGTTAGTGGTTATTCCGGTTAAAAAAACCTTACCCAGTGAAAAATGTTAAAGGGAAATTGCAAATGTTATGCTTGTCTGAACAGGAGTCACTCTGGGAAACGCTACAGACATATTAATTTCTGAGACACCTTTTTTTTCCCTTTATCCCGTATACACTCAGATGAGGAATGCTCTGTTTTGGCTTACTCCCATTTTCTAATAGCCATGCTGCTTATCAGAGATGCACTAGTTAAGGTGGAGGAAATTAAGGCGACCTCTACTAGTTCAGCTCTTTATGCAATTTGAGATGGTCATTAGTCACATATTTTGGCATGCCGTGAATTAAACAGAGCCTCAGTCTTTCAGAATATTTTAGACCTATTATTTTATATGTCATTCTCCTTTGTAAGGCTGAACACCCAGGAAGGCCTGGTGGTTTTATTCAGCTGACTCTTGAAATTGATGAATTTATAAAATTTAAAACAATTTTGCAGGTTTTCCCTGGCTTTCTTGGCTAATACCGTGTGGAAAGTCTTTCCAGAGTCCACAGGAAAAAGTTTTCCAGCTATTAATCAAGCCATTGACCTGGGAATTTTGCTCAGGGAAAGAACTTAGCTCTCACACAGGGAAAGATCCATAAATTTGTAAAAGGAAAAACTTCTGGAGCTAAGTTACTCATCCTCTTCCTGCTTGTGTGAATAGATTTACTTGTGCAGACCAGATGCCAGAGTCAGCACCACAAGAGCAGCAGGGAAATCCCCCTTTCCCTCTCAGCCTGGAGGAACCACATATTGAACATGTTCAGAGTCAAAGAGGCAGAGGTGCAAAACACGGGAAGAAACACCCCTGGGCCTTGCACTTTGTGCTGACACGTAATCACCACTGGACAGTGTAAAGTGCTGCCATTTGGACACCCGCACCCATGCACGGGCTCAGCTTGTGCACAGAAATGCCATTGAAAGCAGTGAGATGCCACCAAACTTCCCTTCAAAATATACCTGGGTCCAGCGCAGCTTCCTAACCCCGGGCACTCGGTAGAGACAGCCAAATTCGGGGCAGAAAAAGCCCATATTGGTGGCTGCATCCCCTGAAGGTGCCTGTTTCCCTCCTGGTGCAGTGCCCACCAGTGCCCCAGGGAAGAGGTGAAAATTCAGGCCCAGGGAGCAATTTGCTTCCTGGGTTTTCCAGGCCCATCCTCAAGTGCAGACGAGAGCTGCAGGTGTTTATTTCCTGAGACAGCTTGAGCACCCCGGTGGCAAGGGGAGCTTCTTCTCAATCCGCCTTCTCCAGCTCTACCCCAGTCACTGCTTTTAACAAGGCTTTTAGCAATCCCCAAGGGAAAAAGCCTGGTGGCTGCAGACAGGGACCAGCCAGCGTTGGGGAGAAGCACCTCCCCTACGTGCCTTCATAGCCAAACAGGGCTGCACATGACTGATTTGAATAAGTTACGTCACTGTTAAACACGTCGTCCTGTTAGGGAAAACATTGCTTAAGACTGAAAGAATTGCTTTTTTAAGTTGTCTTTGTGTGCAGGCCAATGCACTTCAGCCTCTGTCCTAAATAGCGCAAACGCCCACTGACTTAGTAGAAATATCATCAATTAATGCGGTGAGCTAATGACTCAATTTCTAAGAATAATTGTGGGTCACTCTATTTATAGCTTAAGCTCACAAGTGTTGGCACCCCCCTGATCCTCCATTCCTCATCATGCTTTGATATCACACTGGAATACTCCAGAAATCAACGCTTTCCACTGTTCCTTGTTTCTGGGTAACTGCCCTTTCCAACCCAGATAGCTGGGAGCACTTGATTTCTCAGGAAGGGACATCAGCCATCAACTATTTTCAGGAAGTGTCTGGAAGTTCAGTTTAAAATAGAAGTGGAGATGCTGGAGGGCAGATGCAAACTTGTCCTTTGGTGGCGGATTCCTCACATATTCAAAAGCTCTTCGGAAGGACGACTGGTTAGCTGGACTTGTCACTGTCAGAAATGATGTGTGCGAAGGCAGTACTGTTTTGGGGCAGGGGGCAGCGAGGTAGAGGATAGAGAAGCACGGCATGGAGAGTCAGGGCAAGGAGAAGCAGACTTCCAGCTAGTTCATCCTGTGGTGACTGGAGGACCTTCAAACTTCCCCAGACCTGGATGATCAGACCTCAGACCACTTTTGTTTGCCCTTTTTAGAGGTAGCCTGGGCTCTTCAGAGGACAGATGCTCCCTGGACATCAGAAATCTGAGGCGAGAAAGTCACTCTTGGGAGTTTATGTCAAAGAAATCAGGGGTAAGATCCTGGGCAGTGTGCTCTAGGTGACCCTGCTTGAGCAGGAGTGTTGTACCAGGTGATCTCCAGAGGTCCATCCTAACCCCAACCGTCCTGTGATTCTGTGAGGGGTTTATGTCTGTAGCCAATAATGAAAATAAATAACTACGCAATTTAAAAACCCTGCAGAAAGTGTGGAAATAGCTATTGGTTACAGCAATCTGCAGGATCACTAGGTGTCCTCCTTTGGGACTGTAGTCTACCTTTTGCTTTAAGGAAAAAACATCTGAATGTTTGTGTTTACTCTTTAGGGAAGAGGAGCAATGGCATCGTGAAGGCGCTAGCCTAGGATCCGAGAGAGAGGGGCTGTATTTGCTTCTCTGCCGGGGACTTCCTCTATGGCGCTCAGCCTCGCTGCCCTGGCTCCCTGGCTGCAAAGTGGAGATAACAGCACTTCCTTGCTGCCCAGGGTGCGTGCCGATATTCGCACTTACAAAGCACGTCAATACGGTGGTGGCGGTGGTTGCTTCAGCCCCTAGGTAGGTTAGTCTCTTGTTCGGAAATTCCCTGCTAAACACCCTCTGTGTCCACCCGCGGGCTCGGCCCTCGTCACTCTCAGCCCCCGGCCGGAGAGGCAGGATGTCAGCGAGGCCAGGATGCGTGACTCATCAGCTGGGAAACTGAAAATGATGTAGCTTTCCGAAGAAAGACCGCAGGAGTAAGGATTTGGTTCGCTTTCTTTCATCTTTTCTGAGGAAACTCAGCCATGCAGGATAGCGGCGTGTGGATGCAGGTTGCGTCAGATGCCCCTTCGTGCGGCTACCGGCAAAGAGGGGCATCACGAGAGCCTCTGCATTTCCTCCCTGCACAGAGGCTGCAGAGCTCCCTGGCGTGGTGCAGGAAATATTGCTTTAACGGGTTACAAAAGCGCAATTTGGCAGTGAGCAAGGAGAAATGGTCTTAAATAAAATGCCTCTCCTAACAGCTACAGCTTACTGCTGGTAGTTGTTTCACAAAAGTTGTTGCCCTTCCTGAAATGGTGGTTTTGCACAATTTTATTTTAATCAAATATTCAGCTGTTGTAGGTATTGTAAGGAAGCTGGGATACACGTGGATCAAAACATTTGGAATGGCAGCATTTTCCTTTGCAAAACCAGAGGTATGTCTTTCTAGGAGATTTTTCTTTTCTTTTCTCTTTTCTTTTCTTTTCTTTTCTTTTCTTTTCTTTTCTTTTCTTTTCTTTTGTTTTGTTTTGTTTTGTTTTGTTTTCCCCTTCCCTTCCCTTCTCTTCTCTTCTCTTCTCTTCTCTTCTCTTTCCACCAGTTCTGTTCATTCACTGCCTCACATAGCAGCTCTGATTTTTAGGAGAGATGAAATAAGCCTTTTAGTTGCAGCACCTCCTTGCCACATGAGATGTTGCAAACCTCCCATTATTAAGAATTATTGGGCACGTAGATGCCGCAGTAACATTTACACCCACTCCTGGCTGCACTACCCTTTTCTTCAGAAATTCTCTGTTAAACAGGCTCTCCATGCCCCGGAGGTCACATGCTGGCTCATGTGCTCTCATGCTGCTGTCTTTGAGGCAGAGGCCGGATGTCGACCAGGCAAAAATGCCTCCTCCCCACCAGCAAAATCTACCTGGAAGGGAGAGAAAGTGCCTTCCCTCGCCGCTGTCACCTACCCCATGAAATGTCCTCCTCCTGCTGGCTAGCAGACACGGCTCTGGTGGTTGGTCTTTCAGCCAATGTGACACGGGTTAGCACCGATCTACTACTTACCCGGTTTGAGCTAGCTCATTTCGGCTAATGGACGGCGCAAGCGTGCAAGCCAGAAGCACCAGGGAGGGGAGGGAGATGCCTTTAAGACGATAGGTGACCCAGGGATGGCTGATGGGACCCAACATCTTCTGCTAGCACAAAGGGTCTCGGAGAGGACACGAGCTGGCAGCCTCATCTGCGGTGAGCTGGGATCTTCCTGAAGAACACACCCAAGTGGCCTGGAGCGGCACCCAGAGCTGGTCAGCAGCTTTCATGAGAGAGGTGATCCCACCAGCTGCTATTTCTGGCTGGCATGTCGATAGTTAAGGTTAATGCAGGTGTTTCTCGGCAGTAGACACTGTTAGATACCTTTGCAGCATTGATGAACATCTGGTTACTATAAAGAACGGTTTATGGAATCTCATCCTGTTTTTTGACTACTATAACATAAGTATTGAGAGCCCATAAGTTATAGCTTCATAAAAATAACAGTTTAATAATGAGAGTGACTTTCTCCTTACAGACCACTAGACATGCAGGTGTATTTTGCCCCCCTTAGGAATGTAAAATGAGACAAAGGAGACCTTGACATATCAAAAAAATAGCCTCTCTCAGGCCTTTGTTTTAGAGCAGTACATGAGTATAGCTCAAAGCTATTCACAGGGGAGCTCTGAATCCCTGCCTCCATTTTACAGAGGGGGAAACTGAGGCACCGAGCTATGAAATGGCTTGAAGAGCATCATTCAGACAGCTGGTGGTCAAAGTGTCCCAGGCTAGAGCTCTGACCACACACTGCATTGCTGTAATTAATGATACTAGAGCAGCTACGCAAGAGTTGTCCCCCTTTATCACAGCTATATTTAGGCAATGACTTTGCGCTTCAAACTCCTTTTGCATTTTCAGAAGGCAATAACCCTCTTTAGACCCAATTTCTCCCTGTTCTATAGGTTAGGAAGGTGGTATGTAAACATACGACTTGCTCCTTTGAAGAAGTGGCTGCTAGATCTGTCCCAAAATTGTTTGTTTTCTTTTACACAACCGTAAGGGTAGTGGGGGAGGGTAGGAGAGGGAGATAGGGAATGGTTTCCTGCTGTACATTTCTTTAGGACACAGGAATCTTGGAGACATGTAAAATCAATGGTTTTGAGGTTTTTCTTTGGTTTCCCATCCATCATCTCCAAAACATTCTCTAAATTTGTCCTTGCAAGAACAGCTTTTCACTCAGCTATTTGAATGAATGATTGCAACCAGTTCAGCAGCTGAATTTCAGTGGGGTGTCAGAAGAGTGTATAATGCTTCCCACTCGAAATTAAACTCTATATCTCTGCCCTGCTGCAGTCCCACACTGACATGATCTCCAGATACATGCACAGAGCTTGCAAACGCATTAAAGCCCTTTGCAATCTTTTAGGGACAATGAGATTACTCTAGAAGTAAATCAGTAGATACCTACTTTCTTAAATGTCAGGAAAAAATGACTGCTTTATTTACCTTAGTGCTGCGTGTGTGAAACGCTCTGCAACTTTGCAGGCTAATACTGCAGACAAGTACAGCGTGGAGCACGCAGGGGACACAGGAGGAAGGATGAACACATTCAATATGTTGGCCTGTGTCTTGGAAGACACACTTTTCATTTCTGCTCTTCGTATAACTTCGTATAACCACCTGCAGAAAGTCACATTGTCCCTCCGTTCCTGTAAAAGGGAGCTGCTGTGAGGGTTAACCTGCTTGAGACAGTGGGGTTGAGGGGTACCCTGGTGAGAGAAGGCACTTTGAGAGGGAGTCATCTGCCCTGATTTTAAATTTCTACATCTGAGTCAGTCACCCTTTACAGGTGACTGCACTCGGGGCCCAGCGACACCACGTCCCCAGAGAAAGGGAGCAGGCATCACAACTTCCATCATTCGTTTGCAAGCGCAAACTCCCTCTATTTTTTTTTTTTAAAGACCAGCCAGTTCATGATGTCATGAAAGAGGCTGTGGGAGCTTGGGAGAGGGACGGGGCTTCAGAGACCATTGGCTGCACGTCTGGGAGGAGGCGGGGTGGGATTATCTTTCTTCTGCCTCCAATTTGACCTCTTTGCCAGCAGATTGTTCTGATTTTCCACATGGAGGGATCTAGGGACCCTCTCGAAAGTTCAAACTCTTGGCATCTTCCCGAGCGCAGGCAGGAGAGCTCCGTGCCCTGCGAAGGGCTGTGTGCGAAGCCCTCTGCTTCATGTGCAGGTGAACCGCAGAATATCGATCATGAACCCTACTTGTGTCATGTACAAATTTGGGCATTTAAAGTTGCTCTCGTAGTGGACCATGTGTTTTTTGATAGTCAAAAATTCCCATGGAAAACTGGGAATTTGGGGTTGCATTTTCTGCTGATTTACCACCCCAGCAAAAGACGTGGGGGAAATTGCTCAGATGACTTCAAGCCAAAATGCTTCCTTTTTTTTTTTTTTTTTTTTGCAACGGGATTTTATTTCAAAATTTGTCTGCAGTTAGCAACCAAAAAAGCTTAAAAACAAAACAGAAGAAACAGGGTGGTTTCTACCAGGTTTTCATTTAGCTCCAAAAAGCAAAATATTTCCATCTTTAGTCAAACTGAATTCTTACAATTTTTTCCAACTTTCGCGTTTCGGCCAGCAAACCCGAAAGAGCAGCTATTTGCACAGCTTCATCTGGCAGCGTCACTGACTTTCGGCCGGTTGGTGCGAGAATTTGGACTTGGGTTAACCAAATATTGTCCATCAGTAAAATGCAGTGCAATATGAAACAACAGTTGAGTAGATCATGTATTGTCCATCTGCCCTTTCTGGCTCTAGGAAGCATCAGGGCATCTAAACCCAGAATTTCCCAGCCCGCGACTAGGGCACAGAGGCGCTACACTCTCCTATCTTAATAACAAGTCTTACCCAGCACAGGAGCGCTCCACGACACGCACGGTATTGCTCCATCTGCCCTGCTTGCAAACATTTATTATTCTCTTTGACACATGCTATAAAATCGCACTGAGGTAACTATGTAGCAATTTCCATTCAGATGAGCTGAAGGAATTAATGAATTTGGACGATCTCAGATCTTTGAAGATAGGGACAGGCGATGGCACGCTTTAAAATAATCACTCTCAACTGTGCACAAGCTTGCAGCCACCCAACTAATCATAGGCAATCGAAGGGCTTATCAGGGCAGAGGGAGAGCTCAAGCACCATTCAAACTCTCTAATAATGGTAAATGATTCCACAAATGCACGTGTCCAGGACTCGGACTGCTTCCAAAGCTAAGTGCTTATGAAAACTTGAAGTGCTCCACTGGTTTTAAATCACTATGCAGGGCTGACTGATTTAAACTATCGGAGCACTTTTCTTTTTCTTGCATTTTCTTCCCCCCCTCTGCCCTTTCCTTTTTTATGAACACTTCAATTTGGAAGCAAGTCAAACGCTTTAGTTTAGTGGTTCAAGACATACTGAACTGATTTAGAAATATGTCAAAAAAAGAAACAGTAAATTATGTTTTAAAACCCTTTTGTTTCAGAGCGTTTAAGCAGCAAGGATTGCTGCTAGAACTGGGATATATTAGCAAGGGCTGGAAGACAGCACTACTATGCAGGCATGAACGCTTATACCTACTGCCTGGACAGATCTGTCCATGCGCTGCTCCATACCCCATGCCTCCGATGTGCTGACATTTCCCTCTGATAGGAAGCGGCCTTTTGCTGCAACTGGAAAAAATCCCCATCCTGTAGGTGCCGTGCCAGAAATGACTTGGAATTTCAAAGTTGTGCATGGAAAGGAAAAAAAAAAAATGCAATACTGAACAGCAAGAGAAAGGATTCCTCCCCCCCCCCCCCCAACAGCCCTACCTCAGCTTTTAAATGCACTTTATTGCTATCTTGGCAGCCTCAAACACTGACCGTGTCACAAGTCGAAAGTGAAACTTTCTGGTGAATTCATGCTACTCTAGAGACGGGATAAAACTGAAGCAAACAGCATAAATAATGGAAAAATGAATTAGACTTTAAAAATTCTGTCTTGTTTAATAATTCAGAACGATTATAACATGCAGAAAGCAACTTTTTTTTTTTAATTACTTCTAGCCTGGCAATTTCCCGTTAGTGCACGCACATCTCCATCGAAAACCATCAGCTGACGGTACCTGCGTTAGCATGAGACAAGTGGCAGATTATGTCCTTTGGATGTTTACTTGCACGAAAGAGCCGCTCGGCCTCCCTGCCCCTCCGGGCTGCGCTGGGGACGGAGGAGGTGCTGCGGCCCCAGAGAGCAGCTCCTGCCCCTCGCTGCAGCTCTGCTCTGGCTTGCATAAACCATTCAAAATAAAACTCCCTCAGAGCGAGTAAATTGAAGCTTCTTGTCACCCTCGCTGGGAAATGAGCTCAGTATTAAGGAAACCAAGCTTACGGTCTCAGATAGGAGCTGAGGTTTCCCTCTCATGTAATGTGGCTAGGTTGAGGGACTGATACAGCCACAGCAAATGGGGGAAATGAGGACATCAGAGTATGCCAGGCTGAGTTATAAAGACAATATTAGCTGGATTGTTCAGCAGAGCCTAAATGATAAGTCTTGCCTTCCTAAAACAGTGGCAATCTGTGTTTAGCAACTCAGCTGTGGCAAGCTGTGCCTACTACCGATGCCCTCCCGTAAGATGCTTCAGATACAGAGATGTGTCACCTACTGCTGGCCATGAATTGCTTGGGAAGGCTAAGACTCGGTTAGGCTGTTAGCATTGCCTTCCTCTAGAGTCACATCTCCCACCTGCAGGAGCAACAGGCTTCTGCACTGGTAGTGAGGAGGCATTTCCCTGGTACTGCCTTTCATGAGATGTGCAATGAAGTGGCAAGTGGGTGAAGAGTGAAGCTCTGGAGATGTCAGAAAAGGAGACGACCAGATGGCAGAAGAGTAGTAGGTGTCTTGACTGATGGCTAAGAGCTCTGGGTAGCTGCAAGCAAGTCTAGTTGAGTCAAAAGCATCATCATACCCAGGAGTGATGAGGCTAAGATACGGACCAGGAAAAGGCGTGAGACCGTGGAGCCCCAGGTGGGTAGCTGAGAAGTGCACAGCTTGGGAGGAGCATGAGAACCTGCACAAAGGGCTCTTTTGTAGCTGTGAGGTGAGTGCAGCACCACTAACGAGACTCAAACCTGTGGTCACAGGAGCCGGGCTGTGCTCTGAGGTTGCGGCCAGACTCATTTAGCATTTTGCGGGCCATAATTTACAAGCAAATATAAATACTGGCCACCCACAGAATATGCACAACTCCCGTAGCGAAGCTTGTAGGTGGGGGGACACGGCCACCCCTCACCCACTACCTTCACTGTGCCATCTGGCTTGCTGTTGCCAAGCCTATGATGGCCATCTGCCTTGTGGCTGCTGAGGAGAAAGTTAATTATATTTTTGTGGAGACACAACGGCAGCCGGAGATGCTAGCCAAGCATAAGTGAATAAATTAGGCCCAAAGTCACATTGCCAGAACTCAAAGAAAAAGTTGTTTCTGGGTTAGCCACACTTCAACTCAGCCACACCAGAATGGACAAGACTCTCCCAGGACAGGAGCCACTACTTCATGCTCACGTGTTGTCCCGATGCCTCGTATATAATGGAAGCTCTCATCTAACAGAGGGTTCATGGTGGGGAACTCTGCTCTAAACTCTGCCTGGACTTGCTGAGGGACAGGAGGAAACACCCCTTCACCTGATCATCCCATTCCCACATCCATCAAACGAGTGCAGCAGTTCCCATTTCCTTTGCAAAACGCCTCAAGCAGGAAAAAATAGTGTCAGAACAAAGTATGAGAAAACCGTAGCTTTCTTTGGCCCTGTTAAAACTCCTGTGAGAAAATGCAGCTGTTTGTTTAGAAGTATTCAATAAATTACATTCTTTCCAAAAACCTCATATTTGTGTACCAGCTAACATTCACTAGCCACCTTCAGCTACCGCCACTCGCTAGACACTCTCACTGGTCCACCGCTCCAGTACAGCCAGGTGAGCACAGCCCTGAGCCCAAACTAAGCTCCTTTCCCTTTGGGTCCAGGCTCCAGGGGAGGCGAGGAGGGACAGGGGCAGTGCTGTACGCCTGCACTGTTGCTGGTTGACATCCCCATACGCTGCCATCCTACGCCATGTTGATGCATCTTTGTATTTTGCTCCCCCAGGGATTAAACGAGCGTCTCATCTTCCTCTTCTATGACTATCCGGACCTCAGATATATTCTGGTGGATACTCAACAATGCCAGTCTCTTTTAGGTTTGGAGGAAGCAGTTGTTTACGTGCCCTCATTCCTCACCCAAAAGAAGCACCAGGGCGTAGATTGAACCCTCCTGAAAGATGGGAGTTTTCCAAACTGCTTCGTAAAAGGAGCAGTATTTTGTGAGGAGAGAAACCTCCTTTGTTTTGGATAGCAGCTGTAATCTCTACATCAAGCACATGTTGGAATTCTTAAGTGGTCATTTAGCCATATTCTGACAGCAGAATGAACAACCTCAGAAAGGCAGCCAGGCCTATTTATAGAGAGGAGGTTTGAGGTAATATCCTTACCTTGGATGCACTGTCTCCATTTAAGAGCAAGCTTACAAGAGAAAGTGGTGCCAGATACGCAGAAAGAAAGAAAATAAAAAAACACGTCGTGGCTCACTCTGCCTGGCTTACTTTGCATAGGAGTGAATTAAGTTTTAAAGCAACAGTAGAAAGCTCTGAAAACTCATTTTCTTCCTGAATCTGATGAGAAAAGAACTGCTGGAAGACAAATAGCTGTAGAGGTTCCTCATGCCAAACTTGCACAAACATATCAAGTTAATATATCACTGCCTTCGCAGTACCAGAGCGTTAGGCAATCATGAGCTACCCAAGAGGTCAGAACTTAGTCTACAAAGTTTGCTGACCTTTTTGTTGACATTACTTTTAGAACTCAAAGGCTTAGGAGAGCTCTCGGACACTCATTGAATGTTATCATGAATCGAGGCCTTCCTCCTATATTGCGTCAAATATCGATGCTTGAGTCTGCTGGGGCCAAGGTATTTGGCAAAACTGGGGCAGTGTCTGCTTAGGTGTCCAAAATAGGCAGGCTGGGATCCAACTCTGGCTGAAATCAGAGGGTTATGGAGCTGGTTTGGGACACCTGAGAAATGTGGAGCTTCCCAAAACAAACAAGAATCAGGAAGCCATGGAAAGGATGAGAAGGGGAGAGGACGCCTTGGTCTTGGTGGTAAGACCCCTGCACATATATCAGTTAGCAGTGGTGTTTAAAGTGTTGCACTTAGAATAAGATTGGCCATGACTTGTAGAGATGATAGTCTAAGGGTAAACTGTGGCTTGGAAAAGGGCACAGAGGGATGAGATTCAGCTCACAGATAAAACATCTAAATTTAGCCCTTTCGTGTAAATGTACTGTCTACACGACATGTAGGTTGGTCAGATTGGCCAGGCACCTTAGCTGCCATAGCCATCAGCGGAGATCCAGTTAACTGGTGCCTTGAGAAGGACCTTACTGACCAAATGTGGATGTTTACCTTTGCGTAAACTGAATAGATTAGGACTTTATTAAAGAGTTGGTATGAATAGCCCCAGGCCCATGCTTTTTACCAAAAGAGCCCTTCCTTGTGCTATACAGAAGAGGGAATACGCATGACTGCTCCTGGAGGCCCAGGAGGAGAAGTAACACTGCTCAGAGCAGTTTTAACAGCAGCCGAGGGCTATGGTTCAGAGTAGGCTGTTTCATCACCTTAGCTCACAGTGGATGAAAACCACCCACTTTCCTCAGAGAGGAGCTTATACTGCTTCTGGTGCATTGGTTAGTACAACTGCCTTCATGATCTGTCTCCCAAAATCTTCCTAGGACCAAGAGCCACAAGGCTCATGTACCTCAGGGAGCAGACAAGATGGAGAGCTCCAGGAATAGGCCAACAGCAAAAGGTGACAACAGCTTTCAAGGTTTTCCGTGGCACCTTTGGAGATGGACTGGGTGTGTAGCTGGGTAATCCAGCAGCGTGGGCTTTACTAACCCATAGTCACGTCACAACACATCAGAGGTTGTGTTATACAATAGGACAATCTGACTGCTGGCCTTGGGGCTCACGCACGCATCCTAAGAGCCACATGCTGGCTACCCCAGCACTGATTCTTCTGAAGGAAGGATGCTCCCTTACATTGCGTATTGATTTTGTTTTACCTCTTGAGTGTGAGAAACCATGCCAACCCACCCAGAACCTTTAAATCTTGCCTGCAATTAACATGGCCTTCTCCTGAAGCTCCTCCTCCACCGATGTACAACGTTCATCAAGTTAGGGGACTCTGAACAAATATTTTCTTTGTGTAGTAGGAAGAAGGGCAGTTACAGGCATCTTACTTCTAACACGGAGCTGCTCTGAGAAGCTTCCCTGCAGTTCCCACCACCACGTAAGAGTGGGGAAAATACCCCTCCAAAACACGTCTAAGCCCTTCTCCCCTTCTCCGAGTAACTGTTGCTACTGTTGTTGCTGCAGGGACAGCTGAAAAAATCCTGGTGTGTGAGGGAAGGAGAACCTGGAAGGTATCCAGCAGTAGCTTCTGCCGCAGGGAGAAGAGTCCTGCTTTCAAACAGATGCTTGGCTTTTACAGCTCCCGGAGCCCTCTTCTCTTATCTTCCAAAGATATCTCTAGCTACTTCTTTACTGACCGAATAAACAGCAGCAGCAATTGAACCAGGAATACATATATTATATAATACGCACATAAAAGTCAGCAGACTAAGAAGAAAATCATAGTGTGTGTGTGTGCGTACACATATACGTGTGCATATATACGCATACTGAGTCACTTAAAACGGCCAAGTTTCCTCAGGCTGAAAACAGTTACAAGCCAAAAAAGTTGAAAGAAAGCATTTAAATAAAAAAAGGGAGTGATAATTACTAATTCAGTGGAGCACATTTTGCTCTTGGCCCAAAAACGGCTGAAACACTGGTTAAAAAGCAACCTAGCTGAGGAGAGAAAACGCACTGTCTATGGGGTATGTGCCAGGGTGTCCACACACACTCAAGCGAGACACAGAGGAAAGAGAATGCTGATAGTAACAAGCATATCTGAGAAGTCGGGAATTATAGCATATTGGCAAGGGAAGCAAAAGGACAGAGGGAAGAACCGTTCAGCAAATGTTTCTGTACTATATTGGAGCAAAAAAAAAAAAAAACCCATTAATACAGTCTTATTATGCAATGAAGAGGAAATACTTACATTCCACTAAGACTTGCAGTGATCATTAAGCAGCACATGACTAAAGCTAAACATATCACTTGAACCCCAGGATTTTCACAAAGCTGCCGAAGAGCTATTAACATTGACTTTTATTATGTCCAGGGTGGCTGTGACTTAGAATTAGAGACTGTATCAGTCCCAGGCACAATAATAAAGCACGGATAACTACATCAGTTTAAATTTGCTAGATTAATAAAGACACGAATATAACCAATACCAACCAGAACAGGTTCATGGAAAAGAGACCTTGTCAAAGTGAACTTATCTTTTCGCTGTTGATGGGGATAACAGTGCTAATGGAGTTGGCACTTTATAAAGGCATCAGTAGCATGGAGTATTTAAACTTGATTAAATCCACTTGGCATACATAAAAACTGTTAAGAACTGGACATTTGATAGATCTTAAACCCCAAATGCAATGGAGGACTGATCACTGAGCTGCCAGTGAGACTTGGGCAGAGCTCAGTTCTTGGCCTTACACTTAAACTTCTTAATGAGTATCCTGGAGAGAAACATACCGTCACTAACATTTGCAAAGGATGAGTCTGGGGAAGAGCCAAATAAAGAAGCGATCAGGGGTGCTGGGCACCCTTGACTGCTTCCTAAGCTCATTGCAGGCAAACAGTATTCATTCCACTGCAACCAAATATGCATTCATCCTTTGAGGAATTAAGACTTTCAGTGCACACTTACAGTGCAGGACCCTGCCTGAGGAAGCAGGGACTTAGGATCTTATTGCCCACTGTTTCAGAGGTATCCTGAGGGAATAAACTGAGCAGAAGTAGGGAGGCTGTGCTCTGCATTTGGCACATATCTGATTGTTGCATGTATTGACTCAGTTGTACTTCTGCAGTTAAAGAATGCTGTTAATAAATGGGAGAGAGTCACAGCACTGAAGTATACATATGCTTTATACTGAAGGGCTTGAAGGCGCCTCAATATGTCCAGCAAAGAAAAGAAAAAGCTAAGGAATAACTTCAGTCTGCTCAGGAGGTCCTCAGAGAGACAGAAGATGACAGGAGGGTATTCAGCATATGTAACATGGGTATAACAAGGTCAGACACCAGTAAATTTTAGCTGCGCAAGTTCAGGTTAGAATAAAGATGCTTGTCCTGAGCAATGAGAACTATCAGCTACAGGAACCGTTTGCTAAGGTTAGTAGCTGATTCTTCATCCATGGAAAGTTTTTAAATGGTATCCAATATCTTTTTTCAAAAATAAAAAAATATATTTGAAAGATATAAACATTAATGAATCCCTATGGGCCTCACAATGTGTACAAATCTATTAGCTTTATATTAGCCCAGGATCTGGAGATACGTAAAGGACCACGAAGCGATATACTCTGCCTCCTAGAAATGGGATAGTGGGCTAGGATCAAAGCAATCAGCTTGAAAATTCACAGCTAAATCAGTTTTTCTGCAGATCAGTCTTGATCTGCCAGGTCATGGAAATTGTCTCCACTGTGTTTTGTCATTTTGCCTTTCAGGTCCTGCCAGGAAGACTCAGATTCTGCGGTATGCCATTATCCCCAGAAGGGCTCATCAAAAAGGAGTAGTGAAAATAAAACTGGAGTAGTTCTGTAGTGTCCTCCAGTCTATTATGAATCATCAATTAACGACATTCTTAATCGCATTACTGTTTTCTTTAGTCCTGACCAAACTTGCTTACTTAACTTAACACTTAACTTTACTTTACACTTTAACATATTTTTATATTTATTTATATATAATTTTATAATCTACTTTAGCATATTATTTTAGGTGAATCAGGTATAAATGAACTTCCCATAGAGCTCAGATACTTTTATCTACTAACGCTCTAACAGTTACTCTGTCACAAGCAAGAGTAGAACTCAATTGCTGGATTTTTTAATTAGTTTGTCAAGCTTATTTTAAAAAGGAGGAACTTGAGCCTAAGTTTGCCTGTCAAGTAAAAATACTGTGGCTAGATAGATTTTCCAAAGTATGAAATTCAAGAGGAGTTAGGTTTCCTTTTGTGCATTTAATGAGCTTCATATCTAAGAGCTTTTTCTTGGCTAACATTCTCTAGGCATTTACCCACAGTCAGCCCCAAGACTTTTTACTCTGATCCTAAGAAGCACTATGATGAACAGAAAACTGAGGGCTCCCACGCTGCCACAAAGACGCTCACCAGCCCAGCAATTACAGCATGTCTAAGGTTCACTACCTTTTTTCATGTATGTAAAGATGCAGTCGCAAAAAAGCTTTTGGCTGCACACTGAAATTCAGATCACAGCCTGATGGCTCTGATGTATTTCTGCACACACGTTGCTGAACCTTGACAGATTATGGCTGTGCAGGGTGATGTGGATCTGCAGCCCATCCATCTTCAAGATGCCATGTTGGCTGGTAAAAATAGGTGCCGCTCCGTTAAAATCACTGCAGCTAAGCTAGTTTACTTCAGCTGAGGATCTGGCAGGGTATTGTTCACCTTCAAAATTCAGCTAAGGAACCACTAGGAAACAATCCAAAGGGGTATGCTGGAGTGACTGGCATACATGAGCACGATGGGGATGAACACAATGTCCTTTCAGGCTGGGCCATGATGGGAGGGGAGTTTTTTGTTCATTAAAACCAGTTTTTGTTCAGCATGTCGGTCTGCCTAGGCTCCCTTTGTGGTCAGCAGAGGGAGGGGTTCTTCCAGGATGCAATTCAGAGTGGATCAGTGCGTCTTCTTCTCCAAATCCATTGACTAGCAACGAAACCTCTGCAGCGCTTTCTGAAGAGCCTTGCAGTTCTCCAGCCTGCTGGGCTCTGAGGTACGTAGAGGACATTGAGAGGGGCCTTTCTAGACTCATCATCAGACCCCAAGGAAGCTGTGAATACAGCCCGCTGGGTCATCCATTAGGTAAGCAGGATCTGGAGGGGTTGCATGTGATGTCCACGTAAAGTGTCATACTTCGTCGTTCTCAGCATTAATTCCAACAGAGCTGCTTTGCTTTGAAACAAAAGGGAAATTCTCCACATGATTAGGCCACTGCAGGCCAAAGGAGGAAAGGGAAACCTCTTGTAATGCAAAACCAGATTCAGTGCATTTCAGCTGACTGGAAGAAAACTTCGATTTATTAGTAAGAAGAGCTTTATCAAATGAGTGACTGATTGTGGGCAAGTGATGGAAGCACATTCACATGAAAGCATTAAGTCAGACTTAAGACAGAGTCCCTTCTAAGGGACTTACTACCATCCTTCTCCTTTCTTCGTTTTAGGTTCTTCATCTTATAGTGGGGAGGACTCCGATCCGCTTTTGCAATCTCAACAAGCTTTGCCTTGTAGATGCGTCTGAAACCCTTTTATTGTCCTTCTGAGAGGACACCCCCAGCATGAACCCTCTTTATAGAGTGAATACTGAAGCATTAAAAACAGTCTGCCTACACGATGACTCCAGATTCTCATCACGTATCATGTCCTCTCTGACATGTTTCCCTTAGCCTTTTTCTCTCTTACGTCTAGTGTCCTTTGCCCTTACAGAAATTCACGTGCTGAATCAAGCCTTGTAGTGTAAGAGCCAGGTTTCGCCATCTTGCTTAAACGAAATCACTTTTCCCTCTTCAAAGAGTGCAGCCAGTTTCAGTGAAGCAATGTGAGGACCAAGATACACCAACAAGTTGGACCTTCCAGGGCAACCTCAGAACATTAAGGACTTGGGGGCACGGTTCATATGCCAAGGACTTTCTAGCCAGGACAGAGAGAGAGGAAGAAGGGAGACAAAATGCAGCAAAGGCACTTCATTCAGTGAATATTGATGTCTAATGCATATTTTATTATTCCCACTTTGCAGAACTCTCACAGGATTTCCTGGAAAAAAAAATATGTGCACATGAATATCCTGGACTTGTCAGACTGCTGCAAATGTGCTATATAGATGGGCTGCTCACACAGAACGGATGTGCCTGGAGCAGGCTGAAATCCCAGGCAAATGTCTGACATCTTAAACTCCACATAGCCGTGATCGCCACGCAGAGGCACAAGGCCTATCTAAGGAAGAAACCTGGGTAGATGCTAACGCTCTCCATTCTTGCTTTTTGGTTTTTTCCCTTACCTTGAGGTTTTATAAGGAAACAAGACTTTGCAGAAAACATTAGTTTTACGAAGGATTTTTAGGTGGGAAAGGGAGTGTGAGATGCTTAACGCTCTAGGCCTTAGGAGCCATGTCTGAACTGGTATTTGGGTAAAGATGATACTTACCATTTAACTGTCCATTTAACCATTCCCCTCTAACATGGTATTTGTCATCTAACGGTCCTCTTTGGCTCCAAAATGCTTGGCAGGCCACGTTGGCTCTGCTTATACTAGCAAGCCAAGCAAGGCCAGGTTGCTGCAGATTATTTTCTGGTCCTAAGGACGAGCACCATGACTTAGCTCCTATCCATATAATTATTCCTCCTTCCCTCCTTCCAGAAACCCCATCCAGAGTGGCCTTGCCTGCACGGCCACATACCCTCACCCATGCAATGTCCTGAACCATGTTTGGACACCCTCTGGAAGAGTGCTAGTTGCATGGGCCAAAAATCATGCCAGGGAATGCGTTAACTTCTGGGTGATCACGGACTAGCGTATGATCCTGCGCCCTGGTTCTGACTAGCTAGTACAGACACGAGTATTCAAACCACCTACTACAGAGCCTAATTCAAGTGTTGCCATCACGTCCCTCCATGGGCTTGACAGGGAACCAGGAACCACTCTGCCAGCCTGGGATATCAGACAGCCTCTTTGACGTCTGCAACTCAGATGCTGCAGTGACTATATCAGTAGGCAGCCTAAACATGACCTGAGTTCAGCTGAGATGTGACTGAGCTCTCCTAATAAGCCACATCTGAAGTAGGGAAGCATTACAGTCCTGTTTATACCTGGTGGAGATCTCACAGGCAAAGCCAATCTACACATCTCTCTGGTGCTCTACCATCTCCTCCCCCAACACTCCTTGCGTTGCACGAGATGGGCTCAGTCCTGCTTTGCAGATTAATCTGGGGTTGCATATCAGTGATTTTTTTTCCCCTGCCAAGACAATAGAAATATTCTGCTTTGGGCTCAGCCTACTATTTCTTTATAATCTAGAGAAGATATTTATTAGCACTGCCTCTATTGTATTTTGGAGTGGGGAGACGTGGCTGTTGTGTTTGAATGTTCAGTTAAACATGAAGAACCAGCATAAAAAGCTCCAAACTTCTCATCTCTGATGCCAGAGGAGCATGGAGGGCTACTTTTCAGAGCCAGCCTGGCTAAGGAGCCTTGCGAATACATGAAGCTATTTCATTCCTCAGTCAAGTAATTTTCAGATGTTAAAGAGAACTTCTTTACCAGATCTTAAACTAAATTTTCCATCTGACCTCTACTTCTAAAGAAAATTTCACCCTTTTCTTTTTAGGTTTCAAGTTCCACGTTCGTAAGGACTCTGCTCAGTGGGACATTCAATGCAGAAATAGCTTGCACAGTTTCTAACATGGCGATATTATATGAAACGTTTTAGGGGCCTTCCTTTCTTCTTTTTTTTAATGAAAAAATAGAGGCTTAATCCCAGTTGTGGAGTCTGATTGCCCACCTCTTACGTAGTTCGGGCAATTTTGGTGATTCCGGTCTTTTTTTTTTTTTTACATTTCCCAAGATCTTGGGAACTTTCTTCTTATGTTTTATTGAAGACATTTTTGCCTTTCTGGGGGTAGAGGAAAGCTCCCTAACCTAGCAGAAAGTGATCAGCAGACTCAAAAACCAGGAGGCAGAAAAAGAACTTCTAGTTGATTATTATCCTTGCAAGTCTTGTGATTCTTAAGACAATCTTTTGCTTTCAGAAGGGCCTAAAAGGCTTGGATCAGACAAAACCACAAGTGGATGCTACCTTCAGCAAAGAAGACATAAGATATAAAATAACTCTATTTGGAAGGAGAGGAAGCTGAGTTCCTGCAGAGGGGTGATCTACTCCCAACTCTCCCAGCCACACCGTGCCGAGAAAAGGGACGGGATAACTTTCAGTTCCGGCTCATTACAGACTTGATGTTATCTCCTTTGTAAGTTACTAAACCCATTTTGTTCATTTTGCAACACATCAATTTTATGGCTGAGGCTGAAGTATTTACTTGTCCTTGGGGTTTGCAATTGTTGAGATACAGGATGTAAAAGCTTGCATGTAAAATGTGGCTGAACTCTGCTATCCATTCAACAGAGAGTCAATAGTTCAGGAGTTAATTCATGAGAAGAAGGGAGTAAAAACACACCAAGGTCAGGATCTCATGACCCACAGTCTGCCTATTACTCTATCTGAAAGACCTTGTAATAGATAGGTATGTGGCTTGAAAAATACATAATATTGTGGTTAAGCAAGGCATTTCATGAGTTCTGTAACATCACACTACCAGCAAACTTTCTCTAGCACATACTATATTCAGATCAGAGTTCTTTGTGGGATGGAAAACGTTAGAGCGATGAAGGTTTTAAATCTCCTGACACACAAATTGATATGCCAAAGAATATTTACAAGCTGGTGAGCGTCCCATAAACTCCCGCCAAAGATTTTTCTCGTCAGACACCAAAGGAGATGTGCTGATTTACACCAAAGCTCAGACCCTTTACTTACCATCTCCCAACAGTCAGTGAATGCCAAGCTCAGGAAGTCCCTTTTGGTTACCTGTTTGGTATTCCTCCCTGCAGTGCCACGAGATTTGTGTAGTTTCAGGATTAACAGCCAGTTTTCCTGATTTCCTGTCAGATCATTGCATCCTGGACAAGCAGGTGTGATACACATAGGATTCAGGTGTCCAGTTGCCCAACCTCAGGGTGCAGGAGGCCTGTCTTGAAGGACAGGTGTGCCATTTCTAGGCATCTTTGCGCAGCCTCAAAGAAAAGGCTGCAGAAAGCCACCACCTTTATAGTGCAACGCAGACCTCATGAGGCATGGGAGCAAACCTGAGTTCACCAGCCCCACTCCAGGCCATCAGATGGGATCTGGAAGGGACTGGACCACGGTCTTCCCCACCAGAGGGGCCGAAGCACCTCTGAGGACCTGCCACTCTGCAGTGAGGACACTGGGGTTAGTCTCTGAAGGATCGAGCGATGGTTTCCAAGGTGGTCACGTGGCCAGATGCTCTCTCCAGTCTCTGCACCGAAGCCATTCTTCAAATAGGAACAGGGAGGTGACCAAGTTCAAAAAAGAAAAAGAAGGGAAGGGAGATGGGGTCTCCTAAATGCAGACAAGGCTCTCCAGAGCAGCAGCACCACGGGGTGCCGTGGCAGGGAGGTGGCAGGGAGTGGGGTGGGAGCCAGCACCGGGAGACGTGTTGGAGGCCACTGTCAGTCAGCATTGCCTCGTAGTCCCCTCGTGTGAAACCGTAGTCCCAGCACTGCTGGCTCACACGTGCGCAGGTGGCAAGCAGAAGCTTTTTTGGCCAAGTCATCAGCCTGGGGAAGCAAAGTCCTGCATTCAGTTCCTGAGTCTGCTGCCAGCTTCTCATGTGACCTGGGGTAAAATCACTTACTTTCCATTCCTTGTGTGCAAAATGGGACTGTTTATACTTCCCTGCAGACCTCTCTTGTTTGTTTATAGCATCGGAGGGTTGTGACGGAGCTGGGCTCCTGCCGTGTGCAGCTCCGAGCACTGCAGGCTTTACTCCGGACCTGGAGGCATTACTAGGATATTAGCTCAGAGGAATATTTGTACCTCGGCCCTCGGGGGGGCCCAGGGAGGGCCCCCTCCCTTTTCACTTCCAGGATTTTCTTGCAGTGACTTGAAAAAACGAAGGGCAGGAGGAGGGAGGGAAGGAGAGAGAAAGCATTAATGGAACAAATGCTCCAAACTCGCTTCCAAAAACATTTCTATCTTCCGTCAGCCTAGCAGCTGCAGCATGTCCAATGCTGTGTTCAGAGTAATGGTCACCAGCTGCGAGGAACTGTTTTTTTATTGACCGGAGCGTTTCCTCGGGGCTGCAATGGATACCGAACACCTCCGCTTCCAAGTTTCGCAGGTGCCCGGAGCTGGCTGCACCTCCGGTCGGCAGCCCTGCCAAGGACCTCCTGTGACCGAGTGTCCCCCAGCCTCTCCGCTCCCCGTGCTGCCCTCCAGCCTCCTACCAGCAGCACATTCGTTTGCTCTCCTTGCAGGCCTGAAGCCCAGTGCACACCAGTCCTACAGCCATGCTAATTAAAAGACAGTTAAAGGGGTCATCTCAAAGATAACGCACACAGCAGGAGTAATTAAGATATAATAAAACTACAGCTTTTATTTAAGGGAGATCTTTGGAAGAGGGGGGCTGGATATAACATTTCTGAGTGCTCTATTATAAGCCTTGAGTTATGAATAAATCCATATTTTAACATCTGGGATTCATAACGTCTTGCTGACAGTCAAATCTCATAAAAGATGTGGTGAATTCTACAGATGTGGGAAACCTCATTCAATGAGCTGCATAACAAAGGAAATCAAGGCTTTTTTCGTTATTTCTCGTCAACTTGGTGTCTCTCTGGCAACTGGCAAAAGCAGCTGGTGACAGTGGGCCTCAGGCCAGAGAAGGAGCTGAAACGCAGGGTCGCCCCTGCTGAAATGCCTCAGAAATTCCCCTCGGCGTCATTACCTTAAAAACATGGGCGAAACAAGTCATCCGCACACCATGGGTTGTCCCGGAGTATAGGGTTTCGGTCCCTCCCTGACACTCACGGCTGTACGTTCATGCAATAAAAAGCAATTCCCACCTGGGGAAGCTTAAAAAAATAGAGGGGGACAAGGAAAGCACTGCCCGGGGTAGCAAGACGAAGTGAGGTTAAGGGACGCGCCTAAGCTTTGCATAAACGCCTCTTAAATCCCAGATCTGGGTTTTAGCGTGATAAGAGAGAGGGAAGGAAGGGGGATGAAGAGAAAAGGCTGGACAGGGGCATCAGCCCGTCTCCCTGCTCTCACAAATTCTGGCGGGCCTCCACCACCCCTCCAGTGAGCACCTGCCTAACGGAGTCCCTACTAACATTTTCCAATGAGCTGTTTTACTTCTCCAAGAAAGGGAAGGAGAAGGAGACGGCAGTGAAGAATTTTCTAGCAAAAACAACAGCAACCGTATTATCTGCAAACTAGACCCAACACTTGCACTGTCACAGGCGTTGCAGCACACTGGAAGCTACTTTCATTCGGGCAAAACCAAGAAAAGCAAACAGCGCATTATGGTCGCGTTTAATTGGGGCTTATATAAAGTTGGAGCACCGAAGTCTGTGTTTAATGCGTTTGTGGTGGTTGGGATTTTTTCTCCCCAAATAGCTTGCCATTGATTTTCTTCTTAACAGGCGCTCCCGTCCTGACAGTCCATCTCACTCGCCGTGTTCAGACTAAGAGGTTGTAATCTTCCCGTTGGTGATAGCTGAATCCTTCAGCCGTGCACACAGCTACGTTTTCACTAAAAGAGGATTGTGATCTATTAATCAATACAGATGAAGTGGGCTAGCCGAGCCTTAACAAGGCCGTGGTTATCACGCGCAGCCCCACAGAAATGAGCAGGTCGGACAGGCACAAAATCAGGAAGCATCTCAAGAGCATCGTCCTCAGCGCTGGGTTTCCTGGGATTGAAAGAAACGGGTGGTGTGAAAAAAGGTAATGCAAAGAGCCACTGTTGGTATTTGAATGTTCAGTCCGCTGTTTTGTCGGGGCCAAACCTCTCGCATCAAGAAATTACAGTGTTTAGGTGAAAATGCAAATGCCAGTATAGGTAGCTGGAAGCCCGGCTCAGAAGCTCAGGAAGCTGGGCCAGTCACATTCGCACATATGGAGGGACAAGAAGAGTTGGAAAAGGTACGGTTGATCAGGGCACTAATTGCAGAAGTGTCCTGAAATCTCTTAAAATGGATTGGTTGGGGCGCACACAGAAGAAGGGAGGTGAGACACTGTCCTTCAGCTCCCTCCATCACCATGCCCCTCACCACGGAGGCCAGAATTACCTGCATTTGACAGTGGGGGAAACTGAGGCACATAAGGGAGGTGGGATTTCTTTGGGAGGCTGCAGGAAATCAGAGCCAGGGCTGGATGACAGAAAATGGGATTCCCGAGCTCAGTGAGTCCAGCCCAGCTGGCTGTGTTGCGTGACTTGCGCTCAGTGGCTGGCAGGCCTCGAGAGGAGAGCTAAAGCGCTGGAGCTCTGAATTTCCCAGCTCTCAAATATTTGGATAGTCTATAAATATAATTTTAAGCTCCTAATCCCCCTCTGTCAAACGACGTCAGTTTCTTTTTTTTTTCAGTTTCGACCTTCCCTCTTTGTAAAGGTTTTGCTAAAACAGCCTCAGCTATGACATCATCTGAGAATTTCACTTAGCAAAATGCTTTGAATCATTCGTGCCGGTTTTGACGACTCTGCCAATGGAAATATCTCCTGCAGCAAGTGCGACTTTAAACCCTGAATGTGCTTTTTTTTTGTTCTTTTTTTTTTTTTTTCCTTTCTCCAGTAGTCGCACTTGGAGCGAAATTGTCCCCTGGACTCCCGGCCAGCTGTCCCAGAGGAAAGGGCTGCTCCATGACGGCAGGAGAAGATGATCTGAAGCCCCAGGAAGAGCCCATCTGCAGAGAGGGCAGCCTCCTCCATGGCCATGCCCTAGCAGTCCCTGTGGCTGGTGAAGAGGAGGAGGAGGACGGGTTCGGGGTCTCCTGCTGCATGCCTGGGCTTTGAATGTGGTGCTGTGGCTGTATCGCAGGTCAGGAAAGCAATGGGGAAGGTCCCTCGCTGATGATGAGAGCGGATAGTGCTGCGAATGGAAGAGCAGATCACACGATATGCTCACAGGTATTTTTTTCCCTGGGAACCTGTGTTGCCTCCTGCTTGCCAGCATTGCTCTAGAAATGAATGTCCTCGTCTCCTCCACGCTCTTCTTTACGGTTACATTGAAGGAGGAACATCATCTCCTGAACCCAAACTAGGCAGAAATGGGAGAATCCTAGCCCCTGAAGTCATGTTTCATGTCCAACAGCCTTTGTGTCCCCAAAACAAGCAAACAAGTAAGGTGGCCCTCAGCTATCCCTAATGGACTACTGCCAGATGTCTTCTTCCTCATGACCTCCACACATGTGGATAGCAGCAGTTCGGTGCTCAAAGTGGCCTTGATGAAGCGGGAACGTCCTTTGCAAATACTTGACCCTCGGTGACGTGTCTCTGACCTAACCACCCCCCAAAACATGCATTAAGAGTCTCTTCCTAACAATAGGGCCCAGGGTTATGATGTTAGAGGCTACTTCAAACCAAAATGGTCCCTGACTTCTCCTTCCTGCCACAAGCCCCCCGTGAAACCACATCGAAACGCCTCTGTCCCTACAGCAAAAAGCCTCCAGAAGGGAACGCATCTGAGATTTTATGGCTCTACTGATATTATTTGAAGCAAACGTAAACACACTCAGGCTTATAATAAGAGGGTGTAAGAGATAGTAAGTGCAAATGACTCATTCACTGAGCTTTTCCAGGATTAGGCAGCAGCAGAAGGGCAACGGCTGTGTAAAACGGACTTTAAAAAATAATCTTCTAATAAGATTTTAATAAAACCTGTTAATAAATTACACTGCTTGACTTCAAGAACTATTTCTCCCCTGCAGTATTTTTCTGTAGAGTTAAAACCAGGATCCTCCTCGGGTGCGTGGCACCACCTCGACCGCACCGCAGGCAGTGCCGGGCTGGGAAGGGATCGCTCGGGTCCAGAGATGAACTGAAAATCACACCTGCGGGGAGAGGTTCAGTCCTTAAAAAAAATGTGTTTTAGGCCTCATGCAACATTTCTTTTCAGATTAAGCTCAACCACCTTTTTTTTTTTTTACACAGCTCTTGTTGCCTTTTTCTTTTTTTTGCCCTCAGTAGATTGATTTCAAAATGAAAATAAATGCCATTTTTTTGAAACCAAAGGCCTCTTCATTTCATCGCCCCTCCAAAATTTATGCAGAAATGTTGACTTACCAAAGCCTCGCTCTAATTCTAGCGTGCGGACGTGCACTAGCATACCGCCAGTGCAGGGCCACCGCCACGTTTTTGGTACTTTCCTTGGGAGCCTGTCTCCTAGCATCGAGTCATTACATGATAATCTTGTCTCTCGTTTGAAGGAGAAAAATTGATTTTTGCAGCTCCCACAGGTGAGGAGGAAAGCTTGTGCATGCAAATGTTTAGGAGCTCAAAAACCAGCATGCAAAGCAGGAGGACCTAGGTTTATTGCCCTTTTGGACACCTCTCCTTCCAGACGTTTTTGGCCCCAGTGGGGCGATGCTCATCCCCATCTCTCCCACTTTGCTTCTTGTTAAATTGGAGCCACTCTCTTCGGGGAAGGCTGTGAAGAAAGGGGCAGAAGCCTAAAAACAGCTCCTCCGTTGTATTGCTGTCCTACAAAATGAGTAGGGAAAATATCCTTCGTGCAGGGGGGAGACGCACCAAAGCCCAAGCGGCCCCAAGCGGGGCGGCGAACTCCTCGTAGGGGCAGCCACCTCCCGAACGCCCTTGTACGCCGAACGCGCTGCCACGTGCGTCAGAAGGGCTTGTCCTCCCGCACCGTTAGGCCTGTAAATTTTGGGAGGAATGCATATTTTTGATGGCAAGCGGCCCAGAACAGCAAGCTTTCGCTTTTGCAACTGCCCAGTGCTGCAACCCGGCTACTTGGCTGAGCCGCGCCGGGGTAACCAGCTTTCCGCGGGCGGCGCGGCGGCGTTCCCAGAGAAACGACCTGCTGCCTTCGCTCACCGGTGACTATCGCTGTCGGAGAAAACTCCGGAGACGTTCGCTCTCGGCCACACGGAGGAGAGCAGCGTTTTTTTGGTGTGAGCTTTGCCCTGAAGTCGTTCGGCCCGGTTAAATATAGATATACACGTAGCTGTGTAAAATATATGCATGGAATATGCGACGTATGTGATTAGATATCTGTTTATCTTAGTGTGTATTTATCTATTTTTTTTTTTTATCTATTTCAGCACTTATTTACCGATTTCATCCGTTTCACCGCTCTTTCGGTCCAGGGAAAGCGTCGCCGGCGCTGCCGACGCCGTGGGCTGGCTAAGGCCTCCTTCGGCCCGGAAGCAGAGCTTTTCGGCCAGCCTTTCTGCCCGCGACGCGAGCTGCGGCCCGGAGCCTGGCGTCGTCCTTTTCACAAGCGACGCTTTCCGACAAATAAGGCCGGCGAGGCCCGGTAACGTCTCTCACCTCGCCGTCGCTAGGGCCGCAGCGCACCTGGGGCGAGTCGGGCGTAGGGCGCAGAGCGAGGCAGGCCTTCGTCCGCCCGAGACGACAAACAACGGCGCGGCGGCGAGGTTTTTCGGCGGGGGGAACATCACCGTTTGCCAACCAGCCCGGCCGCCGAGAAGCCGGGCCGTAGCTGCCGCCGGAGAGGCGGGAGGCCCCGGCGCCGCCTTTGCCGCCCCCTGGGTGTTGGGGTCAGCGCTTCACGGGCGCCATGTTGCTGCTTCTTTGCCTTTGCTGCCGCTCACAGCTCCCTCCTCTTTTTTGGGGGGCTTTTTTGAGGTTTTGTCGTCCCCCCCCCAAACCCAGGAGCAGCACCAGAGCGCCATATATATAAAATGATATATTAAGAAAGGACTGTGCCGTCCCAGTACAGACCCATCGTTTCCCAGTTGAGGTGAACAGCCCGGAGCCCGCAGCTGAACCGAAGCCTTCGCCTTGTCGCTTTGATGTCCGCCTTTCGGGGGAGAAAACCCAACTCGGAGCCCTTTTTTCACCTCGCCTCCCGGCTGCTGCCGCCGCCGCCGCCAGGTTAAACAGAAAATTTTTGTTGTTGCTGTTGTTTTTCTCTCCGAAATCCACTGGTTGGGAGGAAGGAGGAAGGAGTCGCAACAGCAAAACCCGCGTTGAGTCAAACTGAGAACAACTTCACGCAACCTACGCAGGAAAAACGTCTTACATCGTTGGAGGGTTATTTATCCTGGGGTGTAAGCGTTTACTTCTTGGGCCGTGCCGTGCCTTTAGGCTGCTTTTTTAAAGGAAAAGCAGTGCTTCGGAAGGAAAAGCCCGAAAGTTTTGCTTCAAAATGCCTTTCTCACACTCGGACACGTCTGAGGTCAGAACCGCTCGTCCCGACTGTTGGCCCTGAGTTGCTAAAGGGTTTTTGTCTTGCCCGGGACTTAGGTCACAGCAGCTTTACTACTGTTGGAACAAATAAACGCAAAGGAGAAAACAAGGCCGGCGACGGGCCGCGCCGCTGCGACTAAAGGACGCTGCAAGCAACCCGCCGCCCTCCGCGAGCCGCCGGTGTTGCAATTTCTCTCCGCCAGCAGAGCGGGCGGCTCGGGCTCGCGTGCGGGGCGGAAGCTGCCGCCTGATGCACCTCCAGCGCACACAACAACAACAACAACAAAATAAATAAAATAAAATAAAAGAAATAAAGCCTTTTATTTCTCGTCGTTAGCCAGTAAGTCGTGAAACCCCAACACGTCCACGAGCCTGCCCGTCATTCGGCCCGACCGTGGCGGCGCGCTGGCATACCTCATCTGCCCGGCACCAGAGGTTCAACGCCGGGTTGCTTTAGCTCAGCGTTGCATAAAGGGAATATTATGGTGCGGAAAAGGGGGGGGTGGCTAAAGAAAGGCTCTGTGTGCGCCGCCAGGACACCGGGGCCCGCGGCGCTCGCGGTCGCTGCCGGGCGTCTTTTATTAAAACCGTCTTCCTTCCCCTCTCGCGCGGAGCCGCTCGCCCACTCCGCTGCCCTGCCGAGGGCGGTGGCGGGGGGGGGGGGGTGTTCGCGTTTCCTACCGTCCCCCGGATGCTGAGCCACGGCGGCTTTAGCAGTCATCGTTTTTGCACCTGATAAAGCATCTCGCGTTTTAATTTCATCCTAAAAGCCTCGCGCCCCCCCGCCCCCGCCTGTTTTCAGGGGCCATTATGGGATCCAAACCCCTTTTGGGGACCAGCTCCAGCTTATGGAGCCCAAACCCCGTTTCAGGACCCAGATATTTTTGGGGAACCCAGAGCTCTTTCGGGAGCCAAGATTTGCTTATGGGGTCCAAGCCCCTTTTGGGGACCCAGACCCCTTTTGGGCATCCAGATGCCTTTGGGGGGCCAACCTTTGCTTGTGGAGCCCAAATCTCTGTTGGGGACTCAAACCTGTTTCAGGGGTCAACATTTGCTTATGGGATCCAAATCCCGTTCTGGGGACCCAGACCCCTTCTGGGAACCCAGACCCCTTTTGGGGCTCAAAATCCCTTTTGATGACCCAGACCCCTTTTGAGGGCCAACCTCTGCTTATGGGATGTAAACCCATTTTGGGGGCTCAGACCCCTTTTGGGGACCAGTCTATGTTCATAGGATCCAGCCCCCTTTCGGGGACCCAACCCCCCTTTGGGAACCCAGACCCCTTTTGAGGACCCATCCCTTTGGGCATGGCATCCAAATCCCTTTTGGGGACCCAGACCTCTTTTGGGGACCCAAACTCCTTTTGGCAACCCACCCCCCTTTTGGGCACACAGACCCCTTTCAGGGATCCAGATCTCTTTTGGTGACCCAAGCCCCTTTTGGGGATCCAGACCTCTTTTGGGGACCTAATCCCCCTTTGGGGAACCCAGACCCCTTTTGATGACCCAAATCCCTTTTGGGCACCCAAACCCCTTTTGGTGACCTATCTCCCTTTTGGGGACCCAGACCCCCTTTTGGGGAACCCAGACCCCTTTTGGTGACCCAAAGTCCTTTTGGGGACCCAACCCCCTTTTGGGGACCCAGACCTCTTTTGGGCACCCAGACCTCTTTTGGGGACCCAACGCCCCCCTTTGGGAACCCATCTCCCTTTTGGAGAACCCAGACCCCTTTTGGGCATGCAAACCCCTTCTGGGGACCCAGACCCCTTTTGGGCACTCAGACCCCTTTTGGTGACCCAGACCTCTTTTGGGGACCCAACCCCCCCCCTTTCAGAATCCAGACCCCTTTTGGAGAACCCTGACCCCTTTTGGTGATCCCAGATCCCTTTTGGGGAACCCAGACCCCTTTTGGGCATGCAAACCCCTTCTGGGGACCTAGACCCCTTTTGAGGACCCAGACCTCTTTTGGGGACCCAACACCCCCCTTTGGGAACCCAGACCCCTTTTGGGCACGCAAACGCCTTCTGGGGACCCAGACCCCTTTTGGGAACCCAGACCCCTTTTGGAGAACCCTGACCCCTTATGGTGATCCAGATCCGGTTTGGGGAACCCAGACCCCTTTTGGGCATGCAAACCCCTTCTGGGGACCCATCCCCCTTTTGAGGACCCAGACCCCTTTTGGGGAACCCGGACCCCTTTTGGTGATCCAGATCCGGTTTGGGGAACCCAGACCCCTTTTGGGCACGCAAACCCCTTCTGGGGACCCATCCCCCTTTTGGGTACCCATCTCCCTTTTGGGGAACCCAGACCCCTTTTGGGCACGCAAACCCCTTCTGGGGACCCATCCCCCTTTTGAGGACCCAGACCCCTTTTGGTGACCCAAACCTCTTTTGGGGACCCAACACCCCCCCCTTTTGGGTACCTGGACCCCTTTTGGAGAACCCTGACCCCTTTTGGGCACGCAAACCCCTTCTGGGGCCCCATCTCCCTTTTGGGTACCTGGACCCCTTTTGAGGAACCTGGACCCCTTTTGGTGATCCAGATCCCTTTTGGGTACCCAGACCCCTTTTGGGGAACCCAGACCCCTTTTGGGCACACAAACCCCTTCTGGGTACCCAGACCCCTTTTGGGGAACCCAGACCCCTTTTGGGCACGCAAACCCCTTCTGGGGCCCCATCTCCCTTTTGGGGACCCAGACCCCCTTTTGGGGAACTCAGACCCCTTTGAAGCCCACCCCGTTGTGTGCCCCCCCCGCTCCTCCACTGGCGGCACCCAGCCCCGCCGCCGCCACCCCCGCGGGGCGACGATGTAGGGGGGCGGCGGCGGCGGGGGGGGGGGAGGCAGCAGCCCGTCGCCCGCGGCGGCTCCGCGCCCCCCGCCGGGGCGGTCGGCGCCCGGGCAGCGCCGCGGCGGCTGGAGGCTCCCGCCTGCCGGGCCGGCGTTGGGGTTGGGGTGGCGGGGAGGGGGGTGGTGGTGGAGGGACGGGGCGGGAAGGACGGGGAAGGAGCCGGGGGGGGGGGGGGCAGGAAGCCGGGCGGGCAGGCCGGGCCGCGCCGTCTCCTCGCCCTGTCACCGCCTGCGTCAGAGCCCCGGAGTTTTCCACTGACGAAAAAGGGCAGCGCAGCGCGGCGCGGCGCAGCCCCGGCAGCGGCAGCGGCAGCAGCGGGAGGCGCCGCGCCAGGCACCGCCGCCGCCGAGCCGCGCCGAGCCGCAGGTAGGGCTGCGGGTGCCCTGGGCTGGGGGGAGACGTGGAGGAGGGGGCGTCCTCGGGGATGCGGCTCCGTGCTCCGCCGTTGCGGGGTCGAGATCGGTGCCCGGAGCGGTGCCCCTCGGTCGGAGGTCCCCTACTCGGTGCCCCTCGGTCGGGGGCGCCCGCTCGATGCCCCGCGGTCGGGGGTCCCCGTCTCTGTTCCCCTCGGTCGGGGGTCCCCGTCTCTGTTCCCCTCGGTCGGGGGTCCCCTACTCGGTGCCTCTCGGTCGGGGGCGCCCGCTCGATGCCCCGCGGTCGGGGGTCCTCGGCTCGGTGCCTCTTGGTCGGGGGTCCCCTACTCGGTGCCCCTCGGTCGGGGGTCCCCTACTCGGTGCCCCTCGGTCGGGGGCGCCCGCTCGATGCCCCGTGGTCGGGGGTCCTTTGCTCGGTGCCCCTTGGTCGAGGGTCCCTATCTCGGTGCCCCTCCGTCGGGGGTCCCCGGCTCGATGCCCCTCGGTCGGGGGTGCTCGCCTCGGTGCCCCTCGGTCGGGGTGCCGGGCTCGGTTCCCTTCGGTCGAAGGTCCGCATCTCGGTGCCCCTCGGTCGAGGGTCTCTATGTCGGTGCCCCTCCGTCCGGGTGCCGGGCTCGGTTCCCCTCGGTCGAGGGTCCCCGTCTCGGTTCCCCTCGGTCGAGGGTCCGCGTCTCGGTTCCCCTCGGTCGAGGGTCTCTATGTCGGTGCCCCTCGGTCGGGTGTCCTCGGCTCGGTTCCCCTCGGTCGAGGGTCCCAGGCTCGGTGACCCTCCGTCGGGGGTCCCCGTCTCAATTCCCCTCGGTTGGGGGGGGGGTCCTCTGCTCGATGCCCCTCGGCCGGGGGCGCCCTCTCGGTTCCCCTCGGTGGGGGTCCGCGGCCCGGTGCCCCTCGGTCCGGCTCGGTGCCGGGCTCGGTGCCCGGCCGCGGGGGCCCGGACGGGAGCGCCGCGGCGGGGCCGGGGGCGGCGGGGCAGAAGCGGAGGACACGGACGGGAGGGCCCCGACGGGGGGCTCCAAACCCTGCCGCCGAGGGGGGCCCGCTGCCCCTGCCCGACGGCCGTGTCGGAGCGGCAAGGTGGAAACGCTGCGCTATATATATGTGTATACACACGCATATATATATGTATATATGTATGTATTTTTTTTTTTCCGAGTTGCACTCAATTTTCCCCTTGTCAGTTAAGTCAGGAGCCTGCTCCATCTTTAAGGCTGCGGTTCCAATTTTCTGATGTTGAAAGAACCGGCGGGGGGGGTGGGAGGGGGGGGAAGGAAAAGGGGGGGGGGAGGCGGCTTGACGGCTCTCTCTTCCCCAAATTTGCCCGGCTGGGGATGTTTTCCCGTCGCTACAGCAACACCTACCGGCGTGGCCCGGCGGCTCCGGCAGCCTCCCCGCGCCCGGCCCGCCGGCCCCGGCCTCCTTTGCTCCTCGAAATAACCAATTTGGGCTTTAGCTTGCACCTGAGAAAATATCTAGTAAAGTTTCCTCAATGTGTATTTTTTGCTTCCCCCTCCCTCCCCTCCCCGCAAGGATCTGTCACCTACGAGTTACATAATCTCGCTTTAGGAAGAGGCTGACACATGCCACAACCCTTCTCTAAAGCAGTCCCGGCTTACTAACGCGCCTAATTACAAAGCATCGGTGGGACGGGAGAGAAAACGCTCGGAGCCATTTGCAAACCTAAAAGTCAAGTCGTTTGTTACAGCAAATTATCAAGTCACCAGCAAGTGGAGGTTTTGTTGTTGTTTGTTGTTGTTGTTTTTCTGGTTTTCCACGAGAGTTTTTTTGCTAAGCGCTTTGCGGATGAGGCCCGTCAAGGTTCAGAGGTTTATTTTCGGGATAGCGCGTTTGTTCTCCGCTCGGCGAGGCTCTGCAGCTCCTGGCAAGCCTTTAATAATTTAGTGCAGGAAATGTGTGCGTCTATATAGAAGGCAAGGTAATGCACAGTGTGTACCTACAGGAGGACAAATATGGAAACCTGGCGTGAATTATTCATAAGGTGTAATCAAATAGAGGATTTTCCTAGACAAAGCGCACTTTGCTGTTTTCATATTTATTACAGTACAATCTGGGCTGAGTGTATTTGAACCTCATTTCGTTTGGGCCGTGTCAGATAACCTTTAATGCATTTGCTAATGTTTCTTATTTACCTTTCAAGTTGCCAGCAAGAAATAATGGCTTGACAGAAAATATCACAGCTGGGGGCTTGCTGAGCTTTTTTTTTATTATTATTTTTGGATTTTTCCCCGTGCTTTTGAAAATTATTCGGTCAAGTAAGCACTTCTTATATTCTTCCCGGGGAAGGTGTTTTGCTTTTTCAGTCTCTGGCATGAGAATAAACTCGTGGTACTACGAACTGATTCATGCTGCTATTCTGTGGCACCGAGTAGTTTGGGTTTTACTGTTGCATAGTAGGCAGAGTCTATTTTTAACCAGAGTAAGGTTATGAAACCTTAGACCCAGCTGAGTGAAAATAATCTGGTTGGAAGTGGAAAGCACGGCTCCCGCGCCTGGGAATACTTGCGGGGAGACGGACCAGCTCCCGCTCTCTCCCTCGGAGGGTCTCGCCGGGCTGAGCCGCCGCTTGGCGCTCGCCGAAAGCAGCCCGGGCGCTCGCCGAAATTGGGAAGCGTCAGAGCGGAGGCTGCGACAGCGGCACGAGGGAAACCGCTTAAGTAAATATGCAGAGAATTAAAATAGTTAAATGAATGAGCCATGAATCAGGGCTGATAGCAGGCTGATTATTAAGTAACCCAGAGGCGTTGCTGGAAGCACCGCCGTGGTTAGATGTCAAGTGTGTCAGAGAGCTAAAGGAAAAGCTCAGCTTCGCACCAGTTTTTAGTAATACTCACCCCAAGGTCATCTGAGCTGCCGAGAGCGGCGGCATGCGGACGAACACCCAGCGCCTCGCCGGGAAAGAGGGCAGAAATTCCCCCCCGGTGACTCCAGCGTGGCTCCCTGAGCGTATCCAGAGTCATACCTGACCGAAATACGTGGTGGGGTTTTTAAAACTAGTATGTACTCCGGCTAGACCTGCGCAGCCACTGCAGGTCTGGGGGAGGGAGCTGGATGCGATGTGACTCATGCCTCGGCAGAATGGTTCGCCCGCTTCCAGCGCCGGATCGTGATCCGTGCTGTGCCGGCGAGAGTCCGCCTCGACTTCCAGGGCTCGTTGCGCCGGTGAAGTCAGGAGATGGGCTCAAAAAGTGAAAAATAGATACCTCTAGTGCGTTGCACAGGAGAGGTTTCATCCTTAAGTTTTTGAGTTTTGTTTTTTTTTAAACCACATTGCTTTGCAGAGGAAAGTTGGCTTCAAACTATTCCTGCACAGATTTGGGATGCTTTGATGCTTTGGGATGCTCCACAGGCAGAAGACCACCAGTTGAAAGCATCCTTGCTCATAGAGGTCCTCCAGCAACCCTGGAGGAGCTGGAGTGGGGAAAACTGGGCTGCCAGCGAACACCGACGCTGCAAACGCTGGCCTGACTCGGAGAAGTTCATTTGCCTCACTTGCCTTGTTGCATCCCGCAAAGTGTGTAGAAAGCCCAAAAATAAAACTCAGAAACTTCTTATCCACATACTTGTGCACAAAACCATAATGTCTCTTTGTGCAGTTTGTTATAAATAGACCAACTGGACACTGATACGGGTTTTGGTTGCCTTCCTCTCTGCTTGGCTAAACAAATGCCAAACCTTCTTAAATCTAAATGACTCGAAATATTTACAGCTGATATGTCGTCCAAGAGTAGGATAGTTAAAACATTAATTCCTTGCATTCCAGTGTATTAGGGCTTTACCCTGCAACTTGCTGAGCGCCAGAAATAGGACTTAGCAGATTCAGTTCCCTTCCCCCCAGCTAGACAGCCACCCCCACCCACTCCCCCCACCTCAACTTTAATGCTCAAAAAAAAAAAAAAAAGGAGGGAGAGAGAGAAAAAGAAAGGAATGCACATCTGGGCTAAATATTTGTTAGAAAGTATTCCCAGGATAGTGGGAGTTCTGGTGCCAGAGAGGAATTCCTGCGGGTTTGATCCATTGCATTATGTACTTGTTCCAAAAGCTGTTTTCAGTAAAATAGATGAGTAAGAAGTCTTAGCCAAGAACAGAATGTCTTTTTTGGCAACTAAAAGGAAGATAGGATTATTTTATTTCAGGTTATGTAAAAAAAAAAAAAAAAAAAAAAGAGGAGGGGAGAGAGAGAGAGAGAGAGAAGGTGGTAAAATCCTCCTGCACTCCGTGGTGCTTGGAGAGATTTGCGACTGCAAGCACAGGAGATCTTTTTCCCTTGCATGCTGCTATGCACATTCTTGTGACTTCTATGTAAGTGTATGGCTATAAATGTGGATTTGAGGTCAAGACTTGTGGAATTACCGCAATTAAAATATCCTCACTGCGTCTGAATTGTCCTCTGGGGTTTTTTGGCTGAATGTCCAGCAGTTTCGGCGACATTGGTTTCAAGGCGCCGCTCGAGTCGCTGGCGTGAGTTCTGCTCCCAAAGGCTGGGGTCAGGAGGGGAAAGCGGTGGCTTTGCCTTGACAATGCTGTAGGATTTTTTGGGGGGGACGGGACATGGATGTATGTAGACAGTGATGGCTGCAGCCTCACTGTATCTATAGCTCATGAGACAGATCTGAAAATTTGACCTGGAAAATGTTCCAGCCTAAAATCAGGGAACTGGAAGAGTGGGAAGGCGTGATAGGAGAACATGAATGTGTTTTGGTTGGTGGGCAACAGGTTCTCCAGCAGCTTTCTCCCGTTAGTTGAGAATCATGTTTGCGTGATACTTACCTTGTGCTGACAAAACAACAGGTATTTTGAATACTACAGTATGCCAGAGTTTTTTATTTTCTGTATACTTGTCTTATTCTTATAGATGGGAGAGATGCGTGCACCTTCTTTCTTTCTTCTGTTCGACACGCCTAATCAAGGATGATCATTTTTTATGGGGGAAAAAAAAAACCTTGCACTATCCAAAACACAGCTTCCTTGGCTCTGGCTTTGTGTTTGTGTTAGTCTGGATGGTTTACTTGAGACAATACTTGGTTTTTCTGCTGCGTGGTTTGCAGGGAGGCGATGTCGCTCACGATAAGTGACGGATGCTATTGTGTTAGCAACTCGAGTCATGCAGACCAGTTAAACTATGTAAAAACGGGTGCCATCCTTTGTTCTGCTGTTCCCTTTGCCTTGGGTGTTTCTAACCCTAGTTTTTTTGGCTCGGCGTTGGAAAGGTCTTGATGCTCCTCAACGGTGGCAGCAGCCTTTCCCTCCTCCCAGCCAGATACGTCACTGGAGGCAGGACCTGGGGCCGCGCCGAGTAAGCAGGGAGACGGGTATCTGCACTTGGGGAGAGGCGATCCCTTGAGGGGAGGTTTCAGCCCTTGGATGGGCTACACTCGGGAGGTGGTTGTGGCCAGTGGCACCGCAGGTGGTCCGGGAGCAGAAATCACGAGGGTAGTAAGTCTTACGAAGCAGCCATTCGCATTGGCGTGGTGGGGGGAAGAGGGGGTCCTGCAGCGAGTGAGCTTGGCCAGTCCGACGTTATTTCCCTGGGACTTATCTTCATTTTAGCTGCGTGACCTTGACTACTCTACCAGCCTCCTGCATCTCCTGGAAAGCTTGGATGTAGTCAAAATTATACCCACGCCCATTCGTGTTTTGGTTTTTGCTACTTTTTGCAAATCCTTCTGCACAAGGGCGCTCGTCTTTGCTGTTCGCTGCCTGCTCTGCTTGCGCAGGGACTTCTCAGAGGGCTTCTTTCTCCCTCCAGTGGCTCTGAGGTGGCATCGGTGGCTGGTGACGGAGCTGCTGTTCTGGAGGCTGGGGCTTCGCAGGGAGCCGCCACCAGCCAGGAAGCCTGGAGGAGCAGAGAGGCATTGTTCTGCCACTTGCCCTTGCTTGCAAAGTTTTCGGCTGCTCCTTGTCTTCAGCTGTGGAAGTGGGAGAACCGGGCTGAGAGGTCTTCCAGCCTCTGCCGGGGCTTCTTCCAAGCACTTGCTGCCTGCAGGTAGACCGGTTTGGAGGGTTTCTGCGCTCCCGTTCATTCCTTAGAGCAAGTGGGTGCCTTACACCCCCCCCCCCCCAAAAAAAAAAAAAAAAAGAGATTTGAGGTTTCTTGTTTTGCCTTGCGTGGGCCAAGGCAGCAACGGGTTAATCCAGGTGTCAGGTAGGACACCCAGTGGCGGTGCTGATGGACACCAGCCAAATCCACCTTCTCCACCCATCTGTTTTGGATTAAGGCCAAAACACCAAGCCGTGGCCAAACCACCTGCAGCTGCAGGTCCGTGGAGAGGGACGAAGGGGGTCCGCGGGGGGCCTGTCCCGGCCCCGGGAGCGGAGCGCCGCCGCCCGGGCCCCCCTCGGCACATGCTCCAGTTAATGGTTAACTTTTTGGAACCGCAGGAACTGATTTCGTCCAGCAATTTTTAACCTTTGAGGGGCCCGCTGTCTCTCTGTTTGTAAACACGGTTAGTTAGCGCTTAGGCCGGGCTTTGGAGGCACCAAGCGCGCTTCTGTAGCGCCAGGTATTATTGTGCGGGCTGCTGAGATACTGCAAACGCCGTCGCTGGTGGGTTTTGACGTCCGGCGCGGGGCGACGTCAGGAGGGTGGGTGCTTTGGAGAGCTGCTCGCACGGGCAGGCGTGCAAAAGAGAGGGCGAGAAAGCGGGGGCGCTTCCGGTTGCGACGAGCGGATTTGGCCCCCTGGCAGAGCCGAGCGTGTTCGCAGTTTGCCTCGCGGCACTTCCAGCGGCTCGGCCCGAAGGGGTTTGCCGTACGTCTCCGAGGCGTCCCCGGCCGCAGCGCGGATTTCAGGGATGCCTCTGGTTTTTTGGGCGTTATTTCCTCTTTGCTTTACGTCGCGGCGCGGCCGGTAGCGTGCGTGCTGGCTTTGCTCCCGAGACACGTTTTGCCTTTGCTCGCCCTTGGCGGTGCTTGCGGGGCGCGGGGGGCCGCTGCTTGCCCGAGCGCCGGGCTGGCCGCAGGCTGCCGAAATCGCTCGCCGAGGAAGAGGAGCGGCGGAGGCGGTGACGCGCTGCCCGGCTGCGGCACAACCCGCCAGGGATTTCTGCAAGAAGCAGGAGCGGGGCTCTTGCCGAGCGCGTCCCACGTTGGGCGGCCTGTGGGCGCCCGGCGGCGTGCTCCGTCCGCCGTGTCGTGGGCAAAGCGCGTAGCTTTCCGGTCGATGTCAGGAGAAGAGGAACCTTTAGGGAAGCGAAGGTTAAAACACACGGCAAATTTGGAGGTTTTTTTTTTTTTTTTTTTTTTGGCTTGCTTGAGGTGAGCCACGCAAAAGCACGGAGGAGATTTAGAAATCGAGGCCAGTGCCCAACTACTTTGTTTTCAATTAGCTACGTTGTTTTGAATTGCTACTATGCTTGATACATAACCCAGCCTAAGCAGGAACAGCTTATTGAATGGGGGGGCTGGCTATGAAAGGCAGCAGGAGGAGAAGGGCCGTTCTTCGCAGCTGATATATTTGTATTTCAGTGCTGCATTTAATAAGTCTGTTTCCCCAGGGGGCTATAGCAAGTAAATCATGCCAACAGATTGTTCTCTGCAAACGGGCTTATTTTTGTAATTAGCAAGACGTTAAAGCTGTAACTGCATCGAAAGTGAGCTGGGTGAGAAGTTAACATAAAAGAATTAGTAAGCAAAACGTAATACTTACGGTTTGGTAACGTTTGCATTGATTGAATTTGCTTCCGGGCAGCTTGTTGTACGCAGCGGTTGGTTTTTCTGCGGGAAAAATGGGAAATTCGGCCGAGGTAGGCAGAGACCCTTCGTAAGGTCCGCTTATGCGGCGGTACCTGGTGGGAATTGCACCCGGGGCTGAGCCGTGCTGACTTGGTGCCTTGCCGGGGGCTGACACCATTGTGGCCCGTCACTGGGAGCTGTCATCATTTCCCTCGCTTTATTTTGCCTTTCTTTCTCCCTCGTTTTTCAGGTATATGAAAGATACGGCGCCACCATGAGCGGGGTATTGAAAAGGAAGTACGAAGAGCTGGGGGACGACAGCACCTACTGCTCCTCCTCCTCCTGCTCCCCGCTGTCCTCCTCCTCGGCTTCCTCTGGCTGGGAATCGGACGAGGAGAGCTCCCGCGGAGACATCAAGCCCGGCTCGGCCTTAACGCCCAATTTCACCCGTGAGTACCTCATATCACCACTGGCAACGAGCCTCCCAGGTGCCTGGGGTCGGGCAGGCCCCCAGCGTGTTTCTGTACCTCTTGGAGCACACCTTCATGAGTGGAAGTGTCCATGACACCTGCTTCGTGTCGTTAAGCCAAACGATTTAAGTTGTTTTTTTACATCAGCTTGCGTTTTCAGGGTGGTCTTCCTCAGCCGTTCTGCCCTTCCTCATAATATTTGTTATTGATTGTTAGCTTTTTTGCAGAAGTCCAAATTTCCAAAAATAGAAACCCTATAGGACCTGAGCCTGCTGAGCCAGACAGGTGCCTTGAAGCCAGTACTGTGGGTCCATCCCCAAATCCCTAAACTCATGGTCAAACTGTTAAAAAGACAACTATTAAGCAGACAGGGAAGGCCCATAATGTTAGTTTTAAAAAATGATTAACCAGTAGCTTCATTGCCATTTCAGAGCCCGTCTCTTCAGTGAGTTGGGTGCTCTGCCAGAGACCATGACACGTTTGACATTGCCTCCGCTGCTAGTGCAGATAAATGCAACTTTGTTTTCTCAGCAAAATCAGTTAGGAGAGCCTTTAGGAAAACACGTCGAAGACAAGATTGTAAAAATCCTTATCTGCCAGGCAAAGAATGAGAAGACAATAGGAGACCATCTTCAATGAGGAGAAATAGTCCAACCTAGTAAATTATACTGCACGCCCACTGTATATAGCAGTTAAGGTCCACTTAGCAGACATACACAAACATGCAGTGGTCTGAAAAGGCTTTAGAAGTCTTGTAATAATAAAGAATCTCATTCTTGCTTGTCTTCTTAGGTTTTGGGGCAAAACAATGAACTTTTTGTATTCCCTGGCTCAATTGGAGAAGGGTCAGGAATGGAAAGAACAGTTTTGGGGGGAGGTGAGGGAGAAGCGAATGCCAAAGTGTTACAGCTCCCTCGGTAAGTGATCGCGGTGGTTAACTCGCCTTTTGATAAAGAGCTAATGTTGTGGCAGATCGAACCGAGGCTGTGATGAAAATGTGAGGCACAGTGCAGAGATAGCATCGAAGCGAGCGCGGGGCCCAGTTTGAAACCTGGCGCCAGTTAGCAGAAGCTGCTGACACAGCTGGGTAAACGCTTTTTGCAGATGCAACTGAAATGCTATATTTTGGCGAGTGAGAGCGGCGAAACGTGGACGCACCTCGCTGCCCGGTCCCGCGCTTCCCCAGCCTGCGGGGCCGGCCGAGCCCAGCGAGCCGCCGGGGTTTTGGGTTCGATCTCTGCAGCGATGGCCCGTGGCTCCGGCTCCGCAATGAGTGTGGCTGGCTCCCGGCTCTGCCACCCCCAGGACCGCGCTGGGGCCTTACTGAGCTTTTCCGAATTTTTTTTTTCCATACCGTCCACGGTGGCAACTGAGACATCCGTGCGCCTCCTGTGAGGGATTAGCAGTGAATGGGACTGAAAACCCTCCAACGCTGAATTTGTGCTTAGCTTTTGTTGCTGCCATGCTCATATTGCAGAAAAAGCAGTTCTGTAACCCAATATTACTACGATTGGCATTCCTTTTTTTGCGGCCAGGTAGGTTCGTGGAGACTCACTGGCTCTGAGGTTGCCCCTGCCTATTAGTCCGCCTCCATCTGTTGCGTTCGCGCCAGCAAATGTGCAGAGCCAGGTATCCCTGGAGAGGCTCTGCTTTAAATGGGGTGTAGCGTGTTTCAGCAGCTTAAGATAAACCAGAGTCGTGTTTTGCCATGTTTACCCCGGGATCACCTGCATGGAGATTAACATCTTTGCAGCTGCTCTCAAATGAGCCTCTTGAGAATAAACTATAGATTCGTAGTTCCTCCCAGAGGATGGTGAAAGGAAGTACCAGAAAAACAGCCGTTTCGGCTATGTTGTGCTCGGTTACAAAAGCCCCAACTGCGTGCCGCCGCAGCGTCTGCGCTCGGGCATCCCGGGAGCGGACCTCGCCATCCCAAACGCGGGACAGGCAGGGTGCTCCGCTTTGAAGCAAGACGAGCCCGTAGGATGGTTTTTTGCTTGTTCGTTATGCGCTGCTGCACTTGAAGAATAAGCAAATGTGTGTTTCCTGGAGGAGATCATGCGGGAAGGAGAAGCAGCAGCCGTTTCTTAGGGTGAATCTGCTCAGCGATTCTGCAGCATCAGGACTTGGCTTAGCTCCTCTCCATCCATTTGCCCTCTTTGGGGAGTTAGATCCTACAGCACAAGGAGCCTTCAGCTAATCCTGTGACCTTTCCCTGCCACGTTGCTCTGGAGAGAGTAATTGCGAGTCCTGCCTTTGCGTAATACTTACAGCCCTCTGTTTCCGAGGGTGGCCCTACTGACTTCATGTGCTTTTTCCATTTTTAGCCACGTCTATCCTGAAGAAATCCAAGCGACTAAAGAAGAACAATGTGGAGTTTGACCGGGTCACTGTGTTTTACTTCCCGCGCTGCCAGGGGTTCACGAGCGTGCCTAGTCGCGGTGGCTGCACCCTGGGGATGGTGAGCAAGCACAGCGCCTCCAGGCAGTTCACTCTAGCAGAGTTCTCAAAGGAGCAGGAAAATGTCCGTCGGGAGAAACTCGAAGAGAAATTAAAAGAAGAGAAGTTGGAAGCGTTGAAATGGAAAGTGAGTAAGAGCGGGAGCGGGTGACTATTCGTAGTTAATAGTCGTTTTTTATTCGAGGCCTCTCTGGGAACTCAAGGCGGAAGTCCTTGACCTTGCTTTGATCTCCAAAAAACATAGGCTCCAACATGGGATTTTCAGCTCTATTCTCCACCCTTGGAAGGTGGCAAAAAAGATGCTGAATTCCATATGTTGGGTGTCTGCCAGGTCTTTAGGTGAGACCTTAAGGAGGGGCCTGTGCCCTCCGTGGCCTTTGGGTTCTCTGGGAAAAGTCAGGTTTGTCCTGGGGTCCGAGCCCCAGAGGTTGATCCTGGAGGCTGCCACCATTGGAGCAGCTCTTCCCTTTCTAGTTTCTCCCGACCCTGGGTGTTGGCAACCGCTGATTTGGTCCCTTTTCCACAATTTTCCCGGCTGTGCGGAGCTTGGTGGTCACAGCGGGTCCCTAACGCTCTGCCCATGCTTTGCTCCCAGCTGACCATGAACGGCACAAAGGAGTCAGAAGAGGCCAACCAGCTCACCATCGAAGACATCTCTGACGACGACATTGACGTGAGCAACGTGGACCTGGAAGACGGCTTCTTTCTCCAGCCCTACCCAGCCAAGAAGAGGCGGGCGCTGCTCAAAGCCATGGGGGTGAAGAAGATCGACAAGGAGGAGAAGCGGGAGCTGCACAACATCCGCCTGTCGCGGGAAGACTGCGGCTGCGACTGCCAGGAGTTTTGCGATCCGGAGACCTGCAGCTGCAGCTTGGCGGGCATCAAGTGTCAGGTAGGGCGCTTCGCCGCAGCTCCCAGGCAGCGTGCCATCACGCGTCCTGCCTGACGGAGAAGGAAAGGGGAGGGCACTGGATGGGGGACCCGAGCGAGAGCGAAACGTGAGACTGCACGCAGCAAGTGAGTGCACGGGCAGCAGTGCCAGAGGGAAAAGCCGAGGCTCCAGCTGGCTCATGGGTATTAAAAGCAGGCTGGTTTTGAGCAAGAAGGACAGAGCTAAGCCACCCTGTAAAACGCATTCATTCTAACCAGCGCTTAGAAGAAAGCCGGCAAGAAATGCTTCCGGAGACCTCATCCACGTTGCTGGAAACATCAGCCAAGCGTCAGCCCATAGCTAGTTGTAGAGACCACCAGCAAACCAAGCTGGTGGAGTAATTCCTATGTTTTCAGTTAGGGAATTTATTTATTTTTCCTCTGATGGCTACCTGCCCACCTGTGTTCGGGGAGGCATATTCCATATTTTGGGGGCCGCTTACACACTAGGTGCTGTGGTTAGAGGATGGGTTTGTGCGGGGAGGGTATGCACAGGCTGGTGCTCTGTACATGTGTCACAGCCCCCCTCTAGTGGCTGGTCATAATTCGCATGTGACGGTACCACAGCTGCCAGGTAGACAATTTGTTCTCCCACTCAGAAAAGGGTAAAAGCTCATGGTGTACATATATATTAAATACCATGATGCATATCTGTTAAACCTCATATTTGCCCTCTGTTCTCCACATATATTTCCTTTCTAAGGGTTAATACTTTCCATTTCTTTTTCCCTGTTAACTTTCTTTCAAGTGCACGGTCTTAAGTTGTTCAATTCATCGTTTTTTTATGACGATCCTCCAAAAGAGCAGAGTGCCTTCTTCTATTCTTCTTTTTTTTTTTTTCCTAATCTTCCTCTTAGCTATTATTTTGCGCTGCAAAGGTGGTTTCTCAGTCAGTGAGTAAAGGGCGGTTTCAGTTTTACTAAGCCGTGCTTTGCATGATTTCACGTCGTGTTTTCCTTGCTGCAGTAGCTCTTGCAGCGTCTAGGCAAAGAGAGGCCAGGGGTAGGGCACCATCAGGCATGCATTGGTCTAACCCTATGTTTGCTTGTTCCCACGACAGATGGATCACACGTCGTTCCCTTGCGGCTGCACCAAGGATGGCTGCGGAAACACTGAAGGGCGAATCGAGTTCAACCAGGCCCGCGTGCAGACCCACTTCATCCACACCATTATGAAGCTGGAGCTGGAGAAGAAGCAGCAGAGCAGCGAGAAAACGGCCGAAGGCGCCGAGTCTTCCTTCCGGGAGAGGCTCCATCAGTTCGGGTGTTCGGTAGGGAAAACAGTCTTCGAGGAGAGAGCGGTGCCCCTGACGCCGGCCTTCCAGTTCAACATGGACCTGGAGACCATCGGGGAGAACAGCTGCAGCAGCGACATGACGGACTCCTCCATCTCCTCCAACCCCAGCGAGGACCTGGAGGAGCCCTATGAGAACGGCCCCTCCGACAAGTCCCAGTCGGACGTCGACGACGACGGCCTGGCGAGGATCCTCCACTTCAACGACTCCGACGTCGAAGAAAACAGCAATAACTGCCAGGACAACTTGAGTTGCTTCCACCCTGCCGATTTCTTCAGCACCAGCATCGAAGAGCAGTGCGGCCCCGGCACGGAAAAGGCCAGCGCGGCGGGGACGGGCTCCGGGCATCTTTCCCACCTCTCCGAGTGCCTGGATGAGAACGCCAACCAGGACGCGAGCTGTTTTCTGGACGAGGCCGCCCACGCGCACTGCGATGGGCTTTCTTGCTGCGCTTCGTCCTCGGCAGAGCAGTGCTCCAAGAGCTACACGGATCTCAGCCTGTCCTCTGACTCCTTGGATTTCTTTCAGTCCTTCTCAGACTATAACTTGGGACCTCTGTATAACTCCTTAAAGGAATACGAAAACCTCGATAACTTCTCAGCGTTACAGTTTCAGTTGCCTAATTTCCCTGGCTTCCCGCAAGCTGGAGATCAGGGCTCCTGCTTCTTGGAGTCTCTCATCGGCTTGTCTGAATCTGTCCCAGAAACCCCGGCCCCTTTCACAGACAATCAGCTTTTGGAAGATGCCATTAAGTCATCGCTAATGGAAACGGTGAAAGTTTAAAAAGTGCACGTCTGGGGGGAGGGAGGGCAGGAAAGAAAGACAGCTTTGGAGCCCTGAAACTAAAACTGAAGAACAGTTGAACGGACACACTTTCACCAAGAGGACAATGTGCTACGAAGAAAGAACTTTCTAAGCAAACAAACTATTTTTGGTCTTTATAGAACATGGACGTTTTGACATACTGCAGCTACAATCAGTTCTCTTGCTGTTTGTGCAAAATTTATAAACTTTCATGGTGGGGTGGGGGTCAGGGGAGGGAAAAAGCCTTTCCAGTATGAATTTCCTTGTGTTTTGTATGAAAAGACCTGTTGAGAAATACTCCTTGTTAACATTGCCAGTCGTACACACAGCCCCTTCGAGAAACTTTTCAGTGTTGCAGAAACTTTTTAAGACAACTTTTGGAGTTGTATTTATTGTGAAAAATTGTGATTTGCATAAGAGTTAACCCAACGTGCTCTTATGTTTAAATCAGACAAGGTTTACAGAAGAGATCCGTACACTATATGCATAATCATTCTTCCTCTATTTATTGCAAATTCCAGAATTTTAAATAGCCACCGAAGCTTGAACTAGCATGAAACCTTATTTAAATTGGTAATACCTCAGATGTATTATGTGTACAATCATATTTTTTGCATAATATATCTGTATTTATTTATTTTTTACCTGTAGGACATGAATAGCACTGTGGTTTATCGATGACCTGGAAGGGCAATAAGGTCTTTAGCAGCACACATCCTAAAGACGACACTGTTTTTCGAGTCTGAAAGGTGTTGACTTTATCTGACGCCTGTCTGGTCTTCACTTAACATTTCTGAAAGAGCCTAACACGAGTGGGTGGGAGGGGAGGGAGAGGGGAAACGTTCATAACAGCATCCTTTGGTAATTAACAGTCCTTTAATAGACGTGGTAACACGAAGGTGTGTGATATCCCTAATTCTGCTATGGAAAGCAAAAGAGCAAAAACCTAAACTATTCAAGGAATACTATGAACTAGCTATATTTAAACTAAACGAAAAAAAAAAAAAGGAAACCCTCTTCATAAATTATTTTATAGCTTATTTAATTTCCTAAGGATTTGGCCATGAGATCTTTAACGGTCAGTTATGGTGCCTGAATCTGCAGAGGAACCGTGAGCAGCAGGAGGTGAAAGGACCTTCTCAGCCCGCAGGACTCCGGGAGAGCCAAGCGAGCGGCAGCGGCGCTGCGCTCTCGCTCTGGATCAAAGTCCTCCGTAGTACTCCGAAACATTCGCGATATAACAGCTCTCAGACCTAGCGGGCCAGACTGTTTATAATTGTTTTGTAGGTAAATCGAGTAGGAAAGATGGAAATGAAGGTTACGGGGTTATTTGTTATTCCAGTACGGTTTTAGAGGGAAGGAAAAAATAACACCTAAAAAGAAAGCTGAACACTTTGAAGGCTTTATTTTAAAAACAAAAAAACAAAAAAGAAATCACAGTGTTTAAGAAAGGTATTAGAGGCCTTCTTGGGCTCGTAGTATTTAAATCAGTCCAAGAACGTGACACTGTTTGGCCGTTACATCTAATCGGACATAAAATCTGCATGTCCGTGATACACTAAGTGCCTACACCAGCAGTACGGACGCGTTGGTCCGGTTGGTATATCCGGATACCGCGCCAGCAACCTGCCAGCTTTCTGTTCGGTTTTCCAAGGTGAAATAGTTTGTGCTGCATGAGCCGAGCGGCAGCCGGGGAGGGCCGAGGGACACGCGTTGCCCTCGAAAGCCCCGTGTCCCCCCCCCGCCCCGCAGCGAGACGCCCGGCACGCGGCGCCCGAAACGCCCGACCCGGGGCTGGGCGAGAAGGGACAGGAGCGTGGGGTTTGACGATCTTTGGCCGAACTCTTTATATGCCAGAGGGCAGAGACTGCGCTGTTGGGTACCGGCTAGTCGGCAGCTGATCCCTGCAGACTGGTTGGCGCGGAGACGCCCTTCGCCACCCTGCCAGCGATTTAGGAAATTTTGGCGTACGAATCTAGCAAAGACTGTTTTTTTCTTTTTCTTTTTCTTTTTTTAATTATTATTATTATTTAATTGTGCATCTTCTCTTGCGTTGAGCCGGTCCACTTTTTAAGGCGGATACGTATAGAAACGAAGCGGGGCTGCCGCGGTGGTGCCGGCGAGCGCCGACCCTCCCGGGAGCCAGCCCCTCGCTCGCCATCGCCCCGGGGGACCGACCCCGCGCGGCGGGAGGGCAGCTGTAGGAATACTACTGGCAGATGGAGGATTTCCTGGATAAATATATATATATACACACTAATATATATATATAATTTTTTTTTTTTCTCGAGACAGAAAATTCCCTTTGGTTATCTTCTAGGTGGTAGTTTCTATCCTTCAGACTGCATCAAAAATACTGACAGTTAAAAGTCTGGTACCATTCTGTATTTATTGGCACTAATATATTTTATAACATTCCTAGGTTTCTCTGCATATATATATTTATATATATAAAATATATACATATATTTTATATATATATACACACACACACACACTTTTTTTTAATGAATGATGGGGATAGACTCCTGCCTTTGTGGATTTTTTTTTTCTATAATTTATTCATTTTATTTGTGTTGGTGCCAAAAAAAAAGATTTTTTTTCTTTTTTTTTCCAAGGCACTGAATTGTAAATATATTTTTTTTTCTTCTCAGTATCTGTGTAAAAAGTTGCCTGTTAAACAGTTTAAAAACTGGGTATTTATTGACACAATCTGTAATTATCTAATGTATTGATTGAAACGCTTTGGTTTCAACATAGCTTTATTTTAGCTTTCTTTGTGTATATATTGTGATTATGTTGCTTAAAGGTACAAGTTAAAAAAAAATGCTTTATTTTTACCTTATCCATTTTCATTTGTTTAAAGAAAGCATATTTGTCTACAGCTGCTGTCTCTCATTTCATCAAAGCAATATGAAGAAATTTCCATTACACTTTCAATAAAAGAATTTTGTTTGGATACGGGACTGCCTTCGCCTCCTTCCTGGCTATTTCAGCACAGACGTTTGCTAATAGTTATTTCTCACTCTAGCTCAAAAATTTGCTGGATCATTGGCGTGGAAGCTATAATAGGTGCTGTAGGTGTTTTGAGCGAGTCCAGCTCAGGGAAGCCAGTGCTGGGCTCTGCGAGGCTGGCAGAGCGGGTGGGTGCCTTGGTGGCAGATGTGTCCCCCCTCAAGGGCCAAACTTGCATTGGTGCCTGGCAGCAGGAGCCCACCACGGTCAGTGACCCTCTGTGCTCATCCCCTCACTGACATCGACCCCCCAAGAAAGCACAGGGAAAGCCATAGGGTCCAAAAGCCCTCGGAAGTGGCATAGAAGAAGATCTTGGAGATGCCCACCAGGCATTCTGGTGTCCTCCAGGGAAGCATCTCCTAGTCGAGGGCTTACCACCACCTCGGTGAGCCCTAGCACCAGGTTGGGAGAGCGGAGGTGGAGGGCACATGGCCTTGGCCCCGTAGTAGCCCAGGGAGGGGACGCTGCACCCGCTCAGCCTGTGCAGGGCTATGGGGCGATCTGGCCCAGGAGATGGTGGCAGTAGCTTCGCGCTGCGAGGGCACGTCCTCTGAGCTGCCGCTCTGCCTGAGCCTTGCCTCCAAAAATATAAGTGCTCGGCAAAGTGTAGGGAGAGCACCTTGGCAAGGAAACAAGTTGCTGCAGCTGTATCGAAGCCCAGCAAAGTCCTGACCCAGGGGGCTGGGTTGTCTGTCCGCATTCTTCATCGCTGGCCAAAAGGTCACCAAGACCCAGCAGGAGCTGGCAAGACCCTGAAGACATTTCCTGTGCCTACAAAGCCTAGCTGGAGCCTTCTTGAAGTCCTAAGAAAAAATAGTTTAATTGCCTGTGGAAGCCAGCACCATGAAGCGGTTTTGAATGGATTTATGTGTCCCCTTGGCCTGGAGAAATATCAAAGAGGAGCCTTCAGCCTGTCCTGGTTCTGGCTTCACCTAACGAGGGAGATTTTGGGATCTCCTTCTTCCGTATTTCATGCAGACAAGAGGGCAGCTTCTTGAAAGCAGTCCAGTTGCTGTAATTAATTCTGGGTGGCCAGGCCCAGAGAACAAGCGTTCCCGCTAACAAAGCTTTTTATGTATTAACTTCCTGGCACCTTCTGACAACTCGCAGAAATGGGGCATTCAGGTCCCCCGCGGATTGATGACACGAAGCAACCCCAGGGCGGCCCATTGACGGCAGTGGGAAGGCAAGGATGCTCGTCCCCTTGCATGCTTGTCCGGAGGAGGATGCACAACGGGACTCCACCTTGCAAACCCACCACCTGTGGCACGTGTAAAATCAGCCCGTTGCCTCTGCATGTCTGCAGAAGCGCAGGGCGTGGGGTGAAATTTTGGATTGGTTGCACCCCCAGTTTGTAAGCCGGTGGTGGGTTAGCCGTGCTGGAGTTGCAGCATCCACGAGGCCGGGGCAGAGGGCGGCAGGAGGCGCCGGCCGCCGAGTTTGACAGTTGTGCTCTGCGACGCGTGACCGCCCGAGGGAAAAAGAGCGCTGCAGAAAAAAGTGAGTGAATGCTAATCAGAGAAGTTCACACAGACCGCAAGCTATTTTTCAGAAATACCAGTCTTTCACAGGTTTGACAGTGGTGTTTAAACACCTCAAAACCAAGTCCAGGTGGGAACGAAAGAAAAGGTCTGTTGCAGAGGTGTTTTCCACTACCATCAAAGTGATGCTAACGCATGAAAATAATACACGTGCCCTTGTGTTGAACAGGTACCTTTTTAGTTCAGCAGCAGCTCGGCAGTCTCGACTGACGAGGGGAAAAAAAAAAGGATTTTACTGCTTTTTAGTCCTGCAATAAGCCTTTTTGTGTAGGGGTGGATCAATCCTTTCCTTTCATGGTCAGGAGAAATGGTGGCTAAGTGTTTACAGCTGCACCTTTCCTCCAAGTCAGCCAGTTTCTCTGCCTGTGACACAGTGTCCTCAGGGCTTGTGCTGGGGAGCCACAGGTTACCCGCTGGTCCCACGCCAGGGACCAGATGGGAACGGATCCTTGGGGTGATTTGATGAATTAATTTGAGATAAAACTGTCGTGCACCTGTGGCTTGGCAGAGCAAGGACTTTGTCCTGAAGAGCATCTCCTGAAGCTGTCTGCTGGGACACCCGCAGCGCTCGCCTTTCAGCTGTGTCACTGCAGTTTTCCCAGTGCAGCTACTTGCAGTGGACCACGACAATTGTTCTTTGAAAGTTGCTTCCTGCTCCATCAGTGTCAGTCCATGCTGAGAAGAAGGAATCAAAAGGGGTATTCAGTCTCTCTTTGACCTCCTTCTGAAATAGCCTTCAGACTTAGCAGTAGCAGTGACTTTTTTTTTTTTTAGAGGAGGTAGAAATCAGTGCATCAGGACTGTGGTCTGGCTGCACTGTTTCCAGAGCCTGCCTGGCAAGACCACAATGTCCAGAGGGCTTTTCGGGTGGTGGGCGCATTGTAGAGCAGACCCTATTTCCTGGGATGACTGATCCCTGGAACTGATTTGGGCACACTGCACATTTCTAGTGGCCAGGTCTTGTATCTTATCTGGTCGAGGCTGAGCACCCCTGGGAGATCCTGCGTACTCATATTTCCCTGTGGCTTCTTTGGGAACCGATCACGAGGTTGGGTGGAGCTCCTTAATGCATAACTGGTTGTGAATGAAGCAAGCCTAGCTTGCTTTGTGGCTATTTGTGCGGACACATCAATCCTTGGGACTGCCTGCAGCAAACACACTGGCTTGCAACCATTCCCTGTCACCTAAAGGACCACTGTCTATGAGCAGTAATGCAAACAAGGCAGGCATCTCCATCTGGATGGCAACAAAGCACGTGCAACTGGATAGAGCACAGATTTACGAAGATGAACTGCTCCCCTGAGTCCTTTGACTCAAAAGGGAGCCCAGGGTGAGCAGCTCAGATGCAGTCAAACGCACTGGTGTCAAATGTACTCAAGTGCACCACTCTGATGAATCCTGTCCCCCCTGATATCTGCCCCAGGTCACACGGGATGTTTGTGGTGCAGCTCAGCATCAGCTGCATCCTGTCGCTCAGCCTTAGCCCTCTTCTGCCTCTCTCGGCTACCCACGTGGCATGGAAGTCAGCCCAAACCAACGCACCCTGCCAGGCGGATGGGTTCAGGCTGAGCTGAAACGGTGCTGGAAAACGTTTTTCAGAATCTGTTAACAATAACTGCCTGCTGGTATCTGAGGGCTTGTCTACACGGTCGACCGCCTGGAGCACTTCTTGTGTAAGAAGTTGCTCGACAACAGTTATTGCAGAACAGCCCCGGTAGAGACAGCCAGCTCTGGAATAACTGTCTCTCCTATTCCAGGATAATTAGTGTGTTTCTGACGTGGGGTTGTTGTTTTCATGGTAAGTATTACCTCAGGGAGGTATTCTGGCCAGCGTGGTCAGGGAGCCGAGGAGCCAGGTGCTTCTCAGCGCCTCGGACCTCAGCTGACCTCCAGGTCGGTGCTCACGAACAGTGGCCATCTCTCTTGATGGGCCAAAACCAAAGAGAGCGGTGGCGGCGTGCCAGGAAGCTCCTCGTCTTAGCCGGGGTTGCGAAGTGGGACGCTCCTGGACGCCGAACGGCACTTTCCGCTCTTAGGGGAACCGGGAGAGCGCAAGCACGCCGGAGAGCTGCGCACGTCGCCGAGCGCACGGCTTAACCCTTTCCTGGACGTGCTGCGTAAGCACGTCTTTGGTTTCATAACCATAGGAAGGAGCTCTATTTGCTGATAGCGTTGCCCTGGCGAAACGCTGGCCAGATCCCAGCAGCGCTCTAAGCGCACCCGGACCTTCTGTCGTAAGGATCGGTAAAGGCTTTTTGTTTCTAGTGACGTCCTGGGAAGAAAGCCACTAAACCACTAGCAGATGTGCCTTTTATCTGGCTGCTGCTCTCCAAATAGGTCCCGAGGAAGAAAAGCCGCACGCTGGAGCTCGCCTCGCCCCGCAGCAGGTTACGGGCACGTTGCAACCGCGCCAGGATCTGGGGCCTCGGTGAGAAACCGGGAGCTCCATCAGCTCATTTCTTTGGCTACTTCTCCTCTGCCATGTGTCAAGAGATTAGCATTGCTGTTAGGCTCCCCAGGTGCGTGCCGCTACTGCCAAAGGAGATCTCCACTCCCGCGGCGGAGGCGACGGTGTGATTTTAAAGCGGCTCTTGCATTGCTGCGGTCTGCAGCTGCGTGGAGCAAAGGTCCGCTCTCCAGCAGCCGGAGGTGGGCACCAGGTGGCAAAAAGATTCATTTGGGGGCTGTCGGCGGCTGCAGTTTTCTATGCGTGTCCTCCTTTCCCACGCACACACGGACGGGTCGCGGGCCGTCTCTCTGCCGCTTGGGGCATTTCAGGCAAGAAGGCTGCACAAAAATAACTTCAATATGCACATGACTGTCGGGTCCAGAAATGAGGGTTTCTGGGGACCACCTGGGTCCACCTGGCCCGCTCTGCCAGGCGATCGCAGAGGAGCCGTTAGGAGCGATCGTGGGAACCCTTATCCCTCGCGCGCCCCGGGAGCGAGGGCCACAAGCCACTCCTTGCTACCCCACAGCACACCCACGGTCTGGAAGAAAGCCACAAAAAAAGAAAAATCACAACTATAATGGGCCACGGGGACAAAGCAGAGCAAATTCCCTTGGTCCTGGCGACAGCGGGGAAATTGTGGGTGGGTGAGAGCCAGCCCTGCATTGCAAAGGAAAGCTAAATAAATCCCAGAATGAGCACAGCCCACGGTCTGGAAACGGCTTTGCCCAAAGATGCGGGAGCAGGAGGCAGCCAGCAAGCACCTGGGCCTGACTGTTGCGCAGGACTGAGCCCTTGGGCACAAAGGAAATGAAGAATTCGCGCTCAGCGAGGCAACCACTGCTTTTTCACTCTTCCCCCTGACGAGCACAAACTTCAGTCCTGCACCATCCGAATGTGCTCTTCGGCGCAGTAACCTGAACTAGGAATTGCGCACCCATCTTCATGGGTTTGCGCTGTGCAGCAGAGCCCTGAATCGTAACTGCTGGGTATTGAATTGCAAGTAAAGGAAATAAATACACCCAAGAATCCCACTGTCTCGTTTTCCAGCGGGAATCTGTTTTGAAAGATTGTGATCTGCCCCCAGAGCAGAGAAACTCAATTAATTGAATAAACTATTTGCGACAAATTATTTGCTGGGCTGTAAAAGCGGCAATAATTAAAAAAAAAAAAAAAACACGGGCCCTCTTTAACGACTATTATGTAACGCGCTGTGAAGACCGCCTGCGTTTCCCCCACACAGAAGGGTCTGTTTAGTCATCTTTCTAATTTATGGGATCTATGCATATAATTTCCTGCTATGTTAATTGTACTCCACTTGAGAGAAGAATAGACCCCATTGTATTGATTCAGCAGCCACAAGAGCCGCCAGGCCTGAGCCTCTCGTCCCAGAGGGGCCGTGCAGAAGAGGCACGAAGGAGTAGCATCCCCTCCGCTACCGGCTGCCGCGCCGGGGGCCGCCAGGGTCGGCCGGCAGCGGGCATCGGCGGCGCTGGCGCAGCCGCCTTGCCCTTCGCCTCGGCGTCTTCGCGGGCCGCTGGCAGCCGGGGAGCAAAGCAGACTTGGTAACAGCCTCTTTGTGCCAAGAGGAGTTTATGTTTGATTTGAATAGCATGCAAGAGAAACCCTGGAGGAGTTTCCCTCGGTGCTTCAGCGTGGTGCCTCTGCAAGGCTGTAACTGTAAAGCGACAGATGCTTTGCCTCCGCGGGGCAGGATTTTAGCAGGCCGCAGAGCTATTTGCTTCTAGTTCTCGTTTTTATTTTCGCTGCCCCGCAAAGGCGACACCGGTTTCGTTGCAGTCCTCCTGCTTTTTCATCCCAGCCGAAGCAGCCGGCCAGTGCTTGTCTCTCGCTGTCGATTAGGAGCTGCTGCCGACTCTGCCAAGCCGTTACTGCTGGATCTCACCTTACGTATTCGTTGGGCCAGATCCTGACGTAAGGCAGCCCGGGCTGAGCAGAGAGCAGCCACCCTGGAAATCAGGTGCACCTCTTCCTGATTTGGTTTGCTCCTTGCCAAAGGAGGGCTGAGGCCAGCTGATTTTTGGCAAACCCGGCGGCGCACACGCATGCAATTTATGCGTCATTCGACAGCAGGAGGTGGTGCTCCTTCCCGCTGCCTGGGATCGGTGGTGGGGTGTGAAACGGATGCAATTCGACCTGTCACTTGCAGAGTAGATGGTTTGCTTTGCTGGTGGCCGTTGCTCCTTCCACCTTCTGCTCCGTTCTCGGTGGTATGCTCCCTGCCTCGCTCTTCCTTGCCCAGGGCTTTCATCACCCTCTTGCTCTTCTTTTTCTTCATACGGCCATCGCGTAGGCCTTGCTGTCAGCATTCAGAGGCACGGAATTACTCATCTCCCTGTTTTGATTCATATTCTGATTGTGCCAGTGTCTAAAACAAGAGCTGAACCATGCATTTAGCCAACAGACTAGAAAGCGTTTCTCTTCTGGGTCGCAGAGCAGCGTTCAGAAAACGGGTGAGTCATTTTATGACCGACAACAAGCGGACACGGGTCGCAACGCAAAGCTTGGCGCATGGGGCATTTGCATCACCCAGCGTGGCCTGGGAACAGGAGCTGCTGTGGATGAAGCACCAGCAGCTGTGACCCACCACATCTCCCACAGCTCACGGGGGTGGTGCTGGTTCGAAGTACAGGACATGGCTCAGACCTAGGTTGGCCGGCAATGGATGTTTCTCATATGTCCCCATCCCTAGGTCTCTCTTCACTGGCTGGAGGAGCCCAGCCAGCCCCTAATCCAGCGCCAGCAATTTCTTTTGTAGCAGAGCCAAGGCATATTTTAGCTGGTAGGAAAATGCAATTGTGCTCATACAGCCCTGGAGCCACGCAGGGAATGAGACACGTTAGGACTTTTCTCTGCGGGAACAGCTATAAAATACTGCGTACGGCGGACTTTACCTTCGGCAGGGAAAAAGTAACCCAGGCAGCTGCAGAGCAAGGTCTCTGGGCGAGGGCAGGGGGGTTTACCCGGCGCTGGCAGCAGCGAGAGGGCTCTGCCAGCCGGTTGTGCAGCCAGCTGGGGAATTTCTGCCCTTGCAAACACCCAGGGAACAAGCCTGAGCAGAGGAAGGTGTGTGCAGTGCGTGACCTGAAGGGCCAGCTCCCAGCACGCGGCAGACTTATGTTTACTGTGAAGGAAGGCAGGTTTAAAAAAGTACCAAGGTGCTTTTCTCGCTGATAAAAGGAAGAGGGAGATTTACAGCACATGGCTGAGCAACGTGACGCTGGGTGGATGCAAGGAGTCGCCAGACCTGCTATGCAGGCAATAGAAAGCATCTTTTTTGGTATCTCCACTAGGATGTTACAGCTCCACCAGCTTCAAAACCTCTGTCACTGTAAGAGGCACCAGCCCTCTCTCTGTAGCCTGCTGCACCCCTTCTTCCAGGCACACGTTTTCCATTGAGCAGAACTTGTGCAGAAAAGTTTGCAGGGGCAGAGATTTAACTCAGACCCAGTGATCTGCCTGAATGTCCGATAAAAAGTGCACTGCAGAATTTGCAATTATTGACACCTTCTTGTGGAACTTTATAGTTTTACTCTCTCAACACTATGGGATGGGAAGAAAAAAAAGAAAGAAAACATTCAGCTGTTAGTTCTTCTCCTTTTGGTTACTGATGTTCAGTATTCCAGTGTCACAGAAATCGTGACCACACCAGCAAGTTCAGCAATGAGGGGATAAACCCCTATAAACACCCTCGCTGCCTAAATCAAGCAAAATTAGGAATCTAATTAAGAATAGTTTAATTTCCTTAGCATGTGTAGGGCCCTGCATAGTTCTCTGTCGCTGGAGAAGCTATGAGTCTTCAGCATTTTGGGAAATGGGTGTTGCTAAATGTAGATTTAGTGAACAAATGTAAGTATTCTGGCTTCATTGCTTTCTCTCCAGAAAATTGTGACATTTCTCGTTCTGTCAGAGCACTGGCTAAAGTGAGAATTCAGATAAGCCACTAATAAAGAGAACTAAACTTTGTCCTTCACAGCTGTGACTATGGGGAGTTTTTACTATAGATTAGCACATACCTTTTCATCAGATTATTTTGTACCTCTAAAACTCCTGCTAAGTGAATAGCAGCATTGCCACCTACCGGGCAGCAGTTCCAAGGTTCAGCTGCTTCCTTGTCCCATTTTCTCTGTCATCCAAATTGCTCTTGGGCAACAGTTGTCCTCCTCCACAGGACCAAAGAAACCCTGTTTCTTTACTGAGTTACTGTATTTAAAAGTCTACAGTATGGCTTAAATGGAGGTGAAACACCTGAACTGGCTGCCGGTGACCCTGCTCAGACCTGGATGAGGTACCATGACATCCCTCGGCTTGGCACTGGAGCCACACTTGTGTGCCTGGCCTGGTATATGGGCCCACACCTGGGAAGAACCTACACCCACAAGGTAAATGCTCAAAACCCTGCTCTGCTAATCATGGAGGCACCCCCATTTTGCCCAGAGAAGCTGGGCAAGGTACCAAAACACTTGTGGTGGGACATGCCTTGACTCCCTGTGTTTCAACAGTGCTTAGGGGACTAAGTTATCTCCAAGGCTTGCTTGCTCTGCGGGTTGTTCACCTCACCTCGGGCGCTCCGAATGGCTCACTGGAGGCCTCTTCCCCGCTCCGCTGACTATAGTTGGAATGCAGGTGCCTAATTTTAGGTACTCTGAAACACTCTGAGGTGGGATGCCTCCAGCAGCCACCTTTAAGTCAGTCCAAAAATTGCTCTACAGGCACAGCCTTGATAAACCAACAAAAGCCGCTGCGACAGGTTAGCAGCTCTGCAGGCATCCGGCTGGTAACACGGCTGCCAGCAAGGACCCAGCAGGTTCAGCATCAGCCTGGAAGCAGCCTGCATGTCTCCATATCACATCAGGAGCACACGAAACCTGCCATGTCAGAGTTGAAGGGGAAAACCTGGGACCAACAGAGCTGAAACGTTTCAGCGTGAGTGTGGAGGCCACAGAGACTTTCAAAACTACCCAGACGGTGAGGATCTGACTCATCTGCACTGCAGCCAGCTCTGGTCCCCCAGCTGGCCTGGGGACCTGATTCCCCAGGGACTTATCTGGCCGCATATTAGGAGCTAAAATGTTACAAGAGAAACCTGCCGTGATGATGAATAAAATAGGAAGGCCTCCCTCAAACATAAACCTGCTGCACCAAGATGTGCTGCACTGCAAACTATTACCTATTACACTTCCATGGAAATAAATACTTGGATACTACTTTGTAGTAAATAGAGTCAAGAACTTAATGATCCTTAAGTGCTTTTCATATTCAAAGCATCCCAAAGTGCTTTCTGGTAATTAAGACTCAATAGCTATCAGGAAACAATGGAGCCCGTTGTATTCATACCCATCATTTTTACCTGCAAGTAAGTGAGCAAGGGAACAGTTTGGTGAAGGAGTGATACAAATTTGACTAGAGATTTGGGGGCTACATCTGATAAAGGATAACAGCTTCAGAGCAGGATTTGGATGGGAAGATGTTCATAACCAAAACATTTCTATGCAGTTGTAGCATGATTGAGGGCTCTTGTTCAAGTGTATCTCTGCGTGACCTAAAAGCTCCCCAGACCACCAGAGGAGGGAGAAGGATTCTGTTGCATTTTGAGCTGGTTCAGATGCTCGAGGGTATCTGAAACATCCCCATGGGCCTGGCAGAGATGACATGGGACCTCAGGAGACTTGCACCCCTTTGAAGAAGCAGTGGGATGGGGTGGGATGTCCTCAAGTGTCCCGAGTGGCACTAGACACCTATGTTTGATCCCTGCATCTCCAGAGCTATTTCACAGCATCTACAGTATTACCTCCCCCAAATAGCTCAATGGGTGCCTAGCCAGTTCTGCACCTCAAAGGAACACCCTACACCTGGTGGGACCAGTCCCAGGAGATGATCTTCTGCAGCCATGGTTGTCTCCTTTTTCTGCTCCATGTAAGGAAACAGGGAGCATAGACTTTCCAAAATCTAGTTGGATCCCTATTTTAGCTCCATCCCCACCATCTAGCTTTGGAGAAAAGGGTGACAGCACCGTATGTGAACCTTACATTACTGTGCCCAGCAGTGTTGTCCCAATACTATTGGATATGATATTACTGTGACACCTTCACACAGTAAAACTGGAGGGGAACTTGACTGGCATTTTCCATAGGCTTCCTGAGGTGTGCTCATGGGATTTCAGCTTTGCCTGTCAATGCTGAGTAATAAGACTCTTGGATACTGAGAGGTAAATCGAGCATTTAGGAAGAACATGCACTTTGTATGCGTGCTGCCAGGCTATCACATTATCAAAGCGTTCCTCTTATTCTATGCAATAAATCACGGCTGAGCAGCACAAGCTGTTCCTGTCATAGAAACCCGGAAAGAAAAGCGCCTCTTTGTACTGGTGACATGATAATGACCCTGAATTAGAGCTTTATGTCTCCTAACACCTGATTCTCTGCTACTGATGGTACAGTGTGACATTTCTCCTTCTGGCTGTTCCAGAGACAGGTTCAGGTCTCGCTCACGTGCAGGCAGGGCTTATAGGAACAACTTCTAGCCCAGCTTGCAGAGCAGCTTGTGATAATAGGTTTCAAGCACCCACTGGCCAGGGTTGCCGCTTGGAGAACAGTGGCCGTTGTGCAGCCGCAGGAGGTTTGGCATGGGGAATCGTTCCTTCATGCTCGTGGCACTCTCATAGAAAATCATTCTCGGAAAAAAAGAAAAGTGTTCAGGGTGCACTGGTCAGACCCCCAGTTCTGACCTTCTCCATGTTCATTTGTTTCTCATGTAGGTGTCTCTCCAGGTGACCTAGACAAGCCTGGGGAGCACCCATCTGTCTAGCTTTGGATGATCTCAGCACGGGCAAGCTGCAGTCCCACTCATCATGACAGGATACCAAAGGGAGTCCTGACCCTCACACAAGTCGGACAAAGGCTACTTGCTTTCTTACTGTCTGGCCTGCATAACACAGGATGCTATTGTCACTCTTTCTGCCCTCCTACTGATGGAGGGTCCAAAATGCATTTGTAATAAAGGCTTCCCTCACTGGAAATCCTGGGGTTGTAAGAGGTCTTTTCTCGTCAAAAGGGACAAAGAAAGATAGTTACTGTGCTGGGCTTTTTTCTGCAGTTTTGGCCAGGACCTAAACAGCAGTGGTGTGGGCAAATCAGCAATCTGCTGATTTGGGTGGATTGGCCTCAACTTCTCAGTGCCTGGTTCAGCTTCAAATGCAGGGAGAACCATTCACAGCAGTCATGTCGGGGGCAGGCAGGCAGGCTGGAACCATGGGACAGCTGCGATATTTCAGGCTATGTCTTTTATAGTCATTTAAGAGCTGCCAGGTAATGTTCCTGAGCACTGGAAGTTGGTCATCTGTAGGGTTAAATTGCTAACGCGGTGCCTGAAATGTTTTTGTCCCAGCCAACACTACGCTCCAAGGCAGTTCCCGAGTCTGCTTGGCCCAGGCCAGGGACCTTTCCAGCAGGCAGTCTGCATGAAGCCAGTCTGTTTTGCAAGCTGAGCAAGTTTGAATGTGTGAATGCAGACCGCTCTGTGCAAGCTGGCCATGGTGCCCAAGAATGATCCTTGCTTCATCAATTTATCACAGTACGCACATAATATAGCTCCAAAAACTTCAGTCCAGAATACCCCTCCTAAGGCCATCTGAGATTGGTGACACCTGAGCTCCATGCTGCAGGTAAGCCCTTCTCTACAGCACTATGAGCATGGCCTGTTTGAGGCAGAGCCCTGTCCTTAGTGTTTCCTGTGATTTCCCAAGAGAGGCTGATGAGAGTTCGGGACCCCACGTGAGATCCCCAAATCTCCCCATGGCCCACTCACAGAGCATGCAGAGTTAGTCCTCACTCCAGGCATCAGGCACCTCAAAAACCAGGCACTGTAATACTTCATTTTTCAGCATCTGAGTAAATTTTGGAATTGATCTCATTCCCAAAAGCCTTTGATCTCTGTCTTTTAAATTTCTTTTAAAATTTAAAGGAAAATATTTAAATATCATCAGTGCAAGGATCTCAGATGTCAGTGTGTTTATGTCACTTGCCTCCTAAGTGGGCTTTTAAGAGATGTTACTCCATCACCAAGTGTTTTGAACAAATCTAGACTCTTCTGGGAGAAGTTAAATATTTGAACATGATACTGCAGCAGAATCATACATACTGTCTTAAAAGGAGTAAGAACTATTCAGTAATACAAAAAGTCAGGAAAGTTGAGATGTATTCTTTCTTCTTTGCCAGAAGAGGAGAAGTTGCTAAATTACTGGGTATAAATGTCACATTGTCAAGTGCAGTCCAATAAAGTAAAGAGCTAAAAATAAAGCTGGTACTTCAGGCCTCTTACAAGCCTTGTAGAAAGCTCTGCTGGTTTCGTTTTCGTTTGTGCTTGCTGTAACAAGCAGGATTTATCTGTTTGCAAATCAGACCCCTTGATAATGGTATCTAAAAGCAGCTCCCATTTGCTTATCAGTCTGTCTGAAGGCAAACATAAAGTACAGAGTGCAAGGCTGTATACCTGCCATTTTATCATTTCCAGCCCACAAAACTTCTTTAAGAGCTGGCGACAGCCACAGTGGGTATTTCCCTGGTTTACCAATGCCCTCTAGTGGCTTTTGACAAGCAGACCTGTGTGCTCCCGGGCACAGAGAGGGTTTAGTAAAAATCTTGTCATGTCGTTGGTGTGTGCCTGCAGCTGCTCTAAGACAGGTGGGAGCACAGAGACATGAATGGATTGAAATGAAAAAGAGCTAAATTAAAACCCTCCAGTCTTACATATTTATCCTCCTACACAGCAGAAGGGGTAGACGGAAGGCTGTGGGATTCCCTGTGTACTCCTGGAAGATGGTATTGTAGTTCACCAATAGATGAATATTACATTATTGTGCAAGTGCAAAAAGAAAAGCACCCTCCAGAAATGCCATGTTTTATGCATTTAGTCTTAGAAAATGAATTTAAAAAAATCCTGTGCAGAGTGAATTTAAGAATAATGTAAAAAGATTGTGCTTTCAGCTGCTTCAATTAACCAATATAGCTGAGGCAAGAGCAGTCCTTTGTATGTCTACACCTGGCCTTTTGGCCACGCAGATAGGAATTATGCCCTGTATGTGCAGCACTGCACAACACAGCTTTTGATTAGGAATAAAAAGAAAATCAAGTTGTGGAAGCAAAACATCTGCTGGCCGCTGTGCAGACTGATGTTAGTGTCACCACTTGTTTCCTCCTGTCTACCTGCAAACATACAGCCAACCTTCTTTACCGCTTACAGGGTTATCACTAAGGAACCTCTCAGGGAGAAAACCTGTCATGCTCATTTTATGCAATGCGTTTGTAGATGGTGCCAGAATGACAGCCCTGAAGAGCTGTGTTCACTGTCCGCTCAGGTGTGTGGGGACTCTGCAGCCCAGCCCCAGCAAAAGGACATGTTCATCGGCCTCTCCGCGGAAAGGTGACCTCCAGCGCCGGTGTGTAAGACCTGCAATGTACCTAAGGCGTACAAAGGCACATACAAAGCCATACATAGCTACTAACATAAGAAAGAGCCCAGAGATGCATGGAGGACTCAGTACTTGGCATCCCTTGTCCTTCGTGTCACTGTGAAGACTCATGGGCAGACAGACCTGCGTTTTGGTACGCGATGGTTGGGCAGATTACGTGGACACATGCATCTCAGTACTTCTCAGTTTCCGGTAATGAGGGTGTGAGTGAATTTAGTTTTAGGACAAAATCGCTTTCCTCTGCTATAAGGTCTCATTGAGCTTTGTTGCATTGTTGGTACAATGCTGCAACATTTCCTATGTATGTACAAAAGATACTAAAATATGTTTTCCTGCTGTGGCTGGAATGTTAGGTGCTGGATGTCCTGCTCAGCATAGACATGGCTTCCTCAGCTCACCCAGTCCTTAATCCCTCTGCAAGCAGAAGGCTCACGGGGACCACATTTGCTGAGAAATGGGCTAAGACTGAATTCAATTCAACGCACAAAGATAACACTGGATTCTCCTTTGCTGTTGACTGGATCTGAACTGGTGTTCAAAGAATCTCCCGATCTCAGGCCAGGCAGAAACATCCTGTACTTGACTCCACCTCAGCAATGGGAAACGCTCTGTGCTGCTGGTATTTTGTGTTAATCTCTTTTAAAACACACAGCAATGGGGTTGAAGTCCCTGGGTGATGTCATCGATACTTTATTATAATTTTAGCCAAACCTTGCTATTAATAACCCAAAAAGATGTAAAGAGGATGAGAGGAGACTTAATTAACAGATACACTGTGTTCTAACTCTTCTTCTTGTGCTTATGCACAAGTCCATCCTTCTCTAGTAACTCCCGTTATTCTCCATAATCTAGAAAACAAGAAGTGAATTCAGTACAGAACCAGAATAACACGTCTCCATCCTGCCTTAGTCCTCTGAAGAAGGGCCTGTTCTCACCTGGGCCAGGCTACTGCTCTACTTACTATTTCCACCCGCAAACATTCATGGACCACAGCACTTTACACATACTTGCCCTGCAGGTCAGGGGAAGCCAGATGCCAGTGGCATGCAGCTGGCTCCAGCAGCTTTAGATCAGCAAGCGGCTCTCCCTCATCAGGGATTCTCAACAGGCTTGATCCAGCAGCTGCTGCTGGACAGACTGACACCCCACAAACAAGCAGGAATGACAGTATGACTTCAACTTGCATTTCCCAGTTTGCAGCCTGAAAACCACAGGGTATTATTCCAGTTACTCAAAGGCAGACCAGGGACCACTTTGAAATTTTCCTCCTGATGAGTAAATAACTTTGAATTGTTCTGTTGAAATGTACTTCCTTCCAATTGTTTCTGTTGGACACTCAAGAGCAAAGGCTGCTTTTAATGCTTTAAAAGTCATTCCCACTGTGCCCGTTTGCAGGAGGTGAAGAACACACTGTCAGGGCAGCCATCTCACGGATTAGATAGTTCTCTCTCTCTTCCTTGCTGTGATTTAGAACACCTCTCCTTGCATTTCTTTCCATGGATGCTTAGTAGGCAGCATGTCTTAAGCAGCAGTTAAACAAAAGCACTACGCTGTGCCTGGGAATCAGATGCTGCTTGTGCCAGACTCTGCTTCTGACAGCAAAGGCCTCTTTGGTCATTCCAAAATGTGAGGCCGAGATTGCATAGTGCAGCGCTGCAGGACTTGCATTTATAGATATATTTTATATTTGGCACATCTCCCATTCAGGCTGCATCATACACAGGACAGATAATTCCTTCAGTGTTCTCCTGCAGTATGTTTTGTCTGGGTGAATGAAAATGATCATTTTCATGATCATGATTTTCCCACCACTATCACCACTAGAAATATAGTGACTTTAAGCAACTACTTCAGAGCACATTGCATCACATGACAGTTCTTCCCATGAAGGTCTACCTGCACAGCATCTCTCATGAAAATGCATTGCACTCTCCAGCTACAAGGAGCCAGATGGGAGGGAAACGCTGATCCCCTTGTACTTAGCAACAAGTATATTCTAAAGGTCTCTGGAAGTAGAGCCAATGGAAAGAGAGCAACACGAGTTAAAGTGTATGTGAAGATAAAGACTCTTGCTGTGGCTTAGAATCCAGTTAGCGACTAGGTTCTGTCATAATTAACTCACACTGAAAAATACAGTAAACATTTATGTATTTATAACTATAGATTTATACAACGTACCATTATATAATATATATTATTTCTATATGTTTATATATTATATTCATATACTTATACAAGAAATGTGTTGTATATTGTTGCTTACTTTTAAGGGCTCTGCATGGCTGCTCAGTTAACTACATAGAAAGAGCAGCTGGCGAGGAGCAGAAAGCTGAAGAGCAAGGCTAAAGTGCAGGGGTGCATGCCTCCTTCTGCTGGATGCTTTGCCTAGGTGGTGGAAGATGGCAGCAACACTGAAAGAGTGGCAGGACTTCCTACAGCCTCATCCTTTGAATAAGGGCAGAAGAGAGCGCCAAAGTCTCAACCGTAAGGTCCCCAGGACCCCAGGATCAATGGAACATGGTCCTGGAAGAAAGGGCAAATCTTCCTCCCAAAATCAGTGGGGTGAGATACATCCTGATAACTTGGAGAGTTCCTCTCTACTGGGGGGGAATGAAGAAATTTGGAGCAGTCTGATTTAGAAGATTATATTTAGATAAAAGCAGTGAAAGGGCCAGGATCTGCACCTGAAAGCTACTGCAGGATGAGCAAATGACAAAACCAGTTCCCAACTGAAGGCATAGCACGGTCAAATAGGAAAGAAGGAGAGAGAAAGGCTTAAAAATTCTCTGATAATAATGGATCTTACACTGCATCCAGCTGCCACGCCATCCCCGCCTGCACAGATCATAGTAACTTTTGCCTCAGTTCCCCACCAGTCTGCCTGGGAACAGATTGCATGGTCGACTACCGGCAGCATCACTTCTTGAAGTCTGGCAGGGGCATTGCCATCAACTAGCAGAGAAAGGATGATATTTTATTTTTTTTTAAATACCTTACCTGCGTGGCTGGTCCTGCTGAAATCAGGATGGCCACTGGCTGGGTAAAGCGTTGTTTACTGTGACCACACCAGGACAGAGGCCATTCTCATGTGTACAAAGAAATCTTAACAGGAAGATGTTTCCCTGGCAGAGGTGCCAAGATAAATTGTGGCCAGATTTCCAGAAGTCAGTCTTTGCATTTCATAAAATATTTGCTCATATCAACAGCCCTCACATGCAAAAGGTTGTATTTTGTCTGGGATCTTGGTCCATCTTTCTAGAATAAGGAACACTGCTTCTCCTCAACCCACACATACTTACCACTATTCAGCCCCCATCCAGTAATATAACAGGGATAGTTACTAGGCAAAATGTCTCCTTCAGGTGGAAGCAATCCTATTTCAACAAACCCATTGTCATAGGCAGGAGAAGAAAGGCTCAGCAAGGCAATGTCATTGCTGAAATAGGATACAGGTAGAAGAGTGTTTACTGAAAATCCTGGATTAAGCATAAACCAAATGTGACGTCCTCAATGCCACTTCCTCACTTAGACAGGTATTTAGCCTCTAAGCATGGTGAGAGCATAAACCAAATGTGACGTCCTCACTCCCACTTCCTCACTTAGACAGGTATTTAGCCTCTAAGCATGGTGAGAGCCAAGTACCTGGGAAACATGATGAGTTAATACTTGCAGCTATCCCAGGATATAGGAAAATATGAGCAATTGACAGCGAGGCCAAGATATGGACAGATAAAGGGCTAAATCCCCTGAAAGGACTGGCTGAGTTGCTGTCCAACTCTAGAGACACTTGAACTCCACTCCGCTTTTGACTTTAATATTTTGCAGGACTTGGAAGAGACCTACGTTTGGACATGTGCAGAAATGTCCACGGTTTTTGCAAGGCCTAAGCAATTCAGCACGTAGATCTCATCTCAGTCTGATCAGATCTGGAGACTAAACATTCCTCCACTGAAGCCTGTAAGAGGGTAGGTTTCTTAAAACATGCCTAAAACACTTCAGAGCCACAGTGCTCCTCCTGAAATGCAGCTGTAGCTTGTCACTTTCTCTTAAAGCCTGCAGACAATGGTTGCACCCATGCCTTTTTTTACCAATTACTGCACCCTGGGGAAGACGTGGGAGGGTTTTAGTGGAAGCTCCTACTCTTTTAGAGGCATCCAACCTCAGAGTGAATTTCAGGGAATCGTGGATACATGCCTCTAAGACGGGATTTAAAACAGTCCCTTAGCATTTCCCTGTTGGTTTCCCCTCATTAGATGCAAACTGACTGGTGTGGCTTCTGGCCCCTGAATTTGCCGAATGATGTTCTGGATCCCGCTATGAGGCCTTTCCCGATATCTGTTCTGGGAAAGGCCAAGTGCCCCAAAGTTAGACAAAACAGCAATGAGGTTATCCAAGTAGACACTGTGTAACACCTCTAAGGGAGGAGGTTATTTAGGAAATCTCTGCTGCATCATCTTCCACCGCTTCCCACAAATCCATTCCTGACCTCATTGAGAACTGGACTGAATATACATATAACAGCAGGTCTGGGTGCTAAGTACCATTCAGCTCTATGGTAATAATCAAAACAAATTACCCATTTCCAACATCCCAGGGATTCCAGTCATTGTGAATGAAGACCCTCTCCACATCAATATAATACTCAGTGCCATCCACCTCCAAGAGATTGTGTTCACCCAGAGCCGCTCGGTATTTTGCTCCTAACAGCCTGAAAATGAACCACAGGATAATTAAGGTAAAGACCAGTCCCCACTTGTAGCTTTACTCTATAATTCCTGCACCACTGAGATCTTCCACCAATATAATCATTTCTAAAGCATCTTCCACCAGAGGATTTTCAATGAGCTTCAACTAAATGATCTTACGAATTAGGAAACTACTGATTGCAGTTTGCTGGTGAAGAAACTGAAGGTGCAATATCAGCTAACCACACTGCTCAGATCATTTTTAAACAAGGATGTCCATCTTGCATCTCTGCATATGTCTAAAAGTGTGAAGGAGGAGCTTCTTACACTTCATTGTAAGTACATTCACTAAAGGCGTAAGTAATTAAAGATGAGTGTTTGCTTATTGGTGTTGCATGTATCGTTCATGTGGTGCATGTTAGACGTGCTGCAGAGCAAACTGTAGAACGCAGCCTAAGATCATCAATCAATCAGTTTGATTTTCACTTCCAGAAAAATCAACAATTAAACATAAAATCATGGTTGAAGTTATCAGAGCTTTCCAGTTCTCTAGATTAAGTGCACAGTGAGTTGGCAGATGTCCAGCTGTGCAAGAAATGGGCACAGCTGGAGAGCTCTGAGGGTGAGAATGGTTTAGCACCCATCTGCAGAGAGAATGAGGAACAGAATAAGAATTTCAACTTCTTATTCTACTCACATGCTGAGGCAATGGGCTGCAGTCATGACCCAGTTATTGGTGATAAGGGTTCCACCACAGATGTGGCTATAATATCCAGGGTGATCTTCACAGGCAATCTGAAGGGATATCTGTATCAAATGACAAAATATACTACACCTAAGCCATGCTTCTGCAGAAATTGTGTGTGTTACTTTGGTCAGCGGAATGTGTTAGTGCAAGTGCCTTACAGGACGGAGGTATTAAATAGCTCCCTTATAAGAAGACTGAAAAAGGGACAATGTAGCTTGAAACAACGGTACACAATATTCTCTGTCCAGTCATCTACTGGCCTTCTCCAAATCGAGGTGGCAAGGAATATGGTAGTCTTCAAGGACTTGCATAAATGAAGAAATAAAATTTTTTTTTCAATTCAAGTGCATGGGACATTACAACTTTCCCTGCACTTTCACGGTACCACTGAAGATTAGTGGTGGCACCTGAGTGTGAAAAAAGTTAGCCATCTCTGTACATATTTTAAATAAAAAGATGCATCTTTTTATGCATAAGCAGTGGATATCCATATTTTCTTTTGTAAAGGTTTATCCACATTACCTCAGAAGATCTTTTTTCAGCAGTGGTCGTCATCTTCTATAGTAGATAGGTTTGCTCTTTGCGGTATTAAGATACCTGTAGTTTAAGTATGCCCAGAAAGGGTTATGAATTGGCTTAACAACGGATTTCGAAACAGTGGAACATTTTTGTGTAGTCAAGGCCAGGCATGTCACATCCTTTTACTGCAAGTAAACCTGCTCACCGTTCAAGTGGAAAGGAAGGTTATTAAAGTACAGATCTGCTTTGAAAATTACTTTATAAAATTGTCATTAGGAGTTTTCTCTCTCTTTGCTTCCTGTTAGCTTGTATGTTAAATTGCTTGGTTAGTAATTATTTCTTCATGAACTCTGGGATTAATTCAAGTCAGAATCAGAAAATGAGGCAGGCATTCTTCTGATTTACAAATCCCAGTGGACACATCTGGTTACAAAAAAGAACCTAACTCTTAACTCACGTTAGTTAATACATGTCTGTACTAAGTTCTCAGAGCAAGCTGAGGTTTTAACACGCACTGGCTTGAGAAGGTAAATTGCAGAAGCGAGAGCTTTTCCTCCTCCAGCCAGCACATGTAAAACTACAGTTTACCTTTAATGGAGTAAGATTTTCACCTGCACTTGGAGCTGGGAGGTAAAAACACACCTTTCCAAGTACAGACAAAGTACAAGAGGAACAAGTAGTGCTGAAACTCAGTCACCTGTTCTGCTAACAGGACAGAAATCCAGAATAAAATCTGCTCATGATTCCATGGCACCAGATTGTTAATAGAGCTAGTAGAATCAAAACCACACATCCTTTCCCTTACCCTACAGCCCCCTCAGCCCTCCCCCTAAAGGAAAAAAAAAGAGAAAAGAGGAACAAAGAAATAAAAAAGTAGCAAAAGCATATTTCTGGAGTTAGCAGGAATGACCTCTGTGACAAATAAGAGCTATTAAAAGGCACCATTTTAAATGTAACTGTTGCATTCGTAACAATCATTCATTAACATACAAAAATCTCAGAAACTCAGCATGGTTGACATTGGAAGAGCCCTCTGGAGATCATCTAGTCCAACCCCACTGCTCAAGCAGGGTCTTTCAGAGTACATTATCCAGGAATGTGTCCAGACGGCTTCTGAATATCTTCAGGGAAGGAGACTCCACTCTACAACCTCTCTCGGCAACCTCTTCCAGTGCTCAGTCACCCTCACAGCAAAGAAGTTTTTCCTCATGTTCAGACGGAATTTCCTGTGCTTCAGTTTGTGCCTGTTGCCTCTTGTCCTGTCACTGGGCACCACGGAGAAGAGTCTGGCCCCATTCTCTTGACACCCTCCCTTCAGATATTTACACTCATTGATCAGATCCCTCCTCAGTCTTCTCTGCTCCAGGCTGAACAGGCCCAGCTCCCTCAGCCTTTCCTCACGTGAGAGATGCTCCAGTCCCCTCAGCATCTTAGCAACCCTTCACTGGACTCGATCCAGCAGCTCCATGCCTCTCTTGTGTTGCGGAGTCCAGACCTGGACACGGTACTCCAGGTGAGGCCTCACCAGGGCTGAGGAGAGGGGCACGATCACCTCCCTCGACCTGCTGGCAGTGTTCTTCCTAATGCACCCCAGGATACCATTGGCCTTCTTGGCCACAAGGATACACTTCTGGCTCATGGTCAACTTGTTGTCCACCAGCACTCCCACGTCCTTCTCCGCAGAGCTGCTCTCCAGCAGGTCAGCCCCCAGCTTATCCTGGTGCCTGGGGTTATTCCTCCCTAGGTGCAGGACCTTGCACTTGCCCTTTGTTGAACTTCAGGGGGTTCCTCTCCACCCACCTCTCCAGCCTGTCCAGGTCCCTCTGAATGGCAGCACAGCCTTCTGGTGTGTCAGCCACTCCCCCCAGTTTTGGATCATCAGCAAACTTGCTGAGGGTGCACTCTGTCCCTTCCTCCAGGTCATTGATGAATAAGTTGAACAAGATTGGAGTCAGTATTGACCTCTGGGGGACATCGCTAGATACAGGCCTCCAACTAGACTTTGTGTCACAGATCACAACACTCTGAGCTCTGCCATCCAACCAGTTCTCAATCCACCTCACTGTCCACTCATCCAGCCTGCACTTTCTCAGCTTGCCTAGGAGATATTATGGGAGACAGTGTCAAAAGCTTTGCTGAAGTCCAGGGAGACAACATCCACTGCTGCTCTCCCCTCATCTATCCAGCCAGTTGTCCCATCACAGAAGGCTATCAGGTTGGTCAAGCATGATTTCCCTTTGGTGAATCCATGCTGACTACTCCTGATCACCTTCTTGTCCTCCACATACTTAGAAATAGCCTCCAAGATGAGCTGTTCCATCACCTTTCCAGGGACTGAGGTGAGGCTGACTGGCCTGTAGTTCCTTGGGTTCTCCTTCTTGCCCTTTTTGAAGACTGGGTGACACTGGCTTTCTTCCAGTCCTCAGGCACCTCTCCTGATCTCCAGGACCTTTCAAAGACGATGGAGAGTGGCCTAGCAATGATGTCTACCAGCTCCCTCAGCACACGTGGGTGCATCCCATCAGGGCCCATGGATTTGTGGGTGTCAAGTTTGCCTAAATGATCTCTAACCTGATCCTCCTCGACCAAGGGAGAGTCATCCTTTCTTCAGACCTTCTCCTTGGTTTCCTGGGTCAAGGATTCCTGAGGGCTGGCCTTAGCAGTGAAGACTGAAGCAAAGAAGGAATTCAGTAACTCTGCCTTCTCTATATCCTTTGTTACCAGGGCACCCGCCCCATTCAGTAGTGGGCCCACATTTTCTCTAGTTTTCCTTTTGTTAATGATGTATTTGAAGAATGCCTCCTTTTGTCTTTGACATCCCTTGCCAGATTTAATTCCAAGTAGGTCTTGGCCTTCCTTGTCGCATTTCTGCATACTCTGACAATGTCCCTATATTTCTCCCAAGTGGCCTGTCCTTGCTTCCACCTCCTGTATACTTCCTGTTTCTTTGTTCATCCATGAGGCTCTCCTGCCCCCTTTGCTCGACTTATTGCTCCATTCTGGAGCCTAGAGGAAGTGATCCTTGAATATTAACCAGCTTTCTTGGACCTCTCTTCCTTCTAGGGCCTGATCCCATGGGATTCCTCCAAGTAGGTCCCTGAAGAGGCCAAAGTTAGCTCTCCTGAAGTCCAGCGTTGCAATCCTACTTATTGCTCTTCTTCCTCCTGGCAGGATCCTGAACTCCACCATCTCATGGTCACTGCAGCCAAGGCTGCCCCCAACCAGCAGCAAGGCTGCTTCACATCTCCAGCCAGTACTTCCTTGTTTGTTAGTACAAGGTCCAGCAGTGCACCTCTCCTTGTTGGCTCCTCCACTACCTGTGTCAGTTATCATCACTGCTTTCCAAGAACCTCCTGGAGTGTTTGTGCCTGGCTGTGTTGTTCCTCCAGCAGATGTCAGGGTGGTTGGAGTCCCCCATGAGAACCTGGGCCTGTGATTGTAAGGCTACTTCCAGCTCTCTGTAGAAGGCCTCATTGCCTTCCTCCTCCTGAGCAGGTGGCCTGTAGCAAACATCCACAACAGTGTCACCCTTGTTAGCCTGTCTTTCAGTCCTTACCTACAAACTCTGGATCTGCCCATAATCCACCCCGAGGCATAGCTCCATACATTCCAGGTGTTCTCTCACATAAAGGGCAACTCCACCACCTCACCTTCCTGGTCTGTCTTTCCTAAAAAGCATGTAGTCATTCATGACAACATTCCAGTCATGCAAGCTATCCCACCATGTCTCTATAACTGCAATGAGATCAAAGCTCTGCGACTGCACACAGATTTCTAACTCTTCCTGTTTACTCTTCCTGTTTAGATATACCATCGGAAACTGCATCTAAGTCCAAGCAAAGCTGAGCTTTGTTATTTACTGTTAGGTGGCACGGGTCACCTGTTTTTGTAAATTTTCAGCACTGAACCACCTCAGGCAAAGATACTTGAGTGAGAGGATACTGCTCATTTGTGAATGCTGGCTTCAGTTTCTTATTCATGTCCTGGGCTGACATCAAATTTTAGATGAAGTTGTAACTTCACATTGACTGAACACAGAACAAATTCAGCTATATCAAAAATTCTAACTTTTTAAATTTGCTGTCATTTCCTCATTGCTTTTTTCTAAGTATAAGACTTAAAACTAGCATTACCTGCCACTTCCAGCTGTTTGGCTGAGCATCATGGCCTCCAATTACTCGCCCCGATAGCACATCCTTGAGAAGAGCATAGCCTGGGGGATTCCAGAAATCGCCCCTTACCACAAAGAAAAAGGAATGCAGTTTGTCATGTGGATTGCTAATGAATGTCAGTTATCTGAGGTTTACTGTCAGTGACAAATTTGTGCTGCATGAGACAGCTAGCTAAGCAAGATCAACAAATTTTCCCCATGAGAAAAGAAGTGGTGGTTAAACGCGCTGACACAGAGAGTTCTCATCTGTTTTCCTGATAATTTTTTCCAGGTCGAAATGGAGATTGTAAAAGTTGGATGGATATCACTGCACTGTGCAGCCCTCTTTCAACCACACCTCTCTAAAACATACAAGTATGTAAACATAAACCAAAGAAAATAGCCATTTTGGAACATCTTTATAGCACATTGTGAAACTGATTGCTCTCCACACTAGCGGCTGTCTTTAAAGCTTCCATGGCTGAAAAATACTGAACTATAAACAGATATCAACATGCAAACCTCCTTATTATATAAAGTTAAATTTACTTCTATTTCCAGTAGTCCTCACAATCCTCCTGTGGTTGACAAAAGGGTAGGGCATGTTCCTATTAGCCTAAAAGGAATTTCCTTCCTTTCTCTTTAGCTATTTCAATTGATTTATGCTGAAGTACGCATTGTAAATGCATCATCTCCTTTTCTCATTCTGAAAACATGCCTGTGTGCTGAAAAATATTTCTTGTACAGCACAGGTACAAGGGATTGGTACAAAGGATACAAGGGTATCCTTGGGGTACCAAAGGGTACAAGGACCATTGTCCATCCCATCCCAACTAAAAGGATGTTAAGAAGCAAAGTACAACTCCCAATTATGGAGAAACAATAGATATGCTCTAATCTCCACCACTTATTCAGAGGTTGAGAGGTTCACCCTTTCCTAGCTCAAAGACTCTAATTACAACTTACCCAGGCAACCAAGAAGAACCAGGTATTGAAGCATTTTTAATGGAATGGTAAAAATTTTTCCATAGAGATGCTTTTTATACTAACATATCTGATAAGAGGCTCTACATTTAATATATCTATATTTAGAACTTACTAAATTGATTAGAAATGTTCTACCTACGGGAAAAAAGGAGGTGTAGTAACCTGCTAAAGATACAATCCAAGGTTGCATAAACACCTCCGCACTGCATAGTTCCCACAGTACCCTGAAGCAGAAAAAAAAAAAGATAAACACGGAGTACTGTCAGATCAAGTTTAAAACACAACAATACAAGTCCAGGTTCAATAAGTCAAACCTTCAGACTAATAGTTGTTGAAGTATATTTTGTAGTCCCTCCTTAGAAATTGCCAAGTCTACGTCTCTGCTGCTCCATGTGACATGAACTGGTCTTTGTCATCTAGGTGGTAAAAGAACCGCAATCAGGGAGAAACGTAACAGTTAAGGGTGGTCCAACCTTGGCTGGACAGGCCAAACCCTGTTTTAGGATACTGTACTGCTGATTTTTCTCCTCCCTTCTCCCTGCTGGATGCGTTTTCTTCCGGCTGCCCCAGTATGCAGGACCTCGTGGCTAGAGGGGAGGAGGTAGGGAGCTGGACTGTTGTCAGAGGGGGAAAAAAGGGAATGCTATGAATGGCAAGACATGGGCTATCTCTGAAGAACAGGACAGGTCTCATGAACAGCAGCCCAGATGTGACAGGCAGTGGTAAATACAGGAGGAAAGAGCGTTATTTCTTCAAGCAGTAGGCTTGCATATGTGACAGAGGCAAGTGAGATGAAAGCATCATCTGGCTAGATCAAGCCTGCAGGTTTCCAGCTGGACCACACAACAGCATATAGGAAAAGTCAGTAGGTAAGAAAGAGACGTATCATGCAATTATAGCCAGGGCCCAGATCCCATCTTCCATAATGGCCCTGACATAGCACCTCAGAAGAAAATCAAGAACTCTTCATAATGGAACAACCCCGTTATAGGGGAAGTATGTTGATTTGTTTGTTTTTTAAATACCCATTAACCATAATCCCCATAAGTATTTCATACTGTGGAACATGATTTATATCCCTTTAATGATTTAACCCAAGGTAAAGTGTGTTGTTGTTTTCACAGAAAAGTGTTATTTTCAGAGAAGGGAAAATCATCTGTCCAAAGTTTTTAACAAAGAGGGATTTCCCAGTTTTATTGACTGGCAGGACTACTCATATCTCATTTTATTAAATTGCATTTTTTTCTACTTCTCCTTCAGAAATTAATTAAATTTCAGAACGGCCCTCCTTATAAGATTCTAACTGAAGAAAATATCTCACAAACTTTTATTTGTGAAGAGTGAGATCTTGCAAAATCATCCAATCTCATGTTAGATATGCCTTGGAGCCACCTCAGTTACATTCAGCCAGACATTGTCCTGACATTCAGAATAAAGATAAACCACTCTAAGCAGTTGCTGGCATGTGTAAGGCACCAATCTGGGAAAAAAGCAGAAGCAAAGGGCCCTTCTTTCCACCTCCCACAAAGAAGAAAACAAGAAACCTGGATACACAGACCAAGAGCTGGCCTTGAACTTCATCAGCAGCCAGGGACTAGTTCCAAACCTTAGAAACAGCTGGCATAATTCTCTGCATGGGGCAGATCTTCATTTTCCCTCTTGGCCAACTGTACCCTACTTTCTACTGATGAGTCTCTTTGTAAAAGTAGATCCAGGGTTAACTGAGCACCTTCCTATTGAACTCAGCAGACTATGAGCTACACATAATGAAGTAAATAAGGAAAAGTTAAGAAAACAACTGTGGAGAGCAAGGCTCATCTATCTAAGTGTGCTAATGGGCTCCAGCATCCTCAGAATGGGCATCTTCTCCATATCATTCCACTAGTCCTCTTCAACAAATTCTTTTTATTTTACTAGAATCCCTAAAAAGCTTGGTGCATTATTTCAGCATGAGAGCTTCTATAAGTCATTGAACACTTTTTTCCCTTACGTCATAGAACATTTTTAGCTTTCAGTTAGTTTTGGCTACGAGGTAATAGAGTGGCCTCCTAGCCAAACAGTCTCTTCACTCATTTTCACTATATTCATCATTCGTGTTAGACCTGGCAAGCTCATAGTTTCTATTGCTAATTTGTTATTCCAAAGACTTTGTGTGTTTCCTGCATCAAATTTTATTGAAAAACATTGTCTATTTGTTCCCCTTTTGAACATGATGCCATTTAGCTTGAGTAACTGTTTGTCCATAATCTGTACTCTATAGCAACACACATAGTATCATCTCCTTTTTGCAGGTGGGTGGCTTTGATGTTGGGTTATGTTATAATCACAGAATCGTTTAGGCTGGAAGGGACCTCTGGAGATCATCTAGTCCAATAATGCCCAAAGGGGAAATAAATTACTACACAGCTGCTACTACAGCTGTCAACTACAGCTGCTTTCAGCATTCCTCCACTTTAGGCATTGTTTTACCGTAGAGCTCTTGAGGGACTGCCTATGTCTTCCTCTGTGCCGTACGTATAGGCTTTGTGAAAGAGGTGAACCTACAGGACATATGTCAATGGAGAGACAGGAGTTTGAGCACTGGGATCAGGAATCTTGTCAGGGTGAAAAACCGTGAATTTGTGAGTTATAAATTTAACTACACGGGAAATAAATTTTAAAAAAAACATGGAGACTGGTGTTAATGGTAATGAGGAGGCTGATTAACTATTAGTATTATAGCAGCACCTTGGAGATCCAATTAAGAAACTTGTCTTGAGATACCTAAGTCTACATTTGCCATCCAAAATGCCACATCTCACCTACTGCTAAATCTCAGAGGCACATAACTCACTAGGTGTGATGAATTCTGTTCCAGAACATGCATAGAACTGTCCCAGTTTGAGTATCTCAAGCCTTCTCCAACAGTGACCCAGACAGTAAGGTACTCCTCTGCCTATCTTCATAGAGGAGCTGTGGGTAGACATACTAAAAGGACACATCACATCCACTGAAAAAATCAGTCTCCTTATAAAATGGTGACTAACATTAAAAATAGCATGGATTGATAGTGCAATCGGGGGGGGGGGGGGGGGGGGACCGAAGTTTGATTAGATTTCCAGCAAGTCTAAAATGCATTATATTTATTTAACAAATGTTTTTATTTCTAGTGTTTACTGATATGACTAATGGCTAAACATTTTGTATTAAGATCTTATTTTTAGGGTCTGATTGCTGCTTGTGCCTTTTCCAAAATCTCTTCTTGAATCTTTGGATAACTTGGACAGAGCTTCAAAACCTAGTTTAAAAAAAAAAAAAAAGACAGTTAATAATTTAAATACTATTTGTCTCATGATGTAATTACCAGTTTTGTGAATGACTTACATCATGACAAACTTCTATTGCCTCCACATAACTCTTATTTTTTAGGTAGTTGAAAGCAAGTTTGAAACCTTCAAGAGATACAGAAACAATAGTGTTTTACCACCCATAATAACTTCTTAATATGAGATTAAACAGCACTTCAGACCAATAATCACAACAAATTTAGAGTTAAAATGGGATACAGCAGAAAATATTAAGGCAATGAACATGTAACCCGCGGTACAACCTTTTTCTATAGGGACATTTTAATTGGATTAACGTGTACGTTGTGTTAGCAACCTCTCAAAAATGAGAACTTTTAAAGGAAAAAAAACCTGATAGTTAATAAGGTTTTATGCACCTTGGATCCTAATCCAGTTTGCTAGTAAGGTGCTAAACAGATGATGGGATCACACTGTCACAGAAGTATGAAAAGCAGTGTAAAATCCAGATTTTAGGTCTTAGGAAATGAGAGAACACATTCTCAGCCATCGTAGTCAAGGAAAGTTTAATTGTTCTCTCGTAGTGCTTTTATGAGCCCAAATGCTGACACAGTTCACTGGGACTGCATACTACTGTTTTAGTACACGTTGTATTTTGAGGGTAAACCAATACATAATGACCAATGAACTGAAATAAGAGCAACAATGACTATTACCCACTTCTAATTTTATTCTATTCTAATTTTATTTTCAGCAGTCCGGGGCTAGTAATAGGCTTCCAAATCAAGACTCAGTTCCAAATCATTGCATTCAGCCTTTCAGTCTATAATAAACTATTTTCCCCAATTTGTCAATACTCCCTTCTCTGCCTAGGACTCTTTCAGATTCTTCATCTGTATGTAACCATTCTAGCCCTTTATAAGCATTAATTTTTCATAAAAATTATGTTTAGCTGTTAAACTCCTAGTAAATTGTAAATGTAAATTGACCATTCGGAACTAAATGCTGTCCTTTGTTACAACTTTTTTTTATCAAGATTGACTTTATCTTAGTTGCATGGCCATGACGTAAACATTTATTATAGCTTTTAGGATTGGCAAAATAAAGTTATAAGGCATTTATCTGGCTCAAATCTTTCGTACTCATGCTTTCAAGAGTAAAAAATATTTAATAATCCTCAATCTGAACTGAAGATATAGAACATTTTCTTAACTCACCAACAGCAGGATTTGCTTTGTTACTATATTTCCAAGCAAATTCATAATTTTTTGCAGCATCTATAGATGCCAGTCCTTTCTCCATGATAAAGCCCAAGTATTCATAAGCTTTTGAACAAGACTAAAAACAACAATGAATTAACATACATTAATACACCAAAATATATTAATTTCAAATGATAAGTCAATGTATAATTTACTGAATATGTATGCTTAGCCCATCTGCCATATCATACAGAATATAAATCACCTCTAGCATTGCAAATTGGAGGTCTACATTATATTTTTTATTTCAAGATAAACTAAATAATAAATAACGATAAGATCTCTTATTATTTACATTTTTTTACAGGCTACATTTTTTTGATTGTGTAGCCTGACATTTTACTTTTTAGAGCACAGGAGATACTAAAAACACATATTAAAATGTACAATGACTACTGAACATTCCTGTTTGCACATTTTAAAATGGCACAACCTTTAAAAATATAGAAGAGAAGATTACAAAGATTTTTTGTATATTTACCCCAAAAATAAGTTGAGACTCATGAAACAAAAGGTTGCAAAATCCTGGCACCAATCGTCATAACAATCAATCACAATTACTTTCTCCCACTGCCTAATTTTATCATAGTTCAGGCTTAGACATCCACTGCACCTTTAAGCTTCTGCTTTGAAGGTTTATTTTAACTGGCCAGTAATGAAAAAATTACAACATCCAAGCAGTGTTATGTTCAGATACCTAAAGGGTCATAACGGTTTTCTAATATTCAGGGATTCCCTTTACCTTTTTCTCTCACCTTATTGTATTGTAAGCAGCGTTTCAGTTGCTCAGTTGCACGATCGTATTTTCCACTTTTACAGTATACATCAGACAATAATATCCAGCTTTTTTCTAACTCCTCAGCATCTGACAAAGTCCAGTTTACTTTTGCTAATCGTTTTAGTTGAATTCTGGCCTTAGGAGTCTGTTTCAGTATCATATGGGCTTGGGCCACTGCCAAAATAACTTGAACATTTTCCTTCTGAGAAAATATAAATCACACAAATTACAGCAGTCTCCTTTCATATGTTAGTGGCTGTATCATATCTTGTACTGTCATGTTACGAAAATGAGTAATATCGCAAAAGGATAATGAAAAATTGAAAAGGGCATTATCAGATTGTGAAATAAACCTCTGTATTTCCAGTTACACTAAACACCCAGTATAGCTTAAAAAGAACACTGAATATATACCAGTACCTTTATCTATACCTATATCTTTATCTTGCAACGAGATTCATGTAGATAGGTTCTTAGGATCTCATAATATGAATGAGTTTACAGGTGAAAGCTTTATATAAGATCAAGATATTATTGACAAACAGGCAATGCATGGAATATAATGGATCAAAATTTGTTATAATTAAAACACCTTTAAAGGTCTTTACGTTTTTCTTAGCCTTGAGCACAGAAGATATGAAAGGAAAACCATTTGCTGTTTTAGAGGTCTTGAAAGCGAAGATACAATCTGAATGACAAAATCTTTTACAACTTGGTGCTGCCAATGTAGACAGCATGTTTCTTAAGTGCAGTATGAAGATTTTGCACTATTCAATTTTTAATTACTCAAAATACTGCTAACCAAACGAAGGTCAAAGGGCTCTTATAACTTTTAGGTAGCCAAACACGTTACTTGCTTTAGTAGGTTTAATGATCAATTTTAAGCGTTCCTTTCGTTCTATGAAAGCCCTTAAATGTACTGATGTACACATGGGTAAGCAAAAAAAGGCAAATATGTAAATAAATACTCTCCTGGATCAGGACCAGAGCGCTCAGCTAGTTGTAGCACCATGCCCCTGTTCCTCAGTATTGACTTGACTATAATGAAAATTCTGGGAAATGACCAAAAGTTCAGTAATTCAAATGACTTCTGCATACCACAGAACTGGAAGAGTAAGATGTGAGAAATTATTACCCTATTTATTTACCTTTTAGGGGATAGTAGCTTGATCATGTCTCCAGAATCTACAAAATATTCAATATATAATTTAACCTCTTATTTCTTTTTTTTAAATAACTGCGGTGCTAGTAAGCACAGTTCACCGAAACCCACAATTTTCTTAACTCTTAAGAGTTACGAGTGTGTTTTTCTACAAGCAGACAAACTGTGGCCTAACTGTGGTTAATCCTGCCACCACCGAAATCAATGGAAGAACACTGTGTTAACGACATCAGAATCTCACCCAGTGTGTTTACAAGAAAAGTCCACTTTGACCTTAAGTAAAGAGGAAAAAGTACAAGATAAAAGCTACATCCATAGTCTACATCCTTTCTTCTCTAGACATTTTTAACAAGGAAAAAGCAGCAAACACATTCATACAGAAGTCCTTTAATATTTTAATTTAATTTAATTTCAAATTTCATTTTAATTTAATTTCAAAGCTTTTAGTTTAAAGTTAGGGAGAAAATGCTATCTATTGTGAAAAAAATCAGCCAGAAAAACAATGCATGAGTCAATATGCATTTCATAATGGGAAGTCATGTGTATTAAAAATATCTGAAGAATTTCTTACCTCATTTTGGGCCATTTCTATAAATACATTGAGAGCTTTTTCCACATTACTTTTGTCTTTAGTAGCCATTAAACAGTAGTTCCGTAACATCTTTAGCTGATTTTGGCCCTCTTGTGAACAAGGACAAAACTCCATTAATAATTTTTCCGCTGTTCTTATGCCATGTTGCGCAGCTTCCTGCTTGTCGTCTAAATTACTGTTAATATTAAACTCTGCATGATATTTCAATACTTATCAAACAGTGACTAACATAAAGCAATATGCACCTCCATCTTTGAATTCTCATTACTCTATATGTAACACAGTGGTTATGCATTTGTTTTTCTAAATATATCATAAATCATGCTGTTGTCTGGACGAGGAACAAATCAGCTTAAACTGCCACTTTTTGTATGCCTGTTCTATAGTTCTGTCTACTCCAGGTCTTGCAAGGACGGTATTTTTCAGAAGTGCTAAATTTTCCTTTTTTTAAAAAAAGGAAATGGCAAATAATTAAAAAAAAAGGCTAGGTATAAATATTCTTTCGATATTTAGGTTATGTTGCCAATATGTATATTTACGCTGTGGACATACAAATATTCAGGCAATCAAGCCTGACAAATTTTTATCTCAGTAGTTTGCACAAAAGACACACATAAGGCTCCCCCTATATTTTCCCTCACTACTTCTCTCTCGTATCATTCATGCTGGTATAACAAGAAAGGCATATGCTCTACAATATCTGTTTCTCTCAACCACAGAATGTCTAGAAAAATATTTATGGCCTCAAAGCAAGAGTTGTAGAAGTATACATAAAAAAAAGGTATCTCAAATAATAAAATAATCAACCTCAGGAAACTTAATATAGATAGACAGTTAACTGTGCTTACATGGCCTGGTATTAGCCAAACTGATAAAAGTATAAAACATGATGCAGCTGCAAATCTTGTGCACTCAGGTGCTTAGTGGAACTCCTCTTACTAAGTATCCGAATTTCCATTCCTGAGAGTTAGCCAGCTGTGCTCTCATCCACACAGACAACCAGTACACTGCTAAATAGGGACAACAGAGACTGTGACAGTGAAAATCGGACCAGCATTAGGTACAAGAAGATCTAGAAAGAAGGGCAAGGTTCATAGACTCTGTCATGTGGCACAGGATGCTCTAAAAACAGAACTTCCTTGGCTGGACTGGGATCAGCACAATCAGTACTGGCAAATACTGCTTGTCAGAGTCCCGAGTGCACCGGTAGGTGCTGTAATCTCTTCCTCACTCCCCCCACCGATGTGTAGCTGCCTGTGTTCACGGTCAGCTCCAATACAGCACAGCTGTAACCTTGGATCAGACTTCTGTGAAAACAACCCAGTTGTGAGAAAGAGCTACGTGAGAAAGAACTGTGAGAAGCCTTATCTGGAGCCTGTCCATTGGGCCTGCTTCTCAGGCCCTTGCTCTTGCTCCTTGCCTGAACTATGTTGTAGGTATGGCTGAGCCCAGTCTTATATCCTGCTGATTCTGACCCTGCCTTGCTGATCTGACTTCCTGGCTTGATCCTGGACCTCCCTCATCACTACAGACTTGTCTGGTAACCAGTGGATTGCTGGCTGACCCTGTCACCAGATCTGCTCTGCTCCTCTTGTTCATATAGTGCATCCCTTACCAGTGAGGTCATCGCCCCTGCTTGCCTTGCTGTCACCCTCAGCTTCTGGCTTGCCTTCCCTTGAGAATAGTCCACTCTTGCCACTCCCTAACACTTCTTTACCTTTCTGATGAATTGCAAAGAGCCATTGGACAGGCATGTATCAACCTTCCTGAGTACATCAGAAACACGTCTGACAAAGATCTGGAGCAATCCATCTTATAGAGAAATTCCTTACTTTTAGTCTCTGGGATGACTTAAATGTTGGTATTAATTCTTAGGTCACAGATTCCTCCCCCTTCTTCCCACACTCCCTTTCACAGTCACCAGTTTTAAATAGCTTACGCCTTTCACTAGTACACTGGAAGCTCTGGGCAAATAAGGCAGTCACTGATAAACTTGATGCTTAATGTTGCCTGTTGGTAAAGAAGATGGGAACTTTCCAGCACCTAACTGATACCACGGCAGTAATATTGCCTGTTATTATCTATTGTTGATGAATCTTTATCATGTTGAGTTTCAGGATATTCCTAAGCACCACAAAATTTAAGCTCTCAGATCACTAGGATGAACATTCCAACTGAGCAAAGAGGCAACCATAACTATTAACTTGGGTAACAAAGACAATTTGAAAGGCATTCTGATACATCTCTTCTCCATGTTTGCCACTGACTAAAAAAATCCCAGACTTTTTACAGAAGTGACATCTTCATGTGGATCAAGTGATCAGGAGAGTATACTGACCCACTCCATGCTCTGCAGCTTCACTATCACCTAAGTACATATAGCTATATAGCCCAGAATGAGAAAGCAAACAGTCATATGAGACTTGGCGTACAGATGAAGTTGTCTTTGGGGCCCCAACATAATTTAAATCAAACTTATGAAAGGCCAGTCTAACTAGAAGCTAAAACTCCAGACGTTGAGTTGGCTCAAAGGGAACGTTTCTATGCTTATCTTGAGACCCAAAGCTCCTTCTGCACCAATGAACTAAACAGCACCAGAAACAGGGCTTGGCACTTTCCTTCTGTTGTCTATTTTGTGTACATCCTCAGCACAATTTAGAGTATAGTATGACCCCGGAAAAAGTCAAATAGGCAGTTTGGATGTACACGCTCTGTTTTAGAGAGTGAGAAAGTCTAACCATATGGATGTGAGCAGTGTTGTGCCAGTTGGACTCAGGAACATTGTATTTACTAGTACAGATGCAGTTCGAAGGCTAATAGGCTCAGAGTGGTTTTTTTGTCATCTCCAACTCTATCCAAACACCTCCTTCGTAAGCCTGCTGCTGACATAAAATTAAGCAGTTATTTTTGCCCTCAAGTACATGCTAAGTAGTATCACCTTTTTGAATACTGTGGAAGCTGCAGAGAAACTGAGCAGCAGAACTCTCTAATGGATGGACAGTGTTCTGCCCCATGGTAAACAAAGATAATGCTGATGAGATAACCTGACTGAGATGAGAAAATAGTAAGCCACCCCTCTGTTAAGGTGATAGTATTACCAATGAGAAACTTCAGTACGAGTTTCTGAAGCAATATGTTCAATTTTCTTAAATACTCAATTTCCAGCTTCCTCTATTCTTTAATACTATCAAAGAGCTAGTATGAAGCTTGCCCTTGAAATATTTTCAAATCAGTTCTGTAACTTCCAGGTAAGTTGTTCACCTCTAGCAGAAGTAGGTTCTAATTGAAATCTCCCTCCTGCCCTGAGAAACTCAAAAAAATGGACTGCAGGACAACAGAGGCTGGACTGCAGGACAACAGAGGTTCAAACTGAATGAGGTAACTTCAGGATATGATGCTAAGTATCATCTTGTCTAGAGTAGCAATGCTCACATAGCATGAACATGTGTCGATGCACAATGATGGAAACAGAAAGGAAAGAGAAAACGGCTTTCACGTCTGGAAAAAGATCTCAAAATGCTTGTTCTGGTGCTAAGGCCTACGGCAAAGTCCTGACTCAAGCACAAAGCACGGTGCTAGCGTCAGTACTGCCATCCTCTAACAGATTCCTGATGCACCTGAAGAACTTGGGATGTTTAAAGGCAATAGAGCATCATGAGCTTTAAAGTTGCTGAGACAATGGTGGTACAGCGTTCTCCCTCTGGTGAATAACGGGTAACTCTCTGAAAGCCTGTGACGGTGCACCCCATCCCCCACCCCAATGTGCTGCTTTTCCTCCTCAGCCTAAACATTACCTTGAGATGGTGCTCTCCTTCCCCCTCAGCCTAAACATCGTCTCCTCGTAAACAGCACCTGGACAAGGGCTAACTGAGCATACACCAACTAAAACCCATCTAGTATGCAAATGCACCCTGACAGGGGCTAATGGAGCACCGTCTAGTATGCTAATATGACTATGAGTCAATCGTCTTACCCCCATAAATAGGGGGCAGTCCAGAGCCCATTGAGCTTTCCCGCATGGTAGCAGGCTGCACTGCAGAATCTCCTCTTGAGCAGGGATGCCTCTCAAGGTTACTCCTCAAGGTCAAGAGATTCCCCAGTGACAAATCCTTGGTAAGTGACACTGACAGCACGCTAAAACTTTGTAACCTTGTTAAGTTACCTCTCTGACTGATCGTGCACACAAACCTTAGACATAATCCATAGGCACAAACCTTAGGCTAAGTCTGGGACTCCCTGACATCTGCTTTGCAAGCTTTGCTAGGTTACATCTCTGAGTGATTGTGTGACTGTGTATATAATCCTTGACTGTGTATATAATCCTTAGACATAAACCGTTGACCAAGCCTGGGACTAGGATGGGATCCCCTGGGTCCATTCTGAACCTTGTGACTCAGTGGGAGGGCTTCCTTGACACTTTCACCTGACTCTGTCCTCCATGCAGTAAGTAACCTGGGTGAACTATGCCATTTGACCCTTGTTAAGTTGCTGACCCTTGTCATTCATGACTGCACTCTGTTAAATCAATAAAACATATTGCTGCTTTTTTCTACTGAGTGAAGCGTATCACTCCTCCTCACTGCATCCATGACAAAGTGGTGAATCATGTAAGTCTTTTGCAGAGTGTAGGACTTGGTTTAGGACTAGGACCCTACAAAAGGATACTGAACTTACCAATTAAATGAAAATGTACAGGAAAACCTGAAGACAGAAGCCAACAGCAACTTGTAGACACTCCCTCAGTATTCAGCAAAGCTTAGAGAATTATGTAAAAAATAGCTGACCCTCTTTCAATAGTGCATCAAAATCCTGACAAAAGTTGTGCAGTACTGCTTCACAAACTTTACTAGTTTATCTGCTGGAAGTTGGAAGAGATGACCTCCTGAGTTCCCTTCCAGCCTGAATTATCCTATGAATGATTTTGACTGAGTATTCATAAACATAATGCTGTCATTTTCTACAGGTAGAAGTATAGGATTTGAAACCAAGAAAGCATTGCTCAGTAGTATATTTTTAACCCAAACAGGAATGGCTAAGTCCCTCAGAGTAGAAAAATTGTTTCCATGGGTTACAGTCTGTCAGATAAGTTGCGGTCACATGGCACATAAAGAGCCTAAGTCCAAGAAGAGGACTGCACAATTTTAGAATGTGAACCGCTATTCTTCTGCTAGGTAGAGACCAGATGATGCAGTTCAAAAACCAAACGAAGAACAGATAGGTTCAATTCACTTGCCAGTTAAGAAGATGAACACAGAGCACGTACCATTGCCTTTATACCAGCACAACAGCATGCAGAGTCTCGTGCTGTGTACGCTACATTGCACAGCTTGCTAAGGCAAAAATAATGCAGTCTCAGGTATCTGGGTAGAAGGGCAACACTGAGTATTTGTACTGCTTGTTGACAGATAAGAATTTAACTGTATTTTCTGTTAGTCCTAACATCATGCCTAATCTTGCTTTAGGTGGAGAGGAAAAATGCCTAGACCTTAACATTAATACTCAACATATTAAATTGATTTTTATAAAGCTAACTCGTGACTTTTCTCTTTTACTAACTGCTAACAAAAGTGCTTTTACCTTTCTTCTTCATCAAGACTTTCAAACACTTCTCCTCCTATTACCTCGTTATCAGGATTTAGGCAAATCTGAATCATATTGGTGATTGCTCTCTGGCCCCAGTCACTGTCTTTTCTAGCTTTGTTAAAGTATTTCAGAGCTTGATTGGACTGTCCCATGTGCCTATTTGAACAGAATAGAGGGTAATCAATCTTATCAAGTTCCCCTATTTGCCTGTATAAAGCACTAAGGGAAAGAAAAATTTTCAGCAAAAGACAATTTTGAAATATTTGCAGTAAGTATACATCTGTACACAAGATAAGTTTACACAGGAAGTGCATGAACTTCTTTAGATAGATGTTAACTTATTTCGTAACATATTGATGCATGTACAGCTGTTCTCACACACATGACGGCCTTTCAGTCACAGCTTCAGTTTTTAGTTTTACAGGTCATATGTTTGCCCATTCTGATGCATATATCAATGCAAAAATCAAACGGTTAAAGAGGAGAAATTCAGGCTCCAACCATGTTGACCCTGTTAAGGAAGGAGTAAGTTGTCCTCAGAGGTGAATGAGTTTGGCTGTTTACCCTTCTAGTACCACAAGTCTTGCATTGAATCACGACTCCTTAAGTACCTAGCTTCTGCTTATGTGCTCAAAGAGAGCTTCTTCACCTAATCTAAGTACTTTTGCTTAAGTGCTGATTGAATTTAAACACCACCAAGGTTATGTGCGGCTGGAAACCTGTCACTTCAAATCCCTCTCTGGAACACAGGTGCTTACATTTCTCCAAACTTCTATCTTAAATATCAAAGCTGATGAGGCCGGGCCAGGATTTCTCTCCTAATTTTTTGAGATGGAGGACTATTTCCAATCCAATCTCAAGGCTCTTGTACTATGCATTTGAATCGCATACTCGAATCAACAAACTTCTCTTCCATTTGGAGCCCCATACTTCACTATATTCATATGGCTTTCCCCATCTTCATGCTCCAGTATTTTCCTGTCCTTCCAAAAAAAGTCTCAAACATATTAATAAGTTTGTTTGTACCAGCTCTAACTTACAAGCAAATCTGAAAACACTAGTCTTGTTTTTGTGCACATGAAGCAATAACCTGCATCAGTTAACAGATTGAACCTTAAAGCCATCACGTGAACTACACAGAGGTTCTGCAGCACTGTTCTGAAAATCTAACATTCACAAATATTACTTGGCATGCTTTACCAGCAGTAGAGTCCTTTGCAGTAGTTATACCCAGGTTCCAAAAATAATCGAGTGGACTGTTTCTTCACCATTTTAAAGAAAAATGTAGTTTTATCAAGGTTACCAGTTCTTCTTAGCAAATCAACTAATCTTTCCAGGACCAAAAAGTTATCTAAAAATTACAAAGTAATAAAGTACATTTAATCTCTATATTACAATCATTCAGATTCCTTCAAATCTTGTTAAACTTAAATATTGATTGAAACTGTGGAGAATTTTTTGTTATTGTTTTGGAGGCTGTAATTAGTGAAATACAGCAATACTGCTTCATTGACTGGGAAGAGGCTAAGGGTTTTAAAAGAAAAAATGGCAGAGCCAGAGAGACAAAAGAGAATTTAGACGTTACTGTTTTCAGCTTCCTGGAGTAGAAAGCTCTTTTAGAAAGCTTCAGAACTATCCATATTTTTACATATGGCATTAGGGAAAATCATGAGAATATAGATTTTACTCAGAAGGGGACTCATAAATATTGTAGATGAAATTAATAAAATAGAGCTTTTGGATTTTCATGAACTAGCTTTTAAAAATTAGAGTGGAAATTTGAACAAACAGACAAATCCCAAGCTTAATTAATGTTATATACCTGGTGATTTTTCCAAAACATTCTGGTAAAGACTTACTGCTTGTTCATACTTCTGTTTTCTGAACCAGATATCTGCCATCATCTAACAAAGAAGAAAAATATTGCAGAAAAGGCATCTAGTTAAATTTCTAATTATAGAAACAGAAATGCAAAACTATTTTACCTTTCTGTAAAACAGAAAAGCCTAAAACATGTAAAAATAAAAGGCAGATGCACTAATAAGAACCCCTACATACGAACTGGCATTAAAGAATATTCCAAATGTATTTATTCTAAACATTATCAGAAAACATAATAAAAGAAGTAACAATTACTATGTAGAAAAGTAAATGGAACACTTCCGCTTTTTAGGCAGAGAGAGGTCGAAATCCATCGTTAGGTGTCATACTCTAATGAATGGATCGGCATCATCACTTTGGCATACAATTACCAACAAAAGGCAAACATTTCTTCACCACTTACAAGTATATACAAAGTTAATACATTTTTCTGTCCTACCTACACTATATTTTGGGGATACAGACCTCTAATTTTCACCATTCAATCACCTCCCTCCTTTTCTATGACTTCTTCTGGAAAAAATTTAGTGAAGCCAACCTATCACGCCAGCAATTTCATTATTATTACTTTTACATAAAAGTAATATGCTCATGTGTAGACTGAGAAAACAGTTACTGGATCTTGACCATCAATTATTAAATAATATCAGTTCATACCATTGTTGTAACTTCATTGCTCTTGTCATCTTGAAGAAGTAGGGCACACTGATACTCACATGAATCAAGATCTTCTTCTTCCAAATAAAGATGAGCCAATTTCAGTATTATCTGAGAAAGTCAGAATTAAAAAGTGAAGTATTTTGGTAACAATTTTAATGAGTATCAAGAGCCTCTTACTTTCCTTTATTGAGTTCTATTGTAATAAATAAATACAGCGTAGATCAAGTATTTCTAAGGCAACTCCAATCTAACTTTATAGTTACTTCAAGGATAGATTCCTCCATTAGAATATTTATCTTAGGATCCGAGTAATTATGAATATTCAGTAAAAGAGACTTTTTATTGATTTTTCTTGCATAGCATTAATTATCTGAAGTGATAGGGCTAACATTATTTCTATTAGGAAAAAACAAGTAGAGGAAATGTGGAAGAAATCAAATACAAACAAGCAGAAGATGGCCACTCTTTGAAAATAAGTGTAATTCAGGAAATCATTAATAGCATTGTTATTTAAATGAAGTTGCATGTGTCTGCCAGACTTTAAAGCTTGTAACATGTTGCATATCATTAGTTCCCAGGAAAAGCACAGGTGGAATTCATATCTAACTCAATGCTATTTCTTGCTATTTAATTGACCTGAGAATCAAGCATTCCAAAATGTAAACGGGAGTTCTTCCAAACCAATATTCTATGCGCTTTATAATCTAGCTTTTACTGCCAGCAGGAAAACATTCTTCAGGATTTTCTTTCGTTTTAAGTGTGACCCGGTGTCTACATTTGTAATACGAGACTCTCTTCTGAAAATTTATTACATTACGTATGTATTTTTAAACATTTTTCAATTCTATATATTCTACTGGGTGATTAAATAAGTAGAAAAATGGCTAACATGAATGTATTTCCTTTTTGCTTTCATGTTTCTTTTGGGCTGTTTTTTCATTCAAATGTCAGAAATATGATTTAATAGTTCACCTATGGCAAATCTTTGTTTTTGAAAGATCAGTAAATATTTCCTTTTTACATTTTTTAAGGACACTACACTAATATAACAATTTTTCTTACTTAATGTGTATAAAAAATACTATTAATTAGATGTTGATACGCATTTAAAATATTGTTTACTTTACTGTCTCCTGGAGTATAGGTTAATGCATTTTTATAGCTTTTAGCAGCTTGCACGTAGTCCTTCTGACTCAGGTAGTGCTCAGCAAACTGGACGTTAATCAGTGCTGCCAGCTGCTTCTGAGAAGGGACTGATTCAGGCTGTTCCAGAGGGATACGTTTCAATATTCTCTGTTGCACTTCAAAAGCCTGTAGAAATGAAGAACAGAGTAAGAACGATTCATGAAAAGAAAATAATAAAAACTTTCAAAACATTTTGATAGTTTTTCAGAGCAGCTCTATGTGTGTTCAGACAGTTGTGTTCGTGTATGGTTTGGACATCCACATGAAGAGTGGACATCTGCCTTTAAATTGCCCTTTCTTGTTCTGAAACAGAGAATTGAAATTTAACTTTCCTACCACCAGATTAACACCAGACTACTGGTATTACAGGATAAATCTCTTTCAGTCACTCTCCACCGAAACTGTTCCACTTTGCATAAATATCAACTAGAGTAGAGATACAAATCTGACTTGTGCTTTGTGGGGAGTGCATGATCACTGGACTACAGTGTTAATCTCTCTTTTTTTGTCTTCTAAGCATGTTTCATATTTACATAAAAGTGCACATAAAAGGCTAGCCCTTTCTCCCTGTGGTCTTCCACGAGAAAGAGATGATCTGGCTTATAAGCCTAATTTCAAACAAGGGCACATGACTTAGAATCACAGTTAGAGAGAGATGCCTAACTACCACTGAAATATCATGGCTTTTCCTAGTAGATAGTTTAGATCACTCTCCCTATCTCCTTGCATGACTCTCTCCTCTTAGGTGCACTTCAACAAACTCTTCTGTCAGAATGCTTAACTTCCAATCCAATATGCGGGGAGACTTATAGGGGCAAATGTGGCTGTGAATTCCACCACTGCAGCAAATAAGTACTGATTTTAGCCCTGCTTTTCAGTTACCGAGGGATAATTCTCAATATATAGAACTTATCCCTTTTCAGTATGGCACCTCAAGGCTTATGGACCTTAAATGGTGTCTAGGATGGTAATGTCCCTGTAGGTAGGTGAACACAGATTCACAAATATCTTTCTGATATGAAATGAAGTAAATAATCTTTAAAGAAAATTACTGCAAAAATTCTCCTTAGAGACCCAGCTCCTCAAAGCAACAGACACTCAAGGCACTCGCTGTCAAATAGTTCACAACTTTTTAAAAATAATAAATGTACCTGAGCATCCTAAGAAAATTTATAAAGGGATCCATACGAAGAAATAACATTTATAAATATGGATAAATAAATAAAAAATTATACATTCATATAAATGTATATAACTGGAGGAAAACATTGGGACAAATTCTTTGCTTGTGTTACTTCAAGTTGAAGTAATAATCAGTCGAATTTTTTTTTCTATTACCCAATTTTTTAAAAGTAAAGAGAGTCAAAAAGAATGAGTTTTACTTGCTGGCACCTACGATATCAATGTTAGAGTTGTTTGTCTATCTCAGAAGAAAGAGAGAATTCCTCAGCATAAATTAGTACATGAAACAAGGCTGAAAAAAGAAGCCATAAACGTGCCCCAAATTTACAATGTTCTATATTCACTGAGGTGCACTGTAAATTTTTGGAGCTACAAAACAATGGCTTAATTTTCAAAATCAGATACCTACAATCCGGTTAAACTAACAGAAGTTGAAGACGCCAAGAACTCTGGAAAAAATAAGTTGCAACTTAGAAGCTATTGACACTGAAATTATTGGGTAATATATTCAAGGCCATATAGTTAAAGATATCCAAAACCATACAGATCATATGCCACCTTAGCAATTACCTTATTCAAAGTTGTAATAACTTCTTCTTTTTTAATGTTCTCATAAACCTTCGCAAGTAAAATCAGGCTCCTGACATCCTTTATCATAGAAGTCAAGTCATTAACTGCAAGATTAAAACTGGCAGTGTAATATAATTTCTATCTCTATATCATATTTACCAACCACCAGTAAAAAGTACTGATATTTGAGGATAATGAAATATTTTTATTATTCCACTCCCTTGTGAAAAAAGGTAATGATGGACTTTGTAGAGACCATCCTGCAAATAATGCAAATATTTACTGAAATACTGTGAATGCATATAGCCTATAGTAATGATTTGTGAAGAAATTAACATATTGCATTCTAAATGGTTCAAGACTTATTGTACATCATTCAAGACTTTAATATTACACATAGCAAACTTTGCAGAAATGATGAACAGTAGTACCAAAGTCATGGTCGAGAGCTTGATTCAGAACTCTTTCTGCCTTTTTAAACTTCTTAAGTTTGAGGAGGAGTTCAGCAAGGTCATGGCACAAGAAATCTTGTTCATTCATCTTTAGAGCTACTTCATAATAATTAATAGCCTATAAAATGAAAAAGTTTCAAAAGATGGAATTCTCCTGGGTCATAATGTAACACTAATGAAACGTTAGGTTGTGATTTCTGCCATCAAAAAAGTTACTAACCATTAATCAGAATACTTCAAAATATTTTGTATACATGTCCAGTCATATTGTACTTAGCCATTTAATGCTAAATAAAATTCTATCCCAGGGATGTCCAAGGAGGCACTCCCTACTACGATTTTCATTCTGCTTTTCCGTGTTTTCTTACGGTAAAAATTACCTGACACCATTCTCCGTTCTCTTCCAATTGCAGAATCATGATGTATATGATCAGTAAATTTCACATGTCAAGGACCGTTCTCTGACATTGAAATCAGGAAAGGCAGGGAGAAGCCTGTCTCCACAATATTAAACACTCTTACCCTCAAACACAGGTGTGCCAAGAACCTTCAGGGACTGGTCTTTGGTCTCCTATCATGCCTGGAAATTGTATAGTAGACTGCCACTTTGTGTGGGGCCATGGACCCCTGTAACAATTTCATAGGATAGATAACAGAATTCCAGTGCTGAGGCCTAGCACTGGTTCATTTATTAGCATAATTTTTCAAAGACAGGAAAAGTAGGGCTGGAAATTAATGTGCACAAAACAACAAATCTCAAAGATCTCCATTTACTACTAATCTTCTGATCTTTGAACTAGTTGCACGTTCACACTTCGGGAGACCTTAAGAAGTAAACTCCCAAACATTCACCACGAAACATATTTTGATGATCTATATCTATCTATATCTGTATTGTGAATTGGAGCATAAATAAGGCCCCGCAATTCTGTCCTTGTTGTGTCAGAAAAAGGGTCAGTCCTGGGTTCTTCTGTGATGAACAAGGAAGTTCCTTAAACCTAAACTGCTAAGGCCACAACAAACAAAAAAACTTGCATGTCCTCTTTTATTTTGAGCTAAATTGTTAAAATCAAGACTAACTAGAAGACAAGTCATCAGTTTTCTGGTCTGTGGAAACAGGAATGAGTACCAGTAAAAAAGTACAATATTTTCTGTTTGCATCTGAGGCAGAGATTTCCCTTATAACATCCTCAGACTGTAAAAATCTCCCTCAGGACACTACACTGAATTTTCTGCCACCATGAAGACCTTTGTAGGAACAAATCTTTGAAAGACGAGATGGAGGTTTGCAAGGAAGTACTAACACGAATTTGATGAAATAATCTCTCTGGGTTAACTTCCAAGACCCAAGGCCAATGTGATTTGTAACCATGCTCATGATACTGAGTATGACTAGAAAGACAGAGAGCAGCAAAGGATGTTGCAGGGACTAAAGAAGTAATACTTGACTTTCCAGTTACAATGAGGGCACTGACACAAGTCAGAATCCTGAACTAGTAGACATCCTATGGCAGCAGAAGACGCATCTTTTCTTGTGCTGTTCGGGCTGGTCCTGAGACTGAACTGACACGCAGGTTGATACCTCTGCAGAAAAAAAGGAACAGAACTATCTTTTCCTCTTGGTGAATGACAGAAGTGGTCCTGAAATGATTTTCAGGAGGAATATCCCTCCACTCCAGTGTAAAATACAGAAAAAAAAGTAACAGCCAAGAATTTGCAAGAGGCACATTCATTGAAATATGGTCTGCCAAAAGGAACTGATAACCAGTGCAGTTACCTGGCAGTGAGCTGTGACAGATAAATGGCAATAAGTTCCCAGTCACACTCCTTATGACAATCAGAGACAGAAAATGGTCAGGATATCTAGAACCAGCACCAGGTGCACAGGTCACCAAGTACTGCATTCTAATGCAGTTAATAGGGGAACTGCCAGTTCCCACACATCCTCCTCAGTAGCGAACACAGAAATGGTACAAACTGCTGTGCTGGTATCAAGGGATCACTTAGCATCGAGGATAGAGAAGGTGGACAAATCTAGGCCAGTGTCAGCGGAGTGAACAAACTCAACTAAAAACCCAGTGGCTATACTTAAACTTTAAGCTAGCTAGTTCCAGGGTACAGGCTCAGGCCCGGTCCTACAAACTGTTAGTACAGTTTCTGGAACAGTTTTGGCCCATGCAAACAGACGCTCTCCTAAGTAATTCCTGGGCATGGTTTGGGGGTTAGCACAGACTAAAGACCATTCGCAACAGGCAGTTGGGAAGCAGCCTCCCTGTTTCTGAGGATAAGAAGAGGAGATTAGACTTGTGGATCTGAACTGGCATGTTGTGTTAGTAAACCACAAGGTCTAAATGGGCTCTAGCCTAAATTATTCACTAATGCAGAGGCAGGCAGAGATGTTAGAAAAGACTGAAAATTTTTGTACTATTTTTCGTTGAATCTCCTACGACTATTGCTGGGAAAGTCTGCTTAATTCACTCTCAAGCCTCCATAGTACCTATAATAGGCTAGGAGATCTTGGCACAGCTGTTACAGAAAAAAGTGAGGATTAAAAGCATCTTCTGGTACTTGATTTTCTAAGGAGGTGTGCCCTATGGTTGGATCTAAAGCGTTTTTTCTCTGGCCCAAAGTTAGGGCAGTGCATTCTGAATAAGACAGGCCAACTCCTGATGTCCACAATAAATAGGATCTGAAGATGATATCATTACCTTAGGATTGGGATTCCCTCATCATACTGGTATGAAATGAAAATGAGTACTTCCCTAGTATATGCTTCTTTTTCATATAATACAAGCACACTAAGTGAGAACAGATTTACAGCATTTGCTTTTCTTAGGTAGTATGCCGTCAAGGCTTCTCTTTTCAGAGAAGCTTTTTGGAGAAAGTCCTAACATATGGAGGCCAGGAATACAGTAACACTGGGACAAATTAAACTTCAAAAGACTGAAGAAAATTAAGACCATGCAGGCATAAATTTACCTCACAGGGAAAGGGTCTCTGACTATAAAGCAATATATCTTCCAAGAAACTTTAGAAGAAATAAGGTGACTGCAGGCACGCTCGTCCTAATGCATAAAGCAAGAGGAGGCAGGTAGAACATGAATGTATCTTGTAGAGATTACACTGGTGAAACATTCACTGGTCACAACGGCAAGGATATACCTTGGGTGAATTCCTTCAAAGATGTAATTCATTATTGCACTTTTTTTGCACTTATGATAAATTAAGGCACTCAAGAAATATCAGAAAAACAAAACAGAAATCTTGATGTCTAAGACCTTGCTGTACTGATGCGTTTTCACATATGCATGTACAATTTTTCTGACCAGTACTGAGTCCAAAGAATTCTTCCTCTGGGCTTCTTCATATATTTTCACAGCTTCCTCTGGCTAAGAGTAAATGACAGAAATGAGAGTTATTCCTATGATTAATCTTGGAATTTAAATAGATTTTAACACCGATTGCTACATTTTTTTCAGATTATAAAACGGCTAGATTTTACTACAATTTTCACTTAATCCAGATCAGCTGTGAAATGCTAGTTTAAATACAGTATAATTACTGAATAAATTTGAACTAACCTGTTGAATATTCATGAAAGCATCCCCCAAGAGGAGACTAGTATGAGGACCTGGAAACTGTTCACATATTTCACTAAAAAAGAATTAAGAAAAACACTTAGAATCATGAAAGAAATTTAAAAGTTACAATCAAAAATATGAAAAGTATTTTTAGAACTTAATGTACTCTCTTGGAAATCAAGTAATGTCTGTCAATAAAATAAAGAGTAAGAATTTCAGCAGATATAAATCCAGGTAGCTCCACCGACTCCAGTTCACTCCAATCCATAACATTTAAAAGTCTGAATACGCTCATGTTGCAATATAAGGGCATGTCTTACACCCGGGGTAGGAAGCTGGACATACTAGCATAATTGTAGAATATGCCTATCGGTCAGAAGAACAGAAGGAACAGATTTTTAACTAACGCTTGCATTTTAACCATTCCTGGGGACAATTAGGCCACTGCTGTTCAAGATACTCTACAAATACATAGCAAGTGGCAGCTCTTTGCTGAAAGAACTGATAGTCCAAGAGGCAGACGTACCAAAGGAATGAAAAAATCTAAACAGATCAGGAGATGACCAGAGGTAAAATAAGACAAGTAGCAGGGTGTAGACAGTTTTTGACTGATCAGAAATAATGATCAATGTTTCTCAATTGCTTACCTATATAAGTAACAGGAAGATGTGAGGCAGTGGAAAATACAGGAGAGAAATAAAACAAAAGGTTTTAAGCCAGAAAACCTTGATGGTACCTTATCCGAGGAAAAGCTAATTACAGAATAATTTATATAACTGTATTTATTGGTGTGAAATCAGAAACCAAATGCCAATTTTTAGTTCCAAATACACAGGAAAAATAATATTCGTAATGTTAGTTAGGGTATTACTCACACTTAGAACTTATGTGGATAATTATTTCATTAAAACTGCATCTGCCTGTCTAATTTATCATTCATTTTATTGTTGGTGTGGAATACTGAGATAATCTATCTGTTTCTAAAGAACGTTACCAAATTGCTGAAACACATTTCTATTTATTTTATTTAACGTAGAAATGCTTTTATATTATACAAAAAGGCCAGATAGGCTTGAACGAAAACCAGGATTGTGAACCAAGAAATCTTCGCTTTGTTTAAATCTCTGCAAACTTTTCTGTGAGCACATCACTTATTTTAGAATCATTTATGATAATCACTAATATTTTATTTAAATAAAACTTCTAAATATTGTATCTTCCCTTCTTATCCTGAGTACTGCTAACTTTATCGGTAACACTACTGAAAGCAAAAGGACTATTTATAGGGTAAGTTCTCTCTTTTAAATAAGAATATTAGCACTTTTTTTTTCCAGTCTCAAGGAGAAAAAAAAAATAACACATTAATAAATCATTGAAGTTGATGTTGCTTATAAAATAGATGTATCTAACATTTTAGAACTGTGTTAGAGAGGAAAAATATTCCTCTGACCAGTAGCTGAAAATTAAAACAGTTCAGTTGCATTGATTTTAAACAATTTTACCAATAACATGCAATGTATAGTTTCTTATCCTTTCGCATATGAAGGTATATCTGAGCCATCTTTTCTTTAGCTTCAATATAATATGGTTGGGTTGGTTTGACATGTCTCAGCATGCTGAGCGCTGTTTCCACTTCTCCTTTATGGACAGCCAAATCTGCATTACCAATAGTGATGCGGATTTCCTCTGAAGTTCCACTAAATTGATTAGTAGCATCCTGCATGATCTTAGTGGCTTCATGCTCAAATAGTACAGAAAGAAAAAAAAAGTACATTAAAAATCATTTTAATGAAACAAATTTGGTGGAAAGTATAGCTGCAATTTTAAGTAAATAGGCTTCATTAAATATTTTCAGATAACATGAAATTGCATGTTAAACTAAAGCCTTAACAAACTAAATAAGGTGTGTGATCTTGCTTCTCACTCACATCTGTGTTTTTGCTAGCTATTTATTTATCTACTATCGTATCTACTTATTCTGTTTATCTCTTGACTTTTTTAAGCTAAAAGCTCCTTGAGATATGTTCTAACTTTTGGGTTTTGTTTCTACTTAAGAGCAAGGGGGCTCAGTCCCTATGCATCAGCCCAAACAACTGCATTTCAGGCAGGCTTGTGTCTGGAGTTACAACCCCTTCTTTGGAAATTACTATTCGGCAGCTTGACAACAGGCAGTATAATCTCTGGCAATTGGAAGAAGTTAGCATTTGAAGATGTGCACTTCATTAGTGAAATAAAAAAGAATCATTATAAAATGTAGATTTTATTTCAGCAATTTTCTAACAATATAATTGTGATTTAATCTATTGTTAATCGTATATAAGGAACATTTTATCCTATACATCCATGATACACTTTTCAGAACTTTTCTGCTACCTACTCTGAACAACATTATTTAGTCATTTCAATATTTTAATTTGAACTAAGTGACTTTGATAAATCATTTAGTCAATGGAAAATACAGCTTTAAGGCAGTCAAGTCATTTGAAAATTTCATAATTCATTTCAATTAGCAAAAATAATTTTGAGTTTTATTACTGACATCTGGAAAAGGTAAGAAATTCTACTATTCTTGTGCACTAAAAACTAAAGAAAAAAATTATAAGAGGAGAAAAATGGACATGAAAAACAAGTGAAATATATTAAACAGAATGAGGAAAGTTAAATTGGACCAAGATATGAAAAGATATGTCCAAAAAAAAAAAAAAAAAAAAGGCACTTCTGGCAGGGACTCAAGTAGAATTGCATAAGGAGACAGAAAAATAACCACTGCAGATTGTCGATATAATGATTGAAGAAAACAGATAACAACAAATCATTAATATTTCTCCAGTGATTATATTTCTGACTAAAAAGGTTTGGAAAATATACTTCTATTAGGATTGATCATAACTACCACATAAACTTATTTTTTTCCCCACTGATCTCTAGTTTTAACATACATAATTCAATGATTATCACATCACAAAATGGAAATACGAATACTACTAAAGGAGTTTTGGAATCATTTTCATTGTATTGCTAAGAGGACCACTGTCATTGATGGATGAGAAGTTGCTAGGGGTGAACTGTCAAAAACTTTCAAATCAGGAGTACTATCTCTGATGTAGGAATTTCACAATACCCTAATAATCTGGAAAGGGTTTATATAGTAAAAATCATTCTTGTTATTTTTCATCAATTTTTATTTCAGTTTTTCTTAGTTAATTTAGTCACTGGAGACGTCTCTAACCAATTTGTCTCTCAATTTTAATTAAAGTTTTTTAATCAGGAAAAAAAAAATAACTAGCTGCATATTCAACTTCTCACCAGTTCTCCGTTTAGTTGAAGAGCTTCTGCAAGTTCTAAGTATATGGATGCCCATTCACTGGTTGTTGATCTGGTGCCACAGACTCTTTTAATATCACCTTTCTTCACATGTGGTGAACTGACAGTCTCCCTCAAAATTTTTATGGCTTCTGGATAGTCTCCTGCCTTACTCATCACTCTAGCCTTGATGTAGTGATACAGTGGATAATCACGAACCTAGTGAAAGTGGTAAACGTACACTGGATGGTAATGATAGAAATGCAGTTACTGTAATACCAAAACATCATTCATGAATTTACTCAAAGTCTCCTCTCAGCATATACACAGAATTTACTATGGAATCACTGAAGTTCACAGAAACTCCTTGGACATGAAAGCCTAAAGAGACATAGATGAACTTATTTTTATTCATGAATATTCATCTGAAAACGAAACTAAAAGAAGTGTCCCAGTACCTTAATTGTTGGAAACTTACTATTAGAGTGGCTTCAGTTTCCAAAAAAAAAAAAAAAAAACAACCCAGAACATGAAACTGGCATCCCTACTTAATTCTGGAATGGCATTCATCTCATCTAAAGATGGCTGTCTAAAAAGCAGATTTCTAGTGTGGCCCAAGCTCTGTGTAAACTGAGTGGAGAATGACAAAAACTTACAGGGTACCTAAAGCACCTACACCTAAACCAATGCCTAAAACAAGTGGGATAGATCTTGCCCAGACAGTGCTTACCTCTCTTCACTGATTAATGAGAAAACCTAAACTACACATTTAAACTAGACATATTTTAGTGACTTAAATTAGGCAAGATGAATCTCACCTCTGTTGCTGTGACGTTGCACTCCCACAAAAAATATCGCTTCTTCAGATACATTCAGAAGTAAACAAATGGGTATACAGACCTATTAATACTAAAACTAGTACCAGCTCATCTGTATTTTTTTACTCTGATACACGCAAGTTATTTGAGGACAGTGTCCTGTACAGTGTTCTGGTACAATGTACAACAGATTAAAGTATGAAAAACACTACATATTGAATCATGAACAAATATTTTCAGCATTAAGATTCTGTAATCACTCTCACCTGAAAATGATGACTAACCCCCAGCTCCAGTGAATGGGAACATTCTTTTAAGTTTCCTTGAGACAGATAGATCTGGGCCAATAAAAGGTGGACATCGGCTGATGTAGGGTCCAACTCTATGCAGTGCTGCAATATACCTTGCGCATTTTCTAATTCGCCTGAAAAGGAACTGACTGTTAATTCAGTCATAGGCTGCTTCCCTTCATAGAGCAAACTAAGCATTTGTGTAATGTAATCTCAAATACGTGTTGTGCTACTGTGCCTGATATGTGAATGGCTTAACTAAAAAAGTATAAAATCATCCTAAGAATAATTAAAATATATTAACAGAACAGAACACCTTCCAACTTCAATCTCATCAAGTTATTTATTTATGGTAATAATGTTTAGTGACTAAGAGAGAAGCATGGATGATTTTTACTGTGATGTCTTGACATTCTTGAAATCTGTTTTATTTCACCTTGCTGTCATTGTACTTATTTTAAAATATTTATCATTTAATTATTACGGGCATTGGTTACATACATTTAGAAATTAACTAAATCAACAGAGAAAGAATACAGAGAATACAAGGCTTTTTTAACAAAACCATGAAGTCAGTCTCAAAGATTATTAATTTAATTGAAAATTTTAGAGAGCAGTTAATCCTGAAAGTTTTTTCCTCTTTGGATGTGAAAATATGATCTTGACTTACCTGATAAATATTTCAGCTGTGCCACTAAATAAAGCGGTTCCAACATCCCAGGAGCAGCTTTAACTATTGGATACAAAACTAGGGCTACTTGTTTAAAAAGAGGGGAAATGAGCTGGCCAGGTGACACAGGCTGTGAAAAATTAAAATAAGATTTTTTTCATTACATTACCACACATTTTCCACAACTGTACTGCACGACATACACTTTCAAAAGCAATAGCTACTTCAAGCGGTAATTAATTTTCCTTCTTCGCATACAGTTTTTATTAGTACAGACAAAATTTATGCAAATATCGGAGGTGATAAACTAGTTCTAGACTGTCTCGTTCTGACAACTTGAATATATACAAAATGGTAACAAATTTATATTTAATATTTCATTTAAAATATTCCTCACCAGTCTGGGACAGAAGACTAAATATTCTTTCACAACATTGATCAGGAACACAGGATTTAGTTTTTCATAATATTCCATGCTCAGAGGTAGGCCCTTCAAAGCAAGAGAATGAAGTTCTACCGCTTCGTTCAATAGGGTGGTGATAATCTTTTCATTTTTTCTTTTTCTTGAAGCAATAACTGCCTGAAGATAGATTAGAATCTATAAGAGAAAATAAATCCGTGTTTACCTTAATGAACAAATAAATATTCTGCTTCAGAAAAACAGCAAATGGCTTTAATAGATTTCAAAGCAAATACGCATCACATGAAGACAGCATCTTAACAATTCTATTTTGTTTACACAAGAGCTCTCACCCCTCATCTATCTGTTGTGCATTTATTGCACATTTTATTGTACAAATCTTAAGACTACCCTTCATATTGTTATTTGCTCTTATTTAAGTAATTATAATGAAAATATAAGACAACTAAATCAGGAGTTAAGCATCTGCTTAAGTGCTTAGATAGAACAATGCCTTGAACACTCAATATTTTGACTGTCAACATGATTCCACTTAAAATCATTCGGAACCCGCTTCAAGAAACTGCAGTGCTCTTGCCAAACACTATTTTTTCATGTCATAACATGTGTTTCTGTTTCATGAGCTACACTCGCTGGCAGCTGATTTTCCATTGAAGATAGATACTTATTTTGACTAAGAGAGGCCAACATTGTGACTGTTTTTTTTGCCTAGGACTCTGTGCAAAGTACAAGACAATAACCGCCGGTTCAAAAGGGAGAGAATAATATTTTCACTACAAAATCTCTAATCTGGAGCATCTATTTTATATTCAATTCCAGAATCTAAATCTGGCAATTTTGAGAATATCCTGAGCGATTCAACAACTCTTTCCTTCAGGGAGACAAACTAACTACACGGAGAAAAAGAAGGAGGAGAACACTGAGAAGTTTTATTCTGTAGATTAGACTTTAGTGTATTTTATGTTTTAGGTACACAGACTGCCATTTAAAGTTTTCAGTTTTTGCTCAGTTTGCACAAACGGACCAAAATTTGCCGGCACATTTTGAATGTGTGTAGTACACCTATTGCAGGTATAGAAAAGAGAATAAAAAAGAGCTTATGTTTGCATATCTCACTGGAGATTTTCCACTAGACTGATGAACTTCTTTGAAGAATTCCAGTTGGTGCTCTGCTTCTTCTAGCTTCCCTTCCAGCACCTGGCACCAGATAATGCCTACGATAAAAAGAAACCATCACAAGTAGCGCATGTCAAGTGCTCAGAACTACAGCAGAAAGTGCATTTAATCGATTAATATTTATTTTGCACAATTGATGATCCTTTAGTATGGTTCCTTTACATGGATCATGTTCTGGGCATAGCCTGCTCTCTGAAAGAAAACCAAGGAATGTGTCTGCTGGAACAACACACATACTCCACAGGTCTTTAAATCCCTCAGTTCTCAGCCTCAAAACAGAGAAACCTCACTCCCCACTTATTTCTTTCCCCACTACAGACTCACAATCGTACACAACATTGCCTTTGTGAAAGAAGACTGGTCATGCAATTTGCACAGATCAAACATCTTAAGTAAACATGACTCTTCAAGATAACCAGTTAATTTATCCAATTCAAAATAAATCTTAATATAATCTGATACTCATTTTGAAATTGTTTATGTTTAAACAGATTGGTCTCCATCACTTTCAGTAAGAAACATAAACCATATTGCTCGTTGTGAAGTATGTCTATCTTAGAGATTTCTGCAAATACACAAAAAACAGAGACCACTCGTGGAAAAGATGGAAGTTTTGTAGAAAAAGAACATTGGTAAACATCGCCATAATGTTTACTAACGTTCTCTGCAAGTTGTCTCCTGGGAAGTCTAAAACCTCTTTGGACAGAAATATGGCATTAAGATGAAAAATAATTTTATCGTTATGAAAAGTGACATTTTCAGCAATAGCTAGATTGTACAGATTCTGCAAAAAATAAGTGAAGGCTGCCAAGAAGGCCATCAGAAAGTAAAATATAAGACAATAAAAGTTCAAACAGAAGTTCCATCAAAAAAACTGAAGAACTACATTGAAGTACAAGAAGAGGAAGTACCTTGACAAATGCAAACGCTTGTACTAGTCCTGTTTTTAAAAAGTTACTCTAAGATGGAAGAGGAGGAAAAGAAAATGGTTAACCATGTGCAAGAAGTTAAAAGGAATTCTAAGTTAAAAGGCGCTCTAAGTGTTGCAAAGAAAACAAACTGCCCATCTAGAGATATACATTTTTTACAACTGAAGTTCCCAAACTATTTACTCAAGCATCACTAAAGAAAGAACTACACTGTGCAAAATAATACTGACAGCAGCAGCAGGAGCAACTGCTACCAGCTCTGGTACAGGTGTGCATATGCTACAAAGCCAACACTCTTCCAGCTCTTCGTTTCCTTCTCATGTAATGGTGAAAGTGACAGTGATAGCAGGTCTCACTTCTGTGATGAAGCAGGCATTGTCTCAGGAGAAGGTTTTCAGCTGGTCAGAAGAGACACATTCTTACTGCTTCTGGGAAAAATGGCAATTTTCTTTTTTTTTGTATAGCACTTGAAAGTAGTTTGAATACCAACAATAGAACATGTGTAAACATTCTAGAACTCTTTCATAGACAAAAATAATAAGCAGCTCATACCTAAGAAATGCTTTATTTTTGTATACATGTAAACTTGCTGATTGCTTTACTGTACTGTAGGGCAGAGGTTCCAAAAATGTGACTTACGTGCCATTTAGTAGAAATAAGTAGTTTCCAATTCTATTGTCAACATGATATTAGGCTCCCTAGTCACTTTTTCAGGGCACCTAGAAACCCCTTCTGTGGCATTCAAGGAGTATAAAAGGGTTTTGAGTCCAGGCCAAGCATTTAACAAAGGATGCATGTGAAAATACAAATGCTAATATAAAAAAAAGAAAGATTAAGATTACTGTCTAAACCTAAATGTACTCATCTAGTAATGGCTTTAAGTATGAACTGGTGGAGAAGCCTGTGTATTAGAATGCTATATGTTTTCAGCAGCATCCACGATATATTAGCGCTTTGCAAACAAAGAGAGAGCTTCAGTTCTAACGAGCTTAAAATAACCACAGTTTGGGGGGGGAGCGGGCAGACTACCTGTCATTGCATCAATGCTACTTTCATCTATCTCCATGGCTCTTCTATACCATATAGAAGCATCTTTCCACTTCTCCTGAAGAATTAGTTGATATCCCAGCTCATTAGCAAAACATGCATCTGGTGATGCCATCTCAGCGTATGAATACTCAATAAATCCATATATTTGCTGCAAGATTTGCTGATTCTTTCCACACTAAAAACAAAGTTCATAATACAATGTCTACTGAAAAGTGGATGGAAAAAATCAAGTAATATACAATAATGAAATTTCTCAGAAAATGCTTGTCACGGGAGGCCTGGGAGGAGCAGCTGAGCCAACCACAGAGCATCTGTTTGCAGACAGCTGTGTACACTCGCCTTCCTTCTGGAATATTCTGCCTGACTGATTGGCATGGGCTTCTAGGTTACATATTAGCCCTCCACTAATGATCTTAGATTGTGGCAGTGGGAGATTTCTGCAGGCTAACTGGGGTTACAAAAAGGATACAGTGATTGCCACCTTTGCTCCGTAAAACCCATTTTCTTAACTTTTCCCCTAAACCAAACCTCTCCATGACAATGCTAAATTTAAAACAAAGAATGTAAACACACATGTAAACATACTCAAATTAGAATTTGTTAAGAATTTCAACATCAAGTAAAAACATAACACATTTAAAATTAGTGGGAATGTTACTACTGACTTCAACAGTGCCATCACTTTTTTCTTGAAAATCCACAATGAATAGCCAAACACATCAGTCAACCTGTCTAGGCATTTATTCCAATACAAAGGGTAAAATCAACTTAAGTCATAAAATCTAGGGTAATCAAACTCTAGCTATTGGTAAGAGATAAATAAAAATGCTCTTCTACTGCTGTACGAATGACAAATTATTTTATGACTGAAAATGGTACAGACTAGAGATACCTGTTGTTTAATACTAATTATACTTTGTCTTAGAGGCTGGTATTTTCGACACAGAAGACTGACATTTCTTTGCCAATACATATGTACCTAGCACCATTTGAGATGTCTTGGTGTAATGCCTCTGCCTCTGTTTAGGCAGACGAATCACACCCAAAACTATTAACAGTTTTCAAACAAAAATATACTTACCAATCTACTAACTACCCGTGCTTTTTTAAGATGAATTTCTGCATTTCGAGGTTCCTTGGTCTTCAGAGAATGAATAAAATCTCTAATTTGAAGTGAAGCCTGAAGAATAAATTTTAACATGATACTTGCATCAGAGTATACTCTGATAATACTTCAGATAATATTGCTACACAATTTTCTGTTGATACCCCTTCTATTTGACACATAGAGTTCAATTTTTGATTACTGAAATAAATTGAACAGTTTTGTGCTGGCAATTATGTAGGCAAAGGCAAGATGTTCCATCAGCCAGTTACAAGACAAGGTGTACAAGCCTTTATAGTTTTTGTTGAGCAGCTCAGGACTTCATAGTAATAAATAAGCTATGTGAGTAGGAACGTTCACAGTAACATTCACAAGTCTCTTCAAGGTTCATCACAATTTCGACACCATCATAGTTTAACCAAGTTATGTTATATGGTATGCAAACTCTGTATATATTATCTAGAATAAAACGCTGAAAGTTTACAATACTTAAATATTTGATCACAAACTGCTGATAGCTGCAGGGATCATTTCTTCAAGGAAAATAGTATCGTGACTGACAGTATACACTGGTCCTTGTTTAGGACACTAACTTGTACTATAAGAGGAGTAGTACTAATAATAATGCATTTGACACAAAAGATAAAATATACTTCATTTTATTGACATTAAAATGATGGCATCTCTTGCACTAGAACAGACCTTTAGATGGCCACCTAAGCTTTTCCTTGCATTTTAGTAATCAAAAGGAAAAGTGAAGCTGAAGCTGAAACAGGTGAACTTTATTCTCAGGCTTTATTCCAGTGCAAATTATTAAAACAGAATGACCCTGACACTGTAGAATACAAGTATACACACATACTTTTGAAATTTCATGACATTTTAGATGCTATCTGTGGTTAGATGCATTTAATACTGCTTTGTAAAAAGAAAATATGTTGAAAATTTTAACAAACATAAAAACTTAGTGTCTCAGCTTCTTATTTCATATACTGGCAAAATGTTCAGTCACACTTACAGAATCCAACTTGCCAAGCCTTGAAAGGTAATTCACAGTAAGTGTTTGATGTCCATCTATATTGGCCCCATCTTTACCTAAGATTCTAAGAAAACAGTTATATGTTAGTGACAAGTTTTGTATAGCCAGAATACAGTGCCTGTAAATTTTGTATAGTTCTATGGTTTTTTTAAGCTTTAACTTGTTTCTAAGTTTTCCTCTTTGAGAAACAAAGGATGGCCACATTTGGGTCCCTAAAGCAGCAGACAGTTTGAATTATCAGAGACAAATGCTAAGCACCACTGACCCACTGCCATGAAAGTAGGCTTAAATGTCAAGAAAAAGATTAGTTTTGACATACTATCTGAGAAAATTACTTATGATAAGTTAAGGTGCTCTAAAGTAATGAGATTGAAAAAATAGTAATCTATAAAGGGCAAAAGGAGTCCAGGACAGCTGCTTGATCTTCAAGCTGGTTGCTTCTTCAAAGCACAAGAACAGTCCATTCCAACAAGCAGAAATTTGAGCAAGTCTGCCAGAGGGCCAGCATGGATGTGCAGGGAATTCCTGACTGAGCTCAAAAACAAAAACAAGGAAGCACATAGAAGATAAAAGCAGAGATGGCTACTCAGGAGAAATTCTAGTGGTATTGCTTGGGCATGTAAGGAGGGAGTTGCGAAAGCCAAAGCTCAGCTGTAGTTGAAACTAAAGGGATATGAAGAGCAATAAGACGGGCTATTATAAGTACATTGGCAGCAAAGGGAGGAAAGGCTAAGAAAAACGTGGGCCCACTGGGGGAGAGGATCTAGTGACAAAGGACACACAAAAGGCTGAGGTACTCACTGCTGCTTCTGCCTCAGACTAGTAAGGTCTGAGCTCTTGCTTCCTAGTTCCCTGAGCCTACTAACAGAGTCTGTGGGAATGTTCACTATCTACTGTAGAAGAAGATACACTTGGGGAGTACTTAGGCCAATTGGACATAAGTTCCTAGGACCAGAGAAGATGTGTGCAGGGATGAGGAGGGAGCCAGCCAATGTCATTTCAAGGTTGCTCTCTGTAAGGGTTGCAGGCAAATGACTACGCTGTTGACTAGGCCCTGGCCTGCGGTTAAGCTTGTTAGAGGCAGCCAAATCTGGTAGCCCAAAAGAGGTGAAGCTGCTGCAGCTCCACGCCCCCAGGTCCTGCCAATAGCAAGGCTGAGTGTGTATTCCCGACAGGCACACAAACACACATATACAATACACACATACACCCAGCTGGCCACACAGATCAACACAGGCAGAAACCACAGCACTCATGCCAACACAAACAGTACCGATGGCCTTATCTTGTTCCCCTCTCTGAAGAGTGTTAGTGTGAAACATGTGCATATGTACAATATAGAACCCTCCAGAACCTGGACTTAGACACACAGCCCATCCAGTAAACGGCCCTGGATCCTCAGTCTCTCCAGCTGCTGGCACCTGGACAAATGAACTCCTAAGACCACAGCTGGTGGTACAGACCCCTCCTTCACACACACACATACACCCCTAACCACAGGCACACCATGGATATCTCTAGAAACCAGCCTTAAGCACAGTCTATCCAGTAACTGATGCTGAATCCTTGATCCCCTCAGCTGCTGGCAGCTGGGTACGCAAGTCCCCGAGGCCCACAGCCTCACTCCAGCTGCTAGTACAGACCTCCCATATACACACCAACACACACACAAACACACACTATGGGTCCCTACAGGGACCCGTAACTGGCCTTACTCACTCAGTTCGGCCAGGAACTGAACTTTGGCTCATCTTGTCTCCGGTTGCTTCTCACATACAGACACATGCAAATACAAACTGGTCTCTCAGTTGATCCCACAGTCTCTCCAGCAGCTGGCCTAGACCTCTTGGTCCCTCCAGTAGCCAGCTCCTCCAGTTCTCTCACTCAGACACACACACTTAAACCTGGGTCTTACGTTACTTATCCTACTCACCAACTAGTCTGGCTGCTAGAAAACACACACTGATACATGTGCCATCACTAGTTCCTGGCACTATGGATACAGAAGCCCTTATGACCCACGGTCCCCACTCCAGTTGCTGGTGCTTAAGATCCTCGTTCGCTCCAGTTGCTGGCAGCACAGACACGTGGGCCCCATGACCTGTGATCCCACTCCTGTTGCTGGCGCTTAGGTCTCCATACACACACATGCACACAGCATAGAGAGCCCCCTCACACAGGAAAATAGTTTGAGAAGGAGTTCATAAGAAGACATGATAGACTGCGCTGATCAGGCACGTGGCATGGCCAGACAAGCATACTGATTAGTAACCTGTTTACACAAGACTGGACACTTTTGCTTCCTTATCTGTCTACTTTCCCACATTTGTTCCTCCCTAATCCGCCTTGATCTCTCCCTGCCCTGACTTTGGTTCCTCCTTTAAACATCCCACAATAAATCCTGTACAGACCCCAAATACTTTTCTCCTGCATCCTACAGGCTGTGCCATAGCCCCTAGGCAGTTATCCCCTCAGTGTGAAAGAGGTACCAGAGAGCATTTCTCACTGACTTAACGATGATGGTGCCAACACTAGCCTATGGGGCTGATGGCTCTCCTGTGAATGTCCTGGGAGCAGGCAGGGTGTCCCTTTTTCTGACCGAGTTACTGGGGTTCCCCCACCTGCCACTGTGCCTCTGTGCTCCTTTTTGTTTACGAGATGAGCCTTCTATTGGTTGATTGTTCTGCTACGATGGCCCTTGGGTGAGGGCCAATTCCCCAGATCAGGGTATTATTCGGGTTCCCCCACCTACCATTGTTTCGTTTCTCTGTGCTGCTTTGTGTGTGTAAAGACAAACTTTTTATCACATAACCTAACATGGCTAACTGAACGGGACAGGGAAGACTCCTGGACACGATACAAAAATTTAACAGATATGATCTGGAACAGTGCGAGATGCTGACAGAAAATTCAAATGATGCCATTTCAAAAGGAGTTCATGAGGAGTTATGTGAGAAACTGCTGAACGTCACAAACAATTGGAGAGAACTGTGGAGTAGAATCTTGCAAGGCCAACAGAACTGAGGTAACTACATCGACAAATACACACAAGGCTGAGATTATGTAGGTAATGACATCAGAAATGCCAAATTAGGTTACAGATATAGCAAGACTAGCACCAGGGAAAACAGGGGAAAAAGTAACCTGCTCTAGGTGGATGTGCTTTGAGCAGAAGGTTGGACTGGATGATGTTCGGAGGTCCCTTCCAACCTACATAACTCTAAAAATAAGAGTAGAATACATCTCTAGAAATAAAAGTAACAGTTCAACACAATTATGCAACATGTTTAAAAGAAAGTGATATTTCTGTTAAGTCATCTCCTACCTTTCAGCAGTTTCTAAAGTTTGTTCCCAGTCTTGCTGAGCCAAGAACAGCCTCATTTTGAGAATGAGTGCTGGTATGAAATCAGTGAAAGTGACTATTATTTGATTAACAGCTTCTAGAGCAGCTGAATAATTTTGTTGCATCATAAAATATCTTGCCTGTAGAAGAAACAGATAACATCCCATTAAACTCCAAAATTAGTAATTTTAATCAAGGCATCAAAAAAGAACTACTAAACTGCTAGCTCATTATCATCTGCTTTGTTATTTGAACTGGCAAATAATTGGCGAGGAATAACGTTAAACGCTAGGCTTTTGAACTTTCCGCAAAGACTATTATAATGACTGAAGCTCAGGTAGATGACAGAGGCTCTTGTAGCTTATGCCATCTGTCCACTTTCATGGTTGAGGCAAGGAAAGGAGAAATTTGTAATTAATAGAATTTCATCCCGCTTATTAGGCGTTTACTTTGTTTTTATATTTTTAAAACATTATTACAAATCTAGTCTTACACCCCTAAAGAAAAGAACTCTACAGTGCTATGAATTGTCATCTGAGGAGGAATATTCTCTGCTCCGCCAGTCACACATGAAATGCCACAACTATGAATTAAAAAATAGAAAAAAAATGAAGTCACACAAAAACAGCTCTACCTTTCCCATAATCCCAAATATGTCGCTAGTATCTTGTATCCCTTCATCAAGGTATTTTATAGATTTCTTAATAGCATTCTGTTTGTTGGATGTAAAATATATCCATCCTTTAAGCACAAGACCCTAGAATGGAAAAAAAGATCAGATGAATTGGATTAACAGGCCTCACAATATATGCTAAAATACTTGGCCTCAAATACTTTTTGAAGTGCCACTTAAACTGATGAAATAGTCCTCTGGTATGTCACCTGGATTCTAAGAAAAGACTAAAACATTTCCAAATAACATTATAGCAAATATTTGAAGGAAGCTATCACTGCATTCAAACTCTGTTGTTTGTAGAGTCAATATAAGACAGAATGTTAAAAGCATAAAACTTTGTACAATGACAGAAGTACATATCCTACCTACAGTGTGTAGTACAATGTCATACTTAGCTAATGGCATGAAGAATAACTATTGCAGACACTGAAGTTCTAGTGCACAGACTATCATTTAAAACTGAAAAGATTTATCAACTGTATTAACTAAAAATAATGAACAACTTCTGAAAGTTCCTACGGATATTTTAAACTTCAGATGTTTACTTTTAAAACAATTTAGTGCACTGGCTTATGCCATTTTTTAGTATCTTGTATTATAAAACAAATATAAACCCGTTGGTTATTATACTAATTGTTTATTAATAATTATAAAATATTAAGCAAGGTCTTGTCTCCCCTTTCCCTTGGGAGCTGCTTTTAAACTGAGCCTTTACCACTGGTCCCCATCATAGCTCTCTAGCAGCTTTGTCTGGGCCCAGTCTCGAACCTCCTTGATTCTGATCTGGACCTGTCAGCATGTGTTGCTGGCTTGACCTTGAACCTGCCTTGTCACTACAGACTTGCTGCTTGATCAGACTGTGTCTGACCTTGACCGCTGTCTTTGGACCCAGTCCTGGCCCGGACTTGCCACTCCACATCATACGGCGTCCTTGCTGGTGAGGTCACTGCTCCCACCTGCACTGTTATTGTCCTCTGCTTCTGGCTCACTTTGGCTTGCAGTAGCAGCCTGCCGTTGCTGCTCCCTGACTGTTGGAGGGGCAGGCCCAAGCTTCTAGCTTCTTCAAAACAGTTCTTAACAGCAAAGGAGCTGACCTTCGACTCAGCCAGGTAAACTCCTGGAAGCAGAATGCACTCAGGCCCTGATACCGTGCTAGTGGCTGACACTAGCGTATCACAACAGTTGCCCAGTTCAGACAGCTGAACCAAGTTCTAGCCAATTCAGTCAGTCAACAATGCTACTCATCTGACTAAATGTAGGTCAATTTCTAGATCTAGAACATTCTAGATCTCCATCGACTGTAATAGCAGCTTTGACACGTAAGGCTCAAGCTGTTTACCAAAACATAGCTGTCTACCATTGCAAATACCATGTAGCATACCAGCTAGCTTGCAGATACTACTTCGAAAGAGCACTAGCACCCTGTCATTCTTGTGTAACAACCAAAAGCCTTCTTCAGATTTCTCAGATACCATAAGGCATCTCAGCTGGCACTGAAAACCTGTATTTAGGCAAATGAATGCAGATCCTAGGCATTACATAGAGACTTTAATCTTGAATTGACTACCACTCTAATAAGCACTATTCCACCAAGGACAATAATACTGGCGTCAAGTCATTTCCAATTCAATGTCAAAAGTTCACATTTTTCCAAAATAGATCAAGTAATATAATTTATCTTTTGAAGTAAGCTCGGCATCTTTAAGAGATGGATGATAACACTCTTTTTGAGGACAATACAGGTCCTGTAAATCACCTGCACTATTTTGACAAGAAATTAATCTCCTTGAGAAAACACAGCTTAACACTTAGACGATCTTCATCTTATTTTTGAATAATGAACAATTCATTTCTATAATTTGTCCTTGATAATGATTAGCTTCCATTCCTAAACATTTAGACCAAAACATTATTGCATTGCCCACAGAAGGGTCCACTTCTGCGATCATCTTAAAAGTTATTATACAAATATTTTGTACTGAGAACGACCAAAGAATTAACCTTCCACAAATATTTTTCATCATTCTTCATTTTCTAATTCTCTTTCACAGCATTTCCTCTGAACAGTAAGCTTGCTTGTGAAGCTTACTGAGTTCAGATGGTAAACATTTGAAAACATCTAGTCCTTTGAAATGTTACTTTCAGAATTTCTGATGAGTTCTACAGTCTACAGTTCTGAAATAAGTCAAAGACCTTCATTCACACTGCATAATTTTTCTGACATACTGAACAATTACTTGTACAATGAGGGTGAGAAATCCTTAACTATAAGAACTATACGCTAGAAGTGTCTGTTTTTCTTCACGGACTAAAAAAAGGAACCTAGCGTGATTAACTCAGCTGCAGCTGTGTATATTTTATCTACATATCCGAACATTTTTAGAACAGTTGGCACTCATTTCACCTATCAATTTTCCTATACATTGAAATCTGTAAAAAAGATTGATATTGCAAGCAAGTTGCAACTGCTAAGCATACAAAGAGCTTTGAAAAACAAACATCTAAATTTTACGCTGCTGTGTAAAATTTACTATTATCATAATTATCATAATATTCTGTTTTAGTTCCGTTACCATGAACAATAAATGATATTTGTTTCAAAACTCAATTTCTGCAAAAGCGAAGACCTCACATAGATATTATTGTGTGAAAATTATGTAAAACTGCATTGTTTCAAATGGCTTAACACCTTATAACAATTAGAATATATTTCTAATGATGTATATTTCTAATGATCTGCTAATTGGACATGTTTTTAACCTATTATCATCAATTAGCTGCTTTTTATCACATACCCATGTTATTATAAGCGGAAAATCCTCTTTTGACAAAGTATTCTGGAGAAAACCAAAAATATAACTCTTGGCCATTTACTGACAATAATATTATTTTCAGTGTATTCCACACAACTAGAAAAATTAGAAAAAAAAAGTAAGATTTCAAAAAGTAGCAACTTGGAAACTTTTCAAAGATTTTCATCTACCAGTTATGGCGTAGCAAACTGGACTACATCAATGTGCAGGTAGACAACCATTGTATAATGTCACAGACGTGACCAGACAGTCCATTCCAGTATTTGCAGGAACTCTTTTAAATGCAGACTGTTTCCTATATAACACAATCCATGAGGGAAGATGAATCATGGAAAGATTCATGGAAAGAAAAGTCTTGCAGCTTCTTAACACTCCCCACACTTTTCTCTCATTAGATCAGGCTTTGCCTCTCGGTGGAGTAGTCTGTAAAACCTGTTCAGAAAGCTTTTTAATTCTAAATTTCTTGCATACAGTTATATCAAAGAGACTCCAACATTACAACTAAATGTAAGCAGATTTGATGAAACAGTTTTACCACCTGACTACTATTGTTGCATTTGCTTTTTACAGAAAATATATCAGTCACTTTTTTTTTCTAAGATAAAAAAATTAAACATTCTTCCTCATCAAACCATTGGTGAGGAAAGACTAATATCCATTAAAAAGAAATCAATTGATTTTCCCAGATTTTATAGTAAACAAGACATATAATCTAGGTAGAGTATACATTATAAATTTGCATATTTATATTTTACTGTATTTGACTAAAAGTCAGATGATCTCATTTTACTTGTTAAATTGTGAGAAATCCTGTTTTCTTATGGGTAAAATACCTTGTATACACTACCTCTCTAGATCCAGAAGATATTTTCAGCATTCTGTCAATGTATTCAAGTGCTTTATCATTTTTACTTATTAACCACAAAAACATTCCTGCGTAATATAATTCATTAGTTCTTCCATTCTTCTTTGCTTCCTTTAATTTGTTTTTCAACTCTAAAACAGCTTCAAGATCTAAAAACAAATATTCAAACAACAAAGGTGTTAAATGTGTTAAATATTAAAAAAGAATGATAAAAACAGTCAAATTAAACAAAAATCCTAATCCTTGGAACACCCACACATATAGGTAACGTTGCAGATTGTTAGCATTACTGAAATCAAAATTGTTCAACGCTATTGGCATTTGCCAAATTGGAAAGTAAATTAGTAAGCTTTTCTCCTTTAGAAGTTGTATCTTTAAAAATTGAATTATTTTTGCAGAAACGTACATTGAAAAATAACACACGATTCTCCATTGATATAGAATGCAAATCTCCTATTATCTTGTATGCAACTTCAGCTCAGTCTTAACTGCCGCTGATTTGCGGTCACTCTAGTTTGAGCTGTAACTGCTCTGTCTTTCAGGATTTTTCCGTACCTAAAATTTATTACCTCTAATACAAGAAAACAGTTACTGCTACTAGTTAGCTTTCTTCTAGTGTCTGGATATTCTGCAAACACCCATATAGCTGGTCGAAACAAATCTTTAGCATAGTGCAAAGTCTATCTCAGGTACCGACACGAAAAAAATTTTTATTTCTCTTCGTGATTTCTCTTCATGAGAATTTCATAATGGGATCACTATGAATTATCTTATGTAATGCCTGTTCTTTAGTAATGTATTAGTGTCTTAGTTCCTTAAAATCCTTAAATATAAGTCTCTTAGTTCCTTAAAAGCTGGCAAATTGAACATGTAAGCATTGCATTAAGTGTTCAACAAACATGAACTAAGTTATTTTCTAAAGAAAAAAAATATGCGGCAGAAGAGTGGTCCAGGGCAGACTATTTTTTTTCGGCAATTTTACAGACAACAATACTATTTTTGGTGCTATTCTATTGAGCAAATCAGGTAACTTAGTCACAATTGTTAAACAGTACTTACAACATACCCATATTTATAAAATTAACTCTATATTTCTTTCGTTCTACAAGTCTTAATTTAACCTGGATAAACGGATGAAATACTGGACTAATCCATTGCCAGGTTCCTGACTGTTGAAGCCTGTGACAGGTAATGCCTAAAAGTGTGGAAAAAAAACCCTTACCTATATTTTTACACCTCTTGTGTGCATAAATGAGCGCCAAAAGACAGCACAATGACACATCAGAATGGCTCTTTCTAACATTTTCTAACTGCAGGATAGCATCTTGTATTTGACCTGCAAAGACATCGCAGATGTTTCGTTGATTCAGATGTTATTAGCAATTCCTTAAAAAAAGAATTAGTTGTATAGATGAGCTCTGAGGCACAGCCTAACCAGGCAGTTTATTTCACTTGTACACTGTAAGGGAATAAGCTATTATTGTATCAGTACATGCATGTTTGCATGAGAGCTTGGTAAACTACAGGGAGCTGTGAATGATATGAAGTACTCAAGGAGTAATAAGCTATGAGCACTGAAATAAGAGCCACTGTGCTGGGTCAGACCAAAGATTCACCTAGCTCACCTTGCCTGCAACACCAGCTCTGAGCAAGTGCTTTGTGAAGGCTAAGACGGAGAGAAAGTACAAATGATACTTCCCTCAAATACTCCCCCGGCCTTCAGCTAGTTTCAGCCCAGAAAATTTCTTCTTAGTGTCTATGTGTTTAGTGACCCACCCTAAATTCTTCTTCAACTAACTTTTCAAATCTCTTCTTGGGTCAACACTAACTCTTAGCATCACAGCTTCTTGTGCCAGGGAGCTGCAGAGCACAATTACTTGTTATATGAAGAATTATCTCCTCTTGCTTATTTTGAACCTGTATCCTTGCAGTTTTATCCAATGCTCCCCTGCTCTTAAATTGAAAGAGAGCAAACACTCAATTCCTGACTACCCTCTCCATGCCGCTAATGGTTTTATAGCACATCGTCTCTTCAATTGTTTTTTTTTTCCAAATGAGAAAATAAACTTGTTTACTTAATCATTCTATATATAGTAACTAATGACATGATACCTTCATTCATTCTTGCTGCCCTTTTGCAGTCTTTCTGATTTCTACTATTTATTTTTTTGAAATGGGAGGACAAGATTTGGAAAAACTACAAGTTTATAGAGTAATTTAATGAAGCCCTCTCCATGTATTGGTCTCCATTCTTTTCCTGACAGTTCTTAACACTGGCTTTGCTTTTTTGGTAATTAACGATTTCTGAACTGACACTTTCTAAATCCAACATCTCATTGCAGACTGTTGATGAACAGAGCCCAACATTCCATATGTGGAATTGGTTAGGATTTTTCCCCATATGTGTTATTTTATGTTTATTTGCACTTAATTTCATCTGTGGTTTTATTGTCCACTTAATTGTCTAAGAGCCTTCTGCAATTCTTCAGTTGTTCCTTATTTTTTACTATTTGGAATAAGTGCATATCGTCAGGACATGTTGTCATCTCACTGCTCATCTCTTTTACACGTTGTTTAGAATATGATGAAGAGCAGAGTCTAACCATATTCTTGCAGAAGACCATGGATGAGCTCTTTCCAAAAACTGGTAATTTATTTCTGTTTCTTATCTTTTAACCACTTACCTAAATAAAAACCGTCCTTTTCTCATTCTATGGCTGCTTAGTTTCTTCAAAATCCTTTGATGAAGGGCTTTTGGAAATCTAAGCAACCAGGATCACTCCTTTCTGTATGTTTGTTAAATCCTTTAGGAATTCCAAAAGATCTGTGACACGGGACATCCCTTTATAAAAACCATGTTGATTCTTCCCAAGAATAAAAATACTTACTCTAGTATCTGCTAAAAGTATAATTTATTGCAGTTTCTATTACTTTGTTGACAGAGGCTTGAAGGCCTCCCCTTCCAGACCTCCAGTACAATCCTTTTTAATAAATAAGATCATATTTGCTACTTTCTAGTTCCCTGGGGCCTACGTACTTTTAAGAAAGAAGCTAAATATAACTGTTAGTAGGTGTGCTATCTCATTCCTGAGTTCCTTTAAAACGATTGGGTAAATACCATCTAACTATTTGCATCCTTAACATCATTATTTACCATCTAATTTATTTTTCTTATTTTTCATCTTGTCTATTCCACAGTCCCTTTGACCTTCACCTCAGTTTAAGACCGGCCCTCTGATGAGCCCCCTACAAAGAAAAGACTGGGCATGTGAACCTCCTCACTACCTTCCACATTGACCATAAATGCATATAATTCCTATAGCCTTTTTTGCTACGGTCTTACATTTCCTAGGTACTTCTTTTAAACTGTGATCAGACTCTCTTCTCTGGCATCTACTTTTGTTATGGTTGAAGAAAGATTTACTATTTCTGTTATTTACATAACAATGAACACTACTGTTCTTCATTGATCCACCTGTTATAAAAGATGCTCTGAAGAATCTCCAAGGAATTTAAGAAAAGCTGTAATTATGCGATCAGGTCCCCAAATATATGTAACAGGAAACACAAAAAAAATTTAACAATATATTTTCTGAACCCTTTGATGCCCTTCTACCATACACTCAATGAAAATGAGGCACAGATGTGTAATCTCATCTTAGAGATAACACTGAAAAACGTTATTTAAAAAGGCTCTTGAGATTCTCATATTTCTTTGGAGAAAGATCAGCCAGCGCGTATGGTTTTCAGGCACAGATAACTCTTGAAACAGCAGGGAATTTAAGAGTTTCACTTGGAAGCAATGGCACAGGACAGAGAAAGCACCTTTTTGCCCTCTTTTGTCTTTATTCATCACCCTTGAACCACAGAAATTACGTGGACAAAACCATATTTTTTCCTCCTTTGAAAAAAATCACAGGTCAGACGCTAAAGCAGTAACTACCAATTAGTTTTACTAAAATGGACGTTTTGTCTCTTTAACTATGTTACTATAATACTTCAAAGTATTATTGCTATTCCAAAAACTGATAGAACTTTTCCCACTAAGAATAAAAGGCAGAGACAGAAGAATTCATCTCAAGGAAAAGAAAACAAAGGGTGGAAAACAAATGAAATCTGAGGTGAATGTAAATATCACTGCTTCTTAATAATTACCTAAACACAAGGTTCCATATGCCTTGAAAAACAGCAACACCGGATCACTGGTTTGTTTCTTGAGCTCTAAATCTGCAAATTGTCTCAGCTGGTGGAAATATTTTTCTTGAGCATAATATACAATATATGCCTAGATGGAGGAACAGAGGAGAAACGCTTTCTAAAATGTGCTAAATATATATGGTTAAAAAGAATAACCTCATCCTATAATACATTAAAGGCTGTTAGAAAGACAACAGGAGCCAACTATTTTTTTCAGAGATTTGGTGAGAGCATACATTGAAGAAATCGATTTGATTTACAAAAAAAAAAGGTTTTTTTTTCCTGCCAAAAAGAAAAAATGATCTAAGACTCTAAAAACATAGTGCGATTCAGCTGTACCTTTACTAAGGATAAAGCATCCTGACTTTGAAACGCAAGCAGTTTTGGGCTTTTCAAGCGATAATACCTGAGAAAGCAGGTCCCTAGCGCTCCCCCTTGAAAACCTCCCCAGGATTCAGAAACTAGAAAAAGTAGTAGCCCAAGTACAGTGGGGCGGAGGCTGGCGAAGGACGACTGTGCTAGTACAGACACTTCAAGACCCCACTTTACCCACCCGACTAGGATCACGGCTCCCACACAAAGGACGTTCAGAGCTGCTTCCCTGAAGATCAGGGGGAACGCGAGGGACCACCGCACTGCCTCCCAAAACGCAGGGGCAGCCCTGCGAAGCAGATATCAGAGCTCAGGAAGCCCCCCGCTCCGTATTTGAGCCTTCCTTCCTTCCCGGGCCACTCGGGGTTGGGTCACCGCGGAGTGAGGCGAGAGCTGGCCTCTTCCCCGCTCCGAGGAGCAAAGGGGAGCCCCAGCCCTCCTCAAGCCTTTCACAGCCCCTCTACGGCTCAACCAAGTCCTGACAAGACTCAAGAGGCGCCCGCCTGCCTCTCCCCGGAAACAGCGTCTGTCAGTCCCTTCCTCTCCGCTCACCATGACCCTCCCCGCAGCCGCTCGGCCGTTTCCCGCTGTGCGTCCCAGCGGCTGGGAGGCGGGGGCGGCCATGGCGGCAGCGCCTCACGGCCCGCGACTCTCCCGCGCCCCCCTGCCGACCGTTGGGCGCCCCAACGGCTTCCGCGCGCGCGTCCCGAGCAACGGCTCGCCCCCGCCCCCGTCGCTAAGGGCGTCACGCGCCCGCATAGGCTGGTAGCCGCAGCCAGGCAGCCAAGCGGCACATCCACCTCTCCGCTCCGTGCGCCGAGGCGGGCGCGTCGCTCGGTGCTCGCTTGCTTAGGCCTGCGGCAGCGGAGGGATCCGGGTTGGGGGTGGGGGGTGCTCGTTGCCGCCTGACCCGTCGCGGGGACCGGTCGGGTCGGGTCGGGTCGGGTCCGGCCGGGCCTCCCGGCGCCGCGCTGCTGGGCATGGGGCTGGGCTCGAGCTCCGAGGTCCCCGACGGCGGCGCCGAGGGCTTCCACGTCCACGGGGTGAGGCGGCTGCCGGCGGATCTGGGGGGGGGGGGACTTCACCGGGCCCCGGGCGGCTTGGGGGCGGGCGGCGGTGAGGGGAGGGAGGGAGGGAGGTGGCGGCGGCGGCTTCGCGAGGCCGCGCGGGCGGGTCGGGTCCCTCTTTCCTTCGGGGCCCGCGGTGGCTCGGGCAGGCCGAGCCCCTCGCCCGGGACGAGGCAGGACGCCCGGCTCGGGGCCGCCGGGCCTGCCCGCCCCGGCCGCCCTCGCGGCTCGCACCTGCTCGTTGCCTGCAGCCGGCTGCCACGATGGCAGGGGAGGAGCGGCCGGGCTGCCCGAGGCCGGCAGGCAGCCGCGTACCGCCGCCGGCTGCGTTCACCGGGCTGCGGTGTCTTGGCTCTCGGACAGCCAACAGGAGCTTTTGTGCCCCTTTTTGAAAGTCTTCAAGTAGTTCAAAGGTATCCTTACCCTTCTTTTTCCTCCCCCTGCCCCCCTCCCCCCCACCAAATTCCTTGGACTTGAAGCTTTGACTTATTTTTCTCTGGAAAATATGCTGGCTGGGGATTAATTCCTGCTCCAGCCAGTGTTTTCCTGAGAGGCTTCTTTTCACAGTTGTTGCATGGAGATGCAAACTTGGCATATCTCATCTCTCTGTACACGTGTTGGTTTAAACATGTGTCTTGTAGCTTAGAAGATAAGTAGAGGTATTGCTGATAAGTTACAGTTATTACATAAATCACCTTGTCGTTTATTTGGTTGTTTTCTTCTCTGAAACGCGAATGGGAATGTTGCCATATGCTGCTTTCTGATTCATCAGCAGTTCATATTTCTCAACATCACAAAATCACAAAATAGCTGGGGTTGGAAGGGACCTCCGGAGATCAGCTGGTCTGACCCCCATTCCTCGAGAAGGCTACCTAAGACCACGTCCAGGCAGGTTTTGAATGTCTCTGAGGATGGAGACTTCACAACCTCTTTGTGCAAACCGTTCCCCAGTTCAACCCCCCTTTCACAGTGAAAACGTGTATTCTTATGTGGAATATTCGGTATTTCAATTTGTGTGTATTGCTCCCTGTCATTGTGGGCATCACTGCAAAGAGTCTCGCTCCATCTTCTTCATACCTTCTCATAAGATACTTATAAGCACTGATAAGATGCCCCCAAGCCTTTTCTTCTCCAGGCGAAACAGTCCCAGCTCTCTCAGCTTCTCCTTGTAAGACAGATGCTCCAGTCCCTTAATGATCTTTGGGGCCCTTTACTGGGCTCGCTCCAGTATATACACATCTTTCTTGTACTGCGGAGCCCAGCACTGGACTCCGCAGCCCAGCACTGGCCACTCTAGGTGTGGCCTTGCCAATGCTGAGTAGAGGGGAAGGATCACACCCTTTGACCTGCCGGCACTGCTTTTCCTAATGCAGCCCTGGATATCGCTGATGGCCTTTGCCACAAGGGCACGTTGCTGGCTCGTGGTCAACTTGTCCAATAGGACTCCCAGGTCCTTCTCTGCAAAGCTACTCTACTACAGGTCAGCCCACAGTCTGTGCTGGTGCATGGGGTTGTTCCTTCCCTGTGCTGAACTTCAAGAGGTTCCTCTCTGTCCATCTCTGTGCAGGTCCCTTTGAATGGCAGCATAAGCATCTGGTGTGTCAGCCACTACTCTCAGTTTTGTATCATCAGCAAACCTGCTAAGGGTGCACTCATCTCATCACCCAAGTTATGAATGGAGAGGCTGAACAGTATTGACCCCTGGGGGGCACCACTAGTGACTGGCCTCCTGCTGGGCTTTGTGCCCCTGATCACAGCCCTTTGAGCCTAGCAGGTTAGCTAGTTTTCAGTCCAGCTCATTCACTGCTTATCCAGCCCACACTTCCTCGGCTTGCCTACAAGGATGTTACGGGAGACAGGGTCAAAAAGCTTACTAACCTCAGCAACATCCACTGCTTTCCCCTGATTCAGTCAGATGTGTTAAGGCTACTCTCAAGCCAGTAGTATTTAGGGTACCAGTATTCTTATGTAGTCTGCTTCATCTGTCCCCTCAACCGAGTTATTCAATCAGGAGAATCCATAGGTCATGAAACACTTCCTTCTTTTATGCTAAGTGTAACATACTGCTTAGCTGTCTGTACTGGAAGGTGATTGAAGATTTTTGTGACCTACGGTATACAGGAAATAAAGTCAGTTTTTTCTCCAGGGAACGCATGCAACAAAACTTTTAATATGGTGTCATTCTGACACTGAATACTGCAGTTCTTTGCTGCTGGCAACTTCATGTGGAAACATAGGCATTTATATACTTCCCGAATAAATCTCCTGAACTGTATAAACTATTGCCCACAGTAATTTTTATTCATTTCTTTTTGTGTATGTTTTAATCCTTGAGTTTGTGTTCCATGACAGTTTCATTGCAAGGCTTCTTGCACTTGATTTAGAACTGGAACAGTTCTTTATACTTAAAATATTTTAGCTTTAGGTTGATTCAGCATAAACTGGCTGCTTGCCATTGCTGCAGTTTAGGGCTGTCGTGAAAGTTACTCGTTCCTGTTCAAATTGTGGCAAACAGTCGTATGTCTTGACTATTTAATAATAAAGCATGGATTTCTGCTTCATAAACTTCTGCTAATACTTTAGGCAGGTTTTTTTTTTTTTTTTTAACTCACACAGGCAGTTTTGCCGCAAAAGCTCTAATATAGGTGCAGCTTTACTTAAAAAAGAAAGGATTATAATGATATTTTACTTTGTTACCAGACTGCTATAAGGTATGTATAACTCTCAGGGAATGGTGGCCTTTGCTAGCCATGAACTTCTTAGTTTAGATGATCTCTACATTGCAGCTTAGTGTTCAAGGTATGGAATAGCTTTCAGGCCTCAAGTATGTTACAGGTTGTGGGCTGTACTGTTGAATTTGCAGTAAAGTCGTAGTAAAGTCACAACCAATGCAAATTGTTAGCATGTTTGCAATGGTTCTGTTAATATTATGTTGCTTTGTTAGCATACTTCTAAGTGGATACACTCTCATATACACTGTATATATCCAGTTCTACCTAATTTTTATATTATTATTTTTTTCTCAGTGTGAACTAGATTTTAATAGGTATTCTCTGTATTTGTATTGCATCCGCTTTGTGATAACTTCTTTGTTTTGAAATTGAGACACTGTGACTCTTATGGGAGGCTTTTCTTACAAAACTTCTCTAAGTTAGGCAATCTCATCTTTTTGACCAGTACTTGTAGATAGCCATGCATTTGTAGCATACTCACTTTGGGTTTTCCTGCTCTACTGGGCCGTGCATTATAGGAATGTGTGCTTATGGAAAATTGAATGGCTGTGGTGTAATCAGGGACTTTTAATGTGCTCAAGCAATTAGTGGCATGTAAGAAAATCCTGAACCAACTCTTTGCAAACTAAGCTCTTCTCCCTGGTGCTCAGTATTTAATAATTCCATGCTGTGCACTCTGCATCACAATACTTGTTTCTTGTACAGTAGTTCAGAAACTGTCTTATGCAGCTAAATTTGGACACCTGTTCTTAGTACCACTATAAAAATGAAATCACAAAGCTGGACCGCTTGCCAAGATCTCTTATTTGATATCTCACTCTAGTTCAACTCAAAAGTAACTGCTGAATCAAGTGTAAAGATTAATACTGTTGCTTAATGTAACCACAGATTAATGTTCAATCAAACTAAAATGTACACTTTGCAGGTTCAAGAAAACTCCCCAGCCCAACAAGGAGGATTGGAACCTTTCTTTGATTTCATTATTGCGATAGGACACACTAGGCTTGTAAGTCTCAAATAATTTTTTTTCCTGAATAAAGTACAGTACTGTACTGATGAAAGGTGGAAGATAAAGCTGTTGCAGTAGAGAAAGCTTATCATATTGTATGTTGCATGTGGTGTTAAAAATAATATAAAATTTACTGATGTTTAAAATCCTCTCTGATTGTCTGGATTCACATCTGAGCAAAAGATTTATCTGTCTGTAGTCACCCTAACTTTCTAGCAGACAGACTTAGCATTCATAATATTATTCATTCATGCATACTTCCTGCCACAAGGTGAATATTCAAATGATGAGTCAGTTGTAAGAGTTCAAAATTTGTTTAAACACTTGTTTCAACACTTGATAAAACAAAAAAAAAATCATTAACAAGGGGAAGGGTGCCACGTGGTATTGCTTGCTTATACTTCAAGGCGAGGAACATAGTTCCTGCATGGTGAGTTATGAAAGAAGAGAGTTGAGTAAATTTTAACACACTTTTTGTTTAAAAGGTTCACAACTTTGACTGTATGCCTCATCCTACTTATATACAAGCTGACTTCATTAGTTTTGCCTTGCTTTTATTAGTGTGCATGCCTGTCTGCAAACGATCATTATAATGGTAGATTCCAGTGGAGGATTAGTCAATCTAGGCTAATACCTTGCAGAAATAATGATAGTTCTCTAAAGTGCTCCCAAATATTTAGTCTTTTCACAGTCAAATTGCAGTGACTCTAAGTGATTGAGTAAGGAAAAGGATCAGAGGCGTGAAATGAAATGTTGTTGCTTATTGTTACTACTAGTTAGTTGAGATCTAATATTGCTAATTTGACAGTAATTATAAAGAATGGCAGAATATGTGATGAAAGTGAACAACAGAGATTCCTAACACAAAAGGACATGGGCTGACACTGTGGGCTTTTTTTAACTCAAAGTTGAACTGTTGGGACTGTAGAAGGCAGAACCTAAACTTTTGACTGTTATTGGTTCTTAGTTCAGCCTCTTTGACACTTGAAATCTTTGTGTTACAGCTGCAAGTGCAACTGGAAATTATGTTAACGATATACCTCTTTCTGTGCTCTGTAGAATAAAGAAAACAATATGCTGAAAGATCTGCTGAAGGCAAATGCTGAAAAACCAGTGAAGCTGGAGGTTTATAACATCAAAACGATGAAAATAAGAGAAGTGGAGGTGATCCCCAGTAACATGTGGGGAGGGCAAGGTCTTCTTGGTGCCAGCGTGAGGTTCTGCAGTTTCCAGGGAGCCAATGAACATGTGTGGCATGTTTTGGTGAGACGTAATTCTTTGCTTGTCCAGCAAGTTGCCGAGCTAGGAACAGAATGTAAATTATTATATCAGGACTTCTCCAAGATGTTAACATATGTTTTAAATTGTTAGGGTCTATCCTGGGAGGAGAGTAAATGTCAAAAAGGTCTTTTAGTACTCAAAACTGAACCTTTTTCTTTCTTTCTTTTTTTTTTTTTTAAAACAATTACTATATCTTTTCTTCCTTTTCCAACAGATGAAATGTGCCACTTAGCACTCCAAGGATGTGTTAATTCATAATTTGAGATATTCTAGGAATGTTTTCATAAGGATCTGTGGATAAAAGTCTGGGATTCTCTCACTATATTTAGCAAAAAATGTTTAAAACAATTTTCTTTGGAAGAAAAAACCACGAAGATGGTGAACTCTCGGTGGCTGGTTTGTGTTGATACGCTATGGTTTTAAAATGTAATGTTTTGGGAATAACTTATGTAAAAGTATATGCTACTGAAATCACATACAAGAAGAAACACTCTTTCTTGAAAGTTTGTCTAAACCATTTGAATAGGGACAAGTAGCGGGTGACTGTTAGTGCTGCTCTGTAAGTGGATGCTTGCAGCTTATTTATCCCTGTTTGTGCACGGCAGGAAGAGGTGTGGGTTTTTTGTTTGTTCGTTTGTTTGTTTTTTGTCTTTTCTTATACTGAAGAATCAATGGCAAATGCGAAAAGCCTTCTGGCTCAATTGGTGTCTGTACGTTTTCTAAACTTCATCAAAGTAATGTTAATATAAAAGATTTCTTTCAAATGTAATTTGAATGTTCTTGTGGAGGGAGAGCTGAAAGACTGTAACAGCCTAGGAAAGGCTGACATAGCGTAATCTTTTGTTCTATTTTTGGTTGTTTAAATAAATGCAGCTTCCTGAGGTCTTCAGAAGTATCTTTGAATTGGTAGTGTCTTGATCAGATTTTTATTTTTTATTATTATTCATGTTTCTTGTAAGATGTTACCCCTACATATACACTGTTCAGAGGTTTCTTTTTTTTTTTTTTTAATCCCATAAGCAAAACGGTCTTTCCTTCTATAATTTTTGAAGTTAATGTTCCTTTTTGATCTTTGTGTATCTTATTGAGCAGTGACTTCAGATGACATATGTCATTCTTTCACAGGATGTTGAACCTGCATCTCCTGCAGCCTTAGCTGGTTTGCAGCCATACACTGACTACATAGTTGGATCTGATCAGATTCTTCAGGAGGTAGGGCACGTGTTCCTTTAAGTAGCAATGTTCTTCATGCCTGCGAAGTGTACGTCGTTGTTGTTGTTGTTTTTTAACCTAATGGTGTGCACAACAGATGTATGTGGATAGTCTTTTGGGAGGTTGATGTTTATGGTGGACACTTCAGGACAGAGGTAAATATTACTTTTTTTTTTTTTTAATCTGTCCGTAAAATAAGTTGCCCTTAAAGATGAAAATACACTAGTGATTTTTGGTCCTTCTTTGGATTTTTAACATTGATCGCTTAATCTCATTTTGAAGTAAATAACTGCCTAAAATGTTAATTTAGTTCCAACCCTTTGTCTTACAGATTTGAGTTGAATAACTCTATTTTTTTTTTTTTTTTACTTAGTCAGAGGATTTCTTTTCATTGATTGAATCCCATGAGGGGAAGCCACTGAAGCTGATGGTTTATAACACTGAAGCAGACTCCATTCGAGAGGTAGTTGTGACTCCCAATGGAGCTTGGGGTGGAGAAGGAAGGTACTGATCTGCAGTCAGTCGCTGACTGATGACAGGTTATACACTCACTGTAAATGAACTCCTATTAAGAGTACTATTTATAGCTATTTATATGTAGAGTATTAATTATAGCTTTTTATTTTCAAGTTAAGCCTTGTTTTCTGATACTTATCACATAAAACTGCTCTTCTTTCAATTAAAAAAAAAGTAGCTGAGCATTATGAAGGTATGGTCTGGATCTAATCCTGTTTGAGTTGAAACCAATGGCAAAACTTGTGTTGACTTTCCTGGTTGACTGGTAGCAGATTTACTAGCTATATTCTCACAGTCAAGCATTCAGTAAAGCGAGAAACAAATCCAGATCAAGTCAGAGTGTAGACGTGTATATATTTTTTAAGACTATTGGAAATGAGTCAACTGAAAGCTGAGCTATGCATACCCAAGTGTCAACTGTAGTGTTGCTCGAGTATCATAACTGAAATGATTCTTGCAGATAGGTTTTTCTTGTTATAGATTAAGTACTCTAAAATTCTATTAGCTTTTTTTTTAAAGAGTCAAAATTTAAAACACTTAACTAGCTTTGATAAAAACACCTTTTTCAAGTCTTGTTCTACTTGGTGCAGTTTAGGATGTGGTATTGGATATGGCTATTTGCACAGAATTCCAACACAGTCTATAATATCGAAGAAAAAGCCAGAAAGCAAACCACCTTCACCCTTATCATCAGAAGCCAGAACTCCTGTAGCACCTACTAACGGTTACACAGAGGTATGTAAGAAAAATTTCTTTCTGATGAGTCCTCTGGAGTTTTATCAAAATTTTATCCTTGTTAGAACATTCACAAAACAGTATGTTTGAGTACAGCATGCAATTTTGCTCGAATGAAATTGAGTTAGGTGAAGGGCAAGTGAGAACTGATCTTGCTGAGCAGATGACAGCAAGGATAGCATGAGAAAGAGAGAGATTCCTTTTTGCTGAGCTGTGCCCTTTATTTTTTCAAACTTGCAAGTTGGATTCTTCCATGTTCTTCATTGTATTTGGGTGCAATTAGAGATATTCCAATTACTTTTTCATCTGGGTGGGCTGAAATAAATTTTTTTCCAAATACTTGTTCTAAAGACTTACATACTACAGCTGTATCAATAAATGAGAACCACATTAGAAGAATCCCCATGTTACTAGGGAAAAAAAATACATGTACAAGAATTTAGTATGGACTTTTCTTCTAAGAACATACAGGCTTGAAAGGGTACATTGGAGCCTGTCCTAATCAGTGACTTGATTATCGGTTTCAGCATCACAGATTATCTCTAAACTGGTACACTTGGAGACTGAAGTGGAATGCTTTCATAGGAAGATCTTCTCCAGATGAAATTTTTACTATAAACAAAAAAACTGCTTTTCTTCTTTATTGTGTTCCTCCAGACTCCATTATTGGCACCTGCTTCTCAGATTGATAGCTCTGAAACAGTTACGAGCTTTGATCAGTCCACAGATCAAGAGATGAGTGGCTATTCACCAGAAAGCTCACTTTCTCCTCCTCCCCCTGTCCAGAGAGTTATGGATCCAGGTATGTGTGCGCGTGGTGTTGTTCTTTTGTTGTTGTTTGTTCCTCCTCTCCCCCCTGCAACTTCTGAGAGGACATCTAAGTAAGTAAAGTCTTAAACAAGTTTGAGACTTAAACACAGAACTGTGAGCCTTGATGTTTCTGTTGTAATTTTTGACTACGCTGGATTTCAGAGCTATAGAATTTTGATGCTGTGGGCCTGACTAAGGTTAATGAAATCTGTGGAAATCTTTCCACTGACTTCAGCAGATTTTTTTAGGTTATAATTTTATTTGCATTTTGTGGGGAGGGGACTTCACTGGCTTTTGTCTGGATATAACACATCTTGTTGAATCTATCATTTTCTACTGTACCTAAAGCAGTATTGCAGTGTTTGCTTTTTCCTTCAGGATTTCTAGACATGTCTGGTATTTCATTTCCTGAACTCACTGATTTAGCAAAAGTGTCTGACATGTCTGCCTCCTTCAACATGCCAGCAGCAGACACTTTAGGAGGCACTGAAAAGCTAATGTCTAACAGCGAAGCTACTGCTTATTTTGGTAAGTGTATTCAAGATTGCCACACCTCTGACCTAATCTCTAGAATGGTATCAGTTCATGCCCAATGAACAGTGTCATGCTTTTTGGAAATAAGCCAATTCAAAGAAACTTTCCTTTTAGCTGAAGAGTCAGGAAGGGGATTTGGCTAAAATGAGATGGGAGAAATAGATGAATTTAGTTGTAGAAACAGGCAAAAAATGAATAGGCATGTTTATATGGCTGTGGTATGTAGCTTATATTCTTTAACTGAAAATATTGATGATCCAAATTAAACCGAGTACATATTGCTACAATCAATGGCAATTTTTGTACTACAGGCTTGTTTTCACGTTTGAAAAAGTGAAAACAGAATTACAGTCTTACAGCAACTTTCCTATTTAGAAAGTAAAATCCTTCACCTAATGGATTGTTTCCTTTGAGAACGGGGGCCAGAGGGCTAAGAATTGTAACACTAAAGAAAACATCTGCAGCATAAGAATGAGGTAGACTGAATGGTTCATGATCTCTTAAAATTTACTGCACCTTCAGAGATTCTGCCTTTTAGGAGAAGGGAGGAAACGCAGCTTATGTATTTCATCAGGCAATGATGAGAGTTGTGGATTTGTGTTACGTGTCAAAGAGGTATTTCATTCAAGCTGAGGTTCTAGAAATATGGAAGCCAAAGCACTGTCTATCAGCGTGACAGGTTTTAATTTTTACAAACTATTTCCGTTTTGCAGAGAATCCTACAGCTTTGGACCCTGAAGAGTTAACCACATATCCTGAAGGCTCAGTTAAGCAGCCTGGGTTGGACCAGCTAATACCTTCAATTTCATCTTTGCCTTCTCTTGCTCTTCCTAATGAAATTTCTTCCAAAACACTAGGAACTGATCCAAATAACCAAGAAACAAAACTACTCCTAAACAGTATTGAGAGCTTATTATCCACTACTCCACTGAAACCTGATAATGAAAAAGCATGTGAACAGAAAGAGGAAGCTGCACATGATGAGTGAAAAGGACGTTTCTTCTGTTGCCAGACTGCCAGTATGCTGTAATGCTACAGCTTGGAATATTTTTCTGACCTCGTGAGAGAATTACAGCCATTTATTTTGTTAGTGTAGACAATATTATAAAAATATGCCAATTCATATGAAATACCTATCCTATTATCTTTTCCCAACATGGTTTGATGGTTTGATTTGTGTTCAGACTTCATTTGAATACTGTTCAAAATCAACAAATTATTCAGTTCTCTTAAGAGGAGAAATTAATGCAAAAACTGTTTGGGCACTAGTAAAGTTTCAACTTCTTAGATTAAAGTTGGGCTTACAATTGCTCTTCAATATATTTTCTGAAGGCATTCTGCCTGAACAGTGACATTTAATGATGACTGACTTTCCCAGTATTTGAAAAGAAAGTTATTTACAACTTTGATTTGCTGGAAAAATTTGCTAATGGTTCACCTCAGTTTGACCAGTCTTGTGACTTAAGGCCCTCCCCACCCCAAGATACCGTTATTCATACTTGCTACTCTGCAGACTGTTATTTTTCTTGCTTTAGTGTTTCTTTAACAGTTATTAACATCTTCTCTAAAACTATTTTTGCAAGAAAAGTAGTAGCTTACATTTTGAAATTGCAACATATAGATAGGACAAAATGGAGTGGGTGTGTTCTGTTACTCACTTTAGCTCTTCAATAGATTGTATGGTGGTCTCACAGTTTAAAAAAATCGAGGGAAGAATGCTGGTGGTTATCTGAAATTAAGTTTATTAAAGTAAAGATGATTCAAATCAATTCCATGTGAATTTAGGGTGATTAACCTTATAAATGGAGTTGAGCATGTCTTGGTTTCTTTTGTAAGAGAGGAATAGCTTTTATGGTTATGCTTTTCTATTTCCCAAATTAGTATTTTTATAAAAATCATTAAGGCACTGGAATAGAACACTGTGCAAGATATCTATTGCTTCTTACAGCTTTATTTTTTGTTTGCATTTGTCTTGAAATAGTTTCCACCCTTTGAACTCTGTGTTACGTGATTAGTAAGTAACATGTAACAATTTAAGAAACCTGAAGGTTTTTATACCCCTCAGGGCAGCAGTTTATCATGGAATTTTAAACTGGTTGGGAGTAACTTCACTATAGCTGATACAGCTACTCTGATGAAAACCCTCTGCAAACTAAGAGAATCAGGTGCAATGTTAGACGTGTTTTAAGCTATAACTTTGTATGTTTATTTGGCACAATACAGTGTCAAATTCCCCCCTCCTCTTCTCTCACCCCTGATGCTTCTCTGCATCATGCCCAATGGAGATTAGCGAACAGAATGACTGACTAGGCTAAAAATCTTGTAACAGCATGGGATGGGGAGCCTAGGTCACAAAGACTTGCCTGTGACAGCTCACCTTCAGCAAAATGGTGCAGATGAAGCCATAAAACAAGGGACAAGTCTTCAGATGATACACTGTGGAATAAAAACTTTTTTTTAAGATTTCTTAATCACTGCATTAGTCTTAAAGAGTGTTTTGACATAGCACACAGTAGCTTAGAACAGAATGGCCAAAATATTTTCTTCCTCCTTAAAAGAATGCAGTAAGCACTAAATACAGGTGTTAATTATTCAGGAATTAAGAGATTTGAAGTCTAGTCTGCCAAATGGTCTGTAATAGTTAACTTTTTGTTTTTTTTCCTCCCCTACACTGCTAGAATATATTTCCTCTTCTTCCCTTCCTCTAATGGACAGCTACATGTGTGAATAGCCAAAAATTAAGAAAAAGAATATGTAATTTAAGCTATCAGTAAGTTTTTGTTCAGTCTTGGAGCCTGCTGACTGAAGAGAACTAGGTGTTCTATGCTGGGGTTTTCTGTTTGCCTAGGACAGTTCTCTAGTACTACGCTTTTGTCAACGCTATGTTTTCAAGCTTGTGGCAGCTTACTTAACTGATGGCGTACCCAAGGAACCCTTTAGAAATTTCAAAGCAGAAAATGTCCAAACTCCGTAAATTTCAAATGTCACAGTAATAAACAGCTTAACATTTATGGTACTGTTGTCTAGCTTACTTCATGTTAATTGGATCTTGTTGGGGGGGGAAAAAATCAGTATATATTTATGAAGCCTTGATTACTTCTCACAATGTCCAAAGAAAAATTTAGCATGCAGATTTAGAGAACTGTATAGACCTTTAACCTCTAGCAGTAGAATGTTGTATTCATGTAATGTATGGCTGTACCACTTAAATGCTAAAAGAGGTTAAGGTGTAACATCAAGTTCCTTATCTCTAACAAGTTAGAGAGTACCTTCTGTGGTGGCTGAAGCTATGTTTGTTTTTTAGCACCTCCTTAGAGCTTTAAGAGCTAAACTGAAACAAGGTGGAGGAGAAGGGGAAAGCGTTCCTTTACTGGTGGGTACAGAGGTGACAGAACTGCTTATAAATTCTTCAGTTTCAGAATATAACCTAAAATAAGATTGCCAGAAGCTCCTGTGAGTGGAAGGTACCAAGTCTTATATTACAGAAAGGTGGATCCACTTGTCCTGTCGGCATGCCTGCTGCATTTCCTTCCTCCCGCTGCTACAAATGCAGACACCAGGAGTGTCACCCTGTCAGATGGAGACTGCATTTGTGATTATTTATTTCATTACTGCTGCTGCCTTAATTTGAGGAAATTCAGGAAGGGAATGAACAGAGGGAAGCCTGATACCAGATGATACAGCTGAAAGAAGAGAAACATACTGTCTAAGGCCTGTGAGGACAGGCCAGTTTTGGTGGGGCAGGGGGAGAGCAGCATTTTATGTTGATCAGAGATGAGCAGAATGACCTTGGAAGACAGCCATCTTTGAATGAGATGGCTTAAATTGTCTGCTTGTGTGTTGCAATATATTGCTTAAAAACCAAACAGCTACTGCTTCCAAATATCTAGGAGGGGGTTGAGTAGCATCCTGTTTGCTTATGTAAACTTTGGGAGCATCTATTAAACCTGACAGTGATCTTTCTTTTGCAAACCCTGGAAGAATTTTCTCAGCAGCACCAGAGCGATGGCAAAAAAGACAAAGTGACAATGTAGCCTGTGAATGTCCTACACTAATTTTACAGCTTGGATGCAGCACATGAGGAGTTAGATGCATTGCCTTGCATCTCAGTATGGCCAGACAGTATGATAACATCAATGGCCAAGCCTAGGGCAGCTCCTAGGAGCTGAAGCTACACTCAGACAAACCTCATGTCTTCATTTCCACTGAAACATGTCTTTGGTAAGCCTAATGAGCCAGAGCAGGTGGGTGGTAGGTGATGGGGTGCTCAGAGAGGCTGTAGAGCCTCCATCCTCAGAACTCTACTGGACATACATAGGTCTGAGCAACTTGATCCAACTTTGCTCCAAGCAGGGCTAATGTCAGAGGGCTAGACCAAACCCTCCCTCCCTTCCAAAGCTAATTACTCAATTCTAATACATAGAGAACTTGGTGTAGGAGTACAGTGTTCCACTGACCGATGGTCAGGGCTGACATAAAAAGCAACTGCCCCATCTCAGAGGGGTAGCATAACCCTGTACTAGGAACAGGGTTCCTAGTTGCCCTCAAAACATGATTTGGAAATAAGCATCCTGGAGATAAACGTGCAAACCTTTTATAACCAACGGTATCTGATGTTAAGGTAATTCCGTGGTGAATGAGGATGGTTAGTTTCTTTAAGGTGAACAGCTACTGGAAAGAGCTGTTGAAATACCAAATTCAGACAGGTGACTTTTCTCTTCCTCTTGAACTTCCCCAGCAGGCTTGCACAATTACTAAAATCTGCATCCATCTGCTGACAGACTAGACTACTCTATGTTTAGAAGCTGCTAATCCAAGGTGCCATACTTGACTGAACGTCTCTTTGGTGTAAGTGCTACAGTGGGAGAGGCTGCAACAGTGTGCACAGATCAAGACACTCAAGTGTGTACTGATGGGTTTGAATTATGCATTTCGAGCTACTTGGTGTTCAGAACTTAATCTTTTTTAGTAAGAAAGATTTCATACCTTTAAAAGCATGACTCTCATAGCACTAAGGACTACAGCACTAACACAGGAAGTATGAGACCTTGGCCAGGCAAGCACCCTCTGGGCTCCTGCCCTCTGGCCTCATGGAATTCAATAGAAACGGAGAGCGTCCCAGGGACAAGTCTTTAATACAGAATTCCTCTCACAACTCTCACCCCTCTCAACCTCCCCACTCCTGGGCAAGTTCTTCTCCTCCAGGCAAGAGCTCAAAAAGAGAGACCTAGCCACCACTGCTTGTGGCTGCTCTTAAGTGAAAGCAGCTATTAATTACTCATTGCATTTAATCTGACTGTGCTAATCTGGTATTTCCTGTGTATTGCCACTCATTCCTATACACACTCCCTCTTTGCTTTTGCCTTAAGCAAGTACTAATTTGCCTTGCTTCTGCAGCAAGGGAAATTTCAAAGCAGCTGTTTGGGTTAGGTTACATTTCTAAACTAAGTCAAGTAATTGAGCATATATACTCCGACAACATAGATGGCTGGAACAGCATCAAAATATCCCTGGAGACAGATTGGGCATGCCCAGGTCCAGACACTCGTAAGTACCTCTGATATTTGTATGAGGTCTGCACGATGTCTCTACAAAGTGACTTAGATCCTTTTAGACACAGACTGAAGAAACTACTTAGAGGAAAGACCTGACTACATAGCGAAGAAAACTATTTTAGTCAATCACTTTCTTAATATTTAAGTTTGCATATGCTGTTAACAGTTCTGTTATCTATTAGCTACCTGGATGGTAACTCCATCTGGCTCTGTTCATGAACCATCAGCACACCTACAGTTATAGATCCTGTGCTTAACTATTGATTTTGAAGTTCAAGAAACTCTTGGGGAGAAAGTCTGAATCAACTGGAACTTCTAGGAAAGAAAAATTAGTACCTAGGCATAGTGTTGAACTAGCTGAAGAGCAGTGTAACCAGACTCACGACATGAGGGCAGGTTTATGCCTTCACCTTTGGTTAACACATCCTCTCTCCTTTCCAGGCATCTCCAACTCACTTTGGCAAACTGACCTCTACAGCTTCCCTCTCTCCCTTGAGTTAGCAACTGTCAGAGCAACGTGTTGAATAGACTATCACACTTCAGCTTTCTGATTTGAAACATGTGAAGGTTCTTCTCTGAGCAGTTTTCCACACTACTTTTCTTAAGATTGGCTGAAGAGTTTAATGTCAGTGCCCCCAATACCCATCCCACAGAATATGAACAATCAAACTAATAAATCCCAAGTCACTTTATTGCCAGTTCTGGCAGTGACATAGAACCACATTATTCTCTTGCCCATGGCTTGTTTTGAGTAACTATTAGAAGCGTTAAGAAAGTAATTGCTAAACCCTTCAAGTACTTCTTCCCTTCCTAAAGGGATACTAGCACTTCCGCTGTAACTACTGAACCCAGCTCTTCTGTTTTAGGTATTACCCCTAAGAGAAACTCATCTGTCATTGGTAAATTAAATGTTTTTCTGGTTACAGAGTATGACACTAAATAAAAGATTTACAGGTCCTTTCCAACATGAAGTTGTAAATTAAGGAAACCTCTATAAATCAATGGCCTTTCCTCCAAATCTGACAAACAGGAACTCCACCTTCATTAATAAGGCTCCAATGAGCCGTGACTCCCTAGCTAACTCCCGAACAGTTGTGCTGAGACCTCATGAGTTCTTGCCTTCAAGACTCTTACAGAAAACAGAATTCCAGAGAAGATGACCCAAATTAAAAAGGAGCGGCAAAAAAAAATCCTTTTACTTGACATTCAGTCTAAGATGGATGCTGGCAGTATCTGGAAACACATCTGGTCACTGAATCACAGCACAAAACCGCTTCCTCTTCAGAGGAAACCCTGCTGAGTACCCAAAGAAAAGGCTTTGGGTGCTCTGCTCTGGCATTTTCAGCATCATGTAACCCAATCTTGGTTTCCCATTTTGTCTCTGACAGCGCTAAACTTTCACATTCAGAAAACTCGGTGTCAGCATGGGTTGAGTCACCAATTACTTATAGTAGGAGAGTCCTTTCTGATATTGTTGGTACGTTGGCAACGGCACAAAGTATTTTTGTAGTACAGAAGGAAGCACTGCCTAGGCAAACAGCTTTACTTGAGTACGTTCTCCCCTCAACAGGACCCCAAAGCTTGCAACTGAGGACCTGCATGCCTGCCAAATTATTACATTCAACCATATTACAAGATCTTCAGGGGAACTTTAAGGCACTGCAATTACTTGAGCCATTCCATTATTTGAGCCACTTTTGAAGTCCTTTGTAATACAACCATTAAGTGGAAATGGTCCAATCTCTAAATTTGCATAAGTGATCTAATAGACAAAACAACTTTAAAATATTTTAACTAAAGCCTTTTATTCTATACAACTGTGAAACAGATCATTTACCCTTCTGGCATTGCAGACTCTTCTGTCAGTCTTTCCTGAAACTGCATTTCTGGGATGGTTAGAAAAAAGAAAAGTTAAGACCTTGGCCGATTTCAGACAAAATAACTGGGAGCAATTACAATGTATACAAAGGGATAGCAAGACATCTAGGAAAAAAAAAAAAGCAGTGTCTATTAGAACAAAGCATAGACCCTTGCTATTAATAAATACAAGTCAGGACAATTTATCAATAAAAGTTACAGTTCTTTTTAACCATTTAATTCACAAATATCACTAAAAATGTGCCATTATAGCACAATTGTGTCAAACTGGGTATACACAGAAATGGGGTTTAAAAACTGAAACTGACTCTTTCAAAAGACGTGAAAAAGACATGCTAGCTTAATTCTGAATCATATTTTCTTGTTTAAGCAATGAGTTTGTCTTCCTAGGTTAAGAGTGCAGAAGGTAATGATTTGAATATTTTTCAAATAAAATACAATGAAAAATATTTTACTTTTTGTCCGACCAATACAATCCCAGTAATATAATCTATTGGGACTTTCTTTAGGCCTCAACCTAAATCTTGATAGCAAGATACAGGAAGGGCAAGAACATATGTCTCCTGAAGAAACTCGAATAATATACTGCCCTTTGAAGGCACTTGTGCTTCTGCTTCAGACTAGAGTCATTTTTACACAATTTCTTTATGAGGATTTGTAATTTTTTTCTGGCTACAAATGGTTTTCTGGGACAGTCCCACATTTTCCCACCAAAAGTTGAAATGCCTTTACCCCCTCCCCCCCAATAAGTTAAACTGTATAAAAGACTACTCTGAGTCTCTGACAGCCATAGATTTTTAGAAATAACAGTGAAAAGAAGATCTGCATACATCTATAACAAAAAAACCCCTGCATATAAAACTTTGGAAAAAAAAGAGTAAGTATTTTTATATCATGGATATGAAATCTGCTGTGGAGTTTCTAAAGTTCAACATTAAACATATGAAATTATTTTCAGAATGGTCTGAAGTTTTAACAAAATGTCACATAAGTTTAGAGCACAGTTACCAGAAATTCTGACTAGCGTGTCTTTAGAACAACTAGGACACAGCGCCGGAAGTAGTTACATATATTTTTAAAAAAATTTTTAAGTTGCTGTTAAGCATGTTTACTCTATTATGATGCACAGCATCACTGGACTGACCCTGCTACAATATTTAATCTAGTGTTCCTATTCTGCATGTCAATTGCTCTCAAGGCAACATTCGAGTTGCAGTACTAAAACAAGTTTATTGTTAACCCTCCACTTACAATTAAATGGGCCAGTCCTTTCAAGTATGCAATAGCTTTTTCTGTTGTGTTTTTTCCAAATTTCTTTAAGTGGCAGAAATGTTTGAGTAACCTGTGAAAAGTCACTGTCGGTACTTTATGAATGGAATGTACTAAAAATACCTTGTGTGCAGTTCTGAATTATGTTGTGAATACGACGACTAATATGGCCAAAACTGTTTCATATCAAGCATGAGCAGATGAGGATATAATGTTCTGGAAAAACAAAAGCAAAAAGGACAAAGCAAAAGTCTGCACTGGATTATCATCCATTCTCTGTACACCTCACACAACACGAACCACTCGGGGACTTCCCATCTCATTGGCTGAGACTAGGACAGACTTTAGTTTAAGTCACATAGATTTTTTTCCTCTATATTACAGATCTATTAGTCACTTCAATTAAATGTATACTTTCCGTCCGTACTGAGTCATTAGAAGTCTCATCTACCTTAGGGGTTCAGTGGGCTTCTATAGTACTACTCTTGGAACCAGCACAGTATGGTCAAGGTAATGAGCAACCACTCGAGTCCACCACTCCCTTCACGTTGATTTCTGGCGATAATGAAGCGTCAGATCACCACCACTCTTCCAAATGAAGTGCTTAACAGTTCGAAGGTCCATATTCGGATCCAAAACCTGAAGAGTAAGAATTCATCTTTTATTCTACAAGTCTGCTGTATTGTCAGAAATTCAAAGATAAAACACCCCAGCTGGGCAAGACGCTTCTATAGTGAACTGTCATCCAAGATAAACCATACAAAGGCTCAGATTTTTCACTGAGCAAGTAAATCTGTAGGTAAATAACATTACTGAAAGGTCTTATTTATGTAACAACCACTTCCTTGATATTTAACCTTCACACAGGAACTGCCATACTGAGAGGAATACTTCTAAACAAACCACAAATCTTTTTTATTCAGCTCTATGTGTCTCAGTGCTCACCATGCCTCACATGCTTCCAGGAACGTACGCCACAAACAACTCTTCAAAAATCAGTGGTGTAGCTTCTGTTAGAATCATGATCAGCAAGAAAATGTTGTAAATCTGTTCCAGAAGCAGCTAAGTTTGGGGTAACTTAGTGCAATAACAAACTCAAGACATGCACTTGCACATACTACACAATCCCTGTTCCAGCTTTGCTGCAAATGTAGAATTAGAAACATTTAAAGATGCTGGAAGTGTTCTAAAAATAAACAATTTGCTCTGTGAATCTCATTTGTACTGCAGAGAAGTAGGATGATGGCTCATTACATGAGTATTCTGATCGAGAAAAAGGTTTAGAAGACATACAAGAGCCCAAATAGGAGGGCCCATTTGTTCAGTATAAAATTTGAAGTGTTATTCTAAAAATACTCCACCGAACGTAATTAGAGAACTGTAATATCAGACTAAGAGCTACCTAATACAATTCCACAGAAGTTGTTAAGTCCATCTGTTGTGTCAGTATGAGTAAGGAATCCTAGAAAGACTACTTCTCAGAACCAAGTGAAATAGGCAAACTATATAAATTCACTGATCCAGCTATCTACAAGTGCGTGAACTTATGTCAGCAATCAGATAATACGAGGTCAAAACACTTACTCGGTTTCAAAGGTTAAAGTTTATCTATAGCATATTTCCAGATCAGTATTCAGAAATGCACGACTGATTCATCACTAAACATCGTTTTTGTTCAGAGGCTAACGTGCTTGAGAATCTCACCTGGTCCTGGCACAGAAGTTCAATCTTCTCTTCTGCTAACACAGCAATGTCCTCCTCTTTTTCTTGTTCTCCTGCTTTTTCATTATTGGAAGAGCTAGTTGTCTGAGACTCGTTATCCAAGTTTATGATTTTCTCATAAACATGTTCCATCACTTTTCTGACCTGAAGCATATCACTTGCTGACAGTCGATCTCTGTATAAAGTAAGCAAAGGTTGCCAGAAAAAAAAAAAAAAAAAAAAAACACAGAGCAGCCAGATTTCTTATCTTCACAACACCCCATACATAGCAAACCATGTAAGAATAAAAGATAAGCTCTTTATATTATAAGTTTAATAGCAAGTTATCAGGATCACCCAAAATAGTGCACGACATAGCTACTGATCTGAAAATTTACACAGAGAAAGGGGACTCAAAAAGCGATAAAATATTCAAAAATCTAACTTTAGATGACGAGTACTGTACACAATCCTCATTCTTTCACTAGAAAAGGGATTACCAAGAGCTAGACATTTATGAAAAATACCCAGAACTGTGGCATATAAAAGGTAGGCATATTGTCCACGACACTGACTTCAGTATCTGAGGACTTGCCTTGTTTTCTAACCTTCACAGCCCACAGTTACAACTAAGGTGCATTCCCTATCTTGCATTCCCTACTGTGAGGTTTCACACCATTTCCTTTGAAAACGCTATTATTGATCACTGTTAGAAACAGAAAACATGACCCAGTATAAAACTGTGCGTCCGAACAGTTTAAGAACCCATCTGTTCTTTTGTTTACTGATTAAATACCATAAGCGTCACAGAAGATATCAAGTCCAACTTCAATATTTTGCTCTTGGAGAAGACTTCTTAGTATAAATGTAAGCAACTGCCTATTGAAACCAAAATGCTCTTACAGTTCTTCCAAATATTCCGATATTAACCCCATATCTCAGAGCGTCGCTGCTTAATACCTTGAAACTTTGTTCTGTGAATTCATCAAGCACAATACGATTCTCTATGGCAAGCTCTTTTTCTGAGGATGCTATTCTCTTATTGCAAATTTGAGAGTCAAATATGCTTTACTTACTTTTTTAGAGTTTTTGCCCCTGAAGATGAATGAGGTTGGAGGTAGAAGGGAATCTTATTGAATTTGGGCATATTTTTCTAGAAGGAAATAAATTTAAAAAGAAAGAAATTTAGGGTGAACTGTTATCACTGCCTGTTTTCACCAGCTGTGTGAAACACATTCAGTTCCTAACTACCAAAACCAAGAGAGATTTTCATTCAACAGAACTCCCATAAACAACTTCCAAGTTAGTCATACTCCTGAGATGCTCCAATCTGGAACACGCACATACTATATCTAGTCTTCATTTATAAATGATAGTTCTTTCCAAAGGAAGTTAGATGGTATCAGAAGACTGCAGCAATATGAAGAGTATTCTCTGCTCGCTGGCTCCACACTTTAAAAGCGTGCAGACCTTTCACAGTACTTTGAATTCCTTTTCTAGTAAAAAAAAGTGAATAAAAAGCTTAACTGGACATACTAAAAATAATGAGAAGCTCAAAGGATCTGAAACACAGCCCTTAAGAGCAATTATTTTAAAGTACAATATATGAAGGTATAGAGTAAAGATTTAAAGCATCATTTCAGATTGAGTATAGTTATTTATTTGTAGTTCACCTAAAAAAAAAAAAAAGAAAGTAAAACCTATACACATGACTTACATCCACAGTGATGTCAATTACCCATTGTGGCACAGTTTCATTAAGAAGCATAGATTCAGTTTCACCACCTGAATCCCGACATAATAACCTAAGACACACAGAAATAAGTTTTGTGAATGAAAGAGCTCAGCACTAGGCAAACAGTAATTGTTATGTGTAATAAAGAAAAAAAAAAATCAGGAGGGGATCTGCTCTTTTAACAGACAGGGAGCTTGAACTTGATTAGCTGACCCTTCACAAGGTCAAACTTATTAGGGAAATGATTAGGTATTTCCTACAAAGACAAGAAAAAGTAGTTGCAGAAAGAAGGCAGATCCCTAAAGCAAAAAGGAAGAGAAGTATCTCTGCTGACTAGAAGCTATGGTACAGAGAGAGGAAAAACTACTTTGCTCATGGTTTGCATAAGTTGTGTGATGAAATAAAAAGCTGCTGGGAGAACAGGAAAGGCATCTGGCATAAGGCAGTTCTTTTTTGCTTAAGAAAAAAATCAGCTTTGCATGTAAAGCATCTGCTAACATCTCATCAAATGAAAATAAGAAGAAAAAACTAGTTGTAAGAAACGCGCACATAAAATGGTGAACACAGCCACATGCGTGTGCTTCAGGATTCCATATTAAATTGCTTTTAAATCCAAGCTCATTTTGGTTTTAGAAAAGCTAATCAAGTATTTTACTGGAGACTTTTGCAAGCCAATTTTAAAGTTCAATAGGAGTGGGTGGCTGCCTCAGTGTCTTATGCAGCTTGATCTTAAGAAAATGCTGAAGAGGCCTAAGGCCCACCATCACAGAAAGGATGCAGAGATTAAGCCCCAGCTACAACGTAAATATATTGATAACTGCAGAGAAAGTTACTTTCTTTCAGCTTTGAAAACTGAAGTTTACTCTACTGATCAACTCCTGGATTGAAAGACACACAAATTTTGGAGCCTACGCAGCCCAGGAAACAAAAACACAAACCAAACTGGAATCCCCACACAAGTTTAAAAGCCACCATGTTAATAAATATGAAATAAATATGAAATGCTTCATAGTATCTGAAAACTCGGTATTTGTTTTGCAGTGCTATTAAACTTTCTATGATATATCATAAACCACAGTCATGCTTCTCAAAAGTTTAAAAAAAAAAAAAAAAGATAATCAGTATTTACACATGACAGTATTGAACCTCCGCTCCTACTTGCTAGAGTAGATGGTGACCCATTGGTCACCAAATATAATTCCGGGAGCAGAAACCAACTGCCTAGAGAGCAGGATCCCCTTTGTCCAAGTCATTAACGCTCAAAGACCAGCACAACAGAAAGTCCTATCAGAACTGGAAGTGTTACAATTTCATTCTGAAACAATGTTCAATTAAACGGTTTGCAGAAAGAAAGCAACCAAGAAAGGCTGGGAGCTAAAACGCCATGTAACAAAGCACTATTGCACAACTCTTAACCTGTAAAGCTCCACACCTTGTTGATGTTCAAACTCACACACTTAGTTAGACAATGGAAGAATATCATTAACAGCTGCCAATTCTGTCTGCCAAGGGTGTGTCTTAATACTTTGACAACATTTGTTTCCACTCGCACAAAAAAAGTGATCGTCTGGCCATTTAATTTATACTCTCATATAAGTTTCTATACCTGAACAAAGTTCGTCCTCCAGCCTCACCAAAAATAACTGGTGTATGCGGTGGCACTTGAAAGTATCCATTTCCTTTTTGTACTCTGTTCTCCTGCTCACCATTCACTGTTGAAAAAATATACACAACAGTAAGACTGCACTAGGCCTTAAAATTCAGTGTATGTAACGACTAAAAAGTGTCTCTGCCACCTAGGGCTAGTGAATTGAATAAATGAAACAAAATTATTAGCTTAGTATAAACAAGAAACTCCACATTTCCAACGCAGAGCAAAAGGAACAGGAGGGAATGAGTTTAATACAGCTTTCTGGGAGGCCTATTTCAAAGTCTTTAAGAAAAGGGAAGTAGAGACCATGAGCCAGAAACTGATTACTAGTTTTCTCCAGTTTCTTAACAGAGTTATGAAAATTTGTGAAACTGAATAACACATGTATTGGGAATCAACTGAAAAGATTCTGCAATTTCCTCCCCACCTCCCCCTTCTACGCTGATAGTTCAGACCTCTGAAGGGCACTGCACAAAGCGTCAGCTTTGCCCTTCTGCCAGGATTTGCCAGATGTCAAAACAGTACGCTAGTAAACCTCAGCCTTACACTTCCTTGAGGTTATTGCATTTTTAATCCAATTTATTTGCAGCTAGTTCTAGCACCATGGTCTTTAAGCACTGAATAATCCAATTTAACATCCGATGCAAAAGATATGATTAAAAAAATAAATAAAAGCATTATTTATACATCTGTTGAAGAGCACTGGACTTCTAGCCAGTCAGATATTTTGAAATGCAAGACAGATGCATTTAGGTGCCTTCCTTCCACTCAGCAAAGACCACCTCAGTTACCTTCCATCATCCAGTTACTGAATTTGAACATTATGTTGAATTCAGGTAACACAAATTTAAATGGCATGGGCTCATGAGACGTATAATTCCTTAGCTTTCTAACTAGCAACAGATATAGTGAAAGAAAGGTCAAAAAAAGGAAAAGTCTAGTCCATATCAGAAGGGGCAAATATGAAACTGAAAACAGAGCAAGGGCAAATCCTATGGCTTGAAAAATTTCCTCACAACAGCTCATTGAAACAAACAAACAAGTGGTATTAACTTCCCATCTCTTTTCACAAAGTTCAATGTCCAAGAAGTGTACTTTACCTTCTTAAGCCACTGTCCAATATCAGTTTTTAAACCTTGCATTTTAAAAGCAAAATGAAGATTCCGATTGTTATTCACGTTCTAAACATTCCCCTAATCCATGACTAGTCAGACAAATCAGTAGCGTAGCATCAGTGCTCCAATAATAACAATAATAATAAAAAAAACCTGTCAGTTAACACTTTTCATATTGTTTGGCTCTCAAGCTTTAGTCTTCTAATATCCCTAAGTATGAGAATCAGCAAATTTGTCCAGAGAAGCCCACAAAGTGCCATAATCCTATCTGCAGATCACTTTTGAAAGAAGAAAGGACCTGACTCCTGGCACAATCCTTGTCATAAAATGCCACAGTATTGTTGAACTTACAGTTCTGTTAATTGCATTATTTGTAGAAAGTAGCAATTGCCATTCAAAGACAAGAATTTTCAGCAGCTCTGACCTGGGCTGAATTCATTTCAAAATAATTCAAGCTTCTGAGCTGTCAAATTCAGCCATCATCTTGCATTTTACACAACCGTACTCTTTACCTCACGCCTGTTCAGACTTAGCATTATTACCTTAGAACACCACTATTTAAGACGGTTCTGTATAGACCCACTCCATATACTATTTTAACATGCATTGAAAATAATTATTTCCAATAAATCTTTGTTTTATTTTGCATTGGTCATAATGCCTACAAGCACATCGGAACTACGTCAAAAGAGTACTGACCAGTGTTGAATAAATGAATTATTGCTCTTTGCTGTCATAACCTAGACTGTCTCTTTTCAAAGTCAAGCTTTAGTTTGGCCAGAAATTGTTTTTCATCAAGGCACAGAATTTCTGAACTTCAGAATCATTATTCACCTATTTTCTTACAGAATAGGGTTCTTAATATTTTTGTTGGCACTTTTAGAAGGAGAAAGCAACTCAGCACATTTTGGTGCAAAGCAAGCTTAAAAAATATTACAAAACATTAAAAGCTATAGTACACACAGAGACAGTTATAAGAAAGCAAGTCCAGCTAGCTCTGTTAGAGAAGAAACAAATATGAAAATATATGAACAAATCCTAAAACAGGAAAATACAAAAACACTAACCATGATTTATTTCGTTTTCCTCTTCATCCATTGGATTGATGTGTGTTCTAGGCCAATACTCTAGAAGCGCTTGTAGCAGAAGCCCTCCAAGGTTTACTATGAAGACATTGTTAGCAAAACTTTAGTTACATGAAAATTATTGAGATCACAATATTCCACATCTCAATTCACAGCTAAAAACTTTCCATAAAGTCTGCGTAGTTCCATTCCCATAACAAACTGTTTATGGGCACAGACATCTGTGTATCACAAAGTCTAAACTGCACGCTACATTCTTTCAGCAAAAGCTAACTTTTCAAAAAGACTAAACTAAATTTTCAAAAAATCACTTCTCTTGAATCACTCATGAGCTATAACATTCTTTATGTTAGGTAGCACTTCCAAGTCTAGGAATATTACTTTTTCCTTTTCACTTCTTGAAGGTCTAAGTCAAATTAAACAGAAAACTTGAATACAACTGAAATGCTTCAGAAAAGAAATGGCTTGACTGGAGAATTCTCTGCAGAAGCTAGTCCTGAGAAAATAATCCTCAAAGCCCAAGCAACTACTGACATATCTAACAATGGAATATTCTATATCATAAATACTGGAATTTAGTCTGTTTTTTTTTTTTTTTGGTCTCAATGAAACATTAATATTATTTAAAACCCACATTTTGGATCAGAACCGTCCGGACTGCTAAATCCAGCATCCTTTGCTGAAACCCAAGCTGCAAAGCAGTCACTTTCATCCAAAGTAATTGTCAGCATCTGTTGGAAAAAGACCACCAGCAAGAAGAATGAAACATTTGTTTTGTATTAAACAAGTCTATAAATTTACTTTGTGTACACAGAAGAAACACTAACCTAGGAACACAAAACTAAGTTTCTACATTAATGATATTGTGCTTCATTTGCCAAATTACAATAATTCATAATTGGTATTGGTGGATTTAAACCGACAGTACCACAACAAAAAACATTCTGCAATAAGCGTTCAGATTATTAAGAACGGAGAATTCACTGACTTGCTGATCAAAAGGACTCGTATGATTCAGGTAAACTATAACTGTTCTTTTAAACTTACAATACATTAAGACCTTTGTGAACAAACAGTGTATGCAATTAGAACAACAGATTTAGGAGCTGCGTCTCACCCCAGTTTTTAAGTCTACCGAGAACCAGTTTGGCACATACACCATTTTAAATCTCTTCTTAATTTCCTCTTCAAAATCTACTTTCCCAAGGTCTTCAACTTTACATGCCTGTACATCAAGAGAAACACAGAAGTTTTTCAGTCCTGGGTAAAGTAAGATGAAGAAAAACTGCAACAATCCGGGGGGGACCAGACAACAAGTCTCTCCCTTCCCACGTGAGCAAGTAATTTTGCTAGCTTGCTTTCTGGTCTTGCATTCCTACCTGCCACCTAGCCAACTAACAGGAGAAGTGGTAAGTTTCACCTCCCAACATACTCCATAGACTACTACTCATAACACACTTTCGGGATATGTGGACTCCTCAACAGACTTAGGGCCTAGAATATAGGCTTCCCTTTTGCAGGCGAAGCTTTTGATGCTACTATACTTAGCATCGGACAGAGGCGGCCAATGCCCTCTACCAACCCTCTTCAGAATAAAGCTGGATCATAACAAACAGCACTAAGGTAGGTAGGTGCCTATTTACAAGGGAGGATTCAAGGATCTAAATTTCAGGTGAATGAAGATGTTAACATGCAGCGCAGACGGTCCCGAGATGCATAAAAGCACAGAAATACTGCTTCCCTTTAAGAAAACAAGGACAGCAAGATGACTTACTTTCTACTGTAGGAATCTTTAAGAAATATCAAAAGACAGAAGTACAAAATATTATTAATCATCCAAGAGTAGACGTTTAATCCAAAATTATATACTTACCTTCAAGACATCCCAGTATGCCACATTATTATTTGTGTCTTTGGTTAATATATGTCTTTTGTCGTTAAGAATGTGACACTGAATAATACTAGCACCCCCTAGCAAACAAACAAAAATTAAGGTCACTAGAGTGATTATTTCTAACTTTACATTAAACGAAATGATATAATACTACACATGTGTAATTACTCTTTGGTTTCACTATTTTCTATAACATTTTACACAATATTTAAATCACAAGGATTTAGATATTATTTTTATTATAACACACGCTAGATAAATGATAATCTCATCATCTTTCTTTCCTGTTGAAATCAGAGTATGAAGTTTCAACAGACCTGAGTCAGCCTTAAAAATCTACCATTTCTGCTAACGATAACAGAGTTTATGAAGTGCTCTGAAAAGTAGCTGTTTACCTTTTATAACTTGGTCAGGCTGTGTACATAGGGGTGGTATAGGATTGGTACAATCATTATCATAGTCCCCAGATGCTCTAAAATTATGAATTCCCTTCAAAGTCTAAAGAAAGAAAAAAAAAAAATTTTTACATGTTCATACTAATCTATAAACTTTGCTTTTATAATAGTAAGACTTGCCAGTTCCTGCTGCTAATCAGATGTTTAAATGCCCAGTACTGGATAAGATCGTCCTAATATTTTTAAATAAAGCTTATATAGACCATGGCAAGTCGGAGTCCAATTGCAAGCAACAGCCCAAGAGTTCCCAAACCAAGACAGCAAATATCTCATGACTACTTAACTGAATTCACAGAGCGTAAAACGTGTCACTTACCCATTTATTCACAGAGGATTTAGTTGTTGCAACCCAAAGTGCCGGAGGAGGATCAGCTGATCTATCAAGTTCCATCTAAACAATTAAGATATACATGCTTAGCTTAATTTTGCTCTGTCCAATTAATATTTGTTCTGGGTAGCCCTGCTGCCATACTTGATGTACTCCAGAAACAACATTACATTCAGTTTACTGAAGAAATATAAAATTTAAATGAAAAACACAGCTAGAGTTGCAATTCTCCAAAAAGAAAAAAAGGAAAAAAGCTAAGTTGCAATTCTCCCTCCCCCTAAAAAAAAAAAAACCCAACCAAACAAAAAAAACCCAGCTAAGTTGCAACTCTCCAAAGTTTAAAGTATTCAAGAAAAACTGTTGGAATGAGCAAAAAGTAGGTGCAGCATTTATAACTATCAAGTATTTACTTGTTCTTATCATGACGTAATCGTGTATAATGGACAATTTAGGAAGTATAATATTTTATAAAATACCTTGCAGTTAAATACTTCAAATGTTTAAGCAGAGAATGAAGAAAGTTCAGGATTTAATAAAAAGTATAACTTTATACATCTGGCTCCGCTCTTAAGTTTTTTCGGCAATGAACCACTGTAACTAAGAGTCGCTTTGATTTTTCATTTTTAGGCTGAAATTTCCCAGATTTTGAATTCTTCAAGAATTTGACTTTTTCATATATCCAGGATTCTTTTTGAACATGTTAAGCAAATAGAATTCACTCAAAGAAAGCCAAATTGCTCATGCAGTGGTGTGTTTGCACTGCAGACTCTTAAGACACCTACAGGTTCCAATGGCATGTCATCTGAAGTTACAGACAGGGGAAAAAAAAATCAGCAGTCTCTTCAAAAAAAACTCAGATTTGTGCATAGTTTTCTCCGTTAAGAAAATGATTAGGTGTTCAAAAAAAAAAACAACCCATCATCAATGTTACTGCTGGTTCTCATGACTATGCAGCATATTTTAACAGTCATATGACTACCTACTACTTCCGAGATGCATTTTTGTTTTCTAAAGCTTTGGCACCGATGGTTTACTTTCTTTAAAGTGTACGCAGGTCTGAAAACAACTTTTCACGTTTGAAGTATATTACATTTCTGTAATATTTTAATTTTGCTATTTTAGGTAGCAGCCAGGCATTTATGTTCCTCAGACTGTTAAGTTCCACCTGCGACTTAGGAGATAAAGCCAATATATTGGAGATGTGTCTTAGTGAGCATGTTATTTATACACATTCTTATATCGTCTTATACTTGAAGCTACTATTTCGCTAGACAACATGCAATATAATTACATGTTTTACTAAATTTATTGTCCATACTAGTTTTAAAGACTTTTTAGCATAGAAAATTACAAGGTATTACTCACATGTATATTTTATATATTCTTTCAAATACAGCCTGAAAGTAATCCTTTCAAACTTTCGGAAAAACAACGAAGCCAGCACGTGCATCAGAAGAAACAGCTAAGGTTATATACCAAGCCTTATATTTAATAATTTAATTCTAAATTTTTTACCACACGTTTTCATCAAAACGTTTTCTTTAGAGAAACTTGTTGGCTTTATAAAAAAGAACAATGCTAGGAACATTTAAAAATCTATAGGTTTTTAAATGAAATCTGGAATTCCAACATCATCTTCTGATTCTACCAACAAGGAGAAATTGTTACATGTTCTGGAGAACCTGTAACGCTGCAAAGGATTTCCAGTTCAGATGACTGGTCTTATAAAATCTAGTCATTTTAATCAGTCTTGTATTTTAACAGTTACTACAAAGTTTTATGAGTGATCAAACTTGCAGCAATCATTTCAGCAAAATCAACTACCTTAAGAACTGGTGCCTTCTCTTCACAGATAAGCACACGGATATCAGGATTTCGTAAATCTGTACAATAAATCTTCCTGTCTCTTCCTCCTGAATAAACATGAGTGAAGGCTTCATTGACCTGCAGAGCCCAAACACCTTCATCATGGACTCGATATGTGGCTATACATCTCTGTTGCCCAAGAGACCACAGGCGGATAGTCCCATCAGAACTGCCTGAAAGACACTGAGCAACAACCATTCTTTTTAAAATCAAGCAAGTATTTAAATATTTTAAAATCAGTTTTTGATAAAGAGCTTCCATAACTGTTATGGTAACATTTTTCCATTCACACTATGCTAAGCTAAGAATGGCAGTTAACAACTTGAGTCACAATTTCCAGACATTTTATGCCAACCTCCCCGCTCCTTCCTTCTACCCCTCCAAATGTCACCTTACCTAGATGTACTTTATTAAATCAGAGTTTTCACTCACTGACCTCTATAAAAATCTATAAAATTCTTGATAAGCTACTTTCTGCTATTACGACATTAAGTACCTATTATATCAAAGACAACTAATGACATTTGAGTTCTGTAAAATGCCTTTATCTCAAATAAAAAAAACACATACCTGTGTGCCATCTCTGTTCAACAACAAAGCTTTTACATTGTCCGTATGCCCTTTGAGTTTCATCAGTTTTGCACAAGTTCTTGGATCCCACACCCTCAGAACCTATGTAAGCAAATATTGGATGACTGCATTAACGTCACTCTTTCCACAGATGGATGCATTGCCTCTACAGAAAAATAAGCCTTTCCAGGTAGAGCAACCCTTACTCCCAACACCAGCCCCTCCCAAAAAAACATATTTCATTAGAACACAATAGATATGACTAGATCTTACTTATCTCTAGAAAATCAGATGGGATTTTCTCCCCTTGATTGTCATTTCATTTAACTTGTAAGAATAAGATAGAAAAAGTCAAAGCAGAGAATGGAAGTGACTGGCAACATGATGGAATAATGTGGGGAAAAATAATAAAAAAAAAAAGATTCTGAAAATCCTCTCAAATGCTTGGCTAGTATATCTTGTTTCCATTTCTATATTGACTTGGAGATGAAAATAAAATATTCTGAAAGTGAGATTAGGGGAAAAAAAAGAAAGAGAGAAAGAAAATCTCTCAGAAGTCTTTCACCTGCCTGTACAACAAAAAGCATGGGCTATCTCTTGGGAACATTTGAACTTTTTTAGGTCACTTTTTTCCCACCACTGCAGGGGCCTCATGAATTGCTGGCATGAATTGCTGGCAGGGGCCTCATGAATTTTCCTTTTGTACCTGTGGCACCAGGCTCAGTTGTTATAATCAGCTGAATAATCTGCCCCCAGAATCAGAGATCTTATTACGAAACACGATGACCTCTGATGGAGAGAGGGATACACTCGATGACCAGATTATGTCTCCTGAGTATTAAAGCTGTATGGATAATTTATGTACTTTTATATTTGTAACAACCCTTCTACCTTCCCTTTAAGAAAACCCAAACTAAAACCACCATAATGTATATTCTCATTATTTAAAATAAAACAGCTGCTGCAGACCTGAAATTAAAATTGTTTCTCTTCTTTACATCAAATTTTGAACTCAGGTGGAATGAGCCTTACCATATTTTCCTTACCTTTTCAGTGGACCCTGACACAATTACTGTTCCCATTTGATTCATTGCAAGGCTGTAGATAGAGTCTTTGTTCCCACTCAGGGAAGAAGCTGTTTCAAAAAACAAAATTAACATTTTTCATTTTTAATGCTACCATTCGATAACATTTATTTATTCACTTGAAAACGCTACCTTTTCAGGCCAAAGTTCAGAGTTTAATACCCTACGACAATTATACATGAAAAGATCCCTTACCCAGTACATAGATTTCTTTTTAAAAAACATGGACTATTTGTAGCATATTGCTACGAAGATCCCATTTCGATTCTTCCTCTAGAGCTCTAAAACAGAAAGTAACTTCTCAGACTTATGCTCATTACAATCACAGTGCCATTTGGCCATCAGAATTCAACGCCAGGACCATCAAGGTACTCTTGCTCTTCTCAACCACTTCATCTGAGAATGGTATTTGTAAGTGGAACTATAATACACAAGATTTGTGTTTAAGTGCCCAGAATTTCCCAAATTAAGCAACTGTAAAATTGTAAATTATCTGTTAAAGACTGTTCTCTTAGTTCAGTGGAGACATGGTAGTAAAGCTGCACTACAGTGTTGCAACATATGTTACTTGGGCAGAGATGCCACCTTTGCATTTCGAAAAAACAAATGGCAACTGCTTAGCATCACAATTACCAGTAAAGGACCAAAACAATCATCACAGAATTCAGGAATTTTGTTATCATCTAACTTAATTTTGGATAGATTAAAGTACCAATCCCTCAGCTGGGAAAAGCATCATCTTAGCAGATGAACATCATCTATTCAGAAAGCATCATCGCAGACTGCAAGCCTCAAAGATTCAAAGCCACAGCACAGGTATCACGAAAAGGGTGAGAACAGCACCCAAATACAGCGCCAGCAAAAGCGCACAACATATTTCCATGCTACAAATAAATCATTACATTAAGCTTCTAACATGGTACTACCAACTCAATACCATAAACATTTCATCAAAGTGAAAGAATTACTTATCTTAACCTCAGGGTCCTCCTAATCACTGGCTGCAGTTATCCAAATGTAACCTTTCCAATAAAACGTATTATTTATAGCCAAAATACAGTGATAGGCTTCCACGGGCCCAGAAAGATTAGTTGAAGCTAAAAAGCAGTACTGAAAACCTTTGAAGGTTAGCGCACGCTGCTCAACAACGATAATTTGTAGAAAGGTTTTCACTTCTGCCTGTACAGCATCATCCCAGGCCAGATACCAGGAACGAAAGAGAACCATCATGTCCTTTTGCTCTGAAGTGCTCAGAACTGAAACGCATTACAGAATAAATCCTCCCCTTCTCGAAAGGACTACTCCTCAAAAGAAAGTCTCTCCATCTAATTCAAACTATGGCTGAACAGATTGCCACATACCCTTTAAAAACAGGCTTCCTTATAACGTTGGCTTGTGTGCATCACTTCCCTATAATCAGAGAAGAAATCACACAACCATCTTCATTTGCACTCTGAGGAAAGGAACAATATTCGAAAGGATTGAGGTAATGTCTGTACTTCCTTTTGATCTTGGGCTCGAAACAAGCAGTAGCTCCCCAGTTCTCCCAGCCTCACAATTATGATTCATTTGAATCATTTCGGTACTATAGCACCACTGCAGCATTTAAGAAATCAGTATTATCCATAGCCTTGTTCTTCTACAATAAACAGACAATAAATTCCTTCTTCAAACACAAGATAGCATAACTTCTAGTTATCACGGAAAAGTTTGGTAAAGTATTCTCATTTTCTATGACAGCAAACTCTTCAGAAGGCTGCACAGACATGTCAGCATGAGGCTATGCCTGAATTTAAAGGTCCTGCAGACAGAACATATGCAAAACTGACCATTCTGCCCATACAGATGCACCTCTGATTTTAAAAACTATAAAACCCAGAAAACTAACACTCCTTTCCGAAGCAGACAAAACTAATTCCAGAAAAAGTGCCAAGACAATGATACGCCTGAGTATTTCCTACAGAACTACATATTCCTGAAATCTCTTGATATCATCTGTTGTGCTATTTCCATTCCAAAAAGAGAGATTTCAAAACAAAGCCCAACAAATCCATTAAGGAGTCATGAGCAGCAAGATGATTTAACGCAAAACTCATAATTCCATCGCATTTTAGTTTGGCGATTTTTCTGGAGTCATTCATAACCTATGAATGAGGATGCAGGTAGTCTTATAATACCTTTAGAGAATTTAAGCGAGTGTGGCAGCACAGTATGGTCTTTCTCAATTCATACAGCTGAGACATTGCTACTGTTCAGACATTTACCAAACGTTTACAGAATTCTTGTGTGTTTTGTTAGGTAGATACAGAAACCCGTATCTCTAATCTTAAACAGATCTCATGGATTATGCTACTAAATAAAATAAATTGCATTTGCTTCCCGTCCCTAGGTACCTACTTGTGACGGTGTTATTTGAGGCAGTCAGTGCTGTTAGAGTATTTACATCCCAGAGGAAAATCTGTCTGTCCAGCCCGGCAGATGCTACCAGTTCTTTATCTTTTGCATATGCTAAGGCTTTCACATAATCCTGTAATAAAGTAAATATAATAACATGAACCAATAATATTATCCATTTGAAGTCTACAGACTGATTTTTAAAAGACTGTCCATGATAAAATATTGAATTTACAGAAAATGTTTTTCACCTTATGCGTCCTTAGTGTTGACATGCAAAATCCCTTATGTGCATTCCAGACTTTAACAGTAGTATCTGAAGATGCAGATATCACTAAATTGGAAAGAATAAAGAGTAAACTTTAATGGATCATGCATTACTTCAGAGTACGCTCTTTTTTTTTTTCCAAATAGATTAATTAAAATATTCAATTTTCATTAAAATATTTGCTTACATTATTTACCATATTTAAAATACGCATCACATAAATGAATTTTACACACTAAGAACAGATGGAAAAAGGTATTCAAATTGTTAAAGCAGTACATAATATACTTTTATACCTAATTTCTGAACGCTTTAATTTTCCAACGTTTAAGTACTTACACGTTTTACCATTGCAGCAGAGCACAATATCATTTACCCAATCTGTGTGATGTTCCATAGATGCTATATAAGGGTCTTGCTGGAAATGAAGGAGAAAGTTTATAAGTTCTCTTCATAAACAGAAAAAATTAATATGATTATCAGATCTGCTTGTAACACTTTCTTCAACCTTCAGATGGATCAAAAGTTGCCTAGCACAGAGCTGCTTGAAGTCATTATTCCAGCATGCGTTTGTGAAATAACTATACAGAGAGATCACAAATTAGTTTTCAGTGGAACTCCTATTATTTTAAACTTACAGCGTCCATTTCATATATAATTTCACCATAAAATGTTTGGTGTTGTGTCACGGAAAAACTTGTATCTAAAAAAGAGATTGCCAAGCTAACGTTATTCTGCGCTTACAGGATCAGACTGTGCTCTACTGAAGAGGAACAGAACAATCAAAATGTATACAGGGATCTCTCCAGGTCATGAACTTTATGAAGCCTTATCTCCTTCCATCCCTATCTTCCCCAGGTACATCCTAGTGTCCAGGAACGTGGCCGAGTTTATACCACTAGCATTTTGTTCAGTTCAGTGGGGCTACTAATTTAGTTCTTTCTCTCCTCAACATGACAAAGGGCTTTAATAAGCTGTCTTTAGTTAAAAAATTAAACATGATGGTGAAAATAAGTGGGACCAGCAGAGAATCTGATCAGTGTTTCCTTATTTCCTTCAAAGTAAAGGTGGCAATAAAGGAGAGGATTTAATATCCTTTAAGACACCAGAACGTACAAAAAACTTTGACCAAAATTAAAAATCCATCAAAATGTACATAACTAATACAATATATATGGTCCTAGTGACTGGTATTTATGTCTCACTGGAGACCACAATATTTTATATTTAACTTTATTTTCCCTCTGCTGTGACTACTTCTTTGGAACATAGGCCCAAATGCAAGTCTGTAATCCCATACATTTTTGTTACAACATGAACAATATCAAAATGATTTTCCTATTGCTAATTATTGGCAATTGCTAAATAACTTTATGTCAGGTATATAATCTGTAAACAGCTTACTAGCATAACAACTTGAAAAAAAGTTAAGACTGAGGAATCACCTCTTAGCTTACCTTGTGCTGATTGACACTCCATATCCTTATGATGGAGTCTCGGCCTGCGGTGAAGAGTCTGTTTAACGCTGGATCCAGCTGAAGTGCGTTTACCCCATTTCGGTTATATTTCTCCACCTCATCTCTAATCACATAGGAGACCTAAAATACATTTACGCAAATCTGATTATGGTATTAAGATATTGACTTGGCCATAAGATGTTACGATGTAATTTCTTTTTTTGAGGTTCTCAGGTAGAAAATACTGAGCTCTACAAACATTAAATTAGTCTATCAGTTTGAGAGTTCCCATCAACCTCAGTAGTTTTTTTTTTTTCCCTGAAAAATGAAGAAGAGTCATTGAGATGTTAATGTCAGTCGCGCTAGAAAGAGAGCTCAAAGGATTATTCAATCATTAAAACTCAAGCCCAGACATAGGAAGTCCCTAACTCTATTCCCTGCTCCACACAGATATTCTGGGTGATCCCAGACAACCCACAGAGTTTGCGTCTCCGTTCCTAAATTCTTTTCTTAGTTACTAAAACTGGGGTGACTATTTTCCAGCCTCACAGGGGAGAGGATAAACCACTAAGGATTACCAAGCGGTGAGTGACTGCAGATATCTGAAATAGTAATAGTGATGCACCTTCTAACTCTATCACAATACTTTAAGAGCAATATTTTGAACCATTTCTCAAAATCACTTTCTAATATAACAAGGAGCACAAATATTTACTGCTTTTTCAGATACAGAAATTATTCTTTATTTACTTCTGTATTTGACAGGACTGCGTGCGTAATTCGTTTAATTGTTTTGTTCATAAATACTACATGGAGATTTAATGGGAGGAGGAGACGTTTTACCTGGGCTACAGAACTCCGCGTTGGTACCGTCCAGTAAACACAACTGAAATGCACCGCAGTCTTCAGAGCTACCCCATTCATACTGAGCTGCATCTCCCCGATCACTTACACTGTGTTTATTGCATTACTATGAGGAAATCCCTCAAGCTTAAAGAAAAGGAAGGAAACTGACAGCTAAGCTCTTTCCCAGATACTCTAAAATATAAGCAGAACAACCAGGTAAAACCTTAGGCTTGACATAATCCAATCTGACAACAGCAGGAACCATTTGGATACAAAAGTAGCAGCGTTTTCAAAACTCTTTCAAGGACTGGCTTTGGGCCAGAGATCAGAAAGTAATTTTTCAACCCACTAATGGCACTATAGCAGTACCAAGAAAATGTTTTCCCGTTTCAGAACGGAAAACCTAACAAATTAAACTAAATTTCCTGTGGTCCTTATCACTGAAGAGGCATTTACGGAATCCTTGATTCCGCACCACAAGAACCGACAGGTCCTTTTAGTGAACGCGGGGAACACCTCACTGAATTATCTCATCCCTCTGCAGCGCAGTAAGAGAAGGGATTCTTCGAGAAACCACATCTCCAGTCCTAGTCTCTCTGTTTTAAAAACTGCAGCAACAGCTAGAGCAACACTGCAGGATCAAAATTAGAGGCAGCTGAACCTTTCTGCCCTAGCACGCCCTATTACCATTCCACAGCTCCATTGATTACAATTTCCAGCGATACCTCTGTCACAATGCCTTTATAGCCCTTCTTGCTCATATATAGCCTGGGGTAGCCACTCATTATCCTTGCAGAGCCTCAGCTCTTCCTCTCAGTTTCAGACTGTGTCCTAATTTCCAGTACTCTCAGAACCTCTCACTCACTCCAGGTTCATCCATCGTATTCTTGCTATCCCTGCTCAAGTCTCCACCTACACAAAGCTTTAGAGAAGTTATGAGAAGATATTGTCAGACATGCATAATACTGTCTTAATGTCAAAATTTAAATGAATCAAGCCTTACGGTTTCTGATAAATAAATGGAGATGGAGGGAAACACAAGATCCGCCTATACTTGAATAAACTGGTTTTTGTAACGTGGACAGCAAGATTTGTGCGCAGCTTCTCATACGGGCTTGATCAAATTGCGTCTGCCTTTAGAAGACCCAGAGAAACTGCTTCAGTGGAAGAATGTTAATTAAGTAAAGACAAGATCTAACACAACGATACAAAATGCAAGTCAAAGGATGTGGCTTTAAAATTCATACTGCTTTCACATTATTTGAATAAAGCCAAGATAAATATTCAAAATGTGAGTAGACACAAATTAATGTTAGCTGCAAGGAATCCAGAACCTAAAGATCAGTAGGTCAAATTTAATGTTAGTTACTAGGGTGAATAATCTCTCTCAGAAACATAGCATCAGAGTCAAGATCAGCAGGGGTCCTTCAGCAGTTGCTCCCCTAAACTGCTAGCAGGATTTTTTTTTTGGCAAGTCTCTGACTTACAGATTTGCTCCTTCTCTTTTCCATCAATCATCCCCCAGATCTGTTACACTTTCAGGCATAACAGAGCTCTCTCTTCACCCCACTCAAAGACGACTGTCAAACTATGCTGGCCACCTAAGCATTTAAAGGAGGTGTTTTCTGCTCATGATAATGGTAATTTTGAATTTACAGAAGTTCAAACCCAAAACGGCCATAGAATTTTTAAAAATGTAAACAGATGATGGCCCACTCTGGTAATAAAGGTGCTTTCATACACAATCAATACTCTCATAGGACCAGGGAAATTGAGACTCAGATATTTCTATGTTAATCTTGATAGAATTAAAATCAAGTTTCACAATTTCTTAAAATGCAACAGATGAAATAATTCCTTGCTAAACTGCAAGTTCTTATTTAACACAGATAAGCTGATAGTGAAAAAAACTCATACAGATTAGATGTCGTGAAACAAAGATTTTCACTCCTAACCGTAACAGAGTTGGCATAATTATTAAATTGCCATCTAGAAGACCTTGAAATGGTGGCTGTTGACTCAACCAGGTGCTGTTTCCAATGTTCAAAACCATGCCATTAGGGGAAAAATGAAAACTGATAACCATTTTCCGCTCTTAACAGCACTGAAATATCCAATGGAATAAGAATCTAGATTTTCGTAGAAAACAGCTTCATCGTGGGACTTGATTAAAGATGGCTGGCTTTTTAATCACAACATCTGGAAATCACTAATTTCATTTTTATAAGAATTAGCCTAAAGCAAGATACAATACGACTGACTCACGTTTTGTAACAGCATTTCCTGAAAACTGACAGTAGAAAGTTTGAATAAGCAAAGCAAAATAACAGTGACCAGCAATAAAGCTACAGGAGATGTCAAAAAATGGTATTTAAGTCAGGTCTCCACCTGACTTCTATCACAGTTACTGTATTTGCAGATCATTTTAACTTAGCTACGGACTAAACCGAAAAACTCTGCCAATATGATTTTGATTCTCCATGTGAAATAAGACGGTATCAATAAAAACTTTTTCATATAACAATAATTATATGCATAGCAGTCTTTAGGCCAGGAGAGAAATTACAGGATAAAATATACACTCTAAACTGATGTTATTAAACCAGGAAATGCAGATTTGACCTAGGTTCCTTTTAATAACATCCACATGTGGACTTGGTCAAACATCTTTTGGAAAGTATTATTTATATTTTCAGAGACTAAATTGAGCCAATCAGAGCAACTATTTTGTTTCAGGGCTAATGAGTTTGTGGCAGACCTAAGATCTAAACATATAACTTGCTACCAGTTCAGGATAAAATATAGTATCCTCCTTCTTCCCTATGAGAAATTTGACAGAAGAACTCTGCAACGACTAGTGAACTTAAGAGATTACAAGGTTAGTTCTTATTGTTCAGTTTTTTGTGTAAACACCCAACAGCTTTGACAGAAAAAATGAAGGCAAGAAAACAAGAAAAGCTTGACTCTCGCAAAATTACCAAGCAGTCACTGCTACTGTTCACAAAATTCAACCAGTTATTCTGGTCTCTCCTAAAGCTTACAATTCTATATACTTTAAAAGCTTTATTTTCCCTTCACAGAAGGAATTGTATACCTTTTCTGATACACTCTTTCACGTTTAAGATATAGGAGTAAGAAGAAAAACAATTCCCTACTGTATAAAGGACGGTAACAACAGTTTTCTGCATCTCACAGGAAGAAACGGTGACAACCAGTTTTCTATGACGAAAAAATGATACTAAGGCAAATTAGGTAAATGTTCCATTTAATTCTTTATTTCTAATATTAAATAATTATCTTCACTAAAGGTCCTTGAAAGCACAAGAGGGGAGAAAATTAAGATGACAGGCAATGGTTTTGCATTCAGTAAGTTTACTGGATGCCATATCATCCTTTCAGATGAACACTGCTTCTATTTTTAGGGCAGTCAGATAAGGAAAAGAGTTCTCAGCATGATGAATCACTTCTCATGAACACAATGTGAGCGGAAAATGGTAACTATGGCACAAATATTGACTTTCCAACTCCCACTGGAGCCTAATGACATCCTACTAGGTGTCAGCTACCTCCATGGAAAATAGAATACATTTCTTTTTTCATCCAAAACATAAAGTGTTAAATGGTCCACATTTGCAAACCATAAAGTCATTCAATTGGGAAAAAAAAAAAAAAAATCAACTTTTAGAAACAGAGGTGCAATGCCAGACGCATCCAGGCTTGTATTCAAATACAGTAATTATATATTAACATGCCATAGAGGAACAAAATAAGGCTTGTGTGAAATCTGCTGAAATGATGCTTGAAATGCCCATCTTAACACAGAGAACCTCAAATAGATCAGTAAGAAAAACGGCATCCTTGATTTAAAGGCCTGACGGTTGTGTAAGATGGGGGGGACAGCAGGCAAGCTGACAAAAACGAAAAGGTCACTAAGATGAACAGAGGAAAGTTGCTGATAATCCACACGTGATTCTCTATCATACCATTATGGGGGAGGGGGGAGGGGGCTGAAAGTTGCTTAAAAATGAGTGATATTGAGTACATTAACATTTCCTTAGTCATTATATTTACTATACAAATTTTAAAAAAAGCATATAAAAGTGTATTAGTATACACACATACACATGTTTGAATACATACATACTTTATATGCTTACATATGCAATTGTGTATGCTATTTATTATGCATAACATATATATGCATTTACATATATAGTGTATGTACATATGCTTATATAAAACACACACATATGTGTGTGTAAATAACATAAATGAAATAGGTTTTCAGCTGAGGACAAACTGCGCAATAAACTTCAACTCTAACCCATGTCATACACACTTCTATCACTCCAGATGAGGTACTGTAATATATGTAGAGAGGACTATGAAGGTCAGCAGGAAGTTGTATCTGTAAGCACCCCCTGACAAACACTGCAAATAGGGGAGCCTAAGTGCACATTATTACTTTGTTCATTGGGTCGGTTCACAATCAGTTTTAAACCACAGAGACGATAATGACTATGATAAAGATCTAGTGGTGTAATTGCCACAATGGTCTGAGCGGGGCAAGGTTTGTGGGAGATGAAACATTTTCATAATGACCAAGGCCTTCTACTTTTATACTGCAGTAGCTTTTACAAAATCCCCTAATGAATAAGAATGTTTCACTACAGTAGATGCTGCACAAACATTACAAAGTGATGGCCTTCATTATAAAGATTTTATGGAGTTCAGTACCCTAAACGGTTCAAGACTAATCATTTTAATGACTATTTTGGAGCGCCAAGAGCTAAATCTACAGTCAACAGAAATTTCAGCGTACCAAGTCAAATGAAGTTCTTGAAGGACCTATGATGTTTCTCCTTTATGGACAACAAGTATATCAGCTAATCTGAAATTTTGCTACCCATGTGAGATTACATCTCTTACAACAGACACTATCCTAACTGATGGGCAGAATCTCCATGTCTCGAATCTGCTTTAAAAATATCAGCACACCATCACGGTGGAGGATAAGGTGAACAGCCAAAATCTGACAGTGTGCATTTCTTCTTCCTAAGCAGAGAAAATTTTCATAGACACAAGTGCTACCATAGATAATTGTAAAAAAATGGTATTTTTCAAAATTACTGGAAGGATTCCACAACATTTGGCATCAATTTCATTAAAAAAAAAGAGAGAAGAAGAAATCAAGAAAAAGCAAGCTATTTCTTTAGCATCTTTGTAGAGCAGATGATACACCTTAGAATAAGTTGTTAACTAAGGAGAGGTCTGTATTTGAATTATCAGGAGTTCCAGACCCTAGAATAAAAGTAATAGAAGCTATTGTGAATAAGATGAATTTTTCAGTGAGTCAATTGACTTCCTATTCTTTTGATTAGGTATTACAAAAACAAAAAAACTAATATATTATGGCATTTAATATATTTAAATTCTAGCATGCTTTTAATACAGGCTACTATTCAAGAAAATTAGTAGCTGAAATATTTTCTAAATGTAAGGGAGCTTTTTTGTTTCACTAGTTTCCAGTTGCTGTCATGATACAGTACTGGTGCAGAAACATGATAGAAACTCAGTGCAAAAGTGTTTTCTTATTATGTACAGCATATTTTAGTGCATGATAAAAAGTACTTAAAATTGATTCAGTAAATTCGTAATCAAGATACTGATCGAAATCACTTATGGTGAAATTCACCCTTTGGGCCAAAGGGATTTGAGGGTGGAGGGCGTCATACAGACCAGGCAGCAGGTTTGGGAGAACAGTTACAATGCAGTCACTCAAAAAAAGCTACTTTAAGCCATCTGCTGAAAAGTGGATTCATCTTGACTTAATCCACAGTAATACATCTGAAAGTCATAGCACATGGCCAGCCCTTTCTCACCAGATAGCTCCTGCTACTCCCACACCACTATATCCCCATTCCTTCCCCAGCTCAGGCAGCCTTACTATTGCAGCCTTCATATATGCATAGTTAAGCTTAAGAAATGCAAACAGCATTCCAGTCGACATTTTAAGTGCCTGATCTACATTTAAATTTCTTACCTTTATTTATGTACAGAATCTATTTTGAGGCTTAAAATGTCTACTCTGATTTAGCCCTCAAACACATACAGTTAGATACACAGAAGTGCCTTAAACCGACTGTTTTGGTTGCTTACCAGTAAAATGGATGCATCTAAGATAATAGTTCAGATTTCAGTAAACTTTAACCAGCTCTCATGTCAGGTTATGAATGAAGTTCCTCTATGCCCAAAAGGCACTCTTCTGAAAGTCTTTTCCCCTATCCTTAAAGGTTCTGGAGAAAATTCTCCTTTTTTAAAATAAGAATTCCTAAAGAAATAGGATTACACCAAAAAAAAACCACCTAGTTATCATAAATATCTTCTCCTTATGAGAAAAACCTGCAAGAACTTGCATATGACACAGGTAATGAAGTCAATAAAGGGATATTATATTTCCGATTCTTTGCCTTTTAGACATTGCCAGAGGGTTTTTTTGGAAGAGTAAGAGAATTCCTTATCTAATACAGTACAGGCCAAGTGCTTACCTTAACTGCGGAAAACCACTAAAGGCTCTAGAAAATATTACATTTCCTCTCCGCAGCAAAATACAAAAGATGCATTCAAAAACCGAACCCACCTTTGGAAGGATCCGGATACTATTTCAGAATTAATCACTATTTCTTTTGGTCATAGTGGCTAGACAGAGTTGAGACTTGAACTTGCCACTAGAGGTAGGCAGCTTTACACAGTGATAAAACATTAAATCTTTACCGCATTTAAAACTGCAAAAATATTTAAGGAGCTGGTAGTACGGAGAAAAAAAAAAAAAAGTTAAGGATCATAATAAAACCGTTTTAACCACTTCAACGTTAAAGAGAATCTTTACTTTCTGTAGGTATTTCAGCACTCCCAAACTCCAGCAAGGTTACTCGGAATACTCGTACCTACATAGACACCTGCCCTACGAGCCACACTGCAAAGCCTGATCACGTCTCAGGTGCATTAAGAAAGTTTCCATCCACTGGACTGACTTGCCCACGGTCTTCCTTTAGGGAAGGCTTAGTGGGAGCCGGAAAGGGGAGAGGGGTGGGATGCTTCAGCCCCGCCTGACCCAGCTCAGCCGCAAGCCGCGCTCCAGCCCGCCCCTGCGCGGGCGTTAGCGACCGCGGGGCGCTCCAAGGGCCGCGGCGGTGCCAGGCGGCCCGCACCGCCGGCGGGAGAGGGCGGGGGGCCTCGGGGGTGTTGGGAAAGAGAAAAAGGCGGCTGCGTTGCCATGGAAACCGCCCTATTCCCTCTCCCCCCGCCCCCGATGGCAGTCAGGGCCCAGCCCCGCGGGCCGGCGGCGGCGGCGCCTCCCCCCCCCCCACCTCGGGGCGGGCCCGCGCCCTCCGGCCTCTCCCTGACCCCCCCCCGCCGCCGCCGCCGCCGCCCGCTGGCCCTCCCCGCTCCGCTCTGCTCCGCCCTACCCCGCCCCACCCCCCCGGGCCGGGCCGCAGCCGCGCCGCCTCTACCCCCGCCCGCAGCCCCCCGGCCCGGCCGGGCCGCGCCCTCACCTGCACTTTCCGCCGCCCCGCCGTGTTCTGCCGATGATGCGCCGCCATCTTGCATGTTGACACTCTGATGTCATTTCCGAGGAGGGTGAGCCGCGCCGGAAGTCCCGCCCCTTTCCCTCCCTGTAGCCGCGTAGCGGGATGGGGAGGTGTGGCTGGCCGCGGCGTTGCTAGGGGAGCTGCCCGAGGGGGCGGGGCCTGAGGGGCGGGGCCTGAGGGGGGCGGGGCGAGGCGCGGGATGGAGGCGCGGGATGGAGGCTCCGCCATGTCGTGCGCGGGCCGAGGGCTGCGGGTTGCGACGGCGACCGCCTGCCGCGCGGGGCAAACGCTGCAAGGGAGATGCAGCCCGAGCCCTTGTGTGAGGCTGTCCTGTCACGGCCGCCTCACGTGTTACAAAAAGAGGATAGCGCTGATAGCGAGCCGCCTCGGGAGCAGAGCGGGTGCGCGTTGTTTTGTCAGACGGACGGCCATCCCCCCTCACGTCCCCTCGGGCCGCATCCTTCCCTCCTCCGTGAGGCCAGCAGGTGCTGGGCCACACCGCGCCCTGTGAGAGAAGGCAGCTCGGGGGGGACCGGGCCGGCCTCATGCTTCGGGGTGGACGTCCCGCCCCGACACCTGAGGAGCTCTCATCTTGTGGGCGATAGCTATGTGAAGTGGTGTGTGGCGGACTGCCTTGGTGGAAGACATCTTTACGGTGCTGGTTCTTACAGCAGAACTGCAAAGCAGTGAAGGTGGTTAGAAGAGGAGATGGGTGGGATGAGCAGATAATTAGTGAAAAAGAAGGATTTTTACTGGCAGAGCAAATAATCAGTAAAGGGGTAAGGAAGAAAGGGTGTTGGTTCATGTTCTTGATCAATACTGGTTGCAGCCATATGTGGAAGACTCAGTAGCTGCTTCAGTTCTGCTACAGAGATAAACTTTGTGTATTTTGATACAGATCGTGTCTTCTAGCATTGCTGAGTGCAGCAGGATCTCATCACAGCTGCAGGTGGAGGGTATGATTCTTGAAGGAGATCTTCCTTGACCAAAGCTTTCTTAACTCTAGCATTTCTACTATTTTGTCCTTATTATGGTCGTGGGAAGCATATGATTTGAGGCACCTCATAAGTCAAGTATGAAACTGTGTTTAATTTATTTCATTTTTTCTAAGATAAAATTAAACCTTTTTCTGAGAAGAGCTCAGTTGTGTATTGGCTTCTGGCCAGCAGTAATTATCAAAGAGTCTCAGATGCTGTCATGCATAGAATATGTTATCTTATCATATTCTGGGCTGGAGAAAAATGTGGCAGTGTGAAGTCTTCTGCTTAAGTAAATATTGAGCAAAGTGCCTCGCTACATTTCAGTATGTGTTAGTCCATTAAAACGCTGAAGATTTCTTCTAATTGCACAAGTTTTGTGCATACCTCAAAGTCATCTCTTACTGTCTTTGAAAGATAGTGAAATGTTTGTGTTTATGATTTTTGTGATATTCCTTGATAAACTGGAGTAATAATTTCATTCATAAATCCTAGTCATCGTTTCATAATCCATAATCACTAATGAGTTATTCATTTGATAAAATTCATCTCATCATGTTGCGTCTGCAAGGGTAGTGTTCATTTTTTGTATGTTTGGTTTAAAGTTGAATTTACTTATGGACTGAGGACCTTTTATTTCTTTACGTTATTATGGGATTTTTTAAATTTTTTGCATGTTTAAGAGCTGGCTATTCATGGATAGTCATTGCTGTTTATATATATATAATACAGTGCTTCTTAATTCTTTCAGATCATCAATTCATTAAGTTGAAGTAGAAAAAGATCTAGTGATCTCTTTATATCAGACAGTCATTGAGGTTGCAAGGGACCTCTGAAGATCGTCTAGGCCAAGGACTGTCATATTTGCCTCTTTTTTACTGAAGGCTGCTGAAGATATGAATTATGATAAGGTTCTATGCTTTATGAGAGTATGTTTAGCAAGCCTAAACTAACCCAGAGTCATTAAGTTATAAGGGTAAGATTATGCAAAAAATACGGTAAGTAAGATTTTCTTTGTTAAGCAGTAAAACTTTCAGCATTTCATCACGTTTGTCTCATTTTAGGAAAGTGATAAGATGATCTAATTTGTTAGGTTAGCTCTTTGCTTTTTGTTGTGAGACCCTCTGTTCACTTGTTTAACTGTGACAAAATTGACTCTTCCACATGCAAGCTTCCATTTTGGGTTCCTCCTTTGGGTATTGAGTGAGGTTTTTGATATTAGGGAAACTATGTTTTGATATATGAGTCCAGAGGTGACTTTTCAATTTCCATGAAAATCATCTCTGGCTAAATTGTGAGCTTCTGAAAACACCAGTGTGAGCAAAAGAAGGTTGAGCCAAAATGGAAGCAGGGAGAATTGAATAGGGTCAAGGGGTTAAGCCAGGAGGTTGACACCAGGAGAAAAGTAGGATGAAAGTGCAAGGAATAGAAATGCTTATTGGGTGAATAATCATTGTAATAGGTAAGAATATAAAGATAATATTTCCTCTGTACTGGTAGACTCAAGAGTCCGATAGCATTTCCCTGCTTCTTCTGTCTTCTGTTCCAGTCCTGCTTTGTAAGGTTTGACTTTCACAGGCTTCCAAAAAATGTTAAAAGGATTCAGAAATATGCGATAAGAATGATTTGAGGCCTGAAAAGTATGAATGACGATGAAAAATCCAGATGGATTTTTTCTACAGAAGAAGAGAGGAAACATGATAGCTATTTTCAAATAAATAAAAAGAAAAATGGAATAAACTCCTTCGTGTCCATGATGAATGAGACAAGAAGTAATGGGCTGAAATTACAGTTCAGGAAATTCAAATGAGGCACTAGAAAAACCTTTCTGGCAGTCAGGATGGTGAAGCACTGGAACACGTTCCGTATGGAGGTTTTGGAATCACCATCTGCTGTATCGAATATCTCTAGGAATTATATCAGTGTAGCTGATGCTGCCTTGGGCTATAGCAAGGACTAGATGCTTTTAGGAGATCCCTTCCAACTTTGTTTTTTCGTATAATTATGCAACTACAAGTGGAAAAGGGTGTTCGTAAAGGAAAACCTCTTTAATCCATCAAGAAAAGCCATAATAGGTTCCCTAGCTGGGAGATGAGCTAGATGAATTCGAGGCAGGAAGAAGATGCGTGTTTTAAGACCAGCTAATCACTGAAAACAAATCCCCAATGGACATGATAGATTCTACGTAGCCTGAAGCCAAAAGTATTGTAGCCAATATATAATTTATGGATATGACTCTGATGTGACTGAAATTACTGTATTTAGTCCGTATTTTATGGGATGTGAAACTTGGTGATCTTAAGTCCTATTTAATTTTTTTTGCATGGCTGAATTTTTCTGGGATTTTATATTCTGCACTTCTCCATATACAAGACAATTATTTAAGTAATATAACCCACTGTTTTTTTTTTTTAAACCTTCGTGTCAAAAATCTGCTATAAAAGTCACAAAATTATGCTTACACAGCCTGTACAATAGTCACAGATACTACTGTGGTTCTCTGTAAGTAGTGGGTTTAAAACTGCACTTCTTTCTGTTAGGTTAAGTTCTGGAAAGTTGCAGAATATCATCTGAAATAAAGTTGTAGTTGTAGAAAACGGTCGAGCAAATATCCAAGTTTTCTGTAGTACGTACGCGTGTTAAGGTTTAGAATGAGTGAGTATTTGTAGAAGTTTAATGAAAAATACTGCAAATCAGTTTACACGCCATTTTTGCTTACTGGATCAGGAGTTAGTTTCTTCAGTAGCGTGGAAGAGTGAGAGGGAGTTAAATTTGAGTCACTAAGGCAGTTGGTGGGTCTGGGCTTGTATCGCAACTAGACCGTGTATGAGCAAAAGGCTCTGCGGATATACTAGCAAAACAGTGACTGCTCATTAATTTTTAATTACTACCGCTTGATGTTGAGTAGAAACTGTAGAACTAGGATAATGGAAAGAAAACAAATTTTGAGTCATTTTGATAAATAAGATGCCCCAGCTAGCTAGACAGGAGGGATGGACAGAATTTAAACAAGAGAACTTTGGAGAATAATTATCTCAGCATGAAAGTTGATTTAAGTTTAGTTTTTTCACAGTAATCTGAGAACTACTAAGTACTGTATTATAGTTCATTCACATGTACGGCTTGTTTGTTTCTCTTTAATTTGCAAAGCTGCTTGGTATTGCAAAAAATTTACCAGTTGCATCCTTGACAAAAAGGTGAAGTTTAAACTTCAATCTTACAGGGAACTGCAGTAAGAAATAGGTTTGAAACCAAATGACCCAGTCTTTGTGAGAGCTGTGGTACTTGCCGTTTCATAATCATGCCTGGAGCCATACAATAAAAGGTGACATTTCATGAAGAAACTGTATGAAAAACAGTGCATCAGAAAGATTGGAAATCTCTCATAGATGATAATAGTAATGTTTTGCATTCTTACAACATCTTACTTTTGAGGAATACAAAATACTTCAAAGATACTAATAGTATATTTTTCAGAATGCCAAGAAGAAATAGATGGAATAACTGTCTTTAGGCACTGAGCTGATTTTCAGTCTTATTCAGTGCACATTAGATCATTATGCAGAAAGCTACTTTGTGTAACAATGCCTTTAATGTGTACTTACCATAAAAGCCATTTCCTGTTATTCTGTAAAACCAATTAGCTATTTAAAAGATAGGAAATTTCATGTCAGTGTACTTTCTTACTCTGCTGTGCTGTATGAACAATGGGAAATGGGAATCATATAAATTACTATCTTGATAAATACATTAGCTACTTTACGCTATTACATTCTTTTCTAAAAGGGATTGGGGCACACCTTTAGTTTAGCTCAGAAATGTTTCTTAGTCTCCGCCCTGCAGTTCCTCCTTAGGGTAAAATCTGTTGAGAGACAAACGCAGATCTTTATGTATTTTCTATAATATAATTCCATTTCTGTGTTTGTGTGTGTGTATTCTTTTGTGTTGTGTTTTATACATAACATTGTGCATTCCAACAATAGCAAAGAAGGCAAATCCCCCCTCTACCTTTCTTTTTGCCTGCTACTCTATGTCACTCTTGTTCCGTGGATTTGATATTTTACAAGAGACGTTCCTGGCATCTCTTGATTACTTGGGTCTTGAGCCTAAGGGGGTTCCTGAATCTCCTGGCCAGCATTTGAATTTATTCAGCCCATAATGGATGCATTTGAGTTTACATTGTAATAAGCTTGTATGCATTATTCAGAGATAGCACTGAATTTTATATGTCAGCTGTTTTATGGTATTCCCCAAATTGTAGGCACACGTCTCCCTATCTGCAGGTGTAAGTCCCAGAGGGAAGGGAGGATCACAAAGTCTCTGAAGCTGCAACTACAGCGAACAGAAATCCCCTTGTGCTAGTAATTACAGTTGCAAATAATATTTCTATTGCAAGCGTATCCAGTGCAAAGATGTCTGCTCGTATTACCAAAGAGTCTGAAATTTTATTGCTGAGCAATGAACTGCCGCCATTACATAAGCACATATATACACAAATATCATCTATGAGCTGTAAGCATCAGAATTAATAATTATTATACTGCTCCAAATAAGTGTAATAAATGAGAAATATGGTACTATGAAAATCTACCATCAGTTCTTAAACTGTGTTTGTATGTTTATAGGGCTTGGGGGCGGGGAATAGAGAATGAAGAACTAATCTGATAAAAACGCTGACACTTTTGCTTGTTTGAGAAGAGAAGGCCACAAGTATTCACAACTTATTTCAATGCTTAATTGTCTTTACTGTTATATGTGGCTTCCTTATTTTTGGTCCACGTTTGACTTTGTTCAACTTCCCACTTTTGCTTTTATTCATTGAAGAGCCCTCCATTATTAAAGCTCTCATTCTTCTGTAGGTTCATATGATCTGATCAAGTCGGCTCTCGACTTCTTATTTGAATGATTGAATGGCAGATGTGGAAACTATTGCTCTATTTGGTGACTGTTTTATCTAGAACACTTTTACAAAGGTACTCATCTGAAATACGTAACCAAGACGGTTTGGGATTAGCTTGTCTGTCTTTGGCGCACACAAGCTTTTCCCCATAAAGACTTTCTATATTCTATATATAGAATGGGAAGTGTACTTTTTTTTTTTTTTTGGTTATATTTGGCATAAGTGCCTTAACAAATAGTCATCAAGAGGACCATGTTTGTGTAGATATCTTGGTGTCTTCTGTTGCTGTGATGTGGCTGGCTTAGATGATGGGCACCTGAAGAACAGCTTTCCCTGGCTGTATTCAGTGATAATTCTGTTACAAGAGTCAAGGAAGTCCTGTGCTTCTCAAGCTGAAAATTGGTACTGAGCACTCTTGCTCCAGGGCAGTGTTCAGCTTTGAGGTCTTAAGAGAAAATCAGGTTCCTACCTAGAGAAACTAGTATTTTCTATATAGAATTTTTTTTTTTTGTCTGTCATGATATCCCTTATGCAGATTTGCCAAATTTTAGAAAGTTTTGCATTATAGAAGAGAAGCTATTTATTAACTGTGAAATAACTTGAAAACTTTTGTCCTTGCATGTGGTAGGGAGGCAGAAATAACTCATTTCTGTTAATATCAGCGTCATGATATGATTGTGATTTGTTTTGTTCTGCCAAGAGAGACATCCCTCCATGTGCTTACCCCTGGGATGTTGGTTTTCTTAAAGAAACTAAAATTAGACCATACCTCTGCTCCATCTGACATGATTTCCATTCCCTGCTCTCCAGAGGTTGAGATCTTGACTTTGGGAGAACTCAATGAGGATGTCTAGGATGATACATAGACTAGGATGTCTGTGTTCATATGTGTTTGCTGTTATGTGCATAGTTGAGTTTCCTGTAGGTTTTGTGGGTTTTCCTCTGTGGCAGAGTGCGTGGTGTTTGCTGATTCTTAGAGAGGATTATGGGCATCACTATATTGACTCAGAGTCAATGTTCTCTAATGGACAGAGAGCAGAACCAAAAGGTGCAAGAAGCTCCATAGTTAGTAGCCGTGATTTGTCTCTGTGAAGATCTTAAACTAAACGGAACTAATCAACAGATATTTTATATCAGATTCAATAGACTTCTTCACCAATGAATGCCACAATCTAGTTAGGTATGGTATAAATGTGTTTTGCAGGATCCGTTTCTTGAAAGAAATGGAATGTCTTTCTCATGGTGGAGCAATTTTCCTTCTGTCTGTTATGAAGTTAATAGACGTTTTTAGCCTTTAAGTAAAGTAATGCTGATTTTGATTTGAGTTTTTGTTGAGATTAATGTTTTTCTCACTATCTTAATAAGAAAAATCTTTATTTTACAAACTTCCTATGTAGGGATATTGTGTGAAAAATAAATAAGGAGTCTGTTGAATAGGTCACTATATACGTTTCAGAATTAGATTTTCAGATATGTCAAAAGATTATAATGAACCTTACCTGTTTGAAATTTAAGTTCCATTTCCACTCATAGATCCCCGTTTCCTACGGCAAGATCAAATGTGTTTCTCTCTGTGCTACGAAAGTTTATGTCACTCCCTTCTCATGATTTATAGTGACTAGACAACTTACCAATTAATAAGCGAAAATAGAATCTTGAAAACCTTTGCAACAAAAGCAGCTTTTATTAAAATAGAGCTTTATTTGAGATGTCTAGGTTTGCATTTTGTTCACGTTCTCAAAAAGATCATAAATCACAAAATGTCACTAATGGATTATCCAGCTCTCTGATCTTTAGCTGCTTAGTTGCAATGACATACTTTTTAGCCAACTACAGACGGAGTGCAATGTAACCTATCTTAAAGGGGGATGGAGCGAGAAGGAATAGGTTCTGAAACGTCTCACATGTAATTGTGGATCAGTTAGTTTTTGAGGAGAAGTCCCAGTCTGATAGGAACAGAAGGAAAAAAATCATGTTAGAAACTTAAATAAGAGAATATTAACCTTATAAAAGGGGGATGGAAGGGAGAGGGGAAGAAAAACCTTGTATAAACCTTTCTCACTCTAAAACAGAGACAAGCAATGCCTGTCTGTTATCTCCTTGAATATAAGATAGTGTGGGGAAACGGATATCTAGGATTGCCCCACAGAATATTTCTTGTAGGTAGAAACTGGCAGATGAGGAGGCTGAAGATAACTGGAGGATCAGTGGGTATAATAAGGAGAGGTCATGCAATGTGGATGAAGTCTCAGATTCCTTGAGATTTTTAAGTAGCACAATTCTTCTCAGAAGTAATTTAAAGTAGAATCTAGTGCTTAGAGTTGTGGCACAGTCGCAAGATACATTTAATTGTACAAAACTGTTTTTTCAGCTCATGACATCTGCATACTCATTAGACTAATGGTACTGCGCTAATGCTAACAAGAAAAAATGTTTTTCCTATGCTCTGGCATTTAAAAAGAAAAAGAAGAACGCTACACTTCACGGTTAATAGAATAGGCGGATTTATGTCGAGTACATGATGACTGAATGAACAGACATTTAGTTATTTCTATACTGAACATTATCTTTTTATTGTTAAAACCTCAACTTATTTTTTTCTCTTCCTATATTGAGGAATAATGCAAGAAACTGAGAAGAAACCCAAATGCTAGTTTTTGCCTCCCCCCCACTTAATAAACTGCCTTCCTAATAGCTGAAACTAAATTCCGAATAGTAACACAAGAACAGTTACTATCTAAATGTTTTGCTTTAAACTGCAAATCCTAAGGCTTTCTTTTACTGGCTATGGATAAAAAACCTATTTTCCATGCTCTCCTCTCTTCAGCTTTAAGATGTTACAGTCTGGAAAGGCAGGAGTATACCTCTCTGCCTGAGTTTTCTTTTTATTCCACGTGTCCTCTTTTTTACAGAGTCAGAATGTTGAAGACGAAACAGCAGAGAATCCATGTTCAGGTAAGGATCTCTTTTGTAATTAGTGATATGAGCTGATGTAGCATTATAAATGGGGCTGATTTTGACAGTAGTTGCTTTGGTGCCATTGTAGAGTGATTGTTTACTGATATTTACAGTTCTGTTCTCTTAATTGCACTTATCTTGAGAATATACTATTGCTTTCTGGAAAAATAATTTACGCTTGAAGATAAAGTGGCTTATTGTTGCTTGCATCACAAAACACTTAGCATCTTTATTTCTTTAAAACCATCTTTGTTTTTTTTCCTTTGGCGATGATATCTATCAAACAAAGTGTTTCATCGCAATTGTTTTTCTGTTTGCATGCATTAAGGCTGACTGGCTTTTAACATGCTTCCTTCAGTTCAATTCTTCCAGCGAAACCCATGGTATGTAACTCTCTTATCTGTCAGGAAAGATCCAGAGTCTGCCCAATAAAAGAGTAACATAATTTTTGGATAATAATAAATATTGTTGCAATAACTGTAAGGGAAGTAACACTTTGTAGCAATAAGGTTTTATCAGTGCTTTCTACCTGTTAATATCACACGTGTGTTTTTAGCAGGTTTTATACGTAACTTCCATTTTCAAAACCATATCAAGTTTCAAAGATGAGGAAAACCATGGCTTTTATCTTGCTGAGACAAGGCTTACATGTTGTAATAGAAGTTATGACAACAGGTGATATTGAATGTATTTTTGGGCTCAGATCTTTTATGTGTTAGTGTATTTGACTTTTTTTTAGTTTTTTTGTGTGTAAAGTACAATGGGCATACATGGTCTGGGAATAATAAGAAATAGAAGTTAAGGAAGGAAAACAGTAATAATGTGATTGCAACTTCTAACCAAATGCTTTTAATGAAGGGCAAAGTTTGTGCCAATATTTAATGTATTTTGGAAGATTAGCTGGTTAAAACCTCAGACTAAAATGTTAAGGACAGCTTTTGCTTTCATGTTTCCACATATATATTTCTGACTGAACAAAACTCACCCTTTTTAGCGGTACAGTTTCAGTAGAAGTAAAACAATTGAGTGATGTTTAAGTGATTATTCTTCAAATGTATTACCCTCCCACTTTTTTCTTGCAATATGAGATTTCCGAATTATATATATTCCTCTGTCAGGAGAAGAAGAACCAAACTCCTCCCTTTTGATCCCTCCCCCAGGCATTCCAGTACAAAAGAAAACTTTCTGAGTGGGAGCTAGATAGGTAAAATGGATGTTCTTCAGAACGTAATTGTGAAGGTGAGAAAAAATTTTTTCTATCTCCTAGAAGATATGAGAGAGCAGAAATTAGGTTATGAAATCAGTTTGAAATCAGTTTCTATTTAGAAGGGGATGTTGTATTTCGTTCTTGCTAAATACTTTTATACTGTAAGGAATATCCATTACTGAATTTGTTTATTTAAATCTGCATATATTTGTTCAAAATATTCAGGGGTAGTTGTATGTGTATTTATAAAACGTATGCGCATGTGCTTATAGGTCTTAGATGTGGTTTTATTTTAGGTATAGTTAGAAGGTATATAAGATTTTTTTTCAATGTAGAATTGCTATATTCCTGTAAATATGCAGCTATTCATTTTATATATTGCAGAATAATCTTTTTCTAAAGATTAGTATTTCTCCTATTAATTTCTAACTGCTATTTGTTTCGTTCATTTGGTATATGAAGCTTATTGGCTGATACAGTCCTCAAATTGGCTTTAATGATATCTAGTCTGAGCTGTAATTATCTTCGGGCGGTAGAATTTGATTACCTGCACAGGTTGGGAGTGTTTATCTCTCAGAAATGTTGGTGAGTGATTTTTTTGTCAGAACATTTAAGTACTGCATACTATAGCCTCTTGCATCCATTTCCAAACTTGGACCTAATATGCCCATAGATTTTCTAATAATATAATGATGTTCTGATTAGCTTTTTATTTTATGTTTGAGTAGCTTTTTATTTTATGTCTCAGAAAAATAAAGGGATGGGTATTTATCCATACACAAAGTTTTCATGGGGACAGGGGTGGGAGAGAGTGGGGGGAAAAGGTGTTAAGTGGAAAGGACCATGTATTTTAGAAATAGCGGTACTACGAATGTGATGTAATTTCCAAATTGCTTCTAGAAAGGACTAAAATCAATCAGTTTATTCTGTTGGTAATTACTGGAAGTCGTAGAAATCAGTGACCATAGAGCAAAATTTTTTTCTCTTTATTGAAATTGGGTGGAAAGCTTCTTTTCTGCAAGCTATTGTACACAAAAAGGAAGAGTTCTTAGCCTCTTTTATGAAGTGGGCTGTTTTCTCATTTTTCACTTTTTTACTTGAAGCTTGCCTATTTCAAAAGTATTTTAAGCTAAATATAACATGGTATTTTGATTTTTTCTTTTAATTCATCTCTTTTATGGAATGTAAGTTTTGTTTTTTTGGTTTTCTTTTTAATAATGGAAATTCATTACATTATATAGGCCTAGCACATCCAAGTCACAATCAGCTAATGCTGAATTCGGAGATGTTTGTAACATTCAGATCAGAGTTTTCTGGCCAGCGTTTCCTGTTGTGTATGGTGAATTGATTAAATGTAAAGTTTGAAATCTGAAATGACTAATGCAAATAGTTTATTTTGCTGACATCCAGTTCTGCCCTTTTGTGTCATACGGGAAGGTGAATCTGGACTGTTAGAGATATCTGCTTAACAGAAAGGGAAGTTTTGACAGCTATGGAATGATTCAGTGCAAGACTGGCATCTATATTTAGGTGCCTAAATGCAGCTGCCTGTGCATGATCTAGGTGTTTAATCTCCCGTTAAGGTCAAATGTGATTTAGTTAGTATTTTCAGAGGAGTTTTGTCTAAAGTATCTATCTAACTTTGGTCATCTGAAATAGCTACACAGCCTTGAATGCCTGTATTTACCACTAGATATCCACTGACTATATCAGGAGTTAAAATGCCTTGCTCACATGTAGAACCTCACTTTAGGTGTCTTTATGTACAGACTGAATCTGTGGATGTAACATCCTGTGTTTCTGCATATCGTGTCAAGATATTTCATTAAGGTACTAAAAACACTACTGATTTTGTTCATAGAGCTAGAAGGGCCCTTTTGTTATGTGAACTAAAATGGTAAGTGATGTGTGCAGTTGAGTTTGGTTAAGTACTCTTTGATGAACTACTTGAAATATTTGAGTTTGGATATTTTGTTCATATGCTTGTATGAATGGTGTAGAATATTTACTAAAATTTGATTTTACACTTTTTCCCTTAAAAAGAGTTTGGAAAAATACGCAGAGTGGTCAGAACAAGCTTTCTGAGAGTACTGAGGATGAGTACTGAAAAATGAACAGGGCTGTAGCTAGAGCACAGATTTTAATTATTCCAGTTCTGTAGTACTGGCTTTCAGGGTAAGTATTGCTACAGGTTTGCTCATTTTTTTATTTAATCATTTTAAGGTGCTTCTTGACCTATATTTATGCATATTATTATTTGATTTTGTGCTTTCTAACAAAATCCTACCACAGGGAGACATTTTATTCTGTGTTCCGTATGAAATGATTTACTAAATATGTATTAAAAGCAAGCTAAATACATAATTGCAGTTTACACTTTATTTCCTCAAATCCACATGCTCAGAAGAGAGATTGAATGATTGAAGAGAAATGATTTGAGACTCAGAATTAAATATTATATGTGATAGAACTAAATTGAAATGCAAAATAAGGGCGTTTTTCCATTTATATTCCTGCCGGTTTTCCTGTTATATCCTTGGGGGACTCCTTCCCATCAAAAAACACCGCTTGCTGACTTTGAACGTGTTTTGCTGAGCAGTTCTATTAATTTAAACTCCTCTCTTTTGAATAGTTCCATGTTACTGGTCAACAGTTTGATTGCTAATACATTACCACATATAAAAGGAACTTTTAATACCTTTAGGGAGTTGAAACGAGTTTTAAATTTCACATAAATGAACCCAAATTAAGGAGGTGCATGCAAAGCTTGAATTTGTATTTTGTTTTTCATTCTAAATGTCTAAATTGGTAAGTTGTTCTCTCTAGTGATTAGTCATCATCTAAATGAGCATTTTGTAATTTGTATCTGTGAAACATTGTATTAATGGACTCCTTTTTTGGCAGTGCTTTACTATGATGGAGAAAATTGTCCTGCTTTTTTCTTAAGAATTTTTTTACAGATAATTGTACTGTAATTGCTAAGACCTGTGTTTTCTGCCTGTGTGTCTGTTTGATTTAATGACTTCCTGTTATCTCTTTCTACTACTCTGCAGATCATTTGTCAGGGGATTTGCATCAGTATATCTGGAACTCTTTGTTTTTTGACATAAAAGGATGCTCAATGTTTTTACAGTAACCAAAGTCACCCTTAAGCCAGTTAGATGAACATGTAACCATGACTGGCTATATACATTGAATTAAGTTCTTGCTAAGATGAGAAAAATAAGTAATATCTACTTAGAAAAAAATGTAAATTCAGTGACAGGTTTTTGTATCTTTGGTCCTACAGAGAGTGGTTCTTTAGTAACTGGGACCCCCACGAGTGCATTTATGTCAGTTACTGCTGGACCATTCTCTATAGGACCAGGAGTATCAAAAACTTGTCATATGATTTCCATTTTTTAATTAAAGTGGGAATTACTTATTCATCCTGCATTAGGAATTAACAGATCTGCACAATAGCCTGTATTTACCTTCAGCAGCATATTTTAGGAAGTGCACTATTAGAATTTCCCCACCCTAACTTTAATTTGCACGTCAAATTTTGTTCTCTCAGGTTCTTGAAAAAGTGCCATTAAGTAGTGCTTTGTCACTACATCTGAGAACATATGTTTTGTAGCTTCCCTCCAGAAATCGTTTACCATGTGAGAAGGTGAAGCGTCATACCTGCCAGGCTGGCAAGGGGAGGACAGAACTCTGCTTTCAATCACACCGCCACCTGTCAGCATGAATAAACATGTCAAAGACCTGATCAAAATCAGAGTAGTTAACACCAATGCAATTTATTTCCCTAATGCGTGGAAAAGAACAGTTACCAAGCAAATTAAAATAACGAGGACCTCTAGAAACACAAGACACTACTGCAGACCCTCGAAGCACTAAGTCACCTGTGAAATTCTAGGAGAGACTCATCTTCATGTTGACATGCATTTATGAGGAGGGTAATACCGAACTAACTTGGTTGTTGGATTTGCTATAATCTTTTTAATTTGGTTGTTGGATTTGCTATAGTCTTTTTATGGTGTCATTGCATTATTTGAACTCTGCATAACAGTCAGTGGGTAAGGAACTTCACGAGTGCCGATCAGTGGTTAAATCATCTGCTAGTGTGAAGTTGTTTTGAGGAAAGACAGGTTCCTGGCTTTTCTAAGCACACAGGGAAGGGGAGAACATAGGTAGAATTAAGCATAGCAGCTATCTCGGTTGTACCTCTGGTGTTATTTTAATTTTTTGAGAACTGCGTACTAAAGGACTCTTAGTCAAGTCTTAGTGTAAAAGTGTGCAGGTCTTGTTGTCAGTGAAGTAGTATCAAGGAACACACTATGCTTTCTAGTGTAATGCATCTTAGCTTTCGTACGCTTGTGATAAGTCATGTCAAGTTAAATGAATTTTAACAAATCTTCAAGAAATCTGGGGGCATGTTTGAAGCTCAGATTTTTTTTCCCCACTCTGCATCTAGTTCTTTTTGACCTTACAAATTTGCAAGTGTTTGTGATACAGTTTATTTTTAATGTAAAAATATGAATAACGAATTTTAATGAATAAAAAGCAATGCAAATATTTTTTCATGAAACTAGATGTGATATAGCCTTCTTAGTTGTGGGCATGTTCTCAGTCCGCTACTCGACAAAGTTATAAAAAAGCCTCTTGAGCAGAGTATTTTTCAGCCATGAGTGTAAATGACCAAGGGAAAGGGTTAAAAGTGTAGTCTGAAAAACAGCAAGGGCAAAGCATACATATGACCGACAAAACAGGACAATCTGAGGAGAGCAAAGCGCAAGACTAGTAAGGTAAAGACCTGGCATTCATTGTGTTTTTTACTTTGGGCCATGAATATCTCCTTGGAGGTGTTCAGAACTCTCCTGGACAAGGCCCTGAGCAACGTGACCTAACTTCAAAGTTGGCCTTGCTTTGAGCGGGGGAGTTGGATCAAATGGCCTTTCAGGAACCCTTGCAATTAAACTATTCTGTTATCCCATGTGAGAAAGAGAGGTGGTAGATACGGAACTAACTTTTGCTTGCAAAAACAGCAGTAACTAAGCTGCAAGACTGCTAATACTGTAAGTTGTTACAGAGAGAAACAATTAAGTGATTGTCAGGTTTCTGATACAGATGCATCTTCCTGGTGGAAGAAAGAAGGAAAAAAGTATCTCTTCTGCAGCCTGCCTTGTACAAGAGGAATCAAGAATCAATTGTAGTTAATTTTTGTGAGTGTTGTTCTAGATTACCCTTTCCCCTAAATAAATGGGGTTCTAGCTGATTTTACTTTATACGAGGTTCGACAGAAGGTAGAAATAATTTATCTAATGCGTGTTAGTCTTCGTCATGTATTATTTCTGTTACCTTTTAGTTATTGATAACTTTCTCTTGTAAGTTATTTCTAGCACTGAAATTGAACGTGTAGAAGGAAAAATGGATCCTTTGCTTTGGCCGTCAGAAACTAACAGCTTTCGACGTTTCACTCCTGAGTCCCTGACAGCAATTGAGAAAAGAATTGCTGAGAAAAAAAATAGACAAACCAAAGATAAGGAGGAGAGTCAACAAGTTGAAGAAGATCAACTTAATCCGCAACTGGATCTGAAAGCATGCAAAAAACTACCGTCTCTCTATGGGGATCTTCCTGAGGAGTATATTGGGGAACCCCTGGAAGATTTTGATCCATACTACAGTGACCATAAGGTTAAAACCTTCAGAAGTGTTTTTTCTTTAATTTTTTATGCTAAAGTCTTGATAAAAATGGCTGTATGCAGAGAATTCTGTTTTTTATTCTTCTGTAGACAGATCTTAGAACATTACTAGCATTTGCTGAGTGAGGAGTATTAAGGTATACTCCACATTATATAATGAGAAGGTATTTTACATCCCACTCTACAAAGAGTTTTAATTATGAACACTCTACAAAGAGTTTTAATTATGAAAATATGATACACTTTTATGGAAAACATATTCTGACATAACTGACGTTTTGTTATTTGGGGCAGCTTTCTCTCTATGAAGTCTGTGGAGCTGAACTCACTTTTGTAAAAACGGTGCCTGTCAAACAGTAGATCAAACTACTAAATTTCAAACATTGAAATTGCTGGCAGAGTGCTGATACTTTTACTGAATTACAAATTAGGAGACACATATTGGAAATATTTCCAGTGCTCCGTGTAATAAAAAGATAAAATTTCCTTAGGAAAAGTACATTAATTTTATATTATTTGATAATGTCTCATCAGCTTCGCTTATTGTACTTTATTTGTATGGTTTATATCCCATGCTATTGCAAAGTGTTTTGTGTTATGTTGTCTATGGGAGTGTGTAAAGTAAGTGCTTTAGGAATCATTTCAGAATTTAACTTCTATTGTAGAACTGCTTACTACTGAAGGGGACTTGAGCTGAAGAGTGAAAGGTTCCATCCGGTCTGGTTTTTATATGACAGCAAAAGTTAATGGAATATAATCATTTTCTTTTCACGTTGTTAGGATGGTGGTCTTGATAAGAGAAACTGAGGCTGATTCAGTTGAAGGCGTTTTCATAAATGTTAGTGAACACTGTTTTTAATTTAAGAGATTACATTTTTACTTCATCTGGCAACAGTCCTGGACAGTAATGGACCTTAAGATAGTTTACTTGGAATTTACAGAGCTACTTGATAATTTAGAGATGTTTCAAAATGAAAATTCCTACTTTGAGCTGACTGGATTCTGGCAGTATTAACTTTTTAAGTAAACCTTTTGTAGCCTATGAAATGATCCAAGAGTAAGGTACCTCTAAGTAAGATTGACACCAGTATGACAGTCCCAAAATAGTATCCTTTAATTACTTTGACCAAGTGAATGTGAGCGTTTGGCCAGTACTCACCTCCTGTTCCTACTTCCTCCTCACAGAAAATATAAACTTACATGTAGCTAATGTGTTTCGTTCAATATGTAATATCATTAGGTCTCAGCTGCAAGTAAGGATACAAGAAAGCTGTACTCGTAAACACAATTAGATACAGTTCTAGGTGAAGATTTCGAAAAGTTACTATTTAATTTTGGGGGAAATTTTTGTTTCACGACAATGTTTCATATACTATGAATCTTTTGTTCATAGACTTTCATGGTGCTAAATAAAAGGAGGACTATCTTTCGGTTTACTGCTATGCCTGCTTTGTTTATACTTGGTCCTTTTAATCCAGTGAGAAAAGCAGCAATTAAAATTCTGATCCATTCATATCCTTTATTGGTTTCCATTATTTAAATTTTAAAATATACTCTACTATTTTCTGTTGTTTTGTTCCTCTGTTCCTGCTAAGCTAAAGGTAAGCTCCTGTGGCTATGATATTGAGACTTTTTAAAAGATATATTGAATCTTGTTTTATAACAGCAAGGATATTTACATGTGATTGCTACAAGTAAAAATGTTAAAATGCTCATATTTGAACAGTCAGATTTGCTGATATTGTTATGAAACAACATTTAGCAGCTTCTGTATGTTATTTTAGCCCTTTTCCAGAACTTTTTCTAAATCTCTATTGTGGTGAGCAATTTAAATTTTCAGTTAAAAAAAAGGAATCTCTAGGTATTAAAAACATTAGGGAATGTAAATGACAACAATGCTTTACTGAAAGTTTCTGGTGTTAGGCTAAGAAAGTTATTTCAAACTCAAATTCGAACAGCTCTGAAGGCTCCCTTTTTTATATTTTTGCAGAAATATCAGCATAGATTTAAAGAATGTAAAAATGCAAGAGTTAGTTTTGTGGGTGCAAAACTGTATGCTTTGTGGTTTCTGCTCTTTCTGCCAAATATCTGCTTTCATTGGGGTTTATTAATTTGTAGAGATAGATCCAGTTATGAGGGAAGGAATTAGAAGGAGATTCTGGCGGACTTTAAATGCATATTTGTGCTGTTAGAAATTGCAAAATTTGCTATTTAATTCAAAATTAGTCCTAAAATTAAGGCCATTACTAGAAAAGTAGTTATTCAAATATCTGGCGTTTTTGTGTGTGTGTGTGTAAATTAACAAGTTTTCTGAACTTTATTCTTTTAAAATAGAGCACGTTTTCCTTAACTTATATTCACATTCTTTGTTGGGTTTATTACATGTACTGTGGTACTCAATTGTGCTTCTATGACTGCATCTACCCTTCCAGTAGGGCTCAACTGGACTGAGTAAGTATCTCAATTGCTGTTGGTTCACTCTTCCTTCAAGGAGACTAACATGCTGTACTGAAAGGTTAAATAATTTGACCATCTAATTCTGAGGTTTGAAAAAAATCAAAAAGACCTCTGAGGAAATATTGAGGATTATGGTTATATAACCCAGTCTTCCTGTGGAACTTCATTGTCTTTTCTTAGAGGAGTACACCATATTCCCTTTTCTCTGAGTTGATTGACTTTACCATCTGGAGTAACATAGAAGGTGGTGTATTTTTCCTTTTAGGGATTAAGCTTTTTGGAGAGGCTGTGAAGCAGGATTCTTAATTTTTAAAATCTCTCATACTGAGGGAGTAACCTGCATATCTGTTATGGCCAGCTCGTGCAAAAAGTTTAAAGAGGCAAATATTCGCTGTATCCCTTCTTGCTGTTTTCTGGGGACAGTCCCAATTCTGTTCTTTGCACTAGGAAACCATCTATTTAAAATGCCATATTACCTTCTGTCATGGTGCACTTTGTCCTGTATAACTTGGGTTAATGTTCTGGAATTAAATGTTGAAAATTTGCCTGTGGCATCAGAGGTGTCATAATTTTATTTCTCATATTTTGGGGTAAGTACAGGGGTAATGATAGCTTGGTTATGTAGGATTTCTTCTGGTTATACAGTGCTTGTTAGACTAAATATATAAAATGTGCAATGCTTTCAGGCGATGCACGAAAAAAAAAAGCTATGCTGTTGTTATTCTGCCATAATGTTGAAGCTTTGAAAAATTTCAGTGTGCTTTAGAACATAAAGACAATCTTTCAAAACTTTTCATAAAGAAATATGAGCTGTTCTTCATCCAGATGTGGTATACTCATGTGAACATCCTACTAAAATTGTACATGGAAATCCTACTAAAATTCAGGAAGGCATCCTTTTACACCCATGATGCTTCTGAAAGTTTTATATAAAACTATATATATTTATACATATATATCCTATCCAATTGTACTTTGCATTTTCTACCTTCATCTCCATTCAGTGAGTAAATAATATAAAAGGTAGAAGGTGCCTGAACTCAATCACATTCATATTTTTATTTCTATCACTTTCACATATACTTTCCTTCTCAGACATCTTTTTACTGGGATTTATACTGGTGAAATACTGATAAAAGTATTAGCAAGAGGATTTGTTTGGGATGAATTTACATTTCTTCGAGACCCGTGGAACTGCTTGGATTTTTTTGTCATTATTGTAACGTAAGTAAAACTCGGTTGTTCTTTTTTCCCTCCTCAAGGGAAAAACATGCAAATAAAATACTGTTTGATACTGCTAAAGTTTTTTTACAGTGGTTGATATACCACCTGCTTAAGAGTTACTGCATTTGAATCACTGTACCCTTGCATATCTGCTGTCTGAAGAGACAAAAATAGTGATAGACCTTAAAACAAGACCTAAATGCAAAGGCCATCTCTTTGAGTTAGCTTTCATTTGCTGAATTTCTTCATGTGTGGATTATTACAGTTGATACAGCTGTGTGGTTGTTCTCAATTTACTATGTGTTTAATTTTTGCTAAGAGGTGCCTGCACAGGCAGCCAAAACCAAGCATGCCTCTCTATGTTGTTGTAGCTGTTGCGCTGTGGGTCAATTGAAACGCGTTTGGGAGGGATCCAAAGAGGACTGCAAGGTGCTGAGTGGTGTGGTGATAAATAGCTGATTCCAAGAATGTAAAGTGCTTATACTCGAGGAAGAACAGACAAAGTTTTACGTACATAGTTATGGGCTCTAAAATAGCTATTACCTGTTGGGAAAAATATTTTGGAGTTAAAATAGATAATCTTGTGAAAACACCAGCTCAGTGTGCAATAATGGTCAGAGATGCAAATAGAAAATTAGGAACCTATGGATAATAATTAAAGAAGAAAGAAGAACGCATGGTTATTTCACTGTAGAAATCTGGTTTGTCTTTTTCTTCGGGACTGTATGTAGTTTTGTTCCTCTAGAAACAAAAAGAGTGACAAGACATGTAAACATACATCTTGTATTCCATGTGATGTGAAACTAAATAAGGAGGACTCTCTCATAAGGAAACAGAACAGGAAAATGGTAAAAGTGTGTAGCACAGAGACAAAAAGAATAAGTCTTTTTTTTTTCCTTAGATCTAAAGGCACCAAATGAAGTTGTCAAATAACAGAGTCAAAACAAAGAAAAGGGTGTAGTTTTTCACACTATATGAGAATTGCCCTAGGAGAATCCTGTTGTGGATGCAAACAGCATATTTTCATTCAGAAGGTTTCTGAACAAAAATCATGGATGAAAATGCATTAAGGGGTATTTTTAACATGAAGACACTGCATCATATTCAGAAAGTCCTTGAGGTGTAAATTTGCTGGAAGGATATATGGGCCTTGGTAACGATATGATTGCCTTGATTTTAAACTCTTCTGTAAGTATCTGTTATGGGCCATTCTTGAAGACAGGACAATAGGCCAGATGGATCATTGCTCTGTGACTCACTTTGGTCGTTTTTAAGTTCGTATGAGAGTAATGAGGAGCTAGCTCCTTCTTTTAAATACCTGAGAGGTAGACAAGTAAGGAAGAAAGTCAGAATTTGCATCCTCAACACAGAATGAGAATCTTCAAAGCAACATAGCCTTGCTTGCAGCAGCAAACATTCACTCAAAACAAATCTCTGCCATGTGACATTGCTGAATATTCTCCATTTGAAGAATTGCGTTGTTCTAATTTGTTAGAGTTAGAGTAATTTAGGTTGAAAGGGACCTCTGGAGATCATGTGATCCAACTCAAGGCAGGGTCAATTTAAATTAGGTTGCTCAGGGTCTTGTCCAGTCAGGTTCAGAATATCTCCATTGATGAAGATTCAACAGCTTCTCTGGGCGACCCGTTCCAGTATTTATCCACCCTCACTGTGATTTCCCCCAGCAGTATCTAATTGGAATATCTGTTTTTGCAACTTAACTTGTATCTACTGCCTCTTATCCTTTCATTGTGGGCTTCCAAGAACAGTCTGGCTCCATCGTCTCTAAATTCTTACATTAATCAGCTGAAGACAGCGGTACGTTTCTTAGCCTTCTCTTCTTCAGACTAACCAAACCCAGTTCCTCAGCTTAGCCATTTTATTATCTCATTGTCTTACTTGGCCCCCTTACATCCCCAGCTAGACTTTCTTCAGTATGTTAGTGTCTGTCCTTGATTTGGGAGGCCAAAGCTGGACACAGTACTCCAGATTAAATCTCACAAGTGGTAAACAGAAGGAAAGAATCACTTTCCTCAATGTACAGGGCGGACTCACGATAAAACAGCCCAGTATGTGGCAGGCCGCCTTTGTTGGAAGGATGCTCGGTGTAATCATGTTCAGCTTGTCGACCCTGACCCCCAGGTCCTTTTCCGCAAAGCGGATTCCCATGGGATCCTGCCAAGAAGATCCCTGAACTCACTGAAATCTGCTGTCCTGAAACCCAGGATTTTAATGATACTATTTATTTTGCTCACTTCCCTCAGGGTCCTAAACTCCACTATCTCATGCCCTCTATAACAAAATTGCCATCAGCTGCTATATCCCCAACTGGTTCTTCCTTATTTATGAGTAACAGGCCCAGCAGAGTGCTTACTCTGTCAGATTGTCAATCTTCTATGTCAAAAACTGATTTTACAAGATGCTTTAGAGTTTGGAAGCCTTCAGATGTCTTTTGGTGCTTATGCTTTAAGAAATCATTGTGCGAATCGGTTTCAGTACTGTTATATACTCAGATCCAATACATACATACATATGTATGTGAACAAAGTATTCTTATGGGTAATCTGTAATCCACTAAGGAATTTACATTGAAGAAATGAACACATTGTTAATCATCGGTAACTCTCAAGTAGTCCAACAGCAATATAAACAACTTCATTTTGCCTTCTTGCTTCCCTACCCATACTTGTAATTCATTTTTCATTTGTTTTCAAGGCAGGCATAAGTGCTTTGCAATGCAGTATCTGCTTCTGTTTTTTGGGTCCTATCATGCTACAAATAAAAGTATTTGGAAGTTAATTCAACAGAACAGTTTTCTCTTTAAGTAATTTATGATTATTTAATCTTACAAGCTAGACAAAGCCATAGTGGTGTGATCTAATGCTGATGAAAGTCACACTTTGAGTGGGAAGTTGCCCAGATGACCTCCAGAGAGAGTTTCCTTCCAATCAACATTTCTGTGATTCTGTTATTGAGACTTCTTATTGAGACTTCTTATTTTAAGGAATTCTGTTACCATTTATGACCTTATTATAAAAGAAGTCACAATTAATGTCCATTCTCAGAGGTAGGAAGTCTTATAAAACTGGGGGTAACCAGTTATAGGTAATGTTTTCTATGGAATTTGCAGCCTTTAAAATCTTCATTTTCTGAAACGCCACGTGGTCCAGAATTAACATATTGTAAACCAGTTTTACTCAACTCCCTACCCCTAAACTATATATTCTACAATTGTAGAAGACACTTACAATATACACTTTCATGTTGTGTTTTGAATTCCATCATCTTGGGGTTGAAAGGACATGGTTATGACGTTGAAGGTTTTGTATCAAGATGACATTTTGATGGATAAACACTTTCAAATGTTTCAACATCCAAATACACACTGAGTAAAACCTCCTTTTTTTTCTTTTCAGAAGCACTGTTCAAAGGTCCCCGTATTTTATATCATTTCCTAGAAATGGACTTAGATTCCGAACTTTAGATATCTCCCACTGGATGAAAGTTTGACCTATTTCTCTTTTGTAACTGGTCTACTACCATATCCTCTATATGCATACGCTCTGAAAAGTTCAATCTTTGTCATTCAGTTATATGGTGATTTAATTTTATAGGTATATTAGTATCTGTACACCATTGGGCAATGTTTCAGCTCTTCGGACTTTCAGAGTACTGAGGACTTTGAAAGCTATTTCAGTAATACCAGGTAAGAAGAAACATGCTTTATGAATTTTCTCTCAACTTCAGCAGTACGCTCTCCAATATTTTTTCTGTTCCTTTGTTCAAGTGTCTTCTCACTTTTTGTGGCTGCAACAGGATCCTAAGTTATCACCGTGTTTTGTGGTCTGTAATTACTTTCAGCAGCATCCTAACAGAATCTTTTTTACCATCCTTCATCAAAATTATTTTGACCTAAGCACATCTTTATATTTTTTGCTTTTTCTATCCCGTTACTAGTGTTCAATGTTATTTACCGCAGTGCCCTTGGTCTTTTGCTTTCTGTCTTTCCTGAGCAGTGCACACTATCCAAAACCTAGTCTTCCCATCATGATTGATATTCTAGTATGTTTCTGATTTTACATTTCATGTTGTTCACTTCAGCTTCTATGGTTTATGTCCCAAACTCATGGCTTCACAATATTTCAGAGTGTTGTTTATTTACTGACTGCAGCCACTAGCTATATTAAGCATAATTGTTTCGTCAACAGTATTTCACATATTGAAGTGTTTGGGTATGCTGTCCAGATTTTTGGTGTTCTTCTAAGCCATGCCGTTAATTTAGATACCAAAATATGGATTTTAGAATCTAACTTTAGAAACTCATTTGAAAACCTAAAAACAAGACTGTATATCGCATAGCCATAATTAATATAGTATTAACTGTCTGTGTCACTTCCCTGTTACTACAAATACATTTTTGATTTTGCTTTGGAATTTTAACAGGAGTGCTTAGTTTTTAATATCAAAATCATCTGTCTACAGTTTTTCTTTCATATTCGCCATGGAGAACAGAGATTAATTTTATTTTTCACCGTGTGAAGACAGATATTTAGGCAGTAAAGTTCCTACACCCAGTAAAAGCAACCTTTTGTGCTTGAACATCAAATGATAAAATAAATGATAAGAAACAAATTATTACGGTTTTGTTTTTACAAATCCTCACTACACTTTTCATTAGTTTTACTGACAACGAGACTGTTCTGCATTGATTTAATGTAATATATCCATATAGTGTTGTATTTAAGGGTGGATCTGCTTTACTGTCAGAATTGCAACAAATGCGCTCATCTGATAGCTTCTCCTTCCATTTGCCTGGATGGAGAGAATAAAAAATAAATAAAATTGAATCCAAAATATAATGAATGGATATATATGCACTCAATCACAAACATCTCAAAAGCTTTGTATAATAAATAGTATTTTGCTATTGTCTGTTACAAATAATAAAGAGGTTTTTGAACTGTACAGGTAGCCCTTATTCTCAGTGTACACACAGAACCCCTAAAAAGCATCTGTTAGAAGGATTCCGGGTAGCCCTACCTATGTCATATGTCAGATTCAGTTTTTCTGCCTGAGTGTTGGTCTCTGGCTTATATATCACCCCTTTTACCATCCCTATGTCAAAAAAGTTCTTTTCTTTTTAAACTAGTGACCCTGTAAGGTATAATCTTCTAAGATAGAATGCCCTGAGGTTGGCACAAGGTATCCTTTATTGTAATGTCTGTTCAACAAAATGTGAAGTACTTGCTTAATGTTAGCCATGCACAAAAATCTGTCCATGTTCTTCAAAACTCTTAAGAGTTTGCTTAGATGGCATCTTAAACTAGAATTTTCAAGTATGCAAGATCAGTGGTAGAAGGAAGTAAAAGTCAAATAAATTATCACTAGGAAATTAAAGTAAAATTACTTTACTCCTAGGTTTCGTGTTACCTTGTTTAATATTGTGAAGTTGCAAAACTATTTACGCTGATTGTTCTTGACATACTTGCAACTGTGGTACATTGTCTTATGGGAATACTACTGCATTCCTCTTCTGAATCTGGATATTCTTGGATCTTATTTTTCTAGGTCTGAAGGTCATCGTAAATTCGCTTGTTGAATCTGTTAAGAAACTTACTGATGTGTTGATCCTGACTATTTTTTGCTTGAGTATATTTGCTTTAATAGGCCTTCAGCTTTTTATGGGCAATTTAAAATACAAATGTGTCCTCAATAATTCCACATATAATGATACACTGTGTAAGGATGCTAAGATCTATGTCCCAAGTAATGAAGGTAAATTTTATTTTGTCCCTTTACATAAATTGTGTAACTTTCTGTATATGTCTTGATTTTCACAGACAGATGACAAAGTATATTTACGTAAATCTCTGATAGTAAGGTATGTCCTTGCATTTGGCCAAGTAATAATGTGAAGTCTTTGGGGCAATTGCATATGTGATTAATGAATCTGGGACTTTGGGAAAGGTTAGAGGTTTATGAGATAAAAAGAACTGGGTTTTCTGCAAGGCATTTCCTTCTTTACCTGGACAAATTGCCCTGGGATCCAAATGTTAGAGGTCATGCACACAGAATGGCTTTTTCCGTGACATAAGCTGTATCTTGTAGAGATATTGCCTATTTCTGGCAGACGTTCCTATTTTCACCTGAGATCAGATAAGGTCTTACATTATGAATTATGCCATTAATAATGAATTTTCAAAACGGGGACAGATCTTTTGGTGAGAAATGGAGCCCTATATACCCTTTGTTGTAAAAGTAATCTTTCACAGAGATTTAGTGTGTCAGACTGGTTTTTAGAGTGCTGTAATGTATGGCTTACTCCCTCTATGCAGTAGGAACTTGAGTATGTGAACAGTAACTGGTAACCTGGAAAAGTTAAGGATGACAACTTGTGATTTTATGATCCCTTGTTTTTTTTTTTGAATAGATATCTGCTACAGAATGAATAAATCTTCTGAAATATTGCTCTGTGGGTTCAGTTCGAATCCTCAGTAAGTGAATAATACATTTTTTTTTTATTTTTTTTTTCCACAAAATTTACTTTGGTTTTATTTTTGCACTGCTGAAGGAATGCTGTTGATTTTTCAGGAGGGTGGAATGTGCTTGCTTTTTAACAAATAAAAAATAGATATTTTACTTCAGGGAAGGAATGAAGTAAAATACTGGGATGCGGATGTGTACGTGCCTTGCTGCTGAACGTTAGTAGTTTAATGATAACATAAAATGATATAAAGGTGAAGGGGAAGAGATCAGTGGAGAGCTGTGGGATATTAATAAACTCCTTTCCTCTCTGTCAGTTTTTGAAAAGTAAACGTTTGATCACTCCTTCCACAAACATATTCAAATTCTATACACATTTCCGTTATTTTCCTCTGTGTATTTGTTTGCGTATACCCCACATTAGTGGAGAGTTTCTTTGTAATCAGACTATATCATGAATCTTGGACTCGTCAAATGACTTTATGGGATATCTGATATAAATCTGCCCTTGTGGCAGAATTAGATTGGAAAAGAAAGAAGTGGACTTTCAGATGAACTAACCAAATCTATATTGAGATTGTGTAGTGGACCCTTTCAGATACTGTTTGATAATGCAAAGGTAAATTATATACATTGCTTAACATTTCTTCTACGCTTAGCGAAGAGTGCCCAGAAAACTATAGCTGCTTGAAGATTGGGAAGAATCCTGACTTTGGGTACACAAGTTTTGATCATTTTGGCTGGGCCTTCCTCTCCTTATTCCGTCTGATGACACAAGATTACTGGGAGCGTCTCTACAGACAAGTAGGTACTTTTAATACCTGCTAGAATGACCTTAGACATGCATTCTACACCTTTATGTCCACCACAAGAATCTACATCTTTTAAATATTACTGATACTAAATTTGTTTTAAAAACAATATAAATATTATGGAAGTTTCAGGTGGCTAAATCAGAACAACCTCTGCAAATGACATTGTGTGAGAGCAGTATTACCATGAATCACAGGGTGGAACAGATGCTGTAGGCAGTGAAAAGTCCTCATATTGCTCTCCATCTTTAGTCGCATCTGATCAGTGTTCCAACTGATGAGTGTTTCCATGCAATATAAGATCACAAAGATGGGCAGATGGCATGACAAATTTTGACTGTTGTCATCTGTGGTCCCAGAAGATTAAGAATCTTTTTCTCATGTTAATGGGCTGAATAACCTGCTTACATGATCAGAAAAGTTTATAGATTAAGGAGCTAAAAGGTTTTATTGAACAACACTCTTTGGTCAATAATTAGTAGTTAAATATTTTAATCAAGTAATTACCAAAGGGTATGGTTAAATAGCAGGTCCATTTAGTCAACTCACTGCTGCTGCAGGGCCTATGAATCCTTATGTACTGTGTTTCTCACCTTTTCGATCCTAACTCCTCACCAAAGTTTTTGGCTCGGAACATAGACGCTTCCGTTTCAGACCATTTTTTGACAAGTGAGACTAAACAAGTGAAGCACTTTTTTTGTTCTGGTTCAGGAAGTTGAATGCAACTTTCAAATTCTGACTTTTGACAAAAGTTATACAAAAATTGTATGTAGCAAACTCTCTGGAGCTCTTATCTCATTGCAATGCTTATGCTAGAAAGGAATTATCCTCTACCTTATTCTGGAGCTTTCATAGAGTCCACTTTAAGTTTTTTTTCTGTGACCTTCTGAGATTTTTTTTTTTAATGGATACATCATCTTTCTGCTATTTTGAGGTCAAGTAGCTTTTGTTTTTCAATGTCTTACAGCTTAATTTTGAGCGGTCTATTCTATTGTCTTGTAAAAAAATTGTTAATTCTTATTCACTAATTATAGTGTCTTTCAGGATTATTTAAATAATTCTAGCTCTCCTCCATTTAAGGAGTTTTGTTACTTTCTTCCATAGTCACATGAATATCTCTTTACAGCTAAAGTTATCTTCTCATAACTTGAACTCTGATGATTACTTTCCTGATTTGCTGAGAAATGCTTCATTTAATTTTAAGAGTGGTTTTTGTTCGTTCTTCTGAATTGCACCTGGCATCATTATGAATGGTAGGTGGTCTGATACCTAAGGAGAAAAATACTGTATGAACACAAAGAAATTCTTAAGATCTGAAATTTGTTTACTTGAAGGCCAAAGGAAACCCTGACTAGATGTATTTCCAGACCTCCTGTATAACCTAGACCAGAGGTATGTCCTGTGGTTTAAAGAAAACAGTGCAGTATGTTGACCTTTTGCATCACATAGGGAAAGATATTGTTTAAAATTAGTTTCAGATTCTATTGTAAAACTTTAGGTTTTTTAAGAATCTCTTGCAACCTTTACTCTTTCTTCACAGACTATCCGTACATCTGGAAAGAACTACATTTTATTTTTTCTGGGGGTCATCTTTTTATGTTCCTTTTATCTCTTCAATCTGATCTTGGCTGTAGTAACTATGGCATATGAAGAGCAAAGTAGAGCCACCCTTGCCGAAACAGAGGCAAAGGAAAAATTACTTCAGGATGCCCAACAAATTCTAGAGAAAGAAAAGGTTTGTAAACTCTTACATGTAATACATAATATGCAGTTCCTGTTGTTCTCTTCTGTCTGTGATTTAAGGAGATAAGGTTCTTGACTAAATACGTACTTTTTACAGTACTTCTCATATTTCACTTCCCTCTCTATACATATATGCGTGTATACATATGTGTGTGTATACACCTATATATGTAATTTACATATAAATATTTCTGCAGTACAAACAAATAGCATCAATTAAATAATGTTAACTTTTAGGTTTTGCAGATCTAACATTGTACAGTGAAACAACAATGGCTTGCAGGCAACTATGTAGCTTTTCTGATATTCACAGGCTCCCACACTCTGTGGGTTGCCCCATGCTTGTATAGTTTGACTATTGCTATGTGCAAGAATTCCTTTCCTTGGGTATAATTATCTCTTTGATATTTCTTCCTAGTCTGATGAGGAAAATATGAGTGGAGAAGTTTACATCCGTAAGAAGAGTTGATATTTCTTCCGTTCTTCCACATCAGAATTTCTAATGTTGATAGATTTCAGGACTGATTAAAGATACAAGCTTTCTGAGAGCCACTGTGCTTAACTATTCAGTGGGCCTCTTTATAAGTAATGAAACTGCATGTGGAAGATGTACCCACTGACAGATGCAGGAATAGTCTTTGTTTAGGCTAATGCCATTGGTTCCATATTAATGTAGAAGGACATCCATAGATTGCATTAATTTCTCTGCTGTTGGCTTAGAAAACTAATCACCTGAGATTTCTGCAGTGTTTCTACTTCTTCTTGTCACAGTACTGCATAGGTCCATTCATTCCTTGTCCTATAAGGAAGCAAGGATCACCTTGTTGCTTTTATTTTGTTCCTGAGATATGGAGACAAGAGCTGAGGTAACAATGTAGATTGATATTTGTTGGTAAGAAATCATTTAGCTTCTTATTCTTTGTAAAAGATACCTCTGGGTTGCTGCTAATGGTCAGAAAAGTCAGTCTTGCAAGAGCACATATGAATACTTTATAGCAAATACGCAATTTCATCATCAAGATGAAAGGCATCATTAGTTAACCAGGTCCTTCCAATGTGACTGTGGGCAGGCCTATGTTTCTCCATCTGAATTCCAGCTTGCTGAACTTTACTTAGGCTTTTCTTCCTTCTATTTTCATTTCTGTGTGATTAGTAGATAAGAAAGCTTTTATATCAGATTATTTTGGAATTTAATTTGAGCTCTTAGTCCTCTGTTTTCTTTGGTTCTCAAGGTCCTTTCCAAAGTAAGGAAAGAGGAGTAGAAGGATATACCTTACTATTCTGAGACTCAAATGCAAAGTGAACTTTAATTATAAAAGCTGATAAGTAATCCTTCTTTATCTTTTAGTATAGTGAGTAGCATTTTGTACTCTGTCTTTTAAGTAGTTTAATATTTGGAAACTGAAAATTGTTAATGCAAAGCAATCAAGCAGCATAATAATTAAATTGTATGTGATCCTAATCCATTCTCTGGTGTTAGCCTTGTACTAACAGAATTTTTGCTGTTTGTTTTACAGATGATGGCTGGTGGAGAAAGTGATAACACTTTACATGTCAGATCTGAAATGTCAGTTGCTGACTTGAAAATGTTAAAAGAAAAAGAGAATAAGGAAGAAAATCCTATTTCAAGACAAAGCTTAATTTTGAGTGATCAAAGGAAAGAGGAAAATATATTTCACTCTCAGCCTGATCATTGCCAAAAAAAGCTTGTAAGTATTTGAAATATAAGATGTATTCATTTGTTTTAACATATGTTATGACAGTTTGGTAACCAGGAAAGTCTTCCTTATTTGCAAAATGTTTCCCTCTGCCTTCTTGCATGCATTGAATTGACCTCTTTTTTTAAAATCAATTAGATGTTAGAACCAGAGAGAGACAGCGCTATATAGACTTAGAGGGAAAGGGAAATTAGAAGTGGATGTCATTAGCATTCTTACGACATATTACAGACCTGTACGCTTAAAATCGTGTTAAGATTTGCCAGCATCTCTGTTGTCCTGCATAAAAAACATGGTACAAGAAACTGTTAGTGAAACAGTTCTCTGGAGTTCTCTGGAGTATATTCTGCAAAGCTTAAACTACATTTCTGTTCTCCCTAGTGAATGCCTCTACATTCTTTTCATGAAGATTTCCAATTCCAGCTCCAAGTGATTGTTCTGGCTGTAGTGTTACTCAATGTGAATGTACTTACAGATTATCATTTGAAGACAGAAGGATCTATTTATCAATTGCAAGGCTTCTTCAAGATGTCCACCTGTACGTTCACTTCCCCTCACTCCCCTGCATCACAGTTCTCACTTTGTTCTATGGATTTTTGTATTTCATATTTAAAAAAGAAGATACAGAGCATAAAGCAGTATGAGGTGCTCTGATGTAAAATTCTACCATTAGACAAATGTAACATGCAACACAGAGATAGTGGACGTTTGTTTCATGTTATGGCAACTGCTGGCAGTGCACGCTCTGTGACTCTTCAGACAATGTATTCTGTACTTTAATCGCAAAAAGATGTTAGAGGTACCAAGTCACAGAACAAAAAGCATATCAGATCCAAAGCTTTTGATAGGGCATCATCAGTTCCATGATTACTTGAGTGAATTGATTTCTCTAGTGTGTTGATATTTCTGTTTTAACTCCCAATTTGTCAGATGACTTCTCATTGACCCTTTAAATTCAGATAAAGAAAGATGAGCAGTAGTCACCAGTTCAGCGTTGACAGATGCTCTTAACCTTTCCAAAAGCACCACCCATTTTTCAATTCTGAAGGCTTCTGTGCATTTCAACAAGACTTTGAAGACCTTAGACTGGTGGACAACTTTTTACAAGTTTTTTCTCCTCTAAGAGACCAAAGATTGTAGAAAGGAATGAGAGGACAAGTTGCGCTGCTAACTGGCATATGATTAGAATAGTCTACTTGGGTCTTTCAGAGTCTGAAAAAAATAAAGGTAGAAAACCAGACATGTTAGCATTGTATTATAAATTCACTTTATATGTCTATTCTATGCCTATGTCTGTTTTATTCACTTAGCTAGGTTTCGCTTAGCTTTTGAAGTCATTAAAATACCAGAGAGACAATAAGAAGTTAATATCATCCACCTAAGGCCAATTATATCAGTTCCATTCCCTGAATAACAGTTTCATAGAGAATGTTCATAAAGATCATGTTATGGTAAAAGTTTGAAGTAGTGATATGGCCTGTCTTTGATTATGTACTCTCTCCACAAAAACAAAATGAAACAAATTATGCTGTTTAGACTGGATGCTTTAAGTGGATACTAATATGCTCTGCATTATGATGTGGCCAATCAGTAACTCCCGGCCAACTGGTGGCTTTAGTAATATCCTCTCTGAAACTTAAGTCTTTGTTCTGTCTGTTCTTCTCTACCTCCGAGTCTCACCTTTTCTTTGCGGTCTGTGTTTTACAAAAAAATTTAAAATGTGTGTTGGGAGGGAGAGTTTAATACGTCCATGAGCTGAATCTTGAATAATAATATAGTGTATTCTATAAGACGCAAGTTTTGACCTGTCTGTTTCTCAGCGCACATCAGGAGCACTGAATGATGTTTAGCAATCTGAAAATTCTTATCAAAAACATAGGTAATCCCATTCTTAGTTTAAAGCTGTTTGCGGTCAGTATAGGCTTAAAAGGGCTCGGCAAACCAATAATTATGATTCAGTAAATAGCTATTGTTAATGTTGACTATTACTTATTATATATTAAATAACAATAGTTAAGTAATCAATAACTGATTCAAACCGATCTTCAGTGTTCATTTCATGTGTTCCTTTTATCAGTCACTGAAAAGATGTAATGATTTTTTTTTTCCTTTGCTCTCCTGTTAATGATTTATATACTTCTTATATAATGGAATAATTATTGTTGTTAAATATTTACAGAAGGAAAAATATTCTTGAAGAATATTATTATTTTTTAGTGACGTGTCCGTTGCCTTCATGTGATATTTTTGTGTTGCTTTGTTTTACACTAAGGTAAAGCTTTGTTACAATATATATAAGGAGGTCCATTTATATTATGCTGCGTGTAATTTTTATATTAACAAACATTTATCCATATTTGCTTGTTATATTATTTTCTATTGTTTTTATAACCGAAGAGGCAAGTATTACTGTCCTATGAATTGTCAGTGGACTCCATTAATGATCCTTATCGAAGACAGAGGTTAATGAGTGCAGCCACTGTTATTACAGATAATTTAGGTAAGTCACAATTTAGGTTAGTGTTTTTCCTACAGTGATTGTGTAACTTGACCTAAGAGATCAAAATGTCACAATCAGCATTATTTTAAAAGTCACTAGAGGAAATCATGCTGCAAACAAATGAAAATTCTGCTAACAAATAGTCTTCTATCTCACATAACTGCAGTTTTCACTTGATTTTACCGAGGGTAAATCATGCCTAACCAACGTGATTGTTCTGTACAATAAAGTAACTAGTTTTGTGCATGAGGGGCGAGCAGTAGGTGTCATTTCCCTTTACTTTCTTAAGGCTTTCAACACTGTCTCCCACAATATTTTTGTATCCAAGTTAGGATGTTAAGGTCTGGATAGGTGGACAACCAGATGGGCAAAAAAGTAGTTTGACAGTTGGGCTCAGCGAGTCTTGTTAATGGGTCATATTTTACCTGGAGGTCAGTAACAAGTGGAGTACTCCACGGATATATCCTGGGACCTGTCATGTGCTAACATCTTTATCAATGACCTGGAGAAGGCGAGGGAGTGCTTGTTCATGAAGTTTGCAGGTGGCACCAGATTGGGAGGACCACTCAGTACACTTGAGGGCAGAGCTGCCATCCAGAGGGACGTAGACAGCCTATAGGAATGGACTAGCAGGAACATTATGAAATTCAACAAGAACAGTGCAGGTTCTTGCCTCTGGGAAGGATGAAGCCCTTGCAACAATACAGACTAGGGATTACCTAGCTGGGAAGCAGCTCTGTGGAAAATGCTCTGGGGTCCTTGTGGGCAGCAAGCTGAGGATGACGCAGAAGTGTGCCCTGGCAGCAGCAATGGCTAACAGCGCCCTGGACCATATTAAAAGGAACATAGCCAGGTGATTGAGGGAAGGGATTATGGCCCTTTACTCAGCACTTTGTTAGACCACATCTAGAATGCTTCCTCCAATTTTGTCTCCCCCCCGCCACTCCAGTACAAGAAATACATTAATAAACTAGAGCGAGTTCAGTAGATGGCTGCTCAGATGGTTGGGGGCTGGGGCACTTGCTCTGTGAGAAGAGGCAAAGAGAGCTGGACTGGTTCAGCCTGGAGAAGAGAATGTTTTGGAGGGGACATAATAGTAGCCTTCCAGTATGTAGGAGGAGATTATCAAAAAAATGGAGCCAGGCTCTTCTCAGTGGTGTGTGGTGGGAAGATGAGAGGAAATAGGCATAAATTGAAAGAAGAGAATTTCAAACTATATATAAGAACAAGATTTAGCATGAGGACAGACAGTGGAACAAATCTTGCAGTCTCTGACCTCATGGCTGACTCTGCTTTGAACAGAGGGTTAGAGTAGAGACTTCTTGAGGTCCCTTCCAACTTGAATTATCCTACGATCCTGTCCTCAACTATACGACATCAAAATATGGGGAACACAGAAATTATTTGTTTAGAAGTTACTAAAGTTACTTCTTCCATTGGTATAAGAAATTTATCATATAACCTATCTTACTTCAGATGTCTGAGGATCGATATTAATGGTTAGCCACAAGCGTGAAAGAACACCCCCCTCTGTTTTAGCTAGGAATTCTTTTAAAGTCATTCCATATCTGTGACTGCACATATGCAGCTTAGAGAGAGCAGGTTGTCTCTTTTCCTGGAGGCAACTAAGTTCTTTCTCCTTAGTGCAGGTATTTTATTATCCTTAAAACATAAAAAGAGGTGGGTGATAGCAGCTCTCTTTGTAATTATGAGATTTGTTGATGATGACCTTTAAATAGCCTGTGACTAGTTTGTGTAGAACGAATGAAACATAGCTTTATCAATGATATTATTCTGCTCACATGTGTACGTAATTCTTCTTCTTGCTATGAGATTCCACATAAGATAACTTGTATGTCGCTTTGCCCCTTGTCATTTAGAATTGCAGGAGTCAAAACTGAAATGCCCATCATTTCTGAGACGTTTCACTCAAAGGTATCTGATTTGGAGATGTTGCCCATTCTGGCTAGTAGTCAAAGAGAAGGTGAAATTGGTAATACTGGATCCATTTGTTGATCTCTTAATCACGATTTGTATTATGGTGAATACTTTATTCATGGCCCTGGAGTACCCTGGGATGCCACCAGCTTATGCGCGTATGATTTGTATAAGTGACAAGGTAAGTTAGGTCTACTTTAGAGTCAGCATGGAGTTATAACCCCATATTTATAGTGGGATAGTCCCAATGGTAGACATACTCCTTCAGTGACTTCTTTTTTTCCTCTTTCCAGGTCTTCACTTTCATTTTTACAGCAGAAATGGTCTTGAAAATCATCGCTCTAGATCCCTACCACTATTTTCAGCAAAAATGGAATATTTTTGATAGTGTAGTTGTTATGATTGGCCTAATAAGCTTTGAAGAAAATTTGTCTTTTTTCAGGCTGGTAATGATTTCTTTAGTCTTTTTAAGAGAATAGTACATGCTTTTTATATATTTGTAAAAAAAAAATCAGTGAAATACTTTCCCTCAAATTATTTTACTGATGAATCTGTTAAATCAGTACTGTGTGTTGGTGTATAATAAGCCAAAATGAATGTTAAATTAGAATGAATGTTAAATGAATGCTAAAGAATGCATTTGCTATGTTTATCATATTGTGTACACTGGATACTACAAATCCTCTGGCATGGTGCTCCCCCTTGGAGATCTGACCTAGCAGGGAGTTCTCTAGCTCTCTGCTAGCTCTATGCACGAGTGGATATCAACTCCAACATTTCAGATCTTCAATTTGGAAAAGATAATATCTGGGTGCTTTCATGAGTTTAAGCGTACCAAAGGCTCGTTCACAACATGACCTTTCCTTTTGGATTGAGATTTGAAAAATAGCGAAGCTTTCCTCAAGACTTTCTCCTTGTTAGGTAAAAAGAGAAGTAGCTCTGAAATGTCTATGTGTAATGTCAGTTTTTTGCTTCTGCCTTTACTGTGCAATCAAAATTATATATGCTAAATGTACTGATTATTTTAACATTCTTCCTAGCTTTTCAGAGTCAACACACTTAAAAATTCAGATGAATTCTATTTGTTCTTGTAAATTGTAACTGAGATTGTTGACCATCCGTTATGCATATGCAAACCCCTCTGAAGACAGTGGGATGAAGGCTAATTTGACTTTAAAAATCCTTTTTATTCACAAGGATGCATCCCATCTTGCTTTTCAGATCCTTATTTGAGTCTATTGGGTGAGAAGTAGAAAACATTCCTTTTTCATTCATGATCTCACTACATTTGATTTAGTCTAAAACATAGTCATTTGATGAGCTTCTTCTACCTGTAAGCCACCTGATTAATTTTTTTTTTATTTACAAATGAACTTATGCATGCTTATATCTAACTGAGCATGTGGAGTTTGACAGCTTCCTCTGGCAGGGCTGTGTTCTCAGTAACATTTACCTTCTGAGTTTGAGTAAGGCACTTCTGGATTACAACTAGCTGGCATGCAGTGCAGGCAGAACAAGCACAGGCATATCAAAATTCGTATTGTAGTCTGATAATCCCAGGGTGTTCATTGCAGACCTGTTAATATCCAGTATTTGAGGCCAAGTTGTGAAGGCGTATTTAAGTGTGGCCTTTTCAGAAGTAAAGGCAGTCTCGTAAATATGGGATCTGTTTTTTACTGTGTGCTGTGCTATATACACCGTGTTCTGCCACTCACGTTGTTCTCTTGTGTTTTGTTTACAGATCAGAATCTTCAAATTGGCAAAGTCCTGGCCAGCCTTAAACACTCTGATGAAAATAATTTTAAATTCAGTTGGTGCTCTGGGTAACCTCACTCTAGTTTTGATTATCACTATATTTATTTTTGCTGTAGTAGGAAAGCAGGTTTTAGGCAAATGCTATGAGGAAAACTACCACAGAATAAACATTGACAAGAATTTACGCTGGCATATGAAGGATTTTTTTCATTCATTCCTGATTATATTCCGAATTTTATGTGGTGAATGGATTGAAATGATGTGGGAATGTATGCAAGTGGCTGGAGAAGGGCTGTGTCTTCCCATTTTCTTGCTAGTCCTGATGATAGGAAACCTAGTGGTGAGTCTCAACTATTCTTCTTGTTCTACTGGATGCATCCAGTTACAGTGGCATCTTTTTCTCCTGGGGCAAACATCATTATTTAAAGAGTATTCACACAATTCTTGTTTCTGGGTGTCAGTTTATATTTTTTCTTTTTTTTTCTTTCTTTCTGTCCCTCCCTTTTGCACACAAGAGGTAACCACTAGTTAAAATATTCAAAATGATTCCTTCTAGCCGAAGCATAGAAGTGCAGTGCCTTTGTTAATTAGGTGTCTGCTTTTTTATTTTCTTTTGCTGAGAACAAATAACCAAACTGCTCAGTGCTTGTAATGATTACTGACTTATCCTTATAGTATCAACAGTTTACAGTGCTCAGGTTTTTTGACCTGCACGATTTATACTACTTATACTGGATGATATGAGCTGTTTTCTTCTTGTCCATGTCCATGTTCTTTCTTTCTCAACTTGCCACAGTCTTTTGCCCTTAAGAAGCATTGCTGCGTTGTGTTTTTAAAGGTTCTAACTATATCAACCCTTTCTGTAGAGAATCTGTTAGAAAATATAGTACAAATTCATAAAAGACAAGAATAAGTTCCCAAGAAACTATCTAGTCTGTTTCTGTCTCCCGAGATAGGATCAGTTATGCCTTTGTCAGTTCTATTTTTAAAAGTCTCCCTATACAATCTTTTTGTTACTCTTCCCCCTAGAAAGTTTTTCCATAAAACACAGCCTAAATCTGCCTTAATGTGTTTAAATTCATTACATTTTTTTTCTGTCCCCAGTAGCCATGTCTTTTTTTCCCTTTCTTCCCAAGAATCTCAAACTTTCTAGGCAATTTCAAAATCTTGATATACCTTTCTTTTCAAGGAGGTACTTTGGTAAAAATACCATGAGCATTCTTTCTCATCCATTACTTTCTGGAAGAAGATGTTTTTTCCTTTGCTTGGTTTCTTGATCTGTAGCAAATAATTGTTTGGTGGTGATGTTACTAAATTTTTTTTTTCCCCACTGCTTTTCAACAGATCTACCTCCCTCTTACATTATAGATATCAGAGCAAGTGAAAATATCTTTGATATACCCCAAACCACGCTTCATGCATTCATTTTTCTTCTGCCTTTCCTTCCTGAAGGAGCTGTACCATACTGTGTTAATATTCCAATATGACATAAAATACTTTTATTATAGTGATTGAAAAAAGTGTTTGAGATTTTTTAACTAAGGAAGGTTTTTTGAAATGTTATTTCTGTTAGAAGCAGTAGTGCCTCCAACTTGATTTGAATTGTTTTTAGGTGCTCAACCTATTCATCGCGTTGCTGCTGAGTTCATTCAGTACTGACTCTTCGATGGGACAAGAGGAAACTGCAAAAGAGACCAAATGTCAGATTGCCATTGCTCAGATTCACGAGGGCCTGCAGTCTCTGAAGCACAAAATTTTGGATCATTGTGGCAAAATAATGAAACGAAGTCTCAAAACAACAACCAAAAGGAAGACTGTGGTGAAAATTTCTGCCAAAGACCTAGAGGAAAATAACCATGCCATGGCAGATATCACAAAGGATGTAGAAAACTATTGCTTTGACATTGGGTGTTACAATAATAAGGAGAATTCCTCAATGACAAAGAAATATGAAGAATTTTTAATGAACCGTACCTCTGTTCCCATTGCAGTAGCAGATGATTACAGTGATGAAGATGATAGTGAGCAGAGTGGATGCACAGCAGTGGAATACAGAAAATGGGTAAGAAATATTAATATTTTAAAAATTTTGTGTAGCTTGCATCTGCGAATATAATTTCCAAGACTCAGCAGTAAACTTCATCCCTTCTATTTTTCCATTTCTAGTGTTTTGTTTGCTTTGTTCTTCTAGTAGCTTCAAAATGCAGGAGCTGTCAAATAGTCTCAATTATTCAGTAAGATGTTGACTATGCTCACTTTCACCATTCAGCTCCCTGATAGCAATGTTCTGTCTATTTTGTTTCCATTTATTCCTGTCAATTGCTAAATGAACTTTGGTCAAGATAGACATTTATTTTTTTAAATGTCTTTTGCCTTACATATGGAATCTATATTTCTTAGTGTTGTAAAATCCCTTGTTTTCTGTGATATTTTGCATTCCCCGTTTTATCTCTTGATGTTATTGCTTTGGGCAGAATTACTGTCAGGATTTAGACACTTAAATATGGATATCTGTATACAGATTTCTGTATGTGAGTAAGGCATTTAATTTGATAGTCAATGGTAGTAAATAAAGGGGCAGTTCATTTGCCTTAACACAGACACTCAGAGACATTTAAGATGCTTCAGGTATCTGTCAAATCCACATGGGACCGACAAATATGACACAGAAGCTATAGCAGCTCTTTCTGGCATCTGGAAGCCAGGGGTATGTAGAGACAGTTCAGATGGCACTAGATATCAGCCACAATTAGTAAATTACTCAATTTAGGTATATTAATCTCAAAATGAATCCCATCCTTTGTGCTTGAGACAGCTACCCAGACATAGATGCCTAGTGTCATTTAGGATGCCCAGGAGTATCCCATATGGCTTACTACTGCAGCTCCAAAAAGGCACCAGTCTTCTATAGGTCCTTTGATATATTCAACTATACCATGTGTATGTCTTAGATACCCTCAGGTATCCCAAAAGACACCAAGCATTTCTGGATGAGTGACTGAATGAACACCTTTGCGCTCTCACTGCGTTCAGTGTCCCTTGCTGCATGTCTGTATTGCTTGTATGTCTCCTGCTTTTGCACTTCATGCTTTCTCCCTTCTTGTCTTCTTAATTATTTTTTCTTTACCCTATTTTTGTTCCTTTTATTACTTCTAATGTGAAGTACTTTTAATAAAATGGAATTTTACCTGATTACCTTCCTTTGAGAAGGGTAGTGTTTCTTAATGAACAGTAACCTAGGATTATATGATAGCAGAAATGTCAAAAGCAGATGCTATTTTGGGTTGAATTTTCATATAGCCAGTGTGTAGTGGACTACTGGGATTCATTTCCTATGTTTTTCATCACAAGGGGACTGTAGTATTTGAAATTGAGGAAAAAATCATTCTTTTCCAGCTTTTTTAGGGATAGTCATTTCATTTTCTATGAAAATAAAAATATTCTGAACTTTTTTTGAATGCTTTGGATTCTGTTAAGGAAATTTGACTGTAAGAATGACCCTCAGAAAAGAAGATGTGGAAAATAAGTTTATTTGTATTATTTCAAGCAGGGAGACCAATTAAGACATAGAGCACGGTGCGAAACCTCAAGTGATTGCAGTCAATTGCCTGAGACTTTTGAAATCGTGAGTGACTTTTCAGAAATGCAAGAAATTAAAGAGCAGAAAGAGGTAAGCATGGTTTCTGTCATCTTTATGAATATGCTAGACCTGAAAATTGTTCCAGTAGTTCTCTCTTTCAGCAACAACAGGACAAATGGGGGGTTTCTAAACAGTAGCAACTATAATCAATGTGGAAGACAGTGTATCTCTCTAAAGTAAATAATACTTTAGAATGTGGAAGTTTGTGTCTCAAACATCCATGGCTACCAGCGTAACTTAATATATGATTTTGTACAAAGTGAGTCAAAAAGAATTAATCAAGAAGCACTCTTTCTTGAAGTGCATCTAGTATGTGCTATTTGTTTTTATGGCTAACTTCTTTTGCTGCTAACCTTGGATGTAAAACTTTGTTCTGCTGAAATGGTTCCCAAAACAACCATATATTTTCTGATCTAGAAACTTAGTTTATTCTAATACAATACATTTCCACATAAGAAAAGGTGAAGAATTATGGTTCACCTCCAAGTGACCCAGAAAATTAAATGGAAGTTCAATGACTGTCTGGATTACTACCTCCAAGAAGCAAACAACTTTAATATTCAACTCTTTTTAGTACAGTTGCCTAAACTTTTATTTAGTCTAAATTACGGCACTTTGTTATATTAGGTATAAGTTTAAAAATATTAAAATATCCATAAATTTAGACCATTACATTTTCTATGTGTTGAAGGTTTCCTGCAGAATTAAGTTAGCATAAACCAACATGATAATCAAAAAAGGCAGTCCTCTCTTACCCTGGCTTTTCATTCCTATCCTCATGCCATCCCTTTCCATGTCACACAGGGCACTTACACTTTTTAGCTGAAAGATTACTTTCTTTTTTTTTTTTTCTTTCCATTTTAGTTTTATAGGTGTGTAGGTTATTTACCAGTGACTACAGTTATTCGAAATCTGCATTTCTTTCCTGCCAGCCTTTCCCCTCTTAAAACCTTTCCAGATATGGTCTGTATCTTTGCAAAAGAAAAGGGAATTGGAATGGCATGAGGCAGAGTGAAGCCTCCCACTGTAGAGATTACAAAAGGAAAAGTTAAAATTTCTAGACTCAAGTGAGGGAGTGCATATGCACCCATAGCATGAATGCATCTGTATGAAGGTACATGATTACTCATGTACATAATTTTGATTCTAAATAAGCAGCTTCTCTTTTTTAAGATGTGTTGTATATGCACATAAACATGTTTAAGGATTTTTATAACCTGCCCTTCTGTCTTTCTTGTAAGAAATGTGAGTAGAGCTCTACATATCAGTGCAGTCTGCATTTTGCAGCCTGTACACTTGATACTAACCAGATTAAAGAACTCAGCCCTAAGGACACCCACTTTTCCACTACTGAGATGCCTGAGCACAAACAACGTGGAGAACTATGTCCTTAAGGGACATGGAAGCAATGGAAGCAACACATTTCAGCAAAAGATTATAAAAATTCTTTTCAGAAGAAATCGAGTGCAGATAAACCTAAGTATATTTATAGCCTAATTAAATCTCTTCTAAACCTTTTCTCCCACTGCCTAGAAGTCCAGTGTAGAAACCTAGAAGAAATCAAAAAAAAAAAAAAAAAAAAGGAACTTACCAAATCATAGCTGTGGAATCAAAGAATAGGGAACAGCTCTGGTTTTTGTAACCTTATTTTAGCAATTCAGCACCACTGAGATGATTTATGCCCTACAGATCATTTTTTCTCTTTTTTTTTTCTTTTTTTTTTCTATATATAAATTCCATTTATTTTGAATCTGGTAGCCTTATTAAGGAAAAATGAATAAATTCTCTTCTTTGTTCTTGTCCTATGCAGAAACTTGATGTTGGTAGTTATTCTGAAGCCAGCACTGTGGATCCAGTTATTCCTATGGAGATATTTTCCCAGGCTAAAAAGCCACAGATACCTAAGGACTGTCTTGGAGAAAGTAAGAATCTATAATTCATCACAATGACAGTAAATAAGCCACTATAACATTTCTAAATTGGCAGAGACTGTTTACCTGAGGCACTTGTTTATACACATAAAAACTCAGGCAAATATATATGAAGCCAGTGTACAACTGGAGTAAGATTCTGAGATTTGAACACAGGCACTTAGTCCCCTATGAGATGCCTTCGAATACCCAAGACAACTGCATGGAGCTAGCAGAAATGACTGAGGAGCTGTAGGATATCACAGAGAGCCTGAAATAACTCTAAATATGTATTTAGGATGCTAAATCTCATCCTTGGAACGTGATTCAGTCATATATTAAGACGTGAGAATGACGGTGTTGATATATGAGCTGGAGCACTTACTCAGAGCACTTCTGAAGGACCAGCTGGAGGTCAGTCAGGAAAAGTATTGGGACACCTAATATTTAAATGACACTTGAGTCCTATGTTTAGACAACTGAATATGTCTGAGCTCCCAGTGTAGTGAACAAATATCCAGTCAATACAGCTAAGGGCAGTCAAAGGACTATACAGTTCATCCTAAAACAGACATGTACATTTCATCACTTGAATGGATCCTTAGACTCCATTGACTTTAATGGTTCAATCCTATTGCCTTTACAAGAAAAGAAGTGTGTAAATACAGAGAATTTAGTAGTAATGTCTCTGCTGTGCTAACAAGTGATGTAATCAGTAACAATAATACTTCATAAAAGCACTAGAAAGCGAATATTTCTTTTCAAAAAAAAAAGAATAAATGCAGAGAATAAAACCAGCAAGCTTTGTAAACAGAAGTAATAGCTTTTTAGATGAAATCCCTGCAGAAGGGCATGTGTACACAAAAGCTTCTTTGTTTTTTCCAAGTATGAATTGGTCTGTTGCCTGCAAATTTTATCTTTTCTATCTCCTTAGAATATTTTATCCACAGCAACACTACCACTTGGGTAAAACAGCACATTCTCCATATACTCCACAGAAGCTCATTTTATGATGTCTTGTGCTTTTAAACTTGCCTGGCTCCACGTTTTCTATGGAACCTATATACTGTTCTCTTTCTTTTCAGGTTGTGTCCAACATTTTCCGTGTTGTGTAGTGGATATCACTACATTTCCAGGAAGTGCTTGGTGGAAATTTAGAAAAACCTGCTACAGAATTGTTAAACACAGCTGGTTTGAAAATTTTATCATTTTTGTGATAATATTGAGCAGTGCAGCACTGGTAAATTTAATTTATTCTCTCAGACTTTGAACTAAGGGGCATAAGCAAAGGAAAAGAATCATGTTATTCTATTGCATTTATTTCGTCTCTTCCTCTTTCACATTCCTTTCCTCAAGGATAGATAAAAGTATAATAAACTTACCCTTACAAGTTGTAAGGCTTTCCCCAGTTGGAGAAGTAGCAGAATATTTAAATGTATAGAATTATTGCCTTCTTGATAGTTCTTCATGGAATTACTTTGTGTGCTTAATTAAGAGACTAAGCCAGAGTCTGAAATTACTTAGGAAAGCTTTAAAAAAAAGATGTACCTCCGAATTTATAAAACAGATTAACTACTCGATAAAAACAGATTTAAAATCATACAAGACTATGAGAATCTAAAACTGAAAATGTCTATAACTGGCAGGGTGACTTTATCTTTAATTACAGCTCTAATTACATCTATTTTTACTGAAGAATAAGGGAATTTTTTTGATGTGCAAGCATACTAAGTCTAATAAAAGTAATTTGTTTAATAAAAATTACATAGTTTAGAAAAAACATAACCAATCAGTTTGAAACCGGACCTATATAGTAGATATGAGAATTTTCCAAATAAAATCTGTTCTGTGTGCATGAGTTTTAAGTTGAACAATGAACCATAAAATCGAACTTTCTGCTCTAAACTTTCCATGGCAAAAAGCTCCATGGGAAGTCCCTGGGACTGCAGTGAGTGCTCCTCTATACCCATGTGCAACCACAGTGAAATGAGGAAGGAATTTCAGTCATTTTTTACTGTACTGTAGGACCTAGCCAATTTGAATACGAAAATAGTCGCTTTACACATACAAAATAACAAAATAATAATGATTTCTGTTCATCAAAGACTTATTGTGGCATTAAGAACTTTCACATTACTAAGATGCTGTTGTCATCTAGCAAAAATATTCTATTTTCTGTTTATTTATGAGATTTTTTGATGATAGGAAGTTTCCTGTAAATTAAATGAAAGGATATTCTGAGAAAGAATGCATAGAAAAGTGTATGGTGAGTACTCAGAGCAAGAGAAGAGTTTAGTAATTAGAAGTCTGAAAGAGCATCCCTGCTAATGAATGGGTGAGTTGATTAATGGATGTAGATCAAGGTAACAAGATTCTTAGGTTGCCAAGGTTAAGCAGAGAAAGAGACAATGCTAATTGTCAAGCTTTCTGAGAAAAAAATTAGGAAACGGGAAATAGGATTTTGTATGCGAATGCAGTGGTGTGCCTCCTATAGTTCAATTAGCAATTCTGTGGATACAGTGACAGCTTTGTTCTGTAGACATTTATCTTACCTGTAGCACAACTGAATGGCCACTGCTTCAAAGATCACATAGTTCCAGAAATGGTATTACTGCTTTCTTACAGCGCAAAGCAGGAGTGCGTAGGTTCTGCCAGACTGGTGGTAACTACACATAGGAGTGTCTCTGCTCCCTGTTTTGTCAGTAGGAACATAAAACAGGAACATAACAGTGATTTTATGTGATTTTATTAATTCAGATCTCACTGGATCCAAACCCTGCTTATGCTCCTACTCCCCTTTATCAGTGACCTATTACATTGGGCTTAGCATGTCATAGTTTCAGGAGAACAAATCAGGTCTGTTATAATGCCTGAATAAACATCTTCTCCCAAAGCACTGGGGACACGCCACAGCAACCCAAAGTATGTGCTTTTTGACCAATCTAAAAATGAGACTAGTTATTTCACAGTTTAGTTTTTAACTTCTAAACATAAAAACTAAGTGGAAATTTCCTGTAATTTATTGTGAGATTGTTATAATAAACCAAACTGTACCTTCTTATACCATTTGAAAATAATTTACCCAAAAACTACTGAAAGGCTTAATTACTGAATTCTAAAATTCCAGGCATTTGAAGATATTTACCTTGAGAAAAGAAAAAAAGTTAAAATGCTCCTAGAATATGCAGATAAAATATTTACTTACATCTTTTTTATGGAGATGCTTCTGAAATGGGTGGCTTATGGCTTCCAAACTTATTTCACAAATGCCTGGTGTTGGCTTGACTTCATCATTGTATGTGTAAGTATTATATTGAACTTGCCTTATGTCTTAAATTTTGAGATTTACTGTATAGAGAACTCCATGCATAATCAGGTTACGAATGAAAGCAAGCGTAAAAGTTTCCAAAAGCTGAAAACAACTGCAGTCAAAACAGACTGAACAAAAAATGTAAATGGCAGTTACGTGTAACAGGTTACTTAAGAAAATTTTACTGAATACCGCTATCATTGAGGACCATGTTGGTTATAAAAACCTTTTCCAGTATAGAGAATGCAATTAGCAATCAAAAATGAAACTAAGATACATCAATTAACATAGGAAAATGTGAAGCTGCTGGCAGCTTCAGCAGTTAGTAGTAGAAAAAACTAGAGCTGCTTGCTTGAAGAAGAAGAAATTTAGATGGTAAAGGGAATATAAAAGTATTGTTGGAAAAAGCATTTGCCAGAGAGTTGAAGAGGTAAGAATGTATGTTTCGCTCTGCAACAGAAGCAATCCTAACGTAAAGAGAAATGGTGAAATCATCAACAGAGAGATAGATGTGATACAGTGTTCAATATATATTTATTCTGGGTTCAGAAAAAGTTAAATAATATAATCTTGTCAGATAATAATGTAATGTTTTTTTATTTGTCAACAATGCACTTGGAATATACGGAAAAGAATCTACTGCTAAATATTTTAAAATAAGCATATCCAAATACCTGGTTTCCAGGAATGAGAAGGTAGCTATTCCCTAAGCAGTCTGAATTGTTTAGCATTGAGAGTTTTGAAGTACTCAGTGCTTCAACAGAAAAATGTAATACTAAGACAATTTAAAAAGAATGAATAGCATGACTCTAGCAATTATAGTTCTGTAAGTTTAATAGCATCCCTGATTAAAACAGGGGAAGAGCATGAAACTATGCAATGGCTAGGCAATGAGACAACAAATTCAAATCGGAAAGAGGATGAAAATTATGAACAATGAAAAAAGCTAATTATTCGAACCATTTACTAATATTTGTTGTTCATTTTCTGTTGTGAAGATTTAAAATCATGATTGGATGTTTTTTCCAACACCAACAAGGTGGTGTATTTCCACCTTAGCATCTTAAGTTATAGTCATGATAAGGAGTTACTGGAAACCCTTCTGAGACCAGTTATACAGACAATGAGACTAATTTAAGAGAATAATTCTTTCTGGCCTTGTAGTCTTTGAAATTACCATCGTTACTAATTTGATTGTTTTACTAACGTTTTAAGATATATAAACTGATTGTGAAAAAAATGGAATGAAAGAATTCCATTATTCAAAAAACATCAGAACAGAATAAATTAGAGGTATGTTACAATTAATTTGAATTAGTGGTCAAAAATAATGTAACATTTAGCCTGTGATTGTCTACTGTCACAAACAAAATGAACTTTTATATGCCATTTAATAATCTTAATTTCAATTCAATCAACACAGCTTTCATTTGTTTCCTGGGGGCTAAAATCTGTTTCCCAAGACACATCACTTTGTTCCCGTGGCAGTGCCTTGAAATCTCTCCGAACACTCAGAGCCTTGAGGCCTCTACGAGCTTTATCTAGATTTGAAGGGATAAAGGTAAGGATGTGTGTGTGTGTGTGTGTGTATTTCATAATAGCTGCATTTGAAGTTCTTATTATGAAACGCACAATTTGAGTCTCTTGTTTGGGATGTGAAATAGCATTGAAATGATTCAGATTTCCTACTTACATTGTGTAGTTGTTAGTTTCAAAACATTTTCACAAGAGATTTACAGATACAAATAAAATAAGGAAATTATAGTGTAATGTCAACATTGTAATGTCAACATTCTTCCATATTTCTACAGTTTCAATAAGAAGTGTAGAACAAATTAAAACAGATTTCTGTATAGGATTGTACTTTTCTGAAACCTAGCCTTTGTTTTAACTTAGGCATGGAAAATTCTTCTGCAAAAAATAAATATAATTGAAAAAATAGGATCAATTTTTAATGATTTATCAATAAAGTAGAAGCTATATGTGTATTTCCTACATGAAACAAACTCGCACAAAAGAGTTTTAATATGAGGAGGAAACCCATATTGTGAAAGTTATTCAGGACACCAATACTCATGGCATAAGAAGTCTAGTGACTACAGTCTTTTCTTAATTTTTTCTCATTGCCTGAGGCAGAAAGCTGGGAATGAGAAAAATTGATTCAGTAGTTCTTTGCTTCAACTGAACCTACTCAATTTTTTTGTAACTCCTTTTCAAAACTCCCAGTCTTTGGACTACTGTGATTTTATCTACTCCTCTCGACAATTTTCTCTAGTCAGACTCCCTACTCAAAAGCCAAATTTCAAATTCTCCTGGGTGGATTTAAAAGATAACAAACTCCAAGTCATATCAGTCCTTTGCATCCTTAAAAAATCCTTTGCATCCTTAAAAAGGATGAGATTTTCTTAATAGGAGTGAGGATTATCTAACCTACCATTAACAACTGCAGGCATCTTGCTCTGAACAGGTTATTGCGAATCTTTAAATTCGACGTGGAGAAGCAGGAAGTGCTATAATGCAATTCATCTGACCTGTTGTAGATCATGGAGTGTGATGAGATGCTAACCTTAGGTTCCAGAAAGGATATGGAGGCCATGGCTTCCTGGAAGCCATGAAGGACAAGAAACTGATTAGGAACAACCAGCATGGATTTTTGAAGGGCAATATTTGCCTCACAAATCTGATTGTCTTCTGTGAAGAGATGACTGACTCTGTGCATGAGGGAAGAGCTAGTTGTGGTCTCGTATTGGTTGGGCATGGTTTGAATTGGTGGACTATAAGGTAGATGGAAAACTGGCTGAACTGCCGATTCAAAGTACAGAGATAACAGGATGAAGTCCAACTGGCCGCTGGTTACTAGTGGCATCCCATAGGAGTGAGTACTGGGGCCAGTACTGTTTAACAACTTTGTTAACAACCAGAACAGTGAGGTAGAATTCACCCGCAGCAAGTTCACAGATGATGCCAAATTGTGGGGCAACAGTCAATACACTATGGGGCAAGGCTGCTCTGCAAAGAGAGCTTGACAGATTGAAGATATAGACTGCAGAAACCTCATGAAGTTCAGCAAAAACAAAGTCCTGCATGTGAACCAGAACCACCACATGTGACTGTATGGACTGAGGGCTCATTGTCTAATGAGCAGCTTTGCAGAAGAGGATCTGGGATGGACAGCAAGTTGAACGTGAGTCAGCAGACCGCCGTTGCAACAAAGGCAGTTTGCCACATACTGGGCTGTATGAGCGGAAGTCTAATCAGCACATCAAAGCAATTGACTCTTTTCTCTTTGGCACTAGTGAGACTGAATCTGCAGTGCTGAGTCTAGTTTTGGGTTTCTCAGTATAAGAAAGATACTAACTTACTGCAGAAAGTCGAACGGAGGACCACCAAGATGATCAGGGGGCTGGAGAGGAGAGACTAAGAAATTTGCACTTGTTCTGCCTGCAGAAGAGAGGATCTGATTGTTGTCTTTAACTACTTATCTCCTCTGTAGCCTCCTGCTAAAACTAGATTTTTCTCATAAGCCTACAGTGATAAAGTCAGAGGCAACAGACATGAGTTGGCAATAAGGGATGTTCTGATTAGATATTGGAGAAAAAAAATGACAGCGAGTGTGGATAAAATTGGAGTGGGTTGACCAGAGAGGCTGTTGAATCTCCATGCTTGGAGAAATTCAAAATTATTTTAAACAAGGCCCTAAGCAACATATCAAGGGTGGCCCTGTTTTGAGCAGGGAATTGGAACAGAAGAACTTCAGATGTGCCTTCCAATATGTATTATTCCGTGTTTCTAGTATACGTATATTATCCAAGCCCAAGATAAGAAGCTCAGAATCTTTTCAGAATGAAACATCTCTAGAGAGACATTCACCATGCCCCAGAGAGTGATGAAAATACCAGAGAGTGATGAAAAGAACCTCAAAAAACCCCATAAATTAAGGAAATGTGCTGACCAAAATGACTCAGTCTTCCTTGGAAACCAGACTTCTCTACTTCTTCTGCTGTGTGCAGTCAACTGCAGACAATTACCAGGTTAGGTTCACTTTCTTATCGAGGGCAAGTTGTGGCTCTTTCTCGCAAAACTCCTCTAAGATAAAATCTTGGATTATTTGTGGCATTGTAGTAAATGTAGGTCATGTTACTCATTCTTCTATACCCACTTTTTAGAGTCCTAATCTACTACAAACTCATTTTTTATATATATTTCCTCAGTCCAGGGAGTATTCTAGTTGCCATCTGCTTTACTTCCTTCCACAAAATGGCAAGGTAGATTCCATACAATTACAGGATAAGCTTGAGGTTAAGCTGAAGGCTGTCTTTAAATTGGTCATTTACTATTTTCTATGTGTGAGAATCTGCTATAGACACAGAAGAAGAAAAAACATATTTTTAAAGTCGTTTTCTAGGAAGGTGTTCTATTGAATGTTTATAATTCATGCAGCCTTTCCATTCATTTCATTTATTTAAGGTTGTTGTGAATGCACTCTTGGGAGCTATCCCCTCAATCTTGAACGTTTTGCTCGTCTGTGTTGTCTTCTGGCTCCTATTTAACATCGTAGGAGTACAGCTACTTGGAAAAAAATTTTGGAAATGCACGCTCAAGGCTGGAAATATCAGTCTGATTAATAACAGAAGTGATTGTAATGCCTATGGTGGAACCTGGGAGAATGGTCCTGTAAACTTTGATCATGTTGGAATGGGATACTTGGCTCTTCTCGAAGTGGTAAGTTCTATAAAAACACGCTAAGTTTTGTTTTCTTCAAGAACATGTATTGAGCAGTCCTGCAATAGGACACCACTGTTGCTTGTATTTATCTTACTAAAAATGGAGATTTTTTTAGTTTACATAAATATTTTTATACATATAAACTGCTCAGTTCCTCCTAAAGAACACTTTAGTACCTGCGACTTTGTGTTAAAATAAAGCACTTTGTTTTATGCCTTTTCAGTTTTCTTTTTCTTTTGATAAGCTTGCTAAGCCTGAAATAGTCTGCATGTTACTAAATTTAAAATTCTCGTTTTCTTTAGAGTAAAAATCAGTTCCAAACTGGATGAGAGAGAAAATACCTACTGCAGTTTATTTATAATTCTGTGTTTTCTTATTATCTAAGTCATGAAATATTTGGATGCTAAGGTATTGATCTTCCTGATACCATTATAAGGGGGGAAGTCACTTTTTATGGTGCCTGCTCTCCCTCTGTCCTATCTAGTTGTAATTTTTTGCTCTATAGCCTCCAAAATATTATAGAATCCTGCAGAGTTGTTAACAACTGCAGGCAGAATCATTTTCTATTTGCCTTAGAATTTATTTTCTTTTTTTAGAATATATTTACTAATTAAACTGAAACTTTTCCTGTTGTTTATTAACCTCTAGTGAGCCATACTTCCAAACAGATCTTCAAAAGTGATGCACGTTTTTAATAGCACATTGCTCGCTTTTGCAGAACTCTTAACACATTTATATTTGCTCTACATAATCTTAATTTTAAACTTTTAAAGTTTTGTTTCAATGAGAATGCAATTTTTTTCCAGGCAACCTTTAAAGGTTGGATGGACATTATGTATGCAGCAGTGGATTCACGTCAGGTACATCATTAAAATGAAATGATCTTCTTTTACCTTTTTTTTTTTTTTTTTTTTACCCTTTCTTCTTTCCTTATTTTTCTTTTTAATCCGTACAGTTCCTTTTTCAGTTTCTTCTGCAATATCAGGTCAGAAACATTAGCAAATGAGTTAGTGAACCAATAGCCCTTGGAACAGTAAATATCTGGAAGTTAGACTAAGGAAAACATAATTAAAATAGACTATTCCATACAGAAACCTACTATATGAAAAATACTAAAGGCAAGATTCTGCAATTTTTTTACAAGTCTGTATTAGGAATAGAGTTCAGAGAAAGGTCTTGGAGAGATTGTCCTTCTGAAGTAAATTTCCTTCTTTTTTAAATGCATACAGTAACAATAAAACTGCATGTATGTTTAGCAGTTATTTCTGCAGGTTTTCATCCCAAGTATTTGGTATACCTACTTTTTCTTCCCCGTTTCCATGTACTGCTTCTCACCCTCTTACTAAATAAAGTTCTATATGTTTTAATTTTTGTATGTTTGGTTTAATCACAGTCTTCTCTGATTCTCATTCATTTGCCTTTTCCGTATTCATTCAAGCACTATATGCTTTGAATATAGTGGCTAACAATTAAAAATGAGATTGTTCCTTGTACAGTTGATCACAGTGAGCTGGCTTTTTAAAATTGCCTCTTGTCTGGGTTATTGTTCGTGTGTATGGTAGTTCACCAAAATAGTTTAGCCTAAGCTAATTTTCTAATCTAGGCCTTCACAGCATTGCTTCTAATTAGAACCGATTTATATACTACTTAAGCTTAAGAATTTACTAGACCTTCATTTAGCTATATATCTTCATTTATAACTGTCTTTATAAATAATAATACAGTAGAAGGCAGTTGTTCTACTTGCACATGTAACTAAAGGTTTAAGCGTGTTTAACTAATCTGGCCCTCCTGATAATAAAAAGATCTATTATTATAAATTGGAAATGCCACAGCTGGTATTATCCTATTCTTACCAACATTGTTTTCTTGTTTTGTTTTTTGTTTTTAACAGAAAGATGAACAGCCAACGTTTGAACACTTCTTAAGCATGTATATTTATTTTGTGATTTTCATCATCTTTGGATCTTTTTTCATGCTGAACCTCTTCATAGGAGTGGTTATTAGCAATTTTAACCAACAAAGGAAAAAGATAAGTACTGCATGAACTAATTCAGGGTCTCTTGTAATACCATTTTTATTAAGTATATGCTAGTTTGACATCTAGATGTCTAACATTTTTAGATAAACTTTTAATCTAAATATTATTTTAAATTCCTCCAGTGAAAATGTTATGTAAAAGTTTTAAAGAGATAGAATAGAAATCTCTTAGCCAGCACATTCTTAGCCAGTGTTCACTATTTTTCTTCTGATCTTTTAGTAATTCACCTGCAAATCCTGTTTTCATGTCAAGCCCTTAATTCTTCCTGAGAAAGAGGACGGGGAGAAGGGAGAGGGCAGTTTTAGGGAAGAGAAGCCAAAAAAGTTTGTTATGTAGATTTTACTAAAGGAGAGTGAAATTCTTTTCTTTTTTGAAGATCCACATTGGAGAACAGAGCCCTTTTAGCTGAGAATAAACACCTAGCAAACATGTTAAGAATAATCAAAAACCATGACTGCTAACGACAGAGGTAGCCACTGCTTTCCTGGCAGAGAAACCTGAAAAGATTTGGCTAATGGAAACATCTTGTAAAACTGGCTTAACTTTAAAATTCCAGTCTCCGATAAAGCGCTCTTTACAGGTTAACTTGCTGGGGTTTATATAAATTTCTGCTATGAGATCCAAGCCCAAGATAAGGCCATCTAAAAATTAAAGGCTTCTTTAAGCACGTGAAGCACTGACTGCTTCCACTTTCCTCCTTATAATTAATTATTAAGTTCCCAGTGCTTTTTATTCAATAAGAAATTGAAGACAAAATCTTGGAATGGAAGACATAGTGAAAGCAAAGCCTTCACTAATATACTTCAGCTTCCTCATACCAGAAGATAATGCAAAGCGTCAAAAGACCTTATTTATTATCAAGCTTATTTTTTGATTGAATTCTCTCACTGATTCATTTAGGGACTTAAAACGGCCAGAATATCATAGGGAAGTGAGTCAATCAAACCGCTTGATTGGAATCCACTTGTAAATGAACAAGTTGCCTGTTGAAAAAATACTCACAAAAACTTAACAACAGGAGGTTTCCAATTTCAAGGTTCCAGTTTCAATTCTGCAAGACAGAATTGCTGTAGGAACAATTTAGTTATTTCCACAGCCTGAATTACACACCAAGTGTTAAAGAGCTACCGTCTGTCTTAGAAATAGATAGCAATAAAGCACACAAGAAATTCTTCTGCTCTCTGCATTTAAACAGAAAAAGAATGTGTAGGGGTGGAGGAACAACAGTCCAATTATAGTGAGATTAAATTAAAATTTCAGAGGTCTTGCTAGAGACATTCAAAGCGCAGATGCCCTACTGAACATGTTTATGTTACAAAATGCTGATCATTTAATGTTTTTATGACCAATGAAAGAGGCTGCTCATGAATACTTGGTTCTAAGTGATTGCTGAATAATACAGATGGAGTAGATGGTAGTAGAATGAGGACTAGAAATTCATTGTAAAGCAACTCCCATAGAACCTGGTCCCAAAGTGCTTATTCATAATCCTCTGTTTACTTGTTAGTCCAACCATATATTCCACCTTTCCCCAAAACATAAATTAAAAGTACTTACTTGTTGCTGAGACCATAAAGTCATTTTAAAAATATGAAATGGATTTATAAAAACTTTAGAAAGGCTCTCACAGTTGAGGAGACTGACTAAGGGACATTCACAAGACTTCACATACATGATCAAATCCTGATCAGCTCTTTGGAATGCTTCTTTTCAAAGAACAAGGGAAAAAGGAGAAATTCTGAGAGAACATTTTGTGTCTATGCTATCTTAGGTTATACTTATGACAGCTGTAAGTTACTTTTTTAAACGCATATGCTGATATTTCTTTAGTTGACTGCTTAAATTTAAAGTGAACAACAGTATTCTTTCTCTGTACTTAGGTGGAAAAGATTTATTTTTGACTGAGGAACAGAAAAAGTACTATAATGCACTAAAAAAGCTTGGATCCAAGAAACCTCAAAAACCCATCCCAAGACCATTGGTGAGACCATCCTAAAGCAAGTATGGTAGAAGACTTATAGATGGTGATCATATTTAAATCAAGCAGTCAGTCATCTGGATATGCACATAAAAGTTAAATACACAAAGAACTCATGATCTTGCTTATTACATACAGTACTCTTTACAGCTTACTCTCTTTTTCTTAATTCCATTTAATGCAGTCTTTATTTTGGGTATTAATTAAAAACAATTTACAACCTATTTAAGCCTATTCAAATTTGCAGCCTGTTCAATATTTATAAAAAGTTTTTATTGAGTATTTGCTATTCATATGATGATCTTGGTTACTTAAGCTGCATGATATTGCTTCTGCAACTAGATTGGATTATTGCAGGAGAGAATGAATAGTGATTAGTGCATGTCTAGTGGCTGTTACTCAGCAGAGTTTTGAGTGTTTCCTTTGAATGTCTAAAAGAATCACCTAAAAACACTTTTGGTCATTTATTGTTAATGTTATATTCTCTTCAGTTCCCCTGCTAGACACAAATTATTAATTAATATTTGAACCTAGACTGGATCTTAGAAGTAGCATTAATCAGTTGTTATCTCTCTCAACAGAATGTGTTCCAAGGATTTCTTTTTGATATTGTATCACACAAAGCATTTGACATTACTGTTGTGATTCTTATCTGTCTCAATATGGTTGTTATGATGACAGAAAATGAGAATAAAGACATCAGGAAAGTTCTTAATAATATCAACCGCTTTTTTGTGGCCATATTTACTGGGGAATGTGTCATAAAAATACTGGCCCTAAGACATTATTTCTTCACCAGTGGCTGGAACATATTTGACTTAGCTGTCGTGATCCTTTCACTAATTAGTAAGTATAAATTGTTATTAGAGCAGAGACTGTGTATTACCAATACTAAGTCAAAAGTCAATATGAAATAACCATTTATATATATTGAATAGACAAATTCTACATCCATTGCACTTTTCCAAACCATATTGTAAACCATATTTCCAAACCATTTTCTCCCTTATATATTGTGTTCCCTTCTGTTTTTGCACATAACCAAAAGATAAATGGATAGTTTTCAATTTTTTCATAGAAAAGTGAGACTTTTTACTGAGTAAGTAACAGAATAGCAATGTAATTTAATGTAGTAACATCATCTTTTCTAAGTCATTGTACTGTAGTCTTAATGATTTTATACCTTCAATTTACATGTGATCAGATTAACTGTAGTTTTCACAGTACAAGTAAATTCAGGTAAAAAATACATTTATTTGAAAAAATTGGAAACATTTATTGCATTTCCATTCCATTTAATAAGTCAGATTCTCAGGGCTGAGCTGGAAAGTTCAGGAAAAATTTAGTTGTCTTCCATCTTTTTAAATCTGGGCCCCTATTTGTGAATGTTGAAAGTGTTATTGAAACCAGCTTGTTTTTATTTTTCAAATTAGACTAGGTGTTTATCTATCAGTTTCTCCAAAAAGAGTCATATATGGTTTTAGTTTCTCGTACGGTGTTTTTGATTTGTGCTTCCTGTTCAGGCTTAGCATGTATCATAGGATAAAGAGGAGGACTGAGAAGAACAGCTAATCTGAGTTCTCTGCTTCCTCCTTAAACATGGTACCCCTGTGCTATCCCATGAAACTCAGAAGAATGCTGACTTCTTCTTAAGTCTTGTTTGTAGTCATTTACATTACTACTGTAGTGGTGAATGTACTATTTATTTTCTGATAGCAGGTTCATGGAATGAGGTGTGATGGAGAACTAATAGCAAAAGACAGTTTTCCTTTATTTTCTTCTTGCTGTTTTCTGGTATCATTCAAATACTAAGCATTGATGAAAGTCTCACGTTTATCACGTGGCTTGGGCCTGTAGAAGCAGCAGCAATCAGAAAGCAGCTAGGAGACAATATTAAGATTGATGCGCAAGCCACATAGCTTCCCGCACAGGAGTTGAATGGATTATAAAGGAGTTTTTAAAATAGTTGAGCAGTGAGTAGTTTTATACCCCAAATTACAGAAATTTGAGAACATGGAAGAGCATGTTCTTCCTTTCGGACAGGAGATTTTACAAAAGGATGCTGCTTTGTAAGACCTTTGTGTCATGAAAAATTTCAGAGTAGTTCTGTGCGTAATCTTGGTATTTCTTTAATTTTTAAAGGTATTCCATTTTATTTTTCTTTTTCTAAGCTCTTTTGTAAGCATTTGTAGTGTTGATGATAATGGTTTTTGCTGACAGCAGTATAATGTGATCAGTATTACTTTTAACACCTGAAGCATAGTATATAACAAAATACACATACATATGGAATTTTCATGAATATGATTTCACAAAATTTTGTTTTCTTTTTTGCTTCAAAGGTATTGGACTCTCTGAAGTCTTAGAATCTTTCTTCTCTCCTACACTTCTGAGAATTTTTCGTTTGGTGCGAATTGGCCGAATCCTGAGGTTAATTCGAAAAGCTAGAGGAATTCGAACTCTCCTTTTTGCATTACTGATGTCTCTTCCTGCTCTGTTCAACATTGGTCTTCTACTCTTTCTGGTTATGTTCATTTATGCTATTGTGGGCATGGCAAACTTTGCTTGTGTTAACTGGAAAGGTGGTATTGATAACCTTTTCAACTTTCAAACCTTTGATAGTAGCATGCTGTGTCTCTTCCAAATTACAACATCAGCTGGCTGGGATGGTCTTTTGAGCCCTCTGTTAAGCAGTCCTGATTCATGTGCTCCCAACTTAAATTTAACAAATAGAAAAGATATTAGCTGTGTAAGTCAGACAGTTGGCATTATATTTTTTGTAAGCTATATCGTTATATCATTTCTCATTGTTGTAAATATGTACATAGCCGTCATTTTAGAGAACTTCAGTGTTGCCACTGAAGAAAGCACTGACCCTCTCTGTGAGGATGACTTTGATATGTTTTATGAAGTCTGGGGAAATTTTGATCCTCAGGCAACACAGTTTATTGAATATTCCGCTCTTTCAGACTTTGCAGATGCTCTGGCAGAACCCTTACGCATTCCAAAGCCAAATACGATTCAGCTCATATCAATGGACCTCCCTATAGTTAGTGGAGATAAGATCCACTGCTTGGATATCTTGCTTGCTTTCACTAAAAGGGTGTTAGGAGAATCTGGGAACGTGGATGGTCTTGAATTACACATGGAGGAAAAATTTATGGCTGCGAATCCATCTAAAGTTTCCTACAAGCCAATCACTACCACGCTTAAAAGAAAACAAGAGGAGGTATCGGCTCTTATTATTCAAAGGGCCTTCAGGAGATATCTGATGCATCGTTCTTTGAAACATGCGTCTTTCTTATACCGCCTTAAACATTGTAACAGTGCTGTCTTTGAAGAAGCAATACATGAGAAGGAAGGTCTTAGTGCATTAATGCTTAATGAAAATTATGGTAGGAATCTAGATAAATCACAGACTACATCTTCCATATCTCTGCCTTTATTTTATGATGGTATTGCTGAAACAGACAGTGATAACGTGGAGACATAAAATTGCCCCCACCTGCAGCATTTTTGATTAAACTACTATCAGTTATTTTCAGTTTGAGAAAATCTTTTGATCCTAGAACATAATATTCTAAATTTACAATAATTATGGTAGACTTTAAGTATTGTTCAGTTTTGGAAACGCTCCTCAAAACAAGTAAGATTTAAAAAACTTTCTCGTAAACACGAAAGGAAAATCAAACCATGGGATTTTTTTCCTCAGCTACTGGAGTGGTGAGTTAATTTTACACTTGCCAATTTTTATATTACTTGATATTTCTGTGTTTATACAAAAACTCTATGCAAGATCAATTATAACTATAATATCATTAATAAACACACAAGGCTGTAGAACAATATATATCTCTTTAGAGATAAAGCCTGTCTTGTACAAATTAATTGAAAGTTTTAATGTAACGTACTTATTTATAGCAATGCATTGCCTTATGTTTGGTTTGAAAAATATTCTATTATTGTAGCAAAATGAAATAATTACTGCAATGGCTGTAAAGGAAATTACTCAAGACGACAGTTAAATATAATCAGACCCTAATTTTTAAGTTGTCTTCCTCCTGGAGCTTTTGGCAGGATTTATTCATGCTTAGGAATTTTTGAGCTGTCTTTACTCATGCTCCTAAATGGATTTAGCAAATCATACTTAGGTACCTGTGCCTGAAAGTTGTATATAACTTGTTTTCTTTATCATTCAGTGTATGAAAGCCATGGTGGTAATGATTATTAAAATAAAAGGAAATAGTGCAGGAGGTATGGTTTCCAGAAAATCTTGGAAATCAGTGTACATAAAATTTAATCATTATACTTCATCCAAATGTCATATAAAGTATTACTCAGTAATCTGCTTTAGATTTTGTAATAAATAATTCAACTACTTACGTATTGTTGTCTGCTTTGTGAGAGGCATCTTAGTCTTATCCTTCACTTTCTTTTAAGACATAATCTATTATTAGAGAGGTAGAACCGCAATAACATAATTTTTCAAAAATAGCTACCTGTTAGTACAAGAAAACTGAAAATGCCTTACTCGTAAAGGGTTCTAAAAATTAGAACCTTCAGGCTAAAAATAACAGGAACAGTAAGGTAATTACTTATTTTTTTAGTGTCATTTCTCTTATTAAATAATATTAAAATATGACCTCTACAGATATAGTTAAATGTAAGCTATTTGTAGGGCAAATAAGGGCATGTCAAAACTGACTCAAAGCAGAGTTAATGAGTTTAGATACAGGACTGTGCGAACTGGCTTTATTACTTCTGGAAACAGCTTGTTTTCAGAAAAAGAGTAAGGCCTGCAGATTTTTTTAGGTAACTCAGAAAGTTGTACTCAGCATGAGCAGCACTGGTCAGTGCACTGCAGAGAGGCTTGGTTGGCCTGCTTAGGAATGGCTCATGTCCAGCACTGTTTACTTTTGTACAAGTGATGCATAGTGATGCTTTTGAGGTGAAGCTATTTATTCTATTTGGTGTTAGCTGGAATGAGCAGTCATCTGTTCAGCAGTCGTGGACCATTAGGTGGCAGCATTTACTATGTTTTAAAATATGGCCAGTCTTAAGAGAAACAGATGTCAAATTTGTACACTTCACATCATATTAAATTAATTGTAAATAATGTAGGAAGTAATGACGTAGCTCACTTTTTTTCTGTCGCAGGCTCTAAGTTAGCCAGGGTTGTCTGTTGGTGTTTGATCCCTCAGTGTGTTCTATTCTTCACATATGACAGACTGACAGACCTTAATGCTTCATTTTGAAGTACTGCCTCCTGTTAACATCTGTCTTCTTACTCAAGCAAATCTTCCAGGAGGTAGTTTCAAGCATATTTCTATAGTAGCAGGAAATGTTTATTAGGAAAGATATACAAGCTTTGTCTTTGCGTACTGGAAAAGATGGAAAGACTGGAAGAGTGATATGAGAGAATTAAACTAATAATATTGATAAAATACTAGTATTTTTCTTAAAGCTAATCTGATCTTTACAATGTAAAATGATGTTACTCGGGTACCACAGCAAATGCTACATCCTAGTGCAGATTTAGAAAAACTTCAAAGATGAATGCCTTATTTCTTTTGTAGGGGCTATTAGGCAGAAACTTTGGACAAAACTGCACATGGCATAAACTTATTCATAGTAATTCTTTAATCTTAGAAACATGCAAAAGCACAGAAAATCGCCACAGTGCATGTTACAAATTCTGACCCAATCCTTTACAATTGTTTAAGCATTAAAGTAGCCGTGGCGCGCTATTGCAAGGTTGAAAGGAGAATGATGATATCCAGCCATTGTAGCTTCTTCATACTTGAACTACCCAAAAGCCAAGTCAGCTGCTGTGGCAACTTTGAATTTCTTTAAGGAGATCATATACTGAATAGCTAATTACAATGAACAGGTGAGAGTTTCTGAAAAATCTTGTATCTAGACACCATGAGTTCCTCCAGGTAAAATTGCCTGGACATAGGTGAACTTCTCATGGTGGTCATCCATGGTTGGAACACAGTGGAATAACATTCCTCTCCACTTGTGAGATTTGCGTCTTGAATCAGGGAACAGCACAAATAAAAGAATATTAAATCCCTCCACCATGCATGTGAAGCTACCAATGAACAAACAAGGACTAGCACCAGTGTAATATGTGTCAACATTGCCTCTTAATGATGGTACAGAACACTTCTATTTTAATTTATCAGTTGACCTAAGTAGAAATATTTAGCAACTGACCACTGGTAATTAAGGCTTTTCTCCTACTTTTATGATACCCCTGCATCCATGAAGAAAGGCTTTCTGGAAACTGGTCATTTCCTTTCTGCAGTTTTTTAGTCACTGCTAGCCTTGCAAGGTCTGTACCGTTCATTGTGTTTCTTCATGACTCAGAGAAGTACTGCGTATAGTTAAGTTATTCCAAAAGAAAGGTGCCAGAAACAGCATCTCATTGTTGTATCCTTTCCCTGAGCCTGCCAAAGGTTGCTGTTCCTGACAGGTATGTCATCTGCAACTTCAGTTTCCGGAGCCATCACCAAAGTGGAAATTCTGTGGCTTAACTTGAGAAATCTCTGCAGTTCATGTTATGCAGAAGACTAATAACAAGCTAATAACAAGACTGACTTAAACTTTAGTAAGCAGACTTTACAGGCTTACCTTTCAAAGTGGTCTCTCTGTCTTGCCCATCAAGAAAAGGTTCCACCAATTGTTTCGGAGAGATGGACAATAAAATGAGCCTAGTTCATGCAGAGGTACTCATCTTTTTTGTTCCGCAGAACATGGACTATCTTTGACATGAACACCTTAGCTCCCTACTCCCAGAGAATCTGTGATCAGTAACATCTACTCCAGCTATTAGTTCCATTGTGGAATGATGCTTTGAGGAGCTGACTACATGTGTTGTGGTTACTGAAACCGAGACCTGATTCTCCGAGCATATTGCTATCCTTGCATACATGATCACCAAGTTTTGAGCAGGTTTCACTCCAGTGGCTGCCTTTGTGGTTTCCCAGTCTTCTTTTTACTGTTTAGCATAAGCTTAATGTACTGTCTACTAATTCCGTGTGATGGAAGCCCTTGGAAGCACTGCCTACTGCAAGCCAAAACTTATGCGAATGTTAGCTATCTTGATTTTTATGGGGAGATAGTCATGTGGAAGGCAGAACTATTTGCCTTACTTTTTTCATCTCTCCCTCTGCCTTTCTTCTCATATCTGCACAAAGGAGATGGTTTCTTCAGGTCATTTATAGGTTTGGATTTTTGTTATTGTTTTTTTATGGTTATAATGTCTTATCAGTTACTGAATTCACAAATTCATAGTTATTAATATTTCTTAGTAGCATTATAAAACATCATTGCCCACCTTGCTTTTCATTCACACCAAGAATGATAGAGAGACCTAACAGGAAATTAATTAAAAAGTGGAGTATAAGTAATCCCATGAACCAAGTCACTTATCACAGTATCTAATCACAGATGTAAGATAAAGGTAAGAAAATGCCACAGATTCTGATGACTAATGGAACAACAGCATAATGATCCTTCCCTTTTGTTATTCCCTTTTGTTATTTATATTGTTACTTCTAGGCAAAGGAGGATAGACTGAAAATAAGAGATTAGAAGAACAAAAAGTGAAACAGCCAAAAGGTCAGACTGATTGTTCAGAAGTAGCTTGCACAAAAACCTTGAGCAGGAAATCACAGAAGAGTAAAGAGAAGAAATAGTAGTTAAGGCAAAGAGAATGCAAATGGATGGGGAAAAGGACAGGAAAGGACTATCTAGTGTGTTGGATACCCACTTCAGGAATTGCTGGCAATTACATATTGCATGCTAAGTCTTACCAGATCGTCTGGAACATCCATTACACTTTCCTTGCCCAAAACAAGCACCACATCACAAACAGAAGGTTTTAGTTCCAGAGGCGAAAACTGTATCATAAGATGAAAGCTATCACAAGAAAAGCAAATGAGACCAAAGACCGCCAGTATCTTAGAGGTCTATTTTCGTAGGAAGTACACAAGCAGTTCCCAGCAAACTGCTTATGATTCATGCTCCACTGGAAGGCAAAAAGTCCAATATCTGTTTCTTTGAAATGAAGAAAAAATCCTTCCTGATCCTCAATCTGACAACTGTTCTAAGTTTTGCTTTAAACAGGCATTGCTTTGGAAGAGTATGCACATGGTCTTCCAGTTTATCTCAGATTTTACTAGTTCAACCGCGGGATTCCAGTGCTATACTACCAAGTAGTAGTCATAAATGACTGAGAATCAAATTCCATATCCATTTCAAATTAACACATCTGGACTACTGAGTCCAGTTTTGGGATTCCCAACACAAGAAAGACACTGACATGCAGAAGCAAGTCCAGTGGAGGGCCACCAGGATGGTGGAGCACATGACATATAAGGAAAAGCTGAATGATGGGTTTGTTCTGTCTTAAGAAGAAGGGATTAGAGGGCAGATCTTACTTTTGACTTCAACTACTTAATGGGTGGTTACGGAGAAGCTAGGGCCAGGCTCTTCTCAGAGGTGCACAGTGATGGGGCTAAGCATCATCAGGCACAAGCTGCAAGAAGGGAAATTCTGATTAGACTTTAGGAAAAAAATTCAGAGGATGGATAAATGTTGGAACAGGTTACCCACAGATGTTGTGGAATCTCCATCCTTGGAGAAATTTAAAACCTGACTGGCCAAAACACTGAGGAACCTGATCTAACTTCAAAGTTGGATCTACTTTTGAAGATGGAGCTGTCTTGAGTTGGGTTAGGTGGCATTCAGAAGTCCCTTCCAAAATAAATTACTCCATGATTCTATAGCAATAGCCATACATGTTTTAAACAGAAATATTATGGCCAAACAGGTCTTCAGCTGCTGTTTGTATTATCTAGGAGTCTGAGTCTGTGCCAAGTGATGTCAGGGATGCAGTTCTATTCTCTCTGAGTGATAGGGTGACAATTTAGAGTGTGCAAATTAACAAGGGATTTCCTATCTATCCACCCCTGGGAACCTAAAGGTCCTCTGTCAACTTCTATGACATCGTGTCAGATTTCTTTCTGAGAATTTCTTCAGTACCACCATCCATTACAAGTATTTGGCTAAAGATAGTGGTTAAAGTGGATAAAGTGGTTGTAGAGCTGAATGTGGTGGCACATGTTTAGGCTCTTTGTTCTGCCAATTCCAGAGAAAATGTGTGAAGGCACCTACTTAGTAAGTGGTTTTATTGATCTACAGAGGCTTTTGAAAGTACTAGAAAGGTGTTTTGGCAACCCCTCAGGAAAAATATAGCTGCTTGGGCAAGTCTGTTGCAATCATCTGCTTCATGGTTCCATGAGGTTAAGACAAGACAGGCCAAGCTGATTTTGATAATAGTCATTACCTTAATGCAGAGCAGCCAGAGTCGTGGGCAGACTGAGGGCAACGCAATTTCCTATTCTCTCCAGAATCCAGGGAGGATGGGCATACACAGAAGGGTTTAAAGGTTAAAGGATTCCCTGGTTAGAATTGCTACAACAGCCCAGCCTTCCTTGCTGCACAAACACTTTTTAGAATTTGTCCCTAAAGATGAATTAAAATACTCACTTATAAAGATTAGCTCCTGTTTGAATTTTCTAAATATTAATAGCCTTCTTGAAATGAAGAACGTAGAACTGGACATAGTGTTTTCGTACTGATCTTACTATGCTATCAGTCTTAGTGTTCTACATAATATTATCAGCAAAGATTTTATACCACTACTATTTATTTTTTGTGGCTATGTCTGGAAGAATCAGTTGTTGTAATAACATAGACATAATGAGGCAAATATAATAGAAAGTAATCTCTTTGTTCTTCATTTGATATCTTCCTTGCTGCTGCTATTAGTGAAGCTTGTAATTGTTGCAGTCAGGAATCTGTATTTGTGTACGAAGACAGATTCTTCAACACCTATGCAACACACAAATTCACCAAAACACTTCCAGCTGCTGCTTCCCCCCTCTTTTTTCTGAGCAGCATCTCCCCCATTTTAATGGAACCACTAAATTTTAATACCAATAGCAGCCTGAACAAGCTGTTCCCTGAGCAGCAGAAGACAGCCTAATTTCCTACAAAATGATCGCCTATACGTCCTATCCTCCTCTCACTGCCGCTACTCCAAGTGTCCTACGTGTCCAATATGAACCCAACTTCAGTTCCTTCCTACATATATGTAGGGACCATAGCTAATTTCTGGGGCTCTCTGACATCCCATTCAATAAAAAACTTGCTCTTGTGTCCACCCCTACTCATAATATCTTCAACTTCCTCCTATAATTTATTTTGTCTGCCAGCTGTGCGAAAAAATAGTCTCTGGCTGTGAAGACATCAAATATAATGGATAAAGGTTGAGCTCTCCTACTTTTTCCTCAGTAGAGGGCTCATCCCTTAACAAATATCCAAAAATCCAGGCGGGAAAGAGAATATCAGTCAGTGTACAAGCATGGGTAAAGCCAGTGCAAACTAATGCTTTCTTATACAGCCAGGAATCCACCTACAAGATACAAAATCATAGGAAAAAATAAGATTTGTTAGCTCTACTGCTCATATGACTAGATAGTATTTATTTAAGAATGCAGTATCTAAAGGTATGTTTGCATTATGTGTCCTGATCAGTTCACAGCCTGGACTTCCTGCCTTGAAACAGGCTTGTGTTTAAATGTTTCAACCAATATTCTACTTCAGCTGAATGCCATTTCAAATAAACTAGATATTATTTTTAAAATCAAAACTTATCTCCGTGTTATTTTGTTTAATTATGTCGTATTATTTGATTATGAGCATAGATACGTAAGTGGATATACCTGGCTGCCAAAAAAGAATGTTATGGCTGCTTAAACTGAGGAAACCCGTTCCGTTCCATTTTCTCCATTTATCCCACTTTCAGTCCCAGGGCAAAGCTAATTTCTTCCTAACATACCTGTTCTTCTTTCTGCAATTATCCTAAGTCAAGAATATAAACAAGGAAACATTTAGAGCAAAGTTTTTCTATTTGTTAAAGATGAGGAAATGGTAATAGAACAAATTATGGTTTTAGACCCTATTCACTCACCTCAGTGATTACCCAGACAGTGACAACAGCCAATATTTGCAAGTTTCCAGATGATAAAAAGCCGGGAGGATTGGTTGATACACCAGAAGGCTGTGTTGTCATTCAGAAGGATCTTGACAGGCTGGAGAGATGAGCAAAGGGGAACCTCCTGAAGCTCAATAAAGGCAGGTGCAGGGTCCTGCACCTAGGGAGGAGTAACCCCAGGCACCAGGATAAGCTGGGGGCTGACCTGCTGGAGAGCAGCTCTGCGGAGAAGGACCTGGTGGACAACAAGTTGACCATGAGCCAGCAATGTGCTCTTGTGGCCAAGAAGGCCAACAGTACTCTGGGGTGCATTAGGAAGAACATTGCCAGCAGGTCGAGGGAGGTGATCGTGCCCCTCTCCTCAGCCCTGGTGAGGCCTCACCTGGAGTACCGTGTCCAGGTCTGGACTCCGCAACACAAGAGAGGCATGGAGCTGCTGGATCGAGTCCAGTGAAGGGTTGCTAAGATGCTGAGGGGACTGGAGCATCTCTCACGTGAGGAAAGGCTGAGGGAGCTGGGCCTGTTCAGCCTGGAGCAGAGAAGACTGAGGAGGGATCTGATCAATGAGTGTAAATATCTGAAGGGAGGGTGTCAAGAGAATGGGGCCAGACTCTTCTCCGTGGTGCCCAGTGACAGGACAAGAGGCAACAGGCACAAACTGAAGCACAGGAAGTTCCGTCCGAACATGAGGAAAAACTTCTTTGCTGTGAGGGTGACTGAGCACTGGAAGAGGTTGCTGAGAGAGGCTGTGGAGTCTCCTTCCCTGGAGATATTCAGAAGCCGTCTGGACAGCATCCTGTGCAACATGCTCTAGGTGACCCTGCTTGAGCAGGAGGGTTGGACTAGATTAGGTCCCTTCCAACCTCAACCATTCTGTGATTCCATGCTTAGTGGTGAAAATGCAGAATACAAAAACACTTCCCATCACGTTCCCATCAAGCCCAAGAGTTTTAAGCTTTTGGAATCGAATCTGGCTATTAGCACTATACTTGAGCTTTTACTTGACTCTTAAGCCAAAATGTGCAAGTGGACCAAATAGCTCACAAAAGAATGCCTTTAACATTCCAAAGTAATTGCTGCTGTAAAGCTTTTTTGAGTGGAAAATGTCAGATTTTGCTACCTGACAGATTTTGGTTGTAAAAGAAAAAAACTTCTATGTCACATGTCAACCTCCCTCACTAAAAAAAGAAATAGAGTCCAGTTTCACTCATTAACGGAATGAGATGCTGTATGAAATTTGTAGATAAATATAATTACTTCCCTCATTTTCCCGCTATCCATTTTTGTTCCGACCTTTTTCCTTTTGACTTTAATTTCTTTAAATTGCATGTGTTGGAAGAAACTACATGAAGGAAATGTGGCTAAAATATGAGTATTAGATAGTGTTTAAATTTTTTTTACTGTATGTGTTTTATGTCTGGTACCAAGAAAAAGTTTTTATTTTTTGAAGTAAAAAGAATGAAAATGCTTATTCAAGTTAAGTAAAATTCAAAGTGTGGTCCCAGTTACAGGACAATTGATTTACTTGGAAAAATAAAACTAAATGTATGTGTTTATATGTGCAACTATGCTTCTGGGTTTATAACACAGATGTTTACAATAGGTGCCAGCTCCAGTAGATAGTTAGCTTGAACTGTCCCTTTTGAATGATAATGAAGCTCACATGTCACCAGAAATACTAGGAAAACTAACGCAGGTGAGACATGAATATTTCTTTAAATTATTGCTACCTCCAGCCTTTATATGATTCTGACACAAAAATAGTTGTGGCTGATGAAGTGCAGATGTTTATACGATTAAGAACATAACACATTTCAATAGCAGGAAAAGATCCTTTTGACTTTGCAGTCACATGCTCCTATTTCCACAGATTTAAATCTCTTCTGTTAGCTTTAAAAACAAGGGTGGGATGAACAATGAAACAAATATTAGATATTTTCCATTGTTTGTTGAGTCTGACAAACTGTTAAAGCATGTATTCCAAGCAGCAATTTCAGACACTCCTCTTAGCAGAGTCCAATTATGCGTTGGCTTCAGCTCACTGTATCTATCAAAGTGTCACAGATGCTTTCATGTAAGCAATATAATGCTCTGTCAGACCCAAGAGAGGGGAAAATTCAGGCACCCCAGAGTCTTCTCCTTAAGTAGGTGTTGAGCAAATTAGCCCCATTACAATTCAGCATGCATTAGTCCATTAAAGAGCTGGAGGAAGATTCCTTTGTGTAAGTGACCAAATGGTTTCACTGTATATTTGTATTAGTCATTTCCTGTTATTCTTTAAAGAAAGTTCCTGATACCTGATATTTAAAAGATCTTAATTTTCACAGGAGTGTAGCTTTAAAAAACTAATTTAATGAAGGAAAGCATTGCCAGACATTTTAAAAGGTAATTAATTCTTTTTGGATATCATCAAGTTAAATTAATTTTTGGCTCAAAGAGCACAACATTCTCTCAATTCTCAAACACCTGTATAGTATTTCTGATTAACATAGATCCTTGTCTACAGATCCTCTCTTCCTTCCCCAAATGATTTCTACTCCTGTTCCTAGATTTAATGTTAGACCATTGAGAAGGCAAAAGATGGGATAAAGGAGTAACTTAATTTCCCCGCTTTGCTTTTCTCTGTTTTCGTTTGCTGGTGGATGGAGGAACGTTCTTCTTTACTGTCTTTCTTGCTTATTATCGTTCATTCTGGGAGTGCAAATGTGGCAGAGAACAGTGGAAAGTCCACTTAAACTATCATCACTACTGCTACTGCATCAATTCGCCTTTTAAAAGAGAAATTCAGAGATAGACTGTTCCCTGAAAGAAAGTAAATTAGATTTGTAACGTTATTTTGTATGGCCTAAGTTCTGAAATTTTAAATTCCTTTTTCACCCATTAAGTCTAGCTAGCCTTTTAACAAGCACGCTGCAAACTATTACGCTCCTTTCGCATGCAGTTGTGTCAGTGGAAGTGGGATCTGGCAAATATACGAAGGAGAGCCGCGTGGGTAGAAAAGATCTGCTGTCTCCAAACAAACATGTCCTCTCTGCCCTTCTCCTGGAACGCTCCATGCGCCTATTGCAAACCAAGGACTTTCTGCAGTAAAGTGTCTGGGGTCCTTCCTAAACACAGCCCGAGTAAACAAAAACATATGTGCAAAAGAACGGCTGTTTAGGCCCCCGCGGTCACAGGACTTAGACAACCAATCTGGAATGAGTACGCTCAGCTCCAGTCAACAGGACTGAGCTCCACAGAAAATATAGCTATATTTCAGGCAGAAGATGAACTAGCAGTAGATTCATCGAGCAGGGAGGAGAAGAGATCTGTTTCATGGATGGTTAACAAAATAAATGAAAAGTAATTTATCACTCTAACTTAAATAGTATTCCTTTTTCTAGTAGGAAATAGCCAGAAGGCATCCGTCTCTTCTCCTTCATATGACTTTGTTACTGCTTTTCCTTACCTGTGTTAGAGACCTTTTATATAAGCGCTCATTCACCAATTAAGATTTATTACTCTTTCTTTTGTCAGCATAAAGTAAGGTTATCTCTGTTTCTTTTACTAGAGCTGTACTGCTGAAATCAAGTCCACTATTTTGGTAGGCTGGTTGTAAATTCCGTCCTACCAGACAGGGTATCGAATCAGGAGGAGACGCAGATCACAACCAATGTTTCCTAGAACACCTTTTATTCCCCAAGCTGCTATAACTAATAGCAGATCACTATTCCCACCCCATGTGGACTAACTCCCTCCTACAGCTCGCTCACATCCAACCCACACTCACTCCAGCTTTCCCAGTCGGAGTAGCACACAGGAGCTGCACGTGGGTTTTGGTAAAGTCTTGGGGTCCCTTGTTTTGTCGCGTGAACATAAAACCCCGTACCCTTTGCGTAGAGCAGCCATCGCCTTCCTGGATGGCATCCGAGCTGAACAACCTGCCGCTGATGCTCAGTGCCTTGCACAGATTCGCGCCAATCTATTTGCACAAACTCACACAGGAGGGGCTTTTGTGACAGTTTACAAGTCATCTTTTTCCATGAAAATGAGAGAGCAAACAAACTGTCCATTTTATAAATAAGGAACTTAATTAATTAGTTTTATTTCGGGTTCATGCTGGTTCCACTTAAGTTGCAACGCTGGGAACACATTCATTTAACAAAATAAAGAAGTGGTTTTCAACATTTTTCATTCACTAACAGCATTTCCTGGAAGTCTTTTCCTACATTGCGCCATTTTGTCTTCAGAATAGATTTACTTTCCTAAAGGCGTGAAATGCCACATGCTCAGCAGCTCATGATCACAAATAGCTTCAAGATGGCCCTGTCTGTGAGATCATGCCACCTTTTTCTTTTTCTTTTTCTTTTCCTTTTTCTTTTCCTTTTCCTTTTCCTTTTCCTTTTTCTTTTCCTTTTCCTTTTCCTTTTCCTTTTTCTTTTTCTTTTCCTTTTCCTTTTCCTTTTCCTTTTCCTTTTCCTTTTCCTTTTCCTTTTTCTTTTTCTTTTTCTTTTTCTTTTTCTTTTCCTTTTTCTTTTTCTTTTTCTTTTCCTTTTCCTTTTCCTTTTTCTTTTTCTTTTTCTTTTTCTTTTCCTTTTCCTTTTCCTTTTTCTTTTTCTTTTTCTTCTTCTTTTTCTTTTTCTTTTTTCTTTTTCTTTTTCTTATTACTTTCTTTAAAAAGAATCAAGAAAGAGATTCCTGCTTGAATCCATGTTTCATTCCACAGTTATGGATAGCTCAAGTATTTGCTCTTCTCCTTTAGCTGTTGGGTTGGTCCTACTGCTAATATGGTACTACAGAACTGATCACCCTTCTTGCTCCCAGGAGGAGCTGACATTTCAACTCTCACAAAAGTTCCTGTTTCCCTGTTTTCATCACCATCAAACCTCAACTTAGTTTCAGGGTTTGAGGTAAAAGAAAGAAGGGAAAAAAATCACAGCTATTTTTTTTTCTTTCTGGATAAACCTGGAGCTGAAACTTGATGAAAAACCATGGCAAGACTTAGATTTTATCATGTAAAACTGTAATGTTCCTTCCTTTCTGAGTAAATTATTCTGGGAAAATATCATGGACATAGGGAATTTGGTTAAACTATTCTTCATTTCCAAGGTGCCAGGAAAGCTCAGCTAGATAGCAGACCGACTCTGCATTTTGTGAATGCAGCACAAAAAAGAGGTAGCTGAATGGCCAATTTTCTGCCTGTTGTACATTCACTTCTGCAGTTGCTGGCCTTAAGTTGTCCTCGCAGCTGTCGCGCTGCTTTGGTTGTGCAGCCACCTAACGAATTGTATCAGGGGACAGATCTAGTTTAAAACTATCCTGCAAAATAAATAAGACTTTTAACTCCAATGAGTTCACTGTTCTGGTTCATTGTGCAACCAGACCATACAGAGTTAAGAGCAGATGGTAGAGAACAGAGCGCGGTTAGCCGAGCTGCTAAAATAAAAGTTAAAGCTGAAAACATCACCTGAAGTTATGCATCCACAAGGCCTCATTGTGCAGGATAACCTCACTTCATCCTGTGGGTTAAGGAAGTAACTTGGGCTTGGGACCATCAGTGGAGCTATGCACATGCTCTGGGTCAAGCAGTGACAACAATGAAGATGGATGGATTTCTTCTCTGTCGTGGTTCACTAGGAAACAGCATGCCCATTCACAGACCCCCCCCTCCCCAGGATTTAGACTTTTCAGCCCTAATTCAGCAGTCTGGAGACACTAGGTTGGAAAGCATGGCAGCAGTGAACTGAAGTCTTGGCTATGGCATTTGCCTCTTCTCACACTTCTCCTGTTCCATAAGAAGCTTAAAGGCCAACCAAAAATTTTTGAAAAGTGGACGTAAAAATTTGTATGCCCAGTTCTCTTCTGTCACATCTATAATGGCCCAGGGAGGCAATCATTAGACAGGAATCCTCAAAGTAGGAGGCAGAAACGCTAAAGAAAGACCTCACAGAAAAATATAGTGGTTGCAGAATTAGGAGTTATCAAAAGAACAAAAGAAAAAGTGAAAATTCCTGCAGAAGGGTGTTGAAGACAGCAGACAATGATAAATTCCTCTGTTCCAGACGGAGGTGGAAAGAGCAGAGGATATAGTTGAAAGTGTGAAGTATATATAAAGAAATGGTGTTCACTTACAACTGTTATGCACAGCTGCAAAGGATCACAGAAGCAGACCTCATATATTTTACACAGTATTTGACACTCATTTTTCCAGTTTGGTCGATAATACAATCTCTAAATCAGCATACTATGCCAAACAAAAGCTTTAGTCAGTTATCTGATTGTGAATTAAATAGCTCAGCCCCTTGTACTCCGTGTATAGATGCTTACAACTGATTGGTCCTGAAGGTTGTAGTTTATTCTTACCAGACTGGACCTTCATTCCAGGGCACAATATCTGGCATTAATTAAAGTTGCTCCTGATTTACATCAAATAATCAAGCTCCTTTTTTTATTATCCATTAAAATTTGAAATATAATGGATTAAAAGGTTTCTCAAAGACTAAATATCCAGTGTCTGACACAGCTAGGGAAATCCTAGATATACTTACTGCTCTTTGATGAAATAGTATTAGGAATATTTATTTTCTAACATGACTTATTTTACTACCGTCATTCTCTTAGTATTATTTTGACAGATCACTGAGGAGAGAGAAAAGAGCAATCCATAGTTTTCCATTTCGGTGGACGATAAGCAAATTTTCCTGATTGAAATGTGCATTGGACCATTTAGAAAGCCGAAGATTACTGTATGTAACAGAATGATTTTAATACATGCTTACAAAGAAAGCAATTTCCTGTTATTCTGTAATACCAATTATCCATTCAAAAGAATTTTACATCACTATGATTTTTTTTAATTTCATTCTCTGATAAAAGGAAATGAGATTCCTTTATACTATGTTTTTATTTGACAAAGATGCCAATTAACTACTTTATACCATTTAGACTTCACTATTATGTGGATCAGAAAATGGCTGCAGCTATTCTTTGAAAATAAAGCAGCAATGTAATATATTATAAAAGGTATTCTAATCTGTGCAGTAAAAAGCCTCCGTAAATCACTAACAGCTCTCTGCTGCATCATTTCCTCATTTTCAAAACTGGGCTAGAAATCCCGCATATGATAATACTTGCCTCATAAAGAGCAATTTATGAGGGTTTCCCTTCTTGACCAGAAGCCCTTAGTGGAGACTGGGTATAGGCGTCATAAAAAAACACTGAAAAGGTTCCAGTTTTGTGAAGTCGTGGGACCGCTGTACAGAGGAACGCGTTACTGAAACAGCGATGCATTTTGGAGGCCAGTGTCCATACCATCATTACACTGAGAGAACAAAATCAGCAACACAAACAAAAAAATGGAAATTTTATGATACAAATCTCACCACGGTCATTTCTTGATAGGAAAAAGAAAACATAAGGTAGTTAATTTGGTCCTTAATTTATTGTTTTAAAACAATATTAGTTAAACACTTCTAAAATAGCTGAAAATATTATACTGAACTGGCACATTCACGGGAGCTTGCAATCAAGAAGCTATTTTTTTTTTTTCATTTTAATTGTAGATACACCACTCAGAATATTTAAGGTTTCTGTCAATTAAGGACTATATATAATCCTATGCTGAAAACCTGAAATCTATTAAAAAACTTTAACTTGAGCTATTTTTATTAGCAATGAAGAAAAAAATATCCCAACACTGAAATTTTTCCTCTCCCAGATGAAGAGTTCAGATCTATTTTGCACATCAATTAGCAAAACTTGTTATTTGGGCTTCATCTGGTTTCTCTTTAGTTTATCTTTACTAAATTTGGTGGTGCTGTGAGATTTCCGAAACACGTGCAAAAATGTTTGCACTTGTGCAACTCATCTATCTGCTTTCCTCCAATTAAACCTGCCACTGTATTCGCTGTTGTGTCGCTGTTACTATAGTGATGAAAGCTGTGTAAAAACCTAGACAGTTACTCACTGATTGCTGCACCTGATATATAATTTTTCACAATCTACCTTGCATTCATTATTTCCTAAATGGCTATGAAATAGCATAATTTATCATAACAGATACATTTGTACGCAGGTGCCAATTACAGTATCGTCAGAAAGAATAAAGAAATAAGTTGCTGATTATTTTAAAGACAACTAAGAGAAGAAATTGTGTTGTATTTAAAATTAAAAAAAAAATTAAATAAAATAAAATTTAATAAAAATTAAATTTTTAAGTAACCGTTCCTTACCCCAAAGTTACTGCTACATTGTAGAAGGTAAAACAAGGGAATTCTGAATCCCGCTTTAAAATTGAATGTTCAGCTTTATTATAGATTACACTACATTTAATGACAGTTCTTCTTTACTAATAGTAAGTACGCATCACATGAAAATGTTTCTCTTGTCTTTTAAGTATTAATTTTTCTCAAGTTTGAATATCCATTAACATCAATCAAATATTTGTGCGTTTACATTAAGCCATTCCTATGTCATATGCAGCCTCAGATATTATTCAGCCTTTTAAATACCTCTATACATTTTCCTCTCAGCAGACTTTATTCTTTGTAAACTGTTTCCAAACGCTTCCTTCATAAATGGGGAATGGTTTTCGGCTCCTCTTCATTTAGCAAAGTTGAGATTTTTATCACAGTAACATTTACACTTCTTCCTCTTCCAATTTCTTTCAGCTTGCGGTTTGTTTCCCTCCAGCCTTTCTCACTGGCCGGGATTTGCTGAGGTTGGAGGTGCTTCGCTTTTCACGTTGGGAAAAAGGGGTGAAAGTCGAGCACAGGAAGGAGGGGAACCCACCTGTTTTCACGGCATTGCTGTGGGGGCAGTAGGTGAAACGGGCGATTTAACTTCGGGTGGGGAAGGAGAAGTCACTGCCGAAGGTGCCTCACCCTTTCCTATCCGAGTGGGAGCTGCACTCAGAGGGAACCTCTATTTTCTCACCATGCCTTTTAAAAGGAGGTGGGACGTCAGTGTGGAGGGCACAAGCGCAGGAGGAGGACTCAGCTCACGGACCAGAGCATCCACAAGTAGGTGCCTGCATAGAGGTATCTGCAAGTTGGCTTGGCATCTGAGCTTGTGCTTAGACTCACTGGAGATCTAGTCAGCGTGGTTTGCTTTCCTTTGTAGGCTCCAAAGGGCAGTCATGACCCAAAGCTATTTTACAGCACAGACGATGTGAGACACCTGCTTTCCGAAGCAATCATTTTTTGGTAAAACTTGTTGAATGCTTTGTAGAACTTGCTGAATGTTAGAACTGGTTTAGTTGTTTCTTCATCTTAAGTGGTTAATGGATTTAGCTAACTCAAGAATATATATTGAATGCAGCCTGTAAAAGAACGTGCTCTTTGGAAATGCCCTGGAACATTTTTAGCTGTTAAGAGCTAAGCTTATCTCTGACTTAGTCCTAAGCTGAGCCAGCTGACAAGTAACTTTCCTGTGTCAAGATTAGCACAGGGACCTGGGAAAGTCCTAGAAAAAAACAAGATGCCATTCTGCTTTCTTTATGTAGAGATGGGAATAACTGCTTCCTGCCTCTATAAACTGCAAGTTACCTGTCCCCCAAAGCAGAGGAGAATCGGCAGTAGGCAGGAAGCCAAGTTTACCTGCTTCAAGTCTGCTTTTCACCTATAACATCGGGTGAAATTAAGGCAAATAAGTACAGGAGACGTATTTGACAGCTATATCAGCATCTGAAGTTAGAGATTCTTTACAGTTGCACGCTTAAAAGTGCTTAGAAACTTAACTCACGTTGATTTCAATGGCATTCAGATACGGAAAATCTCACTGGGCACCCCTCCAGCTCTTTAGGGAGCATAAATATTTTTAAAAATCTATCCTCATAATCTCTCTATTCCTTCCCTATGAATGCAAGGTGTAGTTAGTTTTACAGAGACATCTGCTTCACCCGCTACATGCATATCTGAACCAAATTTCAAATAAGCTCACACTTCATAAAATTCATGTCAGATGATTTTAAAGCTTTATAAGACAGCTTGAAAGGAATGAAAGATAATATAAATTGATTTTGTGTTGTGAAGTCTGACATTCATTTCATCTGAACATGGTACTTTATGCATGTGATGTTACTTAAAAGTGTGATACTGATGACAACTGTGAAACCAGATGGGTCAGTAATCTTTTACCTGTTTCAGTCTACTGTGATATTTCCCAACTTCATTTGTGGACTGTTAGTGAGTGATAGTTACAAACATGCTTCTTGCCATGAAATGAAATATTCTGCGCAGCCTCCTCTCCAGAGAGTCCAAGGCAGAGCTTGACTTCCTACAGCAACGCTTGCACTAAATTTGCAGAAAAACAAACCAGTGATTTTGCCAATGTTCCTCCAAAACATCAAAGTCATGGATCTGGTGCAGCATCATGAACTCTTTCCCCCATTTCTCACAACCCTGCGTGCTTCAGCAGAAGGTCACTTTAAAAGTAGGAGATCAGCAAACCAGGCCAGACTTCAATAGAAAATAAAATAAAATCTGTCTGGTTATATTGGAAAGCTGTGTTCCTTGAAAGTTTATTTTCCACCTCAACAACAGCTGCCAAGTACAAAATAAAAAACTATGTTATTGATCCTTATTGTATTTAGTATAGGGAAGACTCTGGCACTCAGAGTCTTTGGAAAGCCCTCTCACACTGCACACGGTCATCTCTTATTCCATTCTGTGGTCAATTTGCTTTCCTTCCTTCAGTTCAGCCCATTTTAACCAGAGGAAGTTTTTTCTTGTACAATCGATCAGTGCTTAGAGCAAAGAAAAGGTCTTCCTTCTGCCTTAAAAAGTTCAGCAGTCTGGCTAATTCGGAAATAAGACACTCACTCAGAGTCTGATGTGTAAGAAAATTTAGTTTTATGGACAGAAGTTAGACCTTGCTGTTTAGCTTCAGGGCCAGAGAACAAGCCCTGTCTCATTTTTGTAGTCGTACAGACGTATCTACAAAGGGGAAGTTGCTCTTCTGACTTATTCAACAGTGGCTTCAGCCCCTGGAGAAGTTACAGGTTTCAGGCACGAGTGACCTCTTCTAGGTTCCCCACCTCCTCCTAGACCACCTCCCCAGCCCACAGCCTTCACTTGCGGGACTGATTTTATCATTCCATGTTGCTTAACTCATTTCAGTTTGGACATTTATTCTGGATTTCCACAGACTTCTCCTTTAAAAAGGAATTTTTGCAGTGATTTGGGAGTAGAAAGTAAGTGTCAAGAATATATAAATGAACAATGACTGGCTTTTTCCACTGATGTTAACATTACATGTATAATCTTAATCATATATATGCATTGACATTTTATTTATATGTATGTATGTACACACACGTATGCATACACGAACACACACACACACGTACGCAGACATACAGCGAGGGAATGGTCATTAGTTTTCCTGCCCTCTACCCAGCTTTACTTATAATCTTTCAGTATAATTTATAGATTCTGCACCATAAACCTTTTGAATTACTTTACTAAAGGAAAGAGCTGAAATCTAAACATTCAAACAAAATGCTAATGCCTTTATGAAAACCCACGGTAGGACAGAGTGCTCACGCTGGGAGCCTGAAGAACACACTTGCCCCCCCGTCCCCCGTGTTGTCCAGCTTCACTGCCGACGACCTGCTGCTTTTCTCTGAAAGAAATCCAGGGATGGAGTAATAGCCCAAAGAAACGCTCAGCCTGGAGCCTCCCCAGCCTTGCTTGCTAAGGTTACAGCCTCTCCCGTGAGACCTTGCATGAGCCCATTAGTTACTTTGACGGATAAATAGACACAGACGCCTCCAACCCATCCTTCTTCCCCTCCCACGTACAAATAACACCCTCCCCGAGGGCGAGCATCACCAGAGTGGTGAGAAGTTGCTGAAAGGGGAAATAGAGATGACAAGGCAGTGAGGAGGTTTTTCTAAGTCTTTCCTGGGAGATACCTGGGCTGAGACATGTTTCTCTTGCATAGGAAGAAGTGACTCCTGGAGCCTTCGTTTAGAAAAGAGCGTAAGTCCTGGGGGCTTGCTGCACCCTCTCTCTTCTTGGAAGCAAGGCGGTTTAGGTACGGGTCAGTGACTTTTTATTCGCCTAAAAACCATTACAGAACCTGAGCAGAAACTTTACTGTAGGTGAGTGGTATGTAAAGGAAATTGCAAGCGGGAGGGCGTTAAAGAAAATGTGAGTATTTATTCCTTCTGGTGTGATGTGTTTGCATAGGAGTTTTCCCTCTGTTTTAGACCTTTGATTTTGCTGAAATTAGTACTCTGGTGCCAAAAATAACATGCAGAAGAGTGAATAAATATACAAGGCAGCTTTTCTTCTATGTGTACGAATGCAGAGGCATAACTTTTTATACAGATATAAAGTTAACATTCTTTAGTTTCATTACTTTTTTTGAAGTAAAGACAGAAAAAAATCAATAAATAACGTTTTATAACATTACTTTTTCCTACCTAGGTTTGTCCTGTTTAGTAATAGCGTTCTAACAATTATTTTTTGAGAATTGAGAAGAAAGGATCTTTTTAAAAGTTTTTTTTTAATTAAAGGCTTAATTAAATCTCTTTTATTTGTAGAACGTGTTGGACTGTGTTTGGTGAATGCTTTTCTCAATGTAAACTATGGGGCAGATGCACTAATATGAGACTATTGCTGAGGAAGTAAAAGAACGGTGCAACCACGAGGAGAACATAAATTTGGCTGTTTGCAGGTGAATTGGCAGTAGAAGGAAACCTTTTGAAACTCGCAGAAATGTCAGAAACTGATCTTTTTGCTCTGATCAAGCAGAAGAGATTAGAAGTTTCACGTTTGCGTTTGAAGCAGCTGAAATGGCTTTCATCTTCTAGGAGCAGCATATGCGTGTTCAGTTCACCCCAGAGACAGCAGGTGAATCTCTAGAGAAATGATTTCAACTGGAAGAGAAGCTGCATGTTACAGAAAGAGGTTTTATTAGTCTCGACAGGAAGAGTGGTAAACTGGGGAGGTAACCAGTTCACAGACCAGTTTAGAAACCTAACAGAACCAGTTGTTCTGCAGGGTCTTGCCATGGCTCTAGTGTTGGTACTGATTCTTTAGCACGTTTCATAGCTTTTTGAAGCATTAAATTCTGAGTATTTTTAAAAATCATTTGACTTGGCCTGAGATTGTTTTCCATTTAGAAGGAGAAAAGTTCTTTGAAATTTTGGATTTCTTTCTGTAGGGCGAGAAGTGCAGAAGAAGAAGAAAAAAGCTAGGGATTTTCTCTACGATGCTTGTTACATGACATACCCCAAGCAAATGGGAACTTTGAATGCAACTTCTGTTTAGATGCATTTCGATTTATTAAGAAAAGTGATTCTTGGTAGAAAAATGTGGCACCTGAAAGATTAAGTAATTCAGAGAATTTCTCACAAGTTGTGATTTCTGACCATCAGAATTAAAATTTAGATTGCATACTCCAGATAAGTTTTTTGAACCCTTACATGTTAAATGGTTCCTCACTATGCTTTATCAACAATTCTCTCTTTTTTCAGATTTTATTTTGTGGAATATTTGACTTATCTTTAAAATCATTAATTTTATTATGATCTTGGGGAAAACATTTCTCTTATCCTGCATCTGAAATTTTCCTCCAAACCTTATATTTCTTTGCCAAGAGATCTTTCCATGTCGAAAAGTATATGATGAAACCAGTCTTGAGAACTGCAAAACTACAATGTTGTGATACTTTTAGTGCATTTAGGACTTATGTTATTCATAATAATCCAAAATCTTATATATATATTTCACTGAGCTTGTATAGCTTTTACATGTTGCATTAAGTCTGATTAATATGATCTAAAAGTTTATATAACTGCTAACCGTGTTAACTAAGTTTAAAACATTGTCTATATTGGCAACAACAACAAAATATGACTTAATTGTCATTTTTAAAGCACTGCGTAGGATAATCGTTTACTTAAGGGATAAAACCATCTTTCAGAAACAATCTTAAGAATAAGTTGTGATGCCCTAATTAACAAGAAGCAATTTAAATTCTAGTGCAGCAGTATCACGTTTCTGCTTGAATTGATACTAAATTAATCTAAGTTAACAAAAAGGTTTATGCAGATTTGACGTAAGTAAGGCTTCTGACATATTGGCAGCCTTGCCTTTAGGGCTCTAGATCTTGTAATCCAGTTTCTCACAATTTATGATTCCAAGTGCTTTGTACCCTTTGAAGAAATGATGGTCAGTGACAGAAAAGATGTTTATTTTTTAAATTCAACCAGATAACAGCTCTGAGAGATGCTTGATGGTCTAAGTGATGGATGTCTTCCTAACACTAAAAGTAAAGAAATCAACACTGAACTTTCAAGGATGCTATCTCAGCTTGCTCATGTGCCTCACCTCTGTGCTTGCCACTGCTTTGAGGGTAATTCTGCTCAATGCTCTCTCCGCTAAAACTGCTCATGGTGATACACATTACAATGGTGACATCCTTTTAAGAGATCGTTTGAGTTGCATTAAACCACTGTGTGGACACATTCAATATTAAAAGTGGCCTTAGTTTAATTAACTTACTTTACTTCCAAAGTCAGGTCATTTAAATCAATTTAAAGCCACTTTTGCTGCCTGAGAGCTCCAACGCAAAAAAAAAGTTACTGTTTAGTAGTGACACCTGAATACATTTGCAGCTACTCTTGTGTGTGTCCTGAGCCTGTTGCAAACTTGAGGTAGTGAGGATTTGTTTAGTTCTCATTCTTTAAGGGTGAAGGTAATTCAGATTTCTTCTGTTTGCTACAAACCTGAAATATACATGAAATCTGCAGATGATTTGGTCCAGCACTGTAAAAAAATCTGCTATCAAAAATCACCTCTTGCCCTTCTCCTGGCTGCTAACAGTAACTTGCAGTATGTGATCCTTCTCTTGTCCCTTTTTTAGGACTCAGCCTGTCCAAACTTGATGAAATGAATAAATTTCCCTTCCTCCTCTCCTTCTTTCTTCTCTTCCTCCCCTTCCCTATTTGGGCAGAGAAGTCAGAAGCTCCCACTCTCCTTGGCCACAGTCCTTGAATCTGCCCCTGGATCAGCTGATATATCTTCCTATGGTGCTTCTAATGAAGATATGTTCCATAGCTTGTTCAGGTGCCTAAGCACACTAGTATCCAAAAGAGATTAAATGTCTATTAACTAATAGGAACCTGTGAGCATCCATGTTGGGTCAAAGCAAATGTCCATCCAACCTCATATCCTGTCTCCAGCAGCAACCAAACAGCAAATGTATAGGGAAGAACATAAAAACAAGGCAAACTGATCATTATCAGTTACGCTCTCACTTTCTAGGCATCCAAATCTAAGGTAGCAGCTGGGCCATATTTAACAGCCTTGAAGGATTTTCTTCTGTGGATTCCTGAAATCAAATATCTTGTGGCAGAGAATTCTATAGTTTGGCTGCCTATTAAAAAACAAACAAACAAGAAGTACTTCACAATCAGCCACCTGAGAATTTTACTTGTTAGCTCCTGGTTCTTGTAATACAAAAAGAGGTCAGTAATCATCATCTAGTCATCTTCTTCACTTCTTTTGTAGCTCTGTGGATTCCCATAATATTCCCCTCTCAATAACACTATTTTCCCAGGCTAAAAATCCTGTCTAGCCTTTCTTTGTATGGAAAATAGATCCTAATGTTGACCATCTTAGCTGCTCACTTTTGTTTCTTTTTCCGATATTGCTTATGTTGCTCTTGAAATAGAACTAAAATGCAAATGGTGTTCCAGATGTGGACAAACAATGCATTTATTTTCACCCATTTCAAAGTCACACTTCTGTTAATTCAGATTTCTTTTCCTGAGTGTCAGTATTCACTTGAACTGTAATTAAACTGTTTTGCCAGTCAGAAGGATTCCAAGGTCCATTATAAACCTTTTGTTTCCTTCAGAGTCAAATAATAGAAATATCTGAGATGTTACAATATCACTGCAACCAGGAACGTGGGAAAGAGAGAGGGACTGTTTGCACTGAATGGCAAAGCTCAGAGGGTTGTGACCAGTGGTACAAAGTCTAGCTGGAGGCATGTAGCTAGTTGGGTCCTGTGGGGTCAGTACTGGGTCCAGTATTACTCAGCTTCTTCATTAGTGACCTGGATGAAGGGACAGAGTGCACTCTCATCAAGTGTGCCGAAGAAACAAAACTGGGAGGAGTGCCTGAGACACCAGTGGACTATGTTACCATTCAGAAGGACCTCGACAAGCTGGAGAAGTGGGCAGAGAGGAACCTCCCGAAGTTCAACAAAGGGCAAGTGCAGGGTCCTGCACCTAGGGAGGAATAACCCCAGGCACCAGGATAAGCTGAGGGCTGACCTGCTGGAAAGCAGCTCTGCGGAGAAGGACCTGGTGGACAGCAAGTTGACCATGAGCCAGCAATGTGCTCTTGTGGCCAAGAAGGCCAACAGTACTCTGGGGTGCATTAGGAAGAACATTGCCAGCAGGTCGAGGGAGGTGATCGTGCCCCTCTCCTCAGCCCTGGTGAGGCCTCACCTGGAGTACCGTGTCCAGGTCTGGACTCCGCAACACAAGAGAGGCATGGAGCTGCTGGATCGAGTCCAGTGAAGGGTTGCTAAGATGCTGAGGGGACTGGAGCATCTCTCACGTGAGGAAAGGCTGAGGGAGCTGGGCCTGTTCAGCCTGGAGCAGAGAAGACTGAGGAGGGATCTGATCAATGAGTGTAAATATCTGAAGGGAGGGTGTCAAGAGAATGGGGCCAGACTCTTCTCCGTGGTGCCCAGTGACAGGACAAGAGGCAACGGGCGCAAACTGAAGCACAGGAACATGAGGAAAAACTTCTTTGCTGTGAGGGTGACTGAGCACTGGAAGAGGTTGCTGAGAGAGGCTGTAGAGTCTCCTTCCCTGAAGATATTCAGAAGCCGTCTGGACACATTCCTGGATAATGTACTCTAAAAGACCCTGCTTGAGCAGTGGGGTTGGACTAGATGATCTCCAGAGGGCTCTTCCAACCTCAACCATGCTGTGATTCTGTGGATGTTAAGGTCCTATCAGAACCAGCCAGTTTTCTTGGTAACATCACAGGAAATGGATTCCTACCTCCAGCCTATGTGCAATCGTTGCCATTCAAGACCAAATGACAATGTGGAGGCTTAATGGACTCAGATACCAAAACATTTTAATCACAGATATATGCAGCTGTACGAGTTACAAGGCTTCCCTTTGCCACAGGAGGGATGGCGTGGTCAAGGAGGGAAGTCGGGCAGGTTAGCATAGCAGATCCAGCTGTGCCTTGTGCAGGCCTGGGGCAGGGTCGTGGGGTCCCATGGGGTCCTCTTCCCTCCCAGACCTCCCTGGAGGTTGGAGAGATGGTTCTGAATCCTGGTGCAAGGTCATGGGGTTCCCCACCAGAATCTTCCTCCGCTCCCTGCTTACCCTCAATATCCTTAGTTATCGGATTGTGTAGGGAATATCTCACTGATGATTAATCTGTTCACATTGCTGTCATTTTCTGAATTGCCATCACTGTTGTTGGTGCTCACAATCTTGTTCTAACCACTTCTGAACACTTTTACACTTCCTAATGCCCAACACATTCTTTTCATAGTTGGCTATCTATTTCCTTGTGCATGCCAAGACTCTTCAAGATTCATTCTGTTATTTGGGATAGCGTTGGTCATATTTCATCTACTACAGCACAGTTAGTTAAAATTCATGGGCTTATGCTAACAGCTATGCTAACTAGACCTAGCTCATGCTTACTGCTACAGCAGTGGACTAGCCTATGGCTATTAAAGGCTTCCCTGCTCCCGTTCCCCTATTCCTGTGGCTGCCACAGAGTTTCCTAACTTCCTCTGTAGTTGCAACTATCCAGCTGACAACTTGTCAATTGACTGCTCAAGCACTTTAAAAAAAAAGTGATCTCTCTACAGATTTAAATTACTTGTGATAGAAAAGTAGCTGAAAATTAGTCCCTCCTTACTATGCAAAAGAAAATGTGACTTAACACTTCACTGAGTGCTAAGAAGGCTGGTCTTGTGCATAGTCATTAAAGAAGTAAAGTAATATAATGTAATCTTACAATTTTTATGTGTTTGCAGCCTGCTGGTGACTCGAATGATGTTTTCCCAATCCCTACCATTGACTACAGAATTACTAACCTTTGTAAATTTAGCAAACTTAGCTAAACTTTTATCAATTGAGGCTGTCAATAGACTTTTATCAATTTAAGAAAAGTAGGCTTAACAGATGCGAAAAGATTAGTCTCACCTAACCTGAGACATGAGAGGTAGCTTGAGACAGTCAGTCACATCTGAGCTAGTCATCAGGACTCAGTTTATTGTCAATGGAGAAACAATGGCTCTTTGAGGATTCAGGATTGATCTCATCCTGAAATAAATGCCAAACGATGTCTCCAGGCAGCTGGAGAGGCAGTGGAGATGGAGCTGTCCAGCTCTGAGATATCTGCAGTGAGATGAGATGAATCCCACCCGAAGTGGCTTTCTGGTTGAACACTGACAGCCTTTACCCGGTCTTTATAAATAATTTTGAGCACCTCCACATTGTGCTTGCTACATTCTTTCCCCAGTGCTGAGAGCTGTTGTCTGTAAGCTCTAGATTGAAAGAACGGGCCTTTTCTAACTCTAAGTCTTCTTTAGTAGGCAACGAAGAAAGACGAGAGCATTTTTCAGCACCAGTCATCTGACTTAATCTATATATTTATTTATGATGAGTTGAATTGTGCCCTAAGTGTTATTGACTCCAGAGGAGGCATGGAGTAGCTAGTTCAGCTGTAGACACCACCTTTCAGTAAGATGCTATGCCAGGAGATGCATCAGACTAGACCTCCCAGCCAGATTGTATTAGGAGCATAAACAAACGTTGGAAGTTGAACCTGAGATATTCAAAGGCAGATACTACAGCTTAGTTCAGGTAAGGTATGATGATGTAAAGATGGGTTAAGCTACTGAGCCAACATGCTATTCATCATTTACCTTGCCAAACCCAGTGGAGCTACGCTGGATAGTGTTATTCAGATCAGAGTGAAATTTTTTTGGTCGGCTGCTATAAGTAGACAAAATAGGATGCAATAGAGATAGCATTATTTTATTCATTTTTGTCTTTCAGTTTTCAAATTAAAACAATATTTTTCTTGTTATCAGTGGTGCATGGTGGTAGGACAAGAGGCAAGGATATAAGGAAAGCCTTTTCCCCATTAGAACAGTGAAGCATTGGGATAGGTTACCCAAAGGGGTTGTGTAGTCTCTGTCTTTGGAGATTTACCTGGATAAAGCCCTGAGCAACCTGGTCTGAACTCAGAGCTGAGTCAGCTTCGAGCGGTAGGTTAGACTAGAGACCTCCTGGAGTCACTTCCAACCTGAATTATCTCTATGAGAGATTAAACATAATAATATATAAAAGCTATTTCAATATATGCTTTAAAGATCATTAATACAATGTCAGTTTAGTTTGATTAAACCACCTACCTCATAAAAGATAGCAACATTTTTGAGGAAAGAGTGGAACAGTTCTGCAGAAGCTTTGAACTGCTCTGTTAGTTCATATCATTATTCAGTTCTGGAAAGATTTATCTTACCTATACAAAATTCAGACCCAGAAACATGCTCCACAGCCCAAGGCCGCTTTAGTAACTTTCTTGCAAGCAGTGCAGTAGAGACGTCATGCAAAGTCTCATACTGATATTCTTGGCTCCTGACATAACTACTGGGGGTACAAGCATCTGGTACGCCTTCATGCATTGGATATCACCACTGGATAAAAGCAGAGTGCAAAATTCTAATTACACTGAAGACAATAACAGCTTTCCAGTTGATTGACTGGGACAAAGCTTTTAACATATGATCTGCAAACAAACCTTATTCCAGTTACTTAAATTCTGTGTGTGCAATAGAAACCATTTTAAATCAAAGGTATGGCTTTAACAGACAAGAATTGCAATCATCCAAGATAAAGAAAAGTAATGTAATAAGGTAATTCTGGCTGTTCTGTTCATACCAATTACCTTGCTCATGCTGTTCGTAGGAATTGTCACTATATTTTCACCCCATTCCATAATATCGCATGAATCCAGTAAATCTATTAATTGGGAATAACTCTTATTGATTAACTGTCAATTGAATTTGGATCATTGTAATCACAAGAAAAGGGGGGAAAATATCTTTGACATTAATCTTGTTTCCTAGTCTGCCAAAACGGATATTCTTAAAAAGGAATATACATTTGGAACAAAGCTATCTAACCTCAAAAAACTATTGAACTACATATTTTGATATTTGAGAAATAATTCATAGAAAATATGCTTGGAAGCTAAAATCACAAATCATCGATGCTTTTCTTGGTTTTCTTATTACTCTTAAACCATGTTGATTTCATTCAGTATGTGCTGGTCTGGAATCTGCCAAAGGGTAAGAAAACTTTTCATTTTGACAAGATATTAAAGTTCACATCATTCTGTAGGTATTTTGTGCTTTGAGAAAAGGCCCAAAATGTACATTGTTACTTCTGTAACATCAAGAGAAAAAAAGGCTGTGCATTTACACTTTGTATATATATCTATTGGCCAAATTGCTAAATCTAGCCCTGGTCGTATAAAAAAAAAAATAATAATCACAACTGTACTTTGTCTGTTATTCTCCCTGAGACTACTAACAACAGAAATGATTTGGGGGATATTTTTAAAGAAGCTTGAATGAACCGGGAACATATTTTCAGGATTACTCGGTGTTTAATAATGATTAGCTTCTATTCAGCCATAGATTGAGTATCCCAGAATTGCCCATGAATGAAGAGCGTAATTTAGCCTTCTGCTCCTCTGCTTTTGCTGCCTATCAATGGACATTTTGCTATTGACGTGTGTGACAGCAAGCACAAGCTTTTATTTCCTTTTCGTAATGGTTGTTCACATATGGAGCAATTTATAAAACCACCTGTATTAGGAAAGACTCTCCATGCCTGATTTCCAGCGATGGCCAAGGACATGCAGACTGTCCTTGCACTCATGCTTCGTCCCAGGCCCTGTCCTAGGCTTTATCCAGCAGCAGCTTTACTTCCTAGATTTGCCTGCTAATAGTCCTGGGGGAGAACAGCGAGACAGTCAAAGTTTATTTTCAGGGATTTGAAAGATGGTTTCAGGAAAGAAAGGAAAGAAAATATTAAAGAAATATGCTACAAAACCAGAATTGCAACAGTGAACTTCTAAGATCAGGTAAACTTTCATGGAAGTGCTGTGTGGAGGGACGGATATCTGGATGCTTTGGCACAAAGCGCGGTAGAGCAATTATTGTACTCCCTCTGTGCATTGCACAGAAATTGTGTCATTTCATGCATCATTCACAACTTTCATTACTGATACCACAACATCTAAATTATTCTGAGCATGAACAAAGCAGATATCACTTTGGCTAGTTGTAGACTAGAAACCTTGGGAGTGGATGACAGCGTTTTCATTTTATTATAATATCAAGAGATGCATAGCTTCCGAACTTAAGGCTTGATTTTAAAAATCTTGAAGAACTTGTATTCTGTCTTGAATGTCCTTCTTCCCCTCCAGAAATGTTACTATTCTGTGCTGAAAGAAGGGGTTACTTTTTATATTTATCATTCAGTATGCTTCTTTAATAAGAGAGGTGGGCAACTGAAAAAATTAAGAGATTTCACCGCAGTTAGTTTGTCATTAGGCTTAGGTTTGTCGTTACAAGGGTACAACAGCAGGTCATCCAACAGTTGTCCAACAAGGACAGTTTGAACTTTTGAAGATGAGGAGTGACTGCTGGTTATGGGGCCACCTTTGAAGGCCATGTGAAAGCAGTGCTGACAGCTCCTGGTTGGAAAGACCTGGCTGTGTGCCTCCAGTGTGATCTTCTTCCATGCAGGCACATCAGTGACTCATCCTGAACCTGGCAGTGGAGCAGGCAGGATCATTTCACAGTTTGCCGGGGTGACTGCCATGGTTCAGCAGCCCCATGGCTTTGTACTGGATCAATAATGACTTCCTACAGATCATAAACTCCAGGAATTTTAGAGAATTCTCCTTCTAGAACTTTTGACTGAGTTTTAGCACAAGGCTGCAGGACCGGATCATCTTTCTGTGTGTACTCTTTTCAGTTTTTTGAAGGACAGTGACACATACATTCCACTATAAACATATATGCAGCTCATGAGTTAGTTTTGGGGCTTTTCTCAGCATTAGGGCAGGAGATACATGTCCTCAAGCTCTCATTGATGCCAAGAAGAGCTAAACCACCTTCTAGTCTCCTTTCGTAGCTAAAGAAGGGAAATAGATGCTCACAGGATGGTTTTCATACGGCCTATTTTAGACACCTACTTTTCAATTGCATGAATTTTATCTTTTTCTATTCCAAAAAGATCTCCACTTACTATGAAGGAAACCTAAGGTGACTAACTTAGGTATAGATTTCTACACAGCAGAGACTAAACTGAGATAACATTAGCCACACTCTTGAAACTCTAAGTTTGGATTTACTGTATGGAGTCATGTAGCATCCTATCCTGTACCTAATCAAAAGGCACTATTACAGGATGCAAAGTATTCATCTAATATAAGCTCACTTTGCTTGTTCTGACAGGCATTCATAAAACGCAGACTTTGTGCTCAGTACTTGTCAGCTCAAGCACTATTGTCCACAATACCCTCAGTTAATACTGATAGTGCTAGTCACTCTACTGGCCACAAGATAAATCAGTTCTCATTTGTCCTTCAGTGGCAGTCCTGAAGGCAGCATGCACCTCTGCCCTTTAGCTAGCTCAGCAGAAATGTGATCAATTCTTCTACCTGAAGGAGATAAAGTTTACTGTGCTACACCTCCTAAAACAGGCCACAATCCTTCCTAAAAATCTATGGAAGCTAAAATATGTCTTTAGGTTCAACACCTTCAGTTGGAGAAAAAACAAAACAGACGTCATCTTCCCTGTTCTCCCGGTCATCCTCAAAAGCAGTGGAAAGTAGTAGCTTTGAAGAAGTTGATGTCAAGAAGATCTCTTTGTAGCCTCAAAATGACATTTCTCTATACAGCACCGTATATCATCCAGCACTGAATGGGATTACAGCAAAAAAGATCTTCCAGAGAAAGTTGCGGTGGTATTATCATCTCCAGCACCATTTTGTTCACAGCAGCTCTTTCTCCTGGCATCTGGAAACTGCTCATTCCTGTACTCACTTCCACGGCACCACCAGGACTGGTTTTCGATCAAGTATCATTTACTCGATGTTATTGCAGCTGGGTGGGTTTTACTGTTCCAAATACTGGACTAAACTGGCACCGTAAGTTTGTTTGAACAGTGGCTCAAGAGCTTGCATGATAGTATGTATCTTAAGTAAGGTAGTGTTAATACCGTCTTAAATTTCTAGAGATCTGCTCACTTCCTATTAGCAACATGCAGTTAAAAAGAAATCTGAATAGGCATCTCATTGAAAAGTGTACAGTTCATATTATTTTTAATTTTCTTAGAATCCAACGGCTCAGGAAGATTAAACAGTTATTAAACATGCATGGTCAAGCACCGTTGTTTAATTTTCACACCTTACCGATTTTGGAATTACTTATCTTGATTCCTTTTTCGTTGTTTCCATATTTTGAATAGAATTAATGAAAGGACGAGAAGAATGAAAAATGGCTGAGTTCTTATTTCCCGGTGCCAACAACTTCCGTAAGTTCACTGTTGAATCCTTGGCCGCTATTGAAAAGAGAATCGCTGCCAAAAGGACTTGTCAAAGAAATACTGTAGACCAGAGACCTGAAGAGAAACCGCGCCCTCAGCTGGATCTAAAAGCTTTCCAGAAGTTACCTGCTCTCTATGGAAATCCTCCTCCGGAGTTCATTGGGGAACCACTGGAGGATCTTGACCCATACTACAAAGATCGTAAGGTTAGAGCCAACCAAATTGTATGGAGTTTCATTTGTTTTACTGTGTTGCTGAGAAGTGTTTATGTATGTGAATGATTTGTCAAAACAGCATACAGTTACATCTCCTTTGTAAAAGTTATCATTGCCTTTTAGGTTATAATAATGCAGGTGCTTGGCACAGCTGAATGACATGCAGTAATCTCATAAAAAAGCTTAATTGTGAATTATAAAAATTAAGTAATATGAATTTCATTTGCATGGTTTATTCAGCACTTGAATCTTGCTTGAGCCTTCCAGGTGGGTCTTGCACAGCACATACCCGTGTGACTTGCGCAGACACATGGTTCAGTTTTACGTGGCGCGCTGTTCCACAGCACAGCCGCTGCGGCATGTCTACGGCGTGTCCGGAGGTCTGCTTGAAACTGCCGAATCTGAGAGCTGAATGTCGTTGACAGCAAATGCACTACCGTCTCACGCTTGTACAGAAATCTCTGTACAATCTTGTTTTGATCAAAAGCACATTCTTAGGTCTAACTGTGTTACGCGATACGCAAGCTGAGCAAAAGCAACTACATTATAAACAACATCTTGATCACTTTATCCCATTTGTTTTCCTGTGTTACAAATGCATGGTGCTTTTAATACGGAAATATTACATGTGTGTATATGACTGCAAGGAAGAACCATTTTTTTTCAGATTCATGCCAGCTTTTCCAGAAAGTATAGTTTATGCAAAGAAAAATGCTTGAAATTTTGGGATGTTAAAACCATAAAAGTAATTTCTCTTATTAGTTACGAAAAAAAGCTGGATATAAATAATTAAAATGGATAAAGGAAGAAAAAGAGGGTTTGAGTCAGCTCTATGAGAAATGATAATAATTTTGTAGATTCTCTTAATTATTTTATATGGTGTGAAAAAGCATATTTTCTATCTCAGTGTTTGTGTTCCACTTACATATACAATAAATGATCATCTGAGTATAAGCATTCTTTTAAAACATTTCCTGATGAGTCCTTAAAACCTACCTAGTCCAGCTCCATAATCTAAGTAGAGTACACTTTTTAGTAAAGAACAGAGAAATGGGAATTAATCCACTGGAGATTAATCTTATTGCTTGAGAAACGATTAATACTTTAATTGATTTCTATAATCTTAGAGCTGGAGGATCTCCGTGAATATTAGAATATAATGACAGAGGCTGCAATTCCTCCTTTCACCTCTACACAGTTTAACTCAATGACAGGTTCAACTTATTTAAAGAGAACAGTCATGAGCAAAAGTAGCTCTGTGCACAACTCTTTATAAGTCTTAGAGTTTAAAAAGGAATTTTGATGCTGAGATTTTTTTCCATTTTGATAGTTAGTAGATATTAACTCTTTCATCAGTTTGTGATAAAAGGATTCCAAAGTATTACCAGGAGTCTTCCCATTTAAATAAATAGTTTAGAGGTTAATTCAATGTCAAGCTCTTGCTTGTCATCGCTTGTTGCACAGGAGATAATGCAAAAATGTGTTCTCTGTTCAGCTTCCAGAAAGCTTTATTGGATTTTTTTTTTATTTTTTTTTAAGATTTTCATAGTGCTGAACAAACAGAAAACAATCTTCAGGTTTACTGCTACACGTGCCTTATGGATCCTGAGCCCTTTCCATCCGCTCCGAAGAACAGCAATTAAAATTTTAGTACATTCATATCCTTTATGTTGTTGTCATTCGTTCTTTTTTATTACAAAGACCTATGTAATACTGTGCTGTTACGTTTTAGGGCACTGAATGAATCCAGTCTCTTCCTCATTCCGGATGACTGCTTATTATAAATGAACTTAGAAATTATTATTATCTTGTGCTCTTGTTCTACTTAGAAATGAATAGTTTTGTGAGTATTGGGGGAAATGAAGACTGACTTTCTACAGATTTGTGTTTTGAGAAAAATCTCTGATGTTGACTGTCTGATGTCTCTTAAACAGATATATCTCATTCTGAAGCCTTTCTCAGTGAGAAAATTAATAAGGTTTCCGTTCCCTATCTCATCTTCTGTGTACCCAAAATGTAGGAATTAAATCTCTGGTTTTGCAGCAGCCAGGTCAGATTTGATCAACCAGCAGGCAGTTTCAAGAAAAGAAGTCTGACAAAGGCACATATACAAACAGAGAAAGTACAATTTCGTAAACTAAGTTTAGGAAACCTGGTTTAAAAGCATATCTTTGATACATGAAAGGGAAGAAGGATGCCTTTGGAATGAAAAGTTAATAGAGAACCCCTCCTCGCACCTAAATGCTCCAGAACTGACCACGTGTGCAGAGCAAGCTGTGATGAGCTGTCTGAGCTCATCTGTCTGAGCTGCCTTCACAGTGAAGTGTCTCCTTGGAGACTTTCCCTGGACAGCAAGATGGATGGCTCTGTACTTGTGGTACAGCCCCTGTGATTGTGATAATATTTGAAAGAACCTACAATCGCAGCCAGGAGGTTTTTTTGAGGGTGGAGAGGGCAAATGAGGGAAAAGGTAGATTCCTTTCACATGCACATTGACCTCCTGGACTGCTGAAACTCCTGTGAGAGGAGTGAGATGCAGCTCCAGGACAAGGCACGTAAGCTTAGGTGTCAACACGTGAGCTAGATGTCCACGTTCCCATTAGTCCCGTGAGGTCAGAGGGTCCCAGAAAGCAGCGGGGCACCCATTACAGATGGTGAAACATAAGCATCTAGTGTCCTTTGAGATGCCCACATGTATCCTCGCAAACCTCCCAGGAGCCCCTGAGAAGAGCACAGATGCTCTAATTTAGAGACAATTTTGGGCTCCATCTGTGTGGTCTGGGACAAGTTATTTAACTTTTGCAACATATATATTTATATAAATAGATAAATAATATATTTACTTTGGAGTTTAATAAGGAGTACGTTATTATCATTACTATTTATATTCCGGTGCTGGTTCAAACTGTTACCTGAAAAGTCCCAGTCTCAGCACTGAAAAGATCACAATTTAATTAAAGCTCAAATTCCAGAAGTTGCACAGGTTGTGAAGGGGAAGAAGAGAGGCAGAAAGAGCGCAGTGAAACATGTTTTAGGCATATGATCTTGCACCTAGTTTCCGTGTGCAAGGAAAACTGAAGTTTAAACTATTTGATAGCTGAGTTCAGTTCCCAGCTCTGTTCCAGCTTTCTCTGAGGCCTTAAGTAAACCCAGTAGTCCCTATTTAACAATTTCCCTGCTATAAAATGAAACTAAAAATGCATCTTTCCTCCCACCCTTTGTCGACACTAGTTTACCTGAATGCCTGAGGTGTTTAGGGACAATTTTACCAAATTTACGCCTAGAGCAGTGGATGTCTAGCCTATATTGGAGTCAAGCTGTGCAAAATAACAACAGTAGTGTATTGTGATCCACTATGAGCCAAAATTGCTAAATTCATATGCATACAGCTCTTGCCTATGCTGTAAACTCTAAATCAAATGTTAGGTCTATAACTGATAACATATCTAGCCGCGTTTTCTGATCTGATGTCATACTCTTTGCCTTCACTCCTGTGACTTACATTATTCACTTGGTTTATTATGTGCACTATTATAACTAATTGTGTGTTCATGGCACTGAATGAGTCATCTAAGGTTTCTCAATCTCCTTCTTGGAGCAAGTATATTGAGTAAGTATCTCTGGGTATGTATATATTTTAATTCTGTAGTTTTAATTAACTAGATAGCCATAACTTTCAGTCCTCATCCAAAATAGCCTAGAGAGGATTTAGTAGGGAATTTGTGTGAGTTAGGACTTCAGCATTTTCTGCTTTAGCAGTTTTTTTTTTTTTTTGCCTTTAAATTCAAGTGTTCTTTACAATAATTTTGGATTTACAAAAGTGAGCGTAGATTAAGATCCACAAAAGTGCTATTGAATTGGAATGGTTGTATCTTGCCGCTCCGTTTTGTTGTCCCATGTTCTGAAGTTACTCAGTGATTATTTACTCTTTATCAAGGCAAATTTCCCATTGGTGTCAGCACTGATCAGGCATTTCAAGATCTACTGTCTTTTTAAATTCTTTTTAATAATTTTAAAATGCTGAATGTTTGCACTAATAAAATGTTCTGTGACATGCTTCTGGTCTGTAGGACTCTGTTAGAAAGTAAAGCTCTTATCTTCAGCACTGCCAACACTTGCGATGTTACATCACAGTAAATCCATGTCTTTGGAGTCATATTAAAACTGGATAATCCTTTTGTTTTTAAGTGTATTTCAGCTCTTACACTTTGGCAGAAAAAGGCTAGAATATGAACCCTGCTAATTCTAACACACAAAGCAAAGAAGAATACTTGGTTTTAAATTAGTTTAATTCCAAAATACTTAGTTTTAAAAACAGTCCTGCAATTGTTTCTGATTATTTCACAAAACATGACGAGGAAAGAGTTGGGAATGGCAAACCTGCATCCACACAGGAACAAGACTCTGAGTGATATCAACCTACGTATCTCCAGTTGATGCTGGGATGCCTCCCTAACTTCCTGTGAGAGAATTAGAGGTTAGACAGAGTCGTATCTGCTTTTGGCATTGCAACTACTGTCCAAATGCATTTCTGCAATAATTTGAGAATACTTCTTTCTAAATGAAAAGGGAAGCGCTGCATCCATATAATTTCTTAATGCATTTCCTGACTACCACATGAATGCCTTTTGAATTCTGTAGGGAGATCTCTCTCTTATTGAAATGATAAGTGCACTCAATAAGTCCAGAAGAGCTTTTACTGATAATTAGCCATTAATAAGAATAATTGCCATCTTAAATTGAAAATCCTGTACTCCTGTATTTCTCTAAGTGTTTTAAGCATTCTGCACAGAAGTGGAGGTTGCATGCCCAAAGTAAATAACACACAGCATATCACACGTTTGCTTGGCCACTTGAAGCCAGAAGAAGATAGGAATTTTGATCAATATTTTAATAAGTGTCGAGAAAATTTGTGTGTCTCAAATTACGGAGATTGGCATGAAAGCTTTAGAAAAAAATTATTAAATGCCAGAAAGCGTGTCGCAGATATGCATGTTAATAGCCACATCCTGCTAGTTGTCAACTGCTGTCTCAAGCTACATGCTAGTCGGATACTGATGGCATACCCTAAAATCAACAGGAGTCTTCCCATTACTTCTCCGGTTCCTTAGTCTAGACAGTGAATAGTCTGACTGCGTCTCTTATCCTCTTCTATTAACTGCTAATGCTGCCTTCTTTGGCACTTTTCTCCCTTAGATTCACTTTCACTGGCATTTACACTTTCGAATCATTGATAAAAATACTGGCAAGAGGATTCTGTCTAAATGAATTTACCTTCCTTCGAGATCCGTGGAACTGGCTGGATTTCAGCGTTATCGTTATGGCGTAAGTGGAGACATACAGAATATAGATTACTCGCAGTCATGCTCTGCTTTTGAGGTTTTTACTGCGGTGCTGCCGGGGCAGTCCTCATGTGCACACCACAAAACGGTTTTGTGGGTCAGAACTACACCTGAAAACTGTGCAGAACATCAAGTCTTCCCCATGATTTGTCACCCACTGTATAATAGCAGTATGTTAGTCTTTCGAGAAGGGAATAGAAGTTATGCAGAGCAAGATATATTTAATCTGTTTAATGCCATTGCATATTGCTCAATGGTCTTTTTACACGAACGGTTGCATTTCGATCAGTGTGATGTAATAGTAGTACTGTAAAATATAAATATACTGATAGTGTGAATGAAAATGTAAGTTTGAAAATAGAATGATATGCATAGAAACTAGAATATTGGATTAAATTTAGGTTCTTTATGTCCGAAATCATAGTTTGAGCTTCAATTTGCAGTAATCAGAAAGTTTTTGTAGTGGTTAGAGCCAGCAACAAAAGGGAGATGGAATCAAACCATCCGAGCCAATGTTTCAGCCTCTGCCTGAAATGGATAATTTTGAGTAATTTTACTGTTACCTTTCCTTATATTTTAAGTGCATGGCATTTTAAGATGCTGACACGAAATCAGTGGTGCACAAGCCAAGGACGACCTTATAAGGAAATTCTAATAAGGCAGAAATGATTTTCTGTTTTATAGCACTTCAGACAAATCCTTGAAAGTTTATGAATGCTAAAAATATGCTGAAAAGGATTAACCGTTAAGAATAGCTAGGGTAAAATAGTTGACCTGCTTACTCGGTTCAGTAGCTTGACATGTCATGCCTTGGCTTTGCAGATATGTGGGAGCATTTAGTTACTCGGGGAGTGTATCAGTCCTCCGGACATTCAGGGTTTTGAGAGCTTTAAAAACTATTTCCGTAGTCCCAGGTAAGAAGCCTCATTTGCTGAATAATTTGTTAGTTGCACCAATTGTTTCTTCCAATCAAAATGTTGGGTTCTACTTTTTCTTTATTTTTTTTTACTGTATCTTTTACCGCTTGCAGACATAGTTGAATTTGTGGACACAAATAATGCCCACTCAGACTAAATCAAATATTAGAAACAATCTTGTATTCCATTTATTTGCACTACATTTTTAAAGATTACAAATTAGGAATCAGTGGGTTGCTCATGTTCTCTTTTGGTCTTTTTAACCATATTCGTTATTGTTTGCAATCTTTTTAACCATATTCGTTATTGTTTCCAGTGTTCACAGATTCTTCAGAAGGTATTAGTATCAGAAATATTTGAATTACACGTATTCCTCTTTCTGAATAAGTAAAACTAGACTATTTCTGGTCCCTCATCCTCGCATAAATGTATTGCAGAGAATAAAGGAACCTCTCTATCACCGTGAATGTGGCAGGGTCAGTCAAATGAGGAAAAAATATTGTTCTCCTGTTAGTCACTCTCTCATCCGAACTATACAAATGTGACACGTGAAGTTCAGTTTTACAGTCTGTTTTCCCTTGTATATTATCTCCCTAGGACTCAAGATCATTGTAGGTGCACTCATCCAGTCTGTTAAGAAACTTGCTGATGTGATGATCCTGACCGTTTTCTGCCTGAGTGTCTTTGCCCTCATTGGCCTCCAGCTTTTTAAGGGCAATCTGAGACAAAAGTGTATCAGGAACTATACAAAGCTCAGTGATATTATTTATTCCAATAACAAAACATGGGACTCCTTTGAAATGTTTGCTAATGATACAGGTAATTTTTCTTCTTTGCTCTTTTTAGTACGATGCTCTACACACATATGCATGCGTGTATAAACACCTGTTGCAAATTGCATTGAATATGTGCATACATTGCTATCTGAGCATAATATTGGTCTTCAGATTGCTAGAATACTTGCAGACATCCAGGAATACTTCCCTTGCCTTCATTATAAGAAACAGCACTCCCAACGTCTCCGGTAATGTCCCGCTCTGGTTCCCAGAACGATATGACAAGAACTGAAACACACATTAGCTCATTCTCTGATGTAATTCCCCAAAGTTCAGCTTTTATTCCATGCTGAGGAGTTTTTAGCATCTACATTTTGCTGCCCAGTTAAGCGCTCTGTGGATTAAAAGAGGTGAATTTGCCTAAAAGTCAATGAAGTTGCTTTTTTCTTCACATCATATTTTATATATGTGATACATATTTTATATCTTATATATTTTACTTTTTATGTATGTATATCTTTCATGTATATGACTTGATTGACGTTGGCGATGAAAGAATAGAGCAGAGATTTGAAAATGTACTTTGCCATTCTCAGAGGAGTTGTAACCATAGGATGCAACTCGGAAAGCAAAAGCATTGAAATGAAGGAACAGCCTCAATTTGCATGAAAAAATGTGCACAAAGTGAACAATGTACATACCAGAACTATGAGGAAAGTTTCGTCGCAGCAGGAAATCTCCACTAGAGAATTCAGACATAGCAGCAATTGCGTAGGGAGAAAAGCGTTTTACCAGAGAACTGCATAAAGAAGATACACCGGATTGCTGTTTGCATGCACTGAGTGAGGAAGATTTGTTCATATTTCTTTAACAACCTAACAGACCAGGACAAAAAAATCTTTATATAAATGAGATATGTGGAAATATTCTTTTGAAGAAGATCTTGAACTTACCAAAAAACCCCATATAAGAACAAAGTCACTTAGGTACACAAAATGTTAGGATAATCATAACTGGAAGGAAACTTCAAAAGAAACTAGGGCAAAGTCTAGAATGCCACACAAAAGAGGTAATAAATGTGACACACTTTGGCTAGAGTTAGTGATTTGCTGTGCTAAAGAAACAAGAAACAAAACCACCTCATTTTTTCCTGTTATGTATTAAATGTAAACCATGGAAGCAGTATTAAGGCAATGACCTGGAAGAAGGGACGAAGAAACTCAAAATCGGTGTTGCTTCACAAACGTTGCCTTGTTCACATCCTATGCCACACATATTGCTTTGGTAATGATGGAAAAAAAAATAAAAAAAAAAGAAGTCCCAGGCAGGTGTAATAGAGACTGGGTGACAACTCCTACAGGACTCAAGAATTACACCACTGTCAGTCCAGTTCTCTTTTACAGGATTTTCTTGACTTCTTTTCACTGCCTGCTTTAATCCTGACTTTATGTGAAATACTCATAGCCAACCTGGAGAACTAGACGTTGGTGTGACTAAGTCCTCCTCTCTCTGACGCTTCCCCACACGATCTTCTTAAAAAACATTTTGTCAGTTTGCAGGAGCAGAACCAAACAAAGTTTTGGTGGAAAAGAGCCCAGATAGTGACTCCTTCCTTTACAGTGTATTTGCACCATATGGTGTGGCAAGATATTAAAGGTGACTGTGCTGGCTCTCCTCTGAACTCTGCTTAGTTTTGGGAAGAGCCAGGAAGACATTAGACTAGCCTTGCATCCTATATGATAAAATTACATTTTCATAGGGCTAATTGGCTATTAGCGCTGAAGCTATTACTTGAAGTTTGCCGCTAGCTTAGGCATCAGAAAAACTCATGCGAAGAAAAATAGGGAAAGACACCAAAAAGGGCACAGTTCCGGCATCCTAAGGGACACATCTGTATTTGTCAATGAAACGCGGTGAGGGTTACCTATTATCTGGCTCAGCATGGATATAAACCGTGGCATGGTTTGTACCCACACAGGCAAACGTTTTTCTCCCTCAAAACAAGGCTTCATTTGTGTTGCTCATTGGAACAGAACAGACCCAAACAGTGTCCATGCGTTGTCCTGGAGGGAGCTCGTTGCCACAAGCCAAAACTAGGTCGGAGAGTATGCTAAGTTATTAAACTTGGGATGGTGCTTGAGCCTGTGCCCTCTCACTATTGCATTACTTCACGCAGATGTGGCCAAAGTGGAAAATATTTTTAAAATGTTCTGTTTTGAGGGTGGCCTAAAGTCTGCAATGTATGCATGCACATATTCCTGTGTATAAATGTGGACAGGACGTTTTGGAATATGTTCCAGTTACTGTGAGAGTAGGAAACCTCTCTTTCTTCCTTTAATGCTCATTTCGTATTTGCTGCACAGCAGTTTATCTGCTTATGCACATACGCTTACAGGTCACGGGCAATTTATCATCACTTATTAAAGAATAGAGAGCGCATGTTGGAAAGTGCATTGGTTTTACCATTCTTTCTTTTATGTTTTTATAGCAAACTTTGCTAAGAAGGCGGGCACCTCAGATATTTTGCTCTGTGGTGCTGGTGCTGGGTAAGTGCACTTAAGAATATTTCTTGTTTCGAAATTGTTTCTGCTTCATTGCTTCTATGTTTGCTCAGTCGTTAAGAGGTGAACACAACATATAGCTTCCACGCTTTCCTTGGCAGCAGAAACAGAAACAAAGCCAACAAAATGTAGTAAACAGTAAGATAATTTAATGCACGCAGGGAACGAAGTTGGAACCTGCGGTTGGCTTATTCAGGTCTAAGTTCCTTCAAGCCCTTCCAGAATATGCTGCCTAGGGTCATTTCAATTGCCTTCTCAAGAGTGCACCCACAGTTTTTGCAAAATGGGTATTATGTAGCCGGGATGCAGCTCAGAGGTGAAAACCAAAGCAGAGAGGCTCACAGCAGGGCTGGGCTCTCGTTTTCACTTCATTTTCTGTGGACTCTTTTCAGTAGGGAGGAGTCATTGCCCCGCTTTACCCTGCTCTCGCGCTTACCCAACGCACATCTAAGACCTTCTTCGCCAGCGCTACCTGCCAACACAGTCACGCTTGATGCCAGTTTCCATGTAATGAGTTAGAAAGAGTGAAGTGTGGGGCAGAAAGGGATATTGACCTCAGGTTTCCTACCATAGATAGAGGATTCATCTTAGATACAATAAAATTTAACCTAAACCTTTTCCTTCCCAACCGATGTAGGAGCAAGGTGAAAATACTAGGGGTCTCCAGTGTAGCTCGGGATAGACACGCTTCTCCCCGTGAAGGTTTGTGAAGGTTAAACTAGGAGAACAACACACAGATTTGAAGGGTGGGTTTGAGTCAGGAGGGAGATTTGGCCACTTTGCAGGGAGGGGGTGAGGATTTGGTGATGAGGGAAGGTCAGCGGCAGGAGAGGCCTCTCCTCTCCTTCCTCCTCGTCCTTCCAGCCTGTCGTCTCTTCTGCTGTTGAAAGGTAGGCACTGCTTTTTCTGTTTTCCCACTGTCCTTCTTTCCAGTCAAATACTGCCTGCAGCAGATGAAGAGAGCAGAAAATGGGCTTGCAGTGTAATATAATGCATAGCTGAACAGTGCTCTGAAGTTGTTTTTCTTGGAATCTGCCTAGTTAAAAAAACTTTCTATTATTGTCTGTAGGACCTGCCCTCCAGAATACGTATGCAAGAAAGTCGGGGCAAATCCTGATTACGGTTTCACGAGTTTTGATACATTTGGCTGGGCCTTTCTTTCCTTATTCCGGCTGATGACACAGGACTGCTGGGAGCGGCTGTATCAGCAGGTATCGGCTCTGTACCGTGCAGAACTGATCCTCCAGGTAGGGCAAGAATTGAAATAAAAAGTGCTTAGAAAGGACAAGAAACCTGAAGTAATAATGGCAATAGCTGAAAGTCCTTGAGCGTGCATCCTCCCTTCTTCCTTCCAGCAAGCGTCAGTCTTTGCTGGACTCCTTGAAAAAAGGGATGCTGAAGGGCTTCCCAACACTACCCCTGCTATCCCACCATCTCAGGGACTTCAGAAGGGGACTCAAATGGTCCTTGTTGTCCTGCAGAAATACAGCAGCGCCCTCCTCCCCAGGAAAGCAATCGCCCTCGCAAGATGTATGATTAGAGAGGCTCGCAGCTGATTGCATAGGTAAAGGGAGAAAGCAGGGGGGAAAAGTCCGGGGAGGATCTATTTCTATTTAAGTTTCCTCAGGTATTTTTTCTAGTAAGAGAAATGCTTCAATAAGAATTTCAAACTCACTTTGAAAGACTTTGGTATTTTATCTGGTAATTTTTATTTCCGGGGTGTTGTACTTGCAGACGCTCAGAGCTTCTGGGAAGGTGTATATACTCTTCTTTATGCTGGTCATCTTCCTGGGCTCATTTTATCTAGTCAACTTGATTCTGGCAGTGGTAACGATGGCATACGAAGATCAGAACAAGGCCACCATTGCTGAAACTGAGGCAAAGGAAAGGAAATTTCGTGAAGCCATGGAATTATTACAGACAGACCAGAAGGTACGTTAGTTTTTGCCCTTACAAACCTTAGCCTGGGTGCACTGCTATTAGTCAGATAAGAAAAAAATAAAATTGGTCTCTTTGTGAGAAGCTGTATACAGTAGTCACTTACAGGAACGGGAACAAACGATGATTTATTAAAAGTAGTGATTCCTAGAGCAATAGCAGCAATTCCTTGTTCAACCGTAAATTCTTCCTGAGAAGCAATGAATTTTTCTTGTGGATAATGAGCTTTAAAAATGGCTGTTACTGCAAGCAAAGTACTTTAAAATCTGGAAGACGTAAAATTCCATCAGCCAGCAGTTTACAAAAGATGATATAGTCTTTTTGTTCTTTTCTTTTCTTTTCTTTTCTTTTCTTTTCTTTTCTTTTCTTTTCTTTTCTTTTCTTTTCTTTTCTTTTCTTTTCTTTTCTTTTCTTTTCTTTTCTTTTCTTTTCTTTTCTTTTCTTTTCTTGTTTACTTTTCTACTACTCCATCCTTGTAGATTGCTGAGCAGAGAAATATGCAGCAATTCAGTTGATCAGCTGCATTAACATATAAACCAAAGCCTATGGTAGCTGGGTGAAAAGTCTCTCAGTAAGTTAAATGGCTTAGCGGCTCCTGGAAGGCAATACTGCTGTGTTTTGAAAACACTGCTCTAAATTCAATATGGGAAGGGAAATAATCAGCCACAGTGTGAATACCGTCCTAAGGATACCCAGTGAGAAGACTGAATTTTAACACGGGTTAAGCATTTATTTGGGAAAAAAAAAAAGAGGCATTCTGCAGCATCGTTTTCAAACCGAGTATTTTTATTGTAAATAAATTTGCCATATGGAAGAGTAGGAACTTTAATACCGTCATTTTGCTCCTGGCAGGAACAATACATGTGATCACGTAACATACTGCAAATAACAAAATTTTCGGTGCTCCATATGTTGCGGAGATTCTCTCCTCTTTCTTGTAAAGTCATCATATATTGGAAGATTTTTAACGAGTGCTGTGAAACGTACATTGTTAAGAAGGAAAAAACAGAGCGCACAAATGTTTTCTCTCTGCTAATATTCTAATTACAACACAAGAATTTCATCTATGTTTTTGCTTTAATTTTAGCCATTGGCTGCTAGAGGAATTGATATCATGTCGGTTAGCTCCTTTGAAGTCTCTTCTTTGTCTACCAAAGAGATCAAAGAGAGAAGCAATAGGAAAAAGAGAAATAAGTCCCTGGGGACAGAAGACTATGAAGAAGAAGAACAGTTTCCCAAGTCACAGTCCACAGACATTCAACGAAAGTTGGTAATCTATTGTCTGAATCGGAGATCCTATAGCTTTGGCAATTTTAATTCTAAAATAAATTGCTTGAAAGCACAAAGCAAATCCTATTATAAAGACTAATCATTCTTAAGCCTTTAAAATAAACAAGCTTTTGGGATGAGGAAGATTTACATGTAAAATTTCATTTGAAAAGGAAGTATTAGGACAGAAGGATAGTGAAGAATAGAAGAAAAGTTATAATATATGTTATTTTTTTTTTTCTATAACACTGAGAAACAGAAAAAAGTGAATGGCTATCATAATGTAACTTACATGCCATCATTCTTTGTTAAAAAACAAATTATTTAAGATATAAATATAAGGCTTATCATAAGAATAGCTGCTACAGCTGGCAGGGGTTTATCATCTGCCTTTCAAAATCTAAACAAAAATCCTTCCTGAGTGATCTAAATTAAATAAGAGTTTTGGCCTTGCGGTGGTTGATAAGAAATGTTATGAAACTCAAAACATTTATTGCTTTCCAAAATATTTTCCGTGATATTGTGCCCTTCTCTCTTTATTCCCTTCCCTGGGCTTTTAGGCTCTCCTTGGCCTGGTGCATGGTCCCAGTGCAGATCAGGTGAAACGCAGACTTAGCCATGGGAGCGTGTTTAATTTCCAAATACCTGGTCCCAAAGCTGATTTTGGTGATGAGGAAGCCCGTAGTGCCGGGGAAAATGAAATCCAGCGTAGGCCGCTGTCATTCACACACACGGGAAGATGCTCCAGCGTGCAAAGTCAAGCGAGCTGCGGTTCTCACCCTGCTACCCCGAACTGCGTGCAGAGCAGCGGCAAGCGGGCAAACGCGGACGATTGCAACGGCGCGATTTCGTCGGCGGGAGGAGGGAATGGCAGGGTGCACGGCCTAGATCCAGCTTCTTCTGAAGGGCTGACGCTCCCTCCGCTTGTGGAAGACCTGGGGAAGGGCCACTTGGTAAGGAATTAATATTATTTTAAATATATGCTTCGTATTACGGTTTCTCCATAAGTGCTAAGTTTTTCGTGTCTGACACACTTGTGAATTTTTAACACTTTCAATGAAATGAAAAATAATGATGTGACTGTCTGGGGATACTTGTCACTAGTCAGAGGAAGGTGTTTTTTGACACCAGCAGTGATACTGCTCTAAGAGGTTCCCGAAAACTAGAATTCGTCACTTCAGCATTTCTATTATAAGCTCTGTTTTTCAGCTGTGCATAACTTTTGCAAACTTACTTTTGAAAGTTTCTAGTGATGGAATTATAATGGTCACCAGAGAGCTTTTTTATCCTATATCCTGCCCAAGGGATCTTTTGGGACAGTACCAGTAGTTCCCTTCTCTCTCATAGCATCTTTAGCGTCATGCAGGATCTTTATCTGTATGTTCACCATGCAGGTAGAGATAGATGTTCTTCTGTCATGATTATGCCTCAGCTCTCTCCTTTTCTGTTAGTCTCTGCATATTTGCTAGCGCTATTTCTCCTCATGCACCTGAATTTTTCCCAGGTTCATGTTTGTCCTATCGTTATTAGGTGCTTGTGAGATCAGTTTACTGCAGCGCTGCTATCGAAGAGTATGGCTTTCATTCTATTACAGACATTATACCATGGAAAAAAAGGCACATTTATTTGGCTGCCTGTCATCATTCCTATTAACTTTCATAGCGACCCATCAGAGCATCCTACTTCATTTTTATTCCTGTGATATCTTCCTAATTATGTTTACCTCTTTAAGCAGCCAGCCGTAAGTGATGAGAACAGCATGATGCATTTGCCTTCTCGTCTGTCAGTGGAGCACTTTAATGAGGCACTTCAAAGACAAAGGGCAGCAAGTGCAGTCAGCATAATTACCAGTGTCTTGGAGGGTAAGTGGCTCCTCATTATGTTTATTGCGATCCTAAGGTAATGCTAGTGTGAAAGACCAAAATGTCAATACATTTCTTAAAGGTTAACAGAGATCTGCAGAGGTGCAGTCAGGAACTTCATCCTTAATTCATCTTTTTTTTTTTTTAAATGCACTATAGCACAGTCTTTACATACTTGAACACATCCTGCGCATAAGATCTCGTTTTGTAGGACAGATAAGGAAGGGGATGGGAGTGATGGTGGGTGAAGGGAGTTTCTCTCATACTAAGGTGCGGGCCTGGGACTCTGGCTTCTGCTCCTGACTCTGTTACTGGTGCTTTGTCACTGGCAGAGATATACGCACTAAGACTCTAACATTGAAATTACACAAGCAAAATTAATTGTAGCAATTCCTGGGTTTTGACTACTTAACCTTACTGTTTTTATCCCTTTAACTTGCCTTCTGATGTGAATTTTGGGGAGTTATATCACTTGAATTACTGATACTTTCTCTGTGACTGATACTTTCTCTGCCTTTAGCAATTGCTTCTAATAACAGCTGCACGAGGACTTGGTTTAACTTGTACCCGTGAAGTGTTTACTTTGCTCATCAATGAAAGGTCACTGTAGATTTTCCTGAGAAATTTCAGCCCAAATTATTCCACTGTTTTCTGGAGCAGGATTAGGGAGAAATATATCATTTTGTCCATTCTGTGGAGCTCTGTCACCAGTACCTGGCGCACGAGCACGAGGTTTAGCAGGCCAGTGCCTTGGGCAGAGGTCGTGCCCTTTCTTCAATTATGTGTCTTGGCAAAATCACAGCTGCAACACATCCGGTGGAGGTGAACTTACTTTGCACTTCGATTCACCAAAAGTTTACGCTATGCTGCACCCATTCAGCTGTGAACTGGGGTTGAAGAGGACTGTCCCTGTAGTTGTAGCTCTAAGCGGCTGTAGATTAACCTGAGAACAGGTATTGCAATGGGGAGCAGAGAAACTGCCTTTGCTAGGGTCTTGGTGCCAGTTCTGCTGGATTCGTGCAGTGTGAATAGAGAAGAAACCTTTTGATCTAGACGAAGCAAAGACAAGAAGCAGACCTGGAGTGAACTGGGTCAGAGTGATCAGATTCAGATAAACAGCATTGGGTGGAATCACAGATTTGCGTTTGGAGGAGAAGAGAGGAAAACTGAAACTCTGAGAGGAAATAAGGACAGGTCCAACTAAGAGTAAGGAGCCACAGGTCAGATCCTATTCACCTGATTTTTGCTAAATTTTCAGGTCCCTGATAACTGGATTATTTGACACTAAATACAAGCACATTAGGAATGATCAGTAAGTTCCAATTTGTCAATGAACTTGCACAGGACTTCAAGAGGACTCATCAGTGCTGACTGGTGAATAAAGAAAAGCTATGACTCTTCCAGTGATTTATACCACAAATTTGACCAAAGGGATGTAAACTGCAATGCAAAAAAACCCTTTTATCTCATGCTTTCGTTATAGAAAGTGAAGAGATGTTGCTGCTTGCAAGAGCTGGGAAATGACAAGTTTGAGTTTTCCCACGGGAGAAGAGACCTATGGGCACATCTCAGGCACAGTGGTTTGGATTTGCTTCATCTGCAACCTGAACATCTAAGGCTGCTGCTGATTCTCTAGATGCCCTTGATAGTCAGTGGAGACGCAGGGGCATTGCATGTGATGTAGCCAGTGGCGGGGTCAGCTACGTTAGGATGAGATGAACAGTAACTTCAAATCTGTTTCTATTTTGACAATTGAAAGTTTCGAGGGAGAGGGGCTGATGTGTGACCTCTGCACCCTAAGCACCTGTGTTTAGTCAGATTATTTTAGTAAAAGTCTGCACCTGGGACATATAAAACCTGATCCAACAGCTACTGATGTTAATTCACTTAGTGAATTTTGAATCCAGCTTTTCTCTGAATTTTATCTTCATGTTCTTTAGCTGGCATAGGGACTGCATGAATGATACAAGGCGTGGAGAAGCTTTGGGGCTCTGTGTGGGTTGTGAGGGGTTTTTTTTATCTTCTTTTCTTTCAAGTTCTGATTTCTTGATGTTGTTATTTCACCACATTGCTCAGTGATAATTACCTAATTATTACTGGGTTTTCTTTTGTGTTTAGAACTTGAAGAATCCCAGCGGAGATGCCCTCCATGCCTGAAAAATTTTGCTTTAAAGTATCTTATTTGGGATTGCTGTCCACTTTGGTTGAGAATCAAGAAAAAAGTGGCTGCTTTCATAAAGGATCCTTTTATTGATCTCACCATAACTATCTGCATTGTGATGAACACTTTGTTCATGGCACTGGAGCACAATAACATGTCAGATAGTTTTAAATCAATGCTTAATGTAGGCAACTTGGTAAGCAAATTCTCAAATATGTGACATTTTATACTCTGATAAAAGGGACTCTGATAAGGGACTGACTGATGGGTGTTTTTTACTTGAAACACAAAGAAAAACTGTAAAAGTGAAAGATCAGCAAAATCTAAACCTATGAACTCTAAATTCCTAACATATGCAATTCCCCAATTTTGTTGATGCACTTCTAACAGGCACTCCTGAGAAAGCAGAAAACAAGCCTCTCATTTTAATTGAAAGTGCATTAAAAGTTAATAAAAGTGGACTTTGTTGACCTGTCCACGACTGTTACTGTCTTTGTAGGAGCATGATCTAAAGATAAGATATATTCATGGCAACTTTTAGGCTGATGCTACTTACTATTCCTTTGTTGCAGGTCTTTACAGGAATCTTCACTGCAGAAATGATCTTGAAAATCATTGCTCTAGATCCCTATTATTATTTTCAGCAGCACTGGAATATTTTTGACAGTGTAATTGTCACATTGAGTTTAATTGAACTGAGTTTGCCCAAACGTAAAAGCAAGAAAGGAAGGAGAAAAGGAGGAACCGTGTCAGTTTTACGATCCTTCAGACTGGTAATGCGTCATGCTGACTCGGTTGCATAAAACATTGTGTTATGAATATCATAGGGAAGATTTCTATGGTTTGCAGTTAGGATAAAATAAATGTTTTGTTTTTTTTTTTAATCTCGGTACTGGAAAAAATAAATACATTGTTGAACTCATCGAGATATTAGAGTCAAACTTTAATGTCATGTGTATTTGCTTTGAATATAATGAGAAATATTCAGAGAAAAAGTATTTCAGATTAGAGTTATTATAAAAGTGATATTGAAATGTAAAAATATGACAGGTAATCTCAAGAAAAAAAGTGGCAGAGTAGAAGTATAGAGAAAAGTATGCTTAAAAACAGGCACGAATTGAAGGGCAGGTGTTCATATCCTATAGTGTGGGATGATTTGGATGCTTTGAGTTGTTTCCAAAAAGGTAGCCACCTTTTATTGTAATACAATATCTGGACTCCTAAACCTGGTCCTTTCTGTCACATGTAAATTAGTTACCATAAGCTGCATCAGGTGGAGTGTATAAATATGTTTCTGCGTGTACTGAACACTTACCAGGGATTCATATTAGCCTGGTTCTTAAGGAGATTGTTAGTTTATCTTTGCAATATTGCCCAGGTTAAAAAAACCAAACAATCTCTCCACCCTAACTGTAAAGAGAAAGGAGCTGGTTAGTCTAAATCAGACACCTGATTTAAGCTAAGGGTAAGTGTGAAGAATCTAACTCTCAAGAAACAAACAAGTGAAAGCATGCAGAGGAAAGGGATATAACACATACACAAATTCATAGATACACTATGTTGGTCACACCTTGCAATCATAGTGACATATATTTTGTATTATCGGAATAGTTCAGAATGTTTATAAAATGCTTTTTGCAAGTTTTGAATGGTGCAAAGATGGGTTGTCTCTACTGATGTCTAACACTATGCTTTATCTTTTACACAGCTGAGGGTCTTCAAGCTGGCAAAGTCCTGGCCAACTTTAAACACTCTTATTAAAATCATTGGTAACTCATTGGGTGCACTGAGTAATCTGACCCTCGTCCTGGCAATTATAGTTTTTATCTTTGCTATAGTAGGGGTGCAACTTTTTGGGAGAAGTTATGGGGAGAACAGCCATAAAATAACTAAAAATGGCAAGCTACGCTGGCATATGATGGACTTTTTCCACTCGTTCCTCGTAATTTTCCGAATTCTGTGTGGAGAATGGATTGAGACCATGTGGGACTGCATGGTGGTAGCTGAACAACGGTTGTGCCTCCTTGTCTTTTTGCTGGTCATGGTGATAGGAAATTTAGTGGTGAGTTTTTAATATTTTTTCCTCTCTTTATCCTGTGAAGAGTAGAATATACTTAACTACTTTTCTGTTAATAAAGAGTAGTTCCCCAAAACAGAGGTAGAAGACCTATATATGTCGTTATAGTCTACAAAAACCCCTTTTGCCTTTCACCTTTGAACTTCTGTCCATATTTTCAATTCGATGCTTTGCGCACAACATCACTTAACTCTTTCTTGCGGCAACGTGATGTGGAATTCAGCAACGAATAACTTTCCAGTAGAAATAATACAGGCAACTATTTTTCCTTCACCTTTCTGGATCTGGATGTAAATAATTGCTAAGGTTTATGGCTTACCTCCTTGAATTAACGGAGTTAAATGATAATCTGCAAAGCAAAATCTGGGTTTTGCTCAGGATCTCATACCTACGGAATTTGCGATGGACAAATAGCAGAAGCTACACTCCTGTCATTGAAATCAGGATTTTCTTTAATCATATGTATAAATAATTCTTCTGTAAGTGCATTCCCATCCACAGGCAACAGCTTATGAGAGTCATTGCCACCGTGGTCGCACTGTGGCTTACACTGCATACAGTCGCACAGCCCTGCCAGGGCATAATGAGCCGACTGCCCTCCGATTGACTTTCAATTCTTTCTTAAAGCCTGCGATAGCAAGTCATAGAAAGCTCATTTCTGTAGTTCTATTTCTCCTTTAGCTCTCAGCGTCGTTAGTACACCTACCTTCTCTTACTTTAAGAAATTGTTGAAAAGAATTAAGTTTAGTCCTTTACCAGAAACGTATGTTCCATGGCAGAGTCCAGAATCTCCAAGTTCAAAGTCCTGCTGTTCTATCCTGTGATTCATTCTGATGATGAAACGCTGCAAGTGAGAGTCACGTCACATACCATTAACCTTTACCACTGTTAAGTGCTTAGGCTAAGCTACTCATCGAGGCTCTCTTGTCATCAACAGAAACAGAGAGGCATCCAAGAGTTTGAATTATTTTCATAAAAGTTGAATAACTAAGACAAGCGAAAAGAATTGCTCTCTGGAGGGCTAATATTCTCCACCGATTGTGGGGGTGCCTAGATAGCTAAGGCATGCTATCTGCCCAATTCTAACATGATAAAAGTTAAGCTGGTGTGGAGAGGGTCTTGACAATGTAAAGCTTTCTGAGAGAGAAGTTTGTTTCCTCAGCAATAGTGTGATTATAGTCATTTCTTTTTTTCCTTGTTTTGGTTTGTTCAGTAAGACTGAACTTTGATAGCAGTTGTATACTTCCAAGTTAGAATTTAAATTTCTGAAAAATATTCTCATGGCTTTTTTTTTTTATTTCAATGGCTTTCAGGTTCTCAACCTGTTCATCGCTCTACTACTGAATTCCTTCAGCACTGACTGTCTCCAGACAGCAGAAGATGATGGAGAGATGAATAATCTTCGTATTGCCTTTGCTCGGATTCACAAGGGATTTCACTTTGTGAAGAGTGTTACGTGGGATACCTGTTGTGGAAAGCTCAGGGATCTGAAGAAAGCACACAAAAAGAAAATTAAATTGACTGCCCAGAACCAGTTTGATTTTGGAAAACAGAGAAAAAATTGTAAAGAGAATTACACTAATGAAGTGACTGAGAAAAATGAGGACAAATGCTCTGGTCTTGAAGATTTTATTAATAATCCCAACGTGTTTGTTTGTGTCCCTATTGCTGAGGCAGAGAATATAAGTGAGGGTTTTGAAGATGATGATAAGCTTAGCACATTTACAGACACAGAGTACGATAAAAAGGTAATAAATGTGTTTATTTGTATTTGGATACTGGTGTACAACATAAATATAGAACCATGTATGTAGCTTAGAAGACTGTCTCCAGCAGAACAGGATGGCATATGCATATCCACTTGCAGATAGTCACAAAATTTTGAACTAGAATCAAAATTATGAATCTTTAGAAGTGAGGATTGCTGATCACTTGGAGCCTTTTAAAATCAAGATTGTTTATGATCTTGAAAGAAAGACCATAAATTATTGGGTTTACTGGAAGACGCGTTGGGTTATGTGTAGGTAATTGCATGGTTCATGGATTGTTGGTAGATAACTGCAGCAGTCCTTTGTGACTTAGCCATTTGTTAATCTGTTTCAGCACTATTTACATGACAGAGCAAAAACATATGGGCTACATAAAGGACATATTATCATGGACTCACTCATGATATAAACTCTTAACTATGGTCTGTTCTTTGTCTTTTGTCCTTGCCATATAAAGAATATAGTAACTATTAGAACAAGGTAGAAGGAGTAAACATGGGATAGATCTATTAAATTCATGTTTATTATATGGTAGCATATATAATTCTATTTCTTTGTTTTCTCTGAATTTTCAGTTCTGTTTTAACCATAGAACTTTCCTTTTCTGGTTCCAAATTTTCCTACCTTAAGCTTCCGTCTTAATCTATATGATAAAATTCTCACTTAACTTCCACAGCTCTGGGTCAGGCTTTGGACTGTTTGCTGAATTACTAATTCCTTACTTTGCTGTATGCCAGTAATAAAAAATTTCCCTCTTTCTATCCCTAGGTAGAGTTAGAGACTCAAAATTATTACACCCACGTGACTTATCTTTTCACCAGAGCATCCTACTTGAAATGAATTGTATAACTCATTCTTCTTTCCCTTCCAACTTGTCCACCCCAAAAAGGAGGGGAAAAGAAATCCCAATCTAATCCACAGATTATTTTCAGGAGGAAAATCAGCTGAGGCAAAGAGGAGAAAGAATGAAAAGTTCAGGAAGCTGGAGCAGAGGATCAGGATTTTCCTCAGAAGAATTCAGTGTACTTTGCCTAGGAAAGGACAGAAAGGCATCACCAGAGCAAAAAGAGGTAACAGCATTTTGTTATATGACATTGAGTTTCCGAATCTGATTGGGAGCTGATGTACATTTCTGTTGTAGGATTTGCCGGAGTTGAATAGAGATTGCAGGAAACGGAACAAATGAACTTCTGCTTTGGGGGAAGGGATGTTTTCTAACTCATTGTAATGCATAAATGCTTTCTAATTCTATTGCAGTGGGACTCCACAGGTGCGTTACTCACTCATGGGTTCATGGTGCCTTTTGGGTAGCCCCTGCATGCAACATGAGAGCTCAGTTTAGCAGCGTTAGTGGTGCTGAGCTTGAAGCAGCCAGTTTGTCTGTTTAATGATGGAGTGAGGATGAACGAAAGTGAACCTGTGCTGGGTTCCTAAGTATTCCCACATATTCACTAAAATATACATGTATATACATATACATACATGCAAACAAATACACACACACACACACACACATATAACATAGAAAAGAGTGCTTAGAAATGGAAAGACTATAAAATAATGTGAGTCAAACAAATCATTTACAAAATTATCTCTGTTATTTTGTATTTTTTAAAATCTGAGTCAGGAAAAAAAAAAAAGTGACAGTAAAGAATTATTATGCTTCCGAGTAAAATGGGAAATTCCTACAAGTCCACCTATATCCTAAATATCTCAATTCCAGGAAACATAGTACTTTAAATAAGTTACTCACAAAGAAACTAAAGGCAGTAGTTATTCATAAAGATATTTTAGAATAATTTTGAATAAAGAACACTTTCAAAAAAGTAGTATTTTCCCCAGCAGTTTAGAAAGGTAAAGAAACAAAACCCTAGAATAATTAATTTGTAACAAGCTGCTGGTTCATCGTACATTATATATTATGTGTGATAAGCAGAGAATATATGATACCATTCCAGTTTCTACTTCATAAGTACCTCTCTGAGTGTTTCTGATGCAACAATATATTCATCTTGTTCTCTAGTTTAAATATATTCTCCTGTTTTCCTGTTTTTAGCTCAGCTAAAGCCTATCTAAGTTTGAGGACTACAGGCATCTGTATAAAAGTTGCAATCACTTCATTTTGCAAGCTCATTAGACAGTTTAAGCTGGTTCATACAGATAGATATGCATTTATACACTGTAAGTGCATAAGGGTTTGGCTCCCATTCGAATGCACCTGCAGGTATTTCAAAGCTCATACACTTTTAAAATCAAAGTCCAATCCTTTGCTAATGCTTTCTGAAATGTCAGTACATAGCCTGAAATATTAATACACAGCCAAGCTTTCATTTTTGATTTTTTTTAAATTGCAGTTTCTCAGGGACAGATTAGTTCAGATAGGGATGAACATGGGAAGAATCAATGCCTGATGTTATTTTGTTTGGCAGTTTGACGACGTCAGCTCTTCTGAAGGCAGCACAGTGGATCTGACGAATCCTGAAGATCTTTTGAGGCAGATTCCAGAGTTTGCTGAAGACTTAAAGAACCCAGACACATGTTTTCCAGAAGGTAAAACTCTAATATTTTCACTCCTGGGAAATGAGAAGAGTAAAAAATAACCCGTTTCTCTAGCGATGCTGAGCCAATAGGGTGAGAGTAATATCACTTAATTTTAGTCGCCTACAGATCAGGCATCTAGTCTAAATTGTTGTCCCTCTCTAGTCAATGGAGAGGTCATGGCACCTGAAGAACAATCGCCCTTGCTTTAGATGCCGAGGCCCAGGGTCTGGCATATGCGATGGTTGCACTGAGGTGAGGTGAATCATGCTCTGCAGGACAGCATCAAAGTCACTTCAGGGCATGAGCCTGGGAGAAAAGCGCAGATCCCACCTGATATGGACACTGGCACAAGGCACTTTGCACGTCAGATGCAAAGCTAATTTATTCATGCTTTACACGAATATAAATGTTTATTCCTTGAATAACGCTTTATGAACTAATCCCTGTAATGATCGAAGGAGTGAAATAGCAGAGAGAAGACGTCAGGATGAAGCTGAATCTCTTTGGGATGATAAGCCGGGAGTCCCTTTTTCAGATCATTGTGCAACGCTTAACTTTACAAGTCTTCAGTATGGATTGTGCTTGGTGCTTTTATGAGTGTTTCCTACTCAGGCATGTATAACAATATATGGTTTCCATAAGAAGAAAAGAAATAGTATATTAGAGCTTTCCGAAATAACAATCATTACTGACAGCCCGGGGTAATTACTGCGCTCTCAGTATTAGACGTGCGTGAATAAACTATATTGTCCAAGTCAGTTTGTAGGAGCTTTTCTTCCAAGTAAGTTTGTTACATTAAACGAATTATATCTTTAGTAAAAACGTTCCCAGTGCTCATCTGGCTCTAGTTACTCCCACCACCTTCCTGCCCGGCTCTGCAGGGCTGGCCTGTTTCCCTGCGCCCTTTTTACGTCCATGAAATTTCTGGAGCGCTGTTTTAGGATTGAATCAGTAACAGCGAAGCAAGTCAAAATTATTCAAAGCTAGGGAGGTGTTGTCTCTGGGAGCAAAGCACTTCCTGTGCTATAATGTCTTTTTTACTATTATGATGCTATACGCCATAAATCCTAAGGAAGACTTACCATCTTTATATTGCAGTTTGCTTTTATCTCTCCAGAAAGACCACAAATGGTACATTAATAATACAGACACCAGATTTCTGAGCTACAGGATTTTTGTTGCAGCTACCTTATAGACGGCTTTATTTCTCGGTACAGTCATCAGAGCAAAACAGATAAAGGTTTTCTCTCCCCACTCCAGCTCGAAAATCCTCGTCCAGAGAAGAATAGTGAAATGTCTTGTTTCATGCTCCATAGTCCCAAGGCAGAGCATATCTGCTGTGGCCAAATCATTAGTGAATTAAAGTGAAGGTGTAACAAATCCGTAGCTCAAGTAGGTTTCTGCACTTGTGGAAGTGCCATCCCATGCCTAATCCCAAATCTCGGCTCCAAGTTACTGGGGAAAAAGAGATTATTAAAAGAAAGATTATCAGAATTTTTTACATAGATTATATAAATACCATATACATGTGAGTTATATGGAATAGATAACACCTCTATCTATCTGTATAGATACATACACAAATTATATATACTGCAGTGTATATAATGCAGAAATGCACAATATATATATTTTTTCATTTTTGGAGATGACAGAAGCCTCCTACTTTTTTTCACAACAATGCAAACGTGAATTAGCCTAGAGCAGACAGCAAGGAAAATGTCGCCCAAAGTGAGTTAATTCTTGGTAAAATGAATGATCAACTGGAAACAGGATTTTTGCAACAGGTTGTTTCAGGAAAACTTAACTGGTAATGCTGCCAGTGCCACTTGTAAGAAGTACTAAAAACCACAGAAGTAATCTGCTACGTTCGCAAGGAAACATCTCCCTTTAGTCAACCTTCAATGAGGCACGTTCTTACAGGTTATGTGATATAAAATCAGACACTTTGTACATTCAAAAGTAAATAAATAAATGAATGAATGGACCTTGCAAGGTAAGGTATAATGCTGCTGTATTAATGATAATGGTAGTATCTTCTTTGTTTCTAAGCCTTTTTTCCTGGTGTATTATGGTACTGTTTCCCAAAAACATTGTTTAAAAACTCAGAAAGTCTTTTGCAACAACAGGGCTCTTCTTCTCCCAGCCCTGAAGTTTTGTGAGCCCAAACAGCAACTACCTGAGGACCAATGTCTCAGAAGTGTCTGGAAATAATGCTAAGTTGTTCAAAGGGGCTCCAGCAGCTTTATTATGTATATAAATAGGAATTAGGAAACAAAAAAATACATGCACATGTATGTTTTTCCTAATTTTTTACTCCTGGCAAAGCAGATGAAAAGGAACCACCAAAAAGATCTGTCTATCTAAGGTGCCCAAGGACTTCCCGCACACCCAGAATTTTCCTGGGCGACTGTTCACTTGTGCGTACTTTCCTTACTGTGTGTCTCTCCCTTTCAGGTTGTGTTCGATACTTTCGTTGTTGTGCGGGCAAAACCATAAACTTGGGAGGACAAACATGGTGGAACCTGAGAAAAACTTGCTACCAAATTGTTGAGCATTCCTGGTTTGAATCCTTTATCATATTCATGATTCTTCTGAGCAGCGGAGCCCTGGTTAGCGTAACACAATTTCGTGTATTTGTTAGAAATATTTTTAGCTTTGATTTGCATGCCGCAAAGTGTTTATGGCAGAGGAGACGAGGCATATCTTCAAAGTCATCAGGAGGAAATAGGAAGAGGCTTCGTGTAGGAGTCGTTCACTATTGTAACTATTACAAATTTATTTTTTATGTTATTACAAATTATGAGAGAGAATGAGCAACTCCTCTAAAAATGTATAATGCTCAGAAGCTATTTCCATTCCAGCTGCATACTGGATTTTGAGGACTTTCTCTGGAAGATATTCCACAACTGTGAAATATATATATAGCATATATCATTAAAATACATAAATGACTCTTTCTTAGTGTTTTAATTCTCTTGAGATTTTAAGCTTTTTGAGCTAAATTTCAAAAAATATGCTTTCCTCCAAGGATCCCAGTGTGCATGTGTGTGTGCCCCCACAGGGGTATACAGTACAGAGAAAGGGCAGAAAGAATTAAATTTCTGAGCTAATATATATCTGAGGAGATGTAGACGGGGTTCAGATCTGTGTAAATCACATATTGAATGACCAGAAGGGCACTTAATGATTCTAGACTGTCATTTTTTTGAAGGACATCTCTGACTTTTGCTGTTTATCTATGTATTATTATTTCAGGCATTTGAAGATATCCATATAAACGAGAGAAGAAGTATTAAAATTATGTTGGCATTTCTTGACAAAATATTCACTTTTGTCTTTGTTCTGGAGATGCTCCTGAAATGGGTGGCTTATGGCTTCAAGAAGTATTTCACCAATGCCTGGTGCTGGCTTGACTTCCTTATTGTACACGTAAGTTCTGCCTTCGATGTTTCCAGGCGGTTCCTAACACAGGACGTCGCAGTAGAACAACTGATTCTTTTTTGGCTGTGAATTTAAGACAGCTCGAAAGGGAAACTCTTTTAGGAAGCACAGAGCTCTTTCGTACCTTTCATTAATGATGATTTTTGGGACAGCACACTCTGGACACTGAAGACTTGTTTGCAAGTTGATCTGTAAATCTCTCCCACTGTAATATTCTAAATGTCCACATCAAACCCAAGTTTGGAGAGATTACTCTAAGTGAAATCTAGCACCCTTACGTAGTGTATTTTATGATTAGTTTCAGTGGATTGCAAATTTCGGTCTTAAATTTTGAGATGTAAAAAACATACACCTGTGTTTGCAGGCTAATCTCCTCCACTTTCACCAATAAGACAACAATGATGATGATGATTATTTATTATTATTTTGAATAAAAGAAGCAGATGCCAAAACTTTGCTAATTCTTTTGTGTCTCCATTCAGGTCTCTTTAATAAACATCATAGGTAGTTCACTTGGTTATATGAAGTCTCTGAGGACTCTCCGAGCTCTGAGACCCTTGAGAGCGTTGTCACGATTTGAAGGGATGAGGGTAAGACTGAACATGAGTTAAAACCTGTTGTACTAATAACCACGTAAAAGCATCATAACTCATGTGATGGTCTTCACGAACTAGGCAGGCCTGCAGCAAGTAAAATCTAGGGTCTACAAGACTAATTTTTAAAAGCTACATTTGCAAGGCTGCTCTGAACTTGTGTGCTCCTTATAGATTTTCCTTAAGTGTCTGGGCCTAGCCGTTGCTGAAACTAGACCTAGACCCAACACAACTCTGCTCCAATGCTGCTCAGTCATTCCTATCTTCTTGCCTTATTGAGATGACCAAGAACAAAATAAGAACCACGAACGTAGTTTTCATTTTGAAGTTTATTGGAAAGCTAATTCAGAAAAAAATGAATCATCTCCTTTTTCTAAGTTTTTTACAGGATTGATTTACAAGAGCTCTAGACTATCAAGAGGCACTTTGTCCAAGTTATTATTATTTCTTACAAAAAGCGGGAATGTGTCCCTGTGGATTATTTGCTGCCTTTTCCATCAAAAGAATACCTGGAAGAATATGAAACTTAGACATGATTTTGATTACAAGTCCGTCATCGTATAAATGCAGAGAGATTCCCTCAGCTAGTCATACGCAAAACACATCTGAGCTTTGTAATGAGAAGCAGTAATAATAGCCACAGCACTGTTTGGGCAAAAGTAACTTCTAGGTCTATGGAATATATTCTAGCAGGTGAATATAGATAATATGTAATGTCACTGCTAGACATTTATATGGGAACCTGGACTCAGTGATGTTGAGAGGTATTTCTTTTGGATAGCTTTTGGAAGTGAAAGTGAAAACCCTCTGATTGCAATGTTGTCCCTGTGAAGACAGAGAGAAAGTGATACATTCTTTCAATTAATTTACTGCCAAAAATTTCCAAATCTGGGATGGATTTTGAAATAAGTACTATCATACTTTCTACCTTGCTACATAAAATCCTGGTGACGTGTTCTCCAAAAATGTTGACAAAGCTTTTTCATTTTTATTCCACTCCGTTAAGTTCTTGTTTGATACCTGACAGCAGCCAGACTTTGATGTGCTGAATTCCCTGCCTGTGAAACTTAAACATATCATTTCATTACTTCCTTACACTGCCTCATTTTGTGAAGTAATCTGTTATGCCTTGGCATGCACTTAAATCCTAAATGGATTTTTTTTCTGTGATTGTACAGCATCTACCACAAAAAGGCTCTAGCTCATGATTTTGGTTCCCAAATATAACAATAATAGAGTAAAAAAAAAAAATAGACCTAGCAAAAGACTAGCAAAAAGACTAGCAGAGATTCACTAGTGATCCTCTAAAAAATACTTTCCACGGTCCCTCTTCACTATTGCTTATGGAGAAAGTTATCAAAAGAGGATGGACTCAGGTAGTATGCTTATGTGGTGGTGTTTCACAGCAAACCAAAACAAACCAGCTATTCCTTCGAAAACATTACAGTTTTTTATTCCAAAAAGTTTGCATTCCCTGGGCCTGATCTTTCAACACATCTGTGAATCTTTGTTCGAGGTACTAGTCACAGCTGGGATGGGTATTTGCATGGAAAAAATTAGGTAACTGTTTGCCAGGATGGCCAAGGGATGCATATATATATATATATATATATATATATAGTAACAATTCACTGTAGTGAGTGGATAATTCAGCCCATCTTTGTTTAAGTAACTCTGTTTCTTTTCTCCCATTTCACCAAAGGTGGTGGTCAATGCCCTTGTAGGAGCCATCCCTTCCATCATGAATGTCCTACTTGTCTGCCTCATCTTCTGGCTCATCTTTAGCATCATGGGAGTGAACTTATTTGCTGGAAAGTTTGGGAAATGTGTCAATTTGACAGAAGAAGATTCAGAATTAAATAGTTCGATTAATGACATAACAGACTGTAAAACTTATAATAATACAGGAAAAATATTCTGGGTCAATGTTAAAGTCAATTTTGATAACGTTGGCTCTGGTTACCTGGCTCTTCTTCAGGTGGTAAGTGCAGTTCACCTTCACTAGCCAGGATGGATCCAGCATCCAGCTAACCCCTAATTCATCTCTGTGCGTGATGGAAAAGAGTAGTCTTATGCAGCCCACTCTTCCTTCGTAGCTGAGTGGGCTACAGCAGTGCTGTTAGCACACGCAAGTGGAAAAAGTTGGGGTATTCTCGTGTGCAGACGAGCTGAACTCCACCATTCAGATTTGTTCAGCCACGAGGGTTGTAAGACCCTCGGTAGCCCATGCAGTGAAGGGCTGCTCTGGCAAGATCCTCATGCAACGTGTGCTGTCCCTCCCTCACCAGCTTTCTCACCCTGGGGGTGAGGATGTCACATATAAAGTACCGGCAAGTTTCTCTAAAGTCAGAATGTGGTGCAGTATGTTCGTGACCACAGCACAGCCTCTTTCCCCAATCATTGTCACCCGGATATTGCAAATGGTATGAAGACTTTTGCCGTAAAAGTTTGACATGCTTTCCATAATCTCTCTTTCTTTCCAGGCAACATTCAAAGGTTGGATGGACATTATGTATGCAGCAGTAGACTCACGAGAGGTTAGTCACTACCATTAAATGGTGTTTTCTGAAAAGCAGCTCTTCAGTTTTCTGCCCTGCTTTTGTGATTTTCACATGTTGTTGACATCTGCTATTTGTCTGTGCTAAAGCTTTCCAGTAATTATTTCCATCATCTGACGCAAACATTTCATCTGTGAATGACCTGCAGTATCACAATGCCAGCTTGCTCTACCGGCGAGTGGGATTCGACGCCAGATCCATACACCCAAATGCAGTTATTTGCGGTGTAAGGATCTCTGTGTCAGCTCAGCATCCAAGCATCTACTGTGGTTAATGCAGATCTAGTCAATACACTTGAAGGATCTAGAGAGCTGCTCAGCTCACCCTGAATGTCCGTATTGATCAAATGGACACCCCGTCTAGACTCCATTGATCCTGCTAACTGCATACTGTTGACCAGTAGGGGAGTTTAGATTTGTCCTCTTGTTTTTATTTTTATTATTAATAATTATAAGAGAGCTCTTTCGCTGGGAAGAAGAAAATATATCTAGGCCAACATTTTGAAAGGGAAGAGCTTGAGTTTAGACTTCAAAAATCAAGTGAACTATTTAGAAGTGCTGAGCACTTTACAGTTCTCATTCTCTTCAGAAGAAGCTGAAGGTTGACAGACACTTGTGGAAAAATGTGTCGAGAATGTCCAATTCAATAACTGTTTCTACTGACTCTATGGAGGCATGCATCAATTACAATTGGTAGTATCTTAAGTCAGGTTTAAAAGGGAGAAAAAATCAGCTTGTTTGGAAAAGAAAAAGAAGCAAAAAATAAAGCTAAACCTCATTCACCATTATTCAAAGGGTAAATTTTGTTCTACAGGTTTCGCAGTTCAAATATATTCGATACCAGTACAAATGACATTATCCTGTTCTGCAACGATCTAGCCAAAAAATGCAGAAAAAAACATTGTAAAAGAAATCAAACTGACAAGCTGTCACAGTATTAAAACTTTGTTGTAATATCATTATATTAAAACATACTTTCTGGTTGGTTATATGTCAGGTGTTTCATCTGGCATCTCATTTCATCGTGATCTGGCATATCAGAACAGATAGCAGTCACCATGTGATCAAACTTATCATCTTCCATGTAAAGTGTCCCTTTATCTCCTGTGAGCTCCTAGGATTTCACTGGATCAAGCAGTCACATTTCAAATGTTACTTTCTACCACAATTTCATGCCCCTTCCTCTAGTACAACATATAAAATTTTGTGTTAAGCACTATAGGTCATTATAAAGTATACTTACTTCAGTCAGAGTTTGCAGTAGGGCTGTAAATCTTAGTTCCTAGCGGGATCAATTCGTAAGAGGATCTGCAAAAAGATGATTATTGTAAATTGTGGCCCTGTTGCTCTTGGTCATTTTTCATTTTGCTTTTCATTTCTGCAGAAAAATGAACAGCCGCAAATGGAACATAGTCTATTAATGTATCTCTACTTTGTGAACTTCATCATCTTCGGGTCTTTCTTTACCCTGAATCTCTTTGTTGGTGTTATTATTGACAACTTCAACCAACAAAAGAAAAAGATAAGTATACCAGTGGTGCTCCCAAGCATCGACTGTCTCTCTAGTGTACTATCTTTAGAGTACAAAGCTTTTGCTGAACACAGCATCTAAAACTTCTATTTGCGTTTACAATAGCATTCATAATGCAGTTAGCAGAAGTATTGTTACGGGTGAGGTTCCTCCTGCTTTCTTTTGCCCTATAGCACGAACACACAACTCTCTCCCAAAGTTTCAAAGGCTGTGACATCAGCTCTGCAGCCCCTTAAAATGCTGCTCCTACCCTTGGTGCTGAGCACTACGGGAGACTGTTTGTTTAGAGGTGGCTGGGGACAGCTGCTATGATAAGTTTTTTGGATATTTAACAAGACCAGCACGAGGGAAACCAGGGAAAGGGTGGTTCTTAGCCAGGTTTTCATTGCTCTGTTTTTTTCATGCCTTCTGTGCTTGCCAAGGTTCACCATGCAACCGTTCTGTGAAATGTATGGTTCATGTCACCGTGTTTCTTTGGGTCCTATTACTAATTACGGAAAGGGCTAGTAACCTAGCACACCCAGCAAGACATGAAAAAGAAAGAAATGTTAGTTTGCAGTATTTTAGACTTCTTAGCTACAATAAAGCTGCTTTCTTATCAATAATAACAGCGACATATCTTTATATACTTAGGTGGGGAAGATATCTTTATGACAGAAGAACAGAAAAAATACTACAATGCAATGAAAAAGCTGGGATCCAAGAAACCTCAAAAGCCTATTCCAAGACCATTGGTAAGACTGACTGAATTCCTCCAAAGAAAAATGCACTGCAAAACTAACTTAATTCACTGAGAAGTGCCTACATTTATATATCGTACATAAATTATTTATACTGTCTTTTCATTGATATTCAAATTGTGCTCTTAAAGTCAATTCCATATGAAAAAATTGCCCTACAAGATTTTACAGGTTAAATATTTATTAAGTTTTGTGCATAAATATTATTGCATTACACATTCACCTTGGAACTGATTAAACATTAGGATGGGGAGGGAGCTCTAATGTCATTTTTATATTCTACTTTCTTAAATTTCTCTGTCCTTATCACAGTTAAATGACTTTGCAGCATAAAAGTTGAGCTTTTTGTAAGTATATGCAGATGAATACCCCCTATTTTTATAACTAATGCTGGGTGTATTTTCTTTCTATAGAACAAATACCAAGGGCTCCTTTTTGACGTTGTAACACGTCAAGCCTTTGATGTCATCATCATGATTCTCATCTGCCTCAACATGATCACCATGATGGTGGAAACGGATGACCAAAGTGAAACAAAGACTTACGTTCTTAACAAAATCAACATACTCTTTGTTGCTATCTTTACCTCAGAATGCGTACTGAAATTGGTGGCTCTGAGGCAATACTATTTCTCGAATGCTTGGAACATATTTGATTTAGTTGTTGTGATCATGTCGCTTATTGGTAAGTAAAACTGAATTGGAAAATTCTTTACTAAATGTAATTCTATTCACAAAAAAAAATAATTAAAATGTATCAGCTGCAAATGGATGTTGAAACGGCAGCTGTAATGCTGTGAAGTGCTGAGGAAAGAGATCTATATAGCGTAAAAAGAAAGAAAGAAAAAAGGATCGGAAAGTAAACAGATATGGTTACATTAAAATAACATGGAATAGGATTTTTTTTATATAAAAACCATTATTTTATTGTAATAAAACCCAATATTTTTAAAGGAAGACTGCGTTACATAAATCTTTCATAATGGTTGTTTAGGTTATTTTTTCCCTATTGGAAAGACAGAATTAATGACCCATAGTACCAATACCAATTTATGTGATAATTTCAGCTGTTACAGATTTAGTACCATGATTCCAAACCAATAAATCTTTCATCAGATAAGAATTGTTTCTTTTTGTCATCTGTGCTTGTAATAAGGAATTGAAATTTATAGAGACTATGGAGTTCAGAATGAGAATATAGATTATGGGATTCACTTTCCTGAAACTCAGGCGTAGCTGATTGAAGTTCAGGGTTCACACTCTCTAACAGAATAGAAAAAAAACAATCCAATTATCTTAGCTTTTATTTGAAGGGATCACAGTGGTAGAATAGGTTAAAGAGCTGAAATCACAGCTCTTCTGTCAACTTCATTATTCCTAGTGCCAATACTGCTAAACTAGAGGAAGGTATTTAGAAGAAGAAAAATATTTATTTTCTTTAACAAGAGTTACATTTTGCGGGGGCAGTAAGAATTGAGCTCGTGTTTGGGAAGTTCCTGCAGTGGAAATCCAGAAAACTGAGTCCAACCTGTCTAAATCTAAAAGGCCAGACCTCAGCTTCTAGAGCCACTAGACCTGTCTCTCAGTTGTCATGCAAACTAAATATAAAATAGCATCCATGTATAGCTATGTCCTTGAAGGGACTGAAAGCCGTTGTAGAACGGCATGCATTAGTTTTGCGTTCATTACTTTGTGATTTTTGCTTACATGTGTCTTGACTATATTATCTAAATGATAACCATGACATCGCTGTTATCGCATGTTTTCTTAATTTAGCTCTGTAGTGTCAGTATTTGAGGCTAAAAATTAGAATATAAATATATAACTTGCACTTGCTGAAGTATTCACGCAACTGGAAAACCATTACCCACAAACAGTGGCTGATACGCACATTTAAATATTGTTCATAGAAAGATGTTTATCATCCTTAATACAGCAGAAACTATCTTCTGTTGGCTGAAAAATATAGTTCATAACTGATGACCTCTACAGCTTTTCTTCCAGCTCTGTTGAAAACTACAACTTCTATTAACGGTTGTTATGCTAGGGCATTAGCACAAGGTATTTTTCAACTGTACAGATATTATCATTTTATTCCATTGCTAGTTAAGCAAAAATGTGATATTCTAACCAATTATTATTGCCTCCTTTTTAGCCTTACTGCTTTCTGGCATCGGTAAAGCATTTGAACATTTCTTACCACCTACGCTCTTCAGAGTCATTCGCTTGGCTCGGATTGGCCGGATCCTAAGACTCATCCGGGCTGCCAAAGGAATTCGAACTCTGCTTTTTGCCTTAATGATGTCCCTACCCGCTCTGTTCAACATTGGCCTCTTGCTTTTTCTGGTCATGTTCATTTATGCCATTTTTGGCATGGCTAACTTTGCCTATGTGAAGATGGCAGATGGCATTGACGATATGTTCAACTTCCAAACCTTTGCTAACAGCATGCTCTGTCTCTTCCAAATCACAACATCAGCTGGCTGGGATGGTCTTCTCAGTCCTATTTTAAACACTGGACCACCGTATTGTGATCCAAACGTAAGTGGTATTATAGGTGAATGTGGTAAACCTGCCATAGGCATTATTTATTTTGTAAGTTATATCATTATATCATTTCTCATTGTTGTCAACATGTACATAGCTGTTATTTTAGAGAATTTCAGTGTAGCCACCAAGGAAAGTACAGAGCCTCTAGGTGAAGATGACTTTGACATCTTTTATGAAGTCTGGGAGAAGTTTGATCCTGAAGCAACTCAGTTTATAACTTTCTCTGCACTTTCGGACTTTGCAGATGCGCTGACTGAACCTTTACGTGTACCAAAACCAAACAAAGTTGAACTCATAGCAATGGACCTGCCCATGGTCAGTGGAGATAGGATCCATTGCTTGGATATTTTGTTTGCTTTTACCAAACGAGTGTTAGGAGACTCTGGGGAGATGGATAATCTGAAAGTGCAAATGGAGGAGAAGTTCATGGCTGCCAACCCTTCCAAAAAGTCCTATGAACCAATCTCCACTACACTTAGACACAAACAAGAGGAAGTTTGCGCCACTGTCATCCAACGTGCATACCGGAGTCATTTGCTTCAGCGCTCCATAAAGCAGGCTTCTTACCTGTACCATCACAGAACTTGCAATGGTGATGTTCTTGGAGAGGATGCTCCAGAAAAAGAGGGACTTATTGCATCTACGATGGATGAAAACTATGGCAGGAGTCTAGATAAGTCTGAAACTTTGTCCTCAACATCTTCTCCTCCATCATATGACAGTGTCACAAGGGCCAATAGTGGCAATCTTATGGTCGAGAATGGAGAATTTGCAGATAATCAACAATCTCCAGATATTAAATAGTTAATCAGTGAAAATGATGTCAAGAATATTTTAAATGTTCATAGAAGCTGATACTGTAAATACATGTCAACTGAAGCAGCCTCCTCATTAAATTTGTACTGTCAAGAACGCTTGTTGATCGAGATCAGGTAAACATAGTTAAACGTGATTACTTAACTATGGCAGTTGCTAAGTTGTAGCCTTTGACTCTGTTATATTCAGCTTTGTTCAATATTTATATGTGCAGAAACAAAAGCTGTGAAGGATTTTGGATCTTTTTTCATCAGTGGCACCCCCACTGCAAAGCAGCTCCCACCGTATCTGAGTTTTGAGGTGTTATTCACAGCACAGACAAATATGCCTGCTGACATTACATGCATCACCCTGGTTTAAGAGGCATGGAGAGGCTGAAGCAACAATGGATGTCCTAGAAAGCAGGGAAAGATAAGATACATTTGCAGAAGGGAGAGGAGCTAAAATTTACCCTTAGTCCATCCCTAATTAATACCCTCATTATAAACCTGTTAAGCAAATGGCTGCTAATTTTTTATGTCTTGTGTTGGATATATCACAAAAATAGCCATTGCATGATACACAGGTGTACCACACTATACTGGACTTCCTCTAATGTGATGAAGGTACAGAATAAGTCATGTTATGTATACTCCTGCATAATGAAATAATAAATACAACATTTAATATTCCAGAAGTTGTACTGGGCTGAATAAAACCTTCTTTTATATTTTGCCAGTGAGGATTCTTTTTTACCTGTTTTCCTCCAGCAATGAAGCTAAGGCAACCTAGCTGCCTGACTTCCTGTCAGTCAATGCCTACCAAATTTTGTATCTGTTAGATACTTTCATCAGCCTTTACAGAATGGCTAAGTTTCATCCTTGAGCATCCTGCCGATGAATAATGAGGTAGAGGGGAGAGAGACAAAGGATACGTCCACCAAGAGGAAGTCAGCAGCATCACTTCAACCATTTCTTTAGGTATCAGAAATGGGGGAGCTCCCTGCAGTCCCCATTGATATTGCCCTTGGTCATGGTGGTGCATGTCAGCCATGATCATAGGGTGAACCCTGGACCTAAGGCAGATGTGACCTGTTGGTGGTAGGTGCACTGCTTAGGGTCAGTTAGCTTGCTCCAGTGAAGGGCTAGAACAAACCAGTGTGGTGACAGTGTGGCTGGTGAGGAAGTTTGGGTTGAAGCATTTGAACTTGGAGTTAACACGAGACCATGGATGTAATCATAAATTCTCCTTCTCGTAAAACCAAGTATGCACATGTTCTCCTATGATCTTCACCATGCTTTCTTTATAAACGTCTTTATCTTCATTTAGGTTCTTACTGGCTTGGGCTGCTTCTCAGAAAAATATATGCCCAAACAATAGTCTGTCTCATGCCCTTTGTACATGTACTTTGGAGATACTTTTAGCTGATGCATTTTGCTGCCTGGTGGCTGATGTAGTATCCTCATGTCGTGCACTAGGCAGGCATAGTCATAAATTCCTCTTGACGTTTTGATCACTTGTTTAAGTCTCAAGCATGTTACATGCAAGTCAGTGTAAGATGCTTTCTTTTTGTGACTATGAATCTATAGTCTTGCAGTCACTGTTGGGTTTGCCAGGTTCTGGCAGGGCTCAGTTGTGCTTTCCTCCCCATATTGATTTCAGCCAGAAAAGAAAGCAAGTTTTGTGACTGGGGCTTCAGCTCTGGGGATATTTTCTGCATCTGCTATATGCTCCATGTGCAACTTGAAAGGCAAGTTACGTGCTCACTCAATATCCCTTCTCTAAGGTTGCAGTTATATGTCCTTTTCTGTTCATCACTGTTACCTTTCTCTTCTCCTGCCTTTTTTACCTCTTCAGACTGTGAGCTCTTTGGACAGAAATTCTCTTTTATTATGAATGGTAAATTACACTTTGATAGTGGGACTCTGGTTTCAGTTGAAGCTGTCTGTACACTGGCTACAAATAAATAATAATTACAATACCTTCTAATTTTCATTTTCTCTGTGGTATTCCCTCAGCTTCTCCTAGCTACTCCTAGCATTATAGCGTCTTTGATTATTTTTGACTAGTACTCCTTCATATCTTAAGACTGACGCCAGTAAACAATCTGTTTTATATCAGTGAGGTCAATAGCTCTATGCCATTGAAACTGAGGTAGATTTATTCCTTCACACTAAAAATTAAAAATAATTAATAAAATTGAAAATAATTTTTTTTGCTAAAATGATTTTTTTGTAAATGCTTCCCCAGTCTGTGGCCCACCAAAATTTAGAAGTTAACTATAGTGCACTTACGAGGTGGTATTTTCCAGTTGAGCCGAGCAGATGTCTGCTTCCATGACGTGTAGAGTCCATCAAGAAACCATAATGAGTCACACTCCCCCTTCTTGTCGATTTGAGTGCACACAGAGTAGTTCTGACACCACATCCTCTTAGGAGATTAAATATTTGAATACATGCATACCCAAAGGTAACAAAATTCATCTTTTCCAGTTTGTGTGCCTGGAAGGGGTATTTTTGCATTATACAAATAGATTTATTTACAGTCAGCTACACACAAACCTCACTGACGTCCATCCTTCTGGGAAGGCCATTCAGGAGGTCAGTCAGAGCTACACTAGCACAGGAGACAGGATGTGAAAGATGTTTAGTGCCGTAATGAATCCCTTATCACTACGAGAAATTACCGGTAACCCGCAAAATGAATTTATCCTTTGCAGAAACCCTTCTGAGTAAAGGTAATATCATTTTGGGTAAGATAAGTCTCTTGGCATGTTTTCCTGTTCCTTTAACCATTCTGGGTCTTCTCCAAATCATCTTAATTTTTGAATCCTTCCAGTGTTCTTATTATAATCATAATTTCCTGAGACGTCAGGATGACCTATAGTACTGTTTCTCGATAGATTGCCTTCCATTCAGCCATGCTGAATAACATTTGATTTTGCTTGTCCCCTTTCAATCAGTTGTGTTAACAGCCTATTCTCTTCAATAGTTACCTCTTCTGTACTCTATGCATGGCTTACAGTTTTTACTCACAAAGAGATTGCTACATTTTTTAAGAGGTTACTAGCAGAGATAACAAAAACTTCAGTGATGAGAGTCATTCCCTTGGACCACCTATGAGAAACCTGGCTCAATAACATGACATTTTTGTTAGTTCCTTTGATAGTCTTGTAACACAATAAATATCGTTATCAAAAAAGGAAATGAAAATCCCAGAACAGCTGTAGCGCTCTGCAGTAGACTTGATTTCACTACCTACAGTATACATATTTTTGATAGGAAATAAATGTAATAGAAAAGCAATGTCTTTCCTTATTTGCATCCCAGTCAGAGGAGTTAAAGGAGAAAAAAAAAAAGGTCAGCTTGGAATTAACCAATAAAAGAGGGCTTGTATCCCATATACAGGGATCAAGACCTAAATAGATAAATAACTGTCTCAAAAAGAGTATTTCTGTAGCAAAATCAGGATGGGCAAGAAAAGAAAATCAGAGAGGACCCTACCGATAATTTAATACAGTTTTTCTCAACTCCTTAGGGAAATCAACAGAGCTGTTTGGCACAAAAATTTTATTGCACTTTAAAGCAGAGAGAAGTTTTTCCTTGCATTTGCCGAATAGCTTTGCAAGTCAACAATGGTGAATTAAAACTGGATCAAGTGTATTAAGTGATCCTTTCAGGTGAACAAAGAGCAGAGCTTTAGTGAAAGCACACACCCTCACTCACCAGTTCACAGCACGTGCATCTTCACAGATCCCTCACATACATGTCAGCCCGTCCCCTCTGTCCGTGGGACATCCCTGCCCGCACCTTGGGGTCCGCTATAGGGTCCTATCCTCACCAGCTAGTCCGGCTTGAAGTCTGTTAGCAAATTACACACACCCACACCCACACCAGGTCAGAGGAAATACAAGCACATATGGGACAGGGAGTAAGATGAAACAGAAAACTGAGAAAGGATTTATTAAGATAGGATAGACTGAGGTGTGGCCACAGGCCTTGACTGCATGCTGACCGGCAACTGCTTCCACGCAACCAGCCCTTTTTAGACCCTCTCCTCTCTATTCTCCTCCTTGTTTCTCCCCTCCTTGCTCTTCCTCCAAACCTGCTCAGAAAGTTTCACATGATCCCATAGGCCCTTCTTATCCATTACGAAGCCTGGGTGGGCCCCCTCCAGAGCTATGCCTCTCACCTCCTAATGGCCCATCAGTTAGCGAGACTGGAGACTTTTGGTGTTTGTCACTGTCTCCCTTGTCCCTCCTCTATCAGGTCTGTGCCTCTGTGTGTTTTGTGTATGGTTTCCTCCTTTACTTATTCTCCCTTTTGCCCTGAGAAGGTCTTTGATCAGATAACCTAAGTGAAGCAGATGCTCTTGCATGCCACATACCTTTACGACATGCAGAGAAGCAATGCTAAAATGAATAATATCATTTATATTATGAAAAGAGATTCAGGTTTTGCTTGTTCAGCCTAGAAATAACAGCTGAGAGGACATATCGTAATTCTCAGTAAATGAAGCAGGTGGGAAAATGTGAGCTAGGGAAAAAAGCACTTAAAAAACAGAAAGAATAGCTATGAAAAATGTTACCCCATAAATTAAAAGCGGCTTCTGTTCTTCAGAGCACGGAGTTGTGAAGTTGCATTGCTAGTCTGACAAAAAATTGAATAGTTATAAATTTCTTCAAGGGTTTATGTACTACGGCACTTTGCAAGAGGAATTGTGACCCAGTAGACCCCTGGAGTCCTGCTAGAAACCCCAAATTTCATAAAATTGTCACCTGAGATTTGGATTTGCAACAGAACTTTGAAACTTGTTGAATACTTCCGCCTAGTGGTTTCAGATCAAAACAACATATTCAAACTGCAAAAGAGTTGGGGCCTGTATCCAAGTTTAGGGATCGAGATGTAAATAGACAAATAACAGTCTTAAGAATATTAGCAACAATCAGAGAACTTAGATGGAGCAGTAGAAAGGGCTATCCTGAAAGACAGCTACACTTTAAAGTTCAGAAAATGAAATGAATGAGAATTTCTAGTATAAAAAAGAATTAGACCATGAACTGGAAATTGAAACAGTGATAAATTACTCATTGGCTATGTAAAAACAGCAGAAAAAAAAAAAGAGAATGTGGAATTGATGTAGAATGGGGCAGGAAGGAGGTTTTAGGCAGCATTAGGGTTAAAGATTATGTGCTTACTTTTTTATACATGTGTGTATGTACATACATTTGACTGTCATATAATATATAGTCCCCCTGTATAATATCTAACCCCTATATACATACATGCATATCTATATCTATATCTATATCTATATCTATATCTATATCTATATCTATATATATGCACAATAAAGACCAGATATTTACCTAGTCTCCCTCATTTTCAATAAAAATGATATTCAACATGGGGTTAAACTTGCCCCCGACTAATATGAAAAGTTTGCATAGAAATGTGAACACATTCATGGATGAACACAGAAGAGAATTAAAACTAATCCAGTTGATGGCCAAATAATCCTTATTTAAGAACATTTTTGAGAGACTGCACACGAGACTGCAATTCTCGCAGTAAGGATTTTGCACAAACCTGCCAAATGAGGAGTGGTAGCAGGAGGCAAAAAAATAACAAATGTAATAGTTATTTTTGAAAAGGAGGTAAAAGCAAGTCAAGCCATCACAGGCTTGCTAATCTGAACTCTGTATGATCCAAGGCTTTGGAACACGTTTTGAAGGCAAAGTAATGAAAGATGTGAAGATAAGTAGAAAATGGAATAAAATACAATTGAAATCTACTTACTAAGTAAAAAGAATGTGGCAGATCTCATCTGCTGATGCTCTAATAAAGCAGTGTCAGACGGGAAGCTGATAGTTAAACTGGAGACAACTGGCACTTACATAAGAGCTGTGGCATCTGCAAAGGGAAAACTACATCAGTTTGTGTTGTGAATAGCCTTCTAGAGGAAGAGAAATCTCACGTGGATCAGTTGGATTTAACTATATTTTTTCCATAACGTGAGCACAAAAAAGACAGCACCTTTAGTGATTCAGCAAATTAAAGTTGCAAGGACTCCTGAGCAGGCAGGTGGGGCAAGAAACCCCACTGAATGATCTCAAACAGCGGAGTATGAACAAAATGTAGCAGGACACAACCAGAAGTCTTATACCGGGGGCCAAACAGGAGCATTTCCTACCAGGTGATGGAAGCTGCAGAGCAGCACCAAGACCTGGATAAACTGCTGAAAGAGAATGATTGTGATCCGTAAGGTGATGCAGCCACGAAACAGAGAAATGTGAGGTAAGATTTATCAGCTGAGACATGGCCAGGGGAGTCCAGAAAGGGCTTACTCATGGCCATGTGGAAAGCTTGGGTGAGGTCTCATCTGCACCAGTGTGTGCATTGATAAACGATGCTCAGGAACGATTCATATGAAGCAAACAAGAATTAAAGGGCTCCAGTGATAGTCAAGGGATTAGAAAGGCTTTAGAAATAAGCCTGAAAGCCTAGCTCGTTTAATCCCACAAAATGAAAGTGGAGAGGAGATGTGACTGTTCTTGAGAGGGGAGCAAATATCAGTGAGTGTTAAACTAGAGCACCGAGCAATGCTTATTTTGAATGCGTTGCTTGAAATCCTACATCCACAACTCTTCATCTCAAGTGCGCAGGACTTTGCAGTTTCCCCCACCATGAGTGGCTAGCGTCTTAGTCCAAAACCCTCTTCTCTACATGGTGGAAGCTTTCCATGGTTCCACGGCTACAAGCCAGGCCTCTGCCACAGAGGAAGCCTGGAAAATGCGTCTAGCACATTTGCGATCCGTGCCCTCTCAGTCTAGGAGCACTAGGTGCTCAAGGACAGTAAGATCCAGTCAAGCGAAATGTGTTTGCCTCATCCTATCCAGTAGATTGAGATGGATCAGCGGCCTCTGAAGTTGTATATGTTGGGGCAGCAAAACTAGGATGTGCAAATAGACTTTTTGCAAGAAGTACAAAATGACTTTGGCAGCAGAGAGCAGGGTGTAGTGAAGCAGGCCGGCACGCTCACGAGTCATGTGCAGGACAGTCAAGTGTTGATATATCTGTTGGCAAATAGTCACAAAAGATTGTGGAACAGGTACTGCAGTAAGGTTTGCCCAACAGATGTGCAGTGCTGACTGACCAAGAGGGTCTGCTTTTGAATACCGTGAGCACAAACCAACTGAGGGGGGCTGGATCCTTACAGGTTGCTATCTTATAAAAGTCATGTTTCCACTGAAACAAACTAGAATCACAGGGTTAAAGGCTGCCAGATAGCTTGTTGTTTGGTTCTTTGTCCTCTGTATTGGACTGCATTTGACTAAAACATATGGGCCACCTTGTTCTTGACCTGAAGACACCACAAGAGAATGTTTACCCCCTGGCAATTTGTTTTGCGGTTAATTAGTCCTGTAGTTAAACATGCAAGTCTGCCTTCTTATTTAAATTAGCTTGACTTCAGCTTCAAGGCACTAGTTCTTGATATACCTATAATGCTCTATTAAAAAGTTCTTCGGTACCTGCTATTTTCATTTTGTGGAGGCACTTATTTGCTATTGCCTCTCTATTTATTATTTTAATGTGAGTGGAATGACCTCTCAAAATATCTCATAAGTGCATTTTTTCCAGCAACCATATAATCCTTTGGCTCTTTTCAGAATCTTCCTCAGTTCTCCAATATCCTTTTACAACTGTGGGCCCCTGAGGTATGTGATGTTCCTACATCAGACTCATCAATGCCATAGCTGCCGCCTGTCATTTTTGTTATAATCCCATTAGACTGCAGCCAATTTTCCTTCTCCTGGGAGCTGAAAAAGAGCGACCAGCTGTGAGGAGCTTTTTCAGACTGATGTTGCAGGGGAAAGGTTAACCCATACAGCCATCAGGAGCCAGCTGCAAAGAATAAAAGACCAGAAAGGAGAAAAATGAATTTGAGGTCATTAGCTTAGGGAAGAGTGTCTTGGCTCGGTCATGGTAAGGTTTGTGAGAGCTGTGCATTGTTTTTTGAGGGCAAAAAGGAAGCTGAGGGCTAGCAGCTGGAGGAAGGCTTGGAGGCTGAGTAGGATGGGGCTTGGTAGCGACAGGGACTGGGTGATCCTGGATAAGGTGTGAGCTTCTGCAGTTAAAAGGATCTCAAGAAGGTCACCTGTCTACCCTGGCAGGCCGTGCAGCACCTTGACCTTTTGTGTCTGGTACCTGGTTGGAGGAGACCACCCTCTACCATGAGAGGGTCTGGGAGTCTGAGCCAGCCCAGAAAATGGGCGTCTGGCAGCAGGTCAGTGGGAGCAATTGGGCTTGTTTATTGCTCCAGTGGCAGCTGTAGTTCTCTCCCAGCCCATGCTTTAGCCTAAGTTAATTTAACCCAGTTTAGAAGAACAGTGGGGGGGGGGGAGGGAGGGGGGACTTTCAATCTTTAGAGGAAACATCTCTCCTGACAAAAACATCTTTTAATTAAAATTTTTAGAACATTCCATCTGATGCTGTTAAAACATCTTCGCATACAACTTTCCTTCCTTTCCCCCCTCCCCGCTCCAAATATGGGGAAATGTCATACAGAGCTATTCCCTTGGTTTGGCATTTCTCAATGACCAAATCACCGCTGGCTACTAAAGCCCCTGGGGAAGTGGGGTCTGGAGCTCATATTTCACTAGTCTGTACAATGCAGTTCACACCTCTGTCTCATGTTTTTGGCAAGTCTCTAACCTCAATGAGGTTCAAGTTATGTTTTCAAGTTTCTCTTCGTAGTGTGCATCACAGCTTTATTCTGAAATGAGAGCTGAGAGTCTGGTGTAATACATCAGAGGGTTCAACACAGGAGCAATCCTGTGCCATAGATATTTCAAGAACGGCACAGGAGAAAAGTGACCTTGTCAGACACTTGGATTTAGAAAATGGTGCTAAAACCTGCGTAATGCAGTGACAGCATTCCAGTGATCTCCTGCACAGGGAAAACCAAGCCCATGAAAATACCCTATGCTGGACAGGATGTTCTGCTACAGACTGAGAAGACTGCTAGGCCTACAGCCATGGCCAAAAAGAGCTTTTTTGGGCCCTGCTGCAAAAGGCATCACCAGGCACTGCTACTATTGCTGCTGGTATTGACCATGCACAGCCAGAGAAGGCTGAAGGGATGAGGATGGGCTGGTTTTTTTTCGGGCTCCTCTCCCTATCAGTTTTGATCATATATGTATGAAGTGCTTGAGTTTATATACAGACATATCTTCTGTAGTGCGTTTGTTGGATTATCTATGTGTGGAACAGGACAGCTGATATAAACCAATCCTGGACACGCACAGCCTCTTGGATGCTGCTGACAGGGATAGGAGGGACGCTGCAACTAGCCTCCCTTGGTGCTCAGCACCCACCCAAGTCTACCTTAAATGTAGAGGGGTCAAAATGTGACCTGAATTCATCCCACCTCACTTACAAGAGAATAAAAGTCTTATTCTATTAGACTAGTTTGTACCCAGAATTATTTTTTTCCCTCCTTCCCTAATGTGTTTGGAGGCTACTTTCTGAGTGAGCTTTTTGGGAGAAATGGCAGCTGGCAAGTGCCCGGGTTCATCTGACAGTTAGGTCCTGCTGAATTAGCAGATTCCCTCTTCTGATGCTATGGCACAGTAGCATGAAAAAACAGTGATGCTCACCTTCACTCCACGGTTCCAGCTGTTTATTAATTTCAATTTTCTCTGGAAACTTCTACGCACTTCTCATTTCTTCAAGCAAGTATCATTTGGTTGATGGTGTAGAGTCCATTTACAGTGGCTGAGGACCTTGTCTGCCAAAATCATCATCAGCTGAACCAATATGGGTTAGCTGGTTTTGTTGTTGTTGTTGTCATCGTTGTTGTGTTTCTTTTTCTTGGCAAGTCGTGAGCTAAGCTCTTATTAAATTTATATGTTAGAAACAATCCAGAATTTCTTTTTCCTAGTTTGATTAAACTATGTTCTGAGCCAGTCTCAGGTGCATTACCAAGCCTTTTAGTAAATACTATTGTATGTCACTAATCTGTATTGCTTAAATTCTGCAAACTCCTTTAAAAATCCATTTTTTGCCTATTTGTGCGAGTCTTAGTGGACCATTAGCTGACATTACTCCCAGCATCTCATCCAAATAACATCTCTTCAGTCAGATAAACCGATTACAGTGCAGTTTATTGGCCACCATCCCTGTTCCTGTGATCACTTTCTACAGTGCACCTTCAGGCGCTGTTCTGCTCTGTACTCAGAAGGACACTTTATCTCAAGTTGAAAAAAAGCTTAAGCATGCTGACTCTTACAAAAAGCAAAATGATAGAAAAATCTTCAGGAGGTAGGCACCACTGTTTACGCAGTGGCTGTTTTCTAAGTGGGTTTTTCTGATTATGCTTATGGCAAGGACTTATCAGTCCCGGGAGAACTGGCCCCTTTAGCTTCTCTGTTGAGGAAACTATTAGCATTCTCTGTGACTCAGCAAAGGAAGGGTTTGTTGAACTAAGAGTAAAAAAAAAGTCAAACAAAACCCAATTCAATTAAAATTATGGTGAGATTTCTGGCAGACTTATTTGCTTCAAGGTACAAGAAGCAAGTGGGAAGACTGCGATTGCATGCCTTTACATGTTGCTACTTACAAGACAGTTAATAAAATAATTCAGACTTGCTTAAAAAAACAAAAAACAAAAAATAGATCAACTACTCAAAAGGAAGCACAGGAGATGGATAGGGTGGGACGCTGGAAAGTTCACCTAAACTCTCTGCGTGCAGATGGCCACATTGTCTGTCCTGCCCTTCTGCTTCCCTACAAAGAAGCACTTGGAAACCAAGCAGTGAAGAACGAAGGAAAAAAGCTGTATATTTATGAATAATGACAGTAACACCTCAGATCTAGGTTCAGGATATAGTCAATGGAATGGAAAATGACATCTCCAGAGATTAGTTCATCTTGCATATTTTGGGATGGATAGTCGCATATAGCATATAGCCTGGACCATTGTATCTAATGAGAATACCAGGACCAAGTTAAATATTTGCACTGTATTTCTCAGAGAACTACTTGAACAGGATATTTTTGGAGCCAGGCATTCGACATATATGGGCTTGGAGAGTTCACTGTGAGCTTTTTTAGAATAAGTCATTGCTTCTTTTTTGCTTATAAGTGGTGGTGTTGACAGTTGTATGGGCTGAGTTTCATAGCTGCTCTTTTCCTTGGGATACTAGGCTAAGGGTGCGCAGTGAGATGGCAGAGATGGGATGTTCTTAGTGAGGGACTGATGTGACTGAGCTGCAGATGGAGATACTTTCACTGCTGTCAGTGTGAAAAACAGAACAATGGAGGCCCCGTTTCTAAGAAAAATGGGGTAAGCTATGTTACCCAAATCAGAAGTGGGTCCCCTCCTTTCTCATATATATTTGTCCTTTATGTTTTTCTTTACATCAAACCATCTGTTTAAACCAGCTCAGGATTTGCCCTTTTGTGTTGCTTTTTCCTTCTCTTCCAATATCAGCCTGACTACAGAAAAATCAGAGAGGTGAAAATCCTTCAGAAAAAGTAAAATGTGAAAATTTCCAGGAAGCTGGAAATGTTCTTCCAGCATCCATCCTTTCTAACAGACAGGCAAATGCACAAAGAAAGGCCACCCTTGACTCCACCGACTCTTTTGGAGACCGATGTCAGTTGTTAGGATTTTGTGTTCCTGTCTGTGGGCAACTGTGTTTGTGCTGAGGATAGTAATTCCCTTCAAAGTATCTGGCAGAAGCCCCGTTTTATCCCATTTAAAGTCACCCCCAAATCAATGCTTGAAAATGGATGAAAGAATAAAAAAAAAACAACAACAACTCTCCAAGAGAGCACTCAGAAACTCTGCAGAAAAAAAATTGGTTTTTGCTTGATGCTGAGGAGAGCATTCAATATCCAGAAAGGGTCTGACCTTGCACTCGAAGGGGGTCAGCTTGGAAAGCAAATGCGGTTGTTCTCTCTGCGCATTGATGTGCTTTAATGCTAGATTTCCAGTCAAGGGCAGTATGGTTCTTAAAGGCTCCATTTGTCAGAGATAGGGTATTGCATTAAGGATGAAGTATGAAAAGCTGAGAGCCTTGAACAATTATAGTTTCGTTTAAAAATCTTCTCCAAAGAGACAAGCCAGAAGGACTCAAAGGATTCCTTGATTTTTGACAGGACAAATTTTCAGGTGCTTGGAGCACCCAGTGACTTTACTATAGTTCACCCCAGGAGGTAATTGGGCCTCTTACATTAGCAGCCAGATCCCGGCTGAATGCTACCCTCCTCCTGCCCTTTCTTGTTATTCTGAGTGGCAGATTGTTTTCTATTAGGCTTCCAGGTGATTTATGCTGGGCAGCCCTCTTGTACACACTCTAACTTTATCTCAGAAGTAGTTTGGTCTAAAAATTTCCCACTGAGGAACAGAAAACGAGGGAGAAAGCTGTGGTGGGACCTGATTAAAGTTTCAAGTGATGCGGAAGTGGGAGTAGCCAGGTGAGGAGTGAGATGCTTGCAAGCAGTGCATGCAGAAGGGCAGGCAAAGGAGAGAAGGAGAAAGCCCAGAGAGATGTGGCGGTAATGCCCATCTCTTCGCTCAGGCGAAAGAGGCAGCAGGTGGGGATATTCTGTAATTATTTCCAGCTGCGCAGAGTGGAGATGGGCACGTGAGAGTGAATCTCCTGGCCTTTGGTCTTATTGACACCTTTTGCATTCACCAAATAGAGAAAAGGTCTGCCTGACACAACCACCAGTATGGGAGCACCTGCTTGTCATCAAATCATTTTCTGCTTGCAACTTTCCACTGGGGCTTTTGCTACCCACCTGTCCTCCTTGTGTCTTCATCCCACCAGGAGGATGAGTACCAGCACTCGTGAGAGCCACCCGTGAAGGCAATAGGGTTCAGACAAGCCGCCCACGAACATGCAATATCAGGATAAGAGTTTTAGGCTGCAAGAACGTCGGGGCAGGCCCCGTGTCCAGCTGTGGGTCCTTCCACTGCTCAGCCTGTGGAAGCTAAAATATACTAATGACAGCTCCTGAATTCAGTCGTATTTTCCTCTTTTCAGAAGGGGAGACCATTTTGTCACATCTCTGTGCTGCTGAAGTGGAGTTGGACTGGAAATGGGTGGAGATGCAGGCAGCCATTAGGGAAAAGTAATCAGAAAGAAGTAATCTAAGGGACTGGAGATTTTGCAGGGGGAAGTAAAGCAACAAGAGCAGTCAGACCCCTGCAGCCTATAATTGCTGGATCCACACCCTTAATGAGGATGAAAAAGCAGTGGGGAGTGCTTGAGGAAGGGCACTGAAGAATAAGGATGCTATAAAAACATTATAAGAAAGCCTATAAGAAATGGAGCTGGAGGACAACTCAGTTTAATTTCCCTCAGATTTGTAAAGCTCTTACCGTAAATTCTGACTTGCTTAAATGCTTGTAACCACATTTTGTCTGAGCCTTGGCCTGCGGGAGCAGCAACAGGCCTAGAGCAGTCCTAAGGAAGTCGACAGGATTATTTCCGCGCTGAAAGACACTGTGGGTTTTACTGCTTAGCTCTACTGGGTGTTTCTACCCCAAGCGCTTTGCAGACTGAAATGATAATGTCTGAGCACAAACTAATAGGCACTGCAATTAATTAGAAGATTCAAAACCCAAAAAAGGAAAATGGTTGATGATTCACACAAAATATTAAATAAATGTACTGGAAGGGACCTTGGCTTTAATTATTCTGAAAACGGAGGAGAGGAGGGCATGCTGGACTGCAGTGAAAGGAAGAAGCAGGAGTGGGGTGCTAGATGTGGCAAAGGATTTAATCATTTTGATTTTGTCTACAATGCTCGTGGTGGTGTTCTCATTAGCTGTGCCTCTAAGCTGCACCCCAAGCCAGGTTTCTGTCTGAAGGCTTGCATGCAGTTTTTGATAAAAAAACCCCAACAATTTTCTCTAACTGCATTAGAGAATTTTTCTTTGTCTTTGTGTGCGTGTGTGTATGTCTTTAATGCAATCAAATGTAAAGGACAAACCAGTATTTTTTAGCGCTGAAAACAATAGTGAGGGACCTAGGAGACCCTCTCTATGGCTCACAAGGGGTGGCTTTGGGGTCAGAAGTGAGGCAGAGATTCTCCCAAAGTTCCTGCCCAAGGAAGAGAAAGCACATAGAAGCCTTAAGGCTGCCACAAACATGCGATTTCACATAATGTGTGGTGGACCTTTCCGCTTCTACAAGGAACCATTCTTTCCAGATGCTTCAGACCCTGTATGGAATTTTTTTCTGTAATCTGTTAACTGCTTTTTTGAAAGCATGGGGGTTCAGACCCAGGCAAAACCCTAGCCTTACAAAAATCACAGCCAAAACTCCCATGGAGCTTGACAGACTTCAGATTTCATCCCTGTAAAGCATCATACTTAAAGGCATCGGAAGTCCAGTTGCGCACCAGTGAGCTGTCCCAGTGGGTAGTGGGTTTTCTCTCATGGGTAAAGCCTTGCTGCCCCTCAAAGCCATCAGAGAGATGGGCTCATCCTCAGCTAGGGACGTTGCAGTGGGAAAGCAGCTTCAGCCCGTCGAGCTGGGGCTTTTAAATAGAAGTGGCCTGTGCCGGGATATAGTGCAGGCGCACGGGGACATATCCTGCCCAGAACTGGCTGCTCCGATCCAGCAGCTATGGACTGCCAGAGTGCAGAATCAGCTCTGAGCTAGTATGAATTAATATTAAGTCTTTTGGGAGAGCTCGTTAGTTTGGCTGAGGACACGTTCACGCGGCTCTGGGTTCACAGCAGGGAACGGCACCTGGCTGTAGTGCAGATATATCACTGGAATCAGAGACAGCCTTTGGTGTCTAGCATGCCAGCAAAACACCTCCCAGTGCCTCCAAAGAGGGAAAATATTCATATTGTTCAGATGCTCTGCAGAGGATCGATGTGTGAACTCACTGGCTAGCAGCTCCCTAATAGGAGGGCTTGCGTAACCTCTAATAGGTGGGATTTTGATCATTTTTCTGGAGGGAATTGGCAAAGGAAAGTTCACGGGAAGTGAAGTTTTTTTCAACCTACTGAGTATCAGAAGCCCAGGCAGCCTGGGGAAAAGGCCCTTTTCACAATGCAGGAAACGTAAGAGAAATAGAAAGCTTTACTGAGAAACAACTCTGCCTTTCTGGCACTGATAATCACTAAACCTGATGTAAATGCCTTCCCCACTTAGTGAAACAGTGTTTCTCTGTTCTCTAAACTACCTAATCATCAAATATTTGTGCCATTCGCAGGCAGTAGGAGTGTGGTAATGGGACATAATTCAGTACAGCACAGCATAACCCTCGTAGCCTTTTAAATTAAAATGCAGCTGTATGCTGATATGACACAAGTGGCGTAATCGTGGAAGGCGAACCATTTCATGGAGGCGCTGGGGAAAGGAGACGAAATAAATTTTACTTTAATGATGTGAGCTGTTACGTGTCTATCAGGGCACTGAACGTTTTCTTCACACTCGGGCACGTTCGTTGGCTGAGGCACTGCCTGCCCATAATTTTTTTTTCCCCCCTAAATTAGATTAGCTCACTTTAGGATGATATCTTTGAGTCTGATTGAACAAATGTAGCAATTTAGCCAGGCGTTACAGGATTTCCCCATGGAGGCTTGATGAGAGATTCTCCATGAGGATGATACACTTAATTAAAGGACGGAAATTGAAGACTGATACAGATGTATCCTGACATAGCAGCTGGGTTTATGTCAGGGTGTCTTTGCTCATAGAAATCAAAGAGGGGGATGAGAAGAGATTAAGGCTCGAGTTACACAGGAAAGCACAAGCCCGGCTCGCACAGGCACGCTGGGCAATGAAGCCTCATCCTCATCCCTGCGATGACCTGGCTCGGGGTCCAACCCTGGTGCAAACGGGTTGCAACCCCATGTTTTCCATAGCACAGATAGGCAGATGAGGAGAGGATCCAGCCCTGTAGGTTTTTTCCTTCTCCTCCCTACTGGGCTGGAAAGCCGAAAGTGAAGGAGCCCCGGGAAGTCCTCAATGTTCGAGCAGGAACCAGAGTCAAGGTTGGTCGGCCAGAGTTTCACCCTATTAATAAACGAGCAACACGCTGGTGACACGCTAGATCTGATGCCCTTTCATCACCCCGTACACCCTGAATCTCTTGTTATCTTTAGAAAGGCAAACCCTTCTCCCTTTATTTCAAAGGGAATTATAACAAAGAGCAATATTCTTTTTTCTCGGTAGAGGGAAGTGTTGGCTAAACTGAGCATTACACACAACTACCTCCTGGCACCCCGTATTAAAGGAAGCTTCTCACGCCATCAATATTAGGCAGTGAAAGGCTTTATAGAAAGCCCTATGGCTACAAATCTGTGGAAATCAGAAGCACTTCACTGAGCATCAGCAGGTGTCATGTCAGGGTAAAACCTTTCAAATTTCAAAGAAAAATACTTTTTTTGTGAAATGGCTTTTTTGCAGAAAAAATAATTCTGAAGAAGTGTATTTTTTAACAAAAACGGCAAAGACAGTGTTCTAAACTGAAACTGTTTTCCAAACCATCACAATTTCAGGAACTGCACCTTTTTCAATGTCTTTATTTCCTTAAAAAGGCAGTAACAAATGTATGGGGATTTAGGATAAGAGGAAGGTTTTATAAATATCCTGGAAAAATATAAATATATATATTCTTAGCAACCAGCCCTGCTGATTGTAATCCCTTTAAAAAAAGCAGTGATTGCTTCGCGGTAAAAAGGTATGTTTTTTTGAGAGAAGTGAAAGGAAAGATGACATCAGCTGATCTCCCGCATAGTATTTGTTTTGCTGCTGGTACTTACTTTCGTCTGACATACCCTGGGTTTCAGTTGATTTGTCTAAACTTTTTCACAGATGTTCAGTAAGCCAACATTACCTGAATATTTCTTTCAGAAAGGAAGATTTTGGCAAGGCAAGTGTACATTTTAAATCAATTTTATCCCTCTAATCAGTCTGTTCGTAGGGTTCCAGTTAACATGGGGGCTGCTTTGCGGCTGGTTGTTTGCAATACCAGTTGCTCGTGGCCCAAACATGCTCCCCACTTGCTGCCTGAGTTCAACACTGCACAAATCCAGAACGCGCCGCCGAAGGTGCTGCCTCCAGTGCATGCTCTTGTCTTGCTTTTCTGCATCTCGTGAAGCGATGCTCAAAGGCAAGGCAATTTAGAAATGGGAATTCAAATAACGCGCATGCATTTGAACAGAAAACTGGGAGGAGGTGTGGTTTTCTAGGCTAGGAAATTAGGAGATGGGAAATGGGGGATTCTCTCCGTCCTCCTGCTGGCATGAAATAAATTTGACAAGCACTTTCCTCTTCATGTCCTTTTTCCTGCCTTTAGTTCATCTTCTTAATTTCCTTTGTAAATATTTCTGTGTCTTCTATAAGCTGGGCTCAGACCGAACTAATTCCATTGCTACCGGAACAAGGATCTGCTAATGTTAGGAGCAATTTCTCAGTTTTTAAAGACAAATGAAACAAAGATAGGTGCTCCCGGTGTTTCACCGGGATGTATCAGTGTGTTTTCTTCTTCCATAACAAGGTCATAGAGTTGAATGTTTAGAGTTGTGTTACCTGTTACGGAGGTGGTAACCAGAGGATGGGACTAAGGATGAATATAAAGCTAGAGGGCTTGCTCCTTTGTTTCACACAAACTTTGCCTGAGATCCCACCTACCGCTCAACGAAGCAGAGCCGTTGGCAGTCCCGTGCAGCAGGATCTCGGAGAGCAGCAATTGACTGCAACAGTGTGTGTGTCCGACAACAAGGACTGATGTTTTGGCAGCCTTGAAGTGCATTAGGTAAAACTGGCCGTGAAGGATACTGAAGGTGAGACAATGGCCGGAGACCTTGGGGCAGGTTGGAGGCCTGCCTGGAGTGAGGACTGCATTGGAGATAATCTCTGCGACGACTCCTAAGGAAGTACAATTTTCAGAAGTGACGTAAGCTACATCGTAAAAGTCAGTGTGTGTTGGAAGTGCTTTAAAGTGCTGCAAAAGAGCTCTTCTGCTTCTGGGGGAGGGCAGTACCTGCAGGGATGTGGCAGCACAACAGGATGGGCCTGGTGGCTCTCCGAGTTGCCAAATCCTCCGATTTTGCCTCTGTGCTGTCTTCTGCCCACTTCAGCTCCTCATGAAAATATCCTTCCCTTTGCACAGCCACAGTTCAGCCCCACACTGCGTGATTAAAAAGTCAAGCCTTTCCCTTAGGCTTAGTTTTCCTTTATCGCTCACCTTGCATGGCTTTCCATGCTTCTGCACCTCTCCAGGCTTTCAGGGATTGTTTTGCCACCGGGGAGCTCCCAGCGGGGAACCATCCATCCTGCATGTCCATTTCTAGTTGACATTTCCCTCTATCCCCCTTCATTCTTGTTCTTCATTTTCCAGCCCAATAGCTGGCCAGCCTCCATCCCCTCTTCTCAGCTCCCTCTCTTCTCCTTAGCTGTCTCACCTGGCTTTTCCCATCATACACATTGTCATCTTTTCCACCACTTTTGGATCTTGCTCACTCCAGGCTCCATCCCCCAGTTTTAACTCCTCTCTTTTTCCTCTCAGAGCTCACGCACCATTTTTATGACAAATGAATGCAGGATTGCTCTTTGTAGGCATAGCGCAGTTTCACCCAGGGTCCCTCTTCCCATCTTCTTCCCTCGGGAAGAGGATAAGCACGGGACAGCAGCACATCCCCTGATTAACGATATGTTAGCTGCAGAAGTAATGCTTTGGTGAATTTTGGACTCCATCACTTGATATAATTTCTTTTGATGTGAACATGTTCTTCATGAGAAAAGGACGGAGACCTGCTCTCTCTCTACCTTTCCGGGCTATTGCTACTCTTTTAGATCTTTTTGTAGCCTCCTCAGTTCTTTTCTGGGCAACCTACTCCTTCCTCCCTACCTTTTTTCTTGATCGCTACCAAGCATGGCGCGGCTGTCACGGGAGTGTTTATTATAACTCCAGACTCTCATTCCCAAGTAGTAATAGCTACTTCAGAGCCCTTCACTGTGCAAGTAAAGCTGTGCCCATTTTTTCCTTTTAGACACTATTTTATCCTGCTCAGTCAGTATTGTGAGGTCTTTTTACAGTTCTTCACGAGTTTATTTTCATTTTACCACCCCGAATACTTCAACAGTGACAGCAAACTCTGTCACCCCGTTCTCCACCTCCTGTCATGAGCGCTGAAGAAGGCAAGGTGTGGCATGGTTTTGCCGGGACTCTGCTGCTGACCTCCCCCCACCGTGAACATCGACACTGAATTCCTGCCTTTTACCCTCAGTCTTGTAAGCAGTAGTTTTTCCCCGCATGGAGAACCTTAGCAATTTCCCCATGCCAGCTCAGTTTCTGTAAAAGCCACTTCTTCTGTTCATTGGGAACTTTAAATCAAAGCCTAAACTTTACAATTTCAATAACTTGAGAAAAATGCAGCCGAACAAAACCCAGCCTCGCATCTGCTCCTTGAGTCCCGAGGCGCCCTGCCAAGGAGCTGGAGTCGCCGGGCTGCTCCCGCGGCATGGCGGGGAGCAGCAGGTCCGCATGGTGCCTGCCCCTGACCCCTGTCCCCCTCTCCCCTGCGAGGCTGCTCCCTTCCTGCCCTGGCTCCCCTAGTGCCTCTCCTCCCTGCTCTGTCCCTCTGGCCCCGTCCGCTCCCTCTGACCCCAAACCCGGGTGGTTCTCCTCGCTGCCTAGTCCAGCCCCTGCAGGCTGCCCACAGCTCCAGCCCTCCTTCTTCCCCAGCCCTCCTTCCTCCCCTCCCTCTTTCCTCCCCCATCCTTCCCCTGACTCTATCCCTCCATCCACCCGTCCCTCTTTCCTTCCTATCCTTCCTCCTTCCCTGTCCTCTACATCCCTCCTTCCTTCTTCCCAGTCCTTCCCCATCTTCCCCCATGCCTCTTTCCTTCCCACGCCTCTTCCACCCCATTCTTCCCCATCCTCCCTTCCTCCTCCTTTCCCACCCCTCTTTCCTCCCCATCCTTCCTCCCCATCCCTCCTTCCTCCCCATCCTTCTTCCCTATCCTTCCCCATCGCTCCTTTCTCCCCATCCTTCCTGCCTTTTCTTCCTCCCCATCCTTCCCCTATCCTTCCTTCCTCCTCACCTTTTCCCCATTCCTCCTTTCTCCCCATCCTTCTTCCCCATCCTTCCTCCCCATCCTTTCCTCATCTCTCCTTCTTCCCCATCCTTCTTCCCCATCCTTCCCCCATCCCTCCTTCCTCCCCATCCTTTCCTCATCTCTCCTTCTTCCCCATCCCACCCTCCCCCTCATCCTTCCCCCATCCCTCCTTCCCCATCCCTCCTTCCTCCCCATCCTTCCCCATCTCTCCTTCCTCTGCATCCTTCCCCCATCCCTCCTTCCTCCCCATCCTTCTCCCTTTCCTTCCTCCCCATCTCGCTTTCCTTCCCCATCCTTCCTCCTCATTCCTCCTTCCTCCCCATCCTGCTCCCTTTCCTTCCTCCCCATCCCACCTTCCTTCCCCATCCTACCTTCCCCCATCCCTCCTTCCTCCCCATCCTTCCCCATCTCTCCTTCCTCCATATCCTTCCCCCATCCCTCCTTCCTCCCCATCCTTCTCTCTTTCCTTCCTCCAATCTCACCTTCCTTCCCCATCCTTCCTCCCCATCCTTCTCCCTTTCCTTCCTCCCAATCTCACCTTCCTTCCCCATCCTTCCTCCCCATCCTTCCTTCCTCCCCATCCTTCTCCCTTTCCTTCCTCCCTGTCCCTCCTTCCTCCCCATCCTTCTCCCTTTCCTTCCTCTCTATCCCTCCTTCCTCCCCATCCTTCCTTTCTCCCCATCCTTCTCCCTTTCCTTCCTTCCCATCCCACCTTCCTTCCCCATCCTTCCTCCCCATTCCTCCTTCCTCCCCATCATTCCTCCCCATCCTGCCTTCCTCTGCATCCTTCCCCCATCTCTCCTTCCTCCGCATCCTTCCCCCATCTCTCCTTCCTCCCCATCCTTCCCCCATTCCTCCTTCCTCCCTATCCTTCTCCCTTTCCTTCCTTCCCATCCCATCTTCCTTCCCATCCTTCCCCCATCCCTCCTTCCTCCCCATCCTTCTCCCTTTCCTTCCTTCCCATCCCACCTTCCTTCCCATCCTTCCCCCATCCCTCCTTCCTCCCCATCCTTCCCCCATCCCTCCTTCCTCCCCATCCTTCTCCCTTTCCTTCCTTCCCATCCCATCTTCCTTCCCATCCTTCCCCCATCCCTCCTTCCTTCCCATCCTTCTCCCTTTCCTTCCTTCCCATCCCTCCTTCCTCCCCATCCTTCCCCCATCCCTCCTTCCTCCCCATCCTTCTCCCTTTCCTTCCTTCCCATCCCTCCTTCCTCCCCATCCTTCCCCCATCCCTCCTTCCTCCCCATCCTTCTCCCTTTCCTTCCTTCCCATCCCTCCTTCCTCCCCATCCTTCCCCCATCCCTCCTTCCTTCCCATCCTTCCCCCATCCCTCCTTCCTTCCCATCCTTCTCCCTTTCCTTCCTTCCCATCCCTCCTTCCTTCCCATCCTTCCCCCATCCCTCCTTCCTTCCCATCCTTCTCCCTTTCCTTCCTTCCCATCCCATCTTCCTTCCCATCCTTCCCCCATCCCTCCTTCCTCCCCATCCTTCTCCCTTTCCTTCCTTCCCATCCCTCCTTCCTCCCCATCCTTCCCCCATCCCTCCTTCCTTCCCATCCTTCCCCCATCCCTCCTTCCTTCCCATCCTTCTCCCTTTCCTTCCTTCCCATCCCTCCTTCCTCCCCATCCTTCCCCCATCCCTCCTTCCTCCCCATCCTTCTCCCTTTCCTTCCTTCCCATCCCTCCTTCCTCCCCATCCTTCCCCCATCCCTCCTTCCTCCCCATCCTTCTCCCTTTCCTTCCTTCCCATCCCATCTTCCTTCCCATCCTTCCCCCATCCCTCCTTCCTTCCCATCCTTCCCCCATCCCTCCTTCCTTCCCATCCTTCTCCCTTTCCTTCCTTCCCATCCCTCCTTCCTTCCCATCCTTCCCCCATCCCTCCTTCCTTCCCATCCTTCTCCCTTTCCTTCCTTCCCATCCCATCTTCCTTCCCATCCTTCCCCCATCCCTCCTTCCTCCCCATCCTTCTCCCTTTCCTTCCTTCCCATCCCTCCTTCCTCCCCATCCTTCCCCCATCCCTCCTTCCTCCCCATCCTTCTCCCTTTCCTTCCTTCCCATCCCTCCTTCCTCCCCATCCTTCCCCCATCCCTCCTTCCTCCCCATCCTTCTCCCTTTCCTTCCTTCCCATCCCTCCTTCCTCCCCATCCTTCCCCCATCCCTCCTTCCTCCCCATCCTTCTCCCTTTCCTTCCTTCCCATCCCTCCTTCCTCCCCATCCTTCCCCCATCCCTCCTTCCTTCCCATCCTTCTCCCTTTCCTTCCTTCCCATCCCTCCTTCCTCCCCATCCTTCCCCCATCCCTCCTTCCTCCCCATCCTTCTCCCTTTCCTTCCTTCCCATCCCTCCTTCCTCCCCATCCTTCCCCCATCCCTCCTTCCTCCCCATCCTTCTCCCTTTCCTTCCTTCCCATCCCTCCTTCCTCCCCATCCTTCCCCCATCCCTCCTTCCTTCCCATCCTTCTCCCTTTCCTTCCTTCCCATCCCTCCTTCCTCCCCATCCTTCCCCCATCCCTCCTTCCTCCCCATCCTTCTCCCTTTCCTTCCTTCCCATCCCTCCTTCCTCCCCATCCTTCCCCCATCCCAATTTCCTCCCCATCCTTCCCCCATCCCTCCTTCCTCCCCCTCCCTCCTTCCTCCCCGCTCCCCACCCCCTCTCCTCCCCCGGTTCCTCCCCCCGCTCCGCCGCCGCTGGCCGGCAGGGGGCGCCGCGGTGCCGATGCCGGTGCCGGTGCCGGCGGCTGGGCGGGCCGGGCCGGGCCGGGGCGGTGCCGGCGGCGGGGCGGGGCGGGCGGCGGCACCGCCCCGCGCTCCCCCCCCGCCCCGCTCTCCCCCCGCCTGCGCGGGGCTGCGCGGGGCGGCACCGAGCACACGGCGGCGGCACCGCCGAGCCGGGCAGCCTGGGAGCGGCGGCGGCCGGCGGGGAGGGCAGCGGCGCGCCGCCGCGGCGCGGAGCGCACCGAGCACCATGGCCCTGGCCGCGGGGAGTGCTCACGCGGGGACTAAAACTCTGTGGATACAATGAAGTGAATCTGGGACTCTTGGTTTAGCGGGGAAAATTAAATAAACCAATGTAAGTTCCTCTTTTTTGCTTGTTCGCTAATAAAAAGGACGCCACGAAGAAGTCCGGTTCGAAGCGTGCCTGAGGAGGAGGAATTTCCCCTTGCCCTGCTTGGAGACCCAAACTTTCCCCGCTAGCCGGGAGAGCCGGTAGCGCCGCGTCCCGCTCCCCTTCCCCCGCGCCCCTCGCCGGGTGCCGCTTCGGGCCGTCCCGCGTGGGGAGGGTGGCGGGGAGGCTGGCGCGGCAGGTGCGAGAAGCGGCCGGCGGAGCGGCCAGGCTCGCCCCCCGGGGTGCTAAGGCTGAGGTTTGGCTGCTGAGGGGTAACTCTTGCTGCGAGTCGAGCTGGTTTCCCTCGGGCTTCTGCATCTGAAACTGCCGCTGATAATAATAATTAATAATAATAATGATAGTAATAATAATAACAATAGCAACAACACGGAGGATACTCAGCAAATAGTTTGGTGAATGTAATGTGGTAGCAGATGTGTTTGAACGGAAATTTAGTAGCACATTGGGAAGGGAAGAAATTAATTCGGGGGGGTATTTCCATGGTGGCAAGGAAAATTTATCATTCTTCTATAAGACTATTACTGATATTATTTGTTGTAAGAACTGACATAATATATTATGTGTATATGTCGCTCACTTCAAAGGGCTGCCCCTTGGAGGCCCTGCTTTAAATATATGGATTTTTTAACCAGCCCAAATCAAAAACTCTACTTGACTTGTACAAATAAAAGAAAAGCACAGAGAGCTGTGCTGCGCTCTGGCAAGGTGATCATGATTTTATCAAGACAGCCTAGAGGGGAACAGGGACATACTCGGAGCACCGTACGAGATAACGAAATCTGAATTAAAACAAAACTTACGCAACCAGACTGTGACTGCAATGGGAATATTTTTTTTTTTCCCCCTGGGAGATTGGGATGAGGAGGAGGAGGAGGAGATGAGCTTCTAAAAAGCAGAGGTGCACACAGGCGACACACGCACAGCAACAGGTCTCATTTTGCCTGGAAAGGAGGAGTTGAGGTTAGCGGGTGCTTCAGCTGAGCCTTTCCAGCTGTGCCCGGGGCAGGTGCTGACCCCGGAGACGGGTGCCGGGAGCGAACCTGGTGGCCCCCATGTCCCCCACCTCCCGGGGGACCAACAACTCTTCCTGAAAGACCGGTCATAAACACTGCGATTCAAAGAGGATTTGTCAATACTAAAAATAAACAGGCCCGCAGATGTGTCCTGTAGGGTCATGTGCGGTTTCAACACTTTCAGGGCTGCTCTGCTGATTTCCCCATTTTGCGTGTGTGTGTGCCTGTGTCCTGTCCAAGGTGCTGAAGTGCATTTTGCTGTCATTTCCGAGGATTTAAGGGTTTTGCACAGGTGATTGCTGCAGGCTTCCTCTCGTGTTAAAGCGGTGCAGTTTGAGTTGGAGGGTACCTCCTGGGTGGTGCCAAGAGGAAGCAGGGATGTGTTTTCAGACACGTATATTTGATCCGTCCTTTTGGCGTGGGAAAGCAGGCCAGGTGGAGTCGCAGATGGATCCGGCAGATCCTATAAGCTTTTGGTGGCAGAGAATTGAAAAGGTCAGAGCTGCAGGGCAGTGGGGAGTGGATCTCCCTTTGTGCTAATGGGCCAAAAACGTGGTGCATTTGAGGATGTTGCTGCTGTTGGTTTGAGTATGTTGCCTTCAGTGAGACATTAGCTGGTTCCAAAAAAACAGAGGGAAGCTCCATGTCGGGGACGGGATGGGATGAGAATGATACAAATGGGATGGGAGTGATGATTTTGGAAATACTCTTTTCTGGTGTAAGCCTTTTCATATGGTTACCAAAGTTGAACGGGACCTTTAGAAACAGAGGCTACTTAAGAAAAGAGTCTATTTTGGGGGGTAAGTGTCTGAACAAGTGAACAATATAAATGGAAGCCCGTGGTGCAAGTTGTGATATTTTTAGATTTATGCCAAAATATCTGAGTAGTATGTAATTCTTTGTATGAAACGGATCACAGTGTTGCCAGAAATAATCACAGAAGAATATGATACTTAACTTGTACATGATTGGAGATCGGTGTTGTGACATGTGGTTTTTCTCAGTTCTTGATATTAATCTGAAGCTATCCATAATACAGTTTGTACTTCTGTCTGAGACTCTCAAGGGGCTCTGCAACCACAAAGGGTCAAATTCTGATACCCATGTTCGCATGGAGAAGTAGTTTACACTGCAAGGAGTGCTGCAGATTTAAAGCATGCCAAAACTCTGTACAGTATGATAGAGAACTGATATTGTTTCATACCCTCATTTCAGAGGAGGTTAAATCATTTGTCAGAGATCGCAGAGGAATTCAGTTACATCATTGGGTATGTAACCCAAATACTTTGACCATGAAGGGTGTATGTAGACCATGAGGCTTCCTCACTCTGAATGACAGCTTATGGGTACAGTGTTTAAAAGTGTTTCACTGTTGAAAGCGCTGTTTTCCTGACATGTATCATCAGAGATGTCCCTGTGCTCGCTGTGATAGAAAAACACCTGCAGGACCAGCTAACACCTCCCAGGACTTCTGCAGGCCGCAGAAAACCGTGGAGTAGTTGCTGGGTCACAAAAAACTGTGGAGTAGTTGCTATGTTCTTGCTTCAACTGTATGCTCAAAATTATATCTAAAAATGTATTGCTAGGGAATGGAGTCCTGAATGAAACAGGAGATTTAGGAAACATAGCTATTTAAAAAAAAAATCCTGTATATGACATTAGAAGAGGATTGATACCTTATTTTCTTTTCCTTTTCATGAGCATTTTCTCTCTAGTATCTTGAAGGAATGTTCTGCACATGTATGTGAGGAAAGATCATGTGAGGTCGCATGATAAGGCATGTTGGGCTAGTGTTTGGAAATCCTGGTTATGCTTTTCTGAAGGGACAGGTTATCATCTGGTATCACCTTAGATGCCTTCGTATTTGGAAGCTCAGTTTGAAAGATATGAAAGAGACTTGTTGTTTTCAGAAGGTGCATGCTCATTTCTTCCTAAAAATTGCTACCTTGTAAGTTGTCTGCAATCGTCCTCAAGAGTTACTTTGTAAAATTATAGGTCTGATAGTTAAAAGGTGACAAGAAGTAATTTTTGAGTTCTATTAAATAAAACTCACGTATCAGAGAAGCAGCATCTCTCTTAAGTATGTGCTTGACTTTTAAGCCTGTATTTACACGCGCTCTTGAGTTAGAGCCTTCCTCACAGTACAAAGCAATTTCTATCTGAAATCCTATCATTGCTTCTTATTTTTGCTGTCTAACCTGGAGGAAAGCATATAAAGTTGGTCAGTTTTGTTCCTATGTGCATGTGGTGAACATCCCTGTTATGGTGCCATGTATGGCTGCAGACAGTTCAGATAAATATGTCTTTGTCTTTTAAATGATGTTGTCCTTATGAACATTTACCAGAAGAAAACCCTGGTGATATTCCTATCAATCTTGGTTTATTATTTACTTTGCAGACCAAACTAATGGGCCCACTTTGACCTGGCTCTGTCTCTTTGGGTTTATCTTGCAAAGTGACAGTTTCTAAATCAGGAAGGAAATCAGGTCACATTTCTGGCTCTGCAGGATTTATCTCATTGCTCTTCTTTCAAAGTAATTAGAGCTCCTAATAATGAGGAGTAGAAAACTTTTCCAGAACTGGAAAGTCCCTAACCCCTCTCTCCTTCTTGCGGTTTTTGTGTCACGGAAGAGAGCCAGGTAGTTCAGAAAGTTTGCTGTGGGGGAGCCTTTTGCTCCATTATACAGACAGGGACTTCCCCAAAGTTCAGCTGTGGCTGCAGTGGTCACCCTTTTCAAAGACACCTTGCTTTCCTACCGTGAGTGGTGTTTCCTCATTTCTGTCCCCACTCCTTCTGGCAGGGTGTCACTATGCTGGCTCCGGGCTGCCCGTCACGGTGGGGTGAGATCCCTTTGTGCCGCCCTCCAGATTTCGGCCCGGGAGAAAAACCAATTTACCTAATTTCTCCCCCATCCCAGTCCCTACACAGTCTGAGGACAGGGTGGAAGGGACAGTAGAAGCAGAATGGAAAACAGAGGTTTCATTAAATACATATAGCACCAGCTCTTATGATTGTGGTTGGTGCCCCTGCTTTTTAGGTTTCCTATCAGTCACGGTGCGCTGATGCATGTTCCCCAGACAGATGGCAAATGAACCACAAAAATGCTCTCCTCTCTAATACGGCCACCTTTGAGAAGGTGCGACCTGGCCCCCCTGCTAGGAGGTTGCCTTGCAAATCTTGCCAGTGTAAAATTTTCATTGATGTCAAAAGATCCCTTATCTTTCACGGCAAAAACATGCCTCCCTGCTCCTTGGAATGAACAAAGCCTTTTTAATTACAATCCCGCATGACAAAAATGACCTGTTTGTTATTTTTTTATCGTAATATTGCAAGAGCTTTTTAAATGTAGAGATATTGCACCTCAAATAATAAGATTGTACCAAAACGTGCTGAAAATTCAAAAACGCTATGGTAAGCCCTGAGTTTTTCCTCTGCCTTTTTACTTCATTTATTTAATTTGAATGGAGAAAACATTCTTTTTCATATTTGAAAAAAATAACAGCTCTTTACCAGACTGTTTTATTTCAACTTTCAACTTGAACTGAACTGTTTTGATTCACTAAGCTGCTGTGAACAAGGTTTTCTACTGCAATCTTGGAGAGCTCTAACCTGTTACAGATTATTTTTAAAGCTTGCTGGATTTGTCAGGTACTAAACTTGTTCTATATTCACGTTATTGTTTGAAAATTATCTGCATATTGTGTTTTACTAACCTGAATGCAACTCCAGTATTAATAGGGGTCATTAAAAAAATGCGGACAGTATTCACGTTTAAGTATTTAAGTAAAAATACTGACAGTTCATGTTAAGTTTAGGTAACTAAAAGCAAACTGTTGACATAAGTAAGGTGTCTGCGTTAGAAGCAAGGAGTGTCTCCGAAAATTTATGGAATTTGCAGGCTGAACCTGATAAGTCAAGTTTTGGGGGTGGGGGGGTCAATTTTGGAGGAAACTGAAAAACTTATGCAATTGGAAGTTAAGGAAAAACTTGCGCATGAAAAATTTCTTTCAAGAGCCATTAGTTGGAGATAGATTAGATATTAACTTTTGAGGCCAAAACCCATTCTCAAAGGCAGTGTTATTTACCAAGTGATTTTTCAAAGATTCTTTTTAGTATCGTAATGAAATAATCACATTATCCAAAGAAACGGACAGTTCAGTTTGTGTCTTGGTGGCTGAATATGCCACCGTTCCTCACGGATGTCTTGTGACGTGCAGAAAGGAGGGGATCGAACGAGCTTTACATGTGTCAAAAAAGCTCCGGATTCACAAAACCAGAGGCCCACTGGATTCCGGGTAATCAAAACAGCACAGCGCAGAGGGATCATTTCTAGCGATTTTAAATGAATTAGGTTCACCCATGTGAGGAGCCAGCTCAAATTTTATGCCCCACTGTCAACCCACTTCAGTCCTCGGAGCAGAATTTCTGCTGACGGGCTGCACAAGGGCAAACATCGCCCCTGAGAAATCCTATAAAACATGAACTTTGAAAAAAAAATGGTAACAGCGATGATTAAATAAGCAAAAAAAAAAAAACTCTTATCATGTAAATCTCATCAACATAAGCAATTCTGTGTTGAAATGTTCGTTTTTTTTTTTCCCCACGAAGGAGCCATTAAAAGCGGAAAAGCTGTTAGGGGAACGCTTTCAGCGCTGGAAGCAAACTCTGTCTGCAAGTCTCTGCCACTCACCTGAGATGCAGGAACTGCTACTGGCTGGAGAGGGGGGAAACAGGAGGGCGAAACAATGCAAGAATTTTAACCCAGACTGAACATCTTCGAAGCACATCATTAAAGTATTACCTGACCTGCCGACAGGCGTTTAGCGTAGTCTGAGGTCTGACACTTTAGAAGCTGTTACATAATGCACAATTATAAAATCACACTCCAGCCTCTTTAAAACACCTGCCTTATTATAACCGGGTAATTATACTGCATTTAATGGAGCTGGGTGCGGAGGGTAAGGTAGCTGCGCGCGCCGAAGAACGTTCCTTTCCCGGACACTGGCAGCTTAAAACACCGTGTCCGACTGAGCTCCTGGCCCACGCAAGGCTTAATCCCTCCAAAGCTGCCCAACGGTGGTGTCTTCACCCCGGTTCGCGCGCCCGCTCCGGCTCTCGGGTTACAGGCGTTGTCCTTTCCTTCCGGACGCGGGCTCCTGGCCACCGCCGCTCCCCATATTAGTGCAGAGAGCTCTACGCCGTGACGCAGTCGCTCTCCCTCCCTCCCGGGGGGCCGAGCGCGTCGTCCTCGCTGCTTCCCAGCCTCGAGCGCAGAGCTATGCGCGGTTCCCGTGCTGCGGGACGGGCTCGCAGAGCTGCCAGTAGCGCCTGCAGTAAGAGGGTCTGGAAAGCGCTGCAAGTATCTTAAGAATTTTTCTTTATCTCTTTTCAACAGAGTTGCACGTCGAAAGGTCTAATCTCCCTCCGTGCATGCATGTAACTCTCATTCATGTGAGCGCAGGGGTTGCTGCCGGCATGGGCTGCCTATCGCTAGGGAAATAACCCCTGCGGGGCTGCGGCGTGTGGCAAAGTTAACCGGTGTGGCCGTGGGTTTGCTGAAGGTTTTATAGCTCTTTTATTCCCTGTGTTGGTCGAACAGAGGGTTCAAATTCTGCTGTCAGCTCTGCTGGCGTAAATCCCGATCGGCTCATTTGACTTCGGTGGAGTTAATCCAGATTTACACAGAAGTTTCCCTAAGGACTTCCCGTTTTTGCTCTGGGTGACAGTTAGTGTGCCAACGTCAAAATACATCTGATCTAGTCAGATTCCCTGTCTTGAACCATTAATTATTCTCGGGCAAAAGTTTCTCAGAAAGAGCTGTTGTATTTGAACCCCCCCCCCCATAAAAAACACACACAAATTCTGTAGCTAATTTTAGAAAGGAATAGGGATTTTTCTTCCTCCTTTTTAAACTAAACATAATCTGAAAGATAATGTACCAAGATTTAAATATAGCATGCAATTTTACATTGCAGATGAATAGTTTCTCTCATTCTTAACGTGTTTAGATTTTTTTTCAGTCTTTCTCAACAGACAGCTGTTAGATAAATAGAGAAAAGTAAATAGTTGTTATGAGACCATACTTCATAGCTAAAAAAAAAAATGAATCATCACATCAGTATGGGAGGAAAAAGCCAGGATAAATCCTCTCTTCCTGTACTTTTTGCCCCCATCCCATCCTTTCTTGATACTTCTGTAGTAGTTCTTGAGCTAAAGGAGTACTTTAATTGATGAACCTGGTATCTAAGCTTCCACAGCAAAGTGTCCGTAGGTCCGTGGTGCTCCTGTTCCTGCTGGTTTGGTGAGCTTTGAATCAAGGCTCTGAACTCTTCAAAGGAAGATGAAATTTGGATGAAAACATTCATATGCAAGCCTATGCGTTCCTGTGCTTTTTTACCTTAGGGGAAGTTTTGCATGTGTGGCACTGGGTTTTCGTCTCCATAAAGCTGACAAAACTTGAGAGACCTCAAGAGTTTTCCAGTGACTGTGCAGCAGCCAGAGAAGCCGTTGGGAGTGCTGCACATTGGTGCACAGATGTCCCTCTGGCTGCCCAAGACAGCTGTAAAACATGCTTTCTCCTGTAGCCGGGGGACTTACTTATACATGCAGCGCTGCTCCTCACATGCACTTTTAAGTGTCTGATCTGTGAAGAACTGGTCTATTTATTAAAAGAAACCTCCAGCTTTCCCCATATTTTACCCATTCTATTAAGCCTGAGAGGTGCTGGGCTAATAGGTCTTGTTCCGTGTGTTGTGAGCCGAATAGCCACGATCCACCCAGGATCTCTAATTTTCAGCTATTTCTCACTGGATGCCAGAAATACCTCAGGAGCATTGCACTGGGTCGCCCGCTGCCTCTTCTGAAGAGGCATGGAGAATGGCACAGCGACCACAAACGTAAAAAAAAGAAAAGAAAAATCCCGGTAATTCTAGACTCCTGGGAACAGAGCAAGTGGGTGAATAGGAGGTTATGGTCTGAAAACACGGAAAGATTCTGGGCTGTGGTTTTCTTTTATTAATTAGCTAAAGTGATGTTCAGAACCTGAAACCAAGGCTTTTAGGCACATCTCTGGTGTCTAATTCTGCTCGTTGTCCCATAACAGGATGAAGCAGGAGACTGTTTTTTGAAGTCGGTGATGCAGTGTCAATGTGAAAACAACAAAAGGGAGATGGAGGCTTCCTTTACGAGCATAAAAGTCCCCTGGATAGTTTAGCACCAACAGTGAAAATTACTGAATAGCTGCAGAGCAGATTTTAAATGTAGCTGAAATAAGTTTTCTGGAACGCTTCCAGAACTATTTTAAGGGCCTGATCCAGAGCTCGGCGATATCAAAGGTAAAGTTCCTGTTGACTTCTTTGGATCAGGCATTACACTTCTGAAATATTATTTCCCCTCCTGGAACACTCTAAAGCTTTCTTTTAGGTATTTTTTGGTTAATTGTTGTGTCAAATATAATGTCTTTTGAATCCCTTTCATGCTTGGATTGGTTAAACATAAAAGGGAAACAACGCTATAATTTTGTTGCTCAGCAAATTCTAGTTTGCTAAGTGTTTAGTCATTCATTGGAAAAGCCTTAGAAAATCATTTTCTGTGGTTTCCTAGAGATGCCTGGTTTTAGCATTGCTCTTGTTATGCATCTGTCCCGTCCTGTAACTTTGAAACCCACTAGACAATTTGATAAAGAGGTTCTTGACTCAAAGATACTTCCTTTCTGCAAGTTCTGGGAAAAGAGGTTCCCTGTTAGAGAGCAGAGAGACTCAAGGGGCACCATAAATAAAAAAGTGACTCTAGTGTGGCTTAGCCACACTACACCACGGTAAATAATCCATCAGATAGCCACAAGAGAGCAGGCTAGATAGATAATATAGGTTTTTCGTAGAACTTGTGTTGTATTGTATTGTTTTTTATTTACTTTATTTTATTTTATTTTATTTTACTATTTAGCGTCCCGTTGCCAGACCACTGATTGCGTAACCTACATTAATCGGGTTCATGAGATCAGAAAATGCCCGATGTAGATGGCATAAAGCTAACTACATAGTTATAAAGGGAACGTGGGAAACAAAGCCCTGGCTTTTCAGTCCCGGGGATTATCTCATTTTCAGTCACATCTGAAAAGACTCTGTCGTAAAGATTTAGCACCTGATCCGCACCTGCTGCAAAGATTTCCCTCACCTTCAAGAGGCTCTGGACAGGGCTGCTGCGCTGCAGACTGGGTGTTACGAGGTCGGGCTTGGGTGTTTCCAGAGCAGGGGAGGCTCCTCACCGCTTCTGGCTCTTCATCAGCCACCTTGGAGCAACATGTTGCCCATGGCGGCACCTTTCCCATGTCCCCTCTGGACTAGATGCTAACGTGATGCGGCCAGGAGGGCAGAAAGGGTCGTCAGGGATTATTTCTCCTTGGGGCTCTGGTGCGGGCTGTCTTCTCTTCAGCCCCACCGATGACTTGCCACCTCCAACATCGCCCTCCTCTAGAACCCCAGAGCTCCTGGGCTATTCTCAGCAGAGCCTGTCAGAGGGCCAGAGAAGGAAAGAGAGTGGCTGAGACATTGTCCTAGAGACCCTGACCTTCCCTCCACTCTCTCTCTCTCTCTATACATATATACATATGTAAAATCAGGCATAAAGCAGGGGTTTTGCAAATGCCGCTTCAGCGCAGTTGCACATGCCCCATCGTGTTGGGAGGCATTCTCCCATGGGGGTCAGCTCATAGACCTGCTCCCAGCCATCGCGTTGGCACAAGGAAGGGAAAATGGAGGGTGTCCCTGGCCCCCGGTAATCCCCAGCTGCCACAGAGCCTCCTGGGAGGCACTCGTGGCCAGCGCAGATTAACAGCCTGCGGCGGGGACGGGCCTGCTGCCAGCACAGCCCTAGGATCAAGGGAGCACAAAGGTGGCCCAGAGCCACCTTTGGGCCCCTCCTCCTCTCCCCAGGGCCTTCCCCTCACTGTCACCATTGCTTGCAAATGGAAACCTCTCTTCCTGTGCACTGCACAGCTTGTTCACAGCGAGATGCACTTTGTGAGGTGGCTGAAGTGGAGAAAATAGTCAGGATAGGGTCATTGTCTTTTAAGAGAAGAAGGTCTGTCAGGGGAGAGATGCACACACTGCAGTCTTGCTCGATGAACCAAACCATGGCCTTCAATACCAGGAGCATCATGATGGCACAAGGCTAGGAAACATGGCCCTGCATGCAGGCAGATCTAGCACAAAGGTGTGTACCGAGCTGTGCCTCGTGCTCTGCGCTGCCCTCACCGGCCCTGCCTCCCCCAGTAGGGAAGGAGTAGAAGGGAATGGCATGTATGTTGTGGTCTGGAGGGATGGGACAGGTCTTTGGCCTGCGATGCTCTCAATCTGTGACACCCTCAGTCCACGGTTGCCTTGGCCTGCAATGCCCTCAGCCCACAATGTTCTCAGCCTGTGATGCTCTTGGCCCACAATGCCCTCAGCCCACGATGCCCTTGGTTCCTGATGTCCCCGGCACACAATGCTCTTGGCCCATGATGCCCTCAGCCTGCTGTAAAACTACTGCAGACTGGCCACAGCAGCCCAGTGGTTTGCAGGTTTATATTCCAAGGTGGGGACTGTGCCAGTTACACTGCCTTTATGGCAAGATAGCCCCGGGGGGTAGTCAGGGAGTAATGCTCTCATAACTTTTTGGGGCCCGTCAAATTTCTACTCATGGTTGTTAACCTGAATCCCTGCTCAGTAAGGAAACAAGCTGAGCAGCGATACGTGGCCCTCAGAAAGTTTAACGTCTCCGCTCAAATACATATTTGAGACTTGGATACTTCTTTGGCCTAGAAACTGTGCTTGGAGGTGCATGAGGGCAAGTAAGCTGCCAGTACAGCTCATATGGTGTTTCTCATGCCAGGCATTTCTGGTTCTTCAGATCCTGAGTAAAAGGGAAGATACAGCATGAAATGGTGGAAATAGAATTGTCATTAGGTTACACGGTACCAGAGAGTCTGACTTGGGTCTCACTTGCAGTCAAGAAATGGATAATGACTTATTGAAGACCCAATGAGGTACACCTTTGCAGCAGTTAAAAAAATGCACACTGAACCTGGTTAGACATGCTGTTTGTTGTTGTATTACACCAGCCCATGCACAGTCCTACTAATGGTACAATCCTCTTGCAAGAGGATTTTCCCTTCTCAGATTTCACCTTGAATTGCAGAGCACCATCAGTTCCTATTCATTTTAAACTGTGGGAGCTCAACTTTTTTGGCAGTTTTCAGTGCCATTTTGCCCAAAACAATACTCAGAATGAGGTGCTTCCCACATTGAGGTCTGTGGGAAATAAAATATCCTCATATTGATTTTAATTTTCTTCCCAATGCTAGCTTGACAGCTAGTTTTATGCTCATAGCTAGTTTTGCATATGTTTGCATGTTTTTCTTCATACATGATTTCTTTCCAGAGGTTTCTGTAACATTAACGAATATGAAAGTTGTTGTAATTAGCATAAGAAACTATTGCTTATAGCAACTATGCAATGTATTAGGCTACCGATCAGTCTTGCTGTTAGCGCATTCTGCAGAATTCAATAGGCAACATTATTTATACAGTTGCTTTTATGAGCTTGGAAAACTTTGCAAAATGTATTATAATCTAGGCAATAGCTTTGCTAAAAAACAAGTTAGCTTCATTGATTGCATTTCCTCACTTTGGTTACTGAACTGCACTCTAAAAATAAATTCAAAAACCATAATTGAGATCAATCGCTAATTGATTTTAACTTGTCGTGTCCAGTTAAAAGCAGAACCAATGCTTTCTGGGATGTTGATAACGTCCAGGAGCTTTATAGAGCTGTGTATGAGAGAAGGCATCAATAGCAGAATATAAGATCTCTTAATTTGGGCTTCACACAGAGTTTTAGGCGCTTAAATGTCAGACTAAAGTTCAAGTGTTCATCAGAGTCCTGTGAGGATCTTCACTGTCAATGAAATTCCTATTTAAAACTCTCCTGTGAGGCTCTGCTGCCTGTAAATGCTGGTTCCTTGAACCAGAGGTTGCAGCGATCCACTGACTGTTGGAGAAGAGGCCTCCCCACGATAATTGGATCACGGTTTGGCTGGAGAGAGCCTCAAATAGCAGGATAACGGGGGTGCTGCCGTGAGAGCTGTGCTAGTCGTGCAAGGAGAGCGCAGCTGAGCTGCTCCCCGGCGACTTTAACTTTGGATCCAGCTGGGACAGCGTCCCCGAGGGCAGGGATGGCCTTTGCGGCTCAGCTATGTCCCTTCGCCTCTCCGCCGCCAGTGGAGTTGTGGTCTCGGGTTGCAGTTCCCACCCGGCGCTTGTCCTCGTGCTGGACGTCAGGGAAATCACTGCGCCCGAGACGGGGCTCAGGGCTAGCGATACTCCTGCCACGCGCGATGGCAAGCAGGGACCTGCTCGGCTTCGCTCGGTCGTTGCTGCCTCCCTGCCCCGGCTCTCCGAAATCCCGTTCTGCTCCCTCCGTGAGGTGGTACTCGTGTGCATGTTTTGCTGGACCACCAGTCGCGTGCGTCTGGAGGGGAAGGAGGGAGGGCAAAGCCAAAACTGAGGGCGGTCTATTTATAGGGTGACTATCTCCCACTCCCTGGCAGGCTGGGTGCTGGCGAGGTGGTGTTGCGGGGCGACGCTCGTCTGTGTGTAATGCAGCCCTGTGCTCAGCACTGGAGCAGAGAAGAAGCAGAGATCTGAGGTATCTTTTTGAAGGTAGGAAGGGAGGGACCATTTGCTGGTCTCGACTTTCAGTAATGTTTATTTCTTGCAGTTGCATCTGTTTATTTTTAACTGGATAGCTTTCTTGCCCATCCCATCCCATTTCATAACAAAGCTGCGTGAACACTTTCTGTTATACTTCTGAAGCCCACATACAAGATTTCTGTTTATGCCTTTCAGCTTGTTTGGCAGTGGGGTAAAAAATGCAGGCTATAAACTTTAGGCTCAACCTCGTGATTCAGGAATGATGAAACCTTGAAGTAAAACTGAGATCATCTACTCTGTCTCCAGAATAGCAGAGGACTCCCAAGAATTCGTTATTGATGAACTAGATCATATGCCATTTGGAAAACATGAACTGAGGGTGATAGATTATCCATCAGCCAGTCTGGTGAATTCACAGTCTTTGGTAAATCATGGTTAAATTATTTTTGTTAAAAGTATGGACATTATGCCTAATTTATATTTCTTTTCTTCCAGTTCTGGCCACTGGATTTCTTCTATCTGTCTAACAGATTTCATAGCCCTCAATAATATCTATTCTAGTAGTATTGTTATAGCTGTGTTTGCCTAAGGATATAGGTACAGTGATTAATCCATCCTGTACTTTCTGTTCGGTGGGAATGAGTGCTCTGCATCATTTTATTATCATCCTGTTTTCCAGCCCTTTAACTGCCCTTGTGATGCTTCTCTAAACCTTTCTAATTTATCAACACTACCCTCGAGTTGTGGACCCCAGAACTGAACACTATACTAGACTACCGTTCCCATGAAATTGCAGTACTGCCCTCTAAACCTTGATTACCTGAGTCCTGCATCAGCTTTGCACTATTTTGCCCAGAAAGCAGACAGGCCCACAGGCCCTCAGATCTTCCTGTTTGTATTTTTCACCTGTTGCCCCAATTGCAGGTTTCTTCTGGTGCTTTGAAACTTTTTCCAGTGTCCCTATACACAGGAAAGCAACATTTGAGTCTCAGGATACATCTTGGCCACGTCTTTACTAACTCTTGGGTGTGATTATCCTGACTGGTTGATTTAAAAAATCTAGCTGTAGAAGCTGCTGTATTTTGTTCTTTATCACTTTTACAATGAAAACAATGTCATTCTCGGTATGTTGCTCCGTTGCATGGGTTTTTCCTGAGTACAGAACAGAAATATATGTTGAACATTTCTGCCCTTTCCTTGGTGTTGTGCCTATCAGAGCTCATAGTATTCATTTTAATTCTTATGTATTTGGAAAGTTCCTTCTTTTCCTTAAAAATGCGAGAGACGCATTAAAAAGGCCAGAGATGTCTATAGCCACAGATTTCTCACTGTATCTTTTCACTTTATCATTGGCATCTGAGTTACATTTATTATTCTTGACTTTATTTTGTTTTGTTTTCTTTTCCCTTTTTTTTAAGTATTTTGCATAGTTAAGTGCACATGGAATTTCTTTGCCCTGTGCAAGACATTTTGCTGTGCGTAGGAGAGGAGGCAGAAACTTTTCCGAGTCTGTCGCTGCCTAGGAGAGTGACTGCACTATCACGCTGTGGTGGGACCTTTCCCTTCCCACAGCCTTACACGACCAGTTTGGGATTTGAAGGACGGTGCAGCGGGTATTTGGAGAGAGCTGGGAAGCTAAGGAAGTGAAATGCCCCCCACATCTTAGTAAGGATGAAATTCATACTCTGCAGAAAGCATCAGCAGAATTAATCTGCTTCACATCATCAAATCTTGATCTTCTTTTGGACGAAGAGCAGACTAAGGGGACTACAACCCTATCGCCCGTTAACGCAGAACCATCTGATAGGTGTCCCCACATCATATCGTACGATGGCAGCTGAAGATACCCTCTTTCCCCCCCTGTGAAATATGGTTACAATATCATACCTCTTCTATGTTTCTACACACATAATTGGGACATAGGAAAATGATACCAGGATCAAAAATAGAGACACCCTACAGACAGTTATTGTCTCCAGCCAAGCAGTAACTCTCGTTCTCATCTCTGACCTCATCCAACCATGAGACTGCAATAAAATGGCACTTTTGGGGCAGTCAGTGGCCTCACCACTCTCTCCTTCAGGTAAAACGTCCAGGACTTCCGGATGAGGTCTCTGCTCCGTGGGAAAGCCCAGGCTGGGAAGTGAGCTGCAAGCACTGAGCCAATGAGCTGAGCACCAAGGCTTAGGAGGGGAAAATGTGATTTCCTAAACCATGACTGAATCTCTACAAGTCAGTGCACTTTTCTTCCATTTACCTGAAAGTATCAGAATTCAACCTTTCAAACCCACTGATCCTGGGGTCCCTCCGTGAGAGACACAAGGCGGCTGTGACTGAACATGAACTCTGGGCTGATGCATATTTATTTATTATTATTTTATATTTCATGCCGCTGATTGTCCTAGATACAGAGGAGGAAAACGACTTTCAAATGAGAAATTTTTCATTACTTAACAGCATAGCTATACTTAGAATACAAACTTTAATCAGTTACTTGCTGGGGAAATATGTAGCAAAACCCCAGTCACTGCTAGGTTGCCCTCGCATCCTTGTATCAGCTATAGGAGTGTGGCACTTTGAAGAAATATGGATCCTCTGTGAAGAATTTAGGCTGTTTATAAGCACCATGTGTTAGGGATCATCCACTTTCCTTATGTGCTCTGAGAATAATAATAAATATTAATAATAATAATGGATTGGGCTGTACCAAGCACTTCGCAGGTAGACAGCACTGAGTGGGAGGAGGCTCTGCTGTAAGAGCATCTCACCATGGCTGATTGCAGGAGCTGCCAAGGGCCCATATCATCAGTCACGGTCCCACCGAGCCCAACAGGCAGTCGCTGCCCCAAGAGCTTTTGCGCTGCACCTAAAAAATCCCAGGCACCCATGTAAGTGGCTGCAGTAAAGAGCTGCCAGAGGAGGATGTTTTTTCAGGGCACAACCAGAGAGGCTACTTAGCATAGTTTTACATGCTGCTAATGTGGTTTTATTGCTTCTAGGACTTGACCTGCTGTAGCTGGGTGCTGCTGTATTACGTGCTGTGGAAGCTTTTACTCATTTGGAGCTAGGCCATGGCTCTCTTGCATGGCTCTGCACTGCATGGCCTAGGTGTGTCCAGCTGTCCCCTGCAGTGGGGAAGCTGGTGGCTCGTATGACTGTGGCCGGTGAGGATGGGGTAACTAGTCAAGGTGGAGCAGGACCCTGCCCTGCCTTTGTAGCTGCTGTGGTCTGGACACTGCAGGATACCAGGAGAAACTACATTGTTTCTACAGTCTGTGTGGGAGGGATTTGTGCTCACAATGCGAGGCCATAAGTTTCTTTTTCCTCCAGAGAGATGAAGGATGAGGCAGAGGAAGGTGGGGGAGAACAGAGAAAGTCCTGGTGCAACAAAGAGCCCTCATTCATCCTGACCCATCACTGGGGCCACAGCCTGTAGACTCCTGCTCCATTTTTAGCAGATATCTGGGCCCCATGGCCAAAGCAGCTGTTTTGCCATCATCTGCAGTCCTTAAAGCATTTATTGCAGTGTGGAATATTTAGGAATCCAGCTAAGATTTTGTGTGTTTTTGTGTTGCTAGTTTTGACTTTCTTTCGCGTTTTACAACGTGCAATCACTAGAGTGAATGCTTGCTGTTTATTGTGCTTTTCATGTTTTTTGATGATTAGCAGCATTTAGCATTTGATACACAGTTTGCTTTGTTTTTTCAAAGTTAAATGCTAATTCAGGCAACAGTACCTTGGTTGTGACGCTGGTTGCTCTCTGAGTTTCTTAAATATAGACTGAGAAGTCCCTATTTTGGCAAATGGTGACTTCTATGTCTGAACAGTCCATAAGGACTTTGTATTTTGAAAATCTGAAGAACTGCTGCCAAAGTAGCAGTTTTGTATTGGAAATGGCAAAGATTTTGCATTATGGAGGCAAAAGCTTTGGATGCCAATGTGATTTTACTGTCACATACAGATAGCGTGAGTGCTCATGCAGCTTTAACTCCAAGGAGATATTCATACGAGTGGAGTTACCTGCCTTTATTTTTAGAATTTATTTTGTAAGTGCAGGGCTTCGATTGTCCAAATTCTGTTCTTGCCTCTTACTGTCTAAAACATTCTCTTGTGTCTCTGAGTGGGGAGAATGGATAAAGTCACACGACAGACTGAGCATGGGAGCTTTGGCGTTAGTCTCAGTTTAGTCTGACCCAAAGAATCCTGGGCTGGACAGAGCTGAGCAATCCTCAAAAGGAAAGGCTGTAGCATGCTGAGTCTGGGACTGAAAGAAGTGATGCTATGGGAGGAGAGGGCATCTGTCTGGGGAGGAGAGCGTATGTCTGTTTGAGCCTGGGAGGTGGACAATACTCTCCGAGCGATGTTCGCCTTGGGTGCTGTGGAACATGCTGCATGAGGTCACAGGCAGCATGCTGCATGAGGACAGCAGCTGCCAGACTGGGACGGAAAATCCAGGGCCTGGATCTCAAAGAAGAGAAAAGGAGATAGTTGCTGCCTTAAATTAATGACTTGAGAGAGGAAGAAAAAAAAATGAATATCTTAAGCTACATCCCCCAGGTTTATATAGTCAGCATTCTTCTATCATAGGAGCACTATTTTTCTCATTTTAAAGAGGTTGAACTGAGGGTAAGTTGCATGCCTAAGGTCCTGGAGAAACTGTGGTGCAGAGAGTTAACTCTGCATCCGAAACTAGTAAACCAGCGGTTGAACCACCTCTTCACACCACACAGCAGAGATAGCCCCAGCATGATCCCTCCGGTCCCAGGGGCCAGACTTTCTCCTTCTTTCCACTCGCAGCTTTCCAGAGCTTCTGTCTCCACCGGCAGATATATATAGTTTTTCCCAGTTCAAATTCTGCTTAGGAAAATGTTCTTGCTTTTGCTTCTTTCCAAATAGGAACACCTCCCACCCCAAGGGCCAGCACTGGGTTCAGCCTTTTAGCTAGCAGGAACTGAGTGTGAGCCCAAAGTTAGATTCATTGCATGGCTTGTTGAGTTGATAAGGTGTAGAGGGAAGGGTACTTCTGGATGGCAATTTGGTCCTTGTATGACTTAAGCCGGTGCTTGGAGTTGCCTCTGTCTCTCCACTGAATCCATATGAAGCCTGGAGTAGGTACGCCGTTGATATATGTGCTTCACTGAACTGGGATGACTCTAAAATGTGGTATTTTGGTGATCAAATATCAAAAGAGTCTTTGCCTTCAGTGAGGCTGAGTTTTTCAGCCAAGGCCTATGCTGCTCTTCAGTCATCAAAATGGACCTCTATTGTCTAGCTTTTGCTCTGCGTGGTGATTGTCACAGAGGTCCTTCTGTAGGAATAAGGGAGCATTGAAAATATGTCTGCATGAGTGGCTGCAGCCCTGAAGTTACTTAGCACAGTAGTTACTGAAAATGTAGACTCAACAGAAGTGCTGAATATAAATAGGAGAGCTCAGCCATGAGAGTAAAATGTCTGCAAAATATTGAAAAAGAAGTCAAAAAGCGAAAAAAGTTAAGAGCAAAAGGAGAAAGTGTATTGCTGGTTCAGCCAAAAGAACAATTGTGCCTGCTAGTAGCAAGAACAGCTTTGTAATCTGATGCATGGACTTCTTCCAGCTTGTCACAACAAACACTGCAAACCCAAGGCTATTTGTTGCATTAGCAATAAACCAGTAAGCATAGGAAGCTGAAGCTCAGGTTGGCACATAAGCTAGGCACCAGTCACCACCTATGCAGATATACCGCAGTTTAGCAAGTAGGAGAACTGTTGAATATGTGAGACAACATCAGTGACACACTTTGTGTCCCACCTCCTCTGAACAGAGAGTTGATCAAGCCCAGGTACTAAGTCAAGCCTCTAGTGATATTATTCATCTACTGTTTTGTTAGGAGTACTTATAAGGCATCTGTTACTGTGCAGCTGGGGTTCTCTTTAATATAGTTGAAGACCAATCTTTATTCTAGGACTAGGCAGTGCACAGCAGCAGCTGACTTCAGATCCTAAATGGCATATTTATCAGAGATTAATCTAAGAAGGAAGCTGCATGCAGTTGTGAATGAATAGAAGGGAGTTATTTATCTTACTCTGAACATGACCAGGATGGAGGAGAGAGATTTTTCCCAATATGACTGAATTCCAGAGGTAGGATCTATCTTTACAGAGACATCTTAACCCATCATGGGAGAGGCTGCATCAGAGCAGCAGTACAGCCAAGGCTCAAATCTGTCTTTGTTGCTAAGGACTTGCACCCTGAATGTCACATGGGAGTGAATTGGCAGTCAGATGTGTGCATGTTCCCTGTGTAATGTGCTCGGGTGGTCTGATTTGTTCACAAAGGCAGATAGGTAGCTTCACATTGCAGTTTGCTAGATTCTTGGTGAAACAGTTTTAAAAGTTAGCCCCAGGTTGAGTGTGTTGCAATAATACAACCTTGAAATGACAGAGACCTGAATTACTTTGTTGAGAATTCTGTTTTATAAAGATATTTGCAATCTTCTGGATGCTTGAAACAAAAGAAAGGCATTCTTATACAATGCGGCTAGAAATAATCTCCCAAGCTGCAAATGACCCAAAGGACAAATGTGGTAAGGGATAAGATGAGGAGGAAGGAAGCCCACATTTTTCTTCTTAAAAGTGTTCTAATGTATTTCTCTGCTAGACCTCACTCTGAGTTAGCTTTTTGAGGTAAAATCATCTGGTTTCTATCAAGGTTCCTGTCTGTTCTGGGAAGTCGATGATCAGAGAGACAAGTGAGCGACACCTTTTGGAAAAGGGTTGCAAAGCAGTTTCTTATTGGCTTCCATGATGCCATCATGTAACCAAGGCCTATATGACTTTGCATCTCAGATTTTACTCAGTGTATTGACCTATTGACCCAAGCAGAGCTGCCAGCAAGATAAAGGAATGCAGGCATGAGAGTCAAGGTGAAAGAGCAGTTGGACCAACTAGCTCATGGGAGTTCTCTGGAAAGAGGTGCAATTGATACTGTCTGCATTACCTTTTGATGGTGGTCTTGAGGCTGTCCCCCAAGGACATGCAGAAAGTAAATCCTGACTCCCAGACTCAGGTACAGCAAATGTGGCCTTTAAAACCACAGGCTTTTTAATATTTGTGGGTTAATGTATCAGAACACTGTCTGTAGGCTGCATGAGAAATGCTCACAGAGAAGAAAATGAAGAGGGACAGAGCACAGGGTGCTCAGAGAGGCTTTGGAGACTGATGTTTCAGATGTGCATTGACCAATCCACAAAAAGCAATTCCATCAACTCCAGTCAGGCATCCCAGTTGCCTAAATTGTATCTTCTCCTCCCAATTTTCAAAGCTGACAGTGCTGGTTTGTCTGTTGGCTGCTGATCTTTGAGATGAAAGCTGCCTATAGAACCAGAGTTGTGACTGATAGGAAACCAGTTTGCCCTTTCAGAGGAAGAGGACCTCCAGTTGTGGGCATAATTGCTACATTCCTTGATTGGGAGAGGAGCAGAGCAAGCCTGCCTGTGTAGGACTTACATGGAAACGGCATTTTTATGAGAATGTCTGAAATATCTCTCACAGGCACCCCATTAAACACTCCTCTCGGCCTGGCCACAGGCCAATCTGAAGTCCTCAGAACTGCTTGCCCTCCAAATAGAAGCTGGGTTTGAGTTGTCCTACTCAACACTACTACTATTCAGAATTTTAGGATGCTGGGTTTTTGCTAGGCACAATGAAGAGAGCTCAGCTGCCTACAGCGTTGCCCACAGAGGTGCATCTTATTGGCCATGGTAAGGGTTACACAGACGCATCCAAAGGCAGGCTTTGTCTCTGGCACTTTTTGTGGCACTGCATGCATTGGCAGACCTCTGCATTTAGCAGGGATAGAATTCGGACCACAGCTGGTAGCCAGGCAGGCTGCCAGGGTACCAGGCGCATCAGCCGTTTCTCATTTTCTGATGCACAGCAGCTGAACTAAATTTTTGCAGAAGCTCTGAAACATGTTGAACTTGCCATGCAGGAGAATGTTCTGTTAGTCCCGCGTTTTTGTTTGCACCCATTTGTAGCAAAGGCACACGAGTTTGGGAGCTAATTCCTCTCCTGGCTTAAAACTTGCTTTCAGCACGACATTGTGCATGCACGCACAAAACCTCTTGTTAAGATACCAAGATCCTGTTTCTAAGTGCAGATCTACAATCTGGTGCATGTAGCCAGGGAAATAAAGCTACAAATGCATGTCAATTCAGAGCTGCTTTTGCAGCTCTCGTGTGCCATATGCTGCTCTCAGGGAGAGTAGGATTTCAGCCCAACAATCAAGCTCCTGTGGGAGTCTTCCACAGCTTCTCTGCTGCCCTAGTCAGCGGCTTTGTGTGAAGTTCCTACCCCTGAACTCAAATGAGGACGGAACACATCCAGGGAGGGCTGAATGGCTTTCATGATCCAGCTATTCTGTACAGTGCTTACTTTAAGTGATAGATTCACATCAGTCTTTGGTTTTCTGCTCTGTCTTAGAGACCAGTGATTCAAACTTTACCATTTCAAGGAGGAAGAGAGTAAGACAAGAGCCACAATATTAATGCCTGCATAGCAACAGCTCTGATTCTGCTCTTGTGAGGATATTAGTCTAGAATAAGAAAAACAAAGCTCATGTTGCTCTGTGAGCAACAAAACTAATTCAACTTTGTTTCCTGTGGATCTAGGTCCTGTATCTTTAACTTGACCTTCAAAGCCCATGCTCTCTTCTAAGTACTTGTAGGATAAACGGCAATGTGTGCAATGGCTGGCTTAGTGCTCTATGTCCTACTGAGGGTTGGTTTACATCCCTAAACTGAAGGATCTGCTGATTGCCAGAATGGATAAGGGATTGGAGCTACTTCTCCCATAGTGAGGCACTGAAGTTGATCTATTTTATTTATCTCTTGATTAGAAGAAGCTAAAAAGGAGAGGAAAAACTAGCGAAAGGACTCCTGTGATGTCCTCTGTACAACCTGTCATTTTCTGGCTCCGCAGTAGTTAATACTGGAATTAGTTAATACTGTAAATACTGTATTCTTTACAAATGTGTGATGCAATACATTCAGAAATGGAGCTCTCCTCTGCTCTGACCATTTATTTACATCAAACCTAGAATATTGAATGTGGCATCATTGACATGGCAGCAATCATCTCTGTCTCAGCAGCTGAAACCTGTCATGCATGCAAGAGAAGTGGCTCTAGGCTACCCACATTTGATCAGCCCCTTGCCTGAAGCAAGATTTAGCTGTCAGAAGAGAGGCCTCATGGACTAGCCTCTACACATAAAGGGGCTGCAAGATAAGCCAACAGGCTGGTCGTTCTGCAGCCCTTTGTAGCTGATGGGCAATTTGCTGCCTCTGCTTGGTCCAGGTGTGAACATGGAAATGTTTTGGAGTTGAGTAAGGATGTGAGGCTATGCCGCTCACAGCCCCGTAAACGTGTTAGATTAGCACCTTTCACAGTGGGCAACTTTTTGCTATTTAGAAGCTGTCAATCCAATTTATAAATCAAGATTTATAGACTTGGGGAGCCTGGGCAGTCCATGAGGTGTTGTGCTGGGTTTCCAGATAAGAGGTAGCCACTTTGTGTATAGAGCAAAGCCGATGGCCCTTTGATCCCTCTGTACCTCTCAGAGCAAACACTCTTAGTCACAATCCCCCATTCCAGAAGCAGTATTAGAAAGGGGCTGAAATTAATGGAGCCTTTCATCTGTGAGAAGGGTGCTGGGATGAAAGCCAGCCAGAGTTGCAAGAAGAAAAATAGTTAAAGCCTGTGAAAATATTAAGGCATGGAATTTAATTTCAGGCTAAGTAAAGGCATCTTTGGGGAGGTGGATTCTGAAACGTGTTCTCAGAGTGTTGCTGAGGCCCACGAGGCAGCTCTTTGAGAGCAGGATGGGGAATGAGCTCCAGGTGACAGTTTAAAGAGACCGCCTTGACCCCCAGCACCATTGACATAGGGAGTCTGGTAGCTGGTGAGCACCTTCAGGGAAGAGAAAAAAGATTTATGAATGAAAATCAATGCTTTGTACTCTATTTGGAGGAATTCAGATGAGCTGGTAGACAATATGGCTGTTTGAGGTGACAGACTCCAGATGAAATCCATGCCTGTCAAGGAAAAGGCTTCATTTGGTGCTTACCTGGGCTTTCAAACCTTCTGAAAAGGTCTCAGCTTAGGCCACAGTGCACCTGGCTGCTTGAATGGAGAGGCAGTGGACATGCTGCTGGGCAAAGCCGAGGAGAGCTGGGGTCCATTCCTTTGGCTCGGAGAAGAGGCAAATAACTTCAGCTCTTCGTAGCTTTCCTTCAGTCCGTTACATGTTTGTCCAGTGCCTGGCAGCGAAGTAATTTCATGTGGGGCCTCTGGGTGCTACTGTCAAAGAAATAAAAAAATAGCAACAGGAATTTCTAGGGCTGGGCTTCAGTTCAGAGGCTCTAAAAGTTTGTGCACAGTTGAAAACCCCTCCCTACCCTTTCCCCTCAGCTGGACACTTAAGTTAACATTTTGAAGGGACATTTAGTACCATGCCTAGTCTTCAGGATTAGTAATTTGCTTTGTTGTGTGTGTTAACCTAAAGTCCCTGACTATGCAGCAAAAATTCAGCCAAGTTCTTTCTTGGAGAAGTCTAGGAGGAGGGAATTAATCTAGCGTGCATAAAGAGGCACTGTGTGCAAAGTGGTCATCATCTGTGCTCTGTGAGCCTGCTCTCTGAAAGGGACCAAGCTACAGTTACCGTGACTGCATCATGCCCATCAGGTGTGCAGCGGGGGGAAACCCTCACTGCAATCAGGAGAAAGCTCTGAAAAGGGTTTAGTTTCAGAAAAAAATTTCCCTGCTGAAGTTTGTCATTTCCTCTCCTCCTGGAAACCACAGAGCTGCTACCTTTTGCTCACCAGTAGGTGCCCACTGTGCTGTCAAGGGGCAGGTGACAGCCTATGCCTAGACATTGCAAGGTGCCTTGCAAAGCAGATTATGCCTTTGCCCAGGCCTTGATCCCAGGGAACCTTATATTCTATATATCTTTCCACCAAATGCTGCCCCCACGTCTCATGTCAAAACCTGCTCAAATTCATTGTTTTCTTTCTGGTAAAATTGTGGTGGTAGTTTTTTTTTTTTTTTTCCCCTGGGCTGCAAGAGATATAGACTCATCTAACCTAACTCTGAAAGACTCTTACTTATTCCTATTTGACTTATGTTTCATTTTGCAATTGCTATTATTTCATCCCTCTAGGGCTTCTACTAAGGCTACTCTGATGATTGATGCTGCAGGACGAGATGCATAAATATTAAGGAAGATGGAAAGAGCCAGACTTGCAATTTCTTTGTGCAGAATAGTGACGGGGATGCTATTCTTACAGCTGACCAATACAACTGCAATCTGACCTCCAGATTTAAAAGCCTGGGAATCCACAGGTTAAATTAAAGTTTTAGCTGGGATTGTAACTGAATTACGTATTGTACGGGTCAGGCAGGGAAGTGAACGCGCTGGTTATACTGGTGGTTTTCACTAGACCACTACAGGGCTTTCTGAGGACTCTGGAATGGACTGGTCTCTAAACCTATCCTGTGCCTTGTCTAATTTCTTTTGCTTGTAGAGTGAGACAAATCTGTGACCAGATGATCTTATTTATTTGCACAGTTTCCTGAATCTTGACATGCAAAATCTGATGCAAACATAGGTCTCTGTGTACAGCCCTATAAATGATTATGTTAGCTGTCAGTCTTGGATGTTATCCTTGCAGTTCAGTGTTGCAAGTCACCTGTCTATGTGACTACCTTAATAAATCAGTGCGTGATCGCCTGGAATTGCCAGAGGTTTAGTATTATCAGAAAGCCCGATGACAATATTCAGATACTGGAAGAACAGAAAGTCTTGATGACTGCTGAGTTAGCTGTCTCTTCTCTGATGCTGTTTCCAGTTCAATGGATGTCTTGATAATAGCGTTTGGTCTGAAGGCCACAGACTTATTGATGGTCACAGATCAAAATACCATCACTTCTAATAAATTATGCTGCCCTATTTCTGTTAAGAAGTGCACCAAGGACCAATATCCATAAAAGCAAGAGGGAAATCCATGCAATCTCAGCAATGAATCATAGTGCTGCTACCCAGAGTGAGAGTGAGCTTGACTGAAGCACACTTCCACAAGTGAAATGTGGGGAATGCAAATTTGAGGCCGGCAGTGTTTTTTTATTGTATACCCCGCAGCATAGTGGAGCGGGTGTTGTCTTCAGAGGATGCCAAATTCATGCTTTTCTTGACGACAGCTGCTTCTGTATGCCTCTTTGCCCATTCATTCCATCTTGGGTCAGATGTAGTTCTGGAAATTTGAGCATAGAAAGACCAAGACTATGGTAAGAGAGACAGAATATTTTTGTATAGTTCAGGGTTACAGCTAATAGAGACCAAAGGTCTTTGATGGACCAAAATCAGTTTAATGTTTACAATCTCTAAATCATCATTTCCCTGTTATTACCTATGAGTATTGAAGCCAAGTTCTGCTACCATGATCATGCAAAGTTCTGGATATCCCTACACCAATACCAACTGAGTAAATTAACTTTTTAAGATCAGAGGCTATGCATGTAAGCTGCTCCTTGTCTTGCTAGACCTGATCTCTCTAGATCTGTATGGAGTATGTCAGTAATTGTCACTTTTCCAAGGATCCCATATTGTCATTCCTCATGCTCTATAGGGAAGTGGAGGTTCCTCAGTCCAACGTGGTCCATAAACATTAACTATCACTTTTCAAAAATGTGAAAATTACGTTCCTCCATTTAAAACTCGTGATCATAGCGTATTACATTTTCTATAGTAGGAAACAGGCTGGAAGATATTTTATTTCAGAGCGAACAAAACTAACATAAACTCCAGAGTCACTCACTCCTATCCTTTTCCTGCAGCAGAACCCTAGAAGCAGCTTTATACACAGTTCCCATGTTTCTTTAAGATGAAAACCTTTGCTATATGATAACCTATGAGCATCTATTAAAATACAGATTGTGAAGTGGAGCAGATTGCGTGGTACTGCCCATCTGCACATTGGATGCCCATGCTTACTTTTTAATAAGAGCAAGGAGCTGGATGTAATGTCATGCAGTCATAATTCTTGGCAGTTGCTATAGTTCATATGTTTATAGGAAGCTGAAGATTTGGAGCATTTATCAGATCCCTTTATGCTTCCTGCATTTGTGCTTTTTTTTTTTTTTTTTCCGGTTGATCTCTCAGGCTGCTATTTGGTAGGAAAAGAGTCATGAACCCGGAGGGCTTTTGTGGAAGAGGAATGTTTGGTGTGCGCAGTGGCTGAAAAAGGAGAGCAAGTCCAGAAATACCTGCCTGGGCAATGCATATTTGTAAATTTGGAAGTCAGGGTGAAGTTTTGTGAAGGGCTGAGACAAACTCTCCCATAAAAGGGACAGAGCTCTGCGAAGGAGTTGGATATCGAACAGAAGTGCTGTCTGCGAGATGGCGGACTCTCCCTTGGCGAGGAGGTGGATTGTGGTAGACTGAACTGCAGCGCTTTCTGCCTTTTGAGTTTGGGTCTGCGTTGGACTGGGCTCGTGGCCTTGGGGGTGTGATTTAGGGACTGCACTGTGGCTCAGAGCCACAGCTTGCCGCGGAGGGGTTTATACAGCTGCCAGAGCTGGGGGGGAGTTCCTAGCTGGCTTATCCCCAAAGCCTCCTCGCACACTTGCTGTTTCAGCATCATGACCACCTTAGAAGAAGGCTGCAGGGGGGTCACAGTCTGCTCTTCACCTCCAGTCCTGTTGTCCATTCCCTGTGCCTTGGCACGGTGGCACCCAGTGTTTAACGACCCTTGTGCGCCTGCGCAGGGCTGGGACGCGCGCCCGGTTGTCCAACGCTACCTGCTGAGGGGGGAAGAGATGCTCCCGGCGGCTCCCAGCCCTTGGCGTGGTGCTTTGGGAGCTGCGGAGGGAACGATTTCCCAGCTCTGAGGTGTCCTGGGACAACCCTGACAGGCGAGTGAGAGGCAGGAGTGCAATACCTGAGGGTGCTCCTAGTTCCCCGCTCCAACAGTACCAGCCCCACAACGAGCCAGGCAAGGCTGGAGTCAGCCCTTAATGTGATGGGCTATAAAGGTGCTCCTAGGACAAAATTCTTTCTTTTAATAAAGGTCCTATTTAAATAACCAGAGTCTCAGAGATGAGCTGCTGCTGGCCCGATCACCCAAGAGAGCGTTTCAGAATACTTTTACCCAACAGTTGGTCTGAGATCAAAAAGAGTTGGCATTGCACTATTTCCTGGATAACACGCCATCATTATTTATTTATCTAAATCAAAGTGGTTGATGTTTTCATGCGATCAGTCAGACAGAGCCTTATCGTCTGACGACTTCTTTTTTTTTTTAATTTGTTGTGTTTCAAGAAAGTTTTGAAGCTGTTGCACTGGGAAATCTGTAGCTTAAGTGGCAGCTTTCTCATCTTTTATTTATTTTTGTTATAATCCCATTGTTACTCATTCAAAGCTCCAAAAGATCCTTGTCCTCAGCTAAAAGTGTTATGCTTGGATAGGAGTCTAATGGTGACTTTTAAAAGAAAAGGATGTTTTCTTGGTTTTAGACATTGTCCCATTTATGCTTTGTCATTTTAAGAGGTGCTTAAAACCAACTAAGCTTAAAATAAGTTTTCTATATTACTATCAAAACAACCATATAAGGTCCGCACTTTTTCATATACTCTAGACACACAGACAGAGGGACATTAAGTCAGTGAGTGAGCCAGGAATGAGATGTGATTCGGCTGATTTCTGGCCTGTTTCCAATCATTCTTAGAGACAAAATATTTTTTTCTGGATGAAAAATTGTGATTTGCATTGAGAAATCTGTTCCCTTTTCTGTTGGGAGGCTTCTTTGTTGTACAAAGAAATTTGTATCTCAAAGTAGATGCTCTTTACTAAAATGCTTCTCTTATTGGAAAAGCATTTTTCCATAGAAATAGAGACTCAATAGGAAATTTGTAGTCAGCTGTTATGGAAGGCAGTGCTGCTCCCCCTTCCTCTCTGAAAAGTGGTTTCATGCAGAACCTCCACTTCTGCATATCTATGCCACTGTTGTGGTTTTATAAGCGCATTTTCCTATTTTAAAATGTTTTCCTGTCTCCTGTTTTTGTGTAAAACATCCTCACAAAAAGGGGAGGACAATTAATGGGAAACTACAGAGGAAACTACAAAATCAATTGCACTCAAAGAACTGTCTAATGTAGAGACTATCTAACTAAAGAAAAAACAGAGACATGCCTGTCTATTTTCTCTCTCCGTATTCAGTCATAGGAATCTTGACTATTATGTAGAAGATTTTTCTCAGACAGAATTGTAACCCTTATATTTTGTCTTACTGGTGCTCAGCAACACAGCATCTTTGAGTACACCAAAAAATATCAAAAGAAGGCAAAGACTATCTTGCTGGGTTGCAGTGTTATTTTGACCGTTTACACCAAAAGAAGATCTGCTCCCCAAGCTGATTGTGCTTCCTTATAAAATTAATCCATAAGATTTTCTGCTCATAAATAACTGTGAAATGATTGAACTTTAAAACATAAGACTTCTCATGTGCTAAACCTCACGGAAGAATAATCTCTTGATAAATTTAGTTTTAAAGTAACGGAAGCATAGATGATTACAATTCTATTTTTAGACATGCGCAGTAAAACATTTCCATTTGGTTCATGGAAATGTTAGTTTAAGTCAGAGCCTCTAAATGAAGACAGAGATACGAGAGTGAGAGGGACAGCAGGGTCTGCGTGGTGAGCAGCCCTGGCACTGGGTTTGGAGGCAGTGTTGGAAAGGAGATTGGCCCAGGCTGTTTTTGTCAAGGCAGCGAGAAGGCGGAGGAAGTCCGTGAGTTATGAGATGGCTGGAGCTACTGGCACCACAGGCATTTTCTGACATGGCTATGTCAGAAAAACTCTTTCAACCTGAACCCATATCTCTTTTATCTGTACCACCCAGCAGAAACTCTTAAACATTCAGTTCTTGGGCTCATTAAAGTGTGCGCTGAGTAAAAAGGAGGCAGTGTCAGGAATTGTAGGCCTGTGTTATGATGGCACACCTAAATAACGTATAAAAGTAGATCAGCCGTGTTGACCACATTGAGATCTGTTTCTGCCTTGGCTACGTAAGGAGCAGACAGTTAACATAAATCAGCAGAACTTTGTTCTGGACTATCTTATTCTTGTTAGGCACCGTGAGAGTAACTGTTAAGGACGTGAAGTGGGATTTCTCATTACATTCTTAATATGAATCTTCAGTTTCATTTAGATTCATCTGGGAATATTACAAATTGTAAGGATTGAGAGGATCAGTAATGCTTTTAATGGTCTGATATTTCAAGCTAGAGGCTCTTCTTGCTTGGACCTAAGGGCTGGCTTTTAGGCTGTCTTTCGTGTTTTGTGATAGCATTTTCTACTGCTCTCTGCCAGCTCCGGTCCTTCAGGGGGTATGGGAAGCGGAGGTGACAGAAGTCATGCTGTAGCCCAACTTTGTAATTCAGAGCTGCAGGCTGGTCTCTTGTGACCCTTTCTTCCAGGATATCTTATTTAATATCTTTATAACTCATTGACTCGCAGGTTGAGTGAGAAGAACCATTTCCATAGAGGACTGATATTGGGTTGGGGCTCTCAAAGTGTGAAATATATCCTGGAGAAATTAAAAAGGGGCATGTGTAAAATGCTGTCCATGTTAGTCTCTTTCTGCCCCCACTTACGTGTCTCTCATCTCTGGCTGGTAGGATTGACAGATTGACAGATAGGATTGGGACTCCAGCTAGCTTTTCTGGAGTTACCACTACAGGTTTAGGGAATATTTTGGTAAGGCAAGGAGAGTCAGGGGAAGCATATTTTGGAGCCAGGCTATACACATGTGTGTGTTAGAAAAGAGGAACTGTGCTATCGTATTTGTTCTTTTAAAATCACTCTGTGCTTTGGCATAATTGTCAATCTGCAAGATAAGCCCAAGACTGGAGCAGGAAATGGTCTGCGAACTAGGACTGAGGTGCATTTGCAACTCTTTTTTGGTTTTTTTTCATGGCTCCCAGGAATCATGAATACCACTAGGCAGTATTTCGTTCCGCATTAAAAAAGATGAACTCAGAAGAACTTTACCCTATGTAACTGCATAATCCAGATCTCAATTGTCCCTTTAATCTGTAGGAAAAAAAAAAAAAGCAGAAAATCTTTTTCAGATTCCTGACTCCATGGTGGTTCTGAGCATGTCAGGCTAACTTGGTGGTTGTGTTTCTGGGAACAACATGATTGTCATTGACTAATTAAATGTATGCAGCTTGTTGAAGCTGAGGATGTATAATTAATGTTGTAGTATAATTGTGGGCACTGGAAAGATGTTGTAGAAGTATTATGGCTTGCCACCCACCAGAGTGGAACAGCCCCTTACCCTGCTCCTTTATCATCATGTGTGTGGAGGTAGCTGGCCCCTTTTTTTCAAAGAATCAAGAGTTAAAAAAGCTAACCCGTATCACTTGCTTTGCCTCACATCCCTAGTGGTCTGAATTTGAGGAGATGGATTTCGGCCCTTGATGCACCCGCTCTGGCAGAAAAAAGCAGCTTTTAGGAAGATAATAGTATGCCTGAGTAATAGGGATGGACTAACATTTTCCATTGGATATATTTGAGGGGAAGTGTGCTTTTTTCTGAATGTATTAAAACTTTCAAGGAGAATAGCTGCCTTCTGGAGAAAGCTGTGCTTTGTTCTGATGGTGGTTAACCAAAAATCAGTTTGCGGGTTAAGACACCTACATCAAGCTGCTTACATACAGGTATCTGTATCTGAGCTGAGTCCCTAAGCTCCTATTCATAGTCAGTAGAGATCTAAGGCTCCCTGCACTTATTTGCATGTAGGTGTGCATGGATATTGGAGATGCCCTAGGGTATCCTGCCTGGCTTCCAGCTGCTGTTCCCAGAGGGCATGGATTTCCCACACGGCTTGTGTTCCTGCCTGCCAGCCCCAAGCAGAGGTCTTAGAAATGATGGGGCAATCCAGAAGGCCCCATACACCAATGTCAAGCAAACCTAGACATGCAAGCCTAGATACCTGGTTCACTGGTACATATCTACATGTCAGCACCTAAATCTGGGTGCCTTAAATCTACAGATTGAAACATCAGTACCTTCACTAGGGCATGGTGCATGGTTTATTTCATGCTGAAGCAGACATCTAAAACAGATCAGATGAATTATGTCCTAACCGTGCCTACTTCTCCCCGAATGTGCAAAAATCTCCAATCACTTTAGTTTGGCTATTCTGTTCTGTTGCATCAGAGAAATTAGATTTTAGTTAATTCATTCTATCCTGTGCATGAGGATATTTCCCAAGAGTTGTAAATCCAAAATACATATATTTGTAGCCAAAAATTTCTATAGTACATTATTTGACCTGACCAACCTGAGAGACAGGACTGCAGCTTAAGGATGGATAAAGATATAGGTGAATGTATAGGGAAGTAGGCACTACGTGAATTAACAGTTCTTTACATGAAAATTAGAAATTAAGAAAGTTGGCCAAATCCTACATTTTTGTCACATTTTTACTTTATTTGAAATTGTTCTGAGAAAGGAAAAAAAAACTGAGTGTTCAAGCAATGCAATCACTTACGTATATTAATAGGACCATATTAGAGAAGGTGGTTTTATTCCTCATAGACATAAGGTCCTCTGAGGACTCTCACCTAGCCAGTACACATTCATTAGTATGAGTCTCTGGCACAGAAGCAAGACTGGCAGTAGAAGGTGATTAGGGCCAAGATATTGGATAATCTTTTCACGTAGTTGCAATTTATCACTGTTATTGTTAATACTGTTGTGATTTTTAAGAATAGTGGTTGTTCCTTCAAGAAGCATAAAAACTCTCCCAAATTGTGAAACTAGTGCATTTTCCGTTTAGAAAAACCTCCTGCACTGATACCATCATCAGATGTTTCTCTTTCACAGGCCACTTGACGTATTATTTTCTGTTTTACTCATTGACTGTTTGGTCCCATAAGCTAAATTAAGCAAGAAGCCAGAACAGAGGTTGCAGTACTAGGCCACTATTGTATGCTTCCAGTGCATTGTGCCTTAGGCCCAACTGAGTATGATCAACCACTCAAGCATGCACTGTTGACACATAAATGCATATTTGGATGTAGCAAGTTAGTAAATGCAATGTCCCCAGCAGTTTTATTTGGGTGATTATATTATTGCTAATTAACAGAAAATGTCATGACTTTTGGAAAATAATTGTTTGTGCAATGTGTTATTTACTCTGAAAAATTATTCCATGTAAAAAGATGAGGAAATTATACAGGGAAGAAGGGGATGATGGAATATTCAAGAGAGCCACAGGGTTCTCAGAAGGATGAGTCTCATTGACAGTCAGTGGGACAGGGCCAAAATCACTTCTGGTAAAGTGACTGACTCATGTACCTCTAAAATCATCCGTGCTTCCCGTTCTTTAGATGCCCTTCTTGTGCTCGGATGTACTTTAGGTTTTGGTTAGTGTCAGGAGAAATAAAGTTTAGTTCGGCTAACCTACCAGCAAAATGCAGTAGCTGGAAGAAGGCAGTCTTTGTGCTGGCATTCAATGTTACTAAGTATTTAAAAAAAAAAAAACTGCTGCCTCTTCTGCCTCCTTGCTTTCATCTGCCTCATTTACATAATGCTTTAGAGCGTTATGTAATTCAAATCAAATAGCTGTCATTCAGCGCCAGCTTCCATTACATCTTTTCCATGAATCTACACTGAGTTTCCAAAGCTGATGTGTTTGAAAGGAATGACAGAAATGAAATAATTCTGGCTCTCAGACACCGGGGGTCTGACCCACTGCCTCTTGCAGTGAAACAAAATACTCCCCTTGACTGATGTGAGCTAAGGGTTGGACCTCCAGAGCCTGTGTAAGCTTTTAACTCTGATTCCTAAACTTGGCAACCAAACACGCAGTTTTCAATTGCAAACAGGCAGAATATCCCTCCACTTTGGACAGCAGTAATCTCTATCTGTCTCTCGGGGGGAGGAAATATCTTTCCTTCCATCAGAGTGGAGAATCCACTAGCTTTTCCCAATTTGCACTGTCAAATTTACAGTGCGGTAAATGATGAATCAAATCTTCAATGCACCCTTGCAAGTAGTAACCATAATCCAGCAAGCAGTGATGAGCTCCTCCCTGACAGGGTCCATGAGCCTCCATTTCCATTACTGAGGAAAGTAATTTGGCCAGTGTGCTTCTAAATCTGTGTCCTTTGATTTTATTCATGTGTGTATCATATCACAAAAGGATTGAGATGGTCTGCCCGTAGCTGGGGCTCCATTAGCATCATACACTGCCCAAACCCATGGACAAATGGGGACCCTGTATCCTCATCCAGAGGAACCTACCATGAGTGACAAAAATGCATTGCATGGGACGAACAAGGCAATAAGGTAACTGTGATAAAATCACACAGGTCTGGTGTGAAAGTTGCTTGTGGGTTATTGCTCAATGCTGTGGACAGGGAGAGGTGTGTGGAAGGATTATGCTGACTCTGAATAAGGTAGGTAGGAGGGTGAGATAATTTGGTGCGGTAATGAATAGGGAAGGGATGGAAATGGAGAAGGATGGCAGTCTGGGTGGTTATAGATGTAAGGATGGGATAGAGGTCAGATAATCGTTGATCCTGTCGTGGAGCAATGCGCTCCTGATATTGCAGACGGAGGGGCACTTAGCAGGACCTGCTGTCTCACCTCATATCTGATGGGGGCAGGAAAGGGATCTGCCATCTCCTGCAGCTTATCTTACACATCCAAACAGGTCTCTCTATCCTTGTCTTTCTCTTTCATGTCCAGTATTTTATTGACTCTTCAGCTCAGTCTCTTTTTGTTCGTTGCTCACAAAAGGAGGAAAGGGCTTTATTGCTCCGTTTACTGTTGAAAATGAACTTCAAGTTTGGTTTTCATGTCTTGCTTCTCTCTTAGTTCAGTGCTAAAATTGTAAGAGAGGCCTAGCTTTTGCTCACAGAGTTCCATCCAATTCTTTTTAATGGAAATATTCCAATTATGCTAGCTGTTTTCATAAGTCTGTGGGTTTTCCCTGCTGATGAAATTCCTCTCCATAACTTAGATAGGGGGATTAGTGATGCTTTACTTGTACTTTCATGGGTAATATATCAGGTAGCCTGGCTTTCCAGCCATGGCTCCCTCTCCTCTGGAAGGCCTGGCATGTTACATACAGTAAAGCTTCTGGTGGTCAGCATAAAACCTGCCTTCTTTCAGCAGCATAACTATCCCATAATGGCTGTTTTACAACTTCCTCTATCCGTAAGAACATCTTTATAAAATACTCTGGGAGTAAAATGGGCCAGATTTGATATATTTTATTCATGTGAGCATTCAAAGGACCTACTGGTGTGAGTAGTGCATATGATATTTGGCATAATATGGAGTTCCCCTGTAAATTTCTTATTTCTTGTTCAAAAGCTAGTAACTGTATTCTAGGGGGAAAATCTTCTTTCTCTGTAGCTCTTCTGCGAATTCTGCTGGTTCAGAGTAGCAAAGGAGAGATCTTTCCCTGGGTCTGAAGGCTGAATAGTTAATAGCAAAATAACTCTGAGGCCAATCTCTAGTTAATTAACAGAGACATGAAAACCTATTAGGTGCAGAAAATTATAATTTTCAGTAAAATATAAGATGTGCACTGTTAACTATAATGTACTGCTTTCCTCTTGCTTGTTTCTGTCATTCAGTTGCAGCATAATTTGAAATAAAAACACCTGCAAAGAAAACAGAGTATTTTTAGCTCACTAAAAATATATATTTTATCATAAGAGAAGACTTAGTGCTGGCATTTAATTCTTAGCATAACATTTGTCATCCTCAGATACTATCTCAATATCGGGATGAAATCTTCTGAATTCATTTCCTTTTAGCCCATGTTAGCTTTCCGAAGACTTTATTTTATTAATACGTCGTTGGTAATGTCAGAATGCTGTGATTCCGATGAGCAAGGTGCTAGCAGAACTCAGTAAACTAGATTTAAAAGAAGACACAGTGTACGCAGACCTGCTTGCTCACTAAAGGCTTGTGGGTCAGTAATTCTGAGATTTACGTTTTGGACATTGAGTTGTTTTTCCTTCCCGATGCGAATGCAATGAGATCTTCTCTTCTTTACTTATTCCAGCCCCTGGTCAGCACGTATGCTGAACAAACGAGGCTTGTTTTAGGAGATGTGTGCGTTATGCAATGTCATATCAACCCGCTCTGTGACGCATGCAGCAAGTGGACCTCTGTCTCATCGCTCTTCCTGTGTCAGTCTAGGGGTTATGTCAACGCCGTGCTTTTCCTAAGAGATCTCCTGCAAGAGCTACACGTTGCAGCTATTTCCATCAGATTTTTGTGGAAGACTTTCGCCCCTTCCCTTGACCTCTCTGAGCTCTTTCGTGCTGAGCATGATGTGCAGCATGTGGGGCCGCGCAGCTCAGCGCGTTGATCACCCAACAATTTCCATCTGGATACTCTTCGTCTGACCCACTCGCTTCCCCAGCTGCAGGGACTTCCATGGAATGGGTAGAGCTGTACTGATTTACACCAGCTGTAGCTGGTTATACGTGTTAGGAATATGCACCACAAAAAAATCATTGCTTATGGTCTTGACAAAATTATGCCTGTTGGAAAAAAGAAACAAACCAGATATCAGTTTAAGCAGATGTAATGAATGTGTTCAAGGACTGTTTTATTCAGTTCTCCCTTGTTTCGATGTTGAGTATACAGACCCTTGGAGTGTGTATTTGCAGCAACTGACATTTTTCAACAGAAAGAGAATTTCCCATGGCACCTCTTAGTCGAGGAATGTAAAGTGCAATATAAATATAAGTGAATTAGGTCTAATAAGGTTGCCTGTTGATCACAAATAAAATTATGATGAATGTCTAAGTAACTCAGGCTCCTACAGCCTCTTGATCTTTATGCCAAAGATCTTTATTTGATCTTAATTAAAAACAAGAATTCTCCATGAAGCCATTATTTAATGGTTGAAGTAAAACCTCCACACAGCCCCGTATCGCTTTGCAGTCTTTTTAAATACAATAGAGCAAGTGTGCGTGCGTGTGTGTGTGTGTGTGTGCGTGTGTGTGTGTGTGTGTGTGTGTGTGTGTGTAAATTTATGCATAAAAATTTGTGAATCTAGGCCAGTGACATTAAGTTAGATGTGTCACTGTCTTGTTCTTCGTCTCCTTATCCCATTATTCTCATGTTCTGCAGTGCTCTGCAGGGCAAAGGAAAATGCCAAAGAGATTATATGGAGGAGAGAAAAAAAAAGGTGACAGTACTCCATGCATTCTCAAACACTTAAAGAAAACCATCTTAATGATTATTTTTGTTACTACAGCAGTTAGGAATGCAAAGTCTATATTTAGTCACAAACAATTTTTAAACAACAGGAGAATTTTGGACGATTGTTTGCTTTCCTGGGAGATTTAGGTCTAACAGAATTCCAGTGGAAATATATCTGCTCCCATGGGCTATCATGCACCTTCCTGGCCCGTGGTCCGTAGCAGCTTCCTCAGAGCGGCATCACTGAAGTTGGTAAGGTTAAATAAATGAAGCACTACTTGAGACGAGCATGCCTGGTAGTATCCAACCTTGAGCCTGTGAACGCTGCTTTTGCTCCATCAGTTTTAAAATTTGGCTCCTTTTTTATCATTCCCAAGCATCTGAAATGTGTGTAGGTATGTCCATGACACTCTGGTGTGCCAGGCAAGCAATCCTGTGCCCCTGGGCAGATGGGAGACGCTGCCAAGTGAGTTTGCGGCTTCTCTGAAGTCAACATCTAATGAGGCGCAGTGCCCCACAGGGAGCTCAGCCTCTACTTCCCACATGGTAGCTGGGTGACCCGATCTTGCTGGCTCAGAGCAGCATCCCAAGCCATGATGAGGGGTCACAGGCATGAGAGATGGTAGTCTGAGCTGGAGTGCTGCCAGCTGGAGGTGAGCAGGTTCAACTTCTGCTGTTTGCAGCCCTGCAAGTGACCTGCTGCCCAAGCTGGCCTTCCGGGTGATGGTCACCCTCCCACAGGATATCAGTGAAAGGCTCATAGGGCATGCCTGTCTTGTGTTGGGAGCCTGCATGTTCCGAGTGGAGGTGACGGAAGCATGCGAGAGTAAGACTGAAGCGATAGTGGAAAATTGCATTTATCTTACTGAATACTGTATTGCACATACTGGCAATATCGTATATGTTTGTACTTTTCTCCTCTATTTCTTGCCATGCCATGGAAAATATGCATCTTGGGGCTTTATTTTTTTACAGACATTTTGTTTACGTAACCGGTACATTTTTATCAGCGAACACCAATGTTAACTGAATTTAACAAAGACAAAGCAAGAGGAAAATGCTCATTCTGTGCATGGTGATATCACAGAAACAATGTGTTTGAAGGTTTGTACTTCAAAAAATATGCCTGAGAGGAATGGAAAAATCCAGGCTCATATTGTAAAAATATGAGTCACAACAGCTATTATCTCTTAAGAAATGGCATTCCAGCGCTTTGATTCAGTCATTGATGATTTCCCTTTTTAAGTTGTGGTGCTTTCTTACCCTTTTAAGAAACATCTGGGCTAACCCTATCTATTTGTAGAAGTGTTTGCAATTCATAGATTAAAAGAAATTAGACATAGAAAAGACCCATGAAATGATCTCGTCCATTTCCTGAAAGCATTTGAAATTGAAGAAGAATTGTGCTAAATGTATACATTACAATGTAGAAAGTTTAAGTAACATAGAGTAAGAAGACAAAATATGTCAAGATATTTCCATTATAAGAGTGCTGGTAAACGTGAATCTTGATTAGGGGAAATACATGGAGGAGGAGCAAAAGCTCTAGTGAAGTTTGTGTAGTACATTCAAGACTGAAAAGCTCTGGTTTTGAGCAGTGGAAGTATAGAGCTGCCACCATATAGCTAGAGGGAGCTGATTTGGAAGTATCCTACCTCCACCTACACATAGCAGGTGACCCAACAGTAAAATCAGCTCAACCTTCTAGGTTTGGTCTGTCCCAGAGAGCTTTTGCCACGAGAGCTCTCTGGCATGGGAAAGGATGCGCCTGCACAGCTTGTGGGAAGTTGCCCGGCCCATGCCCCAAGGCAGGTAGACGGTGCAACGCAGAATGTGAGTGAGCAAGCTCCGCAGGCGTTTTTGCTTTGGCTTCACCGTGTACTGATGTGTTTGCACAGGTTCTGGCCAGCTACGGAGCCTGTGGGCAGATCGAGCTCTCGCACGTTCGCATGCGGATTGACTTTGTGGGCAGATTGAGCCCGTTCCCAAGGCAGTGCAGGCTACCTGGTGTCAGCGCTGTTCTAGCATGTGTGCTGTGTAAGGGTCGAAGTACGTAACATCAGAGCACAGGTTTCTCCAGGCTGGCAATGAGGAGGAGTGTAAAAATAAGGCAAACATGCAGGAGCATTTCTCGCATGCACCCAGCTTCTGCAGCTTAGGGATTTCCTCAGAGGCAGTATCTTTGTGTTTAAAGTTATTAATGGATCTTTTGCCCTGGAATTTGTTTTGCTGCTTTGTGAATCTTTGCCTTTTTTGGCATTTACAGAAAGTTTACTGCGAGACAAGTTTCACAGCATAACTGTGCACCATGTAGAAAAGTGGCTCCTTTGGTTGTTTTGAACCTGCTGCTCTGTGATTTCATTTGAATTTTCTCAGTTCTTGTACTGTGAGAAATAGTGAACAACCATTCCCTATTCACTGTCTTCATAGCTCTCGTGATTATACAGACTTCTGCTAACAGCCCTCAGTAATCTCCTCTCCAGCTTAGAGACCTATTGAGTCTATTCCTAAAGAGTCTATTCCTTTCCGATGATTTTTGTTGTTCCTTTCAGGCAGGGAGATAGGTTTCACTGCAAAGAAACAAAAATCAAAACAAAAAAGAAAGAAAGAAAAAAAAAAGAAGAGAATTCTCTGGCCACCTGCACTGATAGCATTTACAGAAAGTGAAATTCTGTTTGCTTGCACTGGTGCTGAGTCACAAAGCTTTGGGCATAAGAAAGCTCAGTTTGTGGGCAAGCTTCCAATTCCCTGTTTTTCAGGAGGGAGGGGATCACACAAATTATGTGAGGGGAGAGGGGAAAGGAATGAGGTTAATACCTAAAAAAAGAAGAATATCAGAATTCCCAAACTCTGGGAAGGGCTAATTCATTTTAGTGGTACTTGTTCAGGCAAACAGTAATGCAGAGTATAATATACAAGCTCTAGTAAATCATTCCAGTGTAATATGCTGTGATCAATGACAATTTAATGAATTCATTTTAAAACAAAATCAGAACAGGAAAAACAGTAGTTATTTGAAAGAGTACTTCACTCAAATAAATTGAATCAATAAATATGCTATTTGTCATGTAGAGTCCAGTTAAAGTCTTGCTTGCTAACAAAAATGCTGTCATCACAGAGCCTAATAGAAGCAAACTATCTGGAACTATCCACTGTAAATAGACAAATACCATTTGAAAGCAGAAAACCACAATTGCAGCTGAACGAAGAATTGTATCTGCACACGTCAGCGAATGCCGTAGGGTAGCCCACCTCAAAAGCTACGAAGATCTTTTTGTCACCATCTTATATATTTCCCCTGCGAAATGTTTTTTAATTGCTGCATGGTGAGGGTTACTCTTGCTGGAAAAACATGTCACTTAAGTGACTGTTAAATTGCAAAATAAGGCTTTCAATGAACTTGAATGGATTTCTGCAGGCTACTAGAAAAGGGATAAGCTTCATCTCTCTTCAAACAGTAGCTTTACGTTAATTTTCACAGCTATCCGTGTTATTTAGAACAGATCTAAGGGAGCCTATTGTTCTGCTGTGAGTTTCCCACTTGCACTTTATTCATATGCGTTGAAGAGCTGTGGTGCCTCTCACTCATTTTCATTCTGGCAGGGATTGGAAGTGTTACCTGTGAAGCACCATCAACCCAAGGTGGTCAAACCTCACTGCTCTGAGTTAGATGTCCAGACGGCTGTGTAAGTATTGGACGGAAGCAGCCTGATTTGCAAACGTGATGAACTGGCAGCTCTGGTTGTTCATCACCTCAGAAACTTGGAGTGTTCCCATGAAGGCACTAAGGCTTTGCCACGCTCGTTTGGGCTTCCAACATCTTTGAGATAATAGGGTGTGGAGGAGAAGAAAATGCTCAGAAGTATTGCCAGATATGCTGAAGATGGCATTGCCTATCCCCAAAGGAAAATAAATGCTGAAAAATTATGTTGCTGAAGCCTAAGACAGAGATTATGAAGAATTTCTACGAGATATAAGAGTCTGAACTTGACCTTTCACTCTTTATATTTGGAATAGAACAGCTGGGGCATTTTTAGAGTTTGCATCATGTGGCCTGAGATCAGCTGATTTAAATCTGCCCTGCAGTCATCGTAGGCACATTGTTCATCCACTCCCAGAGCTGCATTTTAAAAAATGAGTTAGGAATCCAAATCCCTGTGACTTTCAATGAAACTTAAGCTTCTATGAATCTAAGTTACTCTTCAAAGGGGATTTAGGCTGCTAAGTTACTTATACACTTGTGAATACTCCACAGTACATCTACAAAGTCTGATCGTAGAGTGATTCCTAATTTCAACTACAGTTTCAATCATTTCTCTTTTCCCTGACGTTCTACTAGCCACAAAAAAATTGATGAAGGGTTTTCTGATAATCAATAACCTACAAGTTTGGGGGTTTTTTTCTTCCTGTTGGCTTTCTTCTTCTTCCTTTGCTCCTGCCACTTATCTTTGGTCCTTTTTGTTTCAGTTGTTTCCACTACTAGGAGTAACGACCAGTATAGACAAAGCAGGATGAAAAGATGGCTGACTTCTTGTTACCACCGGGTACTAACAGCTTCCACCGGTTCACGCCTGAATCCTTGGCTGCGATTGAGAAACGAATTGCGGAGAAGCTTGCGAGGAACGCGAAGCAGGAATACAGGGAGCAGCTTGGTGAAGAAGAGAAACCTCAGCCTCAGTTTGACTTACAAGCTTGCAAGAAGCTACCCGATATCTATGGGACTGTACCTCCAGAGCTCATTGGAGAGCCACTGGAGGACCTTGACCCTTTCTACAATGATCGCAAGGTGAGCACCAGCAAGACATTCTCCTTCTTTGCATTTGCTGAAGCATAAAATGTTTGTCTGTTTTGATGACTCTGGTTTTTGTCTTTCCTCAGCCAGTAAAAATATTTTTTTCCAATTTAAGGATCAGAGTTTTGGCATGAGGAGGGCTCCCAGCAAACATCTAAACAGCAGGGCAGTGGAGTAAACAGTGTAATTAAGACTTGGGTGTTTTCAGATAGCACTGAATATTAATGTACAGTGTCTGACAAGAGCACTGCAGTAGCTGAGTTAAACGAAGCCAGAGGATTTTATCTACCCTATCTTGCTGTCTTCATGAGACTTGACTCTTCACAGATCTGTTTACCACTTAAGCGCCTTAATGTTAAGAGCTTCTGGGTGCCTTGAGTCTTGCACTAGCACTCTGCACAGGAGTGAAAGGCACCTGCGCAGCCGCTCCTGGAGGGCAACGGCCCTTTTCCTGCCGAGGGCTAGCTAAACTCCCTTCTCAATGCTATTTAAGATGACCAAAACAGAGCTAAGGGTGAGTGTTAGCGGTGTGTGCCGTGCTGGCACTTTGCAGAAGAGTATGCTTCATCCTAAAGTGAGTATCACCTGATGCGAAGTCATGTGTAGGCTGGACAAAAGCCACAACAGTACAAACAGCTTCTGACAAAAGGCTGTGGGCAGCGGTGCCGCGCGGCTTGCTTACTACGATTTGTTCCCCCGTTCCAAACATTTCCCAGCATGGAGCACAGTATAAGGTTTGGAAGCACAACATGTTTTTAGACTGCTTCCAGTTCTTTCAGGTACTGATGTTCTTGGTTTTGGGCTCTGCTATTTTCTGTAAACAATGGGCTGATATAATCGCAATGCTTCTTTTGTTAAAACAGTGTAGAAACAGATGCAACAGCTACAAAATCAAAGTTAAATGGGCAAAGAGAAATAGAATACTTATCTGGAAGGTCCAGAATTAATTTATAAATGTTTATGGCTGTGTTGTTCCTGCTATTCCCAGGCACAAGCAGCAGGATATAGATCTGCCATTTTTGTGTCGTAAAGGACTTAGATGCAAGATGGGCGAGTTGCAGAGTTACTTAGAGTTTGTCTGTGGAGTGGCCTGATCCTGTCTCTGAGTGAATGTTCTCCTGCGAAGGGTTGGGCATCTGCAAAGCCCTGTAAATTGAGCAAGCATCCGACTCACCTTTGCTTTGGATTAAAGATAATTCAGCGTTGTGTCTCTCCGGTCATATTAACCTGAATATAGTAACAGCGTCTCAGTGCCAGGGCCGGGTTAGATCCTGTGGTGGAAGTGTGCCTCATACCCCCTCGTTTGAAAGATGAGACAAAAAAACTGACTGAGAGCAACAGGATGCTCCAGGTAGGGAAGTTGGAGTAACAAAATAATAGCATTGCTGGCACCTGGGAGGAAAAGCAGCATAAAAGTACCTCCACCACATTTCAGTCTCCAGATCGTCTTTTATTTTTAGAGGCGAGTACTCTCCCTCCCCAGCCTCATGATGGAGGTGGCGGCATGAGATCCTATAAGAAATGAAGGAGCAAAAGGGTTGGGATGTTGCAATAGGATGGTCAGTCGCTCTGCAGGGAGGGTCTTGGGAGAAACTTCCCGGAATGAAAAGGAGTGTGGGGGTCCAGGGAGGGAGTGGGGAAGAAGTCTGGGATGCTGGCAGGAATTTCCCAATGGGAACTGGGCTGGGAAAAGCTGGGTATTAATGCAAATACTGAATGTTCTCATTTCCTATTTTGTTTTCCAGACATTTATAGTACTGAACAAAGGGAAGACAATCTTTCGATTTAGTGCCACTCCTGCCTTGTATATACTTAGCCCTTTCCATCCAATCAGAAGGACTGCAATTAAAATTTTGGTACATTCATATCCTTTCTGTTGATTTCCCTCCTAGTGTATTTTATGACATTGTTTTTAAACACAGATCAGTGGAAATATGAAATCATTTGATTCCAATAAGCTGTTTTAAAATTTTAGTTGCACTTGTTTGCTGATATAACCAGAAGTGTGCTTGGATTTTTGGTCTGTTTTATTTTATATTGATAAATGAGGTGTGAATGTAATTCTTTTATACTACTGGCATCAGATATGTGAACTACACTAGAGAGTTTTTAAGGTGTAAAGGGCCTCACCATAGTTAGCAAAGAGTCAGTGGAGTCACTTGGGTACAGTAATTCAGAAAAGAAGTGAGCAGGTAGTTGGGTAGAGGTCCTCTGATGAACAGCTTTGCCATACGCTGCTTAAGCTACCTCTCCCATGAGACCAGGTGCAGATGCGGTTTAATTTCGAACTGCCTCAAAATTAAATTTTTTGCTGTCCTGAAACAGAGCATTTTAAAATTGCTTTGCTGTGTTGTTAGTTTGTTTAGTTTCAACCTGTCATCCAGCTTGAAATGAAAATGCACATTGGCCTGCTGGACCTCTCAGCAGAACGGCAATGCTCGATTTCACCTAGCCCGAGTTCTGAAGTAATACGAGGGTATTACTTAAGGGGTGGTGGGGGTTGTTTTATTTTCTAAATATGGCCACAGAGACATTATATTCTGATTTAGTCAGTTCTGTCCGGAAGATCAAACTGAGCTAAATGTCCAGCTTTGTACGAACATTACTAAAAAGACACCCTTTTTCATGAGTCGCCTTCTTTTTCTACAGTGCACGTGCCAGGCTTGGCACTGATAATTCAAACACTGTACATGCTGCTGTGATGATTGTGTGACATTTTAGTGATAGAAATTCCTCAGCTGCAGTGCCTGCATCTACCAGACAGGGCTAATAAATACTAAGCAGGTAGCACCTCAGAATCACTGGTTTATTATCAGATTTAGGGGAAAAAATAAAGAAAGAAACCAGTTTCCCTAGGCTCTCTATGCAGTGGGGAAAAAAAGGGATCTGAGAATAGAACTGTCCTAACAAGAGGGAACATAGGTGAGGCTCCTAGTAACAACAATTCTATGTAAAAAAGAGTATGCAATATCAGCCAAGACATTTTTATGGTTTCTAAGAATACAACATAGACTTTTGCACAGACATTTGTTTATGCATCAAGTTACACCTGCAGGCAGTTCAGCGTGTGCTGCTGTATACTCAGGGCCAAACAGTGTTTATTAGGTACAGTTACATCAGAACAGCCTTGCTGAAGCTAATTGAGATCAATGGATTTCCATGGCTATGACTCAGACAAGAATTTGAAAATTGAGCTTCTTAGCCAAAAGTGCATATGTGTAAATATGGATTCTGGCTGTGGAGGCCTATTCTGTTTTACTACTCACTTTCTGTTACAGCTGCTCGTGAAGCCAAGAGGTCACAGGTATGTGTAACACACAGGAACTACACGCCCTTGGTGGCAGTCAACCAAAAGATAAGAGTGCAAGAAGTCCTTATCACGTTACCTCCAAGGACAGAGAACACAGATGAGTGAATGTCAAAGACGTGTGAGGAGCAAAAATATGGTCAGACAAGGAGCATAAAATTTCTGAAGTGGAAGGCCGCAAAGCTAACAGCATTTTAGTTCCAGAAAGACCCAAGTTATCAACTTGTGTTGATAATGTCAGACAATCTAACAGCTCAGCCTTCGGCAAGGCACAGGCAGGAGGCAACAGTCCCCGTCACAATAATACATCGGCGTAGTTCCTGCATTAGGCAGTGCATTGTTTTCTGTCAATAAAGGCCTTTCACAGCAACCTGAAACACAAAGGCCAATTTGGCTGAGCAGGAAGTCAATATCCCGGGCAGAAAGGAGTCTGAATCGGCAAGTACTCAAGCAGATAATATCACAGACATGAATTTGGGAACTAGATCTACTGTTTTGCGTGAGTGTAATCAAGCAATCTTTATTTTCCCTAGGGCAAAAGCCAAAAGAGCATTAACTGTCACGTAAGTGTCTGAAGCAACTTCTTTAGCAGATGCTGTATTTCCATTTCCAGTCATTGAATGTACCTCGAAGGCCAACAGTAGAATAGAATAGAGAGGACAGAATAAAATCATCCTATATAGAAACTGTGGGGATCGCATTTCTCGGTTAAGTAGCTTATGTGGAGTTCTTCCACTGAAACTTCAGGCAGGATAAATCCTGTATCTTCACTGGTCATCCAGTCAAGGTTAGGCTAGTCAGTTTAGTTAGAAATATACCCTTGCAAGGGAAAGAATATCCATAGGCTGACAAACCTCCTAGTACTAGAAATTACTTCAATTAACAATGTACCTGTAAAACTCTTTTAGGGATCTGTCTTCCTCTTTAGATTGTAGCAGGCCTTGTGGTAGGACCACGGTTGAGATGGCTGCCTGAGCAAGGCCCTGGCCCATTTCTATTTCGGGGGACTTGAGGAGCATGGAGGTGCAACCGTTTGCTTTGTATCAGATGCAAAACAAAATTATTGATTAAATACTCTGTCTTCTGCATCGTTAACTATTTCACCATCTCTACTTACTAATAAGATTAAATCACTGCTGAGATTTCATTCATGTCTTATGCTTTAAAGATTCCTTCTTATTTCATATTGCCTGCAAGCCATGGGTTGTTCTGTGGTTTCCTAGTTTCTCCAAGCGATTTGCTGTCCTTTATCGAATACACAGCAATTGTTGTTTCCTACTTTTTCTAGTTATTAGATGTTCTTCAGCTCAATTTGCCACAGATCTAGGATGGTCTTTTCTCCAGAATTACCTTCCTTGATGCTAAATTATAGATTCTTGCTCATCTAAATATTTTCTTCTTAAAGATTTCCCAATTTTTGTTCATATTTTCTGCTTGCAACTTCTCTGCCATCTGGTTTGATTCATTTTCCTCTGTAAGGAAAAATGAGACCCTGTGAAGCACTTGTTATATGTATTATTGATTGGGACTAACCTTTGCCTGCCCATATTATATCTAATTTGGCAATGATCGCTTAAACAGCCCTTAGTTTTCAGTCTGCTAATTAACCGTTATCCATCATAATGAAGTCTAAAATAGAAGTATGTTATGTTTAGTTTGATAGCTTTGTACTGAAAGATAATAATTTATAATTTTTAGGAATTCCTTATACAGACTGCAGAAGATGCCGTTCTGTAACTTCATATTGGAAATATCCCAATACAAAAAAAGTTTTACTTTCAGTTTCTTGTAGAAAGGATCCTGACGAGGGGCTTAATATATTGGATTTGTGGTCTGTAACAGGTACCAAACAGTAGTCCCTTTCGGAATGTATTAACCATGTGTGTGATCCATGTTAACTCATGGATCGGTATGCTTTCAAAATGTAGAATTAACAGTAATTCTTAGTTATGTTGCAGGCAATGGCCTTAAAATAGATTGTCTCAATTTCATCTTCTTTACTCACTCTGTCCTTTCTGAGTAAACAACCAGCATCAATTTTCAGCAGTCTGCTTATGCAAACAATTGCATTAGATTTCAGGAAAGCGAATATTCATTCCGTAGGAATTTCCATTTTCTCTTACTGATTGGACAGACCTCTAATTCTGGTGTATAGCTAGCTGAAATGATTCTTCCCTTCATATTCTTTGTCATTTTGATCTTCTTGATGAAACTCAGTTTGAATTCATAGCGCATTTGTTGACCCAAAAACGGACCCCTTACATTTTCACCTTGTGTCCTCCTGGATATTCTCTTTGATCTTCACATGAGAAGGCTGTGACACCTGCCTTTGATTAAGCATTTGAGAAGGTTGTTAGATTCAGCTTATGCTACAAGGAAACAAGGAGATATATATGTATATATATCTTAGACCTGTGATCCTAAAATGGGTGATTATAGAAGAATTTCCTTGTGCAGAATCGAATGGAAGGATGGTCCTTATTTGGCATGGTCTGCAGATGCCACTCTGCTGTACTGCCGTTATTTTTATAGGATTTTCATTGTAGTTGAAAAAGTCATCCAATGTTTTTTAAGCTGACTACAATTTACAACTAATCACATTAACTGGATAGACTAGATAGATAGTTTTAGAAACCTATTCTGGGCTAAATTAAGAAAAGGAGACTGGATATCACATATGCTTCACAGTAGAAGCATTTAGTAGAAGGTGTAGGCTTCAGAAGTGGAAAATGTTTGTGAGTTGAGGAGTCCCTTTGAGTTCAATTACTGATTTTTCTGATGGCACCAGGGAATATGCACGTTGGTTACTACCAATTTAGCTTTGCAGTTGCTTGTGTGGCACATCGGAAAATGTTCCATTCTATATTCAGCAGAGGTTTTGGCTCTGTGAAAGGACAGCATTCATACAAACATTTCAGGACATACCCTTGAAACAATATTTTCAGATTGCTATTCTCAAATGAAAAAAAACACCAATGCAATCTGTAAAGGGGTGAAACAAGAAAATAGTATTTTTTTTTCTGAATGAGGCGAAAGAAGTTTGCATTTGTGTTCTACTGACTTCCTCTGACAAGGGTTACAGCCTATTGACCGAACTGGAAGTTGTTTGTCCTTGCCTTAACTTTTTAAACTCATTGCTTAAGCTTCTCCCGGTAACATGGAGCCTAATATTTACACGGGGGAATCCCATCACGTATTTTTGCTTTTTGTTGTTTGTTTTTACCAGAAAGTGGCATATGCTTTCAGGAGAGCAGTTCAGTGAACGATGTTTTCAACTTCAGGAATCTGATTTAGGGCGCTCTTTGTTTTATTTATGGCCTCAGCTTTAGCAGCTAAGTGCATGGACTATACACTTAGGAGGTTCATTTTAGCTGTCAATTAGGAAGCTGGTGCCTCAGCTGAGGTAGTCAGCCTTGCAGACCAAGACTGCATTTGCCAGCTGGGTTTGCAGACCAAGCCTTAAAATTAGTGCTCTGAAGCTCAGATTTGCCCTTGGTGAAAGTGTATACTGAAAGGAAGTCCTAAAGCCCATCAGACAGATTAGAAAGATCAGATTTATCACTTACCTATTGCCTGAGAAATGTTTCACGATGCAAAACAAACTGGGAATTTGCAGACACAGGTTTTCCTTAAATACATAAATGATCCTAATCCCTCTTTTCATTCAAAGTTGCACACCTACGCAAATTGTCATCTGACCAACACGGCTGTAATTTTGGGGTATTGTACTTTCAGAAAACTGCAGAGTCAGTGCATTTGTTTACTGTGCAAAGTACGCATAAAAGATGTAGGCGACAGAAAAAAAGCAGGGAAGAGTCTCTCAGTTTTTTCATGTTTACATAATTACCTGTTCCTTCACACACTCGCAAACAGGTGTCTATGATAGTTGTTAAGCATCTTGCAAATTACGAGTGAGCTGTCACATCTTGCGTGAAATGATTAAAATTTATGAAGTCTTATAACAGATGCGGTTTTCCTTAATTCACTTATTTACATTGTTCAGTATGTTTATTATGTGCACTATTTTAACTAATTGTGTGTTCATGGCACAATCAGAGAACCCGCCGTGGAATAAATATGTTGAGTAAGTATCTTTGCTGGTACACAGCTGTCCTGTCCTTGTCTTGTCCTTCCTCTGTCATTTGTTACGTTCTTTGTTTCATCTTGTTTGCTGTTGTCTAATTTCTTCCAGTAATACTGAATATAGTATCTGTCCTGACAAAATGTTTTGCCAGGCATTTGTTGCCTGTGAAAACTCCCTTAGTAAGTAAACTAACAATTTTTAGTCTACCAAGCTCATATTTATTGCTAAATGCACCTGCTATGCTACATCTGAATGAAATCATGTGTGATCAGAGCTCCATTTGAAACTGGCCTGCTTTCCACAGATCCCATGCAAGAGATTTGGTGGTGGACACGTTAGAATAAGCGGATGGACCTTAAGTTGAATTATTTCAAAAAATACTTCCAGGACATACCTGGCTCTGTCCTTAAACTAAAATTTACTGGAAGCAAAAGTTTCATTCGGACAGAGCACATAATGAAAAGTGTTCCTCTGTAAGCATTGGTGGAGATACTTTATGAGCAAGCGTAAGATTATTTGGGAACACTTTTATCAGGCTCTTGTCTCTCCAGCTTGCAAAACCCTCAGAAAAAATGGCAAGGATTTCATTCAAAGTTCCTTTTTTTTTCCCAAAATACATTTTAAAAGGGGCTGTTAGGCTTTAGAAAGTCCATTTCATTTCTTTAAGTTGCTTTAAAATATTCCTTTTAGAAATAGATACCAGATGCACACGCTTATCAACCTACACCGCATTAAACAATTATTTTGGCTCATTGAACCAATCAGAATACACTTTTTGTTTTTGACTGTCATACGATAAACACAGCCATCTGCTGCTCCATAGCGTGGTGGTTGGTCTGCTCAGGGCTGTAAGGAAAGACAGCAAAATGCCCTTATTTTAGGTTTCATAAGATCATGCAGGGTACATCTTCTAGGCCAGAAATTACTAATTATAGACAGAACTGAACCAAATATTTCATCTGATCACAATAACGTCTTAATCCCAGGATGTTTCATGTGTTTCTGTATAGAATACTGCCCTCGAGTATGTCTGTGACTTTTCTTTTCCCCTGACGTTGTCCTTTTCTTACTGAAACCTGTCACACACTGCCATACCCATGGTGTGTGCAACTGAAACGTGGACTTCTCATCCGTGTGAGTCACAGTGTGGTCATTGGGTCTCTGCTGGGGAATTTAAATGTTTGAGAGGAAAATATCGAAGTGCTCGTTGTGTCTTCCTTAGGCAAGGAAAATATGGACGATGTTGTCAGTGCAACAGACAGGACGTTCAAGAAAGTTAGAACAGAAATGTAACCGGAATCACACAGCATAGAGTAAATCCTTTACCTTTCATGTTTTCCTTTCTCCTGCGTCCCCTCATACCTCTCAGCTTTTCCTCCTCAAATTCAGAGAATGAAATCAAATGCAGGTACTTTTGAGGAGCAAAATAACCCAGTGAATGTTAATTTAAATTAATTAATATTGGATTTGGAAAAGATACATTTAATCCATTCTGTTCTAGTGTTCCAGAGTCTCATAGGGCATACAAGAGTAACACTGTATAGACATTTGTCCTATATCCTCCTTTAAAACAGAATAAATACTTAGCGTTTTGAAAGAAAAAAAAAAACAAATTAATTCAACTTACCCTCACTAAAAGAATAGAAAAAAAAATCCTGACTTCTGCTATTAAAGAAGCTATTCAGTTGCTGGAGGACTTTGCCCCATCCATTTAGAATTAGAGGATGATTATACAATCAATTAAACCATCTGACGTGCTGAATAAATACAAGTGCTTTATCATTTTTAATGAGCTTATGTACCGTTAAGTTTTTTTCTTTTTTGTTAGTCCTTTGGATGTGTTTTCTGCATGTGTTACTGAATACACACGTTCAAAGAGACTATCACTTGGGTGACCTGTATTTGGAATATCACAGCAAAACTAAAGAGGAGCTGTGAAAAGTTGGGTACAAGGTAATGTTTAGGTGTACGGTCAAAGATGAAGTGTGAGAAACATTTTAGGCCCATTGTGGCACCAAAAAAAACAGGCCTGTCACACTGCATGTTATGACAAAGCATACTGAGATCTTATAATATGTCTAATTAGCTCTACTGTGTGACATGAAGGCAGGAGGGCATGAGAGCGGCCACTACTTGCCCAGCTGCAGACCAAAGGAATACAACTAAGAGAAAATGCTTCTTTTTTATGTGTAATTAAATTCTTTAATATATTAATACCTTTCATTTCTTACACCTTTTGTTTTTGCCAGACAGGAATCCGAAGTGTTAGGAGGAGTTCTAGTGATGGCACCATTGTAACTAATGATATTTAATGACGGCCTAAACAGGAAACTCAAGCTAATGTTTCCAGTGAAATTCATAGCATTGCATCCTATGAAATTTTTGCTTTATGGGTTTTTAACTGTTTTTTATGTGGCAGACTCACAAGAAAGAGAGCTGTGCTTTGGTATCAACTGCATCTTAATTCAGGGAAAAAACATAGGAAATGCCAGTGGTGGATACTAAACATCTATTATTTTTATTAAGATATGGCCTAGAACACCTAGTCCCACTGAATTACCTATCTCAGGTACAAATATATAAAAAAAGAGGTGATGTATGCCCTGAAGGGTGTCTTTGATGGTGTTTTGAGGGCCCTGTATGAATACAGATCTAAATGCTGGAACTCAACACATTACTGTCCACCACAGAGAATTTGCCAAATTTTCATACAGGTATCATCCTTATTGCTAAAGATAAGATATATGTTCCATCCAATATTATTCGCAGTGAAGAAGCTATTGGTGATAAACAACTTGCCATACTATGGAAAAAAAACACCTTTGTGCCTCTCTTACTATCGAGCAGGTCAAAATTACCACATAGAGTATTGGGAGGGGGGCTATTGATTTCCCGTTTTTTAGTAAGGGCTTTCTACTATTGTTTAATTCTGAAGGCTAGTGTAATTTACCACAGCTAGTGAAACATAGGAGCACTTGTAGAAAGAATACCCGTTTTAGCTAATAAAACCACACTGCAACAATTTTTAACCTGCTGCCCATTGAAATGGTCTGAACAGGAAGGGGTGAGAGGTATGAATGGAACAAACATCTTCCTTTAAACAAGGAAAACAACAAGGATTGCTGTATAATTCATTCCTGTTGCATTGATGGTTGCAGAGAGTGCTTTGAAAGTCCCACAGCATAGCTTATGAACATAGTATTCACGCTTGATAAATGAGTGAGAATTCATCAGGGCACACCCTGCAGCAAAACTTAACTTCATTCTGTGGCTGTTATGAGCGCTTTCCCATTTCTGTTATGCTTCTTGGTCCGCACATGAAGCTGCTCATACACAGTCCAATGCTGCAGTCATAACTCTCATGAGCAACCCCAACGAAATGCATGGGAGTGTCTCATGCGAGTAGGATTGGGCCCAACCTGAATAAGCTGAGTGCGCTTCTGCCATTTCTCCTATTAACTGCTAATGCTCTTGCTTATCTTGGCCACCTTTTTCCCTAGGTACACTTTCACTGGCATTTACACTTTTGAGTCGTTGATAAAAATATTGGCGAGAGGATTTTGCATGACAGAATTCACCTTCCTTCGAGATCCGTGGAACTGGCTGGATTTCAGTGTTATTGTTATGGCGTAAGTAGCACTCCATTGTATTTTTCAAGACAGTGATGAGCAGTAGCATTTCTTAAAAAATTACCTGGCTGTTCTTTTTTTCCTTTCAAGTTGTATTGGAAATGAGAAAATGATGACGTATGTTAGGATGGACTTTATTTTCCTGAGTGATTTAACAGCAAGAAGTCAGAAATTCTCAGTTCTGTTCCAGATCTCTCAATTCACCAGACTATTTTGGAGATACTACTTAATCTCTCTGTGCTCTGCTAGAGTTGTTTGTAAAATATTTGCAATAATACTTGTCTGTGTAATGTAGGTTTAGGAGACTTCACCAAGTAGATTGCAAGACCTCTAATAGAAAGTATTATAAGTGTGTAACTTTATTGCTGATGTATCAGAATCCCTATTTATACTCTATCCGTCTGTAACACTTACCAAAGCCACCCTGGCGTTTCATTTAAGATGTGGTCTCACTTTTGAACGAAGAAAGTAGCAACTAGCCTGGCTCGTCATGGATCAACTATACATTAATAAACAAGTTTTAGTTAGTAACTGATAAAAAAAAGTCTGTACCGCACCCACAGGCGTCTAAGAAATGTCTTGGAATATGACAGTATAGTGGGACATTCAAAAAGGGAGCAAGAAGTTGGAAAATCTGTATCTGAGATGTGGAGGAAGATGAGCTGGAAACCTCACAGGGAGGAGCACAGGACACAGCTATACTTCAGGGTTTGCAGTCATCTCAAAGCTAACCTTGACTTTACAGATTTTCTTCATCCTGAAAATAATTTTTACTTCTATAAGGAATTAATTTAAAGGCTTCTGAAACTTGCTTTATATCTTGGGAATAGAAATATGGCCCCAGCAAGATATTCCCCTCCAGCTATGTACTTCTACTCAGATTGTTAGAGTTCACTCAGGACATTCGGGGTTCTGGTGCTGTGAAAGAGCTGATGGAGTTGTGGCATCTAGACAGCTAAAAATACACTGGGGTAGGGGAGGTGTCAGCCAACGCTTGTGGACGACACGGGGTCAGCCCAGGCTCTGGAGGAAGGCAGGTGTCTGACAGTGTCAGTATTTCCAGCTGAGCTAAAAGTCCAGATTCTCTTTATGGTCAAAAAAGAGAGAAGAGCACGTCAGGAGCACACCTCACGTCATCTTGAAGTGGAAACCAACAGAGGTGCCTGAAAGGCCCCGTTTCCTTCCACTAATTGTAGAAGGAGTTCATCTGATCAGCTCAGGTGGAGATATCGGCAGTGCCTCAACCTCTGCGAGGAGAATCCCACCGTCCGTGAGCTGTACATGGCCTCTTCTGCCTGCACCGGCCTCAGCGTGGAGCTGGGCGCCGGGGCTGTGCAGGCCCTCCTGGGGAGCCGTGGTCAGGTCCTGGGTCAGGTCCTAGGTCCTGTGCATGGGAGAGCCAGGCCGCTGGCCTCGGTGGGGTTATTCTAGCGAAGGGGGAGTGATGCTACAGGGAACCAGGCCCAGGCTTTATTTAGAAATGACAAACAGATTGGTTTTATTTTTTAGTCTTTTTGCTCTTCTTCTTCATTACTTACTTCTTCCCTTTTCTGGATACTGATCTGCCTGTATTTTCTACTTAATGATAACTATATTCTGCTCCTGTTTTAGTTTAGTTCTTGCTGCCCTCTTTATTCCTCATAATTCACAACCTTAAGTGAAATGCAAGCCTGCTAGCACTGACATTTGAGCTGAACCCATAGTGTCTGAATAGTACTGGAAATGAGAAAAACTGTTCAACCCACACTTAGTTCAAACACTACTAAGGGCCACTGAAGTTAGTAGCGAGACTCTGATAGGGTGCAGGGTTTAGGACTAATAATCTTGGTGGTATTTCTCGAGCAATAGCACAAAGATGCATAAGACCTGTATGGACTTCAACAGGGAGATTCCCACTTATTTTAGTAGGCTTTGGATCAAAGCCAGCCCTAAGGTCAGATCCTGATATCTGTTACTGCATTCCTATGGATTTTGCTGAAATGACATCTGGCCATCATGAAGAATGTTACAAAAAATGCGATGCATGTGGGGAGGTGCTTTTGGAGGTCAGCACACACTAGGTGTTTTTCTCAATTAAACTTTTTCTCAAGCAATGCTAAATATGATTCTTCTACAATATTTAGAAATAGGACAAAACAATACAAAGAGTTACAAGACCGATATACCCCCATCCTTGGGATAGATAGCAAAATCAGGGTACAATAGCTCAACTGCTTGAGAGTTAGTACATGATAAAGGAGCTCATCTGCAGGTGTCTGAATTCATCGTGACATGGAGAGCTTCTGTGCACAGGTTCACACTATTCTAGGTGGCAAAAGGCCTTTGATAGGAAGGCAGGAATGAACAGAGACAAGCACAAGAGAAGCAATAATTCAAAGCTTTGACAGTGGAGCTGCTCTCCTGAGCTGAGAAGCTGAGGATGTCCCCCCCCGCCCCGGCTTTGCAGAAGTCCTCCAGGAGTGTCTTGTCTACTACACTGAAACTCAGCTCTGAGAGGTCAGTGCAGGACGAGCTATGAACAGCCCTTAAGTTCTGCCCAGATGATCCCTGTGGGTGTGGGGCTTAGAGAGCTGGAAAGGTGAAGGTTTGCACAGACCTTGCAGTGGACAGTTGCCCAGAGGTGAATTTCTCTCCCAGGAGGCAGGAACCAAGATTTGGTACCCAGAGGTTGTGGGATTACACCTCTTTTTGATCTTCTGATTCTACTAAAATTGAATTACAGCTCTGTTCTCCAGCCTGAGGATTCAGGAAGCCTTCCGTGAAGTTTGTTTATTGAGAGGCTTGGGTCTCTATATCTTGTTTCCCAGCTATATTTCAATTTTCCATCCAAATGATTTTTCGCGTCTTAGTTAGAAGGTCCCGAAAACAGGGGGTGCCTGCCACTGAGAAAAATAAAGCTTCTCAAAATCAAATTACTGTAGTGGCTGCTTTCTTCAAAATTGGCATCCATTCCTGTTGTTTCGTATTTTAAGGCATATTGTATTAACATTTTTTATCAACTATGTTTCTGAGATAGTTAAGAAGTTTAGCTGGAATGGAAGGGAAAGAATTTATACATTTAGCCCGTTGCAAGTGATTCTCTGAGTTCATAGACAGTAGCGAGGGAGTTAAAAGTGACTGCAATTCGATCTTCATATGTACAATGAATCCTGCTTGCCAAGTATGTAACTAGCAGACAGTACAAAGCATTGGATAATGGACTCTTTTCTGATATGTTTTGTCCTTCATATAAATCCAATTTGAAAGTAATTTGAAATAAGATTGATTGTGCAGGTAGTTCTACTGTTGTCTCTCCTTGTAGCTAGTGTGTGATACTCGTGGCATTTCTGCATCTGGAACTAAAGACAGTATGAGGGTTCAAGATGGGCTGGAGAGCCTGATAAGGGGACATGAGATTTAAATGAACCAAGGTCTTAAGCCACAAGACAGTCTGATTCTTTCACTGGTAGGTGTTACAGTGTAATGACCATCGCTTGCTTTAGAGTTACTGTAAAATAACTTTTTACCTCCTCTTTTGAGCCAAAACTGCGCAGATTGTGTGGGTGACAATCACAGGAGGTAGCTTTTAATAGCACACGAGAGAGTAAGTGGTGTCTCCAGAGCTTTTCTCCCATACCATGCTGGCACGCTATTTCTCAGCCATGGCTTGTGACCCTCTGCTTGCTCATGGATGGGTTCAGGGGAAGTTGTGAAACTGCCCCCGTTTTGATCACTGTTTCTCAGACAAGCGAACCCTTTCCCGAATGTGCAAGGCAGCGGCAGCTATAACTCTGAGTTGCAAAAGGAAACTGAGATGCCAAAAGCTGTTAAAGACAATAAGCATTTCCCTAGCTAACAGGAGAACTTGTAGATGAGAATTCAGGTGGCTTCTCACTCCTTGATATAGAGGAACTGAGCTCCTGTAGTTTCATCTGAGAGATCGTCAAAGAGAATCTTTATTGACTATCATGAACAAACAGGAGTAGCAGTTGCATTTTCACATGCTTCTTTATATATTAATAACAAGTTTTTACAAGTCTGCGGTCAGCAAAACCACACTCACGTGCTATCGCTTCTCCCAAAAATGTTTTGGTCACTCTAGCATGCTGCAGGGGAGTTTGGGAGAGAAAATTTGTGAAACCTAGGGAGGAATTAGCAAATAGGCAGCTCTCTTTGCCCAGATTCCACTATAGGACTATGAAGAGAAGAAGCAATATTGCTATTCCAGACCATAATCTGGATTAGCAGATATGGAGATGATGTTTTTTCCTCCCTCAGAGGCCTTTGCAGAAAGGCCCCTTAAGCAGGCTTTGTAAAATAACCAGGTGAGTTTTGTCCTTAGCGTACAAAAACAAATGCCTCAGAGAAGTAGAATATGTAAATTTAATAGCAATATGAAATAGTCCAAGACTTGTTTTGTCCAAAAGATATAGTGGTGACTATGCTGTTTACTGTATACTCTCTTGGAGGAAATAATTTTTTAAAGCAATGCCAAAAGCAGACTTGTCCCATGACTGACTCTCCTGGGCGTATTTTGCTCTGATGTTGCACAGACCTCTGTCATGAGAAAACGTCCAAGGTAGTGAAGAGCCGGGATTGATTTTTTTAATCACAAATAGTCTGTAGTAGGATTGCAATTATATTCATTCAAAAGCCATCTTCTGGCAGCCAAATGGCATGGATTTGATGTGCAAAACAAAATCAAATTTTAAGGATCTCTTGAAATTAAGGTCTGCTATACCACACAGTACAACCCTGTATGTGAAAGAGCCTAGTAGAAATATTTGCACTGATATTTCCCTGTATTGCTCTATATGGGATTTGTATAAACTGTCAAAATTTGTCAAAATCACTTGGATATTTGAAGCTTTTATTTATACAGCAAAATAATTCTTAATGTTTCCAATGATATGTGAAGAGTTTTTGTTAAACTACATGATGATAAAATGTTCATAGTGTTTATTGCTGAGCAGCATGATAACAAGGTTCACTTGATAGTGTTAAAGAATTGATGCCTGTTAGATAAGCTGAATAGTTCAAGAAAAATTTGAAATAATGTATACAATGAAAACCCCAGAACAAATGGCATCAAAGAGCAGCCCGAAAAGTGGATGCACCTTTCATTCAGATGCGTTCACTCCTGCTGTGTATGAATGCGTTCTTCATTCAGACGAGTCTCTTGCTCTATTGTATAATTCCAAATAACTGTGACTTAATTCTACAGGTATGTAGGAGAATTTGTGAATGTAGGCAGTGTTTCACCTCTTCGGACTTTCAGGGTATTGAGAGCTTTAAAAACTATTTCAGTAATCCCAGGTAAGAAGCCCTGATCCTTACGTACTGGCTCTCAGCTACAAGTGATTCTTTCTCTGTCTCTCTTTGTCCCCTTGACTGTTGTTTTTTGCTGGTGTTTTGTCATTGTCTGTGTGTGACTTTCCCTTGTTACAGATACATAACTGAATTTGTGGACCTGGGCAATGTCTCAGCCTTACGAACGTTCAGAGTACTTCGGGCGCTGAAAACAATCTCAGTCATTTCAGGTGAAAATCAGGTTAAACACTCCGGCTGCAGTTAAAGCCTACATGCCATTTCCAGTAGTAAACACAATAAATCCAAACGACTTAACCATAGCTACTGATCGGGAAATGGAGGAATGTAGGGAATGTGACCTGTCAATAGAATACGTTTTTCATATGTTTTCCAATACTGTTTTTGTGGGCAAAAGGCATTAGAGTACTTCCAAACTTGCCAACCTCACTAAAACAAGCATTACTGTCTAAACTCCTGTATACAGTGGATCATGAATCACATTCGTAAAGTAGTCATGCATGAACCATATGAAAACGGCAGTGAAATCCTGTTAAAATCTTAGGATATTGATTTTAAAAATGGAAGGCTAAATGGCCTCAAAATATTTGAGTGTCAGAGCACATCGATAGAGGGGTCTAAATCTGTGCTATGAGCTGAGATCCGCTCAAGACTGAAAGCACAGATAGCTTAATTTATCTAGTGTTTATTCGTTTGCATGAGATAGAATACTGGTTAATTTCTGACCCTGAAGAGATTAGGAAAAGTTTCATCACTGACTTTAGTAGATCTAGCATTTCACAACTCATTTTGCATATTTTAAAGGATCCCTCCAACAACAAATCAGTGTTTTTGCTACAGGCCTGTTAGTGAATGAAGAACTCTTCTCATAGTTTTTGATCTAATTTATTTCTGTTTCGTAAAATAAATAATATATTCTACTTAGTAGTTTATGCAGAGATAAGTCCATTTAGGACTAACTGCATGGCAATGCATTCTTGCCAAGTATTGTCTATGGACAGGTCTCATTCAGCCTCAGTGTTTAACATCTCCAACCTGCATGGCAAGGTAGAGAAGATAGCAAAAACCGTGCATGGTAGATCCTATTGGTGATAATCCTGAACAGATGTTGGCAATTACATGTCAAAAATACTCTAAACATTGAGAAAACTGCTCAGAATCTCACGCACAGCTATGTAAGATTAGAAAGGTTTTCCAGCCATCAAATTATGAGCATCTGCCCTGTAACGTTAATCTAAACAAATGCCACAGCATAAACTTTCAGGGACATATATTAGAACTAATCACCAACACTCACATAGATTTTAGGGTGGAAATGGGAATTCTGGAGCTGGAACGTTAGGAAAAGTGAAGAAAACATCTTTGTAGATCTGGGCTTTACTCCCTTATTCCAACAGTAAAGTAACAGAAACCAGTGAAATAACTCAAAGAGCAAGGTACCTTTTAGTGCAAGTGTACGTCAAAATATACCTCTTAAGGAAAACTTTAAGATGGTCATTCCTTAGGTCTGATATTTCTGGAAATCAGTTCTAATGTTTAATTTTTCCTCAATTTTAAAAAGAAATAATCAATTAGCTGGGGAGATTTTGTTCAATTTTTTGTAAACTGGTTTTCCACTGTGAAAACGTTTTTGCTTGGGAAAGCCTTAGATGAGCAGCAAGTTGAGCATGGGTATACATATCATGGGGGAGAGTAGTAGCTAAACAGAAAGAAAAAAATTATTTCTTGGCTTCCCTTGCTAGTGATTTAAAGACTAACTTGGAGGGACAGCGGTCTCCAGGGGACACCTTTCACTTTCCATTTTGTCTCAATCTTGAGTCTCTTCAGAGAAAAGCCTGTCAATTTTGATGAGTTATATGTAGTCATTTTCTGATGTTCTCTGTCATAGTTGGAGCTGAAGCATATTTTACATTAGTAAACTGTAACTGTTTTGTAGAGAAAAAAAGGAGCACAGAGATTCAGCAGAATTTTATTGAAAATAGACCCAAATCTTTCAGTGATGCTAAACACCTAGTTGTTCTATCTGTTGGTTAAAAAAAAGGCAGGTAGTGTTATTTACTAGTATGATACATAGTATTTTGCATTCTCTTTTTTCTCTATGATCGAATATTTAATTAGTTTTCTCATAGCTGCATTTTTAGGTACTAGTAACTAAATTATTTGCTGACATAACTGCAGGAAGATATGCTAATAGAAAATCTGGTTCTTAGATTTCTTTATCAAGATTACCTCTGTCTTGAGTAGGAATTGCAAATATGGAGAGATACAAATTGCTAAGGATAGTATAGCTGCATGTAAAATACAGCTATGGGTTGTTTTTTTTATGTTAGTAGATAATTTCAGAGGGGCTGGTTCATTTTTTAGCTAGATATATATTTTAACAGAAATGTTGGGCATGATACTGTGTCAATTTGGAGCTCAGTCTAAGGTTTTAATGATAACATAGATTTATTCTGGGATAAAACGTTACTCCACAGTAAACTTAGAAATGTAAAGGTGATGTCTTCCATGAGATTTTTGCGTTGATCAGCTGGAGAGAGGGGAAGAGGCTTGTTAATTATTTCCTCTGTTATATCTTGGAGGAAGAACACTGAGATGTATTCTCTTTGGCAAATATCTAAGCTTTTCCTCTATAAAATTGATCACACTTTTCTATCAGGTAGTTATGTTTGCACAAACATACTTGGACTCAGCATGCTCGATGAAATTGCTTACCGAAAGTAATGGGCCAAGTCCTCAGCGGTGTAAGGCTTCAGTCCAGCAGAGCACTTAGAGGCTGGTTTTCAAAGGCATTCTGCTTCACTTGAAATCAATGAGTTTCACTATTGACTCCAGAGGGAGTCAGTAAAGCTTACAATTAAAGCTTTTAAAAAATCTCACCTACACTTAATACCTAGCTTTAAGTGCACAAGTAGGTCCAGGGACATTTAAGGGACAGAGGATCACAGGACTCAAAAAGTTATCTCCCAAAGCCTTAAGAGGTCATTCCCCTGGTCCAAGGTGGCATTTAGTATCACTCAGACCGGCCTGATATTTATTGCCTAACTTCTTCTAAAAATCCTTCAAAATTGGAGGTCTTCCTAAGCAGTCTGTTCTAGTGCTTCCTTATTTTTGCCAAGAGAAGGCTTGTCCTGGAGGAGGGATTCAGAGCCGGATTCAGAAACCCAAACTTTAAGCTACTGAAAGCCATGTGTTTCCTGGTCAGAGATGTGGCTGCCGGCACGCTGGCATCTCCTGCTCCACAGGGCCATGGATTGATCACCTGTGGATCCTCTCTTTGAATCCAGCCCCTCCTGACCAGCTTCACTCTCCCTGGATGCAACATCAGCTCATTATTTCTTACCCGATAGCCACTGTGCAGGATGGCAGGACAGTACCTTACCCCCCACGGCAACCTTTAATGTGCCTGAGGACCATCGTGGATCCCCTTAATTTTCTCTTGTCTGCACTAAATAGCCCCATTTCCTTCTGTTCTTCCCAGCTGCCCGTGATAGCAGTGATAACATGCTGGGCACAGTAGCTGGGTATTTGTCTTGCATTACAGGTTGTTCATCCAGACTCATTAAAAGAAAAGTGGTTTTAATTTCACGTGTGCCTTATGTTCAGGTGCTTAGAAGTAGGTAACATTTTCTGCATGTAAGCATAAAATCCTTAACTGTCGATGATTTTATTTATTAATTAGCATCTTGCATATTCCCATGGCAACTAGATTCAAGCTCTTTTAATTAGATGGGAGCCACGGTATTCTCTGTCAGCTGTAGGACAACCCCGTTAAAATCACTCATTCACCTCTCATTAATGGCTCATCCAAATCCTAGAGGTGTCAACAGAAATTTTTCTTGTGACTGTGGAGGGTCTTGAATCATAGTTTATCTGCAGGGAAATCACCAACGTTTTGTGATAACTAATAACTTAGGTAATTTAAAGCCCTGTGGTAACCACTCCACCCCCAAAATCCCTGAAAAATGCAGACCATGATGATCATCTGGATTTTGTAAAGTGCCCTTATCTAGACAAGTTCTGCTGCTCTTTCTAGAACAGGCGTGCACGTCACAAACATTTCACAGAAAATGACAGGATACAGGCAAAAGGTGACCTCATAGAAAATTGGGCCAAGGCACTTTGGGGCCTGATCCAGCTCCCATTTAAGTCAGTGTGAGTCTAAAGGCTATAAATAGCACTGTGAATGTTATCCAGTACTTAACTGATAGCCAGAACAGAGCTCGGAGCCCAAGAATTAAGGCTGTGTGGAGGAGGCTGACCCCTGTTCACTGCTGGCATCTCAGTGAAGTCCCTCTGCAGAGAGATAAATTTCATCCTTACAGTGGGCAAATCGCTTCCTTAAAAAGTAGCTAGCCCAGAGGTGAGAAGTACCTGACTTGCTGGTGTCTTCCTTGGAGACTAGCCTGACAATCACATTTTCACAGAAAGATCTACAGAAATGCTGACAGTCATTCAAGTTTGCCAACATCATATTAAACTTTTGGCTGCCACGTGTGGGACACCACATACTTTCATCAAGAGCGAATACTCTTCTCCATTCACGTGACTCACACAGGCATTTATAAGACACATGCACATCTTCAGGAGAAGGACTAGGTTAAGTGTGGACAAGCATGGTGTAAGTCACACTCTCTGTTTTTGTTTTTGCTTTCTCTCCCCTCTCTTTTCCAGACTGTGCATGACAGCGTCTGCTGTTCTGTAGGTGATTGCCAACATCTGGTATGGATACCATACCAAATTATGCTAATATTTCCTTACATCTTGTAGGAGGAATGGATGGTGTTGTGGGATCTTGCCATTTCTCATTGTTTGGTGTTGCTTGCATTTTCTGTGGTTTCTGATTTGCATTTGAAAATTGATTATTTGATTAACATGTGATGTTCAAATCTCTTAACTTCTACCAGTATTAACAGGAATGTTTGGGCCAAATCCTTCTTGCTTTCTGCAGCTGTCAGGCTGATTATATAGCCTTCATTCCACTCATTTTAGATGATCTAGTATTGCTCATGTCAGGCAAGCAGGATTTGGCCCTGAAGTGCAGAAAGAGTTCAGTGATTTAGGAAAAGCCTACTGATTACTCCATAAGGAGTAATTTATGGACCCATTGTCATTAACGGGTGTTGACTTCACTCAGCTTTGGATCAGCTCCTCAGTTTTTGCTGCATGCTGCCTGGTTTGATGTTTGACTTGAAAGAATTAAGTAAATTCCTTTAATGCCCCATAAATAGTACCATCTATTAAGCTATATTGCATTGCTCTCATTGGCATTATTTCAAAGGAGGATTATTTGTCTGGAAGATTTAACAGTGCTCTAAATTTGAATACATCTGGCATTGCTTTTACAAAACATGGTGATTGGCTCAGGGAAATGCAGAGCACCTGCAAGACGTTGTGAGTGTCCTTATTTTCCCCTAGCCCTTCCAACTGCCAGGTCCAGAAAGTTTAAATGAGTGGTGAATTAAGCACATTACTGAGCAATGAATTGTGCTGAGCAACTCCATGGATGTCACTTAACTTTCTGGGTGCATTTTCTTTTTTAAAGGATGAGGAAAAAAAGATAGTTATGTCTTACAGTTATAGTCTGTAAGTATACCCCTCCCCAAATGACATTCCTGAAAAGTTGTAACAAAGCTCCGGAAGACAGAGTAAGCGTTATTTTTAAGTGATCTTTAATTACAGCAGTTGTATTACTGTGGCATTCTCTTCCTAAACTGTTCAGAACTCTGTGTGTGTGTGTGTGAGTATATATATTTATATACATGTGTATGTGTAAAGTAAAGCAGAAAGCCCTCTCATAAAAATAAATATATTTGATACCTGCAAGGGACGAACTTTTAAAGCTAATAGTATAGCATTGCTATTCTATTTAAAAATCCCAGTTAAGTAAACTGAGAAAAAAAAGTTTCATGAAATGACATTAAAATTAACAGTACTTAGACCTGAATTTGGAAACAGATAGTTTTTACTTGGTGCTAGGATTTTGCAGGTCCTGCTTCCTTATATTACCCCTATTCGTCTTAGGACTCTTATTGTCCTTGCTCATTAAGTAAGACTTTGCAAGATTAATTTTTTAAATGTATCCTAGAGATGAAAGCAAAACTCATGTAATCTACAATGGGATTACGCCTTTTGACATGTACAGGGTATCTAGCAAACTGTGGTCTGTCCTCGTGTACTGAAGTGATACAAATACAAGGTCTAAGCTTATATTTATATTAGAAAAAAGGGATGTTCTGCAGTGATTTCTTAGAGGTTACCGAAGTGAAAGAATCTGTGGTTTGGCTGCTTTCACTTAAAAGTCTCAATGTGCAGTCAGACTTCCCAAGTTTCACCATCTCCAGTGAAGAATTATTTGTATGTTCAAAGGACAGCCAAAGATGAGATTCATATAAAACATTTCAGAATACTAAAGGAGAAAAAAACTCCAGTGAATTTATAAATGATATGCCTATTTTTTTCCTGCCCCGTTATTTGTTTCTTTAAGATCAGGGTATCCTAAAGCTCTTCTTACTGGATTAAAGAGAGACCCAAGAAAGTCTTTCGGAGCTAGGCTACAACTAAAACTACTTTCACTTCAGGTGTAAAGTTCATCCAAGACCAGATTATCAGAATAGCCGTGCTCCCATTTAGGCATCAGAATAGGTACCAGCTTTTCAGATGAACTCAACAAGTTCAAAGCAGGTCTTTATCTAGGTATACGAACAGGAACTGGCCTCACTTGTGAGAGCTGTTTCTGGGGAGGAGTGCTGATGTCATAAAAATCCAGCTCTTGCCTGACGTTTGTGCTACAGGACTTTTTGCTGTTTTTTTGTGTGGAGCAGGAAATCATCTAGCCTCTTCATCTTCACCCGGCCTCAGACTAGCTTTAAAGAGGCAAACAGAAGTTAGTGGAGAACGAGGACTGTCCCCACCGGGTGGTTCAATACCACCTAGTTGAATGACCACTTTATAGCCATTACTATCATCCATGGGTTAACCTAAAGGCAACGCCCTATGCAGGAGTATTTTAGGCTGCTGGACTCAGGGAATGCTGAACCTGTTGACCATTCTAGAGGCCATCTTCCTTTAAGAAACTGTGATTTCCCCTGCTCCCTTTTTCAAAAGATTTTTAATCAAGTGCCAAAATGCATTTAACCATCCTAAAACTCCTCAAATACAATTTTATATTATTTTAAATTATACAGCACTAGCTCAGCCTTTGTGGATGGCAAACTCTTGGGGTGAAATTCCAGGGAACTGAGATCTAATGTATATGACCCTATTAAGTGAGCAAACCAACGTGTTTCTGAGTATTGCCCGGGAGAGTTCCCAGTTTTCTCTTTGGATTTCCTTTTTTTCCATTTAATCCATTTTCTCATATTGCTGCCATACTGGTGACACTGATTATCCGAAGCACTCACTACTATTTATTGAGTATTAATTAAATATAAATAGTAAATGAACAGCACAATTGCTGCCAGTGTGCAGTTGATACTAATTTCCTACTACAGCATGCAAGTTGAGAAGGGTATTTTGGGGGGGAAAGAGCAGTTTTTGTCACATTCATAGTGCTCAGTCAGCTCAAGTAGTGCTGATCTCCAGGAATATTTCAAAAGCAAGAAATGCCTTTTGAGAAAACAGAATTATTTATACCTATATATTTATAGGATAACAAACTGAAGTTAGTGTTATGCTGCAAAATACTAGTGAAATTACACGAAAGGGGCGGATTTGTGTGACCTAAGCCTTTGGTTTTTGTAATAAGATGATTCATCTGCACTGGCAGAATATTATAAGCTGATTAACCTTGCCCAGGTATTGTTGGATCCTCAGGTTATTTCACTCAAATAGCTTCCACTGGGGTTTATTTGACTGCCCGTATTATTTGCCTTATTTCTAAGCTCAAATTCCTGTTGCCCTAAGCAAATGAATGGAAAGTAGTGGTTTTAGTCACACAAGGACAGTGAGCAGGGTTTGGTGCTAAAGTATATAAAATAATCAGACAATAAATAGCACTTTCATTCCTTTTCATCTATTTATGTGAGAGATAAAGCTATCAGAATTACCTGAGTGATTTAAAACTAATTCACCTTCTCAAAAGTTAATGAAATTTAGGTTTTATAGGTCTGTTTACTGCAGCTCCATGAAAATATAACAGATGTTTTAATATTTTCTTTAGCCATGATTAATTTTGTTTCTCACTGTTTCTCCATCTGATTCTCTCCCTCCATCTTTAAATAAGTTTTTATTTAAGAGTAATAGTAAGACTCTTTGTCTAAACAAAATTAGGCCAAGCTAAATGTTCATAGTAGCCACTTGTCTCTTGTTTCCGTTGTCAAATTACAAACGCGTTAGAAACCTTTTTGATTTTTACCTTATCTGCAGATTTTCCTCATGAAAAGTAGCTAACTGAAAACTTGGTTCAGCGTCTAAGTCTATAAACTCTTGGCTTTTATTTCCCTAGGACTGAAGACCATTGTAGGTGCACTTATCCAGTCTGTTAAGAAACTTGCTGATGTGATGATCCTGACCGTTTTCTGCTTGAGTGTCTTTGCCCTCATAGGCCTCCAGCTCTTTATGGGCAACTTGCGACACAAGTGTGTCAGGGACTACACCCAATTCAACTCTACCAATGGCACGTTATATTTGGATGGTAGGACGTGGAACAACTCAGATGACTTTCTTAGTGATCCAGGTAAACTCTTTTATTTACTCTGTTAAGTTTTTTTTTTTTTTGGTATTATATCGATCAAAATCTATATGCAAATCAGTGCTGTAAATATGGCTGCATATGCCTACTCCCCCAGCACTGCTTTCTTCACAATGTTGGTATGGTTTCAAAGGTCTAAGCAACATTTTCTAATGTATGTGCTGCCTTTATAATTCATGCTGAAGGTGTATCTAAGACTTTCCTACAAATAGACTGAAGTCCTATCACATCATTGACAATTTTCACAGTTTCAGGGTGTCTCATGACACTTTTCTTGAAGTACCCTTTCCTGAAATCAGGTGATCACATGACAATTTTGATTCTGTATGTGGGTCTGGTTTGCTTGCTGTTTCATCAAGTTGATACACATTTTCTAGCAAAGCTTTAAAATTTGAACTTAAAAGTCTTAAAAAACAAATCAGAGCAATTCAGTATTTATTCATTTGAAAAATCTCAAGGGTATTTTTTTCATGGTGCTAAGGCCTTAACTCATTATCTGGATTAGGCCATCCTGCAGTATCTGGTGCTCTGATGCTTATTATCAAAAGGCTTACTTTCTAGGCCAAAGCAATTTTTAATACTCCAAAGTCTGCTATACTTTGAATTACAATGAAATAGGTTCTCTAAACTCATTTATTAAGATGTACACAAAAAGTGTTTCATGTAAATAAACTTTAGAATGTAAACAAGTAGCCCAGCTATTGTCTTGAGCCTGCTCCAAAACTCTCTGAGTCACCAGGGGTTCCCCACCGACTGCAATGGACATTGGCTCAAATCCTAAGCAATTTAATGATGCTCTTGAGAGAAAGAAGCAGCCAGATTGATGTACCTTGCTAGGAACTCGTGATCAGTGATGACTTTTGGTGTTTTATTTATTTTAAGAAGAATGATCTACATAGTCAAATCATTAACCAGAAATTTGTTTTGATGGAAGTCACATAGAGTCATGGGGTACATCTGCTCTGACGGTATGGACCCCTGAGTCTTCATGCTGGTATCTCTGACCATCTGCACTATGAAACCGCTGAGCCTGATTCCTGGCAGCGCTTTGACTTGACCCAGGGCTCTGCTGAACTCCTTACACAAGGTTGCCTCCAACCCTTGCTTGCTTCTCAGCTTTGTACACCTCTTCAGCCAGTCTACAGAGACTGAGCAAAGGGCAGCCCCGCAATTCCCTACTTGTGATTTTTGACCTTTCTGCTCAGTCCCTCTCTCTGCAGTTTGAGGCAGCGTTGTAAGGAGTGACATTAGACAGGTTTCAGTTGGAAAAAGAAGCTAAATATGCAGAGCTTGTGATGTGGTTGATATGGGATTAATGAAGGGCAGTTCATGAACCTCTGGCTGAATGACAGCCAGCTTCAGGGCCAACTCTGACTGTCAGGTTGTGTGTCTTCCCAGTGCCTCTGTATCATAGCTTCTTGCCAGCTGAAAGGCGAAAGAGTTAGTTAAGTGCTCAGTGCCAGAGCTAACAAACCACGTTGGAGCATGCTGGCCTGTGATGCACCAGCTGACTTGTTGACCCATGTTCTCTGTGCTTCCAGTTTCAAGATGAGTGCCCATGGAGCTAGTAAAGCTATCTCTGCACCTGTGGTGGATTAAAGCACTTTGTGGATCCTCCACCCCCAGATAACCAACAGCTGTTTGAGCTTCTTCTCTCCCTCTCTCACAGAGGCATTAAAAGATACAGTAGTGATGGCTGGAAGTGTAAAGCCCTGAGGTAAAGTGGGAGGGATGAAATGGAGCTGTGAAGATAGTTGGCTTTCTGGGAACAGAAACAGCGAAATGCACCATTGGGTAGTCTCTATACGAGTATAGTTAGTGTCAAGGCCAACTTCAGCATTGCTTTAACTGGGAGGAATTGTACAGATGCTCTAGCATCGCTTGAGCAAGTTTTTTTGTGCAGGGCCAAGGTGGACTTGACTTGGGGAGGGGCAGACGCTCCCGTAAACCTATCTGGTAAATCCAGTAATCGTCACTTATTTTCACTCAAGGAGATTTATCTATTACAAGGATAATCAGTTTGGTGAGATAATGGATTAAACTGAATTACAGTTTGACCATGCGGTATTAATAGCAAGTAATAATATCAATGACTCTTTTCATGTTTTCGTAGTATCTGAAAATAAAGATATGGTGTATTATGGCAAATATCAATCAATTACGGAGGATGGACAAGAAAGATTTAAATAGTTCAAATATTGAACCAGTGCAAAAGGCCACTGAAGAACAAGAAGAAAAGCAGATTTGTAGGAAAAATGTACTGACATCTGAACAGGAATAACAAGTGGTCCTAGAAAAGCTGGAGAAGGTGGCTCAGCAATTAGGCTAGGAAGAACAATATCAAGTAGAATTTTCTTTTAATGTTGACAATTGCACTAATGCAATTCAGAAATGGAGGGACTGGTTCATTTTGTAACTAGATGGGATAGGTGCTTTCTGTTTCATTCTGCATGAGTATTATGATGAAATGAAGTGACTGTTTAACACAGAAGTACTGACCACAGTTTAATAACAGTTTGAATTTCAAGTACTGGAGGGAATTAAGCAGTACGTACAGTTTAAATTTAAAGTGTACACAGACCAAATTAGATAGAAAGAGGAATATGTTAAGAAATGAAATAGTGTCAGTGTTTATTTTGGAGAAGAACTAGAGAAGAAGATTGGCCAACCTATTGAGATAGTGGAGTTCTTTCAAAGGGAGCATAGACAATTACAAAAGTTCCTTGGAGACTTCAAAAACAATACGACTGAGTCACTTAGTTTGGAGCCGGAATAGTAAGCTAAAGAGCCAGAAAGCAAAAACTGGAAGTACTGTCAGAGATTCATAACAATAATATAAAAAAGAGGATTCAAAATAGAAAAAAAAGAGAATGTGAAGAAGTACAGCAGCGAAAAACACTCAGAAGCAAAAATGGAAAAATGAATTGTTAATGCTATTATCAGGGCACCAAAAAAGAGAATTAAAAGGGGTTATATGCCAGTTCTACTACTCTTCAAGAGCAAAAGTTTGCTCTGGATTCTCTGAGAGAGATTTTAATGTTTCAAAAGATGGGGAGAGCCTCTGAAATGCATCAACTTCCTCTTATGCCTTTGAACCTTTTTTGCATGAATGAAAAAACAGAACTGGTGGAACTCCTTAAAAGGGTAATACAGTAAGGAATTGTCTGTTATTGCAGAGGAAATAGCTGAGAGACTTTAGTCATGATGTGCAAAGAAAGATAAGAACTCAGAATTCAGTTTTTACGAGCCCCTTCTAGCTTTAGATAACTGTGTGCTACAGGCACAGGAGATGTTCTACTTCTGTAGAAGCCTTGGGATGAGCCTCCAGCTCTGGTTTTCTGTTCCAAGGTGGCATGGTATCTGGACTAAATAGTAAGCCATCTCCTTAGTTTATCTCAGTTACCCAGGCAAGGAATCTTTTCTCATCTGCCTTCCCAACCCCCTTGTTTTGATTTTGTGGAAGGGGAAAAAGGTCAATTTATAAACTTTGGGTCATCAGGCTGAACCAAAATCATGTGGTAACACCTGTTTTTTGGTTGACCTTTGAGGAAACCTCCACCATACCCCAAAATACAGAAACTCGACGCCTTGGCTACCCACTCAAGACTCGCATGTGCTTTCCTAATCTATGGCTGCGGTCACAAGTGCCATCTTGGCTGATGGCACAGGTACTGTCCTGCCCCTCTGATACCTGCCTCCACCACCAGCAAAGCCAGCATAATAGCACCAGCAGTGGTGGTGCCAGGAACTGCAATGGCAAAAGAAAATTATCTTTCTCCTAAATTTGGTCAAAAAATATACTTGGTCCATTTTTGTGCATGATGGATCTATAGCCCGTTAGCCCCTGCCTCCTTCGCTTTCTGCCCTTTGGCTGTTATTTAGTCTTTCTTACATGGGCTTGTTCAATCCTATATTGTTTTGTTTCATCACCCTTGGGCTCCTGTCCAGGGATGACTGGGCCCTATTCTTTCTGTTATCTTTTATGTGCAAAGTTTCTGATGTTATTGAGATGATTTTGACATCAAGATGTCAGAGAAAGCTAGCGTTCACCTTATAGCTCTTCAAGTATATCTTTTGCCATAAGGAAGTGCCCATTCTGTTCAGGTCCTAACCAAATTGTGATGAGCAGAAGTTCCTAACAGAGATCTCCAAGCCCTGTGCCCATGATGGTGGACCCTACTCTGTGACTGGAGCACTAGTCCTTCTGCCCACCTGGTGACCCCATCTGCAACAGCAGTGCATGGCACTGGGAGATTACTTCAGGCATAGATGAGGTTCTAATTTCTTAATCCAGACTCTTCATTCATGGTCTTTGGATTCATACCAGTCCCCACAGCCTCCAGACAGATACTCAAAAGAAAATAAGGAAAAAAAGAAAAACAGCTTATGTCTGCACCCAGACACCGGTTCCTATGGCTCCTTCAGTATCAAACCTACTCTCAGTGCCACTCATCCCCACAGCCATGGTTATGGAGGGTTTGCTAGATGCTCTTTCCTGCTTATTATATCCTCTATAACTGGTTCTTAGCAACTCTATATTGGAGCACCTGGTCTTAGTACTGCAGCGTGTCTGCCCTGTCTTCCCATCTGCGGATGCACCAAAATCATTTTCCTATTCAACCTAAAAGATATAGCCGTACTGCCAAATAAAAGATAGCTAGAGAAAGATGCCTGATCCTGAGGCTACATGGTGCAGAACAGTTTTTGTCCAAATAGCTTCCTGGAGAGCAATCTGATTATGTTTGCACAACATAGAACTTTGCCTTGTGTCTCCTTTGAGCCCCATGTTGTATGCAGGTGTCCATCTGAAATGATGTGTGCTGTGTTGCAGTCCATTAAGGTGATATTGTTATGACGTAAAACTGAAGTCATGTCCTGGGATATAAAATGAGATTTTGTGAATGTGTTTGAGAAGTTGGAGCACTGTGGGAAGGCTCTGTAGGGTAGAGAGAATTAAACCTGATGCAGTACTGTCACCAGAACTGTGCCTGAGCTGTCTAGGAGAGACCTTGCTTGAGTAGGCCAAAGCAGAACTGTGGAGTGAGCAGATGATAAAACTGCGCAGGTGATTGTGGTCAAGATCTTGAGCTGACTCCTTTGTTCATCAGTGTAGACCCATCCGAAGGAAAAACCATCCCTGGAGTCCATCTCCAGCACAGAGTTCAACTTTAGATTCCTCTCGGAGCTCTTCCTCCCTGGTTCAAAGCTCTTCCCCAGAGTCTACACCTCCTTAGGGGAGAGGACCTCTGCAGGAACCACAAACATTTGGGGGATCATCTTTCCTTATTGCTACTAGAGAAAACTGATACTGAGGTATGCAACACTGAGCAAGGTCTTTAAGATAATGCTACCAGGACACCCAGATCCCATGTGTTCTAGTATCCTGGATCACTGTGGTGCATGTATCAGAGACAGTAAGTAGCTGGCACTGAGGGATAGGATAGAAGCAGACGTTGGGTACTGCAGCTTATCTTCTTGTTCCTCGCAGGATTTCTCACATAAAGGACTAGTTCCACCCCTGGGCTCTCTCCAGGTTAAATAATTTTACTCTGCTTCCCAGAATCTGGAGTCTACTGGAGAAAAGTCTGTGGAACCAGTGCAGGACCTGCTACATATTTCATGTTGTCATATTATGCTTCTTTGCATATATCTCAGATGCTCCTGGACTCAGCTCATTTACTCTGATGGACTTTCTTTCCTGTTGTAGGACCACCAGGAAGAGATCTAAGTTTCATACAAACTAAGGATTTCCCACCTATTTTACTCAACACTGCTCATTCCTTCTGTTGTTTTAATGGCTCCTGCAGTTGGAGGAAATGCCAGGCAACTTAGTAAAGCAAGAGACAGAGGCCATGTGTCTGGGATTCTGTGGGAAAAAGGAGACTGAGAAATCTCTTCCATTTAGGTTCATGAATTGCTAAGTCATAGTTTTTATACAGCATACAATAGTCCCATTAAATGGTCCTGCCCTGACCGTCGAGAAAGGGGCTTTCTCTGCATTGTCATTAACGGTCTAATTCTGTGATAGTAGCTTCATCTAACCTACTGCAGGTGCCTCTGATTTCTCAATTTACCTCCTGGTCACAGCTGTCGTGGTAAGGTGAAATAGCTGCTTCGTCTCTTCTCAGCTCACAGTAAAGATGCAGACTGAAAATCTACCTTTTGATGAGTCAAGTCTATTTCAGGTTAAAGAAGAGAATTTTTTTATTCTTTCAATTAATTTAAGTGACTAGTTCTTCACAATACCTACGCCAAACTCTAAAGCTTGTTTTGGTCTTTCTTACCGGGAAAGTTATCCCACTCTGGTTTTGCCTCAAATGAATAATGCTTTCAATTGCAAACTGGGGATGGGGGATGTTAGTGCAAGGAAGATTCTGGCAAAACTAGTTTCCCAGCCTCCTCAGCAGGAGTACTCTGTGCCTGTATGAGGGGAGTGTGGGAGGCAGGATGATTGAAGTGTGTCGATAGAATTAGTGTAAAAAAAAAAACTCTTGAAGTCAAGTGCCAATGGCATAGTCCACCCAAAGTTAACATGGACGCACGGCTAGTTCATCTGGGAAAAACTGGCAAGTAACTTTTTCATATCTGCGATAAGGGGCTGCAATCAGTAAGTCCATGAAGGATTATTTGCAGATATTAACCATGACAAACAGAGGAAATCAAACTTGTAGATGCAGCAGTGATCATGTATAAAAATGGAAGAAAGAAAAAAAAAAGTACAAAATAGTGATAGTTTACATTCACAGCAGTATGTAACCAAATTGTTGAGCTGTCAGCTACTTTTACGAGCTCTTTTAACAGCTTAGAAGTACCAGATGACTGGAAAAACTGTGATCATAGTTCCAGTACTTAACAAAGATTTCTAGGAAAGCAGCGGCAAATAACATGCTTAAAGGCTGTCTTAGGAAAAGGTTGTGGTGTCTAAATTCAAGATGTATCTGATGAAGTGAAGCTTTATGAATGTGCGAGTCAGAGTGGATTGAAAGGTATATGATGTCAGACATGTCACTAATTTAGAGAGAGAAAAAGATGTACCAATGGACTGAATGTAATTGATTCACATGGCTGATGACTGTAGACTCTTTAACGTAATTTATGTATTTCATTACTAAAATGGATTATTGACTAGTCGGTAAGTAGGAATTTGAGATTAAATAGTTTATTAGTTTGTAAAGCAAGATGTAGTGTGAGTGCTGAGTGCTTGAGAAAAAAACTTTAAAAATATTAAAAATATTACAAAATCACTTCTGAAATGGTAGTCTCAAAACGCAATATTTTATTTTTTAAACTATTTTTGAGTACTCTACTTAAGAAACTCTGAAAGAGTCTTGTTTTCAAACAGTGATGTTTATACTTTTTTGCAAAATCAGGACCTTGTAAGGTGAAATGAAAAATCTATAATTTCTTTTAGATAATACTGCCCAGGATGTTGAAATGAAAACTGGAACGTGAAGAAGTTATCAGCCTTTTACTGGGAGGACTAAACTGCCATTTTTATAGCTCAACACAGGACTTTTCAAGGATCTTACTTGTCTTTTTCCAGACTACTTTCTGGCATTCATTTCTTGACAGCAATTTTTTCTCTTCTTCTGAAGCCAAACTGTGTAGTTACCAAAGGTCTGAAACAAAAGGTTAATTTAAAAAAAAAAAAAAAAAAGATAAAGTTGAATGTAACATCTGCGTTATCATCTTCAGTTAGACCTAGAAGACTGCTTCAGATTCCGTATTTAGAGAGGTGTATAAATGTGTTAACTTTAGGTCTAGGGCTCAGGGTTCCTAGGTGACCAGTCTTTGCAGCTTCCAATTACATCCAACAGCGCAATAGAAGTGATTTGGAGAAGGAACCTTCTGAGGTGGCCTCTGGAGGAGCCTGCTTCATTTTCTACCCCTTAATTGGACTAGGCAACCCAGGTAAATCTAGCTAACCCAGCCAAGGTAGTCTGACTGCTCAGAGCTAGTCAAACAGGAGCGGTTCTAGATCATTAGCCAACCTGAAATAATCCTAGAGTCATTTCACATCATCCTCTTTGATGTCCTAGATGTAATGCACTACTGAAATGAATGGGCATGAATGTTGTGAGACATATATAGATATGTGTATATATAAAACTATATATTTGTGCATGTGTATATATAAAAATATGCATATATGTATACATATATTTGTGTGCACGTGCATATGTATCTCCCGAGCCTGATTATTAGCTGTATCTGACAGATTGCTTCATTTCTGGTTTCAGAACCATTGAAATGGAGCTGTATGAACGTATTGTGTAGAACTATATGATCATGAGGCTAAATAGAAAAGAGAGATGTATAAATCAGATGATAAATATAGTAAGTTTGGGGAGAGATGAAGTGTTTGAGGTGTCCTTTGAGGTGGTGATAGAAGACAGGGAATTTTTAATGAGTAATTATGGAGGTGGGAGGAAAGAGGAAAGCGATAAATCACGTTGAGATTGGAATAGGTGTTTTATTGTATGTATGATTGTATTTGAACTAATACTTAAGATAAAGAACTTCTCCAGGCTTTCAGACTGTGCTTATCAGTGTGGAATCTATTCATGTTGCTCCACAGCTGATTGTAAATATTATGGCTTTGTTAGGGTGCAGTGATCTTTTGCTAAATAGCTTCATAAATGCTCAAATGTTAATTCTGTGATGTGTTATTAATTGGGTTCTGTACCTATGTACTTTAGTATTTTAAGCTGCATAGAAAGAGAAAGGCCCAAGAGATGCAGTGCAAGGATCAGAGAAACGTAGGAATTGGTACCATTGTATCCAACACAATCTTTTCCCTACAATTCAGTATGAATTTTTTGTCCTTACGGTGGAAGAGCAAGTTCCTAATCTTCAAACAGTTTGTAAAACAGAAGTCCATGTGTACCCTAGATACTTTTCTTTAGCTGTTATCACTGCATTACTTAACACTCACTCTAGAAGGAGAAATCCACCTGAGGAAAGATCTGTCGTAGAGGAATAAAACTACCTTTCCAGAATTTTTCTGCACCTTCAAATTGTTCATAAAACACTGAAGTAATAAAACACTTGACTCGCACAGTATGGTTCAAAGAGGTATTTGAAAGGGCCTGGTCCGTGCCCTTTGAAACCTCTCCATGGACTTCTGCTGGCCTTAAGCTTAGCAATAATCTATCTTGGAAACTGAGCTAGCTCCTGCTCTTAACTCCAAACAGCCCATCTAGGTGCGCAGTCAGCCCACTGGCAGGGAACAATTTAGAAACTGCTTTTCCTTATTGCAGTAGTTTTAAGGATTAAATAAAGGACTATTTTATCCTTTATTGTAAAGCTCTTACTTTTCATCAATACTGAATTCGCCCTACTGAGATGAAGATGAAGTGTGGGAATTGCCAGGCTCAGTCTGACCTAAGCCTACCTAGAGTCTATGTCATAGAGCATCCCCATACACTATAGAAGAAAGTAGTACAGCTTGAAGTATACGTACTTTTCCAAATTTCTATTAGCTTAACTATCTCTGGGTATCCTTATCTACATAAGCAACAAATCTCTCTGAATGCTTTGGCCAAAGGGACAGCCTGCAGCAGTAACTGCAGGAGGTGAAATGACAAGTGCAGTGAAAAAATATTTCCTTTATCTTTAGTTTTGCGTTTTCCTTTTTTCATTTTCTTGGGGCAAAAAAACATATTGTTATCTCATTCTGTGTCTGGGAGCACACAAAGCTTCCTGTTCTCATTTTCTAGAATGCATGCTATTTTTGACTCTGGTAGTCACCTCTTTTCTAAGATAAAAGATCTCAATTTTTTCAATTGTTCTTCATATTAAAATTTTCCCAATCATTCTCATTACCCACTTTTCAATACACTCTGATCCTGCAGTTACCCTACTGAAAGCAATGTTGTGCACTATCTTCCAGATAAGACAAACCACTGATTTATAAGTTTGCACATTTTTTTTTCTCTGTATGGCCCTGCATCCAGTTCCTCATGCATCTCAGTACTATACTTTTCTTTAATCACAGCCTCACGTTAAATAAAAGCGTTGACTGAGAGTCCATAAAACCACCCATATCTCTTACCTGAACTGAGATAGGAAATTTAGAACCTGAGAAGGCTGTGGGTAGTTCAGATTTTCTCCTTCTCTTTGTCTTAATTCACATATTTACAACAGAATATCCCATTCTGCATTTCACTACTCATTCTCTCAGTAGAACAGGCCTCTCTAATGTTCCTCATTCAGTCCTGGTCTTGGACTCGATTTACCTGGAAAATAATGTTATATCAGTAGATTTTTGTCACCTCTCTGCTCACTCTCTCTTTCCTTTCTACTTATAAATGTAATAAACTCATGCAGACGCAGTCCTCTGTTAACCTTCCGAGATACTATACATTGACTTTTCATCCTTAACCTTTGTGTTCTACCTCTCAGTCAGTTTTTGATCCAATTCATTTGTTTTCTTTTTACCATAGTACAAGTTGGAGTGTTTTGGGGGAGTTTAAGCATCTGTCTATGATCATAAATGCATTCAGGCCTTGTAGCAGCTTTTAATTTGAGTTTCATTGTGTGAAATGTATCAAAAAGAGCCTTCTACAAAACTTCCAAAGAGCACACTTAAGCATTTTTGTCTTTATTGATGTGAAGCATATGTCTAAACAAGTGACGCTAAATATGCTTTTAGTTATGCACTATATAGCCTACAGTTCTTAAGGTGGAGTCCTGTGTGACTGATCAGCCACAGAGATGTGGAATGAGATTATTTGAAGATCATTAAAAGTCAGCATGTATATTTATTACTAGTCCTTGTCTCCTGTCTCATCTTCCCCATCATGGAGACACGGGGTGGTGTAATGCAGTGGGAGGCATTTTGAGACCTCAGGAACTCAGCACGGTCCCCAATCCAATTTGGCAGCCCTGGCAGAGGGTCTAAATTCTCCACTTCCCCTCTGGCCTGCAGCTCCAAATTTTCCTAACATGCTTTTCCTTCTCTCAGCCCTTTCTAGCAGGATCTCCTCTAGATATTGAGGATCTCTGAAGCTTTTAGCTCTGTACTAGTGCACCGAATCTATTGATTTGATAGTTTTTAGTGACTTTTCCTTGAAAAGGGGAAAACCTATGTTATCAAAATGGGTCAAATTCTTTTCTATGGATGTATGGAAATTACATCCTGGGCTTGTGTTGAGCATGGGGGGGCAGCAGTGCTGCTCTGACAGTAGCCTACCAGTGGCATTCGAGCAGAAGGAAACCAGTTTCCCCCAGAAGCTTGCTGTGTTTTTCCCTAGGACCTCCTCCAGCCCCTCCATATTTTGTGCAGGCCAGCTGTTGCCCAGAGAAGTCCCCTGAATTCAAGGCTCTGTAGCTACCATGATGTCCTATACAAGCCCATTTTGCATATAAGACCTTCAGAAGAAGTTGGCCACTTGGCCTCTGCCACCCACCTCACGTCCTCACGATTAACTCCTCGTATTGCTTTCTTATGTGAAGTTTGGAAAATGTCATTAGCCCCAGTTACAGGGGTCAGGTGGCAGGAGATGGGATGGAAAGAGGTGCCCGGAGGAGCATGAGGGAAGGAGATGCCTGAATGAGAAGCCATAGGGGAGAGCAGGGCACCCCAAAGCCAGCAGCACCAGCCAGAAGGAAGGACATCAGAAAATGCCAGGGGAGAGGAGAGGCACATCCTCTGTCAGAGGGTGAGCAACAGAAGAATAACTGATTATTATAATTATTTGCAACCTCTTTTAGCGGGAAAGAACTGACTGGCGGTGCCATTTATTCCCAAGCATTCTTTCCTAATAATACCCTTAATACAGCATGTTCCATTGCTTTTGTGAGAGGCATGTTTTTCATCTTCAAACTCAATTTCGTTTATTAGAGATTTCACTGCATGTGACACAGTGTGCACACAGCAAGTGCAGTAAGGATTCATTTTAATTATTATATATTACCAGGAGGTACAATGTGTTTGTGCCGGTGGGCAAAAGGGGGAGGAGGGGGTGTTATCTATTTTGTTTCTGTGTCACATATCGCAACTCTAAGATGATGGGGCTTTCTGAATTGCATTTTAAATTTGGAATATGGACATTTGGTGGCTGTCAGTGCTCTGTGCCAGCAGTAGTGCAGGGAGAAACTAGCATGCACCCATGTGGCTGGAATAAATAGTCCAAGATAACAGACACCTCTCTGAAGTTTTTGTTAGAAAGTCAGCCAGAGGACTCTGCTCTGGGCAGTGACTAATGATATGTGAATGCTGCTCATTATGCAAGTGTGCTAATATATTTATATTTTCAAATCAGAATGAACTGAATGAGTTGCAAGATGAAACAAAGCATTATTTGATTTGGGTCTTATAAGGAGGAACAGAAGCTTGACTCAGGAACTGTACATTATAAGCTGACACTAACCATTTTCATTTTTCTGAACTGCGAAACATATAACTTTCCTTTGGCTGGAAACGAAGAGGACTTTCTACCCTGCAGCTGTGCGTACACAACTGGCTTTCTGTTGAGTGGTGTAATGTAGGTGTGGAAAGTGTAACCTCGAGCATAATTTTAATTGGAATAAATTATCTCTTTTTCAGGAAGTTTACAGAAGTTTGGCTTTTTTTTTTTTTAAGCTTGGCAGGTGGAGCCATTTGCTCAGATAACTCTACTAGTACTTGGCTAGTTACCTTATCCTGTGCATTGCATGCTGCATTAGCTGCGGAAAGGAACAGTGTGGAAACTGGAAAGATATTGATACTTTGGAAAAGTGTAGAATGAAGCAACGCATGGTGTTATCTGAAAGGCAACATACTGATGTATGCTTATCTTCCTAGCACTGTTGCAAGTGTAAGCTTTAAGGTACCACTAACAGACATAGTTATATTAGGGCTCCTATCAAGCCTCTTGGTGTCCCTGGGAATCCAGGAGCTCTGAGGATGTGGGAGAGATTAGATTTGCAAGGGGGGATATTTTGATGCTCGGACTAGAGCAGTTGGGAGCTAAGGGGCCATTGCAATTCCTGAAATTCTCAGTCTCAGTTATGCCAGCGCCAAGCCAGTAAAGCCTTATCCAATTCAATCACTCAAAGTTAAAGTGAATGTAACTGAGAGCTGGATTAGTGGCCGTTATTGCTTGGACTGTGTTTAGTATTAGGTCCCTTTGCTGGTGAAGGGGAAGAGCAGACATTTCCCTCCTCCATAGTCATCATGTTTTGCTATCTGGGCTCTGTGTCACATCTAAAGGCAACAACAAACAGCAGCAGTGGCTCTGCCAAATGATAATGTAGGTATAACGTAACGTGTAACAAGTATGCTGACTAATACCTGTTATTAACCCTTGTCTGCCAAACAATTAAGGTAATTCATTACACAGTGTTAACTCTGATGCTACAGCTGTTTTAATGTTAGATAACGTCAACGCCCAGGAAGATGTAATATGCTGTAGATGGATGTAAACCGCTACTATTTTCCATTTAACGAGCACAAGTTCTAGCTGCGGTGAGGTTATGGCAGCGTGAGGGTCGCTGGACCCAGCACCCAGCCAGGGACGCGGGCTTGGGCCAAGCCTTTGCTGTTACCGGTGCTTGAGCCACCTTGGCCAAAGCAGTTGCTGGTATCCCACTTTTCTTTGCAGGCAGAAAATGCTGTGAGCAAGTAATAACCTGGTTGTGAACGCTCACTTTGCAGGTTTGTTTTATTGAATTCTGTATCTCTAAAGTGCAAGCCCTAGGAAGACAACATCGACATTTGGATACATAGTGCACCTATTTTTTGGCAACAAAAGGTAATACTAAGTCAGGAGCTATGGGGATATGGGGGTCTTAGTATGTTTTTATAGGGCTCAGACTTGATACAAACGTGCGTATGTTTTGGAGAAGATAGCATCTGGTTATTGGAAAATACATTTCTGTTGAATTTTTGACTACTGAGTCCTGTCAGGAAATGTTTCATGTTACTGAAAAATAGATAAATTTATCTGGCATCAGTGGAGTAAATAATGTTGGACCAACCAGAAACTGATATGCAGCTAGTATTATTCGGAGCATTTTTTTTTTTATTTGAATATGATCAGGTAGTTATCTTGCTCTATAAATTCCTGTAGGAAAGTTCCTAAAAGGCATCTTATGCACCATAACTTTGACATCAACGTTTTAGTAAAACATGTAGAAAAATATCAACCTTTCACTTGAAAAAAAAAGTCCTATTGTGTAAAGGTTATATATACACATGCATGCCTGCAAACTTAATTGTTTTAGCTTAATTTTACTTAAAACGTTGAAAAAAAAAATCATAAGAATGTTTTCTATTTTACGTTTTCTCTACTCTCTTCTTTTCCTGTTTTGTTTCCTACTCTTGCCAACTAACAAGCAGAGAAATTTAAGTGAAAGAAACAAGAAAACAAAAAAAATCAAACCAAGACAATGAAAAAATCATGGCTTTTTTCATAAGATATTTATTGGTTCATAAGATATTTATTGGTTTATTTATTGGAACGGTCTATACTTCAGAAGTAAACTCCTAATGTAAATGAAAAAGGAGTTTTATGCTCTTTCTTCATGTTAGAGTTGACTGGTAGGAAGCTGAGGCCATGCTTTAACATGGTACTGAGGTAGCTTGTTCTAAAAGCAAGAGCCAGGGCTGGGTCTTAAAAGACCTCTGATTCCCTCGTATGCCTGACAGAAGTCCAAACCAGCTTGCTCTGAATGACAAAATGATTGTTGGGCGCATTTTTGATAATACAGCAATTTTCCTCCTCAGGCATAATACTCTAGCCCACCTCTCCCCCCCCCCATTTATCAGTAGGGAATCAGTAATTCAACTCATCTTCAGACTGAAGTTTGGCAAGGTCACTGTGAGATGACCTTGCGCAGTCGCAGACTCCACAGCGTAGATGTGGAGCTCTCTCCCAGCAGCATCTGAGCACTGATTCCTCAGCATGTATCTCACAGAGCTCTCTGGCACCTACTATATTGCTTGTTTTAGAAATGTAAATGTTTAAGTCAGCAGCAGACGACAGAGTTTTGTGTGTTCTTGAAAGCTCACCCACACTACTATTTCTTGCTTGTACACACATCTCCCCGCCTTCCTTACTTCTGTGCTTTGAATCTGCGCTCTTCTCCTGGTTCAGCTGACCATGAGCTGTTGGTTGAGTCTTTAAGGGACTGTCACTGTGCTCCAGGCCTGCAGTCACACCTAGAAGAAAGAGGTCAACATATAGTGATGAACAGTTGTACACCATCACTCAGGGACTTGAAGCAAAAAATATAAGCAAGAAGACAAGACAAGCTTAAGGCATAGAAATCATAGCTAGAGATGTAATGAATTCAAGGATTCAGGTTTAAATCAGGTCTGGACTCCTTGTTAGATGGATGGCATCATTCAACCAGAAGCCGTGGTGTTCTGCAGGAGTTACTGGGTGAAATTTTAAAGTCTTCCTGTGCAGCAGATCAGCTTAAAGAACCTCTATGATCCTCCTGGTCTTAGCATTTAAAGTATGCAAGGTTGTAATTTCCAGGGAGTTGTGTATGTTTGGAAAGTTCAGGGTACCCCATGTAGTGATATCATCTCAACAAGGTGCAAAACATCTGCAGTTGATTGTCTAGCTCTATTTTCTATGGCATGGTTGTGCCATATTTCCTCCTTATCCAAGAGGCTGATGGGTTTATATCACTAGCTGTACATATCTCAGATAAGATACCATCTGTCCTGAGAACAGCAGACGTCTTTCACCAGCAGAACTGGGAGGGTGATAGCACATGTAACTCCTCCTCCCCCTCTCTGTGGAGATGGTTCATAGATCTTAAGCTATATCAAATACCTTTGTGGTGCTGTCAGTCAAGATGTCTAGATAGAAAGACCATTTGTAAGATAAAGTGGAAAAGTGTACAGTCTGAGCAGGATATACACTGTGATGACTTGTGAACACCATCACATGCCCTCGTAACCACAAAGCTCATAGACAGTAATTCCCTCTTGGCATGCATCAGGGCAGGGCTTTTCCACTGCTCACAGCTTACTCAGAAAGCCACAGCACATCTGTTCGATGACTTGAGCCACTGAGCATTCTTCACATAGCCTGCCTGGATAAGCTGTCACTCTTGATTTTTAAAACATTTCACAACATAGGGTTAGCCTAGAATGGAGAACCTCTTTTGAGCATCATCTGCAGAGGCCCCTCTGCTCACAAACACATGCTGCGTAAGGCTGCCACCATGATGTCCTATGTCAACAGAGCGTCATGTCCTGCTGCAAAAGCACACCAGTGTATCTACCCTCTATCAGTAAGGTTCTGGCCTCTGCCTTGCATTTATGTTTGTAAATCAAAGCTTTTATCTTCTTTTCTGTGCTGCTCTTCAGGTTTTAGAGATGCTCCTTAGAATATTTCTTTTCTTCAGACCCTCTCTTTTTAACTGTTTTTGGTAATCTTTTTGAGAAGTTGACCTCCTGTTCTGTTTCTCTGAATTTTAGACGACTTTGTTGGCTGGGGGATAGGAGAGGCAGTGTGTACACAAAGTCTCTCATTAGCCTGGGGATGCTAATTTCCTTAAGTCTCATTGACAGTCAACCAGGGAATGATCCAGAGCACTTAAATTTAGCTTGCTGCTCTCAGTCTCCCTCGAGAAGTTTCTGTCGCTCTCCATTGGCATTATGGATAGCTGCATAGATAAACATTTGAATTTATGAATACTTCCTTGTTTGTTTGATCTTTAAAAGGGTATATTTTTATGTTTCTTTTGCTTTTTACTGTCTATTTCCAGTGCTGAACAGAATCTCTCAAATCGAGGGAACGGGATGCCTTTTTAATATTATTACATTTTATCTTATAGTTGGTTACATTTTTACTCTACAAGTCAAGAATTTCTGTCATAAACTTCAATTAATATCTCATTTATTTAGAGTCTAAAAGTTAATGGATGTATTGGTTTGACTAGGCATTGCTATACTGAATTCAGTAGCATCACTCTCATTTATGGTAGCTAGAAACATGCCTATATGGTGTTTCCTTAAAAGGTGTCTACACCCTGCTGCCACCTTATTAAACAGGTCGGTTTTTGAATACAAAAGGCAACTACTTAAACAGCTTTGAAAAGATATATTTATTTTTTACAACTCAGGAAAGTTAAAATTAGAAAAATAAGGCAAAAGCATTGAATTCATCAGATCTCTCAATTACTACCCCTATTGTATGTGGATTGGTTGGTGAATAATATTTGTGAATGTTATCATTTTGGGAAAGTACTTGTTAAAAAGCAGTTTCTTCATTTCTGTTGCAGTGAACTACTTCATAAAAAATGGTACAGAAGATGTGTTACTTTGTGGCAATAGCACTGATGCTGGGTAAGTGCTTTAAAAATATCTTCACTTCTGTTTTATTTTTTTGCCACATTTTCTTTCAGTTCTGTCCACTTCTCACCAGCACGAAGTAAACATTTCAACTTACTGTTGTCAGTAATAATAGGAGAAAAGATAATGACAATATTATGCATAGTAAAACGATTTTCTGAACAGCAGGGAAGGAAAGTTTATGAGTGTCACTTATTCAGAGCTAAAATCTTTACAGGCATTCCTACAGCTCTTGCTCAATGCATTTAATTTTCTCCTTAAAAAAGCAGTGAAAACTAAGTAATGCTTTGGCTAAGTGGAGAGTATTTTAAAGGAAATTGAAGATGAAAGGAAACAGAAAAGCTAGGGGATCTAGACTGATGATGAATTCTCGGCTTTTGGCAAAGGAGGATGAACAAATTAACAAACACAAGCCTCTCATTAGTCCCCAAACCAACGTGCCTTTGAAGGAGGCAAGGCACATATTCTTGAGCTGTGATCTTGAGCTGTTTGTGCATAATTTGTGTAGACTACGTGTGTTTCATTTTCTTACAGCATAGGCAGTGAAGAGACCCAGAATAATTGCTGTAGTATACTGACTTACTCTACGTAAAGAACTTCCTTCATGTCCTCAGCACCTGTAGATACAAACTGTTCCTTCTGCATCCAGTCCTCAGCCTCCAAGCGCGTTGCCTGGGTGCATGATTAGACCTGGCAGGTTCTTGTGATGTTGAGGGAAAAGGAAGAGGTGATCTGGGAAGAGAAGAGATGGGATGTCCTGTGGGCCAGAGGAGATTATAATCCATGCAGAGATTCTCGGCTGCCAGCAGTTGTAGGAGAAGGACAAAAGGAAACCTTAGACTGGTGGGATGGATGAGCTTTTGATCTAAGTGTGAGACCACATTTGAACAAAGGGGTGGAGGCAAGGGCTTTTTTCAGGTTATGGAAGAAGGTGAAATGATTTAGTTTTTTACGACAATGCTTTGAGTTAGTGGCATTAAATGCAAATGAGTGACAAAAAATAGGGATTAAATTAAGGAGAACTTAGTGTGAAAACAGGTGTACCTGCACAAGGACACAGTACACAGATGAAGGGAAGAAAAAATATAAACTTGTTTGTGGTCAGGACTGAGAGAAAAGCCATGGGGTGCCAGAGAGAGAAGCTTTGCTTTCTGCTGCCACTGCCTATATCTGTATTTACATAAAACAAAGGATAAACTGAAGTGTCAGCCTTCCCTCTGCATGTCTTGCATGTCTGATCTGTATTGCCAGTCTAATTTAGACTGTAAGCTCCTTGGGCAGAGGGCCATGCTTTCCTCTTTGTTTGTTCCAAGGAAGGTACAATGTCAGCATTCATTAATTAAGTGCTTTGTTGATTGTAATACATTGCATTTATCCAGGCTCAGGCTGGACTCCAAGCCTACTGGGATATTTCCCGGGGATCCCAGGATTTGGCAGTCTACCTATGGCAGCGGACTTCAGCCTTTGCTAGCCTGTTGACAATAATATTGAGCAAGAAACGTTCAACGTGGGAACAATATGTCACACATCATGAAATATTGTACATTGTTCTCCCTGATGACCTGAACTGTGATGGTGGCAGGCTGCTAATGTCACGAGCAATGTCAAAAGGGCTCATTTTGTTATGGGTACCTTGTGAGTCATCACTGAAGGACCACTACTCTAGAATTACCCAAATGATGGAAGGATATATGGATTTAAGGGTTGGATTCCAGCAAGATATATTAGCAAAACTAGCCTTGTTTTCTTCCTTAGAAAGTGAATAAATTGCAATGTGTCAGCAAAAAGTTCTGCTTATAGCAAGCCTCCCATGGAGGATCTAAGTTTGTGAGAGAGTCACAGCCTGAAATAGCCAGAAAATAACTTCTAGACCGCCATGAAGAGGAAAATGTCACCCTCAGGCCCAGAATCCTAGCACTTGTTTTGATAGATATATCAAAGTTATCAATGTTTGCACCATTAAGGACAAACGATTTTCCTGTTGCTCATCTGCTCTTTCCTCTTGTTTCTTGCTGATTTAGATTCATATTTCATACCAGAGGTTAAGGGTTGGTTTTAAATGCCTAAGAATGGGAACAAGCACCCATACTGTTCTTTAGCGCAGGGTTGGAAAGTGTTGTCTCATCGGCTGTACCTTTCACTGAGTCCCTGCCTATCATCCGCTCCCATTATTTGAAGAAATGAAGATAATAAGATGATTCTAAGGCCTCACAGGAGTTAAAATCATGTTTTCGTATCTGTTAGGATAGAAAGGACATCATTTACAGGCTGGCATTTCTAACCAAGTGGGACTTGTCCCATATCCTGTCATGGTCAGAGCCCAAAGTGGCTGAAAAGCAAATGAGTTTGACAGTAAAACACAATCTGAATGGGTGACGCATTTGTAACAAGTTGCACCACAGGATCAGGAGATGTGAGGTAAGAGTGGGTGGATACATCAGATAGTGGTTCCCCTATCTATTAGTGATGCAATTAATGACAAGTGACAGTGCCTAAGTTAGCAACCCACCAATGCATCAGGTACGGGAGCAGGAGAAGACAGCTGGCAAGGCAGCATCTGAAAGTTCGTAGCGTTTTTGGATCTTGCTTCTGCCCCTGCTTTGGAATAACTTGAATTTACTAGCCTCTGGGTTATGCTGAGGACCCAGAGGGAACATGGGGAAGGATGGTGCCACGTGTGCACTCCTGAAGGGATTTGTTGTTAGAGTGAGGGATATCTGTGTTGTGGCCGAGATATTAAATCTCAAGGTAATTGACCAGACCATTTTAGTGCATTTTTAAAAGCAAGTTAATGACAATCTGAGGTTCGGCTGGTTGCTGTTATTATAGAAGAGTAAAAAAAAAAAAAAAAAAAACTAAATAAATCTACTGTGGCAATTATTAGGTGATGAGACTCAGATGGTCTGATGTAAGAGTGTTTAGTGATGGAGACGGCAACCTGAGCTGGAACAGCAGGTCAAAATCAGCAGGGAAATGATCATCAGTGGATGCTATATCACAGACAACCTAATTATCTCAAAGGTGGGGGCTTTATTACATTACTAGGAGGGACTGTTTTCTGAACAAGCACCCAAACTGCCAATAAAGCAGGAGGTAATGGATCTAGCTAATATTGATTTTAGTTCAGAAGGGATTTGAATAGATGGATGTCACTCAGCAGCAGCAAACATAACATGTGTCTCTAGTACTTTACCTGGTAGATGGAAGAAAAAATATTTACTTATGTTTTCAGGTGTGCTCGAGCAATCTTGAGGAGCTACTTTAAAAATCACGTTGGAGAGACATGACAGCAGTGTTGAGGAGAGGGCATAAATCTTGGTTGTCCAACGGCCAACCTGTCTGTGGGGTTTCCCATGTGATATCTCAGAAACATTCTTCTGGATGCCTGAAATTTGTTTTTTCTTCATTTAATCAAATAGAACTTTTGTGTTCTTTTTGTTTTGTTTATCCAACTGCATTTTTCCCCCTTGATGTAGTGCCGTAACAAGTAGAATTTGCTTTGCATTTACCAGGACCAAAGAGTCCGGTGGAGACAAGAAATAATGTTTGGAGTAGAGAGAAAATCAAATGATTGTGATCAAAGATGTTCTTTGGCTCAAAGTGAACGCTAGTGACGCGTGCTCAGTGTTTCACATATTCAGAGCGCTACGTTAATGGAAAAATCCTCTGCTCTGAGACGTGTGTCACAGATTGGTCAGACACTGGAAGCGGTGCTAACAGCAAGCCTCTTTTAACAAAAAAAAATAGTGCAATATTGGCAGAATTATTCACGTTTCCAGCTCTGTTTCAGGGTTAGATTTGGCTGTTCTTTCAGGTGTGGCTGCCCCAGGATTTATCCAAGCTGATTCTCTGTACCACTTCAGCTACTTTTATTTGATTTGGCTAAAATAAATGGAGAAAGCTCAGTTACTCTGATTTTCAAAGGGATTACAAATTCTCCTATTGATCTGCCTTTCTGTTTAATTCCTGGTTTAGTAGCTCTTCCAATTTTGAGCACTTTGTTTTAGGTCCTCAGGAAGGTCCAGTACGACGATGAAATGGCTAGAAGACCTTGGCTAGAGGCAGAAGCCGAAAGCTGCTCTAGCCTCCCTGAAATCCAGTGTCAGCATCAGCGGAGCTACAGTTTGCAAGGGCTGCAGGAAGAGCAGGCGATAGTGTTGGCCCTTGGCAGCAAGCGGCACCATACCCTACCGTGTAAAAGTGGCCCTCAAGGGCCGTTTTGCCATATACCCCCAGGTGTTTACGGTGAGCTCTAGGGTGCTCGAGGACCCATGAATAAGGGCAGGCCTGGGCACTTCGTGCCTGCCCCAGGTGATGGCACATGGCCAACACCAGGCGAAATGGCCAGAAAGCCTTCCAGGGGCACACATGTCAAGGGGTTGTGGCCTGATCCCTATTTTTAGATGCAACTAAACACCAGCAGCCCCTCTGCCCTGCTGTAATCGCTGGATCGAGTCCCCTAGCGAGCCGTCCGCGGAAAGCGTTATGCATCATGCTGCACAGACCTGACTTGTGCCGCCAGTGTAATTACGGCGTGCTCCTTATTGCTGAATATTAGCCATTCATTGTGATAAGAGATGCCCCATACCGTGGAGTCGTGCTTCCTGTCGGACTTAAGGGGGCTGCAGCGGCTTGGAATTGTCTGTCCACAGGAAAAGAAGACATGTTTCAGCTCTAGAGCAGTTCCCCTTTTATGCTGTTGTAATTTCACAGGGACATTTTCCTACTGTGTTTAGACTGCTGTTTTTCCTCCTGCTCAGCCTGCTGGTTCGGAAGACCAAGAGAAATAGCAAAGAAATGTGTCCATTAGGGGGAACAGAAATGGGCAAAACGCTAGGAATGTGCAAAGTAAACAAGCAGAAAAAGAGCTACTTACCTCTTTGTTCTTTTCACTTTTTCACTTGTAACTAGCGCAGGGAGCCAGCTTTTCAGAAGAGTGTGTGTGTTTTAAGCTAGTTTTATCCTCTGCAGATCTCAAGGTCAGACTGCTTAATTTTTTTTTTCTTCTCACATGATATGTGCTGCATATTCAGCTCATGGGCAGGAATAGTCTACAAGATCGTACTGACAATGAAAGTACATTTGCATTGTGTCTGTACTAATATTACCAAAAAGACTAGTGAACAGGAAGGAAAAGCAGCCAGTAAAGCTGCTTCAGGATGTAACAAGAAAGCACCTTTGGCAACTGCATCCTAGTAACTGTTGCTATAGAAACTTTAGCTACCTTTATCCTCACTATGACCTTGATTTTTCTTAACAAGGTGCCTTAATGTAATGTGCAGAGGGGGACAGGATTCTATACGGTTTTGTAAATCCTGCTGTCACTGAGCTTATGGCGTGTAGGGGACATAGAAGGGACCATGTGATACAGCACTCCACAAAGTGTTTAAGGGGGTCCTAACTCTTTCTAAAGTGTCACTAGGAAAACAAACAAACAAACAACTTTGTATCCTTTTGTGTTGTGGCATTTTACTAAGGTAATTAATACCAGCGCGTAAAACCACACCAGATACCTGTTTTCATAGTTGCCAGGAATACCGAAAGCAACACTTCCACGCTCAGTTCTCCATGCCAACACACTGTCAGCACTACTCATGGCACATACAGCGATGCAGCGCTTTGATCTCTCCAAACTGTAATAACATCCCTTTGCTTTAATACATCCTCCACGCGGCGGTTTAAAGTTCCTTGCAAAGGCTTATCACACCCTGCAAGGACAGAGAAGAAACACGCACCGTACAAAGGAGCGGTGCTGCTGTCCAATGTTTCCCGTGTTTCCCCCAGCGCTGCTGTGCACAGCCCGGTGCCGCAGCTCTCGCCTGGTCCACGGCAGGCTGAGTGCCTGCAGCAACGTGCGTGCCCTCCAGAAAAGCGGGTCAGACAGCATGCTCTCCCACCCGCTTCGTTGGGTTTGCTGCTGGACAAGTAGGATGAGAACAGACTGCTTGGCCCAGAGGGTTGGCGTTGCAGAGGTGCAATCCATGAACCAGCTGGGATGAAGACCTGTTTTGGTCCTCATAGTTGCATATATTGTATTGTTGGGGAGAGTCAGGAATGGGAAAGGTCAGGAGAAACAACAGGTTCGAGGTCACCTCTGAATGAGTCAGCTTTGTCAGACAGGGCCCAGTCTGATAGAGCTTGTGTTCAACGTACTGCATGAATGGTCCCATCCCAGGGAATGGGCTACCTGGGAGCATAGGCAAGGGCATAATAAACAGATGTGCTCGTAACACTTACAGATTTGGTCCGATGGGACAGCTGGCTGACGGGTGGGAAAGGCTAGAAAGGCCGGTGGAGTGAGGAAAAGACTTCAGTTCCCAAATGTGACTGCTGTCAACATCACCAAAGTGATGGTATTTTGTAAAGAATGAAGCATGTTGCTTAAACTGCTAGGGCTTGTGACCCAATTACACCCTGGTTTAATAAGCAGTATCAATGAACTTACTACAATCTTTCAGACTGTACAGCATATCTTAAATGAGTTTAACGAGCTTCTGATGTAACTAGCAGAAGCTTTTCTCTGTACCCTGCAGTGTTTAGAACAGTATTAGGATGAGGGTGGCTTGCTCATGGTAGGAAGCCTCTCAAATCAATATGAGAATCACAAGAAAGCAGGTATGTCACCTGAAAGATGCTGCAGGGGCTGTAGGGGGCATCTTTTTACAGCTACAGATCTTAGGGGCAACATTAATAGTCTCCACTCCTAGGGATAAGCTGCGTATCTGGAAGATCATGTCTCTAGTTAAATAGTGGCAGTAGGGATTAAATCCAAATCCACTTATTTCTTAAGGATGGGTAGCTATTACCTCTTAGCGAAAGCTGTAATAGGCTCATTAGCCACATGAGAGAAGCTGACTGACTATAGGTTGCAGTCTGCATTAAAGAGTAATCTATCACTGTGTTTATGATGATAGATTATTGGCCTGCATTTTGGGTAATGGGTTAGGCAGCAAATCTGGTGTCTGGCCACCTGATCACATGAGAAGACATGTGAGTTTGCTCACCTTGCTTCTGCATGAAGTCTAGGAAAGCCACACTGGGGCAGAAGGAGTCTTTCCTCTTACTTATTTGCACACATGCACAAAGAGGTTAGTGTCTCGGTCTAAAACCCGTGGTTTTCCACGTGCCTGAACATGTAGCCAGTGGGGGAGTCTGAGACGTGTTTTGTGTTTGCAAGTCAGTGCCATGCACAGGTCAGTGGGTGCTCTGAGCCTGCAAGCAAGCCTGCTCGTGTGAGCCTCCTTCAGTTTGCTCCTGTAGTTTCAGCGCTTGGTTGTTGTTGTCCTTTATTCTGAGCTCTTTGATTTTATGTATTTATTTTTTTCATGCAGTGTTTGGTTGGATTTACTTGTACTCTCCTCCTTTCAGATTGTTGGCACCACTTGCTTTAAAAAAAAAAAGCCCTTCAAATTCTCTCTGACCCCTGGGGCACCTGGAGTGAGAACTGCTGGGGGCTTGCAGTCAGGCCTGACCAATGTGAAACGTGCCTCTGAGAGTCAAATGATGGCTCTTGCGGTGCCTGAGATGGTAATTAAGGGAGAATCGTAAGTCAGATCCTCTAACTACAGTGAGTCTTTAATATAACAAAACAAGAAAGGGCAGAGGAAGGAGAGCAACCTGTGAGCTTCAGGCAGACTGAACCCTACTGACTGCAACGTCCAGCCCTGGCCGGGATGGCGCGGGGCTCGCTCCCTTTTTTTTTTTTTTTTTTTTTTAAATCTTGCCCTATTTCGAAAAGGGTAGTTTCATCTTGTCAGGAAAGAGTGAAAATTAGCCTAAGGATCTCTATTTGTTACCCTGCAACCGCTGCCCGGTACGCGCTCCGGGTCTGACTGCTGGTTTCCGCCTTCAAAGCCGAGGGAGGGGAAGAAAACATGGAAAGTGCAGAGGAAAGCAGGACCTGTGTCCTGGCACTGACGACTTCAGCACGAAGAAGCAGGTCGAAGAAGTGAACGTTGGCATGCCTTGGAGGCAGGCCATGGGGACCTGCTCTCCTTCCAGTTATTATTTCTGCACTTTGAAATCCTGCTGTACTCTCATGTGGGGGTGGTTTTCATGCCGTTAGAATTAGCCATGTGTCAAAGACTTCAACTGTAAACTTTTCAGCTTGTAGTTCTGAATTCTTGGCCTTAAGCTGTGACCTTAGCAGAAACGCTAAAAATCCTTTATTGCAATATGGTTTGGGGTCTTTCTGAGTTTTGGTGGGGGGGAGTTTTGGGAGGTGGAGGGGCTTACTTTCCAATTTTTGCTTCTTTTATAAGCAATTCTGTGTAGCAAGGTTTAGGGTGCTTTTACAACCGATATCAAATAAAAGTACAGTCTTTTCCTTATAGATGTTGTAGCTGACATTAGCAGCTGTTTATTGCTAACACCTAGTAACACATAGACAGCACTCGATATATTTCCAGGATCTGAATGTTACAATCCAGAACATGGTTGTTTAAAAATCTTCTTTTATTACACAACCTTATTGGCCACTACAGTCTGAATCAGCAGTTTACTTGGCTTACCGAGATTAAACTCTTGAGCCGGAGCATTTTGTAATTTTACCCCTCGGCTGTAACTCTCTAGCATTCGCAATCTGTGTTACTTAAAACAAAGATGTTTCTTATGTTCTTTAATATCCTGTACCAATGCCAGCTTAAAATGGTGATTACAGCCTGATGGATAGGTAGGTAGACTGATGCTTTTAACTTTTCTGAATCAATGACACTAATTTTATTGTGATTAATAAAATCCTGTGAGGCTCCTGTGAAGGAGGTTGTATTTATGTAGTTTGTTGTCATTGCCCATCCCTGTGCATCAGAGGAGAGTGCGATCCTGTGAAATGCTTCCCCGTAGGGAACAGAAGCTAAACGCTTTGCTAAAACCTCCAAAGGGGAAGACTTAACATTATTTATCTGAGATGCTTCAGCAAAATCCTGAGACTCCTTAAAAAAGGTCCTCGGAGGAAATGGTGTCAATTCCAGAATAATATTCTCATGTAAGAGTCTTCCACCTAAGTTTCTATAGAGCATTTTTCTAGGAAACAGCATTTTCCTTTTCTCACAGTGTTTCTTAAGTGTTCCCATAACCTGTGGGTTATCACTTCTGTCAGCTAAAAAAGAGGGTGAGCAAGTATAAGAAGTAGCAAAGTAAAGGATTTTGTCTCAAGTGTCTAGTCCTCATAAGAGGGATGTGATCTAATGTTAATAGCATTTTATAGCAGAAGTTCATGCTTTTTGTGCTGAAAGCACCTCGTTTGAATGCTCTTACAGCTGAACATAATATTTGAGTACGATGTGCATTCATTGTAGAGTCAGACAGTTCTTTTCACACCAGCAATCTACTGCCGAGTGGAAAAGGTTTTAAAGACACATAAAGACAAAAATAAACATGAAAAAATACTAACTAACTGTATTATAAACAGAAAGTATTAGTCTGAGGTACCATCGTTGACTTTCACAGTGAGGGGAGTTGCATCTCCATTTCCTAGGACTTTCCAACCAATTGTAGTAAATCACTTTTAGTAGTTGCTCTAATCTACTTTGAAATGGAGTCTCCCCGGTCAGCAATGTTGGTAGTGGCTCTAAGAGTCTGTAGACTCTGATCTCACGGTACCAAGAAGTTCATATGAGAGTAGATCTGAGTGCAGATGCTCCCAGTATATTTCCTTTGACCTCAGTGCTCACTTACTCAGAAACCTGGTGACTGGGGAGATCTCCCAGCCTGAAGAAAGTGAGAGGAAAATGTCTTGCTCACATTTAAAACAATAGCAAAACTTCCTTTTTGCCTAAGATATTGCCAACTTATCTTAGGTGGAACTTAATTTCCAACCTGCTGTCCAGCCTAGGCTTAAGTTCACCATTAAAGTAATATCTCTCAAGTCTCTCTCAGCTGTACTCAGCCATTAGTAATAACTTCAAAATCCGAACAATGAGACTAGCTCAATGGAGCCACTTGGGATGGGTCTTCAGTGAAGGACTAAGGAAAATCTCTCCACCTCTGGACACAATCCATCTCTCCAGAATCCAACTTAGTCCATTTCTAGACTAAGTTTCCAGCCAAGTGCATTGTATCAAGGCAGTCATTTTCTCATGGGAAGCGAACCAAGTCTAACAAGGATTTTCATGTCCTGTATGGACACAAAGTCTTGGCCCAGGTGAGCCGAACAAGATTCTTTTTTAGGAATCCAGAGGATCCATTTCTCAGAGCTCTTCAATAACGTCAGCAGCACGTCGTGGTCGCTGTAGGTTGTAGCAGCAGATCAGAGGCAAAAGTCTAATATATCCATGGCAGATTCTGACAGCAGATGCTGCCCTTGGGAGATAGGAGATTTAGTTGAAAAGCTGCTGCAAACAAGAACACGGATATACCGCAGGAATTCAGAGCACATATATGTACTTTAGAAAAAAAAAAAAACAGCTGGAATTTCTGCATTTTCTTCTCTCTTAACTCAGTAATGCAACTCTAATTTTTACTCAACTCTGTCTCTGATCAGGAAACAGTAGGAAGCCAAAGTAGGAAAGCTCTGGGAGGAGGCACTTCTAGGTTGGCAGTGAAAAATTTAAAGTGTCTCTTTTTCCTTCTTTGTGAGATATACTTATTATTGTCTAAATTCTCAACTGATTTAGACTAACTTGGCTCTACCTAAGGTGACAGAATCACTTATTATATTCACACCTCTATATTACATTTCGTTAAGCATAAACAATTTTTTTCATTTAGGTTGCTCTTTCTACAGTGAACTGCAAATATGGATATGGCGTCATCTTGCAGTGCTTCAGCATTGCTTTTTCAGTGTTCAGAGCAGATTTATTTAAAAATTTGTGCTTGACTAATGATATTAGATTAAGCTTCTTAAAGCGTTGTTGAATATCTAATGTTGGTGGCTGACATTGTAGGAGATTTGTAACTTCAAAACCTATAGCAATGTATTCTCATGTCAACGTGCAATCCACGGTTGCTACCCTGTACTGTAAAGATTTGATCTATATCAATATATAGTATACATTATATAATATATAATTATACATTATAATATATATCATAATAATAATTTGCAATGTGTAATTTTTATATATTACATATATTATAGTATATATCATATATTATATTATATATAATAATATATATAATGCTATATCTTTTCAAAAAGTCCTTGATTTTCATAATGAGACACACTGTGCTTCCTCAGGAATCAATTTCTTTTTTGGGTGTCATTTCATTATTATTCCATTATTATTAATTTTCATTATTTATATTGCCTTTTTTCAGTTTGATTTATGGCAATATTCTGCTTTGCTGAAAAATAGCAGTGGCTGAAACACTCTGGGGGTTACTAGTGAGGGGAAAAAAATTAAAAGCTGTATACTTTGAACACACTCCTCGTGACTGGTTAAATGTCTTTTCAGCTCAGATGACTGGATATTACTCAGTAAATAGCCTATCTGAAGACAGTTCAGAAAAATCTCGATTCCTCCTTCTGACAGGTGGAATTTCAAGCTCACCATCTGCCAGAGCAGAGAATACTGCTCTGGTAACTAACTCCTGCTCGGAGGTTGATTTCTACCGATGCCTCTGGTTTCTGTCAAAGTGCTTTCACAAGCCTCGTTCTTCCCTATTCATCCCTGACCATCCCTAGCTGTGTCAACTAAGAATTTGCACCAAAACTTATTTATCTGAAGCATAAGGAGTAGAGAAACAGAAAGCGCAAGTTCTGCTGAGACCCACTTTCCAGCTAGTTAGGTGTTTTTGCTATCTAACTAATGCTCTCATACTGCAGGACTCTAGGGCATTGGCGATGCCCTCGATCTCGTATTTGTTTCTTATGGTACTGTAGAGCATTAAGGTTTTGCCTATTGCTGGAAGTCTTAAATTTCTTGCAGGGGATTTCTTATAATCAGGAAGTGTCTGGTGGCTTGTGCTACGCAGGAGATGTGCGGGGTGTATCTTTTGACTAAACATTATTGTGCAGTTGCCTATGGAGAGGGAGAGTGGGACAGAGAGAGCCAGGTGTCTCTTGCACCTTGTGTTTCATGTCATGATGTAACTGAGTAATTACATAGTACCATTGTTAGCTGTAAAGCAGAGATAGGGGATTTTTTGGGATAGGGGTTAGAAAATTGGTGGTAAAGAGTCAATTTAACGAGCGTCAGTGGTAGTCCTGCCATCTGCATGCCATTTAATGAGGAACTCTGCAAGACATACAAGAAAAAAAATTTCCTGGGAGAAAGAGAAAAGCTGTTACGATCCCAGACTATTCTGGCAACTCGAACAAAGGGCTGGGTACCTGAGATTAAAGATTTAGTCCTTCCAGAAGGTGGATGCACATTAAGCAGTGGGTGTGGAAGGTGTTCAGACGATGTACATTGATGTAGTCCAGCCAGTGACAGACCACGAAACCTGAAAAGCGGTTCATCATCACAGTAGTACCCAGAACTGTAATAGAAGGTACCTAGTTTATGATTTTAATTAGAAATGACTGCCAAGATAGTAAGGATATTTAAACACCAAACCTCTGCTTATGCCGCTGACTCCTATCTATTTCAAATACCTGAAATACTAGGCACTCACGTGCCATTCCAGCTCAAGCTATGGTTTCGTTTCTCAGTTTATCCTTTCAAAGAAAAAAATACTATTGCAAAAAATCTTTTGTACTGTGAAGGTAGCACACACCTGTGTGCGTTTCTTGTGTTTTTACCCAATGGAAGAATTTACCTAGCAGCTTGTAACCAAAGCGTTCAGTATGATCCCTTGGAAATCAGTTCCTCCACGCTGCAGCCATCTATAATATGCTTCATTTTTTGTCTCATGTTTTTCAGCACGTGTCCTGAGGGATATATATGCCTGAAGGCTGGGGAAAATCCTGACCATGGTTACACAAGCTTTGACACTTTTGGCTGGGCCTTTCTCTCTTTGTTCCGTCTTATGACTCAGGATTACTGGGAACGTCTCTATCAACAGGTATGAGATTCTTTTGTAAACTTTTAAAATATAAAATAAACACATCTCCTACTACAGTTAAATATCCAATAATTAAAAAAAGAGAAAAAATGATAGTGATTAGATGAACTGTCCCCTGTGTGTTTTGGGCAAGAACCGTCAATTGCAACTATTAATTTCTTAGGAGTGAGGATACCATAAGACGTGAAACTGGGTGTACTGGGAGGAAGGGGAGCATTGGTACTTAGGGAAAGAAGCTTTGAATGAGTAATTTATCTGAATCAAGTTTGCCACTTAATAAAGATCGTCACATCAACACTTAATGATTTTTTGGTGGTTGGTGTAACAAGAACAAATCTTCTGAGTTCAGCTCAAAAAAAAAAAGACTATAAAAGCTCCTATATACTTGGCATATCTATTCGTGCAAGATGTGACAGTGAACACAAATTCACTGGACAGCAAGACCACCTGGCACCCATTCAGTTCTCCCTACGGCAAATTTTTCAGCAGGGAAGCCTAACAGCCAGGGGCGCAATCAGAGCCAGAGTTAACTTACAGTTCATGTGTGCAGGGTTGTCTGGTGGTAAATACTCATTTTAGCATACTTTTATTGAAATGTATGTGAGCTCAGAAAAACTGTATGTAAGCATTCAGCACTGAATTACGTGCTCTGTCCATGAGGCCACAAAGGATTTACTTCTGCTTCTCGTCTTCTGCCAGAACTGAAGGATACTCTTAAGGAAAGCAGGGGAGCTAGTGTTACCAGACAATACTCTGAAGGTACTGAGGTAGACCTTTGCAGGTATTGGGGATTTCAACTTCACATGTAGTTAGTTAGACGGTTTTATTTCAGGAAAACATCAAACAGAATGAAATCAAAGGTTCTTCAAACAACTGTAATCATTTACTTTGGTACAGAACTTATGTACAACTCAGGGAGGTTGGAACTGTCATGGCAAATAACACCAAGCCCTTTTGTTATTTGACTCTATAATAGCAAACAGTGGTTTCTATTACCAGCATCAGGTTCTTGACCGTGGGAGATATCCATAAGAAGCTCAGCCTGTTACCCTAAATTCCATTTTCTGTCCATAAATCTGGTGGCATACCAGGCAACACAGTCGATGGAGCCCAGGATATGGTTCTTCTTATCCTGAAGTAGATGTCTAAAAAGTTCAGATGAATTATACCCTGAAAGTACCTATTTTTCCCCACGGACTGCAAAGGGACCTAGAGTGTAGCCATCTAAAGGAAACAAGACAAATCCTATTTGGACAGTTTATATGCACAGGACAAAAATAGATTGAGCTATTTGAGGGAAGCTTTCACTGCAGCCGATTGTAAGATTATCTACTCTCAAAGAAATCCAGCAAAGATATTTGACAAAGGAAGAAAACATCCTTGCATTTTAGTTAAAGGTACATAGAATTTTTTGACTGCAGCATAAAAATTTCTTTATGAGAAGGTTATTTCCTTGAATATGGTTGTCGTTTGTCCTGAAAGGGATTCTGTTTGGGCTATTAACAATGACAGAATGCAATAATACTGTAAATCTAAGATTCTAAAAACATTTTAGGAAAGTTATAATTTTTTTTTGTTTGAAAAGCATTGTGAGCAAGTGTTAGCCATTGAATTTTTGTGTTTACAGACTCTCAGATCTGCTGGGAAGATCTACATGCTCTTTTTTATGCTGGTCATCTTCCTGGGCTCATTTTATTTGATCAACCTGATTCTGGCTGTTGTAGCCATGGCTTACGAAGAGCAGAACCAAGCCACTATTGCTGAAACAGAGGAGAAGGAAAGGAAGTTTCGAGAAGCCATGGAGATGTTAAAGAAAGAGCAGGAGGTCAGTAAATGATGACATGATTAGGCTTGGGTAACTCAAACAGTCAGTACCTTGAGATTCACATTGTCTTTATTTTACATTTACATGATCACTGAAATAAGAGTTAGCTTGCAAACAGCTTAATGCTTATTATCCGGGACAGAATTATCACAATCCTTTGTAAAAGAAAAAAGATGGCTTTTCCTGCTAGGATTGGGGCCATTTAGGGTTTACATGTCCAGAGCTGTATTGGTTTAACTGTACTAGCCCATACCAGCAGAGGAAGTTATGTGGGCTGACATAAAAGTTGTTTTCATGATGATATAACTACATCTGCATTTGAGCACAGAACAGTGCTTTTGGTAGCTCAGTCATAGCCCTAACTGAATGTTCTTCCTGCAGTGGTTTAGTTCCTAATCATTTCTACGCTGTTTCATTCAAACAGCCATTAACATCCAATTGCCTAATAAAGAAGATAAAAATGGAGGACAACCAGTTTGAAGCATATATGTCTTTGTACCTGAACAAATGAACAGGGAGATCTCAAGGTTAAGTTCTGCAGATTGTGCAAAGGATATGGGTTTAATGCCATGCCATAAGTTTGAGCAAAACAGGGAGGCCAAAGCATGGCTGTAACAACATAGTCTTAATAGCACTAGTTAATTTGCCTGTGGTTTGTGTGGGGTAGAAAGTCTTTATTAACCAACTGAAGAGAACATTTTAGGTGCTGTGAACAAGAAGACAATAAGAAAATTAGTCTGAAATAACATGCAGCACTGTAGTTTAGAGAAATAAATCCCTGATACACAATATAAACTAATATACATAATTTTCTTTTGGGTACATATGGCTTCAGGGCCTAATCCAAAGCCCATTTAAATCCTTGGAAAGAAAATAGAAAATACAATTCATCCCTGACAAAGTGTTAGTAGAGGCTTATGCATTGGCTAAGTCCTTTTAAAGATCTACTTTGACGGTTTAAGTAGGTAGATGCAATTTAGTCCATATATAGATGCTTTGAACAGAGTAACTTTCTGCCATAACCTTAGGGAGTAAACTGAGCTCCAGCTCATACCTATTTTACACAAATTTTCATGTGTTTTGACTCCAGCAGAGCTCTTTCTAATAACAGTCAACTTTGGTAGCCCCAGCTATAATTAAAGTTGCTTAAGAATTTCCTTTTGAAGACTTTGATTTCAGTTAAGCCTGCACGTATGTATACAAAAAAGGAGCATTAAGCCCTGAAAGTCAGAATGTGCCAGAATGAAGGTTGCTCATGCAAACCTAATTTGTTCCTTTTATGTGTACGCTTTATAGCATTGTCTTTTCTCACATGATAATGCCTAATTTTTCCTGTGCCCCACACGATACAAAGGGTGGCCAGTGCCTGACTCCAGAGCAGCTCTTCACTTTCTCATCATTTGCGATGTAGCCTTAGGCCTACTCAAGCACGCTGTTCCTTATTCAGACATTCTGGTCAAAGCCTCCTTCAAAGACAAAATGACGAACATCTTCAGAGGTTTTTTCAGTACCTCTTGTCACTGCATAAACTCTGTGTGCTTCAAAAATATTTGTTTGTATTTGCAATACTCTTGGTGTATTATCCCAGCTTTATGGGGAGGAAACGTAGGAAAAGAGAGACTTAAGTTCAAACATACTCACTGGTTTGGGGTGTCTGAAATGCCTAGGCACTATCGCCTGTCGCTTTGTATCTACAAGATATGGTTCTCCACAACTTCATGTAACACTCAGTAATTCTATGAATCAACGTCCATCAACTAAAATTAGATATCCTGAAGAAAAGGCTCAGAAAAGTGACCTGGGTGGTCTGCTACGCTGTGTAGACTTCAGCTGTCCCTGGCAGTGGTGCCCTTGGGCAGCCAAGGCAAAGCAAGATCCTTTCCCAAACCGCCTTGCTGCTGGCAGCTTCAAGGGTTTGTAGGCACCCTGCAGGCTAACTCGTGATTGGGATAATTTTGTGCCTGTCTGTGGAGAGAAGAGATTTGGTGGGATCTGGGAGCCTTATCCTGTATTCCAGACTCAGTGGAGCAACGTGTTGCAGTGGGCAGGGACACTTCCACTTGTTTTCCCTCAGGCTTCCTCCTGTCTTCTCCAGGAAGAAGAGTCTTTTTAGTCTTTCTCCCACCCATGACTCCTTTCCCTAGGCCTAATACCTGAGCAGTCTCACCCTATGAGCCGTTATGCCAAGTTCTTGGGTTTGCCTTTTTCTCCCTACCACTGAGTTCTTGCCTCAGGTCTTATCCCCGCAGGATCACCATGCCAGGGCTCTTGCAAGCAAAGTTTCTGTCCCATCATCCAGCTGCTACCTGTCATCACCGCACAGGCCCAGTCCCAACCCCTTTCTCTGCCCAGGTGTTTCCTTGGAGCTAACACAGCAGATGCCTGAGGGGCAGGAGACCATCCAGCACAGTCATGGGAACCCAAACGAAAAGAGTAGCTAGACTGGATGTGGGGACATCCTCCACACCCTGAGAAGCAATTCGGACTGAATTTCTTTTTCAGTAACTAAGGAAGGCGCACAGGGCAGCAACATCTCAACCCAAGCAATAGGGAAGAAAACACTAAGAAACCGAAAATTAGCTTATTTAGCAGTGAGAGTACAGCAAGCCAAACAGCACAACTTACAGTGTTTTTTAGATAATTAAGACATGATGGCAATCAGAAAGAAAAACAGAAACTTGTTTGACCAGCTTTTACATTGTACAGTACAAAGGGAGCACAAATATAATTGATAGGCCTGCTTGGGGACTATCAGTCAATTTGTACAATTGGTGTAACACATTCCTAAACCTGAACTTAACAGCAAAAGACTAGCTGAATCTTTATGAGGAGAAAGCACTTCAGCATAGCAATTAAATCAATCGACTCAAAAAAAGAACAATAGCCTAGACCACGATCTGAACCCTCCATCTCCTCTCTGCTCTAAGCAGCTTGTTCATGAAAGGTATTTCCCACAGGAATTAAGTTTTGCTGCTCTCTCAGCTTGATAGAGCTACCGCTACTCCTTGAAATACATGATTGATTCTTTACATGACTGTTAAGTGCCTTCATTTTCTTTGGACTGATGCCTGTGGGAGGAAGGGAGTGTTTTGTTGTGAGAGCTGATTGCCTGTTTGATTCTAGTGGCTTACAGACAATAGCACTGAGGATTCATAGGTTTCTCCTTTTTTTAGGAACCTGGAGAGTTCTTTCATAAACATATATATATATATATGTATCTATATATGTGTGTGTGTATATACATATATATATATATGCACACATAGATGTGTGTGTGTGTGTGTGTGTGTGTGTGTGTGTCACTCATTTTATGTATTTTGACTCGGGGTTCTGCAAATGGGCCTGTCTCCAGGTCAGAGATGTGGATACTGCTGAGAGTGGCTTCTCCAAACCTGACTTCACACTTTGTGCATAGAGCTGGCTCAGTAGAGGAGCCCTCACTTTCCTCCCACCCACACCCTGATCGGGCATCCAGCATGCTAGCGTAGGCTGTGGCTTCCTCCCTCAGTATATGGGTTCTTCCTTTTGGCTGTTCGTTTGCTTTCAAGCTTCTTACTTTGTGTGCTCAGGGTTTTGAATTTGGCTTCTGCTGGGTTTCCAGCAGCTTCTCCGTTATCAGCGAATTCCTGCAGTGATCTCATAAGATAGCCAGCACAGCGCTAAGCACATGTGTAGCACAGTCCACCTTATCTGCAGTTAAGCCAATGGTTTTCTCATTGGATTTCTGATCATAGCTGTCTGCGCTGATGCATGGGATAAGTCCTTACCAAAAAGTGTTAGCTGAACTGCCTGCAGTTACTAGTATCCCTCTGTGGTAGAAGAGGAAAGCTCCCAGCAGCCAGCGTGGCTCCATTCCTGTCCAACTTTCTCAATTCAAGGGGCTGAAGTTCAGGAGGAGGTTAATCTCCTTGTTCTCTAGGTCAAGGTCTTTCTAACTGGCAGCACAAGTGTTATTCAGGAGAGTGTCTGTGCAGTGCACACATGCAGATGTGTACATGCAGGCTGTTCCTCTAGTGGAATGTAGGAGAACCTTGTCCTTGAGTTTTACATAAATCAGAATATTTTACGTGACCATTCCTGATGCTCCGTCATAGGTTTAGAGTAGATCTGGACAGCAGCATGACCTGCATGTGTGTGTTTATGCTAGGTATCTGGCTTGCTTGGGCTTATTGGGTATTCTCCTCATTGCTAAGCGGAGAGGTTAGAAACATTAAGACAAGTTCCAGCCACATGAGATAATTTTATGAGGAATGACCACTTAGAATTTTTAATTTATCTCCTATACAACCTAAAACTTATCATGAAAAATAACCGCAGAACAGAATAATCATTAGTTCTCACTGGCATCCTAAACCCAAATGATACATCTTGCACCTTCTATCATCTTCTCTTTTAGGCACTGGCTGCTAAAGGAATCGATTCAATGTCACTTAGCTCATTGGAAATGTCACCTTTAGCATCCAAAAATGCTAAAGAAAGAAGAAATAGGCGAAAGAAAAAGAAGTCTTTGGGGGCAGAAGAGTATGGGGAAGACCAAAGGAATCCCAAGTCTGAATATGATGATGGTCAGAGGAGAATGGTAAGCCATGGTCTGAAATGCCACTTATTTCACGGTGTTCTTTGCTGGATAGGCCAGGCTCTGAATAGGCAATTAAAGCTGAAACTTTCAGCTGTACAGAAGACTCAGATATTTGACATTATGACTGACCTGCAGACGTTCTGTGTTAGAAGGAAATATATTAGTACTTTATTTTCAAAATGAATTAAAAATGCCCATTGAACATTCTTATGAACCTGTTTTATTTTATTTTGTTTTGTTTATTTATTTTTCACTTCAAGACTACCCGCAACCTGATTTATTTTCTTACTCTAATTTCATTCATCTGGTTATACCTATCCTATCCCTACCAGAGCTAAAATATTCTTAGAAGAAACATGCAAAGCTTAAAAAGAAAAGAGAGGAGGAGAGAGGAGGCAGCTTGTCTCTGAGGGCATTTTTAATGATATACAAAGAAGATATTAACATTTTTCTATTCCTTTGCTAGTTGCCTTCAAGTCAAAACTTTGTGGCACTTGTTTCTACTTTATATTGCAGGAAAGAAATGAAGTGAGGCTGTTGTTAAATAGGGGTTTAAATAAATGTTATTGACATGCATGACTATGAATCTGCACATGCTGTATGTATCAAATGATCATAAATAGCTTCAGATAATTTGTCTTTGCCTAACTGAGGGCAAAGTTTAAATCAGTTTATTTCGTTTTTTTGAATAGCCATGTAATGAGCTAAGTCTTTTCATATTTTGTTGTCAGTGAATTTAGGGGTATTTGGCAGCCATAAAAAGCTCATAGAAAACACGCAAGTAATGTAAGTAAATGTGACCAATTAATGACTCCCCAGCTCACACAATTTACATAGAGCTGGATTTCTGTAAATGACATGTATTTTTACATGTTTTTTAATAGATTTTGTTGTTGTTTCGTTGGGTGACTGGGTTGCATTACTAATTATACCTTTGTAAAAGCTAGAACTGCTCTTTAGCTTCATTCTGCATGGATCTCAAGGCACCACATACCAGAATGAGCATAGATTGGAGCTACGTGTTGCCAGTTTGTTTCTTAGATTAGTATTTCTTGTTTCCACGTTTCGCCCTGGATGTCATATGCATGAGAGACATGGGAGACACATTTCAAAGCTTAGAGTAAATCTTCTTTGTAAGGCTGTGTCTGGCATGGTTGGAGGGAGTGAGGCTGAGTCATCATTCAGATGCAATCTGAGCATCTGTAAGTGTGTTGCCATCAGGAATCAGTCTCAATGACTGTGTCATGGAAACCCAGGCATGGATTTTTGACCAGTTAAAATTTGGTAGCAATCCAAATGAGTTGTTTTTGGTTAGAATGGACCTGGTTTTTGTACTCTTCCCTCTACCAGTGTCACAAAATAGTATCATTACATAATTTAGTGGTGTAAGATACAGTGCAAAATGAAATCAGGTTCATTTGGTTTGGCTAGTTTGTGGATACTGTGGAGATCTGACCTCTCTTCAAATATACTTGGCTCATCAAAAAGTTCTGAAGAAGCTGAAAATTTGATACAGGCCATAAAACCAAAAGTATGTTCTGCCTAAATGTTCTTATTCCATGAATTTCCTCTCTACAGCTATGAGGGAAGGGGATAGACTTGAATTTCTTATGCATTTTCTGAACATCCTTTTCACTCTGTCAGCATGTAGGTGTATTTAGTGCTTGGCTACATCTTGCTGATGCTCCATTAGAGTTGCACTCTCACTAGCAGACATCAGAGAGGATCATCAAGGCTGATATTTAGGTGTAAGGGAGACCACTGTGTACGGAGGTTACCTATCCTTAAAGCAGATATGTGCATTGGGATAATCATTCTACAAACTAATAAATCATACCCCTCTTCTTGCTCTTCTTTTTTTTTCCTTTATCACCTTCTTCCGTCGTATTCTGCTTCTTCTTCTTCCCTCTTCTTCTCATTTTCCCTGCAGTTCATTTCCTGCCTTATTTCTTTATCTCTTGTTCTCCCACTGCAACGTTCCTTCCCTAGCTGTTATGAAGATGTCTGACAATGCGGTAAACTGGAGCTGGATCCCCCTCCCTGCTCCTGTCTTCTACTCCTTGTACTGCCTTCCCACGTCCTTTGGCACTTAACAGATGGGGAGGGAGTAGAAGCAAGGGAAGTTTCACTCTACGAGGCAAATGCCACCTTGATCCTTCCTATTTCAGTATATCTTTAACTGTCATGTATTGGACAAATACCTTACGGCTAGGAATGATTATTCAACCTCTTAACTTTGCAGAGGCTGAATACACGTAATTAAGTCTTTCTCTCTGAAACACTTGATTTAAAATGGAAGTTACTGCTCTCCCCAGACCTTCCTCACTCCTGAAAACATGTTGCAAAATGTTGTTTCTCTTTCCCCTTTTTCCTTTCTGGGGGTTTCTAGACTCTCCTTGGCATTAGTTATGGTCCCAGTGCAAACTTGGTGAAGCGCAGAACCAGCCACGGAAGCATATTCAGTTTCCGACTCCGTGGCAGAGACACTGGCTCCGAAACAGATTTTGCCGATGATGAGATCAGCACTGCTGAAAATGAAAGCCACCGAGGCTCTCTCTTAATTCCAAGATCTGGGAGGCGTCCAAGCATGCAAAGTCAAGTGAGCCATAGTTCTCACCCTGCTACTCCCAACTGCACTCAGACGGGCAAAAGGAACAGCTCAGTGGATTGCAATGGTGTGGTTTCCCTGATAGGAGGAGGCACCGGGGCACTCAACCCAGACCCTACTTCTCCTGCAGGGTTACTGCTCCCCCCAGTTATTATGGAAAAACCTGGGACAGGCGACCTGGTGAGTACTTTATAACTTTTGTATGTGATTCACGCTCTTATTTCCTTCTAAATGTTATTGGAGTTTGCTGTAATTTATTTACACAATACGCAATATGCAGTGGAAAAACAAACTCACCATCCTAGACAGGGTGGGAAGACAATGGGGCTAACTCCTACAATAATTGGTGTCTAGTCTAGCATGAGAGAAGTTCATGACTTCTGGTGAGACTTACTTTTCAGAGCTGACTGGACACAAATCTTAGGTTTCATATGAATTTTCTTTTCCTTTCTTGCAGGGACATTTTTTAAGTTGGTTCCTTTTAGCATTTGAATATCTGACATTGTCCGATGGCTAAAAATTTATATTTTTAAAATGATTCAGGGTGAGTCTTTCAATCTCGAGACTGCCTCTTCTCCCATGGCTTTCTACTTGTTGGCATCTCACCTTTGGTCTTCTGTATAGCTACTTGAAGAGCACAGTTCTTAGAGCCTAAAAATAGTTCCCAGAAGGGTTTAGCATCCAATTTAAATAAAGCTCAGGACAGATGAGCAGATGATCGACAGACTTGAAGCCTTTTTCACATTTCCAAGATCTTTATTGCAAAGCACCACCATCGCAAAAATACTCAATAAGGCTGTAAATAAAAATATTATAGCTGATATCATTAGGACCTGAGTATGAACTCACCTGGAGGAGCATTTTGAAAATAACTGCTGCACAGGCAGGGCAATATGGAAAAGTCATGCCTTTTTGCGTGCTAGACACACTCCAGCTTGATACAGTGGGACCTGATCTCATTGAAGGTAAATATCTGAAGCTCATCGCCCTCAACAGTCTTTAAAGCAATGGAGATCTAGTCACTTTGGTTAATGGGCAGTATTTATTTCATCTCAGAGTAGAAATCTAAAATAGGTCAGATAAATTTGCCTCCTCGAAAGTGCCTGTATCTTCTCTTTATCTACAAGGGGAGCTCAAGGTGATTAACTCAGCTACAGATATATATATTGCATATGTCTAAAGTTAGGCAGGATGAAACTCACTCAGTGACTACGTGACAACAACAGGTTACACGAGGGGGCAAGAAAGCAAATGAGATTCTAACATGTATTAGGCAAGATATTTCCTGAAGAGAAAGGCAAGTGAGATGGAGCCCAGCCGTGGTGTCAGATTATCAGTAAATTGAGAAGTAGCTTTTTCTCTAAAGCCAGGCAGCTCCTTCCCTTTCAAGCTTTAGATTGAATTTTTTTCCTCACGTATCTAGGCATTCCCTGTAGTCCTGCAAACACAGTCTCATGCGGTAAATTCAAGGAGGAGTAGCTCTTTGTGTGAAAAGCTCTGTTGGTATGAGAATTCTCTATTTTGTTGACAGTTTTGAGGCTGTAGCTGATTTTTCAGATACTCATACCTTTGCTTATTTAGCACTTTGGTACACCCATTTTTACTCTCTTCAGACAAGGAAGACCAGCCTTGAGAGCTGTCTCTAGATAGCTGAGCAACAGAAATACCATTTGTAGACAGCATAGTCTTCCTGGGCTTAGCTTGACGTGAAACAATCTGCTAGTTAGAGTAATCATGGGAGAAAGAGTTGGTGTATTTCCTAAAATATAAAAATCTGAAGTAAATCAGAAAGGCTTCAGCAGATGAGCAGTGGATGTCCCCCTTTTCTCTGTAAGAAAAACAGGTCTGTAGGCTGCCGAGGCTCTCCCAGCTGTCAGAAAGCTCAGCAAATCTTGTGAGCGCTCAGCCCTTCACAGGAAATATCTTTTTTTTTTTTTTTGCAGGATTGGGCCCTGAGGTGACAGAGAGGCTTTGAGCTCTGCAGGCATTTCTTTTTATTTGCCAGCTTCCTGCCTTTTAAAAAATGGATGTTGAAAATTAAATGGCCTGGGTGGGTGAGCTCACTTGGCAGTTCTCTGGTCGTCTAGGAAATAACACCAAGGCACTATAGTAACAGATGCTCATTCAGTGATGCAATGTGAAGGATGTTGTGTCTTCTACAAAACAGGTTTGGTATCTAATCTATCCAGAAAATGTGAGCTGGAGTTAAAAGCTAATTGGCAAGGAGCCCATTGCTGTACAATGCAGACTTTAAAGGAGCCATAAGCGCTGGCCATGAACATACAGTGTCAGCCATGGAGCGGATGCAAAAGAAACTCGTAAATCCAACACCTCAGCATGTCTAGTGATAAATCAATATGCTGCTGGGCTTATTATTTGATTATTTTTGCTGCTTTCTTGCAAAACTTTTTTAAATTAGCCTTGTTCTTTGTTAGCAGTTCCGGCTTCTTATATTCTCCTGATATGTTTGGGGAAGGCAAAAGAAAGATGTGGCAAGGAGAAGTTGAAGATATCTCATTAACCCCACTGACCCTGCTACTATTATTTATTTTATGTGAGTGCAATCCCATAATGAAAAAGGACTCTATTGTACTAACTATTGTATTGTCCCCGAACAAAAACTGAAAGAAATGGTCTTTTCAATGAAGGGGTATCAATTTAATATGCATTAATCCCTGAACTGAGTCTTTCAGAGGCGTAAGCATAGCTCCACTGGCGGCACCACACAATGTCTGAGGTGATGGAGCCATGTTTCAGAGCATTAGCTTTTGAAAAGGCATTTGTTCCTGTCCCGCTGTGGTGCTCAGCATTACCAGATGAGCTTAGCGTAGATCTATCTGCTTACTACTGAGGAGAGAGACCAGTGTATTCGGGGTTTTGGGGAGGCTTGGAAAAGCCCTTCTGATTTCAAAGGCAAAGAAAGAATTAAACAAGATCTGACTGTCTCCATTTTTGAGTTTCCAAGCTGGAGTACTTAAGCAGAACATAGCTTCAGCAGATGCTTTGAAACTGGGCCCTCCTAGGGTTTCTCAGGGAAAGCACAAAAAGTTACTAGAAACTTTCACAAAACTTGGCCAGTTCAGTTTTAGCAACATTTAGCCTGAAGATTTAACCCCAAGCGAAGTTGTTCAGGCCACGATGAACAACTTTCATGCCTTTGTGTTATTTCAGCTGCTGCCCACAGCCTATTTGTCTCCAGGATTGGCCGTAGGCAGCAGCTGCGCTAACATGAAGGCATCAGCCTGGCCTGTGCTCCCTGCTGGAAGAGGGAGCACAGTAGCAGATTATCTGGCTATTCAGCTGGTGACTTCTGTGAGTGATCTCCCAGTACTTGGATGGAGAAGAGCACATAAGCCGAAAAAGCCAGTCTCAAATGCTCTTCATTTTGTGATGGCCCTGGCTGCTTGGTACAGATGGTTGTGAGTCTGCTTCCGCGAGAAACAGAGTGTATTTATGCTTTCTGTCTCTTGCCCTTAATTCCTAAGTACAGCTAGTGAAACAGGAGAGAACTGAAATAATCTCAGTGGAAGGTGCTTACATCCCTTAGTCTTGTCAGCAGGGGTAGTCTTAACAGTCGGCAAACTTGCTGTTCACAGACAGTGCCGGCCGTGCAGAAGGGCGTCTGTCCAGGTGCCCTTCTGCCAGCGCCAAAGCTGTCCTGCCCATCTGACAAGGTGCTGGGTGCCAGGTCACCAGGAACTTAAATATATGGCCAAAGTAAGAGGAAAGTGAACACTTCTGGGCCAGGTGTCTCCTCACACTTTGCTGCACCTGCAGAAATTTCTGTGCCACATAAGGGCACCTACAAGGCTGCAGGAGGGAAGACAGAGTTGTTGAGTAGCTGCCTTTGTCTATAAATTATATAAGCACCTTCCAGGCATGCTGCAAACTAAGGTTTCAGTGCATTCACATAATATTTATTTGTAGTTATGTATTGCTTTGTTGTATCTTAGTGTTTCTTAGTTATTTAAAAGGTTGGAATATCACCTCCCACACAAGATACTCATCTATTTGAACAGAGTTGGATTAAGTTAATGAGCTGTTTTCTGGAGCTCAGTTTACCAACGGGATCTGATCTGGATGACGTCACCTGTGGCTGTCTAGAATTTCTTGAGGGTTAAAGAATGTTCTTGAGTCCGTCCTCTCTTGCCTCCTAAAGCCAGCTGGAGCCCTTTCAGTAACTGCAGGGAAATGGCAGGGATATTAGTTTAGCCTGACTTTGCAATTATTTTGGAGATGAGAAGTGGCAGAGAGATGGGCGCAAGACTGAGGACATGTTAGTTTGGAGGTGGTCGGCTGTTTAGCTGTGCAATGGTTGTTCGGTGGTAGCCACCAGTGCTTCGGTCTTGTTAGGCAGCCAGCTGCACCAGGAACACCCCGCCAGGCGCAGAAGTGTAGCAGGCCCACTGATTAAATGGCTTTGGGGTGGAGTGAAGGCAAAGATGGACAATGATGGAAGCCCTTGTGTAGCAGCAGGAAGGACCAGGTGGGACAGACAGCGGCTCAGAGACGAGTGCCCAGATGACCTCTCTGCTTGTGCTCAGGGCTGTCCACGCAGCCACTTCCCTCGGGGTTGGGAGTATTTCACTAGGACTCATCCCACGGTGAGTGAGAGCAGCTCTCCACCTGAAATCAGCTTCCACCCAGACACCCGGGATACCTCTACCTTACACACAACCTTTCCTGAATTTCCTCTTGGTCTCACTGTTTTTTCCTCTGGGAAAATAGAAAAGCTAGGCATTGCTAACCTCACTGGAGTGAAAACCGCTGGGGAGCGAGGCCAGGCTATTTATCCAAGTGCCTAAGAATTTAGAACCTTAGACAACCTTTTTTACTGTTTTTTTTACAAAAAAGACCTTGACTTTTGTCTTCAGTAAGCATAAAACCATGTTGCTGACCACATTGTTCTGAATATTTGTTGACCCTAAAGCTGCCTCAGGGGGGAAAATTTCTTTTTTCCCCTTCTTACTTTGCCACGCGACTGGTGAAAAGAGAAAGTGTTAGCGCTTTCCACGTTCAGAAAAACGTCAGGAAAATAAGCCATCCAAAAATCACCGACAATAGGTCAGATGGGTGGAAGCAGGCTAGCCCTCCGCTGCTGCCACCCAGACCGCTGTCACAGCAGCTCTAGTTTCTGTTCGTTTGCAAACTTTGCCAGGCCCTACCTGCAGTAAATCATTCCGATTTGACACAAATTTGACACAAGCTGCTCCAGTCTGCAGTGCATCTCTTTAAATAATGGAGTATCCACAAAATTAAATGCCTTCATTTTAAGGCTTTGTGCTACTATGGTCACCTTCAATCTCATTAAATATTTGTGCTAGTGCCTTACTGGGTCCATTGTTTAAAGTGTGGCCTGTCCACCCCTTTTCATGCTTGAAAAGATTTTCACTGTACAGAGAAAATTAAAGCTGCCCCAGTTGCCAAATGGTTTTTTTTAAAAATGCTGCCATATATAAGCCCATCTTCACACAGCAGCTTTGACATAATTCACAACTGTGGGCACTCAGAATAAAATAATTCTGTAGTGTTATGTATCCTCATTTGCATGTAAATCACTGAACAGTATATTTGTCCCTATAGAATTTCGCTGATCTAAATGAGAAACATTTCCAGTCAGTCAAATAGCAACACAGAAATAATCTTGTCCCGTTGGAGGTGCCTTTATTTAATTCCACGGGGGTTTCTCATCTGGATTCTAAAGAGATTCCCTGCATAGCAGTAGGGACTGGTGTTATTTCTGCCCAACTTCTATAGCAATACAAGTACCATGACCTGTTGTGACTGTGTGTATTCTCTCTGTGACGATAATAGTCTTCACGCTGCCTTGTTTGTCCCGTTCCTGGAACTGTTCTCTATCTCTCTCAGAATGCAAAAACTGCCAATTCCTCGTGTGACTATTAGTTATCTCTCTTCTAAAATAAAAAGTATTAGAAAAAACACATCGCATACATGTGTTCTTTACAAAGAACAAGTGCCCATGAATTTCCCTGGGCAACTTGAACAATTTTAAAGAATTCATCCCGATGGAAAGTTGCTTTCTTGGAAAAATACTTTAGAGTAAAGTGGAAGCCGACCACGTGGTAGATTTACGGCTATATTGGGAAAGAGGCTGTGTCGCCCCGCAAGAGCGCAGAAGCATGCCTTCCGCCCCGGCATCGCCCGTTCAGATATTGCGTTCTGGCACGCGGGATTGAACCTCCGTGGCGCGCCCGCTGCCGAGCGGCCGGCCGGGAACGGAGGGGTTCGGGCTGTGCCGTGCTGCCGAGCGCGTGGGAGGCCGGCGTGCGTCGTGCCGCTTGCTCTGAACAGGGGCCGGCAGCAATTCGCAGCAGCTCGGCCCCTGCGGAGCTGGAGGGAGGGAGGAAGGAGCCGCGTGGAGGTCGCCGTGCAGAAATGCCGCTCCGGGCGCGGGAAGGTCCCACTGGAAATGGTCCCCTTGGCTCCAGCAGGACTGCCAAAGTCTTGGGATCTGCTTTTTGGGAGGGGGATTGGGGACACTGTGCTGGAAAGAAGAACAGGGTGACTTAAAAGCCTTGTTGGGTTAGAAATACCACCTCGCGCCTAGGGAAAAAGTCAGTTCTGTATTCATTCATTTTTATGAAGGATGTGTCAATCCTGTTTAACTGAGACTTTTCACTTATCCTGGTTTAGCTGTGTCCAAAGACAGGGAGAATGAATCTCAGAATATGTTTTTCATACAGCTTTGTACCTCTGGCGTAAAGTCTCGTCCCACCTGCGAACGAAGAGCGTCCGTCAGATAAAGGCCACCAGCTAGTAACTTTTCCAAAGCACATTACAAGGCATATTCTTCACACGTTAATAGGAATATGATACCTCTCTTCGCAGTCAGAAAGCTGAGACTTCTGGGGATGAGGCAGTATAAAGAAGTGCTACTGCTATGTGCCAGGCTTCGGGTCAGATGGGATGGGAAGATGGTACGGTTTAAAAAGAGTTAAATTTGAATGAGCTAGAGGAAATTGAAATTTAGGATTTTCTTATTCTTCATTCTGCAGTGAGAGGGAACTAGGTTGTTTTTATTTTTTAATTTAACTTGTTTTTCTTGGTTTTGTTTTTTAGTTTATTCTGCCTTGACATTTCTTTTTTTTTTCTTTTGTAATGATGTCTTTCAGCTGTATGTATTTGTTATGTACTCAAAAGTGGTGCAAATGATTATGCAATTTTATAAATGCTTTCTTCATTAATTAAACATTTGTTGTTTGTTTGCTTCTTATCGGACGTTTTTGAGGTGAAGGAAATCAAGTGAACTCATGCATCTAAAATATCATTCCTAGTTTCCTCAGCTCCGAAGCCAAGAATAGAGTGGTTTCTTGTTATATAGCACACAAGCAGAATTATCTCTGAATAGGTTCTGATTACACCTCTCCTTTTGTTACGATTATGTCAGAAACTCAGTGGACGCTCATCCAATTGTTTTAACAAAAGAGAATATTTTAGGGGGGGAAAAAGCCATTTTGAAGCATTACTGCTTTCCTGGCTTAGCTAATCTTTTAAGTGATTGATTTAAAGTTCTTTGCTCTTCTCTGGACTTGCAGAGGTAGGTATTTTTACCTACAGTACTTTGAAGTCACATGGGACCTACTATTATTTTCAGTGTCAAATATTGGCGGCGGCCTTGACTGGGCTGCCGTGCAAATACCTGACAAAAGGATCTTCCCTGCCCGGAAGAGGCGAAAAGGCTGTTCGCAGAGCTCCAGTGGTTTTGGTAATCCAGTCGTCAGTGGATTACCTTTCCTGAAGGGCCGTGTTGATAGAGAAACAGCAGTGAAGAGGGATCTCATGATCCCTCTAGGTGTGTGTCCTGACCACAGAGAGTGGAGCCATGAAGCTGCACCAGCAGCGTGTCTCAGGTTGGTGTCCAGAGCCTTGCTTGGACCACTTAGCACTGTTCAGCCCTAAGTGATCTGCGAAGATCCAGAAGATTGCACCAGGTTCCAGTCTGACTGTGGAGGAGCAAAAGCAGCTACCCTGATATCTGTATAAACCAGAGATTTTCATCCATGTAGAGACAACTTCTCCTTGCACATCTGCCTGAGCTATATTGCAAGACCCATCAGGACCCACCTATCTACAGCACGTGTCTCCAGTGTAGTAGTGTCTCAGCCCTCACAGCCTGTACGATCCCTTGGGAGTGGGACAGGGCTATTCGAACATTTATTTTGGGGGGACCGAGTGTCTTCACCAGGAGGTCTGTGGTGGAGAGTGGAGCTGAACCTGGCTTTTGCAGTTCTTCACTTCTCAACCACTCTTCTTCCCTCCACCTGTGGGAGAGCTGGAGGAGTAAAGCAAGCAGGATTTGTCTCTATATGAAGTAGGGGCTCGTAATGTAATAGAAATCTTAATGTCTTGCTCCTGTGAGCTGACAGTATTAAATATTAAGTACAGTATGTGTCTGCAGCTATACTATGTTTTTGGCTCGCTTAAGAAACCCAAGCCTTCAAAAAGCATAAAACTGATTTAAAATGAAATGTTAAATAAAGATAGTTTGGGAGTTATGTTTTTTCTGATTTTTGATTTATTAGGGTTTTTTTTTTAAGCTTTTCCTTGAAGATGTGAGAACTAGATAGTATTTTTTTTCTGAGAAAGAAAGAAAAAAGAAAAACCCTGAGATTCTTCCCTAATTGCAGAGCTTCAGAGTCTGTGACACCAAAGATCTCCGGAATGACAGTGCATTCTGAGATTTGGCAGTATTTCAGACCAAGAGAAGCCATGTGTTGAGGAGTCAGTTTGCTTGGTGTGAAAACAGAGGCTGGTAATGGAGCTGTTATTCACACCCCTTTTTCCTCTTCTGGTAGTATAATTAAATAGTTAACACGTTTCAGAAATAATGGTATAATTAATGTAATTAAGCAGGGCTTCTTTCACAAGCAAAGAGCACGGTAAAGCAGCACTGCTGTTTCTCTGGTATCAGAAGTGTCCCTTTATTCTCACCCCCATCTTTCATAGGGCACAAAAGTTTTCAGAATCGCTTAGAGTCCTATTTTCAAAAGCAGCACCGCAGCAGCCTGTGCCTAATTGGCAAGAAAAATGGTGCAGAGGCAATTCTGAAAATGCTGCCCCACGTCCGCCGTTTGGTTTCTCGCCCTGTTTTCATGCCACTGACCCAATGTGTTCATTTAAACAGACCTCTCCCTCTGACGAGGCAAGCAAGAGGCAGCTTTTAATGCCCCACCGCCCGTCGGTGGACCACTCTGACGAGCCGTATCAGAGGCAGAGGGCAGTGAGCGCTGTCAGCATCATCACCAGCGCCCTGGAAGGTAAGACATGACTTTAGTTTCCCCACTCAAGGCCAAGTGCGTGATAATTGGACAAAAATAAAGTGACAAAAATGACCCAAATATTAGACCTCTATTGTTTTGCAAGAATGCATTACAGAGAGTTACTAAAATCCCTGTAATATAGGCAGAATAACAGAAAATAATATAATCACTGTGCTGCCCAAGCACTTGCCTAAACCCTGGCAAAATGCTGGCCACATAGCCAAAGTTGGATCTTGTAACATTTTATGTCCTCTTGGCACTTGATTTTCAGAGATCTAAGCAGGATGCAGGGTAGTGGGGAAGCAGACAGTTTGGGTTACCGCGCACATGTTCACGTATCATGTCTCTGGAGCTGGTACCACCCTTCCCCTTGTAGTTTCCGTGCTCTGGACTCTCAGGAAGTTCTCAGGCAGAACCAGCTCGCCCAGGAGGTCCGTGAGCACACAAGGTGATAGAGAGGACAGAGAAACAACCTGTGGCTGAGGAGGCTCAAACCACCTCTTTATGCAGCAGCCTGTACTTAAATAGGCTGACGTTGACCGTGGAACTTCAGGGAGAGTCACACATCTGATGAGTGCACCCATCAATATCAGGTCAAAATCACTAATACTGGAATAAGCAGGGATGGCTAGAAAAGATCATAAGGAGTATGGACACAGGTAGACATGCTCTTACAGATCTACCTGGAAAACTAGGTTCTTTGAGAAGTTACTGCCCCTAACTCTTTATTACTTTCAGGTGTGGGTTTCTGGAAAAAAAAAAATGCAGAATTAGGACTTTGTGTTGCAAAGGTTTTGGGTATAGATGGTTCTCACTTCATTTTAAGGACTTAACTAGAAGCCCTCTGTTTGGAGCCTGGAAACAGATAGTTTTTTCTTGGGAGCCGTTCAGCATCCCACACATCTCGGAGCACTGTAGGTGTCTGCGCAAAACCAGTACACGCGGGACATCAGCCAATATTTTGAAAGCTTGCTCGAAGGCACCTGACGCTGTGGTTGTGTTGTTCAATGAAGGAAAATGCACAGAGAATGCGTCCTGGCTTAGGAGAGGAGGCTGTTTATAAAGCGATTGTAATAACAGCCTTGGCTGAAGTTTTCCTGTTATCAGCTCAGGTTCTAATTATATAGACTAAAACCTTTACACAGCATTCCATGCCCAAAAAGGAACTAGAAAAGAATAGCATTAAGCAATTCTGTTAATCATTATCATTCAGCCATTAACTGCTTTATTTTGCCTTTTTTCCCCCCGTTTGGTGCAAATTATACTTATGAGGCCATTTCAGTTCTTTCGTGTTCAAATAAAATGAACAAAGCAAAGTCATATTTTACGTAATATTTTAAAAGCACCTTTTAAAAGCACATTGGACCTTTAGTGCTGTTTTCGAAGTGAGTTATGCACTCTCCTGGTTTTGTAACTGGGCCTTTCAAAAGAAAGCAGCCACTTAATGCTTTTTTCGATTGGGGCATTAGGAACAGGAACCCTATTGATATCCAGTGATACTCTGGCTCCTAAGTGCTTAAATCAGCTCAAAATATTGGGTTTAAGCTCTTTCATCTCTTAACTATTTTAAAAGGTTTTACTTAAGTTACTTCTAAAGTGGAACATGGGAGATGAACATGGGATATTTGAAATATATTCCAAATCTAAGTTAAATGAAGGTAGTGTATTCTTCTTTTCCATTTGAACTTGACAAAATGGAAAATAGAGTGCAAATCTGAGCCTGCGTATAATATCAGACTTTACGTATTTAGTGTACTTTTTCCTTTTTGCTTCTGAAACTTTTAAAAGGTTACAGCTTTCGGAATAGGCAAGTATCTGCTAAGTGCAGGGCAAGAGGCAAAATACCCTTAGAGCTCCCAAAATGCATAATTTGCCAGCACGCTAGGATAGAAATATTTATGTCCTAAAAAAAGTTTAAGGTAGTTCAAGGGACTTTTATGCTATGATTCATTTTAAGTATTCTCTTGTCATATAATTCAGTGTGAATTGACTGTTACTTTACTGCTTGTGACTTAGAGCTTGAGGAATCACAGCAGAAATGCCCTCCATGCTGGAACCATTTTGCTGTTAAATTTCTCATTTGGGATTGCTGCCCACTTTGGCTTTTAATCAAGAAATTTGTCAAGTTCGTGGTAATGGATCCATTTACCGACCTCACCATCACCCTTTGCATTGTGCTGAATACACTCTTCATGGCCTTGGAGCATTATAAGATGACAAAGGAGTTTGACCACATGCTTTATATAGGCAATCTGGTAAGTGAATTCAAACTTGAAATGGTATCTAATAGTTTATTTTCTGCTTCATAAAGTTGTGGCTGAGGTCTTAGGAAAACCCCGTTTTGATATGCTATCAACAGCACTTTGCTTATGTCATATCAAGCAATGGCATATAGTCAACTCTTTCTGGGTATGAGGAGAAATGAACAAATAGCATGAAATCATTTTTATTAAACTAAAATATTCTAATGTTATTAGTAACCATTAAAGCTATATTTTTTGGCCTCTTCGCTATAGGTTGCTAGTACGTACCACTTCAAGGAAATGAGATGAGAGAAAAGTTAGTGATGAGATTTATTCAGGATTTCTTTCAAAGCAGTAATCGGGAAACATTTCTCAGTGATTATTAATGATTTTTAAGTTAAAGAAGCCTATGGAAAAAAAAGATCTTGGAGGGAGACAGAGCGGAATTTGAGTGTAGCTAGATATACGCGCTGGAAGGTGCCTGCGGTAATTGCTGGTACAAGGTCTGCTCTTCACCCCTGTACGACCGTGCTGCGCTCCAGCTGTGGCAGCTGCCCCTCTGCCTTGTCCAGCTGTGTGCCTTGGGCAAGCACTGGGGGGTGAGGGGGCACGGAGCAAACCACTGATGCTTAGAGGGGAAACTCCTGAAGTGCAGCCTGCAGCAGGTGGAGGGAGAGCTGCAAGGTAAGCAGAGATGGAGAGCTACAGCCAAGCTGCAGGGACAGCAAAAAAGCTTTCTCGGAGGAGTTTCTGTACAATCTGTTAACCCAGGGGGCGGCTAAAATTTCGCAGTTACTGTAAATCCGGAGCCTTTTATGTAATTGTCTTCTCTGAGTTTATTTTTAAAGTTTACTGCATTTTACTGCTTTCAAACTTGGTTTTAATGTTTAAAATCCTCTTAATTTGGGGGGAGTTTGTATTGGAAAGGTGCAGGCCGTCTGGCTAAGGCATGATAGAATTTCCCCTAAAGTCTAGCGGTAAAAGCATCTGGATCTTTACAGTGTAGGAGTCTCTGTCTGAGCTAGTTGCCTTTGTCTCCCTTTAAAGTCAATGGAGAGTAATGGACAATTTTAAGGCACAATTTTAAGACATTTACTTTTGGATAAGGTGGACTGTGCCCCGGAGGCCACTGACTATAGTGACCATCTCTCCGTTGACTTTAACAGGAGCTGGCAGAGACTCTACGGATGTGAGTGTCTGCATTTAGTCAGATGAATCCTACTCTGGTAGGTTTAGGTGCACAGAAGCAATAATCGGACTTCTCATACCAGTCCTGTGTTTGGACTTCTGTTGGGTTCTCCTTTGCTCCCAACACATGCTCTTGCCCTCCGTGGAGAGCAGTAGGTACGAGCAGCTCAGAGAGCCGCCTGCCTGGAATGCCTCCAGCTCCCCTTTGCAGCAAACCCTTGCGTGGGGAAGTTGCTCAACAAATTTGTGGCCTCCTCAGATGTCTTAAAAACAAATCCTTCAGACGCCAGTATCCATCAGAGCAGGTGGCAACACCACAGTTTCCCTCCCTGGCTAATCTGGGTAATAAATGTGTCCGCTCCTTGCCCTTCTTTTGGCAGATCAACTCCTTCCTTTGCCAGGCCACAGGCAGTGAAACTTTAGACCCTTGCAGCCTTCCTGCCAACACGACTCCCGCAGACCTGCCCAAGCTGAGCTGGGCTGACCTGTGCACCGACACGGCTGAAGAAAATAGAGACGACGAGCGGGAAGGGGGAAGAAATTGCAAAGCGGTGTAATGTATCGTACTGAGAATTTCTCAGCACTGCCTGGAGCTCTTTGGCCTGTTTGTGCTCAAGTGTAAAATAAACAGGCTTTTTTCGTAGGAGGCTGCTGGCACCAGGCCCCCCTTCCCCTGAGATCCTGGGATGGGTAGGTAGGAGGACAGACCACCCTGGCTCTCCCTCGCCAGGTTGGCTAAACTCCTTCATAACTGGATTGCAAGCAGAGCAGGTCAGAGACAGGTAATTCCATTTTGTGGAGGATTTTGCAAAGTCATTTGTAATGAAAATGGACAATTTTGCAATTTACTGTGAAAGGCAAGGGAGTCCCAATTCCAGGGCAGCCTGCCAGGTGGCTGCTTTCCCTAATCCACAGTCTGCTAAACCCCTCCTCTGCCCCCACGCTGATTGTCTGTAGCCTTTCCCTTACATCTAACCCTCTTTGAGTGATTATAGGAGCATTAAATAGGGGAAAATATTAAAAGGGCAGATCTTTGGCCTTTTTTCCTCAAAATAAATGTTTCCTAAAAAAATAAAAGAGTGAAAGTGAAATATGGATTGTGTTTCTCTGAAAATGAGAGCAGTTCTTCATCTAGCTGTCAATCATTGGAGATCTGTTGCTCTGATTGTATCATCTACTTCATGCAATTATGCAGCACCTGCTACCTTCAAACTGCTTTAGTTCATCACTTACAGAAATCAACATTTTTGAATGTCATCATAAAGCCTTATGAGCATGTATACATTTTTGCATGTTTCATCTGCCTAGGCAATGCCAGTACTCAAAAACTAGGTAGACAGAGCCAGATTTTTGCAATTTTTGTCTTCCTTCGGAAAAAGAGATGTCTTTACGTGATATTAGAGCTTAAACGGCTGAAATGATAGCTAAAAGAGAATTTTTAAGATGAAGTCCTCCGATCAGTGGTGGCATATTTAGGAATCAGCACCAGCAGGATGTTAACTTACTTATTTTCTTTACAGTCTTTATCTTATTCAGTATCCAGCATCTTGTACAAGCACAGCTAGCTGGGTACCAGGTGCCAATGAGTTCACAAGGGCAGGCTGAAATGCATACTGTGTACACGTACAAAATTACTGATGCCTTTAGGAAGGTTCAGATATTTTTCTGTCTTACCATGGGATTTCCTTCTCAGAAGGCTATTGATTAAAATGATTTAGGTAAAGAAAGTGATCCTCCTGAGTCATTTCTCAGCAAGATGGTTGCATAACGCACACAGCGTGGTATCATCAGTTTTTAAGGCAGTCCCCTGGATACAATTGCACAGACTTCCAGTTTCGTGTTGCTCGTTGTCCTAAGGGAAACTGCACTTTTCTGGTGGAACTCGCTGGTATCTCTAGTCACAGTAACTCAGAAATTATTGGTCTGTCAGGAATCTGAGACTGGTCATTTTTCTAGGATCTTGGGATGGCACATCAATAGGGTGACAGTCCAAACTCTTCCAATCAGGTTGATATTTTCCTAGTGAGAAAGAGAAAGTTTTTTTACATAAGGAACTCTGCAAAATGACTGCCCGGGAGAATTTATCCATCCGCTCCTGAAGCATTACAGGGTAAAGTCAAACCTCCCTCAGATGCAGGCCAGGACCATTTATCCCTTAGTATCTTAATTTTTTAATCTTAACTCTCCTTTCCACGTCTTAACGGGTTCCTCGTGTTTGTTGCTGAGAGCTGATCAGGTTTGCTGGGATATGGATGCAGCTATTCAGTTTATGGGAAGGAAAGCATTTCTCCTTGAGTGTATGTGACTGATATGTTAGTTCTGGGTCTGACCCCTTCTGATCTACATGGTGCATTGATATTGGCTGTTTCATGGAAAAGCATGTGTTTCGATACATAGGTCCAACAGACAATTTTTCAGAACACAAAGCTCCATGCACCTTGTATTGGGACTTAGAATGAAAGTAAAACAGTGTAAGAACAACTTGATGCCCACATTTTGTCATTTTAAGTTGACCATAGCCTTGTGTTGTGCATTTAAACTGCTATTTAGGGAGGGCATATGGAAGGACAAGATCTGATTCTCTTAGATGCTTTGCAGGAATGTGTTTAAACTGAGTTTGCTGTCGACAGTCTTCCTTTCTCCTCTCCCTCTGCCTCATAGGTAATATTTATATGTCGTTTTAAAGAAAAAACGTTCCAATTAAAAGTTTCTCCATATGACATTTGAACTGGGTCATAAATAAGCAATGTGTTCTCAAGATGCTGTGAAGAGAAAATTGCTGAGACTATTCATAAAAAAAGACGAGGACTGAAATTAGAGTCTGTAGTCACCTTCACTGCGGGCAATAACCTAAGAATGATTAGAGGCTTGTGTTGCCCTGGTATTGATAAAATAACAAAATAAGAAGGGATAACGCAACAGGTACGCTGCAAACAAAATACCCCTTTAATGCTCCAACTCCGTTCAGGCTTCTCCACTGGAATGAACGGATTTCACCTGCATAAAAGGCACTTTTACACTTTCATTTTTATCACTGAGACTATGCAGATGACGGAAGGAGATGGAAAAGTATGCTCTAATAAAGAGCTGGAACCCAAATGTCGTTGTATGTTTGCAGCAATATCAAATATCATTGTGAAAAGACTAGACAAGCTCAGAGTTGTAATACTGACAAGGAATCAGCCATGGAAAATGAAGCATTTGCCTGTAACATGTTTTTGCCTCTCTGCTGTGCTCTCCTGTATCATCTGTGGAAAGTCAGCAAAAGAGGGAATGTGTTCAAAAAGTTACTTTCACTTCCCCTTTTCCTTCTGCAGGTCTTCACTGGAATTTTTACAGCAGAAATGATCTTCAAAGTAATTGCCCTTGACCCCTACTACTATTTTCAGCAGGGCTGGAATATTTTTGACAGTATAATTGTTATACTAAGCCTGATGGAACTAGGTTTATCCAGCATGGGAAACCTGTCCGTTTTGCGCTCCTTTCGACTGGTAACATTCTTATTCTGCTCTTGTTTGTCTTCTTCTGTTAAATATACATGCTGACATGATTGCAACACATTTTCTTAAAAATGCATCCGCTGTTAAAGAATTTAATTGCTGCAGACTAGTGAACCGTATGTGACACTAATTACAGACTGCGGGACAAATGGAATTGTTCCAGATTTACATCAGGGCAAATGAGAGCATAATATGATTCCTTCTAGCTGTGCCAGGTACTTGTAGCACACTTAAGAAGTTTGAGTTCCCGTTTGTAATGAAAATCTGCCATTTTGTACCTGTATACCTGTTAGCATAAAGTCAGCACATAACTGATGGCCCAAGAAGCATAAGGTCTAGTAACTCGTTGTTTAAAATTCGTTATTCCTAAACCATATTATAAACATGCCACTGTTTTTTTAAATGCTGTCAAAAGAAAACTTCTTTGAGTTATTCACAGAGTGACTTTTTTTTTTCTAGAACCAATCAACATAGCAGAGCATCTGTCTTTCACGGGAACTCCTTAGCTGTTAGCTCCTTTGTTATGCATGGGATAGTGATATTCTATTAATGAGAAACTGTCGGCATATTGGAACAGAAAAGTAGTTTCCTTGCCAGCCTGACATTTGTGTTGCACTTCATGTACCAGGATGTCCATGCTAATCGTTCTGGCCATGATATGGCTTCACAGCTTGGAAAACCCGAGAAAATAAGCCCTTACGCTTGCATTTAGTGGAAGACTTTTTTTTTTTCTTTCGAAATTTCTCGGTGCTGCATGAAAATGCATATTTTTTGCCTGATGCTGCTAGGGTCTGAGAGTCTCCTGTCAGTTTTTGAGCAATCCCTGTTCAATAGGGTTGAAATTAAACCTTCAGTTGAAAACACAGCACAAGGGCTAGGAACCATTTACATCCCTAAAATAGGTCTTAAGTGGGACGTGGGTTGTGCATAGACTGCATGATCCTCAACACAGAGGTGATTTTCACCCTAGGAGTCAACAGCTAATAGCATCCGGCTGAGGTTTGCTCTAAAACACAGAGGAATTGCTTCTCTCTTTGCAGGATCAAGCCCTAATCCCCTTCCCCCAGATGCCTGTCAGGTTGTTTAGTTTGAGGAGGAAAAGGAACGCAGAAGAGCACGTAAAAACCCGAGACCTCCTCTTCCATCCTCTGTGCACCGTGATATCAGGAAACGGCCTCCAAAGCGTGTCTGTCTGAAAAGGCAGAGCGTTGCTCTTGAAAACTTAATTCTCCTCCGAGAAGAACAACTGATATTTTATTAATAGCTGTAGTGAGGTTAACAGGAAGTACTGCTAAAATCGCCTTGTACTGCACACTGTGGCATTTAACGTGTTTCATGTGTTTTAACCACTTCAATAATTCATCAGCTGAAATGTCTGTTGCGTCTGTGAACTGACACTGTTGTTTATGTTTTGTTCACAGCTGCGAGTCTTCAAATTGGCAAAGTCCTGGCCGACCTTAAATACGCTTATTAAAATCATTGGTAATTCAGTGGGTGCCCTAGGTAACCTCACTCTTGTGCTGGCAATCATCGTTTTTATTTTTGCTGTGGTAGGAATGCAGCTTTTTGGGAAAAGCTACATAGACAATGTCAAGAAGATAAGTACAACTGGCAATTTACCACGTTGGCACATGAACGATTTCTTCCATTCATTCCTCATTATATTCCGAATCCTCTGCGGAGAGTGGATCGAGACCATGTGGGACTGCATGGAAGTAGCTGGGCAACCGCTGTGCCTTCTCGTCTTCTTGCTGGTCATGGTGATAGGAAACCTAGTGGTGAGTTGTCAAGGTGTTTGTTCTCCCTTTTCTGGTGGGTGTAAGCAAATGTACCCCTTTTTATCCAAGAAACTGCAAATCTCTCGTTGTTCCTTGTCTGTAGTTTGCTGAACCACATTTTCACCAAAGAAACTTGTTTATATCGCGAGCACAAAATTGCTAGCGTTGCATTACTAATTAGGCTTAACGCTTTTGCAGAAGGACAGATAATGTTTTGGTAGCAAAAAGTCACGTAAATCGGTGACAGTGATTTTATTTCTTAAGCCATTTGCAGGTCTTAAATGATTCTACATTTCTTCTGTACAGGAGCGAAGATCACCATATCAGGGGATATTTTTACTCTCGTCCATTTTTGGTGTAGAGCATGTGATCCTTGCAGCTAACGTGGTGTCTTTGCGTGGAGTTTTCAATGTGTTTGTCCTGCATGTTCTAGGAAGCTGCAGGTTATGTTTACAGTAAAGTCACTTACGTGCTTGCCTTTTTAATAGAATATCCCATAAGCACGGGTTACATAAGCTCTGAACCTATTAAGGCTGAATTGCATTTCCCTGTTGACATCTTATGGAGAGCTTTGCTGGCTTGCAGTCATTGTGGAAATGTTTTGCCTGTTCAGCTTACAGAGCATCGCTGACATTGTGGCTCTAATGGGCTTACTGTTTATGTAGTGAGTTAATAGTAGCTTCTGCTATAAAAATGTTGGGTTTTGCTACCGATTGCTTTTAGTGGTTGTTGTTCTTTTCAGTACCCAGCGCTCTGGTTCTCAGCTCCTGGGATAGAAAAGTTCATGAAAAAACTTACAGAAACACAGAGCACAGGATTTTCATTTACATTAATTTAAACTTTACGATTAGATTTGCACTGAAAACATTGATTGGAAAAGCAAACTATATTTTATAGTTATTGGCTATATACGTGAAAAAATTAAGCTATGATTACTTGGAGTGGCAAAATACTTGGTTTTTTTCCTAAGGTCAGATTTCTATAGATTTTTTTTTGAACGCTATGTGATCAGAATAATCAGGGTGCATTATTACTTTCTGGGAGTTTAGCCTGACATTCAGAAATTTAATCATCTCCTCTACTGGTAAGCAATGGATTCTGTGTATGATAATGAAACCTAAAAATAACACCTAGGGAATACCAGAGAAAATGTTAGCACTTGACATATTAACAGGTTATTGAGAGAAGTGAAATTGCAACATCTATTTCCTTTAGATGTTATCTATCATCAGCATGCGTAAGGATTAATAAATATAAAATCTGATTCAGAGGAGATTGCACTAACATTATCTACACATATTTAGATATCAATGCTCAGCAAAGACCATTCCAGATATAAAAAGATACTGAAAAACTCTGTCAGTATGGAAAATTCTGAATTTACTGGTCAGCTGAAAGCAAAAACTTTATCATTTTCATCCAGCAGTTTGATAAACATGTGGCAATCACCAGTAAATTTGAGTGATGATGTATGCATTTCACTCAGAAGCACAGGAAAAAAGAAAACGAAAATAATTCATAAATGTGATAGTACTAGGTAAATGGAGACAGAGCAACAAATCCTGAATCGTGAGACTTGTCCTATGTCAATCACACTACATGCAGATTTCATGATCTTAATTAGCAGGTAAGAGAGAAGGTCCTATTCTCCCTCTGACATCAGCAACAAAATTCTTGTTTCCTTTAGTGACAGTGGATTGACTTCACAAACTATCCATTCGCTAAACTGCTTCAGACACAAAAATTCAGGCGGCCAAAAAGAACAATGAACTTTCCAGAAGGAGAAGACTGAAGTGCTATCTGTCTTCTCTTTTACACGTAGCTGGCTTTCTCAGCAAAGTTTCTCTTTTAACTTGCTGATTTCCTTGTTCCTCATCTGAGTTTCAAGAGTCAGTTCTAAAAGAAAGTTTCTGAAAATAAAAATATTATCCTGAGAGTGTATCTCAATTGGACTGAGAACTGTATTTTAGTCCCCGAAGGCGTGGAAGGGAATCCTACAGCATTTTTCCCTGTGTAGCAGATCTGCCCACTCATCTAGATTAAACACTTTTTTTCTGTCAGATATGCCAGTATTTATGGTAGCATCTGTGGCCACTTTCCCCACTGAAAAACTAAGCATCCCACAGCAGACCCACTTTGTAAGTACTCTAAGTTGATTTTTTGCAGCTGTAGTGTCAACAGACTCCTGTGGGAAGAGGCAACTCGGTTACAAATTTTGTGATTCTGTGTGATTCATTTACTGATTTGGCTTGCCGGTCTTATCTGGCCTCACTAAGATAAATTGAAAAGAAAGGTGAAAGAGAAGCATGGGAAATTAATAAGTGTCCTGGGCCAACTCCATGTTATTGAGCAGTCAAGCTGTTGAAAGGAAGTTTAGCAATTCTTCAATTTTTGGTTTGTATTCATATTTCCTGAAAGTGCCTTTGACCTCTTCAGTGCCACACGAAACTACGTTTATTACTGATCAACTGATACTTGAATCATCTTCAAAGAACGAATAGCACAGCTAGAAAACTGCCTTTTGCACAATAATATTGTACCGCTACCATCAGATGGCATTTTTTGTGTCATTGAAGCCACTTTGGAAGGTAAAACTAAACCAGGGGAATGATAAAGTAGGTTCTCCACCATTTACAAGAAATAGCTTCTGAAATCACTAACTGATAATAGTGTTTACTGTGAAATTTTGTGAAGGAGTTAACATATTTCCTTTATACATTTATGTTGTTGAGGTTAATACGGAAAATTACTGAGACAGGAATTATTAAAAAGATGTAGGGGAATCCGGCCAACAGGGCACTGCCTGGTGCCCCCTGCTCTGTCGGGTCAGCGACGCCGCAGATCTGGGTGTGATACCACCCACTTCTCAGGACACAATTGCATGTGATGGTCTAGAGACTGTTATGGCACTAACAATGCGCATGAGTAAAACTGACAGTTCAATCACGCAAGGAACAACCTTCCAACCTCTTCGTGTGCACATGATATACACTGACCAAGCAGGAATTCAGCTTTAAAGCCATCCTTTTATTCTGCCCCCCGGCCACCTGGATAAAGCCTGTTTTCTACCACCTTCTGGAACAGGACCAAGTGAAGGGCACGTCCACGCAAGGCAGAAGTTCACTCACCATCTCTGCTCATGCTCCGAGCTGGCTGCACATGCCACAGTCAACATCCGAAATACCTAACAGCGTTAGTCCAAGCAAAGCAGTGCAGAGCCTTAGTGCATTAACTCACCCTTAGTGCTGAGTCCTGGAGTGCTGCTGGCGCACCTCTGCCTGGCTCAGCATTTGGGCATGGCTGACAACCTTCCTTGAGGCTGCAGTGAGAGCTGGCTTCCTGTGACACAACTGCAGGGTTTTCCTAGACTCTTCATGGGCCTCTCTAGCGTGTCCTTGATAAAGAGAAGTCACTGTAGCACGGTTCCAAAATATAAGCATTTTGTGTGCTAGCACAAAAATAAAGATAGGTGAGAATGATAGCTGGCCATGTTCCTATCTCCAGAAGCCTCTGTAAATTATGTGAGCTGCAGATTCCCTGGCCAGCTCGTGGGGAAGAAAAGGTTTGGGGAATCTATCAAGTGAGATCTAAGCTGGTCCTACTCTGAGAAGGGGATTGGGCGAATGTGCACCAGAGGTCCCCTCCAACCATTACCACTCAATGATGCAGTCAAATGAGCTGTAAAATCCGTTCAAACCGTGCATTTTGGGGATCAACATAGTATCTTCTCTGATAGGTTCATCTAAATACTTGTGTTCTGAAACACCAAATCAAGCAAATTTCCTGTTTAATCAGTTTCTAACTGATTGATTTGTGGCTTAGGTGCCCATTCTTGATCTGACTCCTTTACATTACTGTGGACTCTCTAGATAGCTCTGTACCCACTCCAGCTGAAGTCTGAAGGAGCATACACTAAAGTGTACTTGAGAAGTTACCTGAGAAGGCAGCTTAGGATGAAGTAGGGACTGACTGAATTCACATCACCTTATTTTGTTGAGAATGGTACCTAATGACTGGAGACTGGCATAGGTACTGCAGGCATGGAAAGTTGTTTGCCTTGAGTCTTGTGCTCCACCCTTGCTAGTAGGAAATGATAGGAAAACATCTTGAAAGAAAGGATAAGTAAAGATGTGGGCATAAACAGCTAATGGGATAAAATGATACATAAGTTTATCAGTAAAGTGACAGACTCACTGCCTCTGGAAGAGAACATGTTATTTTATAGAAGGAAAATGTTCACTAAAGCATACGAGGCAGGTCAGCTCTGAAGCAGAAAGATCACAGGGCCAAACAGCATGATTAAAACCCACCAGTTTCCTGAAGTTTTTAGGGAGGTGTCTTTATTGCCTTGAGCATAAGTTCCTCAGCGGATATACTTGCGAGTGATGCTTCCAAGTGTTCCCACCTGATCAGCTGAGGTGGATAACAGTAAGATCAATGCATGGAGCTAGGTGAAGGGAGGAAAACTATGATAGGACTGAAGGGTGAAACATGATCTTTTAGGATCAGCCCTGGACATTTTGCTATCCTCTGTCCATGGAAACACTGTTGGCTCAGAAAAGTATTAATGACATTTTCTGAGAACACAAAGGTAAAAAACATCACCAATTTCCAGGGTATCCTATAGGAAGAACTGCATAACTATTATCATCAAATCAATAGACAAGCATGAAATTCAGAAATACGAAGTGTAAGGTCATGCTCTTAGCCCTGTTTAAGAATTTATGTTATGATCAAGTAGCTTATCAACAGCAAATGCTTGAGAGAATGATAAAAGTATACATATCTGTCACTGTGGATGTCTACATCTGAGATAACTGCATGGAGCTACTTTTATACTCAAATCTGGTCAATGGACTCCATGAAGTCATAAAATATCTTACCCCAAAAGATATTTAAAATACACTGCATGAAATAGACCCTAAAAGTATCTATTTCTATCCTTGAATTCTTGGGAGACTGACTCATCTGCAGACATCTACTTGAACTTACCACTGTGGTTGACTGGGCTAGCAATGTGTTGCAGCCGTGAAAAAGGTAAATGAAATTCTAATAGGTATCAGGCAAGATAATTACAAAGGAGAAAGGAAAATATCAGTGCTGGTGAGCAGGGATCTGCAATACTGTATATATAATGTACTCCATTAATGACTGATGCTCAAGGATGATTAAGTCAAACTTGAAAAAGTGCAGAGAAGAATATAAAGTTGATCAGGGTAATGCAGATCTAGGCAGGGAGGAGAGCAATTTAATTTCCAAGACAGCATTCATCCCAAAACACAAAAGTATAAATCACCTGTAGGTACCTTTAGGTTGGGATAGAAAAGGTGGCTTATGACTCTCAGTGCAGTGAGGTTTTTCAGGAGAACTTTCCACTCTGAGTAACTAGCTTCAAACTAACAACATGTGAGGTGGAACTTGATAGGTTTATGAAGAAGACAACAGAAGTCAGCCTGTGTTAGCAGGGGGCTAGGCTTTGTGACTCAAGAGGACCTTCCTGTCCTATTTTCCCATAAATATCTGGCAGTAGAGGTGTTTACTGTGGGTTAGATGAGATTTGAACTGGCCTGCTTTAGTTAAACTCAGTGGTTTGCCCTAGAAAGAGGAGAAGGGCAAGAGGGTTGAAGCATGGATCCTGGCCTGACAGATGTGCAAGAGATGTTTGGGATGAGGAGGATTGTTTGAGCAGGGAAGAGATGTGACTACAAGTACATGTGAAGTTTGGTCTGTGACAAGATATTCTTGAGAATTTCCTACCCAGACTCATGCTCCTAAGTGATAGCCCCTAAGTGACACATGGAGCCATTATGTCCCATGTAGCTAATTCCTAGTAACTATGGCTGTAATCATATGGTTACACAAAATCAATCTCTGTGTGTGCCTGCAAGTTTGTGTATACTCAGATTAATTGTTTTCTTTCCCTCCCTGCTTGTCTTTTTCAGCGCTTAACAACAAAGTAAAGGCATGTGATAAATATTTAATTCTGATTAGCTTTGCTAATATGGCCTTTAGTTTTTTGTTTGCAGTTTAGTGAATCGATTAACAAAAATCTCCAGTAATAAGTAACTGTGATTTATTATATATAGATGTGTGATATAGAGCTGCTATTTGGACTGTATGATCTTTAGCATGGGAACTTTGTTTCTATATAAAAGCATTTCCTGAAGTCAGCTGCTCAATATTACTGCTTTAGTAACTTTGGTCTCTATTCGAGGAACATAAGACAGAGTAGATGTGGCCACTGCTTCGGCACATTGGTAACCCATGCTGCAGGATCATTCGTGGGTCGATGTGCTTGTGCCAACAAAGTCTATGTTACAGCTTGCAAAAGTGTAGGAAATCCCCAGCTGATGCAAGGAAGCTGTGCTTCAGTTCTTTAATGACTGCTTTTGGGACACTCGCAGGTATCTAGGGTATCTGAGGGAGGCAGTCCACAGCATGATACGTTCATTTTCCCAGTCTATGAGAAATATCACACATAGGCTACATTTATGCTAACTAACTAAATACCTCCAAGGAGTGGTTCTCAGTGCTGGAAATCAATTGCGGTGAAATGTTAAAAAGTCCTGGCATTGTTTTCAGATGGGCCAGTGACCCCCAAAAACTCCCCCCCTGGATTCAGGGAGTATGCGGTCAGCTGAGGGTATCAGAAGGTTTAATAGTATGCAGCAAGATGATCTCTTTCATTTGTCCTCACTGCCAGAAAATATTCCTGGGCACATTTAATTTATTTATGGAGTAACCGTAAAGTCCTGTCTCACCGAATGCTGATACATTTCCAATACTGCAGATTTTCTCAACACATCAGAGCCAGGCCTGAAAGAGGTTTATAGTAATATATTAGATTTTCTCTTTGCTTAAGTGCAATGGATATGGCAAACTATCACTATCCCTTGTCGTAAAATCACAGCAAATCACACAGCAAAATAGCTAGGCATAGAACAGGCCTAGGTAGAAGTGGTTTGCAATTTAACATTTCAAGAGCTCGTACAACAGAAGCATATTAGAATGGTCAAACATGGTCTTCAGATGAGACTTGCGTTTCTGCCTGAAACAAAGGGACTGTCACTAAGTGAAGGTACATCAAGACTCTTGGCCTTTTTAGAAGACATGAAGTACTATGCAATGGTTTCAAGACCCTGAAATTTTTTACAGGATGATTAAGAGTTGCTTAACCCCAAGGGAATGAGACCTCATTCATTAAAATTTCCTGTCCCACAAAGTGAATGAAAGTGGAACACTGATGACATGTGATAGATAGTGTATTTCCAGTGATCTCCTTATTTTCTTTTCAAATTATATACAAATCTAGAACTACTGAGGCCCCATTTTCATGGTTTTTACTGCATCCCTAGAGAAATGTACAACTCGAAAGTTGCAGCCAGACTTGCTGCCCTGAATCAAGTAATTATTTTTGTTTTTAATGACAAACATGTTCTTATTCAAGGGGGCCACTAAAGAGTTCCACTCTGTTAATAAAGGTTAATATCCTTGGAGGGGAATGTAACATTTATATTGCAGTTCTTATTCACAGATCTGATGTGTAATATAAACGAAGGATGAGACTTGGATATTTTTTTTTTTAAATGTGTGCCTTCTAATTACAAATACTAAGTTAGATCTGATTGCTGGAAACTGAACGGGTTTGGGAAGGATGGAGGAGGATGGGTTAGAAGCACAAGCCACAACATTGCAGTCTTTGTTTTTTCTTTCACTTTCCAAACCAGTGGTTTGCATCCTCAGGCTTTGTATATTGTAGTACTATGACCAAGCAGGTAATCTCATCAGGCAAGCGTGAGTTTTGGCCCACTAGTTCTGCTTCTTACAAAAACAGAAGAAAGAAGGGCTAAGATACAACTGCAGGAAAACCTGGGGAAGAACAGCATTTTGCAGGGAAATGTGCATCCACCGGAGGTTCAAAGGGAAGTCCACATTGCTCAGATTTGTCTGAAGTCTTGCAACGGTATTCCCTTCCCCTCTCCTCTCTCCACTCCCCCGTGTTTGTGTCTGGGTGCAGTTGTTCACCTTATCTGCTCTTTCAGCAGCTCCCAACGTTCTGGAAATGTGCATTTGTATTTCAGTTGCATCAGCTGAGAAGGCCACTAGACAAACAAGCGAGAATAGGCATGTCAGTAATGGTCATCGTCAGGACAGGCAAAATCTGCAAAGCAGCAAGCGGAGTGCGTGTGGCGCACCGAGGAGGAGGGGGAGTCATTGCAGAAGCTGTGACAAGAGCTGGGGGAATACTAGAGACTGGGGGGCTGCAGTGTTAGAGAGGGTCCAGAAGAAGCCAGGAGGCCCGAGGGAACACTAGAGGAAAGTTTAAAAGTGTCATTTGAGTCTCCATCATCAGCTTGGACATCTTATTAAGCAAGGCAAATTTTCTTTCTCAATTTACGTGCAGCTTTGCAGAAGAGCAGCCCAGAATACATGAATAAGCACATTTTGGGGCATAAACAAAATAGACTCAAAACAACTGTCATCCTGTTACCATCCTTTTTGCTTCCAGTGGCTTATGCTTGCTTACGGATGGTAGCAAGTCCATTTAATATTATACTGGAGAATCCAAACCTCAGAGGAAAGTATCTAAACCCCAGTACCTTTCCCAGCTTCTCCCTTCATAATGTTCGTACCAAGCACCCACATATACCGTATGCCCCAGAGCAATTTTTGCCATTTACGTGCTCCATTATCCATTCTCACTGCCCTGAGAGTTTTAAAGGATATAGGCAGGGTGGTTGAGCAGTTTCCAGGAAGCAGAGCACTCGGATACCTGATATTTTTGAGCAAACATCTAGCTGTACCTGCTCGAGGATGAAACATCCTTAAGAGTAATGAATGACCCACCAGGACTTTTGGGCAGCAGATCCATAGGATCATGTGATGAATGAAAAAGATAAATCCTGACGCCAACCATCAGTCTAATTTCCTTTGATGACCACTAGTCAGAGATGGAAAGCCTGTGTCCTAGTATGAGTTAGTTTAGAGCTAAAGAAAATCATTTTGCCTAAGACTCCAGGCTTTAAAAAATGTGCGAGTTATCAGTGCTCATTTAAGCAACTGTAATTTATTTTATTGGGCAGATATGTCGCACCCTATTGTGTAACACTAGATGGTGATGCTAAAAAATCTGAGGAAATCAAGTTCAGAATATTTTTGAGGGACCATCAAATACTGATAAGTTGGATTCTTGTTTCCAAAATGTGATTGTATATGGTAGATTAAGTAGAGTCCATTCAAGGCTGGGAGTATAAAATTGCTTTGCTAAGGAATTGTGAGTCCACCTCTCATAAAAGCGACGGTGAGGGAAATGCACCCAGGAACAGATGGGAGGAGAAACTACTTTCAAAATGCTGTCCTAAAAAGTAATCTGCTTCCTTTGTCACTTCAAATTAATGAGTTTGCGCATCTTGCTACAGTCTTAGTTGTTTCTTCTAAATAGTTGATTGTTGGCACTTGGGTGCCTAAACCTGAGCAAGCATCTTGTACTATGGGACAAGTATCTCCAATGTCTGCTTGCTTGCTAGGCACTATTTGACATCCATGCTGAATATTTCTGAAATATGCCAGCTTTCCTCTGGAGCATCCGTAGAAATGTAGATCTTGGCAAATACAAATAACTAAAAATCTTAATTAAAGTAGCAGCACAGAAAAGAAGTGAGCCTTTGCTTCTGGTATGGCTCATAGGAAGCTTAAAACTAGAGGCTCATTTTTCATCTGTGAAGTAAGAATTTCCAAAAGCAAAAGACCAAACCAGGTTCATTGGGGGCTCAGGACAGATTTGGCTTCTTCAGGATGTTTCAAGCAGGGAGATGTTGGCATTTAGTGCAGATGTCTGTCAGTGGAATTTTAAGGTATTCTTGCTCTTATCCATAAATGAGTCAGTGGGATATCAGACAGAGGAATAAAATATGAAACTATCCCCCATTCACCTGCATGGGTGGGAGACTTCTTAGAAATATGGAGGAAGACAAATGTTGATAGATTAAACCTGCCCCTTGGAAATCAGCCTTATGCCTTTTGTACTACCTGTGTCTCCACATCAGAGATATTTCTTTAAAAACACTGCATAAGCATTGACTACATTATATACAGCACTGACAAGACAAAATATCTTTAATAGGAACCTCCGTGTATATTATTTTATGATGGTACTAATGAATTGTCTGTTGAGATTTGGTTGTGATCAGGGGATTGACGAGGAGTTGAATTTCCAAGAAAAATATGGCTCTGTACGCATCAGTAGGATAAAATACCAGCGTAAACTGTGGAAGTACATAGAATTCCTTTTGCCCATTTCTATATTACATCTCTCCTTGGTTAATAGTCTAAGGAGGGTTTTGTCAGCGGTTAAGTTCTTGCCAAAAGCTGGATAGTTATTGAAAATCTAAAAGACACTGAGTCAAATTTAATTGGACAAGAGTGTGCAAAGGTAGGTACAACTAAACATGTCTCTTTTTATTAATGTCACTGTGTGAGCTATCTGGATGTCATTGAAAGGGTAATGACAACAGAGTTCTTTCTTGCATGCACTGAGGCAAGGACAACATTTTAATGTTAAAATAGATCAGGTGGTACAAATTTAATACATTATTCATTACTTCTAAACAGCTTATACTTTTTGTTAAAAAAAAAATCCCGTGTGCAATAATCAGCTAATCATGACAGGCTTAAGCTTCTTAGGAGGTGTATGATATTTAGAAAGAAACTGGAATGTATCTTTTCCAAGTACAGTGAACGCTGCTGTTAATATCTCCGTTTTTCCATCTAGCACTTATATGGCAGCATGGTTTGTGGCTTCCCAAGGAAATATGCTGAAGAATTAATACAGAAATTAAATGTAGTACACAGAATTAGATGCCAGTTTCCTGCCTCTGTGGGTCTGTTGAACCCTGATCAGGCAGAAGTCTCTCTCACCTGCTTGTTGTTGTTGGAGACTCTGCTGTCAGAGAGGTCCTGTCTTCGATCTCCTGCTGCCATTCATCACTTCCTCCTGTTCCCAAAAGCCAGCTTAGCCCACTTTTATCGTGCTAAACTCCTCTAAATCCAGTACAACCACTGGCCCACATTTACTGATGAGAATCTCCAACAGATAAGGACGTACTCCATAGGTTTGATATTTCTGTAAACAAAACGGAGAAGATTGAGGCCTAGTGTTTTTTTCATCCTCCTTAACCATGTTGTTTCTTTGCTGCTATTGAAGATTTACTTTCCATTGCCCAATTCTCTAGATTTCCTGTGTCATGTTTTCTTCTTTCTAGTTTGTTTGGGCCATCCCTAGCCAGATTCTCGTTCAGATTCGTTCTCCCCTTTTGCCCTCTCTTTACTGTTTTCATAGCTGAAATCTACTTTTTCCCTTTGGTCATCTGTGTCCTTGATTATAGTAATTGCCTCTTTGACATCCCCACATGTGCTGTAGTCTGCTACACTGTTTTCTGCTTTGAGCAAACCTCCTCTTTCAATCTTACTTTGGCTTTCTGCCTCTCATGACAGATTCTGCAAGCTCCATCTCCTCACTACTCTTGACTTCACCTTTCCCAACACACATGCAAATTCCAGGTCTCTGGAACTCTTATAAGGTTTTTCAATAGAAAAGCAATTTCATTTTTTTTATTAAGCTAATTTTTCTACAGGAACTCTGCCTTCTGTCATATTTTTCTGGCAAGTAAAGTACCCACTAGCTGACAGAGTTTAAAAAAAAAAGTTGTGAGAAAAAAGGTGATATTTTCTATGTTGAACTTTTGTGGAGATGGAAAAAAGGCATTTGCATTTGGATCTGGGGCTAGACATTTTTCAAGCACCTCCAGTCTTAGTTTTACCTCCCTCCTGTTTGTTTCCTGCCTCTTTGCCATTGTAGGTTCCCTTCTCTGGGAAAACGTGGGAAATGGCTTAGAAAGTAACTTTTTAAAGGAATGGTGTTCCCTTCCCTTGTTTAAAAAAAAAGTTAGTATTGATTATTTCTCATCTCTTTGATTTAATTTTCTAGTTGCTGGGCCTGATCCTGCCCTCATATTGATTTTGCTTTGGCGCAATACATAGGCTGCAGGGAGGTCATTCCCTGCTGTAGCCATTTGCACTGGTTTTCTTTCTCTGTTATTCTCCTACCTTTTTTTTTCCCCTTCTTTCCTTTCAGTTCTCCACATGTAGCTTTCCTTTCCCCAGTCAGCACAGACAGGACTGTTTGTGCTGATGTCTTCTGCCGTGCGTGAATGGGAAGTATCTTGTTCTATTGACCTCCAGATGTGACTGCCCAAGGGGCAAGATGGCCTAGAGAAGACTGAGCACAAAACTGAATGCAGTCTTGTATGGTCTGTGGTCATGCCTGCGTATCCCCCTCTCAAGGGAGGTTTAGGATCTGTGTTTCTGTGGTGGTATGGCTCCAGGAAGGAGGGAGAGAGGATGAGGGCACTGACCCAGAGTGCCAATGTGGCCCCAGCTCTCCTCTGTTGTAGAATCTAGGACAGCTTCCACAGAGTTTGCTCTGCACCGATCTGGATCCCCCTCTGCCTCAATCCGGCAGTGTCCTACACATGAGCCCAGTCATGCAGGATTAGGGTTGGTGTTATTACTGGGTAAACACAACAGAATTTAAACTTCTAAAATGAATTTTTTCTTGTGCTTAGTCATTGCATAGTAACTTTGCTGGCTGGTAGAGCAGCTGATGAGGTGGTGTTTGCATATGAACAATGAAAATATTCTAGGTATAACGTGGGTGTTTCTCACCCATAATCACTCCTTGCTGGGAACAGCAATAGCAAAACCCCTCAGATGTGCACAGTCAGTCCAGGTCTGTACAGTTAGTCTTCCTAATTACCTTGACATCTTCTTCACCATGGCGTCTATACACTTTTGTTGATGTAGCACAAAACTACTTTTAGTTTGTTGCTTTGTGATTAATAAACTTTCTATATTTTCCCTAATGCTGTTGAAGTATGTTGAGCCTATAACAACCTGGATGTAGCTGTCTTGCTGGGGGAAGGTTGCAACTGGGCTTGTCTGACAGCACTTTTTGTCTGTCTAGACAGTGGTTTGAGAAGACCACAACAGCCCTGCTGGAGCTCTTGCTATGCTGGTGAATTATTCAGGTTTTTGTGATACCTGATGAAAAACCTGTGGGAGCATGCTTGATTTTATGCTGTGGCTTTAGTAGTGGAAAGAATATATCTGCTTCCACCTGCCATCTCACCCTCCCCTCTCCGACTGGACTTTGAGGCTAAGCTTTTCTGATTAGGGAGCACTCAGTTTCCAGAGCCTTATCTTCTGATACTTCTAAGGGGCTTGCTTTCAAAAAACACTGAAAGTCCATCAACTAAAAAGACATCTAAATTCAACCCTTAAAAACCAAAGCATCCCAAAGCGCTGATAATTCTTGACCAGCAGTTAGAGTGGTTTTGCTTGTGTACATGTTTAAACCCATGAAGCTGGATAACAGATCCAAAACATGGGGTTGGCAACATGGGAAATCCACCAGGCTGTGGTTAACAAGTGTCTTGGGTTGCTTTGAACCTGTGTTTAAGGATGAAAAGGACATACATACGCTCACATGCTCTGCCTGTTTTGAGGATGTAACACAGCCTGGAGGTGAGAAAAGGCAGGCAGAGCGAACTCCGGGATCAGCAGCCAGTTCTTGCGAGAAAAGAGCAGGGGAAGCACACGCCTCACTTCCCAGTTCAGCCTCCCTCTTTGAAGAGGCATTTCCTCACTGTGGCCCAACCTGTCAGACTGGCAACGAGACTAGTATTTACATGGTGCCTCTTGCCTCTTGCATGGGTACAAGGATGTACCCGTGTTAGGTCTGGCATACACCTGTATTAGTCCAGCTTTATAACTCCCCTGAAAATACGGAGAGATGAATAACAGCTTAAAATGACCTCAGGAAACTCTCATGTGACACAGAGGTGCTGTGAAGTGTAATTAATGGCCCTAATCTACCCTTCCATTACTCAAGCAGATTTACTCCTATGTAAAGTAGCCAGAACAGCACTGAGGAATCTGGTGCATTAATTATACATACCCCTTTAAACTATGAAGGGAGAAGTAGGGTGACTGTTCCCTCCATACATGCAAACACCATCAACTATGGGTGAGCAGAGCTGCCATCTAGTATTACTGCTCTGCCCTGTATAGCTTAAAGACAATCGGATACACAAGAGACAGCTGAAACTGCAGGGAAACGTAATGTCAATACCCATAGCGGAGAACGGTCAGCAAAACTCCTATCCTTATGGTAAACATGCAGAAACACTAATGGGCTGTGGGGGCGGCATTCGTCTCAACCAACGGCTAATGTCCACGATGCAGGTAACTACAGCTGCAGCAGCCACTCTACCTATTCTTCATAGATAACGGAGAGACCAAGCACTTTTACTCCTTCCTTTCATTTCGCCTGTTGCAGCCATCTGTTTTGGGACGGGATGTACTGGGCCCAAGCTCCTCTGCTGTAAGTATTAGATCCAGCCCATCTAGATGGCTTCTCTTAGCAGATGACCCCCCCTAAAGCCTTGCGTACGAATATCAGCCTTACCACAGACTCTGCTTTTCAAGCACGCAATCTGCTATTGCTGTTCCATAGTGGCAGGGAAATTCACATGGTGGCTATCAAGGTAGGGGAAAAGTCAAGCCTTGTTCTCTTCTTTCTTAGGGAAAGTGGAAATAATTCATATGAAACTATTGAAGTGATAGTCACTTTTATGTCTGCCTATAAGAGAGAATTATTGCTGTAATATTATTTCCTCCATGTTTCTTTCCCCTGCAGAACCTCTGCTCTCATTACCATCATACAGTAGTTTAGAGATCTTATACGGGGAAGGAGCTGAATTTGGCCCACGGTTGTCATTAAATTTCAATTTCTTACATTTAAACAAATAAGCCTGTTATTTCACCAAGCAGGCTAACAAGGAGTTGGTGAGAAAAGGTTCCTCTTTCGACGGAATGGTCATACAGTGCCTCACAAGAAGACTCTCATTCACAACTGCTAGCCTGCCTTGGAAGGTCAAATACAATTCTCTAGAGAAGCTGTACGGCTACAAGCCAGGAAATCCACACCCCTGTTTTCACATGTTTTCCTGGCTGACCTTGAGCAGGAAATGTGAAGGAGAGCCATCCTTCTCCAACCTATGTTCTCTCCCTCCTGCCCTGGGCCACAAGGACCTCACGTCGTACTTGGGGTATCACGATCATTTCAACAGCAAGAGCCTAAGATGTTATGAACCTCAGATTATGAGTTGTCTACAGGATAAAGAGAAACTGGGCTGGGAGAATATAAGCCTCTTATCCAGGCACAAGTAGCTGAAATAATAGAAAAGGGACTATAGAAAATAACCTATCATGTAAATTGCTTTTTATAGGAGTTCTCTCTCTTGGTAAACTTTGCCCTATGATGAAAATGGACAAAAGACTGGAAAATGTGCTTCCAAAGAAAGAAATAATCCTTCAGTAACAGAGAGATGGACTAGATGACCTATTACTGCTGGTCTCTGGCTTTAACTTAGATCTCTTATTTCTTTGATATACTGCAACCCCCTTTATGAGCAGTTTTTCTTTGCAACTTCTCAGATTTTGCTACAGTAAACAAAATAAAATAAATTGAATATTGCGTTAAGTTTGCTAGAAGTCATCAAGGTCTCCAGAGAGGAAACTGCATCTTTCCCACCTGTGCTGCATGAAGAGCAGTGCAGCTCTTCAGTGCCATTGGAAACAAATAGGAAGGAAGAAAATCAGTTTCTTTCACTGATCAGAGAGTGACGTGAAGACCTTTGTGCTGCGCTGGCTGAGTTTGGCAAGTCATGTTAGTTATTTGCTCTGCAGCCATATTTTAATCTAGCTTGGACGTTCCTAAATTAGGACTCAAGCTAGCCTAGACTTCAGTAGGCACCTCCAGACAATGGTTCAGCCCTTCAGCATGTCCAGGAATGCCAGGCTGTCACCATCATTAATAAAAATATCTTAGGAAAACTCCTCCAATTTGAGCATCTCAGAGAGGCACCTAAAGTTAGGCTGGATGAACCTGATTCTTTGCACATTACTCTCTGCCTTTGCTAAATAGTTACATAACTAGAGTCACCAGCTTTGGAAAGGCATTACAAGTGAAAAGGCCTATGAAGCATGATGTGTCATCATTATGCTAAAGGAGTTGGAGTTTGTTTTGAGAGAATCAGTTATTTGGGTCCTAACCTCAAAGCCCAAAAAGAGGACCTGCTTGCGGAGACTGGATGTTTGGGGTCACCAGAAAGCAAGCCTCTTTTTAAGGAGATCCATATTGACATGCGAATCTACCATTGCTTTCAAAAACTGAATTAGTCTCTAGTTTTCTTTTACTTAAACTGAAAGCATTGCTTTAGCACCCAGGAGAACTAGATATTATTAGCAGCTTCTTACAGGAAATGTGGTGTGTCATGGGCCGATCATATATTTTTCTGGAAAAGGCAGTGTACAGTGAAATGGGGGAAGAAACAAGTAAACATAAAGTGCTTATACAGCAGTTCACTCTGTTTGAACACCCAGCAATACACCTCTGAGGTTACCTGCTCGTAAAGGAAGGAGGTAATGATATCTGAGATTTATTTTTGGCTAAAAGCATAAAGTGCGAATAGCTTTTCGTGCAAAATGTCAGTTGCTTCTCTGGGAAGCAAACAACGTTGCTTGATAATCCATAGTAAATAACAACACGAAGGATGTTACCGCCTATGATATACACCTGCAGGTATGTCGGGATGAGCTTGCGTAACTATCGTTTGGCATTTTAACCAGTATATGGAAAAGCGAAACAAAATGTTTCAAACGAGTCATTCTGCAAACAGCAGACTTAATGGAGTATAGGATGAAATTTAGCTTCAGATATGAAAATCTGGGTGTCTACATGTAGGTGTTCATGTACGAGGAAACCATCAGAGCTACCGCTACAGTCTGTGGAGTTCGAGGGCTGCATACAGTTTTACCTGGTGCCGCTGGAGACTCTGCAGGGCGTCCTGCCCGGCCTCCTGCTCAGCACAGGTTCCCCCAAAATATAAATATTGTGTCATACCTACCAGTTACAGCAGGATATATAACATATATCTGGTCAGCTCATGCCAGAGCACCACAAGGGCAGTTTATTCGATAGCTCGTAAAGGACATGGACATCCACAGTGCTACCAACCACTTTCGTTTATAAGCACAGCGATTGCAATGAGCACTTTGTGAAACAGGACCAACAGGACACTTTAAATAAAGTGCTACCAGTGTGATTAAGGCTAGGCTAGTTTGCTAAATTTCAGCTTGTATATTTGGAATATTTGAAAGAAAAGGAGGAGTGGGGACAACAAAACTTTTAGTTGATAGTGGTTTAAGCCACCTCTGCCCCAACACAGTCCTCCCAGGCATCCATCTCAGGTGTAAGCTTTATGCCCTTGTCAGTCTGGCATGAAGTCTATAGTTCATTTCTTCTCAGACCACAAGCAGGTATAGTGTCCCATATGCAGCAACTAGTGATCAGTTTTGAAACTATCTATCTGACCTCTTGGGTGTTTATTCACAATATTAGTAGATCTTCCCCAAGCTTGAGGGGGTATTTAAATCAAGGATAGCCATGAAAACACATTCAAATATTTAGACCTGTTTCCAATGTATTACTAGTTTTAAGTACCAGGCATATGTATATTATTATATACTGTGAAATATAAATAACAGTATTTACACTGAGGCCAACCAAAAGGGCCCCTGAATGCATCATTTCTCAAGTGTTTTTCTACATGTAAGCAGTACATTTTTGGATGTTAGTAAGCGTGACAATTAAAGATTTTATCCAAGATGGAATAATAGTAATGGCAGGAAATTCTTTACACCATCACTTATGAAATATTGACACTATGTATACTATGTATCGTCCAATGAAATTTTTATCCCATATTCTGTTTCTGAGCTTAGCATTTTGTTTTTCATGCTTCGGGGAGTTGCAGGGAAAGGGAAAGTCAGGATGTGTAATTGTCTATGCTAAACTTCTGCCCCTGAAAATAATGTGGTTGGAAAAGCCTGCAGAATTCTGACTCCTCCTGAAGCCACCTATGATTAGAGGTATTTCAATAAATGCTGGTGGTGTTACATTGGCACAGATGAGATGAGACCCAGATCCTCCCGCTTCCAAGACCAAACATTTGTCCTCCACATGACACTGATTTCCTTTTTTTTGTTATTCATTTCAGGTGCTCAACCTGTTCCTTGCCTTGCTGCTAAGCTCTTTCAGTGCTGACAACCTCTCGGCACCTGATGACGATGGAGAGATGAACAACCTGCAACTTGCTTTTGCTCGGATCAACAGGGGGCTTCAGTATGTGAAACACACAACGTGGGATTTTTGCTGCAACGTCCTCCGGCATCCTAAGACAACGGCTGAAAAGAAGGCAATGATGAAACTTGCTGCCCAGAATACAGGCGCTCTCAACAACTGCGTGAACAGCCACACAACTACTGAGCTTGGCAAGGACACAGAGAATCACAAGGAGAACCACACTGAGGATGGGATGAATAAAAACGGGGAGAAACACCTAGGAATTATGGACAATGATGATTTTATGACCAATCCTGACCTGTCTATTTGTGTTCCTATTGCTGTGGGAGAGTCTGATATCGAGGAAGAAGATGAGGAGCAGAGCACGTTCACGGAAATGGAGCAGGTAGGCTACTAAAATGTTTGCTAGTCATAACATACCTAGAGACGGCATTTGTTCCCACCCTTGCTCTGGTTCCATGGCTCGTGAAGCAAATGTCCTATGGCCTAATCCTGCCTTTGATATGCTCTTAACTTCAGAAGAAGTTTTATATGCATATCCAAGAGCAAAATTCGGTCTCTAACACGAGGCATTCCCTTTCTTTGTATTCTTTGTTTTTGTCTAGATTAATTCTTCTAACAAGAGCAACTGAATCCTTCCTCACACAGGAGCCTGTTTTTTCTTTCAGCTGAATCATGGGAATATTACCAAACGATTCTTAGGTACTCAGACTACCGCAGGGGATTTTCTCAGTGCGTAGTAAAGGGCAACACCTTGGTTTGAGTCATATAGCGGGATTTCAGGGCCAGGTAGTTCCCTTAAAAATCAGATCGAGGCAGATGCCGGTGTGACAGTTTACAGGTTATGGAATCATAAACAGGAAAAATAGTTGACCACATGTTCTTTGGTTTGACATTTCACGTTTCCCCACAGCTCTCAGTCATAATGGCAGAAAAATTCAGAGGTTTGAAAGGTTGATGTAAAACAGAGAAGAAAAACCTTCACGGGAATGCTTTTCCTTCTCTCCGTCTCCCCCTCTCCCCATTCTTCCAGCTTGATCTCTTGGTTCCATGTATCATAGCTTTTTAAGTTATTTCCAGCCCCTTCAACCTTAATCTTGCATCCTGTGATGTCAGCTGACACCTGCAGTGTTTAGCAGGCACTGGGTCGCAGCTCCTGTTTTGAATTAAGCTGTCGGAAGGGATCCTTGATCTTTAGTTTGAATGGAAGTGAAGCTGTCCTTATAGGAGGTTTCTCCTAAAAAAACAGCCAGGGGAATGACCTATACCAGGGAGGCAGTCACAAATCAGCTGATAAATGTTAATCTCTGGTGCTTCACTGTGCAAAGCTTTTCAGTGTTAACGCATCTGGTCACCAGCAAGTCTTACTGTATTGACCAGCGTCTTGGAAAGCTGAAGAGCAAGAGGTTAGGGGACTCTGTCATCAAGGCCAACCATCTAAATAGACATTGAGATAAACAAAAACAAAAAAAAAGGAGTCTGAAAATTCTGGAAAACATTTTTAATGGACTTTTTACACCTTTATTGAAATGACTTGTGGGTTCGTGTTGGTGGGATGGAAAAAAATCACAAGATTGAGTGTGGCTGTGTTGTGTTTAGGCTTTCTGTGGGTTAGTCATATTCTTGCGAGGTCCTGTCTGTTGGTGCCTTTTTCCATTTAAACAAAGAATAAGAATACGTAAAACCACTCTGTGATAGCTGGTAAGAAAATTGACTTCTAGGGATAACATTGGTTAACACTGGTTTTCTCTTTTAAGTCTTTTTCTATTTCCAGCTTTGTATTAGTTAAATCTACAAGCAGAATACACTTGAAAAGGGAGCTTTGAATATAGTAGATGGCTTTCTTAACATTACTTGGTCAGCCAGTACTGTTTGTGATTCTGGAGATAAAAACTATTTCTCTTCAGCTTTCTGCTACGTCTGGCAGAGGGTCACATTAGTAAAAATTCTTTTTTTTTTTTTCCCTATATAATGTAAAAGAAAGCTTCGTTGCAGTTTTGCTTGCAAGGGTCCTGGGAATAAGGAAGTCTGTGTGTGTGTGTGTGTGTGTACGCGCAGTACCATTGCATTCATCGTTCCTCAAGATAAATAGAAATATTCACAATTGCAAGCTAAACTGTAGCTTGGTACATGGAAAGTTTTGGAGTTACAGGCTACAGTGTCTTGAAAAACATTGAACTGTGGATTTCCAATTAAATGTCCGATGTTTGCTTGTAGGTGTGTGGCATGTGTATTAGTAAACGGGACAGGTAGCAGTCCATTTTATTTTATAGAGCAAGAAAATGTGGGATCAGACCTTTAGTGAGATATATTAGAGTTGTGAGGGAAAGAATTAATTTTAAAAAGATCAGCATTTTAATGAAATAGAATATTCTGAACAAAATTTGATCTGAAAATATTAAGAAAATTTCTTCAAAGTGTTTCAATAATGTTGAAGCATTATTATATATAATATAAAAATCAAGGATTAATAATGAAACAAAACAGGAAAAACTGAAGCCAAATAGGAGAATCAAAATGAAATATTTAGTTTTCACATTGCATCTTTTCAAGAAATTTTCAATAAACATTAACATTGTCATTTTACCACAAATGTTTGGATTGCAGTAAAATAACCTTTTCCAGTGTCAATTTTTTTCCTTGAAGAACTTTCAATCAGTGCTAAGAAGCATGATTAACAGAAGCATAATATGGTTCAGAAGCACACAGGGAAATCAACTGTTTTACTGGAATGCATTTTACAGCTAACATGTGCATTAAATAGAAGGAAAGGAGCTGAGGAATAAATTAATTAACCTTGTCACTAGTATTTTCCAGGCTTTGACAAACAGCTGCTGCAGGTCACTGCTCTTCCCTTTTGCATAGCCCTGATCAACGGTTTTCAACCTTTATCCGCAGGCCCTTGGGGTCTACCGCTGAAAAGGCGCAAACAAGAAGCAAGTTCATATATCTAGCAATCAGTTTTATGAAGTTTCTAGTGGGGAAAATGTGTCCACATGAAAGGGTGCCAAATAAAAGAGTCGGAAAACATGGGCATAGTTTTAAAAAAAAAAAAAAAAAAGGAAGACGCTCAACAGCAGAAGTGATGATTGTGTGATGAGCTTTGTGTTTGCTTTCCTGCAAAATCCTAAGAAATTTGAACTGGTGTAAACAGCTCAATAAGGTGAAGGGCCATGAGGAAGCAGATCCTGAACAGTTCAAAGACCTGTAATTTTTAATGATGCCTCTTCCAAAGACACGTGCTTCCTATGTGCACAAACACCCGTCTTGATCAGCACAGAGGTTACTAAAGAAGAAATTATGTCACCTGGGGTTCAGTATTAAATGCCAGTTCACTGAATTTTGAGCTCTGGGCATTGCAATGTGCTAACCTATGTATCAAAGGCAGCTGTGTGGGACAGCGTGGAATAAACTTTACCCGCTCGCTCTCGAGAGCTCTAATTCTGTGGTACCCCGACTCGACAGTAGTTCCTACCTCCTTCGCTCCAGGACTGCTACGATGACTGTGGCAGAGCATGCCAAGGAAGAACAAGGGAAACGAGAGCAAAATTTACATGATTGCGCTGAAAGGGCACAGTTATGGTGAAGTATCTTTCAGTGTACAGGGCATCATACATAAATGAAACAAGAACTACCAAGGGTACGTTAAACATTCAAATCTATTCTAACTTTCCCCTAATTATCATCCATATTTTTACATATTTAAATATTTTAGCATGTGCAAGGAAAATCTGTATGTATATTTACTTCTCAGGAGAAGAAAATGTGTCCTGCTTCACTTTAAAGCTGTTAGCTGACCTGGAATTCAGCAGTAATTTGGCAGTATTGCCAGAACCTGCCTGCCTCCTCATGCATGTAGGTTTTGGTGCAATTACATGTGGAAAGAGGTAAAAAGGAAATGTACGACACTATTATTTAATTAAAGTTCCTGCGTAACAGCCATGACAGGGAAACCTATGGCTCTGCAGGTTCTCGCTTGCAGTACTGAAGTCTGTTGTCCGCTGCAGAGTCCCCGGAGATACTCTTCAGAGTGAGGAAGGCATTTTTGATGGAGCGCAGAGAATGTTAAGTGCAAGGTATTAAAGTATTTTCTCCGTGTATCAAACACGTTAAAAATATACTGTGAAGCCATTTGATTAACCCCTAATCCTATGCAATGCATAGGATTTGACGTATTTGCCTCTGATTTTCTATCAGCTGAAGTACCCTGGACCATATTCTGCTCATCAGGTGCTCATGTCAATCCAGCCTCAGCCATTTGAGAGGCTGAAGGAAAAATGGCCTGAGGCAGAACTACAAAACTGTTGATACCGATGGGGTATTTTAGGGTGATGACCAGTTCAGCTTACAGCTCCTGTACCAAGGCTGAGCTCCTCCGGAAAAGTCACAAGACAACTCTAAAGCAAGCTCTTGTAGTTAAGAGGAGTGGGACCTGCAGTGTAACACACAGTAGTCTGAAATTTCAGAAGATGAGAAACCCTTCTCATTACACGACATTCGTCAGTGTAATAGAAATTTCCAAGTTTAAATTTCAGTTGCTGTTTCTAATATCAAAGCTCACACCGGCAGCAGCCGTCTTCCTGAAAGCTACCAATGTGTGGCACTGTCATTGAGAGAGTTTTGAAGGAGCGAGCCCACCTGATAGCTTCTTAATCTCCTTTGATTACTGAGATGTGAGATGTTCTGCCAGCTCAAAGAGCTGGGAGACACATGCTTGTAGCCCACACGTTTGGGAAAAGGATCCAAAAAAATGCTGAACCATAAAAGTCAGTGCAGGTGCAAGAAGCTGGCAGAAGAGTGAGACTGAGGCCTAGCAGAGGACATGGGAAAGGACTACCTTGAACTTAATTCATTTGTCTTTATTATCCAGTCTGTGTGTAGATGCCTGTAACTGCACCATTTTTGCTTAGGTCTTTACGAGACTAACCACCCTCCTTGACCCGCTCATGATGCAAGTATTTTCTCTCTGTCGGTTCACAAGGAAGAGATTTCTTCCACATTAGTGATTTGAAGATAAGTTTATCCTCAAAATGACAGCGAGAGCAATCGCTGCTTTATCATCCATTCAGTCATATTTCAGAAATACTTGGTGTCCAAATAATCTTCTTTTATGTAAAAACTATCTTCTGTTTTTCCAGTGCCTTTGAGACGTAGAATTCCAAAAGTAGATTTTCCTAGCAGGAAAACAAACCCCAAAAGCTCAGCAGCAACCACAGCAACACTCTGACTGCATCTTTTCAAGAATGTTTTGCATTCTTCTTTTGGCTTTCTAAATCATTAAATAGCGGATAATTTCTTGAGCCTTTGTAGAGTTTTTGTAATTGCTTGTAAAGACAATTTTTTTTTAGATATGACATCAAATTTCAGTTTTCTGAAGGAGTATGGACCAGGTTGGGGAGACAGTAAAGTGATGGGACAATACAGTGTGCAAAGTTCAATCCACTTGACTTACTGGGTCCTACCAGACCTTACCTGCAATCTAGCTATATGGAAGGTTTCAGACATCAGAGTGGTTCTCACCTTTTGCATTATATATGCAAGCATAAAACCTAAATCTTCAAACTTCCTGCTTTACTGTTGCTTAACCTTCAAGGTGTCCACAGGTATAGCCTAGAACCGTGAGTGCTTTTTTCACAGCTCTGCTGCTTTGTGGTTCAGAGAGATCGCGTTTTAGACTGCAGTGAGGTTCCAAAGTAACGCTAATCCTGGGCTGACATCCTGAATCAGTCCCCAGAGGACAGTGTCATGCGTTTATACCATAGAACTGCATCCTCTCTCTATTACTCCAGGCCTCAAAGCATCCGGGTCTTTCTGCAGGACATTTGGATCCTCTTCTGTATTGATGACAGTGTTTCTCAAGTTCCTACAGTTGGCAAATGTCTTTAGCACAACCTCAGAAGAGACTCTGAACTTTTCCTTCTGTTCAAATTAACCCAATAGGGATGTTATTGCATCCTCTCCCTTCTTAAATATAATTACTACCTGTGCTGTCTTCGACAAACTACTGCAGTCACCTTGATCTATCTATAGCAGGCTACCGAGAAGAAAATCCACACTGTGGTGGCTGGTGGCTTTTGGCCACAGTGATGTGAAAGACATGTCACATTCGCCCTTTCTGCAGTGACAAAGCCAGACACGGATGCCGTGTTCCTCTGAGATAACACCTTTGTATTTTCAGGCACAGCGCAATGCCGAGGCAGCAGCGCTTGCCTGCTTGTCTTCAGAAAATGCCATTATTGATTTGTTACGATGGAGTGGCTAATTGGGTCATATGGAAAGTGCTCGCTGCCTGCTGCCATGACGGACCGCTTTGCAGCTTCTCACAGGTTTCCCCCGCACCAGGCGCACGCCCCGCTGGAGCGCTGCCTTCTCGTTTTGCTGCGGATGGATTCCAGCTCCCACCGTGGCTGATTTGTGCCCTCCTGAGTCTGCAAAGCAGTCGGAGATCATGCTAGCGTCCCACCTGCACCGCTGCGCTATCTCAGTGCGCTCTTCCAACTCTCCTCTGTGGTGGAGCAGCATCTCTGCAATGATTTCAGGAAGGGTTGAGCCTGAACCCACATAGAGAGCCCAGGATTTTGCACACCCACTGATTTATTCATTGCTCCAGGAAGCTCCTTGCTCTCTTGCTCGCATTCACGTATTGTCCTGATCACCAGTTCTCCTCTCAGATATATCTCTGCCTGAGTCCACCAAATGCAACATCCAGTGACTTGGTTTCATTTGAGAGTTTTTTTGCCATTTCCAACATCAGTAACAGCTTAATAATTTCAAGGTCAGACAGGACCATTAGAATCATCAGGTTTTTAGCTTTCTTATAACATAGAGTCAAAATCTTCAACCAATAGTTTCTGCAAGGAGCCTATATGCTTTGTTTTCCCTATGCTACGTAACTCGCAAGATAGAAAAAATAATTAAATGTCCCAGGTAATAAAGACTTCACCATGCGCATCTGGACCCACATCTGGTTCCTTTTTATTTGGTAAAAATGTTATTGTTAATTTCTATGGATTGCAGACTTGTCTCTAAAACTGCAGTAACTATGTAAAAGTCAGTGGCATTCTTCCAGGTTGACGTAAGTATAATGGAAATTATTGAAAATTACTCTTAAAATGCCAGTGCATAAAGATTTTGATATAAAATTATTTGTGAAAATGTCTCATGTCCCTAATAATTCTAAGCCTATAAATCAGAGATACCATGAAGTCGTACGCTTATTTGATGGGGTGCATTAATTTCAGCCTTTTGCTGCAGGAAATACACCTTATTGTCAGGAAGGGTAATACCCTTTCAAGTAATATTTATATTCCTGTTGTTTTCTGTTCCAGTCTGTGGGAGAAAACTCTCTTTTAGTGCACCTAGATAAAATACCTTTGAAGTCAGTTGATTACTCCCCAGTTTTTACTGGCAGGAGAGTGAGCCCATGTGTACACCTGCATGCAGTACACAATATATCTTACAACATTCCAGCTGACAGCTTTATTTGGGCTAATATTTTTCTGATCATTGAGTAAGATCGTAGTTTTTTTCATTATTATTATTATATGTTGTACAGGCAGTTGCATAGTTTACCTGGGTTTCTCCCTTTTTAAATTGCCTGTTTTGCTTTGCGTTTGTTGAAAACTGCATAGGCCTCAATTATGGGCTAATTATTTTTAGCAGTGAAATATAACATGTCTGTATTTATCATGTCAGAAAGAAGAGCAGCAAGACCGCTAGAATAAAAGAACTGTTAACCACACTGGTGGATTTACACCAACTACATGTTTGCCTTTGCTTTTACATATATAAGGACATTCGTATTTTTTTTTTTACTTCGGTATGATACGGCAGAGCGAGAAGACTCGATGTCAGACCTCTGCTGACGTGATTAGAGCAGTCACTCTGCTAACAAAGGTTTTAGGGTGCTCGTTCAGTACACAGCGCCAGGGAAATATATTTCTCCGCAGCATAATGCCTAAGGTCCAGGAAACACAGGGAGCTGATGGAGGAAAGAAAGAGAAAAAAAAAGTCTGGCATTGAAAGCACTGATATCAGGCATAACGGACTTGACAACATACATTTGGACAAGTGCCCAGACCTTGGACTACGCGTCAGTCACAGTCTACTGGGTGCCATTTCCCAGTATCCGTATCCCTCCCTGGAGCAAAACACTGCTCAGAAATGAACATTTTTCACTGTTTCTCCCTTTGGTAAAGAAAGTGCCGACACTTAACATTTTGGACAAAATGAACAACAGCCAGTTACCAAACGGCTCCTAAGCCAAGTGAGACAGTGAGCACGTGCGCGTGCAGGGCAGCTGTAATTGCTCCCCTTGATTATCGTCCAAAATTAAAAAAAATTAAAATAATGGCATCTAAAACCCTGTAACTTGGTTTTTCGCTATTGCATGTAACTATATGAGACTTCCTTAGTGATCACAATGTTAATGCCTTATTTGGGTGAAAAGATCTGTGGTTATTTCAGGCTCCCTCTCAAAGCACACTGCACTTTGAGGCAAACTTCCAAAATTTTAACTTCCATCAGAGGAGCTCGTTTGTTTGAATTCTTCGCATTATATGATGGAGAGATCCCAATTACCAAAAGAAACATGAAGTAGAGTGTGATTAAACTTCAAAATGCAATTTAGCAGAAGGTATTAGTTTGAACTCTGAACAATGAACACTTACGAAACACTTTCACTGCCTATTTAAGCCTTTTGAATTGATAACAGGCTAAATTAACTTTGGCAGTACATCTTTTTGCCAAGTTCTCCCACTTAGACTGATTTTAAAACTGAACCCTCAGAATAATGAATCTGTGCTTTATTATGGGCAGCGTGTTGCCCAGTGTGTGAAAAAATCTTAGACGAGCAAGGACCAAGCCGTTAGTATTAATGCGCTCTGCTCCTCCATGGCCAAAGATCAACCTCTTAAGATGCTCTGGATTAGTCAGATACGGAGCACTGCTAAACTGTTGTTTCCTTTCTTGAGGAAAGACACTTGGCAAAGCATCCAGAATTTGTGCAGAGACCAGCCGTTAGTGGCCGCGATGATGTTTGTCCAGGGAAATTTTAGTTCACCTTTAATCGGGATGAAAACATAATGGGACAGGCTGGTACCAGAGCAGTTTTGGCTCTTAACACCTTCTGCTGAGCAGTGGCTGTTTCTGGCCAGCTTTAGCCGTTCTGAAGTTTAAGGAACAGATTTTGGTTGCTTTATTCAGCTAAGAACTCATAAAATACATTATCTTTTAGAACCAATAGTGGACTTTGTTTTCAAATACCCTATGACTTTCAGGGAAAAAGTATTTCCTAGGTTCACCAGGGCAAGTTCTGTATTTAGCTACATAGGTGTAAGTTCAGACTAATAACTGCCCTGACTACGATGGCATTAACTCTGACAGACGATTGCACAGCTGAAAACTCTCTTGGGAATCGTAGATTTCCAAATTAAGGTTATAATTTTGTTTACTGGTACATTCACGGGGAACTGGGTTACAAGGATGTGCTCTTTCTGAACCCGGAGACTGTTGTGTCTAACCTAATCTGTCTACGTTGCTTTTCTGCAGGCATATGTTATTGATTTTGTTTTTTATAAATGGGTCCCTATTAAGCCTGTAACATTAAGAAAAATATAAAAAAAAAAAAAGGTATCCCGTGGCACATATGGCCAGCACCTTCTAATTCTGACTATGCTTTACTACTCCTTTAGCACCAGGGTTTTTGCTGGCTTTCACACAGGTGAACGGAGAGAGGGAGGAGAGAGAGGGGTGGATAAACTCTGCAAAACTGGACAAAACCAATGGGCCAACTTCGTCTGATGTCCAGTCATTGCTGTTAAAGTGCAATGACGGGCTTGGCGGCGGAGGGTGGAGAGCAGGGACACCCATTCTCACCTAATCAGTTCTAGACTTTTTTCCTGCCCCCCTCTAATGTATTTGCGGTTCCTAAGTTATGTGCATGCTTACTGTTGGTCTGTGCTGCAGACTCAAGGCAGGACCTCACACACTTTACATCAGGGTATTGTGAATGGTGTTATCTGCTAATGAAATGCATTTTTAAACAAACAGAGTGTAGCATGAATTCTCCTTGTGTCTTCACTGCGGACCTGCCCGTGTGGAGTGATATTGCTCCAGCTTTTCCATGGATTTCTCATTAAACTGAGTAGTAGCAACCCCACATTAGAGGAGTAATTCTTCAAATAGGAGTGGAAAGATTCTCAAATGTGCATGCTTAAAACTGACAGCTGCATACCAGCCCCCCCTTTATTCCCAGCAGCATGAGTGATATTAATCTTCCCATTCTCATATTAAGGAAGCAAAGGGATTTTCCAGATATATTTGGTGATTTTTCTTCTCATGCTAAACATGCAGAAAGATAAAACCACTGATTTTATTGGCGCTGCAAGGATTTACATTTACTCGTGAAAGAGGAGAACCAGGATCATAAATGATCTGTTCGGGTAATGAGAACCCACAATTCATTTCCCTGGTTCATGGTTATTTACTTCTCTCCGGTTTTAATGCAGATTTTTCAAGGCTTTTCAAAAAGAGTGAATTCAGCATATCTGAAAGTTGTCGGCCTGGCAGCTCTGCAGATTGTAGTCTCCTATTTACTTTACATAAGAAACAGGTGCCGCACAGGCAGTAATGCAAGCTTTGCTATATTTCAGCAGCATTGCAATCTGCTCGCTTCTCCCCTTCTGTAGAGGTAGGATATAAACAGTTCAATTTTCGTGATCATTTACTTCTTGGCTTCTTCGCAGAGGAAGGGTGCCAGTTACTAGATGCAAACTGTTGCTGAGAAAGTATGCCAATTGCTACCAGGCATGGTAATTTTATGAAATCCATAGCTGTCTGCAAGGAGGAACATAGATATCAACAATTACTTTGCAGAGTAAACAGTCCTCTCGTAACTACATATGTTATGCTGCTGAACCGTGTTTGCTATACATGAAAAGCTTTTTAGATTCCTGTTCTGTTTTTCATATTCCAAAACTGGCTATGGGAAGCCTTGCAGATTAAAATACGTCGCCTGCTATTAAAGGACTAATTGCTTCTATATTGAGCTGGGTTCCTCCAAGAGGCTCAAATTCGTGGTGCCGGCCATCTAAGAATGGCTAAAGCGGCGCTGTTACTGTTGCCTGATCTGCTGGCGATGTGTCTTCTGACGAACGGTCTCCCGGGGTAAAGCAGGGCCACCTCACTTGCACGGACAAATGTGTCATGTGATCCAGGGCATGGAGATTTCTAGTTGAGGAGACCTCCACCATGCCTCTCCATTGAGTCTGCACCTGGAAAGACGTTGCAGTCCATAGGTCCTGACCAGCTCATTCCTGAAAAGTGACCACAGACCCTAAAATCTCTCAAAATAGGTCTTCAGGGAGACACGGGAACCCATGAGCCAGCTGGGAAGTAGAGAAGATACACAGAGATGAAGCTTCCCATTGCACCATGAACTGAGTAAAGGGCAGTCTGCGGTTGTACTCTCTCATCAGAGTCAGAGCATGCCCCTTCCGCCTCAGAAAATAAGTTAAAATAAGTTTATCCTGCCACATCCTTTATGCTATCTTGCTGGCTTAGCAGTGACAGTTGTGGGGGGCACGGGCTCTGGAGCCAGTTCCCATTTCTTACCTCCCCACCTGCTTGGAAGAGGAAGCTTCCTGCTATCAAAGGCTTTGCACTTCTTTCTCACAACAGCCGAAGCCAGGGAATCAGGGAACAAATGTTACCAGCAAGGGTCGTGATCTAGATAGTGAGTGAAGTGTCAAGAGAATCCATTTGAGTTGATCACCATCTGAAAGATAGGGCATTGGATCGTCGTTCTAAATTTGTTTGCGCATGATGGAAAAAATGATATTTCCATGGGGAAGGAATAAAGCGAATCCATGCTGATGACAGGTATTTGTCTTGTTTTGCCAACAGCAAGTCCTCTTTCCAAAGGACAGGCATTTGCACTAATCCCCATTTGAGCCTGAAACAATTAGCCGATCTGTGCTTTTCAGAGGCAGAACGCAGTGTGGAGCCTTTGTATTTATTTGTGTCAGCAAACAAGTATGTGGGTCCCTGCACAAACACACTTGAGATGTCACCCAGATTATGCTCTATTTTCAATCTGAAGCGATGGTCGCTGTTTTTCTGGTGCTATAACTGACCTGCAGCATGCAAGGGCACAACTCCGGGTCCATCCTCGTCAATGTGCTAATTACTAATACAGTGTTAGCACATCACCTCTCTTGACGGCCCAGACCAGAATAGGGGTGAGCAAACTTTTAGCATATGCTCCAGAGGAGCTGACTTCTATCCCAGGCTCCCAACCCGCCATTTATATGCACGAAGTTTTTGTACTGCTGTATGTTTTCACTTTATCAGTTATGAAAACAAATGAATTGATAAATATTAACATAATGTGTATTGCCTTGGCAACATGGCACTTGATACGAAAATTAAAAACAAATTACAGAAACCACCCACGGTGGGGAGCTTTACAGGAGGCAAACCTACCATCGTAGCTGCCAGGAGAACGAATCATCTGGAATCAGAAAAAAAGCAAACAGTCCAAAGTTAAACAAAATAAAACAAATACACCTCACCACAGACAGGTCTGTGCCAGTCTGCTGCTGCTGCGTGCTGGAACAGAGACTGCTTCATCCCATGAGAGTGGTTTGGCAGGGCTGGCATCAGCTGTTTCCGGGAACACCATTGATTCCCCAGCACTCCTTTCGGGATGACCCTATAAAAGCAGAATCTGTCGATGGGTCTGTTTTTGCTAGGGGTTTTCTCCCACCTTATAAATTTGCAGGGCAAATTTGAAAACACGTGGTGATGAACAGATTCATTGCCCCAGCACATGGACATTTTGTCCCTCTCGGATAATTTACCAGGATATATGTCATCAGCACTAATTAACATCGTCTAGTTGAGTACTTTGTGCAAGCGTGATTTCTGGGAAATGGCTGAATCTACGTTTCCTGGAGCTCAGTCTCTAGGAACGTGTTCCTGGACCTTGGAGCCACACAAAGGGGTTACTCAGGAGAGAATGGGTGTCAGGTTTGTATTTGATTCCACCTTAGCTCTTCAGTGCAATAATTTACTTAACAACTTGAATATTCCTTCAGATCAACTGAATTACACAGTCTGTTCTCCTGAGCTGCGTAGTTTCTAATGAGTATGAGCGCACAGCCTTTCTGCGCAGATGAGCTTGAAACGTCACCCCAGATTGCACGGCACTTTTAACATGAAACAATTGTTTCTGTTGTTTTAGTGCTATAACCAATACCCTGCCATTAAGATTACTTGGGACTAAGTTGTATGCACATTGCATTAAAAAAAAAAAAAAAACGTTTATGGCTGAGCGCCTTGTGTACACTGTGCTTCCCACATTAGCCTCTCCCCTGAATATTACACTGTTTCCAAAGATATGCTTTAAAGAGTGTAACTTTTTGACGGGGAGAGAACCGGGACCCCGTGATTATGGAGTGATCTTTGGCCTGTGAATGTCAGTGCTAAACTGTGCCTGGAAATTGTATGTAATGCATTCTTATGCAGAGGATACAGGCTTGGACATGCATAATTTAATTTATTAAAGTTAGAATATATTTTAGAGCACATGCCCTCTGAAGCAGGAAATGAGTAATTTAATTTTAAATTAATTTGCTAGAAACACAGAACGACATTTGAAAGGATTGGTACAAACCTGACAGTCTGAAAGTATTTACACAGAGAGCAATTTGCTTAACCAACTGCTTCCTTCGTGTCATCTGTTATTTCAGATAGTTATATTTGGAATAAAGTGTTTTTCTGCTCTTGGTACCTCTTCTGGGACTTCCTGCGGTGATGTGGCTTTAGAGCTGAGGCAGGGAGGCTGTGGCTCCCTAGGGAAGGGAAACTCTCGTAATACGTGAGTAACTTTGAATGTCAGTCAAGCCAAAAAAAAAAAAAAAAAGGTGGACAAGTGAAAGTTAAATAGGTTCAAATAATTATTATTGAAATCCTGTTATGCTTGTAATTTTTTTCTCAGCATGGAAGCCCTTCTGTAAGCAATTCAGCGCAACCCTTTGAAATCAGCTTGAGTTTTATTAATATTTTAGTAGCGGCGCTAGTAACGACATGAGCGATGGTAACGCTCTGATGAGCTACGGCGTTTTCACAGAAATCCCTCTCTGGAGTGAATCGATAAAGCCAAACTGATTTACACCAGCAGCGAACCTTGGCCCCCAAACGTGGGGGACCAGCCCAGCAAACAGCCTCTCCGCTGCCGTTAGTCCTGTGGGCCCGTCTAGGGAGCTCAGCAGCGATAATCGCCGCCCCAGGAAGAAGTGGCTGGATTTAATGGCGCCACTCGCCCCCGTGAGCGGTGGGTCTGGTCAGATGTGTCTGCAGAAAAAGATATCGCCCTGGTTGCGTAGTCCGTCCCTTTTTAGTAAAGTGCTTAAGAGTGTGCTCTCTTTTCCACCTGTGGTTAAGTCCCCCTGATAGCAGCGGGTGTCAAAGAAGTCTTAAATGAATAGGACTAGCATATGTCTAAGTGTTTACCTGCAATTTTTCCACATCTTCTATTTTTAGATAGCTTTTATCTTTTCCTGTGTGCTGTGGGTTTTCCTCCTCTTCAACACGTATCTTGTCTTTTCTGGATGTTTCTTCCACCCCGTTCAGAGCCGACTCGTAGCACAGCACTGGGTATTGCGCTCTTACTTTTCTTCTCCAGCCATGACTGTGAATATTGCTGCCTGATCGCGTGACTTTAGAGTACGCCCCTCGATTGTTTGACTGAACTGCAAGCACTTTTCTGTTTTCCTTGGGTCAATGGAGAAAACCTGTCTCTCAAAAACAGATTGAAAGTGGATATTGCAGGACAACTTTTCCCCCTAGCAACAATATCTCAGAAAAAAAGCTAGCCTATTTTTTTTCCTTTTTTACAGCCAGATAACGTGACATATCCAGTTGCTAAACCTCAAAAGTTACAGCATAAGCTGGTGTAATCTTGTTGCTTGCCATTTTTCCTTAAGATATCGTTCCCTGACACATATAGTCCAGGGTATTTTCTCTTCTAGCTGGGGAGTTCTCCTTAGGAAATAAGCGTGCTATCAAAGAAAAAGAAAATAAACCCATCTAGGATTATTTCCAGCAGGAAAAACAGCTGCAGCTGAGGGGGCAGCGATGCCAAAGCCCAGGCGTCCGGAGTCAAAACTCTGAGATTTGTGAAGAGTTAAGTGAGTTGCACGTGGATAAACAGTCGAAGGCTGAGCCACCACCTCCAGTAGGGCAAAAAGAGGTAACAGAAACAACTTTCCTACCTGATACTGCATGCAATCCATAGCACAAGCTCGATAGTGCATGTCACAGATTTGTATGGGGTTTATGCCTGGTAAAAATAAATGCTTGTCGAGTGGAAGGACAGCAACAGTGCCAGTAGGTATTACAGTTTTATCCAAGGAGAGAAGATTTTGTCATTATAAAAAAATTGGAAAGCTTGGAAAATGTACATTATAAATTCAGATATTTTAAATGGGGTTCCAAGAAGTTTTGAATAAAACCACAAATTAATCTACAACATTAACCGTCTCACTTTAGGAACAAATGTACACATTTTTTTCCCGGAAAAGTAGCTCTAAGAGTGGCATCTGCTGACTTTGCAGATCTATACCTCGCTTTCTCTCGAGGACATCTGTTAACTATATTAGATTACTTTTTTTTTTTTTGTTAGCACAGTAGACCCGAGAAAGTTGCAAAAATTTAAGTAGCTGACATGAAGATAGTAACCCAAATAGTAAGCCTCGGTGTCATTCATTTGATATTAGCCAAAGTATAGCTCACTCATATGTGCTCAATATGTGCATATTTACCTTTATTTTCATCCTTTAGGATCACATTGTGCTTATAAACATAAATACTGAAAATAAATGTTTTTGCACACTGAGTGACTCCAGGCTTTAAATTCCCTATATCCTAATCGCTGACCTGTTGGTTTTTTTGCATATAAATTCAGCGTTTTGTAGATATGATATTGCCTTAGAAATTAGAAAGTGGTGGGGTCCTCTTATTGAAATCAGGAGCTAAGGTGATGTCCTGGGAGTCTGGGGAACTCCCTAGATCCTGGAGACTGGAACTGCTGGCAGTTCTGGAGGAATGAATTAATGAAAGTGAAAGGATAACATAATATAAAAACACATATCACACCTTTTCCAATTCTACCATACAATTGCTAGAGAGCTTGTGCCCAGTAGGAGCAATCCTACGGACAAATGTTTACTTGCCTGGAGCAGTCGCTGAGCCAGAGCACATCTTGTCTATGCTGATTAATATTGTCAGATGGGGTAGACTTCGTGCAACTAAGTGTAGACACCTGCATCTGAACTTATCATCCGAGACCCCTCTACAGTCAAGGAAGACCTGTGGTCAATATAGTTAGGTAAATGTGCCTCATCTCATACTGAAATCAACATTTAAATTAGGCCAGATGAGTTATCTTCTAAAAGTGCCTTTTTATCTCTGTTGACTGTAAAGGGAAGCCAAGGTAACTAGCTCAATTGTAGCTGTATCTATACTGTAGAGATCTAGATTTAGGTGAGCTAAATTCCGCTCCCAGTAACTAGAAATCCTCTAGCCATGAAGCATTTCTGTCAGGAACAATTCTCCTCACCGGAAGAGTTCTTGGCCTTTTGAACTTCAACTTCAGAAAGGAAAGTCCCTGAACTTTCGAAGAGGGACACTCAAACATTTGATATCTTAAACTCAGGAAAAAAAGGCACATATATTTACCAAAAGGGAAAAAAAAAGAAAAAAAAAAAAAGAAAAAAGCATTGAACTAGTAAGATGGGGAATTGTAACTAGTAGGAAGTATAAGACCATCTTAGGAAATTTTCTCACAGGGGATTAGGTATCCTTCTTGTTTAAACCTTTTTTAAAAGATAAATAAACCTTGTTACCCTATAATGGAGGTTGGAAAATTATGTCCTTTTTTTAGTTCTATAACGAAGTGTCATAATAATACAGGAACATTGTAGCCCTGATATATTCAGCAACACTGTGATAAAGAAATAATCCCCATTTCCTCCCTCAAATTTCAAAGGGTCCTGGGACACAAATGTCACCTTTCTATAGTAGAGTATAATTGATTCTATTTCTGGCTGCTTAGAAAGAGGTGGAGGCATATGGCAACAATCCAGGGAGGACTTGAAATCAAACGGAAGTTCACATGAGGCTATGAATACCAACATGAAAGAGCAAAGCCCAAAGGATGCTATTTTTGAAGGACAGCTCTTGCATGGACATTACATGCTTACAGTCCTCCTATTCATAAGTAATCTTAGTGCCGACACATAAGGACATGTTAATCTCTTTGATAAATGTCCCAAGAACCTGCGACCAGCCATATAAAGCCAGCAACTGTGAGGAAGTAACTTAACAGATTTGGTATGCCCCAGAGAGAGGACTTTGAGATAGTCAGTCAATAACAGGAAGTCATAAGATGCATTGAATATATTCTGCACAAAACACTGTTGATGGCAGTGAAAGATACATTATATGCTTAAAAATTCATCCTATATAAATCATTAGAAAGACACTATAGAAGTAAAATCCATGTTACAAAGAACAAACCAGTACATTTCTCTGTCAAAACACTTCCCTGTAAAATATTTGATATAACTTTGTCCAGTCTACCTTTAAATATAACAGATAGCTTAGCTTTCTTCATTTACCAAAAGGAACAATTCACCTGCTTAGAAAAATCTCACGGCTGGGAATATTTCCTTAATAACTAGTCTAATTTTTTTCCCCTTTTCAGAATATCATTTCATTACTCTCTTTTACCAATTTTATCTGTCGTTCTCTTTTTATAAATTAATACCACTTAATTTAATATACAGTGATTACTTTCCTTTTGCCTTTGTTTTACCTCATGAAGTCATATACCATTGCTCTTTCATTTCATTATTTCTTGTAAATTCATATCTCTGCTCCCTTTATCTGACTCTTTTTACCTCTTTCTTCTCAACTCTTTCTTGCTAGTTCCTTTCTGGAATTTCTGTGCCAACAACTAAACACAATCCCAAATACAGTTTCCAAGAATCATAAAGAGAGGATATAACATCTCATTCTCAAGACATATGCTTCTACAAAGGTTTTCTGCACTGTTATAGCACATTGCAAAATCGTGTCTTTTTTTTTTAATATTACTCCAGGTGACCTGGAGTTACAGGTTTCCAGGGTTTCCATTGAAATTTTCCCTGGCGTCTCATTTGCATTGTTTTGAGTCGAGTCTCATTTTGCTCTATTCTCTCAGGTTTTCACTTCTCTCTTCCTCTCTGCTGCCTCTGTTTCAATACTCTCTCCAATGTAGTTTTATCAGCCAGTGTATTATAGTGGTCAGTACCTCTTCTATATCTTTAGTGAAGATAATGTTAACTCTTATAACACTTATAGCTCTCCTCCTCTGAAGACAAAGTTTATGTTCTGTTTGGATCCTTAGGATGGCTTTTCTCCATGCAGTACTGGGCAAATCCAAGCCAATTTTAACTTATTTTAAAAACAGACTTTATTATAATACAAATGCAAATATTTTATTAAGGTTCATATATCATGTGTCAATTTGGTAGATTAAGTCTGTGATTTTCAAAGGCAAGGGAGAGAGGGAGAAGGGAGATAAGGGAGTTAAACCTTGAGCAAACATCAGCTTTCAATGAGATTTCAGCATCTCACAGCCAAAGCCTTTTTGAAAATCCCATTTAGATCAATCCGCCACTATTAAGGGCATGAGTGGTGGGTGTAGAAGCCCTGTCCAGCTACTTAAGACAGAGCCACTCCACTGAGAAACAATAAAAATTACCTTCTGCAGCATGAAATTCCGCACTAGTGGAAGGTTTCCCAGAGGGGATTCTGATGGATCCTGTAGTATCTGCCCCAGTATGCCTCCTTTCCTCATTGCAAGAAAGGAAACGAACATACCTATTTGTCCTTTTTGCCACCTTTTGGCCTCTTTGTACCCCACTGCTGCATAGTATCCTCAGCAGAAAAGAGACCCATCCCAAAGTCTTTGTGTCTTTTTGACACTTCACTCAGCTAGCTTCCAAGAAAGTACTATCCTTTCCTCCTCCGAGTATTTATTGCGTGTATTTAATCATAAGCTAGAGCAAAGAGTTTTAGAGACCTGTTATTCCCATGATTTCTCTCTTTTCCTCCTCTCAAATCTCAGTACTGTGTTTGCTGCTCTCCTGAGCCTTTTCAAGTTTCATGAGCGTTCAGTATTGATTGGTAACGGTGTGTTAGATTAGTGTATCAGATCCCTTCACACATGGTCTGGATCTGCTGATTTGCATATGTTTCAGGTATTCTAAATATTACTTTGTTCACACTTTTATCAGTTTGAACAGGCTCTCCCTCCCTTTTTTATTGGTCGTCTTGTTGGATTTTTTTTAAAAAGAGTTTATTTTCTTAGTCAATTGAATTTTGATGAGTTACATCTCCCTCATCAGTTGTTATTATGTCTCTAGGTCTTTTCTTTCCGTTACTGAGTTCATGAAAACCTTCTTAATCCCTTTAACCTTTCTGGCAAAGAGTAACCTTTGCTTCTTTTCTTACAAGCTTTCCTAATCTTTCCCCCCCTCTCTTATATGTATGGTTCCTTCTTTTCCTAGTGTCAGTACAGACCCCCAGTCTAGTGTTTTCTAAATCCATGGTTTTCGTCTCTTCTTCCTTGAATGCTTTTCCAAATAAATCCTGTCCGTTTTGTCTTGCATGTTCCCTACCTCCCTTTGACGCTGATGGATCCTAATATTTTCTGATAACTCCTCCTAATAAATAACTCCAGCATTCTTGATTCCTTAAGATGTTTTCCCTGTAGTCTGCTATAATAGCACTGTATTGTGTTCGGTGAATTTCCTAACCTGTCTCTGCTAAATATGGCACTCTCATTGACAATTCTATCGATCTAACATTGTTCTCACAGTTTTCTTTGATTTCTTTCTATTGGTAAGAATTATATACAACAAGGCTTCTTTTCTCATTGAAACCCCTATTTTCTACATCCTACAACTGTATATGATTCAGGACTATTTCAGCATGTTTTGACATCCTCATAACAGAGCAGATAATGACTAAATGCATTCCCTAATCAACAGTATCACAAAATTCTGATTGTGCTAAAACTTGGTGTGGCATTTTTTTCTACCCTCATATACAGTTTGTAGTCTGTAGAAAATGGGCCTTTCTCTGTATGACGGCTGCATTCAAATACGGATTTTTTAGAAGCTTTATCCATGTTTTTGACCCGTGTTTTTTGTTCTTTCTTTTTGAACATTCTCTTTTCAATTGTTAGTAGTCCCTTTGAGCAGAGCATTAAAAGCCCTCACCAAGACTATGACCTTCAGGATGCTGCAGTTAATTGCAGACAAGCAGCTTCCGTCCCGACGTGCAAGCACTGCTGGAATGTTCAGGGTTGCCCATTTTACCCCAGGTTCAGCATTTCTTTAAATTCAGCTATAAATTTTGCATTGACTGTGTACACTGGAAAACCAAGGGCCCATTTTCACATTAATAATAAATATATAAAGCTGTACCTATTCTCTGACTCCATCACCATCATCCTCATGGAAATAATAATTTATGTGTAAGTGCTATCTTTCATATGACTTATCTCTCAGGTTGTTTAAAAGCATGGGTAAGTATTATTGTCCTCATTTTTTAAATGGAGACAATAGTATTGCAAGATACTGTAGGTACTCAGAGAACATGGAATAAGACATTTAACAAATAACCCACATCTCGTGACTCCTGCTTATGACTGTTTCGAATTGTCACGATCCCTAGAAGGTCCTAACTTTGTCGTCCCCCACTGGTGCCAGATACTGCTCCTACACAGTCAGAAACAAACTCTGAGCAAGGCTAGATAAATATTAAATCTTTTGCTTTAGTGGCCAAGCTGAACAATCAGGGAAAGTATCATTTTGGATTGACATGAAATAGAAACATTTTATTTTGCCTACTGAAATAAAAAATGGAAAAAATATCCTGTTTTCTTCTAAAGAAAATGTTTTGAATCTCTAATAAAAAAGTTTGACCTGAAATGAAATTTCTATTTCATATTTGGTATTTTATTTAACCCTTTTTAATAATTTAACTTTTTAATAATTGTAATTTTTTTAATTTAGAGAGATTTCAAAATAAAACTTCACATTTTGATCAAAATCCTTTGCCACATTTAACCCAATGTTGCTCAGCCTCAAAAACAATTTTTGAAAATAAGCTATTTCCCAGAAATGTTTACGGAGATCTACTTGAGACTTCCCAGTTTAATTAGGCTTGACAATCAATTCTTCAGGAAGTGGCAATATTACTGTCCCCATTTTGCTGAGGAGGATTTGAGGTGCACTGAATTTAAATCACTTGTCCAAGACAATGATGTCAAATGTTTCAGACAACCTGTACAAGTGCTGAAAGGTATTTGAAAGCCATGTGTTCCTCCTCTCCCATCACCTTGAGATCAGAAATGTGGGACTAAAATGCAAGTGGCCACCACCACATGTTGGGAACATGTTAGTCTTGGGATAAGGCATGTGAAGGAGACCTCTCACAGGTGCATACTGTGGCATTGGGTGAGCAGACCATCATTTTGGCCTGGTAACAGAGGGACTTCTGCCCATCTCAGAGGAGAAACTATGAGTCCCTCCAAGGAGAGGGCTTCCAGGAGCACAGCGTGGTCCCAACTGGCTGGGTATAGATCCAGTTATATTTCGCCCGCTGGCCGAGGGTTAGGAGCCTCAGGAATAAGGTCCCAGACATAGGAACTCAGTGCAGATCCTCTGATTCGTTCTCCAGTATTTCAGGAGCTAGATCATAGTTCTGGTGGTTTAGTGATGTGATCATTCTAAGCTTCCACCTAGCATTAATATTCAGTGTTTGTTCAGTATCTTTCAATGTTTTGTTTCTCTTTTCCTTTAAAATAACTTTTGCATTTTAACTTTTGTTTTTGTTGTTTTTTTTATGGGTCAACTGTTAACTCAGCATGGAATAGCGAGACCTGTCACTTGAGCAGTGGGCACCCTATGAAGTGCATGGCGATTTTTCTGTCATGATCACTTTAGCTGGGATATCGGTTAGTGGGAAAAAAAAAATCAGCTACTTCCTTCAGGGCAATTGATCAATTTGTTTTCCTCATCTTTGCTCTTGTTGACAAAAAGCTTGATGAAATCAGTCTTTCTGAAGGCAGCACAGTGGATTTGACAAATCCTGCAGAACTGCTGGAACAGATCCCTGAGTTTGCCGAGGAGCTGATGGAGCCTGAAGATTGCTTCCCTGAAGGTAAGGGCCTGCGTATTTCATTGCAATGCTGAAGTGAGAAACCCCCTGTTCTCTTATCGAACATGTCTCCACATTCACACCAAGTCATTCTGGCTTCTTGCAATAGTATTTCGCTGGATGCACTTCATTTCTTAGATACTGTAATGTCCCAAACACATACTCAGAATTACTTGTTAACATTAGTCTTTGAATTTCCAACGTCTGATAAGCTGAAAGCCTGCTCTAAATTGCTGTGCAGCTTCTAACTTGTTAGGTTTTTTTTCATTTTCAGTTTGTGCTGTAGAGGGTGTTTTTTTTTTTAAATGTTGATTTTTCTAACATGGCCAGGGAAGGCTTTTGCCTTCCAAAAATGTGTGCATGCTCAAATTTGGTAGAGAGCTAACCAAGTCATTTCTGTTGCTTAAATGTAGCCCCTTAGTAGAAACTGTCTGCAGAGTTTGTGAGATCCAGGGAGTCTCTTCTGTTTATTCTAAAAGACATTAAGATTAGCATGTGCCGTAACTTTGATCTGACCAGGAATGTGCTATACATAGGGTGCTTTACTTAATTATGTTAGATAACAACAATTCACATTTACATAACTGCTTTTAATACCAGAATTCAGCAGCATTTTATTAATTTTAACACCATCCTTCCCTAAAACACAGGGTTAAAAGCTAGCTGCATCAAAAGATCTATCCTTTAGCTAAATCTGCAAGGTAAATATCATCCTAAGTTATTTCTTTTCAAAGCAAGTTCTATTCCAAATAATAGCACAGATAGATAGATTCTTCATTTTTCTTTAAATCTGGGAGAGGGAAAATGGGGTTAGTTGAATGTTAGTATATTCCTCTGAAAATTCGAGGATTATTATATGCAAAAACAGAGCTGCTTAGATGGGATCGGACAGAAATGATTTACTGGGTATATGAATGCACCTAAAGTCAGCAAAAATGTGCATCTCTGTATATGTGAGGAAGATGATTGAATGAGGTAAGGGGGCCCTGCAGGGCTTACTAATGTCCCTAGGATCTAAACATTTTTTTGGCAGCTCTGTTTAAAAGCAGTAGCCAAAAATTAATGCGGTTGACTGAAGAAAGCATGGTGCTCTGCTGTAACTATTCTGGTGTATACAACAGTATTTCAAAATTAGATCTGAAGTTTTCATTCTTTCACAATATATTTCTTAATAAGGCTAGTGAGCAGTGATCTGTCATGCACTACAAAGCGAGAAATTAAATTATGATTCCACAGAGAAGCTTGTATAAAAAACATGTTACTAGTAAGATTTCTCAGCCAAATGCTGGACAGTTTACAAAGGCCAAAGGTGTGGCTGACCATGATCGCCTTCCAGTTTTTTAAAAAAATAAGGCAGGGATCACACAACGCACCGCTTCATTCAGTGCACAACCCTAATTCATTTCCAGAGCAATAGCATTCTGTAATTTCCTCCTTCTTAAAGCCATTGGAAGAACTCAAAGAACCCAAAACTGCATCATGTAGAACCACGCTAATGCCAACCTGGTTTATCAGATCTCCTCCATTGCCATTAATGGTATACGTGGTAGCAGTCACAAGCTTTACGCTTCTCGGTGGATCAGGCATTGGAAATATTAAGCTGGTTTTGAAGCCCCCTTGTCATCGTGACTGCAGAGATATGTGGAAATAAAGACCTTGTGGGCTGAACCGCAGGCTTGCCAGTGGATTGACTTTTATTCCTTCTCTCTCCTAGTTCCTCATCATTCCCTGCTCAAGTCAGGGGGTTTTCCTCTTCTCCTAGGTACAGTCAGCTGAGACTTGAGCACTGAAAGGAAGTTCAAAGAGAAGCTCAGTCCTTAGCTTGGTTCGCGGTGGCCCTGGGAGAAGCAGTTGCAGGCAATGTCCTTCCCAGAGTGTCTGCTCTTCTTTCCTGTGGAGCAAGCAGTTGCAGGCAATGTCCTTCCCAGAGTGTCTGCTCTTCTTTCCTGTGGAGCAAGCAGTTGCAGGCAATGTCCTTCCCAGAGTGTCTGCTCTTCTTTCCTGTGGAGCACGTATCAATGCAGATTTTTCAGGGGCTACTGTGTAGGCCAAGTGTGACTATAATCCTCATGGATTTGGGAAAGTGCATAAACTTGACACGTGAATGATCCCTCATCAAATTTCAAGTCCATGTGCTATAACCTAAAAGTCCAAACTGTTCTTACTGCAATAATATTCATATGTAGGGAAACAAAGTACTTTCCTATAACCTTCTGTTAAATACCATCCGATATTTCTGCCCAAACTTACCGTTGTAATAAAGCCTCACACAGCTATCATCATAGAAAATTTCAGTTTAGTTAGCTAATATATGGTAAAGTTATAAAGTACTGAAATGAAACTATTGAAGGGCAAGCACCGAGCAGTTTTGTATATTGTGGCCTTTATTGTCTTATAATAAAGAGCTACAAGAATATTAGGTATAATCTGGAGAATGACAGGCTTGTGAAAGACAGAAATTAGGTGAGAAGAAGAGGAAGGGGTAGGAAGGGTTAAGTTGTTACCTTATTATCTCAGCTGTCTGAATTCAGACTATGACGTTTCTAAACACGTTCAGCATAGGTTGTGTCCTGAACAAATATGTTCAGGATTCAGACCCTTTTTTCAGATAACAAAGGCAATGAAGATAATGCATGTTCTTGAAATAGTTGCTGAAAGTTTGCGGAGGTCACAGTTTTCCCGTAGTTGGTGACCCAGATTAGCCATAGGTCATTTTTCTTGGGAAGACTTGTTAATTTGTTATCATCTCAAAATAGCTTTGATTAGGGTCAACTGACAATATTATTGGGTTAGGAAACGTGAAGCCAAGGTAGAGTCACAGCTCTGGCAGCTAGCAAGTAATGCTGGGAAAAAAACTGATAGAACTGGAGAGATCATTCTTGTTGCCAGTTGATGGGAAAGCAACACCTAGGTAATGCCAGCTATTTGGGTATTTTTTCCTCCAGATGCCTTGCAACACTCCAGTGTTGTTACCGCCATTGGTATGTGCTCTCTCTGCATCACAAATTGCTGTCTATTTGGACATTATCTTCTGTGTCCCACAGAAGGTCATTCAAAGGGAGCCCCTGGCCCCAGACTCTCCTCTCTCCCAGACCCTAATAGGAGAAAATTTTCACCGCGTCCTCAAGCGTAATTCCCCAGATACAGGCTGCTGGCAAACGGTTCAAAGCACTATCATCAGATGTTTGTGCTAGAGTGAACTACCTTGCTCAACAGGCGGTTGATCGCAACCCGTGACACCAAGGACATCCACAACCTTATTTTCATGTTACCATCTAAGAGCGAGTATTGCAGCTGGAAAATTCCATGCGCTAAAGTGAAGTTATTGTGGTTAATGGTGGAAAGCTGTCACGTCCCCCCCAGCAGCCGTTAGCAGCTGTTTGGAAATACAAAAGTGAAAAGGTAGCTACTCTTACGCTTTTCAGACCTCAGAAAATACTTACAGTCCTACTGAATGTTCAGAATCAGAATAATCCAGGTTGGATAGGACCTCTAGATTTCAGCTTGCTGAACCCTTCTTTCAAAGAAAGGCTCGCGTCAGTGTTGGGTGGGCCAACCCAGCTATGCAAGCCAGTCTGGTCATGGATCCAGAGGATGAGAAAAGGGGTAGATATGGAGAGTTTGTAGAGATCATGTTCCCTCCTCCCCTGCTACCAGTTGTTCAGGAGGTCATTTGGGGACTGTAGAAAAAGATAGTATAATCAGACTTGCTTTCTTGCTTGAGTACGTACCACTAGCCAGACTGGTCTTTAGAAACCCAGCTTGGCAGATATATATTAGAACAATGTTATAAGTATCTACCTGCTTGAATTTGTGGTGAGGAAGACGTATTTTCTTTGTATCAAACCAAGCATTGCTGCAGCTACCATTCAAAGTCAAGCAAAATATAGTTTTGTGCTAGAAATGAATGTTCCAGCAATTGGAAATTTCTGTGTAAAACTAGCTATAAAGTTATTGTGGTCTGAATACAATGTAGAAGACATATTGGACCACAGTGTAGAAGAAATTAATTGGTCTTCCTGGCCTACTGAAGATAATCAGCAGCCTAATCTAGCCAAAACATCCCTAACAATTTTATGTGATTTTAAATGTATATTGAGGTGTAAACAAGCTGTGGATTGTAAAGGTTCTACTCAGAAGCCTCAGACCACCAGGCCTGGGTGCCATGCATGCAGAAGGAAGCTACCATAGTATTGCTCCCACATTTACAATGGAGAAATTTGTTTCATAATGCACCAGGGTAAGGCAATAAGGTCTAGCAGCTCCGTGATTAAAACATGCAAGAAAAAATGAATGTAGAATGACAGAAATATTCACACAAAATGCATGGCAAATTAAATTCTTCCCGTTTTTTTGGTAGCTTGTTTGTCATTGTGATAGATGCTTAAGTTCTTTCTCTGTCACATGCTCTTTTCTGCTTGCACCTGCAGTTTAGGACCCATTGCAATCTGCAATTTATGATTATGCTGCAGGACACTGCAGTGGCTGAAGGGAAAAACTCATTCATTATGAAAAACAAGCAAAAAGTAAATAACTTTATGCTAAACTGATGCATTTGGAACAGTTTCCTGATGAAAGGGTCTCTGGTTAGTGGGAAATGATACGTAATATTCTAATGTGAATTAAAAACAGGTGTTGTTCTTGGGCAAGTGCAGCTTCACTGTTTTGCCAGCAAATAACTTGTCCCTTTCTGTAGGACCTTTTCTGCTATTCCATGTTTCTGTTGAGCAGTAGCCTACTACCCAAAAGGCTTTAGTGGAAATGAATCAGTTTACTCACAAAAAAGATGTAGCCCAACATGACTTAGGGTGGCAAGACTGAGCCCTGACTAAATCAAAAGGCAGGTAACTTCTTCAACTAGTTTTCTAATAGCATTGATTTTATGGGGATAGCACCAATCGATTAGACAAGGCAGTATAAGTAATGCTCTTACAAGAAATGCCAAAGGGTTTACTCATGTCTTGACACTTGCTATGTTAAAAAGTGTTAATGAACAGTCTTCTTCATGTGGATAAATCGCTTTCAAGACCTGAATCGGGGGTCTGCTGACCACCTACCTTGTTGTAGAAGTCAGCTGAAATTTTGACTGCTCAGAGCCTCACCAGGTCACCCCTAAAACACACTGGAATGTGTCTGATATCAAGTTATATTTCCTGACACTTTCATAGAAATGGGGGGGAAAAAATGTTGGAACACTGACCAACATCAAGTAAACTTTTTTGTTGGATTATGTGAAGCTTCTAACTCTATATTTAAGCTTGGGTCAAGGTCACCAGAATAGTAGGCTAGAGGCAGCATGAGAAATTCCAAAAAAAGTACGGTCACTAAATAACCATCAATGAGAGAAATCAAAAAATTCAAAATGGAAGCAGACCTTACTTACTCATTAAAAGACCTATTTGTGGTCAGTATTTCTTTTTCCCTTTCAATTTTCTTTTTTTCTATTTGATTTATGAGAAGATAAAAATAGCATTTCATCTGAATTCAACCAGCATGATTATTCATGGCAGTGCTACTTGACATTAGTTGTTGTATCAGAATCTGGTCTAAATATTCCTGAACTGGGCCCAATCAAAAGCATGGGATTTAATAGTGCTGTGAATTTGGGCTGACTCATCTGAGAAGCTATTTTGGATTTTTCAAGGTATTACTGTCAGTAACTAGGAGGGTTTTTTTTTAATTTCAGAACAGAATTGCATGTGAGCCATGAAAGAACATTTAAAAAAAAAAAAAAAGGTCTCAGCTGGCTTTACATCTTTAAAAATACAGCTCCATACCTGTGGATTATCCGATGGAAGCTGAGTGAATCAGCGATAGCCTGTTTTTACCATTTTATAAAAATTTTGAATCACAGATGAAGTGACTTGAGATCTTCTGGTGCCCTTCTCATTATTGTTTAATTTGAAGATGATCTCTTAACTTTAGCTATGCCTGGGCGTAAGTAGTCGTGCAGGCTTCCTCTGTAGTGGAAGGACAGAGATAGGCTCCTCCAAGGCATGGAGGTCCAACCTATCTTACATCGAGGAGCAACACTTACTGAAAGATCCTAACTTTTTCCAATGACACTTATGGAGCCTATGACTAGCTGAGCCTAGGCACTCATCTAAGAGACTAAAGAGTCAAGTATCAGTCTAAGAAGTAAGTTAGAACTAAAGGAGGGAGGAGGGGAGGATGGAGAAATGTTTGAAGTCAGAAAAATGAAGATTTTTTTCAAAATTTAAACTATTAATGGGAGCAAGATAGGCTGATGAGAAGTTTCTACCGCTAGAAGCAGTAGTTAGCTCAGACCCAAAAGGGAATTTCTGCTTTAAATGAGAAATCCACACTTAAGTAGTAAACAACCTGTTCAGTAGGACGTTCACAGGATGAATGAGGAATCTGAGCCCGAGTCCCTGATCTTCCTGAGTTGAAGTTGGGTAACAGTTGACTCATGTACTTGCATAGATAGCAGCACAGAGTGTGGATCAGACATCTGCAAGTTGATAAGGACCACGGTAGCTGTGCAATCGGAAGCAGTATAACAGCTTCAGGACACTACTGCTAAGGGAGCCAATAGCCTCAAGAGTCGTGCCGTGCTGGTGTGATTATACTGCATGGACACCTCAGGCTAATAAATGGTGCTCCAGGCAGTGCTTCCTCACAAGTATATGAGCTCTGGGAACTTGATACCATGCAGTACTGCATGCCTGAAGTCCATGCCGTGTATCTACTTCCTAATATATACCCACCTCACACAGCTCACCTTCGCTGTGCGCTGTACTGCTTTTAGCAAAAAGCACTGACTAACGCCATATGCTTTTATCCTTTGATGTGATTCTTCAGTGTCTAGGATTGGAGTGCACAGAGCGATAAGGGGGATATAACTTTCCTTTATTGGAGTGGTACATGACCTACAAAGAGATAGAGAGCTGGTGGTCTTTTGCTCTTAAGCTAACATCTTCTCCTACTCTTATGCTCTTCTCAAATAGTTTGATTAATTTAGTGTATTTCAGCTGAGCCTAGAATTTCTCTGAATTCCAGAGTACAATGATAATTGTGGAGCAGGTGGGGATCTGTATGATGGAAGCATTTAAAGGACGGGTAGCATCACTGCATCCTGCATCACTGTAGGATTACCTTAACATAAATTGTAACCTGTTTCCTGTTAGTCTCATCCTAAAACTTTACACAGCCAAGCACCTACACCTGCTAAACATCTCGGAGACATGACACTAGTGGAGAGAGTCCAGCAGAGGGCTACAAAGATGATGAGGGGACTGGAGCAGCTGGGCCTCTTTAGCCTGGAGCAGAGAAGATGGAGGAAGGATCTCATCAATGTATACAAATATCTGAAGGGAGGGCATCTAGAGGACGGGGCCAAACTATTCTCCGTGATGCCCAGCGACAGGACAAGAGGCAACGGGCACAAACTGAAACACAGGCAGTTCCATCTGAACATGAAGAAAAACTTCTTTACTGTGAGGATGACTGAGCACTGGCACAGGTTGCCCAGAGAGGTAGTGGAGTCTCCTTCTCTGGAGATATTCAAAACCTGACTGGACAAGGTTCTGTGCAACATGCTCTAGGTGACCCTGCTTGAGCAGGGAGGTTGGACTAGATGATCTCCAGAGGTCCCTTCCAACCTTGGCCACTCTCTGATTCTGTGATTCTGTGTGAGTGGATCACATATGGAATATGATAGCAACGCCCTTCAGTTCTGGCACTCCACAGCAGGAAGACCAGGGCTAATATAAACTTAAAGAAAATGTCAGGAGGACCCTGGCAGACTTAGCAGCTCAATTCCTCCTGGCAGAGTTTGGGACTCAGAAAACCTGTCAGCCCGCTGCCAGCACAGTCCCACTTCCAGCTACATGGGAATCCAAACATCCCAGGAGTTGAACTTGATCTCCTCACAAATCACATGCAGCTCAAGCACCTTAGTTATGCTACCTTGAATTAGCAGCATTTGCTGCATACATAACCTTGGCACTCACCCTCTTTCCTTCCTCAGTTTCCTTGACTAAATATTATTTCTACTTGCAATAACATTGCATTACATCACCATAGTGAGATGTCCTCTGTTGTCACTTCTGAGCAGTTGCTCTATGCTTCAAACGCGTTAGTAACCTTGGCCATTTTTCAGCTACAGAAACGGCTGGCCTGTAATTTTTTACTGCAAGGTGGGGGTGATAAAATACCATAGCAAAGTGTCTTTCTTTGCAACACTTAAAGCAGAGATAAGGTTAAAAGGTTGCTTTTTGGAAGTAGTGTAGTTTCTGAGGGTCATTTTTATCAGCATATGTTGTGACATACAGCTGAATGGCCAGCCTGGACAAGGACAAGTCCCAGCTACCAGGGTGTGTGCTCATCACAGTTTTAAGTTCCAACCCAGCACAAACCAATGGACATGGTGCTTTTCAAATGGGAAAGATGGATCCGTCCATCACCAATGACATCATTCTTTTGCTATAACAATTAAGTGTTGTAAGAAGAATAAAAAATTGGTCATAGTTTTGCCTATCACACATACTTGTGTGGTCCCCATTTCTGCTATAGCATTTGGCTATCACAGAGTATTTGTCATTGCAACACCTCACTGAGGTCAGAAAGCACTATGAAATGCCAGTGGGGAACCAGCTTGTCAATGGAGAGACTGGATATCTAAATTTCCATTTAAATGAAAAGGGATTTAGCCACCTAAGTACCTTTTTAAATTGAACTCTAATGCCTTGTTTAAGCTCAAGAAAGTACAAGAAAGTACAAGAAGTCAAAATCTGCTCCTGCTCTTGCCGTGCGAATCCTTTCAGCACTTTGGTCCCATCTGCACTACAGCACATCATCCCCTCTTCTCCCTTTTATCAAATCATCGTTTTAATCAGTAACGCTAGTGGTATCACAACACCAAGAAAACATCTTTCCTATTTTTAGAAGGACGTTGAGACTATGGGTAATACCCTGCT